>NC_135581.1:42782500-44032500 GCF_965152235.1 Eretmochelys imbricata | reverse complement strand
GCTGTACCCAGACTGCCGAATTCGAACTGTCTCCAGCATTCCTGTGTATCGCAGCTGCCTAAGCACCAGGTTGTCACTGAACCTCAGAGGGAGCTGAAAGAGAAAAACAGACAGACAATGTTACTTCACCCAACCACAAACACTTCATAAACTCATGAATACCTAGACATGGAAGTTGATTGAGAACATGACATATTTTTGTATGACACGCATGTTGCCAATAGTATGATATGGACTCCCAGTAACTAGTCCAAGACCACCAACTTGTTTATTACTGAACACCCATTGGAAGAAAGGTTTCAGAGTAAAAGCCATGTTAGTCTGTATTCGCAAAAAGAAAAGGAGTACTTGTGGCACCTCAGAGACTAACCAATTTATTTGAGCATAAGCTTTCGTGAGCTATAGCTCACTTCATCGGATGCATACTGTGGAAAATACAGAAGATGTTCTTATACATACAAACCATGAAAAAATGGGTGTTTACCACTACAAAAGGTCTTCTCTCCCCCCACCCCATTCTCCTGCTGGTAGGAGAGTGATCACTTTAGATAAGCTATTACCAGCAGGAGAGTGGGGTGGGGGGAGAGAAAACCTTTTGTAGTGGTAAACACCCATTTTTTCATGGTTTGTATGTATAAGAACATCTTCTGTATTTTCCACAGTATGCATCCGATGAAGTGAGCTATAGCTCACGAAAGCTTATGCTCAAATAAATTGGTTAGTCTCTGAGGTGCCACAAGTACTCCATTGGAAGAAAATGGCTTTCAAGTATTACTGATCGGGCTGGATTTAAAATGGTGATCTAGTGGATAGACTCCATTATCCCACAAGCCAGCCAGCTTCGTTCCAGCTCTGTTTATAAATTTATAGTCCATGATACCAATTCATCTTCTAAAAAATGTAAAGGAAAAATGTTATGTACAACTAAGTTAATTTGAATAATGAGGTTTATTATGAAAGTATCTTCCTTTTTTCAATTAAAATTTCATATGGATTTTTTTTAAATTAAAGCTGGAAGCCTTAGTGCTCATTTATGGCAGACATGAATTCCAGACTTGTAAGAACTTCAAAGGAGACAGCTCAAATTATTATTTACATGATGACCAGAAGGGTCATTCGCAAAAAGAAAAGGAGTACTTGTGGCACCTTAGAGACTAACCAATTTATTTGAGCATGAGCTTTCATTGTGGTTTATCAAGAAAGAATAATATTACACACAAACAATACCACCATACAAGTTTAACAATGGTCTCTGCACACACTGACTCATCCAGGAGGTCCTTTTTCTTCTTTTCAGCCAAGCATAACAAATTCACACCCCAAAGTATTTCCAAGTTATTGAGGGTTTTACCCAGACACTTAAGAATTAAGGGTGAAAGTGCATCCTAATAAACCACTCATGCTGCAGTCAGGCAGCTGTTCTGTGAGAGCACCTTTCTTATCAAGTTCTGGGATTCCAATGAAACTCCAATGGGACATTGTGACACATCTGTATGTTGGAAGGGGGCAGTGTTTGTTGTTTGTGGTATCTGAAGCAGCAATGATTAGTTACAGTGTACCTAAGCAGCACAACTGCCAGGGTTCATGTTAATGAACCATCCAAACAATGAAATCATACACCATAGTATCTGGAAACAACATAGTGAGAGCAAGACAGAGTTTGACCTTTACCTCCAATTTTATTCTCTTCAGTGAGGGTGTGGTGGGTGGTTAATGCAAAAACGGGGAATGGTGTTTTTGTTACCAAGCATTTGGCAATGATAGATCTTTACCTTTTCAGCATTAGATCGAATGCACTTGACAAAATAAGGCTCTGCTTGACCAAGAGTCTCCATCAACTTGTTGAGGGATGCCTGCAGCAGAAAATAAAAATTAAAAGCTGGAAAAAAGCCAGATGTGACATACACTGAAGTTTCATACATTTCACCCATGAGAGGAAACTCTGAGGAAATTACTAACTGTGACAGGGTCGGGCCAGATGGCTACAGGAGAGTAATAGAAAGCAGATACATTAGCCCCAGGTTAAGCAGGTCCCTTTTCCCTGGGTAAGGTAACAGGGAAGGTTCCAGAACAATCAGGAACCATCTGGAGACAATAAAGCAGACAGGCTGATTAGAACACCTGCAGCCAATTGAGAAGCTGCTAAAATCAATTAAGGCAGGCTAATCAGGGCACCTGGGTTTAAAAAGGAGAGCACTTCAGTTTGTGGTGCGCGTGTAAGGAGCTGGGAACAAGAGGCACTAGGAGCTGAGCATGAGAACGCGTACTGTTGGAGGACTGAGGAGTACAAGCATTATCAGACACCAGGAGAAAGATCCTATGGTGAGGATAAAGAAGGTGTTGGGAGGAGGCCATGGGGAAGTAGCCCAGGGAGTTGTAGCTGTTGCACAGCTGTTCCAGGAGGCACTCTGGACAGCTTCATTCCACAGGGCCCTGGGCTGGAACCCGGAGTAGAGGACAGGCCCGGGTTCCCCCCAAACCTCCCAACTCCTGGTCAGACACAGGAGGAGTTGACCTGGACTGTGGGTTCATGAAAACAGCCAAACTGAGGGCTGCCTTGAAGCTCCAAGGCGAGCAAATCCGCCAATAAGCACAAGACCCACCAAGGTAGAGGAGGAACTTTGTCACACAACTTAAGAACTGTTTCTGACAGAGCAGAAGTCAACTAAAACACCAAAGAGAAGTACATTTTATTCTAGGGTCATTCAATTCAGCACCAGCTCCACAGACATCTCTAGATATGCTAAACATGTTAAACTTGAACATTAATGTCTTTGTATCCAACATGCAGCTATAAATGTTCTTTTTTCACATGAATAGTTGCTTCAGGAATAGCAATGGCAGCTCATGTGACCTATACTGTACATACTGCATTTTGAGATAGGATAGTTTCCAGTCCCACCTCGTACAATTAGACATCAGGTTTTTAGTACAAAAGGGAAATGAGCTTTGAAATTCACTTTGCAATGATATATATTTTACTGGGAGGCCCAAGAGAATTATCAGAGGGCCGTGGGGGACAGCATAACCACTGATCTGCTTTGCTCATTTTCAGAAATCCATTATTTGGAGGACATTCCAATGAAAAGGAACACCCCCTTTCCTCCAAAATCTCCATAAACATCTGACTCTGCCTCACAGGGTTTTCTTGTACTGGAATCAGAGGAAGTTATCATTGGTGCATGGTCTTAAAATGGAGTTGGCTGGTTTCTTTCAAATCAATTCTCGCAGTTTGTCTGATATCCCTTTATCCAGACTAGCCTCCCATTCTTTCATATAGCTCAATTTATAGTGAATTCCTTAGACTACGAGCATTGGCCTTTTCATAGAATGCTCCTGGTCAGAACTGTTTTGAACCGGATAGATTTTCTACCATATTCTTTTCTCAACTGAGATGCGAAAAGCTGCGGATACTGGGCGGTTAGGATTTCCTAGATTCCATTTCTTCCTGTACTTTCTCTAGACTTCAAAAACATTTTTCTAAATAACTACCCAATGGAACACCAGTATTAACCCATCATGCAGAGGCTTTCAGATCTATTCTGGGCTTGGGTTGAGTGAGACAGATTCCATCTAGAGAGCCCTCTAGATTCGTTCTCCTAGAGGCACAGCCTGGTGACATTAATGCTCTAGCAGGCCATTTGGAAGGGTCCCAGACAAACTCCATCTCATTGCTCTTGCCACTCATCTGTGGAAAATGTATGACCTCCTCGTGTTGTGTGGAGAAGAGTGACTGTTTGCATGGAAATTCCAGGTAGACAGATTGAAGCTGGCTCTGCTTTTATGTTGCAATTTGTAACAAACATGGAGCACTAACTGTGCCGAAATTATCTCTTATTTTTGCATTATTTGAACAATTTACTTAATATATGTACAATATATAACTGGATTATTTATTTATTTAAAAGAGTCTCTCAATAAAATGTCATTCCTAATCCCTCTAAACTCGCTACATTTCCTAAGTACTGTCTGTAATGAAGTGTTAATCCCCCCACCCTCCAAAAAAGTTTACATGAAGCTAAGGACAGACACACAATCATTTTGCCTTTTGTTGAATTCCATCTTCATAGCCTTCATCTGCACTTTGGCTATTCAGACTGCAAGCTCATTGAAACTGTGGCCTTGTCTTCACATGTATATGCAAAGTGCCTAGCACACTACTGGCATGATCTAAGTAACGATACATCCTAACATCAGTTAATTATGGGGATGATTTGATTCTAATAATACAGATGCTCTAAAAGATATTCTGCTGTGTATTTATTGTATATATTATATGCATAATATATATTCAAAGGGCCACTAGGCATTATAACATTCCCCCCCCCGCCCCCTAATAGAGAAGGACCCAACCCATTCAGTTATTTCAAAGACTGAGGGTACATCTACACAGCAATTAGATAACCAGAGGCTAAAGAGCTGTTTCACTTCTATGTAGGCTTCTGAGCGTGGGCTGGAGCCTGGGCTGTAGGACCACGTGAAGTTGAAGAGTCCCAGAGTTCGGGCCTGAGTCGGCTGACACGGGCCTGCCGCTGGTTTTTCTTTGCTATGTAGACATACCCTTAGATTTCCCCACAATTTTCTAAAATGCACCTATGGTCCTTCTGCATCTTTGGAGCTATATGCAGCTCTACATGATTATGTGCTTGTAAAGTAACTCTTAAAAACAAACAAAAAGCTTGTTTATTTCTCGGAATGAGCACAACATACTGGCTGCCTCCCTCTTCCCCTCTGGTTCTCGCCCTTGGAAAATGCTGGGCGTCACAACTCTAATTTCATTTAACTTTCATAAGACACAAGTATTTGCTTATGAAAATAGTCTGGTGCAAACCTGTGAAACTTTTTATCAAGAACACTGCAATAAACCCAAGAGGGCATGGGCTTGGGTCACACAGAGGAAACACAGATGTTTACTGTGTCACATTTTGGGTGACAGAGTCTGCTTTGTGGCTGCTACCCAAACAGCCAGCTTTACAGCTGCTCTATCACTCATGGATTATTTTTTAAAAAAAAGACTCCTAAAGTCAAGGACAGAGTAGCACAGATGCATCCAATCAGAGGGAGGAGGAAAAAGCTGTAAGGAAGAATGCTATTGCACTGCACTGGCTCAAATGGTTTCGAGTCACAGCTGTTATTATCACAGCCTATTGTAAGAGCAGCAACTTCTTTGAACAGAAATCTTAAAGTGGGGCAGAAGAGTAAACATAATAAAAAAAAATCAAAAGAAAATGATGCTATGCTCCTTTTTTCCCTTCCTTCTATTTACAGAGGATTTCATTCTACAATGACAATGAGCCTGTCATTTCTATCACAGTATAAATGTGGAATGATTTAGTCTCTCAAGGGGGAATATTAAATTCCAAACTGGATTAGTGAGGTGAAATATGCAGTGCATTTTTGTTTACTTTGAACTAACAATTACAAGATACTCAAGTGATTATGATAACTTTTCCAGCAGAATACACATGGAAACAGGATATGGAGTTTATTTAACTTGCTGTCATTGGAGCATTTTAAGGATTCCTGGTGACCATGTATGTGACTGCAGTTAGAAAATGACTGCTCTTATCATTGCAAACAATTGGCTGGTGCACTGTTTGAGAAAGACAGCACGAACGGGGAGAACACTATTGTGATTCTGTGTCACAGAACCACTTGGACCAACTTATGTAGCTATTTATTATCTGTTAGTGCGGTTCTACTGGTAAATATTTTAGATCTACTTCTTGCACAAAAGAACACTCCAGGGAGTGAAGCTGTGAGCATGAAAGCCAGCTGAGGCTTACCTTTTTGTAGCACTCCCTCTTTCTCTCGGATGAGAGAGACAAGGGCACTTGTTGCATTCATGTTTTGTATAACATGTTTCCAGAAATTAACTAATTCCCAGAGAAACATTTTTGAAATTAACAGGCTAACTAGAAAATATTTTCTATAAACTAGACCACATGCCTGATTTTAAATGAAATTTGCTCTCTAATACTACCACACACTTGTGCATGTGTCTTGAGACTTGACAGCTGCAGTTTCCAAGTCTGCATCCACAGTGACTAGGGTGGAGAAGTTTTTTTAGCTTCAGTTACCCAAAATGGCAGCTTAACTGGTGCAGAATAGTGACAGCACAACAAATGCTGGCCTCAACAAAATTCACATGCATTTCTGGAGCTAAAGCAGCAGTGTTTTCCCTTTTGGGCTCTTCCAAGGAATTACATTCTAACTGGCATGAACACAAACTGAACTTGAGATACACATCATACCAATAATTACACTTTTAAATACCATCATTTTCCGAATTCTTTTATTGATGGATTCCCCAGAGAAACCCCCACAAAGGGGCCTGTTTTCAGAATTAGGTGCCAAGCAATAAGACATGTATAAAAACCTGTGCCTCATTTGTGCATGTGTAATTACCACTGCTGCATTCTGGGGGTTTTCAGTTCCTCCCCCCAAAACTGTCATGTTGCATTTGAAAATAGAATCAGGGACACTATTTGCCTTTTTTCCCCCAACACAAAATGAAATTGGCATAGTGATAGGGCCAGAGAAGGAGCTAGGCCATGTATGGGTATGTGTGTAAGAAAAATTAGGGAACTGGGAAAGGCAAGGACAGACCCCTCAAAAATCATGTTAGAGATGGAAAAGACCAGGGACTAGTCCATCCCATGGTCAATATAAGATTTCTCCCTACAATACTTGGCTGATTATTTTGTCCACTCTAGTTTATAATCCCTGAGCAAAAGGGTTTCCACCATGTCCCTTGGAAGATTACGCTAGTCTAAAACCCCAATGTCTGGAAGTTTTTCCTGATAGGCTGCCTCAATCTTACATTTCTTATTTTCATCCCACTGCTTTTTGTTATACTCACCCTAAGTAATCCCTCTCTTTTTTAGTATTTACATCCTTTAAGTATCAGTAGACATATGTCCCCTAAACATAATTGCTTAGCCAAGCTACACATACTTAGCTGTTTTCATGTTCTGAATAGGGTTAAAGAGGAGAGTTCTGTGCCTGTGAGAACCATACTTTGCATCTTGAGGACCCATGCAGGTGTTTGTTTTGAGTGCACCCACGACCAACTTTTTTTTTCTCTTGCGCATCTTCACATTTGGAGTAAACACTGTAAATTACCTGGAATTGTGCACTGATGCTGGGTGGTTTCTTCTTCTTATGGAGGTGGAGAAGAGACTTTGTAATGCGATCGTGCAGTGTCAGGTTAGTTAGGTGCTTAAGAGATTTCACCTCCAACAAGTGCTGCCAAAAAACCCAAAACAAACGAAGAGAGTTTTTATACAAAAAGAACTTTGACTACATATGGTCTACCTTCTCCCACTGTATCCCCAATCCCTCTCCCCTTAGGGTAATGATCCTATGCAAAGCCCCCTGCAATATTCACAACTGGGAATTTTTATGGTAGCCACTAGGCTGGTCACTGTACAGACTATATATAAAATCCCTGCTCCAAACAGCTTACAATCGAAACATGCACATAACACAGCAGGTTTGTGTAGATCACAGGAAAGGGTTGTGGGAGGGGGCTGATGAGTGACAGTCATAGGAGCATGTGGCTTTGTAGATTTGCTCCTGTATATGCATAATTTTCAGGCCTCTTTGATGCTCCAAGTTAGCAAAAGCTTAGAAGAGTCTATTTAGATTTAATGCATGCTGTGTGTTCATATATGGTATGATGCTGGCAAACCAGATGCCATCTCATGCGAAGGACCCCTTGTCTCAACTGAACAGTGAGAACTACAGAGCTGGAATCAGTCTGGCTCAACTGTGTTAGTATTATTAAAATAGGTATTTGGATTATCAGAAAGTGTTTAGACTTTACTGAATGCTTGTGAGTTGCTGCATGCATTAATCTCACTTATAAAATCTGTATCCCATATTGTAAGGTAATGCATAAGCATTTGTATTGTGAGCCTCTGACACTGTATAAATCACCAGACAGGAGAGAGACATTAACTAGTGTGAAGTGCTAGTCTCCAACAGAAGTTGTTACATCCTGGCCAACAAGAAAGGCCCATCGTCACCAGATGGACTATTGTGGAACATTAAAGAGGACAAAAGATTGTGGTGCTCTGCTCTCCCACCCCATAAAGATGAATCATGCAAGTGGATTCCTCCATCAGCTGAGTTCACAGCCCACAGCTCATGGGAGAAGGGAATAAAACCCACTAACAAGGAGGAACTGGACCTCTATGCTGTTCGGACTTTGGGACGCAAGGTTTTCTAGGCATAAGCAACAGAACGCCAGTTAGCCCTAAAGGACATATAAAGCTTGTTATAGTTTATATAGAATATTCTATTACCTTTTGAAATTTAAGACTGCAACTCATTTGTGTGTATGTTTACCTGCTTTAACTGTAAAAATAGCTCATTTCATTTTTTAATAAATCTGTATATAGTTTGTTATAGAATTGGCTACAAGAGTTGTCTTTGTGAGATGTAAGATGCAATTGACCTGGGGTAAGTGACTGTTCTTTTGGAACTGGGAGTAACCGGACTATTGATGTGATTCTTGGTGTAAGGGACCATTATCACAAAGGTATGCTTACCTGAGTGGCAAGACAGATCAGGGTACCCAAGGGGCCTGTTTTACTTCATGTTAATGCTGTTACAGTGCCTGAGGAGTTTACAGTTAATAATTGGTTGGTGAAATCTAAGTATAGAACTCAAAGCCAGTCTGGCATTTGCGGCCTGGCTCTTAACAGTCTGCCTTGTGGTTGGTACTCATGCTCCTGAGCCGCTGCAGGACAGTATGGCATATAGCAAGTGTAAAGCATTATTAAAAAATAAGAATTATAACCAATATAATTTAGTAGCTAATTCAAGGCATAAAATTCGAACAATTATGTTGCAGTTAAAGCACCTTTCTAGCCTTTTTGGGAGCAACAATAACTTTATAATGCAGTTCAGAAATCACAGACTCCCAAAATGTGCCCTATGGAAATCCTCCATCATTGTCACAGGTGTGGCTTGTGGAATCTATGTGCTCCAACTTGCTTTGCTCCATCTTGATCAATAAAATCCCCCACTGGCATGTACACTGTATTGCACAATCTGATGTTCTGCTGAGATTACATATTATATTGCAAATAGGCAACAAGGACAGGCTACTAAACCTACAATGCTCAGCTTACTCAACTCAAACAGCACAGCTCTGCCTTCTGCAGCAGCCAGACTCTCCTACTGGAATAGAGATGCAGCCCCCATGTGTCTGGAAAGTTGCTAATGGGTTCTGTAACTAGGTAAATTTTGGGAGCTTGGTCTACCCCTAATACACAGCTGTCTCTTGCATCTGCAGATAAACTGAAACATGCACACAAGGACTTGTAACTTTCACCAATTATCTTAAGGAGGTATTAATCACAACGTATGACCATTGCAAAATGTATTACGTGCATACAGCAAATGAATGTGAGTTGTGCACTTAAACATAAGTAGCAAGCCTTGGTTTCATTCCTTTGAACAGGAAATTGTTGATGGAAGACAAGAGTTTTCTACTGGTTTTGGTCAGAGCTTTGACTGACTGAGAGCGAGAGAGAGAAAGCGAGAGCAAGAAATCCTCAGATGACTTTTTTCTTTGCTTGAAATACACAAGTAAAAAAAAAAAGTAGTGGATTTTAGTTATAGTGAGTTAGTTTAGTTAGAGATGGAAAAAAAGTAGTTCAAGTCCATCCCCTTGAAGTATACTGTCCCCAAACCAAATATGTAATGGCTACTTCAATTAACTCAATTTGCTAACCTCCTACGCTTATTTCTATACTTATTTAGGTATAATGTGTTATGCATCCGTACAAATTTTTCCTTTTGTTCCTATAGGAGAAGCAGCACTTGATTATTTGTTCTCTACTGTTTAACGTACAAATATAGATTGCCCTCCTCAAATTACAGCACTCACACTGAAGCTTCTGATAAGATCTCTGCATCAGAATACCACCCTACCACATTCTAACCCAACCCTTGCCATCAGAAAAAGTCTGTTCTCTCTCCACATTATTGTAATTGAGTACCATACATTTTATGAATAGACACTGCTCACTATACAGAATGATACTTGATGGGTTTGTGATTTGGTCTACTAGCCACTTGAGATGAAGTGAAACCATTTAATTCCACAATCTGTCTAGAATAGAAGTCAACAAAATGAAAGGAGAAGTCTTTGTGTTTAAAAATCTTGCACCCTCAAAAGTATTCTGTGCTTACATTTTGTGGTTCGTTTTTAATTAAATATAATTCTTATTGGAAGGCACACAGCACAAACCAGACATTCTTTAATCAAAGCAGTGTCAATAATGACCATAAAATGCTATAATTATGCCAGTGATAGATGGTGGATCTCTTCTCATCTTATGCCATCAGGCACAGTAAGTACTGTCAGAAAATAGAGGAAACAGCAGGAATGTTTAAAAAGCACTTTAAATAGAATGGAAGTTACCAATATAATACAGCACTCTAATATTGTAATTAACTAATTATAAACATTTTCCTAGGAAAGGAAATCTCCACCATGAAGGTAGATGGCCTGAAAAGTGTTCTGTATATATCAAGTACAAAATTTTTTGAGTGATCCCTGGACATTTCTTTCAGTTTAGAGACTTAAACTGAAGTGGGCCCAGCAATGAACATGCAGACCTCCCTCAACCCTTGTGGCGATATTTCCTCTCTTGGCTCTCTTTAACTTCACAAAATGAAGGTTAAAAAAAAAAAATAGCTAGCAGCATCTGAGCAGGAAGGAGTCCAATGTCTGCACAGCTCTCTTCCAGGACAAATGAACACAACTGTCCCCGAGAACTCTGCTAGCTTTCATTGCGATAAAATAAAGAATAACCTCAAACAGATCAGGCTGGAGTTGATATGCACAGCTTTCATATTACAACAGCAACTTGGTAAACCACACTTTAGAGATGAACAATTCACTTTGAATTGGCTCCCCCCAAATTGACAAAGTATACATTAAACAGAAGTTAACATTTAACGGCAGTGCATACAGTATATGTGCTGCCTTATATACTCCAGGAACAAGAGAGGTAAATGTGTTTGTTCACTCACCTTTGGAAGATTGGGTTTGGCTTTGAAGTTCTTGTTTCGCCTAAGGAAACAATAAAAGGGCCATATTAAAACAGGCATAAGGTTACGGCATGGGATTATGTATTTACTGCTGAGGTATCATTTTAACCCTCTCATGGCAGAAGCTGAGATTTCCCATTCGGAAGCCCCAATATCTTTAGCATCAGTGCCAATAGTCAAAATACCCATGTCAGAAAGAATTGACACTATTTGAGATCGTACAAATTGAGAAGAAAAAACATATTTAGTAGAATGGATACACACGAGTTAATGAAAAAGACCCTTCAAACCACTTATAGCAATGTTTTCCTGTAAGCTGCATAATAGCCAGGTTTAGTATGCATTCCACATACCCGTTTTCTCCATTTCTTTGCCTATGTGTGTCTGTGAGAGGAGAGGGTGGGACAAAAGGGAAGGTGAATCCATTCAAAAATTTGGATTGTTACAGATCGTGAATAATGGGGTAGTTGGCTGTTTGTGAAGAACAGCAAGAGGGGATATGTAGGGAACAGATTCACCCATCTGCTTTAACACACCACACGTAGTACCTTACCTATGGCTAATCTGGCAGCCTCTTCTGAAACCTATGATGAAGTTGGACTATAAATCAACAACATGGGTTAAGAAAGGGCCACACAGGCCTCTCCAATTGAAGTAGATCATCTCCACATCTTGTTTCAGTGATTCAGTTAGTGGAAGTCTCTTCCCTCTAGTGTCACTGTAGAGCACCACTGTCATATCACTTGACCTTAGCTCTTCTTACCCCTTCCCTATTCTTGTCTCTACAAATGTAGGCCTGCTCTTCCAGTGGGAAGAGACCACAGTGGAGAGAAGAGGTGCTATCAACCTGGAATGCTAAGAGACTGAACTAATCATGTTTACAGTATATTTATACAATATATCCAAGCCTTGGGACATCCAAGTCCACTTGGAACTCAGACTTTTTGGACTAGCACCATGTTGTGCTGCTGTAGGTCTCTTGCCCTGGCTGTTCACATTTTTGTTATTACCCATGCAACTCAGCACACTCTAGGAATGAGGCCAAAATCCACGCCTTTTGTACTAACATGAGAATGCCGTGGGCCCTCTCCAGCAGCTTGCTGTTGGTTGAATTAACAAATATCCCATCTTTGTCTAGGAAGGAGCTAGGACTAGAGAGTCGGCCTTGTCGGATTCCCATCCTGCCAGTCCAGCCAACTCCATAGGTATCACTGTAATGAGAGACAGGTCAGTCACAATGTGCATTTTAAAAACACATCTATTACCTGGTTCTTTAACAAAAGGCTTTGAAAATAGTTATTACAATTGCTGAAAGGTTCTAAATTAACAGAGTATAAAATCGTGTGATTAGAAAACACCAATCACCAATTTTCCCCCTTCACCAATCATCCACTCCTACACAGGTTCACAGTACCATACACAAAACCTAGATGTCATCTAGTCACCTAGCTGTATTTTGAAGTATTTTTAGAATAAAATATTTATTTGGGTGAGCAGGAGCACAATAGCCTATAGTTCTTTCATTCACAAAGTGATACTTCTGATCAGTAGATAATTATATATCCCTAGAAGCACTTTGGTTAAGAGCTTAGAACTCAGCTCAGTTCTCTGCTACCTAGAATGATATAGTTTAAGACTTCTGGTGATGCCACAAAATCAGAGTTTAGTCTGGTGTCCCATGCTTCACAGTCATTTCCGTCATGGAAGATGAAGGGGAAGAAAGCAAAATGCCTAAGAACATCTTGGGGAAAGGAGGTGCTATGAACTCAAGACCTTAACCCCAACACAACCAGTCTGTCACAAAGAGAATCACCACATTGCATCTGGTCTAACCTGGCAAACAAAGGATTACCTATCCAATTTTTCCTACTCTATTACAGAGCAGAAAGTGTTCCAGAAAAATGTTCTACTGCCAGACATATGTGCCTTTAAGGTTCTGGAAGACGTGACCTAAAGTCTCTCCCCTTTAAATAAGTGGCAATCAGGTATTGTTATGTTTGGAAGTCAACTACCAGAGCCAGATTCTTGCTAATGAGAAAGGAAAACCGATGAAGTGACACATCAAAAGGGTAATTAGAGAAGAAAGTAGAGTGGTGTCAGTTGTCTCATCCCCCAAGTCCTGAAGGCCCACAGCTTGGGCCATGGAGCAATATGCCACCAAACTACTGAATACAATTGCCTTGTCATCAAATCATGGTTCCTTTTAAAACCAGCCACTAGTTTCCTGTCACAGAGATTTTTGTTCTAGAGAAAGAACAACTTCTCAAAAGTCAATCACCACAGAATCAATTCTGGCCTGGGAGCTATGACTCATTCTTTGACCAGTGTGTGTAATTTACAAACAGCTTAGGCAGAAAGGGTTTAATCGTCAGTTGCTCCCAGAATTCCATCTTCTGTGCCTTCACAGATGGGCTCTCAGCCTTAACAAGTCTCCCAATTGTTGGGCAGGGTCCTGGGAGAGATCCAAAGTGCAGGATCTTGAGCTGAGTGATGCCTCCACTCAGGCAAGTTACTTGGACTTATCTGGGCAAGAAAGGAGCTGGCATATCCAGGTCTAATGAGAACTCCCCTACTCCCCTTTCCACCAAAATTCTTTGAAAGAGCCCATGTTCTGCTCTTGACCACTTGGTGATAGGAGAGGTTAGCGGGGCCTCTTTTGAGCATGCAGTGAGAGAACTTCACAGCAAGTGCCAGAAGAGATTGGTGGGGAATGGAAATGTTGAATGGACACCAGTGGGAGGGGCAGATAGATGAATGTATGTGGCAGCAGCAATTGACCTGTATGCAAAGAGATCACCTCTCCATGCTGCTGTCTAGTTCCTACAGGTTTTGTTCAGAAGCTTGCCAGAATGGGATTTACCTAAGGAAAAGTGCATGGTCCCTAGCTGTCAGGGGAGGAGTGGTCTATATGAGAGGAACTCTTGGATTCACTGGCTGCAATGCATCCTTTCCAGGCCGTGGCTGGGGAAGGTGAGCCTGGCAGATCCTTATGCTACTACAAAAACATGGATCCAGGCAGGAGGACAACCTAGGAAATCAGAGCAAAACTGAGAATGGGCACCCGCTTCCCTATGCCCCTTGAAAGGAGATCCACTATACTGAAGCTGATAATGAGACATGGGGAATTTGAGGTGGAAAACAGAATAGGGGCAATTGGAGCAGGGAACCAAAACCATCTTATGGCTTATCTAGATGAACAGTTAGGGCATGGCAAGCGGAGATGCAAACGTACAGTGCGCTAGCCTGCTACCACTAACTGTTCATGTGGACCCAGCTACTGCACCCTAAAAGCTCCCTAGTGTGCACGGACGTACTCCTGTTTCAAAGCAGAGTAGGTCAATGTGAACTTGGGAACTTTTAGTTCATGGTAGCAGGATCCACATGGACTGTTAGTGCACTGTGGATTTACACCCCAGCTTGCTGTGCACTAATTATTCATCTAGACAAGCTCTAAGAGCAGAAGACTTAGCCCATTTATTGCGAAGCAGAACAACTCAGTCTCTCCAGCAGACAGTGCAAGAGAGTGATACTGGGAATGAAGCCCAGGTGCCTGAACATGGAATTGCAAACTATTACTCCGGGCCTTTTTCTTCTTCATTTTGTACTTAAATGGTTTAACCTATATTTACTACAGTCCTATCGATCACCATTCAACGTAATCATTTTCCTACCATTGTAAGGGCCCTCGGCACTTGTGCACCTCAGTCCCTCCTGTTGTCTGCCCGTGGTACATAACAGTCTAGTCTCCTGAGTGCTGGGATTCTTTAGTCTAATTTTATTGGTTGGGTTTAGTGTGCGGGTGCTAGGTGGCGCTGGTGGCCTGTCATATACAGGTGACAGTTTTCAGAGTAACAGCTGTGTTAGTCTGTATTCGCAAAAAGAAAAGGAGTACTTGTGGCACCTTAGAGACTAATCAAATAAATTGGTAGTCTCTAAGGTGCCACAAGTACTCCTTTTCTATATACAGGTGGTCAGACTAGCCAATCTGGTGCTCCCTTCTAACCTTAAACTCTATGGCTCATCATAGTATCTGGCCTTTGAACCCTTTAGATTGAGACAGCACATGGTTACAAAGAGACTCTCCATGAAGTCTGTGAATAGAATTTTAAATTGCATTAAAAGAGAAGAGAAATGGTTATTCACTGTAACGGTGGCTCTTCAAGATGTGATGCAGACATGTATTCCACTTAGGTGGGTGAATGCCCACTGCACAGGAGCTGGAGAATTTTGTTTGTTTCTTCTTTGAGTAGATGCAGCCATGTATTCCACTTAGGTGACTCACAATCAGTACCCACAGCGGTCGAGCTTGGAGACTACTTAAACAAAGGACTGGAAGGCTGCATTCCCAAAGTTTGCATCTGCTCTGGATGCCACTGTAGTAATGCCATAATGGTTCCTAACCGTATGTACGGATGACCACGTGGCAGCCCTGCAAATGTCCAATATTGGAGACATCACTTAAGAATAACATTGATGTAGCTTGCACTCTCGTAGAATGAGCTTACACCCACAGAAGGGCAGGGTCAAAGCTATTTCACATGCAGCCTTAATAAAGGGTGTTATCCACTTAGTAATCGTCTGGAGAGACTGCCTCTCCCATCCACATACAAGATAAACAGATGAGGCAAAGCACAAAAAGGTAATCCTGTCCAAGAAGAAAGCTAGACATCATCTGACATCTAACCCGCGAAGGCGCTGCTTCTCAGGGGACAAATGTGGCTTAGAAAAGAACACGGGTAATTATACCGCCTGGTTCAAATGACAGAGACCACTTTAGACACAAATTTTGGGTGCGGCCGCAATGTCACTGTGTCTTTGGAGAGCTGCATATAAGGAGGTGCTGCCATCAAAGCCTGCAACCCACAGACTCTCCTTGAGGATGTTCTCACCATCAGGAATGCAGTTTTTTTGACACAAGAGAGGAAAGGGTCAAGATGCCAGAGGCTCCAATGGAGGGCCCATCAGAACTGCTAAGACCATGTCAAAGTCCCACAAAGGAACCAGTACCCGAACTGGCAGATGGAGATGAAGAATTTCTTTTAAGGGTATGTCTACACTACGAAATTAGCTCCATTTTATAGAAGTCGATTTTTAGAATTCGATTTTATACAGTCAATTGCGTATGTCCACACTAAGCGCATTAAGTCGGCAGAGTGCATCCTCACTACCGTGGCTAGCATCGACTTACAGAGCAGTGCACTGTGGGTAGCTATCCCACAGTTCCCGCAGTCTCCACTGCCCATTGGAATTCTGGGTTAAGCTCTCAATCCCTGATGGGGCAAAAACATTGTTGCGGGTGGTTTTGGCTACATGTCGTCAGTCGCCCCTCCCTCCATGAAAGCAACCACAGACAATCGTTTCATGCCTTTTTTCCTCGGTTACCGGTGCAGACGCCATACCATGGCAAGCATGGAGCCCGCTCAGCTCACCATCAACGCTGCTGTTGTGGGCAAGTCTACTGTGGGGGCTGCTGTGATCCAAGTAGTCAATGGAATCATTGATGTTCTGTTATCAAAGGTAGTGACTCTGGGAAACGTGCGGGTCTTTTTAGATTTTAGGTGCATCATATTCCTGTCCTTTGTCACTGTTGAAGAAGTCTTGCAGCCGTACATTCCAGTCCGGTTGGCGCTGTAACACCTCGTAGCACTTCTGTGGTTGACACGTGTAACAGCTCCAGGGCTCTTGCTCTTTTGCCTTGGCTGAGGTAGCTTGCCCTACCAGGACCTCAAAGCATTCGACACAGAAGCAGCTGCAGCACCTGGCATTGCTACACAGCAGCAGCTCCTGGGTGCCTTCGCAGCACACAGTGCAGTAGGACTGCTAGCCATCCTTGTCCATGGTGTGTGGCTTCACCGCTTCCGCTGCAACTCTGCTCTCCTGTAACTCTGCAGCAGACGGTGCCGTCCTCGTCAGACATGTAGCTTGGCCGGGGGTTCTGGGAACGTCTTCCCTGCCCAGCTCCTAGCAGCCTCCAGGGCATTGTGTACAGCTCCACTGCTTCCACTGCAACTCTGCTCTCCTGCGAGCTGGAGGCTTCTGCCTCAGGCTGCTCTCCCAGCCGGCAGCACCACATGGTTGCACCTACCTCAGCCTACCCCTTGCTCCCATGGCTCATGAAGCCTGGACAGTAGTAAGGAGCAGTTCAACTATAGGCTGAGCAAGTGCAGAATGGTGGTAGAATGTGCCTTTGGATGTTTAAAAGCTCGCTGGTACTGTTGGTCAGACCTCAGCGCATCCAACATTCCCATTGTTATTGCTGCTTGCTGTGTGCCCCACAATATCTGTGAGAGTAAGGGGGAGACGTTTATGGCGGGGTGGGAGGTTGAGGCAAATCACCTGGTGTCCGATTTTGAGCAGCCAGACACCAGGGCGATTAGCAGAGCACAGCAAGGCACACTGCGCATCAGAGAGGCTTTGAAAACCAGTTTCATGACTGGCCAGGCTTCAGTGCGACAGTTGTGTGTGTTCCTCCTTGATGCAAACCAGCCCCCTTTGCTGATTTTAATTCCCTGTAAGCTAACCACCCTCCCCCATTCAAAATAAAGTAACTATTGTTTTGAAACCATGCATTCATTCTTTATTAATTTAAAAAAAAAAGAGAGATAACGGACAAGGTAGCCTGGGTGGGGTGGGGGGGGGGGGGGAGGGAAGGACAAGGCCACGTTGGTTATTGTAGCCACACTAAAAATCAAACTGAATGACAGCCTTCTGTTGCTTGGGCCATCCTCTGGAGTGGAGTGGCTGGGTGCGCGGAGCCTTCCCCTGCGCATTCTTGGGAGTCTGGGTGAGGAAGCTATGGAACATGGGGAGGAGGGTAGGCATTATACAGTGGATGCAGCTGGGGTCTGTGCTCTTGTTGGCTTTCCTGCAGCTCCAACAGACGCTTCATCCTGTCCATTTGCTCCCCCAACAGACGCTTCATCATGTCCATTTGCTCCCCCATTAGCCTTAGCATCGCATCCTGCCTCCGCTCTTCGCACTCATTTAATTCTTTCCTGGCCTCTGCCACTGAATGCCTCTATGCATTAAGCTGTGCCCTATCAGTGCGGGAAGACTGTATGAGCTCGGAAAACATGTCATCGTGAGTGCGTTTTTTCCACCTTCTAATCTGTGATAACCTCAGGGACGGAGATGATAGGGGGAGCGTAGAAACAGTCTATGCTCTACGATTCTGAGGGGACTGCATGGTCACCTGTGCGGCTGAGTTTGCCACGCTGACCAAACAGGAAATGAAATTCAAAAGTTCCTGGGGCTTTTCCTGTGCACCTGGCTAGTGCATTCAAGTTCAAAGTGCTGTCCAGAGCAGTCACAATGGAGCGCTGAGGGAGAGGCTGAGGGAACTGGGATTGTTTAGTCTGCGGAAGAGAAGAATGAGGGGGGATTTGATAGCTGCTTTCAACTCCCTGAAAGGCGGTTCCAAAGAGGATGGATCTAGACTGTTCTCAGTGGTAGCAGATGACAGAACAAGGAGTAATAGTCTCAAGTTGCAATGGGGGAGGTTTAGGTTGGATATTAGGAAAAACTTTTTCACTAGGAGGGTGGTGAAACACTGGAATGCGTTACCTAGGCAGGTGGTGGAATCTCCTTCCTTAGAAATTTTTAAGGTCAGGCTTGACAAAGCCCTGGCTGGGATGATTTAGTTGGGGATTGGTCCTGCTTTGAGCAGGGGGTTCGACTAGATGACCTCCCGAGGTCCCTTCCAGCCCTGATATTCTATGATTCTATAGCTCCTGGAGACCAATACTGCCGATTTGCGTCCGCACTACCCCAAATTTGACCCAGCAAGGTCGATTTTAGCGCTACACCCCTCGTTGGGGATGAGTACAGAAGTCGATTTTAAGAGCCCTTTAGGTTGACGGAATGGGGTTGGTTGTGTGGACGAAGTCATTTTTAAATCGACCTAACGCGGCTAAATTTGACCTAACTCCGTAGTGTAGACCAGGGCTTAGAATCTTGCTACTCCAGCATTGGAAAATACTGATCTCCCACTAACGGACAGATGAAACACTGAGATCGCTGCTAGCTGCACTTTCAACGAGCTAAGCATAAAGCCTGTTGACTGAAGATGCAGCAAGTACTCCAAGATGTTCTGGATGCAAGCCATTGTTAGTTGAACTCTGCAAGCCAGTGACCACACTGAAAATGGCTTCCATTTTGCCGAATACTCCATTCTGGAAGAAGGCTTTCTACTATTGAGTATGATGAGCCGAACAGCCACTGCATATCACTCTTCCTCCTCATTCAACCACAGGGCAGCCATGCAGGGAGATGAGAGTGGGATGCGAAGTACCACTGTGATTCTGTGTGAATAGGTCAGGATGGGGAGGAAGTGATAGGGGAGGCTGAATCGACAATGCAAGAAGGTAAAAAGAAACACCACCGCCACGGCCACGCCAGGGCAATGAGGATGAGCTTGGCCCAATCCACTTTCAACTTGAGGATGACCCGTGGAACAATGAGGATCAGACGAAAAGCACATAGGAGCGTCAACTGGCAGCTGAGATAGAAGGCATTGGTCAGGGAGCGCAGACTAAGCCCCCTCCCCTCTCCCCCCCGAGAACAGAAGAGCCAGCATTTTCTTTTGTCCCTTGTAGCAAATAGGTTGATCATTGGGATGCTCCAAGCCACGAAAATGATTCGCAGAATGCTGGGCTTCAGGGACCACTCGTGACTCAGGGAAAAACTCCTGCCGAGATGGTCCATAAGGTGATTCTGGGCCCTGGGCAAGGGATCGGCTCTGGGAGAGATACTGCCCTTGATGCAGAACTGCCACAGCCTGATTGCCTCTTCATGGAGCACCCTGGAGTGTGCTCCCCCTTGCCTGTTCAAATAATACCTTGGGGTGGCATTGTTGTTAACTATGTGAACAGCTAAGCTGCTGATGTGGTCTAGAAAAGTGTGACAGGCATTGTGGATGGCCCAGTGCTCCAGCACATGGATATGCAGTGAAGCTTCCTGCTCCAACCACGGACTCTGAAACTTCAGTGACCTCATATGTATTCCCCAACCCATGAGGGAGGTGTCGGTGACCACAGTCTTGGCTGGTAAGGACCGGATTAAGGGAACTCTCATATTCATTCCCCTGAGCTGTCCACCACTGTAAGGAGTCCAGGATTAGCAAAGGAAGGAGACCAACCTATCCAGGGGGCGAAGGATTGGACTGTAAACTGTCCTGAGCCACACTTCAAGAGGGCAAAGGTGCAGCCTGGAAAATTGAACCAAACTGCATGCATATTTAGTTGGGGATTGGTCCTGCTTTGAGCAGGGGCTGGACTAGATGACCTCCTGAGGTCCCTTCCAACCCTGATATTCTATGATTCCCAAAAGCCTCAGGCACATGTGAACTGTCGTGTAAGGTTGAGACTACAGATTGAGACAAAAACTTGTAGAGGCTATTAGGGCCCCATGAACTCAATTTTCTGAGTGGGAACCAATGTTGACTTCCCAGTGTTTAGGATGAGACCCAGACAGTCGAATAAGCACAGCATAAAGCATACATGAGAAAGAACCTCTTCTCTGGACCTGCTCCTTAGTAACCAGTGGTCCAGATACAGGAAGACATGGATTCCCTTCTTCTTGAGGTATGCTGTCCTTTTTTTATAAAAACCTGGGGGACAGAAGACAGACAAAGTAAGGATGTTTACTGAAAACGGTGGTTCACTACGATGAGCCAGAAGACTCTTCTGTGGCTTGGGAGGATCACCACATGAAAATAAGCATCCTAAAGGTCCAGACCAGCAAATCAGTCATTCTGAGTCAATGAGGGGAGGACAGCCGATAGGGTGACCATTCGGAACCTCACATATCTGATGTATTTGTTGAGCCTGTGCAGGTAGCCCTAAAATCCTTGAAGGAGTGCAAATTTTCATCAGGTTTGTCAAAAAAAAAAAAAAAAGCACCCAACCATTGAAGAGCAAGTCCTCTATAGCCTGCTGCATGTTGGAAGCAACACCCAAATTTTCTAGCTAGGATGCGCTTTTCATAGGCACCACCGAGGCCTTCACTCTGCCTGAAGTATATGCTACAACAAGCACGGACTGCAGCGATGTCTTGGCTGCCAAGCAATGTTCGGTAATAAACCTCTGAAATTCCACCTTGGAGGCTTCGGGCAGCTGTTCTGTAAATTTAGACATAGTTATCCAATTTACAAAGTTGTATCTGGACAACAGTGCCAGCTGGTTTGCCATTCACATTTGTAGGGAAGAGGTAGTGTAGATCTTTCTACCCATTAAGTCCATCCATTTAGAGTCTTTGTCCTTAATAGCAGACTTAAATCTGCCCTACTAAGCTCTGTTGTTTGCTGAAGTTGCAACCAGGGAATTAGGGGCCGGTTGGGAGTAAAACACCTCAAATCCCTGCATTTGGACAAAGTAACATTTTTCCAAATGCTTTGCCATAGGTGGCATCAAAGCTGGTGTTCTCCAAAGAACATTTGCATGCTCCAGCAGCACATCATTAATGGGGAGAGCCACTTTCTCTGGGGCAAAAGGCTGCAGGGTGTTTATGGGTGTTCTCCTGCAGGAGCTCTACCTGGATGCCCAGGGAAGCAGCCACACATCACAAAAGGTCCTGGTAGGCCTTGAAATCCTCAGACACTGAAGGAGGAACCAGGTACTGCTGAGTTGTCCAGGGACAATGAAGAGGCCATTAAGTGCACCGACAACAGGTCTCAGTCCAGAACAGGTGGACCTGGATGGGACAGCTCCAGAAGCTCCACAAGGGGAAGAACAACCGATGTCTGAACTTGGGGCGGGTCAACAGTCCCAGCCACCGATATGCCCAGTGATCTCGTCTTAGAGCAGGATGAGGATAGCAACATCCGTGATCAAGGAGTGTTCCAAGGGGGCCACTGGGCACAAGGGTAAGGCATTGGTGGCCAGAAAGTCCTGGATACAGGTCAGGTGATGGAGAGCAGGAGGAGGAACCCGACCTGGATGTCAAGGAATCTGGAGTTTCAGGGGATAAAGGTGGAGCCAGCCTTGAACGTGCGAACTGGTTTGACTCATCTGTTGCCCAAAGTGAGGAAGGGACCAGCGTTGTTGGTGGAAATGGCACAGCCAGCACTGAATATGCCTAAGTCATCTCTGCTGCTGGGAGCTGTGTCAGTACCGAAGTCAGCAGTGGTACTGATGCGGCCAATGGTGCTGAGATGGAGAGCAGGGAAAGCTGCCACAATAACATCAGTGCTGCAAAGTGCAGCCGTGCAGAGGAGTCTCCTAGTGCTGAGGAGGTCCCTTGTGCTGAGCCTGGCAATGGCCTCACTTCCACAGTCTGCAGCAAGGGATTATCAAGATGCGGTGCCAACAGACCAGAAGGTTCAGAAGCCCATTCAGGCAGCAAGACCGAGGATGCCATAGTCCTTGTGAAGTCTTGGACCTCGGTATGGAAAGGCAGAGGAGGTCCACTGCCACCTGATATGTCACCGGTGCAGAAAAATAGCAGGTACTGGCATTGCCCTCACTGGTACTGGACTCAATGGACGCCCAAGAGCCGGAATCAGAGTCAACAATACTGGGTCTCCCACACCTCTACACAGTGTGGGGGAATAGTTGGAAGGACCTGCTCCATCCCGGATGCCGATAATAGCTGTACTCTTCATGGAGGAGAAAGAAGAGTCTCCACGAGAAAGGGAATGGTCTCGACTAGTCTTATAAGAAGTTTTCATCAGTGTACTCAGTGGGGAGTGGGTTCTTCACCTCTTCAGAGAGGCGCCAGTTCCAGAGCACAAGCCAGTACCACTCACTGAGATCAATGGCAGCCTCCAATCCGACGGAGGCGCGGTGGTGGCCTGCTCGAGAAGGTACAGCTTTAGGTGAAGATCTCTAGCCACTTGACTCCGTTTTGTGAACAACTTACAATTCAAACACTACTCTGTGATGTGAGGCTTGCCTAAGCAGAGCAAAGACCTTGTGTGAGGGTCGTTGTTAGAAATCATCCGCACACACAACGGACAGTTTTGAACCCTGGTGAGGACATCACCAGGGAAAATAACTAACGCGAATACTAAGGATACTATCCATATACAACTAGAACAATTAAGTCAAAGCTAAAGGATTGTGAGGTTAAGCAACACACAGAGCTCCAACTCCAGCCATGGGCGGGAAGAAGGAACTGAGGGGAGGTGGTGCTACCTCAGATGGCCAGGGAGGGGCTATGGTCATGATGTGCAAGTGCCACCACTGCTAGGCAAAATTCTCCAGCTCCATTGTGCTGGGTGTGCATACACCCACGTGGAATACATGGCTACCTCGACTCAAAGAAGAAACTAAAATTTCCTGGGGGGTTTTAAAAAGATTTTATGGGAATTTTAATACTCTGTACTTATATTTTCTAGGGTGAAAACATTAACAATAGCATAAATAGCAGCAACCTCTGTCAATTGGGGGTTAATGATTTCACAGAGCAAACCAGACCGTTTTAAAAGAGTGATCTACAGCTGTTCTTTTCACATTTCGTAAACCATTAATGAACATAAAACAGTTTCTGTTGAACTGAAAATAAAGCCACCCTGACAGACTTTGGTTAGTGAGACCATGTTTTTAATTATTTAGTGGCTGCTTCAGGCGGTTTTCAGATATGCTGCCTTGTTTCTGCTTTAGTGAAGCCGTTTTCCCTCTAGCTGCCATAGTACTCCTAGAAACCACAAAACCACTTCTTTGGAGGAGAGCTGAAGGATGTGGATTCATCAGAGAGCTCCTCTGCAGCTACTTCTTGCATGATGTCATTGCTTAGACTTGCATTCAAAATGTCTCCGGCTACACTGCAGGGCTCAATCCATATGATAACACACTGTACTTAAGAGGAAACTCCTGGTTTTAATTTAACTCCAGAAAAATGTTTAATGGCTCAGACATTAAGTATCAGAAAACATTGACATGAGAATCTGAAGGGAAGAATGATTGTTTTAAGTTTGTACATCTTAGTTAAAAATAGATTTCTAATTAATCATGTTACACTCCCCCAGCCCCCGAGTACAGTGTTTGATTTATTATAGTGTTTGGTGGATCATTATCTTTATTTTTGTAGACAGTTTTGTATGTGGTAATTGTTAAAATTACATTAAAAACCTGTACAACTTAATTAAAATGTATATTATTAATGAAATAATAGATATTTGTCTTCAACATAAAATCAACCGCTGTGAGTGATATTAAAATCAAATGCATATTTAGGCTTGGAAGAATTCTATTTTTATTTCCATTCATAAGTGGGACAGATAATACCAATGTTTATTTTTAAGCAGTTTTTTTATTTTAATCTATTTAAATTTTCACAGTTTGGGAAATTATGGGTGTGGGCAAACAATTATTTAATGAGAGTAGACACAGATTCAGAAAGATAAAGCTTTATAAACTTCTAAAACAAATTGTCAGCATCACATCAAAATACAAAAGTAAATACCCTTACACCCAGTTTTTAATATGCATTCACTAGTACATTTGTAATAAGCCTAATTCAAAAATCTAAATACTAAGATTTTGACTTTAATAAAAGTGGCTTTTTTCCTACTTTGCCTATGTGAAATTTTTCATAATTATACATGAACATATTTTTGTCAGTCTGTGTGTGTATGGTGAAATTGACATTTACCGATAATTACCAGTAAAAATGTAATCCTTTCAAGCCTATGCATATTCAGTCATTGCATTTTGGATTTAAACACCTTATGAGATGTTGAAGGGTGTTTTGTTTTGTTTTTTACTTTTGGGGTTATGGGGGACAGAAAATATTTAATGGCTCACTAGTTTACTATGTATTGTGGAACCACAGATTGTGGCTACTTGAGACACAGTACGGGGATAGAGAGGCATGCACTAGTTAGGATACCTTGAATAAATGCATTCTTGCCCGGTCACTGAACAAATTCCAGCACAGTTAATAAAGCAATACTAGGACTCTTACAGGCAGCTTTGTTACTCAGTGATGAAAAAGGACTTGTCTTCACGATGGGAGTAAGCCGACCTAAGTTACACTACTCCAGCTACTGGTTGACGTAGCTTAGTTCGACTTACCCCGGTGTCTTCATGGCACTGAGTCGAGGGGAGACGCTCTCCAGTCGACTTCCCTTATTCTTCTCAGAGAGCTGGAGTACCAGGGTCAATCAGAGAGCACTCTGCTATCCATTTAGCGGGTCTTCACTAGACCCACTAAATTTATCCCTGCTGCATCAATTGCAGCAGTGTCAATCTCCCCATAGTGGAGACCAGCCCACAACCTTTGTGGATAAGGGAAAGAAGAAAAGTCGGATGACAGTAAGATAGTCACTACCCCTTTTATCTTTGAAGTCTTGGGCTGAAATGTCATTTAGGACAAATGGGAAAGGTTCAGTGGTCTCACAGTGGGGCTCTTTTCAAACTCCCACACATTCTGGTATGGCTGACAGTTTTTGCTCATGACTGGAGTAACTGAGGGTGGTGCAGGTCAGGCTTCAGATGTACTGGTAAAATTGTAAGTGCAGAGCCAAATTCACCACTTACACTATTTATAGCCAATGACACCAGTCTCCACATTAACGGCCAGATTCTGGCACCCTTGTTTACATTGAATAGTACGTAACTCCTCTTAAAATGTCATTGACTTCAAAAGACAAGGGGGAGAGACTTAAGTAGCCTTGCATTCTGAAGGATTCCAGACCCCCTGGGTAAAGGATCACTCAACCATCAATGAAATGTCGTCACCTCTGACCTGTAACATAGTTGCTGTTTCACAAGAGCTTATGGTAGCAAGTGGAGAATAAACACTACAGATGCGGAGGAAAATGGAACCTTTTTGTATTAGCTGGTCCAGTGCCAAGTGAAAAGATGGAACATTTTCTGATCAGCTCCAACGCTAACAATACTGCAAAATTGATTTTGAAACAAATGCAAAACCTGAGTGAACTATGCTAGGATAACATCTTCTGTAAGGTTTCTCCTGACATCAGGTTTTTTAGCAGAGTGTTTGTTTGGTTCCGGGATGAAGGTGACATTTGTTGTTATGAGTTTTAAAAATTATTATTATTTATTAAATAAAGTTAGAGAAAATATTCAGGTATTCAAAAGTTTACATGTTCCACCAAGTCTGATGTGTTTCACTCTATTTTTTCTAAGCTTTAGCTCTTATCCTGATATCCTGGGTTCTTTCACTTTCAGGGAATTTATCTGCTGTTTTGTTTTGATCCAAATAAATGCAGTTGAGCATATGACTGCAAGTAGCAAAGAACAATAAGGTCCATCTTTTTTGTTCCCTCTGCTCCTCTGATGGAGAAGTAGGGATTCCAGTGCAATTACACCACACACACAATTACACATCATGATTGGAGTTAAACTGGTTAGAGCAGGATCAGTTATAGTACTAGTAGGTAAGGTTAAGGAAATAAAAAGTGTACTATAGAGACAGCCATTGCATTCGCTTCACACAACAGAGTGGGATTACTTTTCAAGAACAGAAGCTAGAGTTGGGCAGAATGCTGTAACTGAAAATGTATCTACTCTATAACCTCTAGTGAAATTGTGCCTGGAGGATCACACAGTGACTTTGCAGACCTATTCCTTTTCTCACCCCAGGAATGGCATTGCTTCTAATTGAAGAACGCAGTTTTGTGGGAACAATGTTGTTCTTCGGTACATCAAAATAAACTCATTCATCTTCAGATTCTTTAAGTCTGTTTCAACAGAACTTCAGGGCCTTCCTGATATTAAAAAAGTCATGCTACCTCAACTTTATCAGAGGAAAAGAGCACTGGGATGGGAGAATATTATATGTTTAAAGGAACACTTTACATGGATTGATAGGGAGGTTTACACAGAGTCCACAACACTAGAGAAAAGATCCTGGGTCTCACTATAACTGTGCTTGGGGCAGGCCAGAAGGAAAAATAGTGGCTTCGGATCACACTGATTCCTCCTGATCTTGGTTTGTCCTGGTGCTGGTCCAGTTCGCCGGTGAAACAAAGGAATTCAGGGCTGCTATAAATTACACTCAGCTGCCCACAAACCCAAGTAGTTGTTTCAGCAGCTGAAGATTGCTAGAGCACCCTGGTCATACCCCTATGCCAAGGGCCAGGAGCAGGGGTGAAGCAGAGTAGCCCCTAGGCAAGGGGAATCCTGAGAGGTCTGGTTAAGCAGGTTTCCTGACACATTTGCATCACTGGAATAGAGCAGCTGGAGTACAGAGGAGGCCTAGATCTGTCTTCAAGGTAGGAGCAGTCTGTTTAACAGGAGACTTAATTTGAATATGGGCCAGAAAAACTGTTTGGAAAGGGGTGCTGGCCTCTTATGTACCCCTTACTGGCTCCTGAGGTGTAGTAGACCTGACACCCTGCATGAGCTATGTCCTCACTGAAACCTTGATGGAAAAATCCAGGATTGAACTGTAAGGATGTTTTATAATCGTAAAGAATCTCTCTAACACCAGAAAGAAAAGGAGTACTTGTGGCACCTGAGACTAACCAATTTATTTGAGCATAAGCTTTCGTGAGCTACAGCTCACTTCATGACTTAGCCACTCCGATGAAGTGAGCTGTAGCTCACGAAAGCTTATGCTCAAATAAATTGGTTAGTCTCTAAGGTGCCACTAGTACTCCTTTTCTTTTTGAGAATACAGACTAATATGCCTGCTACTCTGAAATCTAACACCAGAAGTAGAATTACTTCAGACCCAGATCTGTAATATGAGAGAGATGTAGGTCACCTGTATTTTAAGGGTTTCAATCATTAGTGATATCTTCATTTTAGCAGTTAGGATTCCTTTGACATTCCCTGAACAAATGTATCTGCAAACATATCTGCAAATATTTGAAACTCAACACTACGCCCCCCACAATTCTTTGGGAGCACAAACAAAAGTGTGCCATGTGACCTTCTTCCCATCACATCATAGATGCATAGTTCTGTGTATTATAAAACATGCAAGTACTTTTTTGTCCAAAGAAGAACTGTGGATGAATTCTGACCCCTATACCTATGAGAAACACACTTATGTGAATGTTAAGGGTGGACAACCTTGACTATTTCCCTATAATATTACTTCAGTTTATAGCACACGCCTCCTTATAAATCAACTTCTAAAATCCTTGCCACTTCAATTACAGGTTTCGGTTGCTGAGTTGGATATGATTATGTGACAAGGGCAAAGCAAGAACGAACCAAGGGCAAAAGACAAAGTTAGCCTGGGAGAAACATTCACAGGGTGGTTCTGCAACAGAACAAAAAAATTCTCCCCTCTGAAATGATCTTTACCTGCTAATGTGAAGAGTAGACTTACCGCTGGGTTTTCTCATTGATGGTGTTAACTCCCTGAAGATCTGAAAGAGGCGTTCTTGGGCTTTTCCGGGTAATACCTATGGAAGCATATCAACAAGAGTTTTTACACCCCTCTTCACAAGGAGAAAATTAGAGCAGCAACAGCTTTTTGTTGGCTGCAAATGAAAAAGAGCAATATGTATTTGTCATGGCACATGCTGGGTATACAAAGTAAGGGGTTTATGAAGGAGCCATGGCTGCTGAAATATCAACTGACTACTGACGTCTATCATGTTCTTTGACAAGGAGACATAACTTACTAGCAATTCTGCTCGCTCTAGTCTGCCTCTTCCCCCAGCACCCGCCAATACAACATGTGAACAATTTGTCAATGGTGTACTTTCCACTATTAGAAAGCAAGATGGGAGGAAAACTACCAATCAGTCACGACGGATATAAAGATACCAGTTTACCTGCTTCCTGTCAGTCAAAACACTTCAAAGCAGTAACATGAAAAATATAGAAATATAATAGTCAATCACTCCATCAAGAAGGGAATTGGTTGGGATAGAGAGAGAGAAATAGCTAGATTACTACAATTACCAATAATTGTTTCTTGTTGTATGCCACTGCTTCTTCCCCTTCCTAACAAATGAATATACACTGACATAGTAAGCAGTATGCTGTTGGGGGTAATCTTATCTTCTACCAAAATGGAATCCTCTGAAACTTATAGGTTCAATTTTCAAGGCCTGATAAACGTGTGAGGAGAGTATGTTGTAACAGCTTTGTAGATTTTAATGGCAGATGGTTCAACTGTGTCTGCCCAAGAAGTGGAAATGTTTTGGGTGCAATGAAATTAACAGAAATAAAGGAAAGATATAACTGTTTGCAGGCAATGAAACATTGTTTGTATCCATCCAGCAACTGATATTTAGAGAATTTACAACCTTTTCATCTGATCATGAAAACAAGTAATTTCTTAGCTGTCTAAAATCTTGTGTGAACCAAGAAATTTTTTAGAATACACGTAACATCCAGCAAGTGTATATTCCTTTGCCCTGAATTCTCCAAAATGATGGGGAGGGGAATGGGAAACTCTAGGAAAAAAGGAAGTCTAAATTGTCTTTTGTAATAAAATATAGGAGGAAATGCAACACTACCTTCTCTTAAAAAAAAAAAAAAAAAAAAGAGTTAGTCTGGGGTCAGTGGAATGAAGTCTCATACTCCCTGGCTGGCTGAGATAACAATCATACTAAATATGTCCTCTTAAAAGGTGAGCATGTGGAAGGAATACTTCTCCTATGAGAGAGAGGGGGAAACTTGTTAAAACCTGTAGCAGCATACCACATTCGAGGCCAGTTAGGGAAGCCTGTATAGCTTTTACTTTGGGCTTTGCAAAAGAAACTACCTAAGTAACAAGCTCTGAGATCCTACCTCACAGATCCTGATGGAGCCAATACAGCTATGCTAAAAGAGTTCTGGGACCCTCAAGAGGCTCACTTGGAGGTTCTAATTAAAGCCAACCCATAGACATTTTAAAACGTACTGACGTGTAACAATGTCCTCCTGTAATCCTCTTGGAACACTTTTTTTTTTTAAACAATCCAAATCTGATTGTGAGTCTTTGAAGTCGATAGCTTCCAACGTTCCTCAAAACAGGTCACCCCACTCTCAGATATGTTCAGCCTCTCAGTTTGAGGCTGTCAGAATTGGCAAAGGGGGGACTTTGATGGAACAGATCCAGCCACTCTGGATGCATGCAAAACTGTCCTGCAGTTAGGTCTACAGGTTGAGAACAACCATCACCTCAGAAACTAATTTTTGTCTACTCCCAGAGTTTTCACAGAATCAAGTGAATAAAAGGAAAAAGGAGATGACACTGTCCCCAAATTCCTTTCTCGTGCCCCACAAAACATATCATCTCTACTTCCTCTTGGATTGAATGTCTGGAAGAACAAGCATGAGAGAGAGACCTTCTGGGACAAAAGAAAGTCCTATGATAAAATGAAGAGATCAACTAGGTTGGCAGGGGTGGCAGGTTTGTATAATTTTTGGTGGTGCCCAGAACGGGTCCAAGTCCTGCCCCGCCCTGCACCCCCACCTGCCTTGTAGCCGATATATTTTTTTTGTAATGTAAAAATGGACTGGAAACAGTAAGCGTTTAACAGTTTCCCTATATTGCACAGTGTGTGTGTGTGTGTGTGTGTGTGTGTGTGTGTGTTTGTGTGTGGGGGGAAACGAGGGCTCTGGGGTGGGGCCGGGGATGAGGGGTTTGGGATGTGGGAGGGGCTCAGGGCTAGGGTAGGGGGTTGGGCTGTGGGGTGAGGCCAGGGACGAGGGGATCACAGTGCAGGAGGGGGCTCAGGGCTGGAGCAGAAGGTTGGGGTGCAGGGGGGGGTGAAGGCTCTGGGGATGAGGAGTTTGGGTTAAGGCCAGCAAGGGAGCACAGCGTAGAGCTGCACGGCAGCCGCCCAGGGCGCAGGCAGGGGCACTCCGGGGGGGAGGCGCGCAGGGTGGCAGGCGGGGCCGGGGGATGCTCCGGGGGGGCCGCACAGGGTGGCAGGCGGGGCCGGGGGAGAGACCCAGCCCCGAACATTGGTGGAGCCAGGCCCCCAGCCCCTGAATTTGCTGGAGCACGGGGGCACCACCACATAACTCACTGCCCCTGTAGGGTGGTGCTGGTCAAAAGAAAAACTTCCACTTACAAACTGATGTACAGCCAAAGGGTCAGATCTGGGATGTTTGGGGGGCATTTTCAGATTTCAGAAAGCTGCATATTGGCTTTCGTCAGATCTTCTCGAAAGAGTTTAATTCCTGTGAAGAAGAAAGCAGCCAACTTGATTTTTACATGTGGTTTGGTATTCCATCAAAGACACTGATGCTGTCAATGCCATTTACTGCACTGCAAATCAGGAACTATCACGTGATGTCTCCCAAAAGACAGGGAGTGAACTGGGTGGAGACTAAAAATGTGCAGATAACTTAGATACTGATTTAGGTCAGTGGCTACCTATTTGGGAATCTTCTCAGATCTATGTTCTGTGCCTGGGCACAAAACCAGAATGGGTAGCCAGTTTGCAAGCCCTAAGATAGCAAAATCAGCCCTCTTGTTAGTGCAGCTTATGTGTAACCCAAGGAAACACAACAATGTTCATAAGAAGGGCAAAGGGAGAACATGGATGGAAGTGTTAACTTTGATGACTCACCTGAAGAGAAACAAAGTGAGTGAGGTAATAGCCTTTTTGGACGAACTTCTGTGGGATAGTCAATCTCCAAAGCAGGGGGAAAACTGCAGGAAACTGGTTGATTGCTGCCCTCATCTGAACTGTCAAACTGCTTCTTAGAAGAAGGGTCTGACTGAGCAGAAGAAGGGATGGGCAGTCCTCATTTTTGCTGTTTGACTCATCTCCTGAAGGACTCCTGAGGCCTGGGGAAGGTGTGCTGATAGCACAGGAATGGCCCAGATCTTTGAGCAGTTTGTATTCTACAAAACTGTCTTTTCATTGAGGCACATAGATTCTCAGTGACCCCAGGGTTGCTCTGGAGAGAGAAGTCCTTATGCTCACTGAAGAGCTTGGGTCCTTCAAAAGGGAGATCCTCCACCATGTTCTGTACTTCTCCTGGAAGACCCAAGGACTGGAGCCAGAATGCTGTCCTCATGACCACTGGTGTGACCATGGATCTGGAGGCTTTGTCAGCAGAATCTAGGGCAGGTTGGTGGGAGGTTTTTGGGACTAACTTGGTCTCTGTGATGATGGACTGAAACTTCTCTCTCTGGCCTTGTGAGAGATGTTCAGTTAAATGTGTAAATGTTGAGTATGTGGTAAAGATGTATTTTGCCATCAAGGCCTTTTAATTTGCAATAAGAAATTGAAGAGCAGCTGATGAGTAGCTGTTTCTGCCCAATAAGTCCAGCCTCTTGGATTCCTTGTCTATTGAAGAGGGTCTAGATCAAGTCTGATGGCTCCTTTCATTGGCTGCACCCACCATTAAGGAATTAGAGATAGGATGGGAAAAAAAGTGGTCCATTCCCTTTGGCAGGATGTAGTACTTTTTATCAGATCTCTTACAGTGTGGGTGGCATTGTGGCCAGTGTTTGCCACAGTTTAAGTGCAGGGGATAGCAATGCCTCTCCACTGGGTAAAGCAATTTTTTCTTTTGGATTGATATTCAAACTGTCCACCAAAGAATGTTTGGTGTGACTCTTGGAGTTCCTCTAGTGGGATCTGGAGAAAGTTTATCAGCCTCTTCATGAGGTTCTGGAATGTCCTGAAATCATCAGCATAGGAGGGTGGTAGGCATTACTACCTCATCTGGAGATGAAGTGGACTTAACTGAAGGAGGTGAGATCTCCTCAAGTTGAGGTTCTGGCTCCTACTGTGCATTGCCCAGTACCGAAGAAGGGCAGAGTACTGGGGGACGAACAATTGGTGACATTGAATGGGATGATACCTGTAGTATCTTCTTGGTATCCTATAGAACTGGTCACCAAAATGGCCCCCGGGATCCCAATAATCACTCTGAGGAGGAGAACTGGGGAAGGGTCCACAATGATAGTGCTAGTCTCTGTGGTGCCCAGTAGGTTCTCTAGGGTCTGCCTCGTTAAAAAACTCATGGGAGCTTGATGGTATGGTACAGAAATGGATTCTCATACCGAGAACTCAGAGTCCAATAAATCGTCTTGGGAGCTAAGTTGAGATGCCCCAAGTAACGTGGCTGGTGCTGCCACCTGAAGGCTTAGGCAGGTGTTGGCTTGCAGCTGTCTGGATGGTACCAGTGCAGAGGCTCTGATAAATCTCCTTAGCAATGGAGATTCAGGCTCATCCAAAATGATGAGATCCTCAGAAGACAAAAATCTGGAAGGAGCCAGAGGGCTCTTGTAGTCTATAGTCGAGGCTTGGGTTGGTACTGGAGGTGGAACTGTGGACTAGCGAGATGGAGACTACTGCAGTACTGAGTTGGATGCAGGGTCCTGTCTTACTTCAGAGCTAGGGTAAGAAACCTGTACTGAGGGATGTATGCCGTGAGGGATCAGGTGGTGCTGCTGCAGTAGGTGTTCTGGAAAAGGGCTTATCAATACAAGGCTCCTTACATGATACCAATGCCTCAGTACCAGACTCAGTTGGAGCCTCTACGGCAGTGCTGCTCAAAGTGGTGGTCCAAGCCATCGGCTGCTGGTCTGCGCGCACATTGGAAAAAAAACTGCCGGTCCCCCACATCAGATAGCTTGAGAAGCACTGGTCTATGGTACCCTTTAAGGGATGTGAGATCTCCGGAGAGACCTTTTCATCATTTCTCTGGTCGGGGAGGAATGCTTTCTTCTCTTTGATGCCTTTGTCTCCGTGGTGCAGATAATGCTGAACGGTGACTGAAGCAGCCTGTGATGTTGAGGCCGATGTACCGGTGGGGGGACAGGATGGGAAGTGGACCCTTCCAGAGCTAGAGCATATTCCATTAACAGGTGTTTTGGTCTAATGTCCCTATCTTCTTTGGACCTACCCTTAAACTCCAGATAAATCTTACACTTTGAGGGGATGTGGGAGTCCCCCAGACACCACAGACAACTTGAATGTCTGACTGTGGGGAAAAGACCTGTGGCAGGTCTGGCGGGACTTAAACCCTGAGGTCTTAGGCAAAACAGATTGTGCTCCAGCACAAAGGTCAAGTAGGGGGGGAAGCCCCACTCCAGGAGCACAAAAATCATGCTCAATGAAATATAGTGAAAATAAAATAAAGGTAAAGTATATAATTGAGAAATTAAAAACTTTCATGAGGTCAAAGACAGGTGGGAAGCTGAATACAGCTAACTGCAGAAGACTCCTTCCCAAGCCACAGGCGGGCTGAAAAGTAACTAAGTGGCAGTAGGCTCACGCCTCCCTATATTCACTTATTTGGAGCATGAGGTGTTACTTCATACAGGCGTGAGCCTGCAAGCACTACTTTGTAGTCTGTGATCGTTAGCTAATGGGCGAACCGACATCCCAGGTGGAGCACCCACAGGGGCATATATTCAGGGGGAAAAGGCTATTACCTCATCCACCTTGTCGCTCTCATAGCCTGGGACCACACAGCTACAACAACACTGCAACCACCTGAAAAGACCCTGTTTCACTGCAGCTCTGGGAACAGTCAAATGCCAGCCCACTTTTTCCCCATTCCTTTTGGTCAAACCCAACATGACAGAATGGAGGAGACATTTATTTAGTGCACTCCCAAAAGCATTATTCTCAGTATGGCATTTAGATTCAGAGAGGTGAGGAGATTGGGGAATTCAGCTACTATGAGAGACAGGAAGTTACCCTCTGGCTCAGGGTCCCCCTTTTCAGAATTGAGGTTGATGTACAGATACACAGCCTCCTTCCAGGAGGGGATTCCCGAGAGATAGAACTGGCTGTCCAGTTCCTGTCTGAGATTGCAGGGCTTGGGCCCAGAGGTTGCTTTTTAGTAAATCCACTTGCAGTGGGGCTCCAAAGGGTTAAAGAACACGGACTGGAAGACAGAATGAACAGTTCCAGTTGTGCCATGGGAAGCAAACTCTGCAGACTTCTCCCCATAAAGAAACACGAGAAAGAGTGATTTCCAGGGCAAGGAAGATCTAGCTCCATTCCCTTAGAGCAGGAATCAGAGATGCAGGGTTCCCCTGGCAGTGCTCCAGAAGGCCTCAGATTCACAAGTTCCTGCCTACAGGACCCCATCTTGCTCCAACCAGACTAAGTGCAAGGGCCTAAATTGCAGCTATTATCAGTAGTGATATGTGGAATAAGCCTCTTCAGCACAAGGCAAAGAAAACATGTCACACTGTAGCTTGTCTTGCTGTGAAATGGGTAGGGGATGGAAAGCAATGATAGATCAGCATTGGAGAATCATAGAATATCAGAGTTGGAAGGGACCTCAGGAGGTCATCTAGTCCAACCCCCTGCTCAAAGCAGGACCAATCCCCAATTAAATCATCAAAACTGCAACTTTGCAGGGATGCTCAGCAACAGCAACTTCCTCCTAAGAAACGGAGCTCTGGTTCTGGCTTCCAGAGCAAACCCAAGATCTGAGAGGCAGGCAAAGGGGAGGGAATTCTGCCAGAGGCCTTCAAACACACACACACCAACATCTGGGACACAGAGCCTTCCTCGACTTTTTTTCTTCTCTCTTGAGGTTCTTCTCACTTCTGCAGAGAAGGGCTGGAAGAGACATAGCTGGAAGACAACCCACGCATCTATGCCTTGCTTCCAGTACGAAATGATAGGAGACATTGGAAATGGGTGGACTGGTACTTTTATAATAGAACATGATACACAGGTCTTTTTCTCTCCCAGATTCCTGCTACATGACTGAATCCTATTGTCTAACAAGGTGTTTACGTGTAGGATACTGGAAAAAGTGATGCAATACAAATGGCCTTTTAAATCAATTATGAGTGCACCTCACCCTTTTCCTGTACGTATCTTTATTCTAAGTTGGCCATTGATTGCAACACGTTCCTAAATATCCAAAGATGTTTACAGATTTACTATGATTTTACACTGTCCAAAACTGACAAGGAACTATCAATAAAATAACTGCCCAGTAGATGGAAATTTGTCTAAGGTCAGTGTCAACCTTGTAGTGCAGCAGGCTGCGTATGTTACCATGTTTACAGTACTGAAGGCCCATAGATCAACTTTAAATTATTTATTGACTTTATTAATTAAGCGGATAATATCTTGATGTCCACTGACTGGGTTCTGACTTGATGTATGGCATTAATGTCTTGATTTCCCCCCATAAACATATGGAGAAAATCTTTAATCTATTATATTTCATTGTGGTTGGAATCTTTCATAACCAGTGGGTCTCTTTTGAACAGTGACCTTTCATTGGAATACTGATTTTGTTCTTTTTAGTGACTTGTTTATCCTATGACTGCAGTGTGAACTTAAAATGAGAATGATAAGATTACAATCACCAGAAATGTAATATCCACAGGAGGGGAATATTTTATGAGATGCTGAAATTATTAAGATAAGATTGTACCAAAATATTGCTGTAGCTTGGTCTTACATAAATCAGGAAAAGAAACATTTTTATTCCAGGATCAACTTAAAACTACACTGGAGCTTATATAATAGGTGTATATAACACTAGTAAGTGTCAGGTACTCCAGGCAGTCTATTAATTCAAAGATTTGTCACTTGCAACTGTAAAAATAAATTACGTATGAGATGAGTGCAAGCTGAGTTAAGAAATGACTGCTGCAGTAATTCATTAAAAACTTGTCTACATATTACCAGATGAAGAGCAAATGCTTAAAGAGCTCTACATCCCCTCCAAACACTAGGTAAAGCTGAAGTCTTAATGCAGTGCTGTTTCTACTGGGGGGGGACGGGGACTGAGAGGCTTTTGGGAACAAAGGGTAGTTATTTTTAATTTAACCCCTTTTGATTTGCTTGTGCTCCCGTCCCCCTGCCACCAAATCCTCTGACAAAGGAAAATTTATTCATGAATTGTATAAACAATTACTCTCCAAACAAAGGATCAGGAACTTGGGTGCTTCTCCATTTACAGGGTAGATGCAGATTGAACAGCTAAGCTAAACTGTGGTCATAAATATGACTATTCTCTAAAACTCTCTTCCCTCTAAGGGCTTGTTTCCCCGAGTTCAACGCTAGTCCTTTCCAGGGCTAGACTGATTTGTCTAACTGGTCTTTTCTATGTCTAATGTCTACACTATTATGATTTTGGGAAGAATTGTGGACAATATACTTTCTACCCACTATATAGGAACATTAACCAACAGAGCTCCTGCCTTTGACTCAGACAGCTAAGCCCAGTGCATGTCACACTGTGCAATAATTTTTGTTACATAATTCCCGTTAAAACAGAGCATGAAGCCCTATTATTAATTGTGCTTAACTTGTTAAGACATTGAAGCATCCCTGCTTTTCTGTTATGGAATACTGACAAAATAACACAAATGTACTAGGTATAATCACTGAAGTGATTAAGTAACCAATGAAAAGGTGACCATTAGTAACTTGGCCAAATAGCTAGAACAGTAAGTAATATTACCACCCTAGGGGAATTTGGATTCACTAACTAATCCACTGGTTAAATAACTTTTTTAATTTACACTTGTGATTGGAACTGATGCTTACATTTCAAAACAAAGACATTTCTACCAAACGATCTATTTTTCAGAAATCGAGAGGATGTAACTTTATTCAACTTCCAGGAAAAGCCAAGTCCAAGTAGTACCATTGGTGAGCATACAGGCTCTTCTAAAACTTGGGAATACATACCTCAAGGCTAGCAACTGAATGAATCCAGCAAAATTTAACTCCCAAGCATCAAATAATTAAATGGGTTTGGACTCTACCTATTTTAAAGAAAAAGTTTTAGGAACTGACCAATGGCAGCACACACTGTAGAGGGAAATGCAAGAGACCAGAATACAGAAGCAGCTAATCTGCATGAACTACAGTACTTGTTTGCCAGACCATCTGCTCTTGGCCAAGTCATAAAATAACAGCAACTGTAACAGAGATCCCATGTTCCACCTTCTCAACCAAAGATGGATTTCTTGCAGGGAAAAGGATGACAAGGCTTTGCCAGTGGCAAGAGTGAATTTAAGTTTAACACTGTTGGGCTTGACCATAATAAACTTACATATTTTTTTTACACTGAATTATAGGACATAGTTAAAAAATATTCTGTGCTGTATGGGTTTCCCTCCCCGTTTTTTAACAAACCATAAACAACCTGTTCATATAGCTAAACTAACTTGAAAATCTTAAACTGGATTCCAATTGCTTTACTTACACTAGAAATAAACTATTAGGTGCTAACTATTGAGAGCTATGTAATTATCTGTAAGTGTCGCTTAGAAGTATATTGACTGCGAAATTCTAGAGGCTATGTCTATAGTAGACTTTTTGTTAAGATTTCCCATTGGTGGAAATAGTGGAAAATTAAGGAAACTAGTCTAGTGTAGACAAGGCCTCCGTTAAGAATGAAAACCCTTCCTTAACTTTCCCAGTGCTAGACATTGCAGGGAGCACATGGAATAAGTCTGTTTAGAGACTTCTAAAGACAAGCACATCTTTCTGAAGTGCTAACAAAAATGTACTGTACTTACCATGCATATTTCTACAATGTGGAAACAAGCCTTTTGATGTTCTGCTTAGGCACATCTTACAGGAGTTTTAAAGTCTATGTTTTAGATGGAAAGTGTGCCTTTATTAAGACTCATTTACAGTAATGCTCCATCTCTGTAAACTTTATTTATACAAAATGAAGAAGGAATACGATGGCACAAGACTTAAGCCTTCTGTAAATATAGACACCAAAAATATTTAATTTTTTTAATTCACCTATAAAGCTTGATCACCTCTCCACAGGCAACAAGGCAAAACTCGATATTACACTCTATTGCATGTTTCTTTTTTGAAGGGCTTGCAACTGTATGCGCATCTGAACTTTAAAGTGAAATGATATACAGAGCAGTTTAAAGAGTGAAATAGTATTGTGGCATCTTGCAGCAGGCCCTTTACATTGTTATAACACTGAATCTCCATGCGCTATTCTTTGTGGCAGGTGATGTTATGTTCCATGCTGCTGGACTCCCTTCTCCTCCTACAATAGGAGTCCAGCCATAGTAATTAGTAACACAGGCAGAAATGCCTGTTTGTTCATGCAGGACTAGTTTATTATGTAACAAACAGAGGCGTAAGGACAAGGAAATGGAGACCAAGTGCATCTCTGCCCACCCGTTCTGTAAAGGGGTCCTCTAGCATAACAATTCCTCACATTTAAATGAAAGCCTTTGAAAAGACAGGCAATTTCTCTAAACAAAGTTATTTTTAAAGTATGACATATAAATAAAGCTGTAATAAAAAAAGAAAGGGACTGAATCCTGAAGAAAGCTTGAAGTAAAATACTAGCTATATTAACTCAAACTAGAAGTATTCCTACTGGTTCTGAAGTTCTCTAAACTTGCTTTAGGTGTGATTTTTACTTTTTTTTTTTTTTTTTTTAGTGATTTTAGTAACACTAAAAATTAATGGCATGAAAAGCGTTACTAACTTCAGAATACTGTCTTATTTAGGAGAGCAACCTGTGAAGCCATTAGCAAAATGGTTCCACGTATAATTAAACAAACATAGACATATACTGGATTTTTTTTGTACAACTCGTTAACAAGAACAAGAGAGCCAGCGAGTCTATTCCAGACCTCTGCAGAACAAAACCCTAGCTAAGAATTTCTAGCAGGAAAGGGTTAAAATCCTTTCCTTAAGGTATCCGGCAATTGCTTATGATGCTCTCAGTGGGCTGCACTGGAAGTTTCTTTGCATGTTTCTTTTTCCCCTTGCTACCCAGAATGCTCCTGGTTTCCATTTCCTGATGTGTGAGTGTCATGTCAGAGAGGATGGTGGGATATGGAGCCTTACTGTACTTCTCCTCCTTGCATCTCTGCAGGATCTCTAAGCTCCTCTGATGGACTGGGTGATGTAGAAAGCTAAAACTATCCACACTTTTCAAAACCGCACATGGCACTGCATCATCATGCCCTTGGGAAGCAAAATAAAAACAAAAAATGGAGAGAAGAGAAAGATTATATAAGCAGAAATCAGGAGAGAGTAAAGAACAATGCTGCCAACTGCCCATGTGATACAAGAATTGTTCAAAAGTCGCACTTTCTTTCTGTTTATGGACCACAACTAGGCTATTTGCAGCAGTTATGAAAATGTATAGCACTGACAAAGGTTAACTTCAGTTCCCTCATGACACGGTATCATGACATATCACACACAGTCATGGAAATAATTCTCTCAGTCCAGAGTCCAAGGACACTGCAAATGTACCTACCCACATCTCTGCAGGCATCCACTCAGTTACACATTTCGTTGTACTCTGACTGGGGGGGTGGGGGTGGGGGGTTGATTTGCACGGTGACTATACAGTTATTTCTTGTGAACTAAATAGTAAATAAATTCCAGCACTTCGATTGGCCAGAGCACAATCATCTGGATAATCACTGCAAGGTAACCTTTAAAAAGAAGTGATTATGCAAATCTCTACTTTTATTAGCTACAGTACGATAAATCCTTCTGCTTCAATTCAGCTGAGGTTGGCTACTGATTTCAGAACTCCTCACCCATATGTTCACAAACACGGCCACCACAAATTCTGACCTACTCCACACACTTATACCCCTAGGTTATCCAGATATTTGCAATTTAAATTGAAACAGGAATTACTCGACATAGGGAAGAGGAGAGGGGGTACGCTTAGCCTTCCTTCGGGCTGAGAAATGGGGAGATTTCAGACATACTGAGTTTACGTGGCAGACAGAATCTGGGAGTTGGTGTCAGAAGTTACGGTGGACATCTGTGTGTGGGCATACAGTATGTTCTCTGATAATTGCGTAATAAATGTAACCTGGAATAAAAGTTATACAGGTATTACGTTGTAAACAGGAAGCTCCTTCCAGTTACCATCTAAATGGCTGAGCAAAAGGGAATTACTGTGGGATAGGTCATGCTTCCATTTGAGGAGTAATGAGACACTGAAGTTACCATATATCAGCATGATATATTATGCCTACCATTCAAGGCTGATGCTTTAAACTATCAGCAAAAGACTGATCTGAACACTTTAGAGGAACACTGTCAACTATTGTTTTTCTAATGTTAGTAACACCATTTTTGTACTGCCCATTTGGAAGCCTGAAGACCAATTTTTTTTACCACCATTTTTGCCTTTTTCTATTCAGCAAACATTCATTTTCTTCTTTTTTGGTTTATAGCATTGCTAATTCAATAAAAGTCAGAATGGCTTTCTTTTGCTTGCTTCACTGCTTGCAAACCAGCATCATCATTTATGTCAGCAGCAATGGGCACAGCACTGCGAATAGTGCTTGTTAGTTGAATACTATTGCAGAGCCAGCAGAGGGAGGATGAGAGTATAAAGTCAGAAACATAAATCCTTTATCAGGTCTATGTTCACATCCAACTTGCTCAAAACAGAGAAAACCAAAGAGGAAGCTGTGGATGACTGGCTTCCATCACTGGATTTGTGTAAGTCATCTCAAAACAGAGACTTTTCTTTTTAAATTTGTCAGCAACAAGGCGTTCCTTATTATGTTTTATGTGGAATACATTAATCTAGAGCAGTAGTTCTCAACGTATTTACCATTGTGGGCCACATCCAATACTCCTCCTATGGCCCTGAGGATGTCACATGGGCCGCAGATGTGTGCTGATTGGGCCACAAGTGGCCCATGAGCCACGAGTTGAGAACCACTGATCTAGAGGATATTTGCTATCAGATTACAAAAAAAATCAGACAAATTTGCTTCCTAAAAACTTGACAATGTCCCTTTAATCAAGTTCATTTTCATTCAAGAAAATCAAACCCAAATGTGAGCTTTTCTTTTAGAATTTAACTTCAGTTTCTTGTTTTCCCACACAGAAAGCGCAATTATAAAACAAGTAATTGAAAGAGCTCCCCCCTCAACTATCGATATTTTACCCAGTCTGATATCTTTAAGTTTTTAATTTGAAAAGAGTTGGCAGCACTGTAAGAAACAGCTACTGGGCCAGAAGAGAAACATATCCAACAAAATTCAGACAGTTACATTGCTCTGCTTCTACATATCTCACAGTTATAAACACAATGTCACTAAAAGCTACACTACAAGAATATAATAAGTGCAGCAAGAAAAGAAAAGCTCCTAAAGGTAGCAGTGAAGACTATATTCATTTATCCAACACTAATTCTATTGAAAGCAGAACACAGAAGTGTTCACACTGCTTCTGGACACCACTGGCACAAAGAAAGATAGATATAGAATGAAGGAAAGAAAAAAAAACTGGGTTTTGGAAAGCCTACTACACATAGGGTTGAGAGTTTTGTATGGCTAGCATAACTCAAATAGGCTTTCAGACAGGGAAAAGGAAAGTGTATAGACTGTTGGCCTAAAAACACTGAAAAAAAAAATAAGCTCCAAAGAAAAAATGCAGCTTTTTCAGACATCCTTTAAAACTGCTTTGCAACTGTACCTTCTGATCGATCACAACAGGGTCAGATAGGGCTACCAGAGAGTTTATAAGGCCTTGTCTACACTAAGAGAAGTCAATCTAAACTAGGGTGACCAGATGTCCCGATAAAATTGGGACTATGCCGATTTTTAGGTCTTTGTCGGGACACCATCTGTCCCAATATTGCGGCTTTGGCCGCTCCAGCATTTTTTGTTTTGTTTTTTGTTTTTGCTTCGTCAACTCCAGCCGCTTTTTTTGTGTGCTTCCCCCATGTGTCCCGATATTTTCTTCGTTTCATCTGGTCACCCTAATCTAAGCTATGTAATTGGGGGGAGGGATAGCTCAGTGGTTTGAGCATTGGCCTTCTAAACCCAGGGTTGTGAGTTCAATCCTTGAGGGGGCCATTTAGGGATCTGGGGCAAAAATTGGGGATTGGTCCTGCTTTGAGCAGGGCGTTGGACTAGATGACCTCCTGAGGTCCCCTCCAACCCTGATATTCTATGATTCTATGATCTGAGTTACGTGAATAGCGTAACTCAAATCAACCTAGCTTAGATCTACTTACCGCAGGGGCCACACTATATGACGTCAACGGGAGACACACTTCCATCGACTCCCCTTACTCTTCTCCATCAGGTGGAGTACAGGAGTTGACAGGAGAGCAATCAGCGGTCGATTTAGCGGGTCTTCACTAGACCCGCTAAATTGGCCGCCGATGCATCAATCACCAGAGCGTTGATCCTCCGGTAAGTGTAGACAAACCTTAAGACACCTAGCCCTTTTTAACAATGTTTAAAACTGAGCAGTATGTGTGCTAGTGTGGAGGTGTTATTAGGTATTAATGTATGTGTGTGGGGGGGGGAGGGGTGTTATTAGCAAATCTTTATTATAGCATGAGTTCCAACTCCAGCTGCACCAGATGCATTCAGCTCATGCTAATTAAAATCTAGAAAGGGTTGGTTAAAAAAAACCCCAAAACATATGCAATCCTTAGCAATTCGTGCTATTTTATAGGATGACTATCAAGATAGGTAAACTTTAGAGCCTAAAATTTGAGTGGCTCCTTGAACAATTCCCAGAGAATAGTTGCTGTAGCTATGTTCATTAGATTATCAGATTGTGATTCTTGTGTGTTATGTCACATAGCAACCAATAGGCACCAGCATCCGCTAATCAAGTATGCCTCAGAACAAAGTTCTCAATCTTCTGGGGCCTAATGTACAAAAGCCAATACCCCATGCCACACATTCAGTTATGCCTGTTCTAACACACAATGCCATTTGGGATACTTTTTTGAGACACCGACTGAGTTATGGAGAAGTTCAAGCTACACTGTAGCTAGAGTTTGGATAATTGAATGGGAGGTGGGCACAGGGGATCATCATTAAGGAAGAAAGGGAAACCTAGAGTGCTAGTTACAAAAGCTTCGAATATCCATACGATCATGTAAATCAGTCCCTAGGGACCAACACTAGTGGGTTCTCAAGGTGGCAGCCACAAAGCTTATCTAGTCTATCATTCTAAGGACCTTAAGTGGCCACCGTAACAGAGACACATGCCACTGACATGCTCTATATGGGAATAATTTTTAAAAGTTAATTTTTTAAAAAGAGAAAAACAGAACTTTGTTTTTAGAAAAGAAAACTTCTATGCATAAAAGTATTCTTGGCAAAGGGAGATTTACTTCACATATGGAAGGAAAGACATTAATTAGATCCTAGTGTTAGCAATTGTAAAAATGGGCACATGGATACTAGGCAACCACTCCCTCCGCAGGAAAGAACGTTGACACTACAGTTTAACCGTAGGGTCCAGCATCACTTCATATTAGGACAATGCCTATAGGCCCCAGCTGAGATCAGGGTCCCATAACATGCTGTCCCTATTTGCAATATATTTTTCTATTAGCAATAGTTACATACCTAAATAATGTAACTCCAAAAAAAATGGATAAAAATGTAAAATGCACTAACCCACATTATCATATATTCTTCAAACTAACCATCTATTCAATATAAACTGAATAACTGGTGCTGCTTCTGCTGCCAGGTGAAAGTTCTTTGCTACCCTATGTAAGAAGTGATAGCAATGCTAGTGTATATTGGAGAATTTATTGACTACATATGTATGATAAGATAACGGATTGTGACTTTTCTCCACACAGATGCTTTAAACCACATCTTATTGTTAATACTGGAAATAATCTGGCTTTAGGTGAACTCTTTCTTTAGATCTGCTTTATTAAAAGGTGGCACATTTGTCATCATTATTTCTCAACTACTTCAGTCATTATTTGATAACATTTTTTAAATGTGTCCATTTGAAAAATTAAGATGCAAATGATTTTGGGCAGTCAAGGAATTTAAGGCTCATACTTGTCGTCTTGAGATCAGTGGAATTATTTTATCTGAAGAATAAATGTTACAAGGGACAAAACAAAATGGAGTGAGACATTTTTGAGCGATCATGCAAAGGGCACAGGATGGATTGGACTATAGGACTGTATCCCGAAAGAGGTTAAGAAGCTGTTTCAAATGAAACCATATACTAATTAATCCTGATATAAGAAAAAAAATTAAAAATCCCAGAGTTGTCTGAAAACCTCACAGATTTTCTTTGATATATCTAATTTTAGCCAGTTGCTGATCCAATCTAAAAAGAGTGAGAAATCAGAAAGCTAACTGCTAGGGACACTAACATGGCAGATGTGATTACAGAAGACAGAGGGTGAAGTAGGGCTTGAAATTAGCAGGGCAGGGTTGGCAATAGCTCTTGCTGCCAGCGAGATAGCATTTTTATTTTTTTTCTTCCTTGGAGTGTACTCTATAGCCCAGCCAGCTATCCAGTTGGGATTTGTGAATCAGCAAGATTTAAAAAAGAAACAACAAACCACACCCCACAACATATGAGGGAAAGGCAGGAACATCTCTTCAAAGAACTAGATTTTTAGGGATTTTTCCCCCCTCCCCTAGCACAAGGTCTCAAGAAAGCTGCAGCTCTCATGCAATGCGTAATGGGAGCTTTTCAAGTGAAACTTCTCTCCCCTCTACCTCCCAGCATTACAGTGGTCATCATGGAACTTTCACTATCTCAACCCCTGTATTGATATATAAGAAAAGTCTCAGGTTCATTTGTCAGAAGTGTCTTTCCAATTATTCTGTCTAGGGCTATCTTTTTCTCACTCTTCTGAAGAGTTGAAGGCTGGTTTTGTTTCTTGCTATTCTTGGGAGTTGACCCAAGGGTCTGATGGTATTCTCAGTGAGCAGAGAAACGTATTCTACATGGGTGGATTTTCATAATTATATGATTTTTCCTTGATTCTTTCACTCTATTAATGCAAATCTATTAACATTTCAAGCTAGAAATCAACAGAATGATTCTATACTTAATTTTAACTTTGTACTGACATTTCCCTGCTGATGTTCTAGCTTTGTCATGAATTTCAAGCCCTCTTGTGCCCAAAAATTAGTAATAATAGCTTGTACCTGTCGTTCAGGAATACCTTTATGCGGAGAAATGTTCTACAAGCACAGCCAAGTATTGCCTGCCACAGCATGATGATGCACCATTACTTTCATTTAATTTACTGCCCTCCCTGTTCCGCATGAGGGCGAGTAGGTCGTTCTAGCTGACCGCACAGCTATGAACTTGTGCTAGACAGGAGAACACTCTCTCTTTCGGCTTAAAGGGTGAACAGTCTGAAAAATTACAGTCCTATTTTCTGTGTTTTCAGACTTTATGCTAAAAGTGAAAGAACTATGAGTTAAAGAATCGAAGTATTCCCTTCTTTGCTTCAGAATTTTAAGCTTCCATTTAAATCATGCACATTTCCATAAGAATAAATCCTACAGAAAAGGTAAAACAACATCAGAATGAAAATCCATCATCACAAATTGCTAAGGCTCCATTGCATTTGTTATTCAACATGTAAAGTAACACACTTTTCTTTACTCAAAAATCTAGCCATTCAATTCACCAGTTTTTGAACACATTATTAGGAAGAGGAGCATGTGTGTAAATTAGATAGGATAACATTTTAATCATTCTGAAACATATCGTGTATTTATTATATATAGTTAAGATTCAAAGATGTACAGAGATGGGATGCCAATATCTGTTACTCACCAGTTTTCTTCTCCGTGTATCGTTTTCCAGCCTCCCTAAAACCAACCATCGCCCTGAAAAAAGCTCTGAGGACTGCCCAGCGGAACACAGCCACTGGATCAATCCCTATCATCCCACAGATAAAGGCATTCTTGCTGCTTCTTAGGAGAGCTACAATGTCCGGCCGCATATGATCTGTGTTTTTCTCCCGGAAATCCTAGCAAGAAAGACAAAAGGAGGGCTTGACTCTTCCTGTAATATGACAACTTTTTATTTATACTGTCCTCACTGTTCTTCTGCATGTGATAGCTTTCAAAAGCAAGACAATTTACTGAAACGTCTCAGTCCAACACACGTCTAATAAAACAGACATTTTAAAAACTGGTGCTTGACACCACAAACTTAATACTCTTTTAATGTGATTTTTTGGTACATAGTTAAACACTATAGCACCTATGTAGTCTCCCACACAAGCCGGGCCAGGTGCCAAACAGCTGTCAGGAGGATCTGGCCCAATATTTTTAGTGACATGAATGTCAATGGGGTCAAGTTTAAAATAATTAGCATGAGATTTTTAAATATGCCTCAGGGAGCTGGACTCCTAACTCCCTTAGACACCTGCGAAAATCCCAGTCGTAGTTATTTAATAGTAAAATGGCTGAAGGCAAAGAAAATGCACCTGGTCTTGTATTGCTAGTATATGAACCATAAACAATATACTGTATGTAATCTGGAGAAACCATGACCCCAAAACTCTGGTGATGCCATGCAAATCCAAGTTAATTCTACACACAGGCACTCAATTTGCATCGAGTTTGTGTCAGTTAATTAAGTTTACAAGGCTTTCCTCCAGCAGAATAATCATTTTAACTTGGCAGCGATCAATTCAGAGCTTCAGACAAGGAACATGAAGAGGAAGTTGCAACAAGAAGCATATTGCAAATTATATCTTTTGGTGTTTCAAAGGATGTCTGTGGGTATGTCTGCACTATACAATAAGTGCAGGTCTGTGGGATCTGGGCTTGTGGACTCAGTGTATCCAAGCCCATGCTTCAGTGTCCACACTGCACTGTATACCTGGGTTTCTTTGCAAGAATTCAAAGGTGTTTCCCCTGCAGTGCCATAATACTGTTAGGCAATTTTGATTATTATAATCTATTCCAGAAGTTCTCAATCTGGGGCTAGTGAACAGATTACCAGTTAGTAAGGGGGGAGGGATCCTGGCTAGCGAGGATGAGTCCCAGTATGGAAAAGGTTTAGAACTGCTGATGTATTTAATGCCAAGCAAGGTGGGCACTATACAGAAAAATACAAATCCCAGTTATTGTCCCAAAGAATTTATAATCTACAGCCCCAAATCTGTGAAGATTTATGCACCTACTTAGTTTTATGCACTGAGTAATCCTGTTGAATGTGCAATCTTAGGCCCCAATGAGAGAGAGTGTGTACAGCTAAGCATGTATATAAGTCCTTGCAAGTTTGGAGTGGAAAGCTACCCACAACACAAAATGGAAGACAACCAAGAGTATGGGTGGGAAGAAGCAGTACAAGGAGGGCGACCATACAGAAAGAAGGTGTGGCTGCTCTGTTTGGCTATGCTTATGTTTAAAAGGTTCTGATTATTGTCATTTTAATTTTTTTAAAAACATAGTTTGAAACTTTACACTTTAATCCACAATAAACTGTATAAATCCTTTGCCCCCTGTGATGCTGGCAGACCAGGTGCCAGCTCATGCCAAGGCCCCAGTCCTCACTGAACACTGACAAAATGCACAGCTGGAAACCAGTCTGGCTCACCTGTATGTTAGTATTGTTGAGCTAGATATTAGAGTTGTAAGGATGTGTTTAACGTTTAGACTTTATGAATAATTTGTAGGATTCTGCGTGCATTAGTCTCCCTTATCCATACCCCATGTTATAAAGCAATAGCAAATGTTTGCATTGTAAACCTTTGTAACCATTCATCACACAGGAAAGATGCCTTCTCTAATTCAAATGCTGGCTTCCTATTGAAACCAAATGAGCCATGGTGAGACATTAAAAGAACAAAGACTTTGTTAACTGAACTCTTCACCCCCTCCAGGAAGAAGAGACCTGTGCATTAACTCCTCCCATCAACTTGGGTTCTAGGGAGAAGGGCATAAAAATCCCTGACAAGGAGAAACTGGGTTCTTCTTGCTGCTTGGATTCTAAAGGGTCCAGAATCACGAGGCATAAGCAAAAGGACACCCTCCCCTTCCCCCAAGCTGTTTTGCCTAGGTTAGCCCTACAGGACATATGGAGTTTGCTTATTACTAAAGTTTCTATTATCTTTTTGAATCTAAGGCTGAAACTCATTTGTGGGTGTTACCCGCTTGAAGCTTGTAAAGAACTCTTATTTCCTTTTCCTAGTTAATAAATTGTTAGCTTTATTAAACGACTGGCTACAAGTGTTGTCTCCGGTGAGAGATCTAGGGTACAATGAGGGCTGCCACTTTTGGTTGGATGTATTCCTGGAGGTTTCATCCCATGACAATCTTTAATTAAAGATTAATCTTCAATTCCTGGAGACTCGGCAACCCTAGGTACAATTGACCAGGGGCAAGTGACTAGTCCTTTGGGACTGGGAGTAACCTGAATATTGTGATTTTTGGTATAAGGGACCATCTAATCACAGAGGCAGGCTTGCCTGGGGTGCTAAGGTTAGATCAAAATGTCCTAGCCTAGGGGACTGTCCGCGATTCCATGGTAAGGCTGTTACAGTGCCTGAGAAGTACACACTTGGCTAGTGAAATCTAATTATAGAACACACAACCAATTTGGGGTTTGTGCCCTATTTCCTGACAATCTGCCTTGAGGTTGGCACCCATGCTTGGGAGCCACTCCAGGCAGCCTGACATTCCCTATTTGTGCCTACCTCCTTCACACCAACACCCAGTTCAGCAACGTGCAGTGGTTTTACATTCAGACCACTGCTGCTATACAAAAAATCTTATCTGAACTCTAGCAGACAATAAAATGGAGTTAATTTTTACTCATCCACACTGCAGCCTTGGGTACAGGGGTACCCAGTCATAGCTATTATGCATTTTAACTGACATAAGTGTTAGTAAACAGCTGTTGTGACTGACCTTCACTCCGTATTTCACTTTTCCAGCATAGTGCTTTATGATAAAAGCAGGCTCCATCACGGCTGGAAATTCAATGTAAGAATTCCCCTCATGCTGACGCTTGAACTTGTCCAGCAGTGTTTGGTTTGTGGCTTGTGGAAAACTGGATAAAAAGGGGAAAAAATGAAGGCAGCTGTGAAGTCAAAGAAGAAAACCACACACCCTGTTGACAGACCATAAATTGTAATGGGGAACATTCTGCTTTTCTCTTTTCTGTGCTTACAGATATTATGCCCAGGACTGAGCTGCATTTGGCAATATATGTATGCTAACGTACACCTGTATATAAATACACACTATATGCATTCGATGAAGCTTCCAACTGCAGATTATCTAGTACAGCTAACTGGGTCTAGAATGAATCAATTGCAAAAGTGTAGTCATGCACGTAACTATTTGTAGTAATATATTCATAGTAGCATGATTATTTTAGATACCTGCCATTATCTAGAGGTCAGATACATTTGTCTTCAGCCTTGTGACTCAAAATGCACAACACATGAGTATATGGCATATTCACACATCTAGAAATGGGCTATTTTAGCTGCATACATAATTTCAGTATTTAAGCTTTTTACAGGTCTCAGTAAGAGGGCATTTTTAAAAAAGTTCACAGAGGTGTGTAAATAAAATCACAAGGCCCGATTTCACCCCACACCAGTTCTACACCAATGTTACTGATTTCAGTGAAGTTACTCTTGATGTACACTGGTATAAATGGATAGAAAAATCAAGGCCATGGCTTTTTCACAGCAAAATGTCAATTCACTGCCCCTTGAACTTTGTGTATTATTTGCTTGCAGTTGAAATGGCCTTTGTCCATATTTTAAAGCTTTATCAAACATTTAATTAAAATTGTATCTTTTAAAAAAATAAAATTCAAGTTAATCTGCGGTTCAAAAAATACTGCCCTGGACTGCTCTCCTCCATATCTCTGTATGGTGGAACCCTCAGCAGGCAGATCTTTCATTTCTTACATGGAGGGAATCATTTGTCTTTGCAGTACTGTCTCCCTGACTTTCTGGGACCTCTGGTGGTGCTCTGTGGGTCTGGGGTTCCATTCTGAGAGAGGCTGCAAACAGTGAGCAGGCTGGGAAACCATTCGTACCCTCTGAGGCTCTGAGGAAAGTCATTGGAAAAGTTAATACAAGCCTACTGCTGTATTCACTTTTACTGCGGGACTCCCTAGGGTCACTAGGGAAAGAGGATTGGGGGAGGTCCTTGAAAGCACACATGCAATGGAGCTGCACTGCCCTGGTACTGGGGGGCCCACTGTAGGTCGCTAGTGAGCCACCAGGTTTGAGAGCAGGCTTGTGGTTTATTCTAGAGAAGGGAATAAACCCTCCCCACCCGCTACCAACAGAATTATCAAGGAGAGACTTTGTCAGTGAATCCTACTAGAGACTTCTTGCCCATGAGCCTAGAAAGTTACATTTAGAGGATTTAGGCCAAAATTCCCACAAATCTGAGAGCTTGTCTACCTGGGAAGTTGAGCCGAATTAACTAATGGCTGGTCGACACTGAAAAGTTACATTGGCATACCTACGTCTCTCAGGGGTGTGGACAAATCTGAAAGATATCACTAAGCCAGCCTAACCACCAGCATAGACAGCGTTAAGTCGATAGAAGAATTCTTCTAGATATTGCCTCCTGGGGAGGCGGATTAACGAGAGTGATGGGAGAACCCCTCCTGTCGCTGTAGCGAATGTCTACACTGAAGTTCTGCAGGTGTGCCACTGTAGTGGTTTAAGTACAGACCTAGCCTAAGAGTATGCATTTACTGAGCACTAATGCAAACACATTACATCCCTGTCTGGATGCTCTCATTCAAAAGTAAGGGACCTTAGTCTGTAGCAAACTAAGGCCAGATCTGCTCTAAAAAGTTAAGTTGACCCAACTATCGTCGCTCAGGAGTGTGAAAAATCTACACCCCTATGCAACGCAGTTAAGCCAACCTAACACCCATGTAGACTGCACTAGGTCGATGGAGCAATTCATCTGTTGACCTAGCTACTGCCTCTGGGGGAAATGGATTAACTACAGTGATGAGAGAACACTGAAGCTGTGCTGCTGTAGCTGTTTCAATGTAGACATAGCTTAATTAACTTTAGAAGCAAACTAAGGCCACTTTACTTCTGAATGAGCACATCCACACAGGCAGTTAATGCACTTTAACTAATATTCCATAAATTCACCTTAACTTTCCTATGTGTAACTGTGTAGACATGCCCTGAGACACAGACCTGGCAGAAAGAACAGAAGCAAAGTAAAGGTAACCTTAGCTGTTCTTCCCTATGATGGGGAGACTCTTGATATAAGTAACATTTTTAGTTCATAGTTTAATTTTTTTTTAAAAAAATTCTCCACTGTTTGCATTGCCCTGTTAGATGCAAGCACTTAGACTAAAAAACAATTAAGAGGGCACTGAAATCATAAATAAGTAGAAATAGTGATTAGTGCGTTAGGTATCTTTCTGGCAAACATTACCAAGAAAGAGAAGACTTCAGCATAAACAACTGTGAGACTGCACTCTAAGCAAATACTGAAGAAAAGAATTTCCAACATTTCCCTTTAACAATACTAGATGAGGTAAGGAGATCTCTCTCTCTCTTTCTCTCTCTCATTTAACTTTCCTCCATGGCAACCTGAGGAAAAGCTCTGTGTAGCTCAGAAGCTTGTAGCTTCCACCAACAGTAGCCTTGCAGACTGTTTTCTCCTTTTGCCTGGTGCACACATAATTTGGGTAAGGCAGTGTGAGCCTTTGGAGTTTGGTGAACACATGACCGCAGTCATTGTGACTTTCAGAAATGGTTCAAAAAGAAAAGGAGTACTTGTGGCACCTTAGAAACTAACAAATTTATTTGAGCATAAGCTTTCGTGAGCTACAGCTCACTTCATCAGATGGTTCATACTCACTTGCTTTCCTCATCCAGCAGGTGGAGCAGTCCTGTTGGTTTCTTGCTGATAAGATTTATACAGCCAGAGTTATCTATATAGTCTATGTTGTGCCAGCTGATGCCTTCTGCTCTGTACTCCTCCTGGGGAAAAATCAAAGGCAATAAGAACAGAGAAACTGATTAAAATAAAGTTGGGTTCTGAGCTTACAAAACTCAGAAGTTCTCCTTTTCAAAAGAACAGAGAACAGTTAGTTCAGATGGTAATGAAGCAAAAGGATGTCCCTCAAAATGAAGATGTGGAGGAAGTTAAGGACCCTGAACATGCCATGTCTTTCACAGGTGCTCCATGGGAGAACTTGTAGGTAATGCCAAGGGATGTACTTCAAAGCCAAGAGCAAAAGCTGAAAAAAGAGAAGTACCAATGGTTTTGTTGGAAATTAATATAAACATTTATAACATGATGGAGCTAGTTCTTGGGATGAGGCCATGTCATTATTTTTTGGTTTGCAGAAGAATGAGAGTAAAACAGTTCTTTATTTAAATATCAGAGAAAACTAAAGCATCTTACATATTCAACCACATCGATCCTTAAAATTATTTTAATGGAACCAAGACACTTTTAGAAAGATTCTATTTGTCATTTTTTCCTGAGAGAAACAATTCTTCTCCCTATTTTCTCTCCTCTATACTGTGTGTTTACAGTATCCAACACTGTACCTACTGTGCATAAAAATATGTATAATACGATACACCCATCACTCTTCCATGTTTTCTCAGTTCTGCCTGGTTGCCCCAAAATTATGTGGTAAGTTTGCAATGCTGCCATGAAAATCATGCAATAGTTTACTGTCCACACTCAGACCCACGATGCAATCCTAAAACAAAGTCACAGAACACACATCCAGTAGAAAATATGGATTAGATGTGGGTTGCTTTTATCTAAATTTATTTATTTATAGAAGAAAACAATAAAAACCTTACTGTTTCACTGGGCCCCAGCAGCTAGGAAATATTGTCTTTAGGATTGAAAAGTAACACAAATAAGAAACAACATCCAACACCTTTGATTTCATTTGAGACACTATAGCACAATCTTGGTAGCTAATCTGTGCCTTGGACAATACTTTACTGCTTTGTTTTGATAACCAGTCACTATTTGTAATTTTATTTATATCTTTATATATCTGATTTATTCCAGCTGAGGATCTGCCCCCTAACTTCCTTTTGGGACTAAAGACTGTCTTTTATGGGCCAGATCCTCAACTGATGGACATCAACGAAGATCTGACCCTCCATCTTTTGAAAATAAGATGTCTTCTCTTAAAATAAAATATAGAAAGGTTTAAAACCATTTAGAGACACTAGTTGTATAAATAATTATAACACATTTGGAAATAACTGTAGTCCGTTCATAAAGGGTAATCTCCAGAATATGCTTATGCGTAAACACTTTTGAGTTTTGTCTCCATAGTAGACATATTTTTTAAACTATACAGTGTTGTGTATAAAGCAGCATGTATTTAAACAGTAGACTGGAACCCAGCCAAGTTTCTACTATATTTCTGTAAAGCAGTGTGACTTTTGTTGATTGGGTTAGATCGGGGTGGGCAAACTTTTTGGCCTGAGGGCCACATCTGGGTATGGAAATTGTATGGCAAGCCATGAATGCTCATGAAATTGGGGGTTGGTGTGCATGAGGGCCCCGGCTGGGGGTGCGGGCTCTGGGGTGGGGCCACAAATGAGGAGTTCAGGATGTAGGAGGGGTCTGATGTGGGTGGGAGTGAGGGCTCTGGCTGGGGGTGTAGGAGAGTGGGACCGAGGGGTTCAGGGATGGGGCAGGGAGTTGGGGCACTGGACGGGGTCAGGAGTGCTGGCCAATGGAAGCTGAGGGGGGCAGCGTGCAGAGCCCCCTGGCTGCCCCTATACATAGGAGCCCGAGGGGGGACATGCTGCTGCTTCTACGAGCTGCGCGGAGCCACGGCACACGTGGAGCGGGGCAAGCCCCGGACCCCACTCCCCGGCAGGAGCTTGAGGGCCAGATTTAAACATTTGAAGGGCTGGATGCGGCCCCCAAGCCGTAGTTTGCCCACCCCGGGTTAGATGAAGGAACAATTACTACAAAGCTCCCTAAGTAGCACGTAATATGTATTTTACAGGTTCCCAATCCACTATTACTGTGTTTTTCATATTGTTAGCAACATTTTTAACTTAAGTATACAAGCTAAATGAGTTCTTTAAACATTTTCTTAAGCATGATCTGTACATATTTAAAAAAAGAATAACTTTATAGTTTTTTCCACTAACTAAAGCCCCTCGTAAGCAGGGGAAGGGCACTCCACAATATTAATCTACCTGAGAGGCAATGTCCAGCCATTTCATTTCTGTCCAGCAAACAATGCATATGAGCATTTTTACTGGAAGCCACTCTGCGAAGTCCAAAGGCTGTAGTATGATTTGCTGAAGAGTAATACGCATGAACGTACTTGAGATCAGGAAACTTAACCTCTAGTCCTGTTTCTTAAGAGTACACCACTCTTAAAAAACATCTGTGGTCTGTCAATAGCTCTTGATACAGAATTGACAGGGATGATTACTTTATATAAGAGAGTCTGTGTATGTGAGAATGAACGAGTGTGAGGTGTGCAAGAGATTCTGTCAAGTGCTTTGGGACATTTCTCAATAGTTTTTAACGATGACATCGCAAGGGGGTTGTGAGTTCAATCCTTGAGGGGACCATTCAGGGATCTGGGGCAAAAATTGGGGATTGGTCCTGCTTTGAGCAGGGGGTTGGACTAGATGATCTCCTGAGGTCCCTTCCAATCCTGATATTCTATGATTCTAAGAGCATTCAGGCATGAGGTTGTTTTGTTTTGTATTCAATAGAAGCTCATAAGATTAAGTCTCTTTATATATTGTTTTGGTTTAAAAATGGAGGTTCCCTGAGCAAATAGCGAGAACTGGCAGACTTCCCCACAACTTTCAGTCAATCACTGGGCAACTCAGCTCTCACATGAACGGATATCTGGTTTCCTATTAACAATGCTGTACCAAGAACTGGGTGGGAACTGGATTTTCCATTTTGTGGGAAATTCCATGACAATTTTTGTTTTCATTCCAGAGTGGAACAAAAAAACATGCATTTCAAAATTCCAAGAATGAACGAAAGATTTAAATGTTCCATTTTGACATTTCATTTTTTTCAATGTGTTTTATAATATGAAATAAAAGACATTTTGTAACAAAAAAGTAATTTCAAAAGTAAAATCAAAATATTTTATTCCAAAAATGCTTTCTCTTTTCCTAAATGCAAATTCACTGAAATCAACAGTTATGCCAAATGTTTTGCTTTTGATGAATCTGCATTTTCCACAGAAGTTCCATCAGAATATTCCCACCCAACTCTAGCTGTGCATTGTTGATACAATAATAACTGCAATGTAACTAAACCAGATCACCTAAGCAATGGGAATAAAGTCTGAAGGATAACGTTTAATGTACAAAACATATAATAAAGAAAAAATCCCTGAAAAATGTTGCATTAGAATGAAAGAATTTTAGTATTTGAAGATCTCTATACAATGAGCAATGGAATCACATTATAGCAGAGAAGTCGGAAAACAAATACAAATTGCTGCTAAACTATAGACAAATCTTTTGGTTTTTACATTTGCACTAGTAAGTCAGTGAATCCTGCAGGACAGTAAGGCAGAAAAAATCCTGCCAACCTTGAGGGGACACACATTTCTTCAGTAAGTACAAGTTCTTCTTGTATGTCTGTGCATGAAACATTAGCAAGAATGGGCATCATCCATCAACTGCCTGCTTCTGACAGCAACTTAATCAGAAGCAGCACATATGGCTTTCCCTCAGACAATTTAATTCATTCAGGGTTATTTCTCTCTACTATACTCGGAGCTCAAATATTAGGAACTACTGCTGCAGTAGCATTTAATTATAAAAGAAGAGGCTTTTTAGCTATGACTGTGTGTGAGTGGCGCACGTTACATAACCATGAAATAGATCTCAGTGAAAATGACTGCATGCCTAGCCACGTGTTTAATCCTAATAAAAAATAAGCACTTATTCAGCACTTCCCATCTCCAAACTACTTTGCAAACATTAATTAATTAGTTCTCACAATGTCTGTGCAATTTGAATAAGTACACTCTCTATTTTATAAGAAGGGAAACTGAAGCAGAAAGACTGATTTACCCAAAATCAAAGTCATTTTAAGAATAAAGATTAGAAGTCAGGTGGTTTCTGGTTTCCAATTCTATGTGCAGGGGACAATGTTCCCATCTCCTTCCTTGCCCCTCCCCTAGCTATTAACTATTAAAATGTGTTTTCCTTGGTGGCCAGCCCTCTGTGGAGAAAGAAGTGGTTAGGGACTATTTAGAAAAGCTGGACGTGCACAAGTCCATGGGGCCGGATGCGTTGCATCCGAGGGTGCTAAAGGAGTTGGCAGCTGTGATTGCAGAGCCATTGGCCATTATCTTTGAAAACTCATGGCGATCGGGGGAAGTCCCGGACGACTGGAAAAAGGCTAATCTAGTGCCCATCTTTAAAAAAGGGAAGGAGGAGGATCCTGGGAGCTACAGGCCAGTCAGCCTCACCTCAGTCCCCGGAAAAATCATGGCGCAGGTCCTCAAGGAATCAATCCTGAAGCACTTACACGAGAGGAAAGTGATCAGGAACAGTCAGCATGGATTCACCAAGGGAAGGTCATGCCTGACTAATCTAATCGCCTTCTATGATGAGATTACTGGTTCTGTGGATGAAGGGAAAGCAGTGGATGTATTGTTTCTTGACTTTAGCAAAGCTTTTGACACGGTCTCCCACAGTATTTTTGTCAGCAAGTTAAAGAAGTATGGGCTGGATGAATGCACTATAAGGTGGGTAGAAAGTTGGCTAGATTGTCGGGCTCAATGGCTCCATGTCTAGATGGCAGCTGGTATCAAGTGGAGTGCCCCAAGGGTCGGTCCTGAGGCCGGTTTTGTTCAATATCTTCATAAATGATCTGGAGGATGGTGTGGATTGCACTCTCAGCAAATTTGCGGATGATACTAAACTAGGAGGAGTGGTAGATACGGTGGCAGGTAGGGATAGGATACAGAGGGACCTAGACAAATTGGAGGATTGGGCCAAAAGAAATCTGATGAGGTTCAACAAGGATAAGTGCAGGGTCCTGCACTTAGGACGGAAGAATCCAATGCACCGCTACAGACTAGGGACCGAATGGCTAGGCAGCAGTTCTGCGGAAAAGGACCTAGGGGTGACAGTGGACGAGAAGCTGGATATGAGTCAACAGCGTGCCCTTGTTGCCAAGAAGGCCAATGGCATTTTGGGATGTATAAGTAGGGGCATAGCCAGCAGATCGAGGAACGTGATCGTTCCCCTCTATTCGACATTGGTGAGGCCTCATTTGGAGTACTGTGTCCAGTTTGGGGCCCCACACTACAAGAAGGATGTGGAGAAATTGGAGACAGTCCAGCGAAGGGCAACAAAAATGATTAGGGGTCTGGAACACATGACTTATGAGGAGAGGCTGAGGGAACTGGGATTGTTTAGTCTGCAGAAGAGAAGAATGAGGGGGGATTTGATAGCTGCTTTCAACTACCTGAGAGGTGGTTCCAAAGAGGATGGTTCTAGACTATTCTCAGTGGTAGAAGAGGACAGGACAAGGAGTAATGGTCTCAAGTTGCAGTGGGGGAGGTTTAGGTTGGATATTAGGAAAAACTTTTTCACTAGGAGGGTGGTGAAACACTGGAATGCGTTACCTGGGGAGGTGGTAGAACCTCCTTCCTTAGAAGTTTTTAAGGTCAGGCTTGACAAAGCCCTGGCTAGGATGATTTAATTGGGGATTGGTCCTGCTTTGAGCAGGGGGTTGGACTAGATGACCTCCTGAGGTCCCTTCCAACCCTGATATTCTATGATTCTATGAACCCAAAAGGATATAAAGTACATAATCAAGTTCAGAAACCTCTGTTAAGCCAGGCCACGGATCTAGACCTAACAAGGTTATATCACAAGTGTGTGTGTTAAAGAGTCAAAGGTGTGGTCTTCTACTAAAACATAGGTCGATTAAGCTATGTTGCTCAGGGTGTGCCCTGAGAGATGTAGTTAAGACAACCCAGGCCCCAGTATAGACACCACTAGGGCTTTGTCTACACTTGCAAATGAAAGCCAAAACTTTTGTCATTCAGAAATGACACCCCCCCGCCCCCGAAAGACAAAAGTTTTGTCGATGACAAGAGCTAGCGTGAACAACGCTTTGTCGGCAAGAGTGCTCTCTCCTACTGATAAACAGCAGCTACACTGCGCACCTTTTAGCAGCACGGCTGTAGCGGCACGGCTGTGTCACTAAAAGTTACCTAGCATAGACATAGCCTAGGTAAATGGAAAAATTCTTCCGTCAACTTAGCTGCCGCCTCTTAAGGGGGTGAATTTACTACAGTGACAGAAAAAACCCTTCTGTCCACACTACAGCAACAGAGCTGCAATTGTGCTGCTATACCACTTGTAGGGTAGACATAGCCAAAATGAATTCAATACAACGCTTAGGGCAGATCCCTTTCAAATAAAAATGAAGTTACCTCCATACAGGTTACAACATACAGACCCTGAGTACTACTTTCCCACTGATTGTTAAGAAACACAGGACTTTTAAACACAACTACTTAAAAAACCATAAGGCCACAAGTCAAATAAAAGAGCAGAGATCCTCTTCACCTACCACGCTGTCCATTTCTGCAGGAGGAGGAGGAGGCCTGGTGAGGGGAACAGAAAGAGTTGCCATTTATGACTTCACTTTCAAAAATGCAGTCCTGGCTCCTATAGGGTTTGAAATTGTTGCCAAAGTCTTTTTGGAAGGCAGCCAAGATAGCAGAACAACAGCTCTGAAATGTGTTTTTCATGTTCATCTGGAACAACCTTCCTTACTGCAGAAGTGAAGTTACTCTGAGGCTTAATAATATGGAAAGTATTCATTACATTTCCACCTTCTCTTTAAATGTTTTTAGCTGTGTATAGAGAAGGGGAGAAAAAAATATTGAGAAAGTAGATAATTTTTCTTGATCTTTGTAATATTGAATGAAGCAGCAATGAAAACTCAGATGAGCTAACAGCTTTATAACAGTCCTTGCGCTGCCATGGTCAGCTGACTATTCCCATTAATCCCCTTATGGTTTTTTACCTACTTCATCTATTTATTATTGTGACAATTTTAACAGCTTCTGCATGGCCCTGAGCAAAATTTATAATACAGATATTTAAATTTGCACAGGTCTCAAACTTGGTATATCAAGTGTCAGCCCAGACATAAATGTCTTCTAGAAAAGAGCCTTTGTTCAGATTTTCTTTTTGATATTGGAAAGTAAATTCCTCTAGTTTAAATTCTTCAGAAACTGAGGGTATGTCTACACTACCGCCGGTACTACAGTAGCACAGCTGAAGCTACACTGCTCTACCGTAGAGACTTACTACAGCAACAGAGTTTTTCCAGCCCTGTAGTAAATCTATCCCCTTGAGAGGCAGTAGCTAGGCCGACATGAATTCTAGCTGTGTTTACAGTAGGGGTTAAGTCTATGTAATTATGTCACACAGGGTGTGAAGTTTTTCACAATCCTAAGCTAGGCAGCTAGGATGACCTAAATTTAAGCATAGACCAGATCAGAATGGTTATTCAGTGGTTTCAGACTAACTAAAATAAACAGCTTAGTTTTTCAAGCTTGAACCTTTAACACCTGCATTGACAACTTAAGTCCTCATTATCCACAGCACATGTAAGACTAATGCAAGCTGCCTCATGCTCTTCATTTCCAGTATGCCTCACCCGCTGACCTGGAGGGATGACCGAGATGAGTAGGGAGTTTACTTACGCATTTTATTTATGAGGTTTTGCAGAGCACTCATCATAGTAATACCTGCAGTGGATGTGGAAGGATGAGCTTTGTGGTTAAAATACTAAACTGGGACTCCACTTATCTTGGTTCAAGCCTCAGTTCTGCCACACAGACTCCCTGTGTAAGCACGGTCAAGTCATTTCATTTATATGGGCCTCAGTTTCCCATCCATAGAATTGTGGATGATAATTCTTCCTTTTCCTACCATTTGTTATTTATATAAGTAGTTCTTTGTCTTTTACTATGTGTATGCAGTATTGCCAACCGCAAGAGATCAAAAATCATGAGTGAGACTCCCCATATCATGAGACTGGCCCCAAATAGCATACAATTTAACTCTCCCCATTGAATTGTTATTTTGTCTCTCTTCTGACTTTTTCACTCCCCTCTATTCCTCTGCTAGTGAACCTGAAAAGTCAACCTCCAATACATAAAATGAACATCTCTCTTAGCTGATCGGGAGGAGACCCCACTTATCCTCTCCTCAACCCTAAGACATGGCAACTGCCATCCATTTCCTAACCTGCCTCAACTCTCTGCCCTCCTATTTTATTTCCTTTGATAAAAGGAGGCCTGGACGGTCAATCATTTGAGAACCACTGACCTAATTACTGCATTATGATTCACACTTGCATACAGAGTTTATATTACTGTTTAGGGTTGATGAGTTACAGATACAGATATTAAAGAACTTTAAACTCATGTCAATCATTCATATAAGTGATAATGTCACAATAAAAACATTGTGGGGTTGGATTAGCCTTTTGCAAGAAACATTTCCCTGTCTCCCCCCTACATCTCTTCTGTGCCCAAAATTGGGGAGCACCCCCCCCCACACATCTCCCCTTCCTCCAGCTGCTCTGGGCCCCCTCCTTCCCATCCATTTGGACCCCATTCTCTTGCAACTTCTAAATCTGCCACCTGCTACCCCTCACTCTCTCCATTCCCCTGTTACAGAGTCTCTGCTGTTCCTCACAGTGTCTGTGTTCTGTCCAGTCCCATGGATCATAGCATGGCAGCCATTTTGCTGTTGGACATGACTTCAATCTCACTGAAAATAGTGGGAAGTGGCAGCCAACTTTATTTAAGGACAGCCTCACTTCCATGTGCAGATAGACTGTAAGGAAGCATGGGGCATTTTGAATAAGGGAAAATTCATGAGCTAGCAGATTTGCTAAAAAAAAACCACCCCCAAAATCAGTAGATTCCTGATAAAATCGTGAGAGTTGGCAATACTGGTGTATGTACTGATCTCAGTTCAGGCTTCTAGGCACTACCAGCATGGTAAAAATAATATCCAAGTAGAGGAGAGGGAACTGGGATTATTTAGTCTGCAGAAGAGAAGAGTGAGGGGGGATTTGATAGCTGCTTTCAGCTAGCTGAAGGGGGGTTCCAAAGAGGATGGAGCTCAGCTGTTCTCAGAGGTGGCAGATGACAGAACAAGAAGCAATGATCTCAAGTTGCAGTGGGGGAGGTCTAGATTGGATATTAGGAAAAACGATTTCACTAGGAGAGTCGTGAAGCACTGGAATGGGTTACCTAGGGAGGTGGTGGAATCTCCATCTTTAAGAGTTTTTTAAGGCCCGGCTTGACAGAGCCCTGGCTGGGATGATTTAGTTGGGGTTGGTCCTGCTTTGAGCAGGGGGTTGGACTAGATGACCTCCTGAGGTCTCTTCCAACCCTAATCTTCTATGATTCTATGAGTGCACAATTAAGTCTCCAGTTAGCCGACTAAGACTGCTTAATTTTGAACCTGAAATTTTCCAAGTTATTCATTAACTATTACACTCATTTTTCTTTTAAATAAAGGGCAGTATTATTTGAAAACCAGGCATTATGCACTCACAGCAGGTACTGTACTTTGCTTAGAGTCTTTACGTGGGCTGCAAATGACAATACCACCAGTCCCATTCACACTGTATATTAGTGTGTCTGAAGAGCCTTGTTTCACCCATGGAACGTTCTTGTACATTTCCAGCTACATCATATGTGCATTATAAGAGGGAGTGTCTCATACAACACATGAATTGTCATGTTTCCATGTGTTGACAAACACATGACTTAATGGCATGGTATCCAAGAGTCCCAGCTCTTGGAGGCAAGTATCCCAGCTTTGATACTTAATTTTATTTTTTTTAGTTTTCATGGTTGCCGAGAAAAGCCCAAAGCATGAACCAACTCGACCCTCAGTGCTCAGAAACCCAAATATAAAGGCAAATTAAAAGAATCCAAAACTTATTTATTTTTAAATTTCCCGATTTTTAATCAAATCTCTTGATGGGGGTGGGGTGTTGACTCATGATTTCTGAATGGTTGGGATCAGCAACACTGTTTCGGGTCAAAAAAAGCTGCTGATCTGATAGTTGGCCAGGTATTTCAATTTTTCAGCTTAATTTTATTAATACATTTTTGTACTTGAAAAATCAAAATGCAATTAAAAACCCAAATGTTAAAAACTTTAAGGGTCAAATTCTTTAAATGTGGATGTAACAGGAATGCCCATACTTTCACCAACAAAATGTGATTATCCAATCTATCTGTGAAAAGTTGGTGGATGCAGGTTGTGTATGCTGGCAGATGGCCCCCACTGTGCTCTGTCTTCAAAATATGTCCCTCAAAGTCAAACTTAAATTGATAAACAGCAAGTAAATGCAGAGTATATAGTACTGCTCTGTGCACAAGGGTTTGTCTACACTTGAAAATGTACTAAAAGAGTTATTATGGAATTATTATTCTTGGAGACAAGTGGTTAGGCAAGAATTTCAGCTTTCATATTTAAAAAATTTATTCCAGAATAACTTCCTATATGGACCATTTTATTCCAGAATAAAAGTGTCCATATGTGTGGTCTTATACTGAAATAACTATTCCAGAGCAGCTACTTCGATAAATTTCCAACAAACCCTGAGTCATCCTTTTGGACCCTGACCCTGCAGCAAATACATGATTGCAGAAGAAAAATCACAAAGCAGCATAGTCAGGCAAGTTAAAAATCCACTATCTCAGACTGCTTCATAACTGAATGAAAAGATTCAAGAGATTGATGATTATTTCCCGGGGGCAGGGGATATTGTTTGTTTTTGTCAATGGTATATGTTGTAGGAGCAGCAGTGATCTGTATGACTATGCTATGTATAACCTCTATGCTCAAAAGGTCTGCTACCACCCCCCCTCCTTTTGTCTCCTCTCCCTCTTTGAATACCTGGGAAATGGCTTTTCCCCTCCCCCTCCCTCCTGGAATGCTTGTGGGATGAATGGGTTGCTTCAGAAGAGCTCCAAGGTAGACAAGGTGTCTGGGACTCTAATTAGGCAGTGATCACACATCCAATGCATGGACACCGCCTGCGGTGGAGTGTGACCAACCAGATGCGGCCAAGTCATCTCTAGTCGCAGGCCATGAGGAGCAGGTCTTTAAAAGGGGAAGTGGCCATGTGCTCAAGAGTGCACTAATAAGCTTGTACCCCCCGTGAAGGCCCTTCGCCCGGACCACCTGGCCAGTGGTCCTCTGTGTTGCACTCCATTGTGCCTTGGGAAGACTGACCTTCATTACACCATCCATTGCTGTGCTGTGGGACACTTACCCAGAAGGATCCTGACATCGCCAGTGCTGTGCCTGTCCTGGGAGCGTGAGTATGTGGATGTGAGTGAGACCCGCCCCCCCACACACTCCCTTTTCTTCTTTGGAGCTTAGCTTTCAGTGTAATAAATGTGCTGCTTTCTGCCTAACTCTGGTGGGTCATTAGTCCTCCCTAAGCTTAGTAGCTGGCCCAATTTCGGGTAACAGTATAGATCAAATTTACTCAAACTTTTTCATAGTGTGAAATACATTCTTCAGAGAAATATTGCAGCTCATTAGCTTGCTACAGCCCTTTTGAGCAACTCAGGTTGTGCAAAGGATTTGAATTGCTGGCTTTAACAGCCAGCTGGGACTTCCCCATAAAGCCAGACCTACCTCATCGCCCCTTCATTTTCATCACCTCGCAGAATGGGGGCAAGATGGAGGAAGGGGTGTGGGCAGTATGCACTGCACTCTGGTGAGCCTTACCTATTGAATGGCTCCTTGGTAGTCACTGCATCTGGGATATAGCATAGAGCAAAGTTCAAGTTCCTCTAAAATTACTCCAGCAGCTAAATGAGTGACTGGCTGTCTGCAAGATTCGGGACCTGCAACCAAGTGCCCAACTTCCGCTGTGGTGACCAAACAGAACACTGAGCCCAATGTCTCACAGATCACCTCTCCTCCCATCTACAACCATGCAGATCACCTTCTCTCCCACTCATGATCACCCAGTGATCTTGTGGCAACTACAGCTATTGTTTACATGAAGATATGTTATTAGAAGCACGTTTCTGTAATTTTTAACAGTGCTCTATGCAATCAGTGATTTGCATTTCTTGAGGAAAATAATCCCATTTGTGATTTTCTCTTCATGTAATCTCCCATTCTCATCTGTTTTATTAATCTCTCTCCCACACACACAGTGTCTTGGACTTTCTACCTCCTGGTCCATTTCTCATCTACTCCCACTATCCTACCAAATAGCTCTCCTCTCACTCTAGACATTTTTTCTCCAGTTGATTGTTTCCTTATCTCCTGGACATTCCTCCTCAGCAGGTTGCTCCAGACCTATTGGCAGCCCCGTCCCCTCTTTTGCTGGCAGCCCCGTCCCCTCTTTTGCTGGCAGCCCCAGTTCCACTGGTGGTTCGGTTCATGAGGGTGACTCTTGTTTCTTTAATAGCGGACCCTCATACTGGAAAAAGCTCCCTCTCCTTTTTTCTAGCTGCTTTTCCTAGTGATTGGATGTCTTTAGAAACAGAACCAAGCAGGAGCCACAACCATGTGACCAACAAGTATTTCTTGGATCACTGTCTGAGAATCACTGGTATAAAAACAACCTTTATATTATACAGTAATCGTTATATTAGAGACTTTAGGTTATTTTTCATTGTCTACCTTTTCCCCTTTCTTGTAGACAATATTATCTGGGTTGGTTTGTTCCGTCTAATTTTCAGTTACTTGGCTCAGGTACGGCAGAGTTTATTTTTCTGCCTTCATTGTATGTGCTGTACCCAAAAATAATTTCTAGACCACATAGTGTCTCCTGCCTGATGTCTGCAGAGGACAACAGAAACCCACATACCCAGGATTGGCCGGATTAAGATCTCCAGAGATCTTTTATACTAGAAAATTATTTCTGAAGAATTCAAATAAGATCAAGCTTAAGTTGATTGGGAAAAGATTTAAGGTAAACTGAAAAAAACCCAAAACTCATTCTTAAAACCTAAGTATAAGCGTCCACAGAGGTATTTATCCAGGTTTAATTAAATCCTTTAAAATTCATACTTTTAATTAAATGCTGCATACAGAAAAACATATTTCAGCATTTATAGATGTAAAGGAATCCTCTGGAATGCAGCACCCTCTGCCTTAACAGATAAAAGATATCTTTAATAGACATATTATGCCCCCATTCACTTCAATGGAAAAGGTAATGCCAATTAACTACCTATAAACAAGGTGGATGAAGAAATCTCTTTTATTGGACCAACTTCTGTTGGTGAGAGAGACAAGCTTTTGAGCTTCACAGAGCTCTTCTTCAGCTCTGTGTAACCTGAAAGCTTGTCACTCTCACCAATTGAATAAAACACATTACCCCACCCACTTTCTCTCTATAATATCCTTGGACACAACTACACTGCACACCTATTGAAATGTCAGCTCGCTAACACTAGCCTGCTTGAAAAGAGGAGTCCCTCCCTTAGGCCAGTATAGCTGCACCAGAAAATTCCCCTAGAGGAGATGCAGCTTATACCAACATAAGGGCTTTTTAAAGCTGGTATAACTACATCCATACTAAGGCTTTTTTCCAGAATAAAACTGTCATACAGAATCATACCCCTAATTCACATTATTATACCTGCAAAAATTACTGGTGTTGGATTCTGGTTTTTGGATTCCTGATGCTTTTTCCACGTTTTGTTTTTAAATTTGACAGAAACCTGACCTGGCCCACAATGTGAGACACAGAAGGTCCTGCACTGCAGGTCTGCTGAAGAACAGGTGTGCTTTGGCTCTGCACTCAGCACCCAAGTTTGGAATTGGGCAAAGAGAGCTCAGTGCAGAGTCAAAATAGCCCAATCAGCTTTTTCAGAGTCTAGCGCTCAATATTGCTAGGGTATCTGCTATTTTACTATAACCATGCAGTGACAGAAACTACTGACCATTCCCCAGATAACCCACAAAGCAGCCATGAGATCAATGCCTCCCAGTTCACTCACTCATCCAGCATTTACAAGGGAGTGGGTTAGTGCCTCGCTCTCACTACTAAGTGGGGGGAAAAAAATCTTGATTTAATTCAGTAGTTGGAGAAAGATATGGCCTAAGCAGGGGAGCATGGGTTGATTTATAGCATTAAGGAGGACAGGACCTTGACTGGGTTTTGCCTGCCTGACAAGCGGCAGCCTTAAAAGCTCTGATCAAGCCAAACTCTCAAATCACCAGATTTATCTGAATGTTGTGCTGCAGGAATACAGGTGTAAGGCCTTAACAAATAATTGAAAGCCCTGTAATATTTGCACCAAATTTTGACATGTGTGCATCTAAGTGTGCAATGCTGATTTAGGCATGCAAATCTATCATGGCTGCCAGCTGGGGTTGCAGGACCCACATAGGTAGGCACGCACACACCAGGGATCTGTGTGACTACACTGAGCACCCATATAAGTTTGAAAATGTGGGTTTTGATTTTGTATGGTTTTGAACATGAGACTTTTTTTGGGGGGGGAAGACGGGACTGGACCATCTCTGCAGGGAACTTTAGGTGGAAATGATTCCATCATGGTACAGAAGGATTTAAAAGCAAGCCTGACTAAAAACAAAACAACAAAACTAACATTCATTCACTTTAAACAATGGAGTGTTTTCATATGTTCAGTGAATTTCACTGAGGAAAGAATCATTTTACCCAAAAATGTTATGCAGAATCTGGGGTAAAAATTTCTAGTCGTTTTACTTCCAAGTCAAAATTAAAAGAACTACAATAAAGAAAAATATCTTGGCCAAATGTCTACTAAAGAAAAATAATAACTGTCTGTAAGTGATTGCAGAGTGCAAACACCTAGGAGAAGACAAATATTTTCAGGTGGTAGGAGCAGATATAATGAGAAGTATCAGGTGCATTTTAGAAAACATAGGCTGAATATATATATATATAAAAAAAAAAAAGTCTTCCTGGCAGGGAATATATATATATATAAAAAAAGTCTTCCTGGCAGGGAAGTGAGAAGTGACAGAAGACCCATCACAGTGGATGTAACCTAATAGGTCTTTTCTATCTGTAATTGTTATGATTCATAACTTGAAGAAATCAACTCCACTACCTTGATGGAACAGCGGGATCAGTTCTATCTACGTATTAGTAGTTAGACTTTGATTTAGTTTTTTAAACACAGATAGAAGTATTCCCTAATCCACAGAATAATTAAGGGAACATATATTCTGGATTAGCAAAAAACACGAAACCAACAACTCCTCTGAGGAAGTGGTCTGATGCTGGAAAACAAACTTGGTGTACACAAGCACATGTGTGCATTTGGGGCAGAAGGTGAAGTGTTAAAACTACTTTACAGAGTGCAGGGTCCAGATAGTTTTATCTGTCTGACTGTGCTTATCTGTTTGATTGTGCTTTAATCTGGTCACTTTTCTAATCTCAGATGAGTGGAACATATCACTACATATTTTTTTAAAATCCACTACAGCCTTTTGAATGAGATATAAAACTCAGTTCTTGACTGTGTGTCAATTAAAAATGGACTGCAAATAAAAAATGAATGAAGAGTTAAGAATTCTTCCATCAACCTAGCCTGAGTGTCTTCCATGTAAAATCAATAGTAAGAGAGGACTTCACTGATTCTCTGGCTCTTCTCCCTTTTCAGGGTAAAATACCGGTTGAGATACTTTGTTTTGGTTGGTTAGCTTGTTACAGCTTTTATTTGTTGGGGATGGTGTTTGGGCAGGTGGAGGAGGGTGAGTAGAAGATGGAGTCAATGTTCTGAATGTCATCCTTGCTATGGTGAAAAGGCTTTTTCAAAGAGGAAAGTTTTTCAGCATTTCCTGAAGACTGCTGGACTCACCTAATCTCCTCTGGAAGTTCATTTTGCAGCCAGTGCCCCTTGCCTAAGAAACTTTGTTCTAATGCACTTTCTCTAAAGGTTTGTGAACTGAAACTATCTCAACAATTTACAGAGTGACATTCAATCTTTAATATTACCTGGGGCATGAGCCATTAATTGCTTTGAAGATTTGGACCAAGGCCTTAAACTGGCATCTAAAGCTGATTGAGAACCCTAAGAGAGACAGGATACTGGACTAGATGGTGATACAGTACGACAACTCCTATGTTCTCTCTAAATAGGGTATTTTTCAGCTTTCTTTGAAACAACACTTTAGTTTTAGACTTTCTGGTGCTGTTATTAATCTATACAGATTGGTATGGCTTGGGGCTTCATTGTCATTTGAAAATTCGCCTTTAGGTAATACAGATGTAGGAGCAACCAGTTAGAGCCCCCAGGCTTAAAGAGGAGGAGGCTGCTGGCAGAGCATTCTCCCTGAAGAATCCTAAACTCTGAGGCATGCTAGCTTCTCAGGCATGCTGCAAGAATGATCTTCCTTCTCCTCCTCCCCATACCCAGTTAGGGGTGAGCGGGTGGTTATAATGCAGAGCTATAGTTTACTGATTATTATGGGCAAGTGCACGATGGTGTGAGCAGTCCATTATGTAATATATGGAGACATTTACTTTTGTATTGTATATTTTAACTTTGTAAAAGCACATAAAAAGACAGTGAAAATACAGTGAAATAAAAAAAATCTTTGTATAGAATGATTTTCAAAGTAGAGCATGCTTTGTTTTCTACAAACACGGAATATAAAATATATATTATTCCAGAGCTGCTTGAATAGATCAAAAGGTAGAGTAAAAAAATCAGTCAGTTATTCACATCCTTCCCTGCATAAGTCATCACAGTTTACATGGCAGAGTTTCTCATCTCACACTTGTAGCACTAAGGGCTTGTCTACACATGAAAGTTATTCCAGATAATATTAAGGGTGCAATTTAAGGGTGAAACCGCTATTCTGGAAAAACACCACGTGTAGACAGTTTTACTCCAGAATCACTTCTACTTGATTAGTTTAATCCACCTCCAAAGAATAACTCATGTGTAGACAAGTCCTAAAATGTTAGCTGCAGTATCTGTGTTTGGTGAAGATCATTTATTGCTTCAGAACACAGAAGCCAGATCCCTTCAGATATCTCTTTCTTTCCTGAAAATTCAACAGTAACTTCCAAAGAGTAGGACCCTCTTCCCCTCCCTGCCGTGACACCTCTGCTTTACTCTCAGACAGCATTTGATCTGGACAAACTGGAGAAATGGTCTGAAGTAAATAGGATGAAATTCAATAAGGACAGATGCAAAGTACTCCACTTAGGAAGAACCAATCAGTTGTACACATACAAAATGGGAAACGACTGCCTAGGAAGGAGTACTGCAGAAAGGGATCTGGGAGTCATAGTGGATCACAAGCTAAATCTGAGTCAACAGTGTAACACTGTTGCAAAAAAAGCGAACATCATTCTTGGATGTACTAGCAGGAGTGTTGTAAGCAAGACACGAGAAATAATTCTTCCTCTCTACTCCGCTTTGATTCGGCCTCAACTGGAGTATTGTGTCCAGTTCTGGGTGCCATATTTTAGGAAGGATGTGGACAAATTGGAGGAAGTCCAGAGAAGAGCAACAAAAATGATTAAAGGTCTAGAAAACATGACCTACGAGGGAAGATGGAAAAAACTGGGCTTGTTTAGTCTGGAAAAAAGAAGACAGAGGGGACATGATAACAGTTTTCAAGTCTGCAAAAAAGGTGGTTACAAGGAGGAGGAAGAAAAATTGTTTTTCTTAACCTCTAAGAATAGGACAAGAAGCAATGGGCTTAAATTGCAACAAGGGAGGTTTAGCTTGGACACTAGAAAAAACTTTAACTGTCAGGGTGGTTAAGCACGGGAATAAATTGCCTAGGGAGGTTGTGGAATCTCCATCATTGTCTAGCCTGCTCTTAAAAATCTCTGAACACTTGTTAGGAATGGTCTAGATAATACTTAGTCCTGCCATGAGTGCAGGGGACTGGAGTAGATGACCTCTTGAGGTCCTTTCCAGTTCTATCATTCACAACGGAAGGGACTAGTAAATAAATCTCCTTTAAGAAAAGGAGTACTTGTGGCACCTTAGAGACTAACCAATTTATTTGAGCATAAGCTTTCGTGAGCTATAGCTCACTTCATTGGATGCAGTGAGCTGTAGCTCACGAAAGCTTATGCTCAAATAAATTGGTTAGTCTCTAAGGTGCCACAAGTACTCCTTTTCTTTTTGCGAATACAGACTAACAAGGCTGTTACTCTGAAATAAATCTCCTTTAATTCTCTTTCCATCCTGTAGCCTATTTCCCCAGCTTTTCCTGCTTTGGGATTTAAAAATTTAAAAACCCAAGTGCTTAAAACCAACTTAAATACCTATAAAGCTATAAATAGCCACAAATGAAAACTTAGGCTCCATAAACCAAAATATATAAATTGTTTCTCTTTTTGAAGTTAGACACAGATTATGTTTCCTGAGGCTTGGATAGCAGCTTACTGCCAAGCCTTCAAATTCAATCAGCCAGCCAAAAATGTACAAATAGCCCCTCAATATGAACTTGATCAAAAATCCCAGCAAAATGAACACTGTTCTTCTGATCATCATATACCAAAGAATATTCAACTTCTGGTGCCATCTTCAGCAAACACTCCCTTCACCTCAAAACACCGAAGGATAAAAATTGAATCCAAATGAAGTTAGGATCCTCTCCAATATACAGTATATACAATTGCTCTCCAGGCTCAACTCCTCCCATCTCTGGACCAATGGAGCAAACAACCCTGCTTAACACCAAAAAAATAAAAACATAAAATGCCCAAGATGCTACAAAAGGAGCAACAAGAGAGAGTGTTATAGAACCCAGGACAGAATAACCACACTAGCAGATACCTCACCACAGCAAAATGTGCAATTATCAGATTCTGACAAAAGACAGAATCAGAGATCACAGACTATTGGTGGACATTGGGTGGCACGAAGCAGTCTAAACCCAAAGAAGGTGACTATGTAGTCAATAGAAAAGGAGTACTTGTGGCACCTTAGAGACTAACAAATCTTTTTTGCGAATACGGACGAACACGGCTGCTACTCTGAAATATGTAGTCAATGTGACAGAGGAGAGATGAGACAGACTAATTACCACCCCTATTTCCCAAACAGAAGGAAGCACAAGAGAGAGTGTCTTCAATCTGTCAGGAATAATAAAAGACATCTCACCAAAAGCAGCAAGAAAAAGTTGTGCCTGACACTGGGAGAAAGGAGATACACAACACTGTGCTATGGAACCACCTGCCACCATGGAGTCACAGACAGTCCCCCATGAGTACTCTGATCTATCTCCCCATCCAGATAAGCTTGCCTTTGTGATACATGGTCTTTGTACCAAAAATTACAACGATATTTAGGTAACTCCCAGTCCCACAGGACCAATAACTTACACAAGGTCAACTGCACTTAAATCTTACACCAAAGACAACGCTTATAGCCAATCTTATAATAAACTATCTAAGGATTTGTTAACTAGGAAAAGGAAATAAGAGTTATTTTGAAGGTTAAAGCAGATAAACATACACAAACAAATGAGTTACAGTCTTAAGTTTCAAAAGCTAATAGAAGCTTCTATAATAGCAAGCAATATATGACCTTTAGGGCTAACCCAGGCTAAGCGGCTGAGGATCCCTCACTTATGCATATCTTCTATATTTCACACTTGTTAATACTTCTCTCGTCTGGTGATTTACATAGTCTTAGGGACTCATAATGCAAACACTTAAATATTAACTTATAATATGGGATACAGATCTTACAAGGGAGATTAATGTATGTAGCAACTTACAAGCTTTCAAAAGTCTAAACATGAAGTACATTTTTAGAGTTCTAATACTTAGTTTAACAACACTAATACACAGATGAAACAGACTAATTCCAGCTACGCATTTGTCAGCGTTCAGTTGAGACATGGGGGCCCTTGGCATGAGCTGGCACCTGGCTTGCCAGCATCACAGACCGTTAACATTATGGAATGCTTTTGTCAAATATCCTTAGATAGGCATTTTGAGTTAGCCAATGAAATGGAATCCTCCTAACATCCTTCCACAATTGTGCAATTAAGAAAATTCTCTTAATATGATGAATTCCAAAAATGGAAAAAACATCACAGAGCTCTTACTCCTGCACAAATGTGGTCAATGTCTATCCTTGCAATTGCTGGCTTTATCCTGTACGTTTATGGGCCACAGATGATACACATGCCTTAAGTTCTTGAAACCACTCCAGAGGAGAGTGCCAGAGCTGAAGAAGCCAATACTTTCATTTATGAGGTCATCAACTATTTGTTGTTTATTTTAAGTGAGTAAGTAGAAAACATATTTATATACATGACCATTTAATTTCTATTTTTTTTACAACCTCCACCTGCAAAATATACACGTAGACATACACATACACGGTATAAATACATACAATCTACAAACAGGTTTTATAAATCAGTTTGTTAATTATACCATCTGGTAATGAGCACTTTCTGATAAACAGCCTTCATGCATATTTCTTTTATGTTCCATTCTAGTTATAAACTGACTGGCTTCCTTTAACTCACCCACTTTATCACTAGCCACCTCTCTCTCTTTGGCAAGAAAAATGCTTAGCTCTTGAGAGCAGTTCTGTTTCTCTCATCACTAAATTGGCTTGGAGTTGTTCATCACATCATTCAATGGCAGGCGTTTTCAGCTCCAAGGCTGTGGCCTACAGGCTTGTCTCTAGGAGAACTAATAGGGAAGATCATGGTTTTGCATTCTAAGAAAAGTGAAAACAAATTAAGCCCAGAACAGCATGCTAATAGTTTCTCATTTTGGGGCTGTGGGGTCCCCATTAAATCTGTCTATGGAAACAGGCAGTCCTATGTGAAAAAGTAGGGAATTCCCATTTTAAGGCCCTCTCTGAAACATCTGAAGTAACCATTCTTCTGTCATTAAATCACTCTTGGAACAGAGAGAAGCACCAAGTGAAAGTCATTAGAATTAGTGTAAAGAATTTTACAGAAACCACTTGGTTGTATATAATTTTTCAAGTGGGAGTAAATCAGCCAGCAGTTTTCTCCTGTGGGTGACAAATACCATGTATGCACCTAATTAGATAGACTTTCAAAACAGTTACTGAATGTTGGCAGCTGACTGAGAAACAAAAGCACTCAGCTAGATTTCCTTCACATCAGAGGTTACTATTTTAGTGACCATTCAAAGGACAGCAGCTCAATGCAATTTATAACAGTTGTTTCAATTAACAGGATTTGACAGTATTTAGGAGCTGATCCAAAGCCTACTGAAGTCAACTGAAAGACTCCCACTGACTACAACGGGCTTTTTCTCAGACCCATAAACAGGAGAGATGTGGCTACATAGTTGGCCATGTAAATAAACTATTACAGGGTTGCAAGGGTTTTAAATTAAAGCAAAGGTTATTTTCTAGGACTGACCCAGAACAACGCTGAAATATAGATCTCCTAAACTTTAACAAAAATAATAGATGAGAATAATAATAGAGACTCTTCTCCCTCACACACAATTTAAACTCATACTATGGGCTGGCCCCCTCTATTATTAGTTAAAAATGTTACAGCCTGAATGCTCATTAGACTAAAGAGATGCTTGCAGTGGAATCTCCGAGCTGTTTATCCTATATATAGACGGAAATGCAATTAAACAATATATTTCAAAGCCCACACAAATGTTATTTTGTACATTGATATCTGGTGCAGCAGCATTCTGTAAGAGTGGAAAATATTGGCTCTTCCAGAATCCATATCACATCACACCTGTGAGCTCAAATAGCCACTAAACTTCAATGACAATTGTGTTTTTTGTTTATAAATTATATATTTCTGTTCAAAGCCAACAAAATAATTGCTGCATGAATTAGCTTATGTGACAACAGCATCACTGTTTCTTTCCCACCTCCAATAGGACCCACATTTTCTCCCAGAACTCAGCTCCTGTGCTCAGACAGCTAACAGCTCTGAAGAGTTACCATATACTCTGTCAGTAATAAACTTCACAGACGTAAGAGAAAACATTCAAATAGACTGCACAATAGATTATCCACAAACAGCCAAAGGAATCAGCAATTCTCTAAGAGGAAATCTCTTTCCTCCAACACCCTGGTCCTCTCCTGCCATCACTAAACCCCGTCTGACTTAATTCAGTTTAAAGGGATTGACTAGGAAATTCCTAATGATGCCTGCCTATACCAGTCCTCTTGTCCCCAGAAAAAATAGGTATGCTCCCTTCTCGTCCCATTAGTGAACAATAACCCCAAACTCATGGCAATAATATCTTTATGCCCCATCGTGACGTTATCTGATAAAATATGACCATGTAGATCATTGTTACTACCACTGTTATATAATTGCAACAAATCTTGTACAAAATACACCAAGTAAGGTGTCTATGGAAAGGTTATATTTTGCTGAATATGATTTTGCTATTTGTATGCATGTATCATTTTTGTATTTGAAGTTATGAATATTAACTATGTACCTGTATTTCAAATGTTTGCTCCTGTGGTAACACCCACATGGTATTTAGCCTGAACATCTTGAAGGGACTATTCAAGTTAAATGGCTCATCAAGGAACACTTAACTCACAATGGACCATGGAAGATGCCTATCTACACTTAATGGACTTTCCTGTGATGGCCTCTGCTATGACTAAGCGAAATCATGCATGGACATGTGACTCGCACATGACTCCAAATACCATCTTGTTACCTGTGATTTTCCACAGTTAGAACAATGGGATTCCCTTCACTTGGCAGAAGCTATAAAAGGCCCTGGAAACATCTCCATTTGGCTTCTTTGCTCAAACCTCTGGACTATGAATTTATACTAATGGGAGCATTCTAACCAAAGGACTGAGGACATTCCGATGATTTGTAAGCAACCAGAGACTTAACAAGCCAGCAGTTTATTCCATCCCTGCTACAAGCCTGATCCAAGAATTTTGCAATTGTTGTATGTATTTGATTCCTTTAGCCAATTTTAACTCTCACCTTTCTTTCTTTTTATAAATAAACCTTTACATATTAGATACTAAAGGATTGGCAACAACGTGATTATTGGGTAAGATCTGAGTTGTATATTGACCTGGGTATGTGGCTGGTCCTTTGGGATCAGGAGAAACCTTTTGTTTAATGAAATTGGTTTTAAATAACCACTCGTCACTAAGTCTAGTGTCTGGGTGTTGAATTCAGGTCTGAAATACCCAACGAGGCTACATTTCTGACTTCTTCTTAGGTGAGACAGTGTGGTGAGACAGAAGTTTACTTTTGTTGCTGGTCTGGTATATCTCATGGAAGAAAAACCACCAGTTTTGGGGTATGTCTGCCCTTTTTCCCAGCAGCTTGTCCTGAATTTGGTATTCTCAGTTGTGACCCCCCAGAGGCACAGTTACACCCATATCATCACATGTATACTCTTTCTCTCACCCCACACACAGTAAGTGGGGCTAGTAGCACGGCCTGTTAAAGTGGTCTGACATTTCCCATAATAAGATCCTGTTTTCTGTTGCTTATAACTTTGAAAACTAACCATTCAGGCTGAAATTTTACAAGGCGGGCATCTGCCTGTATGTGACCATGTAACTGAAGTCTGTCATAACGCATGTGCAAAAAAGGTGCAAATTAAGGTTGCACCAACAATCTAATTGTGAAATTTCCTAACTTTGCAACCTTAATAATGTCCTCATGCACCACACTTGTCACCGACCAGCTCCACTCCTCTATAAATAATTCTAATATACCTCAAATGTATACAAGAACATAATACACATACCACATTCTTCACAAAACTGAATATTGATCTATAGATTCCTCTAACACCACATCACACAATTCACCAGGGGCCATATGCTGTACATACGTGATAAAATTGCACCTCTGACCACCTCACTTGTACTTTGTCAAAATAATTCATCTCTGCTGTGACTATTCATATTTTTTAACTGAGCTGCCGGAGATTTGTTATGTTTAAATACAACTAGAAATGTTACCTTCCCTACTATAATGGGGAATTGCCTCTTAAATTACACTGCCCTGAGGATGATTCATATCATGTGACACAAAGACTGAAAATGGGAGCTATCCACCATTCGCAAGCAGAATCCCACCTTTCCAAGATATTGCATCTGCTTCTAGCCCTGAAAGGTCCCAGGAAATCAAACCTTAAAATCATAACATCATTATGTGCTGAAGAGGTATTTTAGGTCAAAGTATTTTAGGCCATTTTAAAAGGCATCTAAACATTTTGTTATAATTCTCTGAGTCCTGCACAGTTGATTTCATGATACTAAGACACCTCATAGCTTTCCCTCTAATTAACTTCTCTTTCTCCGTCTCTTCAATATCACATCCTTTGGCTTCGTTCATTCTGCTTGGATTCCCTTTAACGTTTCCTCCCTAAGGTGATGATTGGTCTTGTTCCAGAACTGCTCTCGTTCACCCCTTGCCTGTATCTGTGTGCACATGTGTGTACACACACACACACACACACACACACACACACACCCACCCCCACCCCACACCCCTACCTGAGAGGACACAGGAGGAAGAGTCCACATAAGCTCAACCTTCTACAGAAATGCAGCTGCTTTGGTCTCCCCTCCTCCAAACCCCAGTTCTGGCAATTTGTTGTTGACAAGAAATAATATGCAACAGCTGAACTGGTAGATGTAGATAGTGAAGAAGAGAAGGCGCCAATAAACTGCTGTTGAATGCAATCACTACTGAGTTAGCAGCCAGTTCTTTGGGAAAAAGCCCCATCCCACTCAACCACTGCTACCAAGGATTGGGCCCCAGGCCCCTGGTCAGACCAAGCCCTGAACAAAACTATCAGTTATTCCTCTCATCTTTTCAAGGTAGCTTTCACAATGGAGAATAAATCTATCTTTGGGTTCCATACTGGCATCCACCACCACAGTATCTGAATGCCTTCCACATAAAATCAACAGCCATAGTGACACCCCTAGGACTTCATGGATGTATTACTCAGATGAATTATGCTTTAAATGAAACGCAAAACAGAATCCAAAATAATCAGCTCATATTTCTCATTCACTTCTTATGGGTAGATGAATCTAATTAGTTATCGAAGATGAAAAAAACCTCAAACTATTATACCATCACCTCAACAGATCAGGATTGTTCTCTATGTACATATTCTAGTGCTTTCTCCAGCCTAGTTTTATATGGGCCAAGCAATACAGTTCTTCTTGGGAGATTATTCCACAGCTTAATAGATCTTGCTGACTAAATTTTCCCTAATATTCAGGTTAAATATTGCTTCTTTTTTTTTTTTCTTTCTAACATTTCATTTCATTTCTATTAGCTGCATCTTCTAATACTACCCTAAAAAATCCCTCTCTCTCCTTGGTTCACTGAGAACCGAAAACAGTGAGTTAACAATTTAGTTACCTGGAGCAAAACTGAAATGTCAGAAGTTAACTGATAGTTTTAAAAATCTAGTAACATGCTTGTGGCAAATGGTGCTGAATCTCATTGCTCTGAGATTGGAATTCAGTCCTACACATTAAAATCCCCATCCCCAAACACAATGCAGCCAAAAACAAAAAGTATTTCGTCTGGTAATTCCTGGAGTCACGTTTTCCTTCAACGTTTTCAATTTGAAATCTTCCTATTCTAAGATAGAGTTTTAGTATCTACAAGACTTCACTTTTTAAAAAAGTGCTATGTATGGTGGGCATGTTGCCAAATAGCAAATCAATAGCTTCTGCAGTTTGTTATTTCTCTGCATGTCACATGGAATACAGCTGATTAAAGCATTTTTCAAAAAGCACCCCCATGCTATTCCCAGGTCCAACTAAAATAGAAACTTGAACTGAATACTCAATGGTTGATTTCTAATGGTTTTTTTTCCTCCTTCACAGTGATAAAGGTAAAATATGCACATACCTAAAATGTACTGCCAGCCTATAAAGGCGACCTCACCAGAGAAAGATGTTCCATATGAGGGAAGAAACATCTTTTTTGATCATGCAGTTTTTCTATAAATGTCATATGTAGGGCCCTACCAAATTCATAGCCATGAAAAACACATCATGGACTGTGAAATCTGGTCTCCACCCGTGAAATCTGGTCTTTTGTGTGCTTTTACCCTATTCGATTCAGATTTCACAGGGGAGACCAGCATTTCTCAAATTGGGGATCCAGACCCAAAAGGGAGTTACAAGGAGGGTCGCAAGGTTATTTTAGGGGGGGGAGTGGTCACGGTATTGCCATCCTTATGGCTGTGCTGCCTTCAGAGCTGGGCAGCTGGAGAGTGGCAGCTGTTGGCTGGGCACCCAACTCTGAAGGCAGTGCCCTACCAGCAGCAGTGAAGAACTAAGGGTGGCAATACCTTACCATACCACCTTTACTTCTGGCGCTGCCTTCAGAGTTGGGCGGCTGGAGAGTGGTGGCTGTTGGCTGGGCGCACAGCTCTGAAGGCAGCACTGCCACCAGCAACAGCACAGAAATAAGGGTGGCAGTACCACAACCCCCCCTACAATAACCTTGCAACCCCTTCACAAGTCCTTTTTGGGTCAGGACCCCTACAATTACAACACTATGAGATTTCAGATTTAAATAGCTGAAATCATGACATTTATTATTTTTTAAATCCTATGACCATGAAATTAACCAAAATGGACCATGAATTTGGTAGGGCCCTAGTCATATGTGAAGGGCTGTTCACACCAGAGCAGTATTGTGGTGAAGAATATTGAACATTTGTGATCCTTTAAAGTACTGCAAGTACCAACTAGGGCTTCAGTCAATTCACATTATGTTAGTGAACTGCATTTTACTATTCTTTATCACTGTGATGCAGACACAATGTAACTTGCTTTTCAAGTTATTTTGTACTGTGATGCACAGACGGTCACAAAATTTATGATTTTAGGATTTCTGTGCTGGTTTTTCAGATTGCTACATTTCTCCATCTAGGATATAGGAATAGTAATACATACTTTTGGATAAAATCTTAACATACTGGATGACGAGAAACAGATCTTGGAGTCAGTGTATTTAGTTCTCTGAAAACATCTGCTCAATGTGCAGCAGCAGTCAAAAAAGCTAACAGAATGTTAGGAACCATTAGGAAAGTGATTGATAATAAAACAGAAAATATTATAATGCCACTATATAAACCAATCATACACCCCCGCCTTGAATATTGCATGCAGTTCTGGTCACTCCATTTCAAACAATATGTATTAGAAATGGAAAAGTACATAGACAGACAAGAAAAACTATTAGGAGTATGGAACAGCTTCCATGTGAAAAGAGATTAAATAGACTGGGACTGTTCAGTTTAGAAAAGAGATGACTAAGAATGGATATGATAAGAGGGCTATAAAAATCAAGAATGATGGGAAGAAAGTGAATAAGAAAGAGTTATTTACCCCTTCACACAGCACAAGAACCAGGCGTTGGTTTAAAGCCAAGTAGGTATAAAACAAACATAAGGAAGTACTTCTTCACACAATGCAGAGTCAACCTGTGGAACTCATTGCCAGGGATGTTGTGAAGATCAAAAGTGTAATTGGGTTCAAACAAGAATTAGATAAGTTTATGAAGGATATGTCCATCAATGGCTATTAGCCAAGATGATCAGGAACACCATGCTCAATAAAGCATGGAACAATTTTGGAGAATTGTAATTATGGGATCCACTTTTTTTCCTCTCACAGCCATGACTTACTCGTGCTGCTGAGATTAAAGCAGTGTGTTTTTTTTGTTGTTGTTGTTGTTTTTTTTTACTCTGCTGCAGATATTTCAGTAAGATTTTTGTAATCACTCCTCATGCCAACTGACCCAGCAGCAGCTTGAGGGCAAAACACCACGTCAGGCTCATCAGCAACCATGTGTTTTATATTATAACAGGGTTTCACTAGTCTCTGCTAAACATCTTAGCCAATGGCTACTGAGCATGTTGAAAACTGATTTTGCAATCTCAGACCCTATTTATTCAACCAGTTTTTTAAAGAGTGATACGTGCATGCTCTCCAGAATGAACATTGTTTATTTACCAAATTTCAATGTTACTAGTGTACAAAATGAGATGTGAACTGGAGAGCAATACATTTTTAAAATGGAAATTGCAGAACCTATTTTCAAATTTAACCCTACCACTACCACCAAACACTCATCTGAGCTTAGCTATATCACGATCCTTTCAGCCAAAGGAAGAATACCTGAAAGTTGTAGTATAAAAAAGGAATGAACAGCTTTGAAAGCTCCTTACTCACAGTATTCATTGTCACATGAATGAGTCATGCAAGAAGAAAGATTTTTGATCAGAGTGTAAAAAAGAATCAATAATTTTTTAAAATCCACAAGCAGAATAAAGTCATAAATGGTTTTATTATTAACAGACGACTCTTTCTGAGACCTTATCCATACTAAAAAAAATTATAATTATTCTGTGCACTGGTGCAATGGTACCAGTGCTACCAATAGTAAGCTATAGCACAGAGCAACCATTTTTCCTAGTGTAGAAACACCCTCAGTGCCAGCTCAGTGGCACAGCAACAATATGCTTATCTGTCATGGAGAAGAACCCATTTGAACAGGACAAAGGCAGAACGTGGAGTTTAACATGCTTAATCACATGGGGAGGAGAGAATTCTGGTCAGATGGGTGAGCAGCACATTCCAAGAGTAGCTAATTACTGAAAGAGATTAGAGGATGCAATGGTGGAGGTTGTGTCCAGCCTGCTTGGCGGTAGGATGAGAATCACTCTGGGTGAAATAATTGGGGAGATGGGAGTAAAAAGTCTCCTCCTGAATGATAGCATAGGCTTAGTTTATGTTCTTGGGCAAGGGCATACTGCCAGAAATAAGGTCATTATAGTTCTGAATCTAAGGCTTTTGGCAACAGGATTTATGTGCCTGTGTTTTACAGCCCGGTTAGTATATTTCACTCATGCTTATCATCTGGTAAAGCATACTTCAAGGCTATCATGAATCATCATGAGCTAAGTCTTCTTCAGTAATTTGGAACAGTTGGTTTAAAAATAAATAAATAAATAAATAAATATAGCAAGCAAGCAAGCTTAACTAGAAAGGCTTTGTGCAAGGCAGAAATCTAACACTTAACCCTTTCTGCCCCATTCCCTTACTTTACTGTCAACAATATCCTGATTGGCATTCTTCCCAGTTATACTTATTTGGCTCAAAGTTGAGAGCCTGTTAGTGAGAAGATTTTTGAATCTGATTCAGTCTTAAACAGGCTCTCTTGATATACAGTACAATGAAACCTGTAGTGATAAGAGGGGATATACCTGCCATCTCTACCAGGAGAGGCTGGCTACAAACAGTTGGAAGCAGCATTTTCTTTAGGTAGAATAAGGGTTTATAGTAAAACAACAGATTCCCACTGGACAATCTACACTTTGTGATGGGTCATACAGGACATCACCACATAACACTGTAAGGCTAAATATCATATCACTCTTGTGCTGGACTCTCACCCAAGTCTATTTGCTGCCATGAAAGTGTTCTGTAAAAATCAGAGTTCTATCACCTTGTGGAATGTAGCATGCATGGTACTGAAGAATAAGGTACAGCAAATGGCCATAATATGTCACTGTGAAACAGCATTCTCACACATGGGATTCTGAAACAATTACAAGAAAATTTCTCACTGCTTACCAGAAAATGTCCTTTCTTCTCATGGGAAGCTCTAAATACCCTAGCAATGGTCCAAACACCCGAGCATACCCCATTGCTTGGGATTTTCCACCTGCATCACACTATGAAGATAGAACCAAACCCATCTGTCAGAGGCAGAGGGGAGTGCCCACTGCTACTCCACAAAGAACGTTTCAAACCGAGGTAATTATCACAGCCAAAACTACTTATGGTTCAGCATAAAAGGAATCAAATAACTGTGAGGCTACAAATACCTTGCTGACAAATGTCCTACTACAGATCAAGCAAATATTATCACATCTTCCAATATCCTCATCTGCCCAATCTTAATCCATAATCTGGGAACTAATTCCCCAAGGGTGAATTGGATTTGTGGACCTTTCTACTGGACGGAAAGAAATTCTCAGCTAAGTATAAAAACATGGATACATGTTTCCATTTTTCTGTGCAGTCAGGTCCACAGAGTCTAAAGTGAGATTCTTTTTAGTAGTGTGGCTTCAGGGAGGGCAAGAGGAAAAGTTAAGCCTGTCTATATACAACACTTATAGTCAGTCTCTCCTCACTGACGAGTGACTTCTTGCAGGAACCTTTCAGCAGAATGCAGCATCCACTGATACTTGTTGAATTTCTGAAGATGTGAACTGATGACCACGTAGCCATCCTGCAAATCTTTTGCTAGGAGAGCTTGCATAGGATCCCTCTGCTCTCAGCCAGTGTGTCCTAAACTTGCGAAGTGGTACAAGGCATTTGGACTTGTAGGCCTCTGAAATTGCCCAGCTTTTTGATCCAGAAGAGGATGCTTTAAAAGCCTCCCTTCCCTTGGAAAATGGACTAAGGGCAATGCTCAGAAGCTAGCCCAGGAAGGGTTTCAAGAGCATCCCTTCCTGTCTGAGTACAGCAATCAGGACCTTTGCATATATCATGGGCGGAGGGAGGAATATTGAGGTGTTGAGAGCCACATAGCAAAATGTAGGAATTCCCAGTGTGATGACCACATCTAGGATCTCTCTAATGAAACAGGCAGAAGCTTCTGTGGCTTTCAGGGCTACAGAGGCTGCCTTGAAATTCCACCTCAATGAGGTATCAATTCTGGGGAATCCTTCAGCAAAAAGCCCCTTCAGCAAGGACAAGAGTGTCCAGAGGAAGCTGCAGAACTTGCAGCAAACTGCCTCAGAAGGCAAATTATTGCCTCAAATTATTCAGTGCTACATAGCTTATTTTAAGTCTCCTCTTCTTGGGGTGCAAGCAAGAAAAGCACATCTGTGTCTTCTCCTTCTCACCAGGCTTGTCTGGCATTTCAGGGCCTCTTGTAGTGCTGCAGAGGCACAGAACTAAACTGGTCTGCTCTCCTGGTATGCACAGGTTTGGTTCTGTCCCCAAAGCTGCAAGTACACTGAAGACACACTGGGCAAAAACCTGGCTCCACTGAAGTCAATGGCAAAATTCCCATTAATCTCAACAGTCAAGATTTCAACCATAGTGAGGACCTGTGGACCTGCACGCATAGGAAAATTAATATTTTAAAGTTATGTAATGAGCTTTCATTATACTTGATTAAATATCACCAATGAACATACTACCTAGCAATGTAGGTGTGAGCATAATGATTCATTAACAAGTTTAGGGACCCAAAGTCCCTTAGAAAGGGTCAAGGATTTACATAATGTCCCCATGTACTGAATTTTGCACTGCTCTGGTTTAGCTAAAATCTGTGCAAAATCACATAGAGAGAGTGTGCTCCCTACTGGCCATAAACCAAGACTCTGCTCATGAATTGTTAACTTCACAGCTTGAAATGACTGGTTCTTAATAAATGTGTTCTTGATACACCTGTGTAGGGCTGCTGGATACCAACAATAGGTGATTGGAAATGTCTTTTCCCACCTTTGGCTAGCTAGGAGGCTATACTCTTTCCTATCAAATGTGGATGTAGCAAAGGTGGTCCATGTCTTGCCACTTCTAATGCAGCATATTCTACCTAGGATTGCAGGAGACATCCACCCAGAAACTTATGAAGGAGCCTACCTACCACGCAATACAGTTACACAAGAACACAACATATTGGGTGTCTGAGTTTTATGGCTCCCCATTCAGTAGCAAAACTGCTTCTTGTTTTTTTCCCCTCATTTTTAAAGCCCTCAATGGATTAGGGCCAAGGTATCTTAAAGAACCATTTTTCCTCCAAGACACACCTTGACAGCTCTGGATCAGCCATGACAAAACTCTCCTGAGTCTGAACATTCTTGGCTGTAGGAACTTGATCATCAGAAATTAGAATGAGCCAGAGCCTTGGCACCTTTTGGACACAACACATGACCAAGTGATTTGTACGGGCCCTCCTGTAATAAAGTAATGTAATGGCTGCCTACGTTTTGCCTTAAAAAAAAAAAAAGTGAGAGTAACCCCACCTACACTGGGAAGCAGTAAAGACACTGGAGGAAGGGAGAGTGTGAACTCTGAATAAATGTGGCATCTAGATAGCATGGCAGCGAGTCCACAAAGGCAAGAGAATATTTCTCATTTGGGGAACCTCAGACTGCACACATGGGAGACAAATGTACAACAGTTGAGGTCTTCAGGATCCTCACATAAACTATGTGTGGTTCTAAGTTCAGAGCTGGCCCAGGATGGAGGAGTCATTTGACATAGGAGATCTAGAGCATGATGGCTTTTACAGATAATGACTAGTAAAAAACATCTTAGATTTTAAGTATGACTAAATCCATTAAAGCACAAATTCATACATAAAAAACAAAAACTCCAAGTCAATGAGGTATAGTATGTCTATGCAAATTGTCATTTGCATCATGCAGTGAATATTCAGACCTACCTGCTCTAGTTTAAAGATGTGTTGGTTAAAGTAGTGCTGTAAGCGTTCATTAGCAAAGTTAATGCAGAATTGTTCAAAGCTGTTATTTTCATAATCTTCAAACCCAAAGATATCAAGTACTCCAATGGACAAAGTCTGTAAAACAAAACAAAGTATGTTACTTAGAAAAATCAGACCAATTTATGTACTCTCAGAACATCATCCATGATAGAAAGCATACAAACAGAATCAAATCTATTGAGTATAATGATCTGTAATCACTGCTGTAACTATTAATATTATTCCACTATTAGCGCTGTACATAAATCAAGGAGACAACATGTAATTTTAGGTACCAGTTTAGTTGTGATTTACTAGAAGGAAATACTTCAATGTACTTTATTTTGGAGAGATACACTAAATTCCCTCCTGCTTGTGGTACTGCATCCCATACTGAGCTGACAGCACACTTTTTGGTCTAAATAATAATGTGCTCATCTGGTTTTTACTTATAGCTAACTGAATTATCACCTCTTAGGGGAAATCTGAATACAGTTCCAACCTACTCCATTGGATCTAAGACTTAAAAGTTTTCACCCAATGGAAAAAAATGACTTGTACCATGAAGGGTAAACCAAAGGAATGTGCTTATTTGGACTCCCTGAATTAATTTTGTAAATGGTTACACTCCAGCTGTGAACATTTCAAAGTAAAATACACACTGGAAGGGTTTATAAATAAATAATGCACTACAATAAGCGAGAGTGGGGAAAGGACCCACTTAGGAAATGCCACAGAGCAACTCTCTATAATATCAAACCTGCATGACACAACAGATCAGAAAGTATATACAAGAAAAGCAATTTAACATTTTTGCTATGTGTTTATGATAGGTCTTTCTGGGCAACTCTTCTGATGCATTTCTTTTTATAAAATAAATGAAAAACCAAACAAAAAACACCTATCCCTATTGCACCATATCAGGGCATAAAAGTACACGTGGAAAGAGAGCAGCACCAGCAGTTCATGGTGAATTGCACACTGGAATGACCTATTACAAAGACAGATGGAAAGAAGAAAGCCTGGCTAAACCGTTACAGGAAGGGGGCCCTGGTCACACAACAAAAAGAATGGGTAGAACTCTTTCCAGAATAAGAACCATGGGCCAAGCCTAAGCCTCTGGCAGGGGAAAAATACATCACCACCTGTCATAGTTCGTAACCAAATACCTGTATTACTGCTCTTACCCACATGCAGAATTTTAGGTTTCAGAGTAACAGCCGTGTTAGTCTGTATTTGCAAAAAGAAAAGGAGTACTTGTGGCACCTTAGAGACTAACCAATTTATTTGAGCATGAGCTTTCGTGAGCTACAGCTCACTTCATCGGATGCATACCCCACGGTATGCATCCAATGAAGTGAGCTGTAGCTCACGAAAGCTCATGCTCAAATAAATTGGTTAGTCGCTAAGGTGCCACAAGTACTCCTTTTCTTTTTACAGAATTTTAGGAAATTCTCCCATCATTACTCTAGCAGCAGCACAGCTCCAGCAGTGCTAACAACAGTGGGTAATGGAACAGATTGACCACAAACTTTTTTTATACCACTGTGGTCTGACCAGATCCCACCAGGGTCAAATGACACAGTGGTAAAATGCTTCTTCACTAGCTGCCATGGTGGAAGAACACTAAAATATCAGGGTAGATACAATTGTTATGCACAGATATAAAACCATATTTAGAGCCAATCATGCCACTAATTGTAGCGTGGAAATGGCCTTAGATTCCAATGAACTAAATTAGTGGTTGTGTAAATAAAGTCATCTCATTGCAGTGCAAATGAATTTTTTGAAAAAACATTAAGCAAAATAAGACAGTTACCTTTTCCGTAACTGGTGTTTTTCGAGATGTGTTGCTCATGCCTATTCCACAATAGATGTGCGTGCTCGCCACGTGCACCAGTGCCAGAAGTTCTTCCCTTAGCAGTACCCGTAGGGGGAACGCCCCAGCGAACCCTGGTTTGGCGCCTCCATGGCACGGTATAAGGGGAGCTGCGTGTTCCCCCCACCCTCAGTTCCTTCTTGCCAGACAACTCCGACAGAGGGAAAGGAGGGCGGGATGTGGAATAGACATGAGCAACACATTTCGAAGAACACCAGTTACGGAAAAGGTAACTGTCTTTTCTTCTTCGAGTGATTGCTTATGTGTACTCCACAATAGGTGATTCCAAGCTATATCTGTTGGAGGTGGGAGGAGTTCACAGATCCCCGGGACGGAGTACGGCCCTGCCGAACCCAGCGTCATCCCTGGTTTGGGATACAATCGCATAGTGCGAGGTAAACGTGTGAACCGAAGACCAAATGGTGGCCCCACAAATATCTTGGATAGGGACATGGGCCACAAAGGCAGCTGATGAGGCCTGGGTCAGAGCTGAATGTGCCTTTATAAATGGTGGCAGGGGAACACCTGCCAGATAATCACAGGTGCAAATGCACATGGTGATCCAGTGGGAGAGGCGCTGGGTGGAAATCGACCAACCCCGCACGCGTTCAGCTGAGGCAACAAACAGTTGAGAGGACTTCCTGAAGGGCTTAGTCCATTCCATGTAGAAGGCAAGTGCCCCACGCACGTAAAGCTTGTGGAGGCGGTGTTCCTCACTGGACGCGTCTGGCTTGGGGCAGAGGACAGGCAGGAAAATGTCCTGGCCCAAGTGATAGGCGAAGACCACCTTGGGGAGGAATGTGGGGTGTGGGCGGAGCTGAACCTTATCCTTATGAAAAACCATGTACCGGGATTCGGAGGTCAGGGCCCTGAGCTCCGAGACCCGCCTGGACTACATGACAGCAACCAGGAAGGCTACCTTCCACGAGAGGTGAGACCAGGAGCACATGGCCAGAGGTTCAAATGGGGGCCCTGTGAGACAGGATAACACCATGTTCAGGTCCCACGGAGGGACAGGGGGCCTAATATATGGAAAAAGACGGTCCAATCCCTTAAGGAATCGTCCAGTCATAGCATGGGAGAACACAGTGTGTCCCTGCACCGGCGGATGGAAGGCCGATATGGCCACCAGGTGCACCCTGACCAACGAGAGCACCAGGCCCTGGGCTCTAAGGTGAAGGAGGTAGTCCAGGATAAGCTGGATTGGGACAGCCACCGGGGAAACACCCTGCTCAGCAGCCCATCTGGAGAACTGGGACCACTTCACTGAGTAGGCGTGGCATGTGGAGGGCCACCTAAATTCCAGAAGGATGCGCTGGACCCCCTCCGAACACATCCGCGCCTCCCTGCGTAGCCATTGAGCAGCCACACCGTGAGGTGGAGAGTCACTAAGTTGGGATGGAGGAGGTAGCCCCAGTCCTGGGAGAGCAGGTCCGGGTGGAGCGGCAACGGCTGCGGCGGAGCCACTGTCAGGTCCATGAACATCCTGTACCAATGCTGCTGGGGCCATGCCAGGGAAATCAGGAGAACCCATGCCTTGTCCATTTTTACTTCCTCCAGGACTCTGCCGATGAGAGGGAACAGGGGGAAGGCATAGAGAAAGTGGTCCGACCAGGACACCCCCCCCACCCCGGAGCAGAACTGGGGGCAGTGCTGGTTCTGTCTTGTCACAAACAGGTCCACCTGGGGAATTCCCCACAACTCGGAAGAGCTGGTAAGCCACTTCTGAGTGGAGAGACCACTTGTGCTGGGAGGAGGAGTCCTTGCTCAAGCGATCTGCCCGCATGTTGCGGGCGCCCAGCAGGTGGAAGGCCCTCAGAAAGATGTCGTGGGCTATGCAGAAGTCCCACAGTCTGAGGGCTTCGCGGCAAAGGGCGGAGGATCGGGTCGCGCCTTGCCTGTTGATATAGAACATCGACGCCGTATTGTCCGTAAGGACCCTGACCACCTTGCCCTGTAAGTGCAAGCAGAAGGCCACGCATGCCAGACACACAACCCTGAGTTCGTTAACATTTATGTATAGGAATAGCTCCGGGGCCAACCACAGCCCTTGGATCTGAACCATCCCCACATGGGCCCCCCAACCCAGGTCCGACACATCGAACCCCAGCTCCAACGACGGGGCCCTGTCTCGAAAAGGGACCCCTTGGAGCATGTTGTTCGGGGTGGACCACCGCCGAAGGGAGGCGATCACCAGGTCGGGCACGGTGAGGACCTTGTCCATCCTGTCCCGGGCCTGGGAGAACTCCGAGGCCAGCCAAAGCCGGAGGGGCCTCATTCGGAGCCTGACGTGGCGGACCACATACATGGACACCGACATATGATCCAGGAGCTGGAGGCACATTCTGGCCGTTGTCACAGGGAACTTTGTGACCGTGTCAATGAGCCCTTTTAGGGTCTCGAATCTGCCCGGTGGGAGGGAAGCCATGGCTGATGAGGTGTCCAGGAGCGCCCCGATAAACTCTATGTGCTGAACTGGGACTAACATGGACTTGGTGTTGTTTACTAACAGGTCCAAGGCCGCACACGTGGACAGTAGAAGCATCACGTGATCCTGCATCTGCGACTGGGAGCTGCCCTTGACCAGCCAATCATCCAGGTAGGGAAAGATCTGGACCCCCCGGCACCTGAGGTAGGCTGCTACCACTGACATACATTTTCTGAACATCCTTGGGGCAGTGGATAGGCCAAATGGGAGGACTGTTAATTGGGAGTGATTCTGTCCCACCAGGAAACGGAGGAAGCGTCTGTGCCCCTCGAATATATGGATGTGGAAATACGCATCCTGCAGATCCAGGGCGGCATACCAATCCCTTGGATCCAGGGAGGGGATGATGGAGGCCAGGGAGACCATGCGGAACTAGAGTTTGACCATAAACCGGTTCAGTTCCCAAAGGTCCAGGATGGGCCTGAGTCCCCCTTTGGCCTTTGAGATAAGGAAATAGCAGGAGTAGACCCCTTGCCTCTGAACTCCCCAGGGACCATTTCCACTGCTCCCAGGTCTAGGAGCTGCCCCACCTCCTGCTCTAGCAGGGCTTTGTTCGAAGGATCCCCCAGAAAGAACGGGGGTGGGGGATGGTTGGACGGGGTCGAAACAAATTGCAGCGTGTAGCCCTGGGAGACCGTGTTGAGGACCCAGCGGTCCGAGGTTAGTCGCAACCACTCCGGGAGGAAAACACACAACTGATTGCAGAAGAGAAGCTTTCTTGAGGGGGGATCCCCTTTGGGGACTGTCAAGGTGCCCTCTGGCATCCCATCAAAACCACCTTTTTCCCACCTGCTTGCCCTTGGAGGACCCAGGCTGTGGGGCAGGCCTTGACTGCTGCTGAGGGCGCTTCTTATAGTCTCTCGACTTTTTATAGGCAGCCTCGGACTTAGGCAGGGCAGCCAGAGCAGGGGCCTGGCTGGAGCTGGAACATAAAGACCCAGGGTCTGCAGGGTCATGCAGGAGTCCTTCATGCCATCTGTGTATCCATTTGTTCTGCAAACAGAGCCTTGCTGTCAAACGGGAGATCCTGCATGGCCGACTGCGCCTCACTGGACAGCCCGGACTGCAGGAACCACGACGCCCTTCTCATTGACACCGCCGAGGCTATGGATCGAGCTGCCGTGTCCACCGCATCTGACGCCACCTGCAGGGATGCCCTGGGAGCATCTGCACCCTCCTCCACCAGCACCTTGAACTCTCTCTTATAGTGCTCCTGGAGGGAGTCCTCAAATTTGGGCAGCAAACCCCACAAGTTGAATTAGTATCTGCCCAGGAGAGCCTGGTGGCTTTCCAACCGCAACTGGAAACTCAAGGATGAATAAACCTTTTTGCCAGAAGAGTCCAGCCTCCTTGAGTATTTATTTTTCGGAGTGGGGGCTGGTTGGCCCTGCTGTTCCCTGTGGTTGACCAACTCGACCACCAGGGAGTAGGGCATTGGGTGGGTGTAGAGGTACTCGTGCCCCTTGGTGGGTACAAAGTACTTGTGTTCCGCCTTCTTCGATATGGGGGCCAGGGAAGCCAGTGTTTGTCACAGGGCATTTGAAATCCTTGCCACCCCCTCATGGAGGAGCAAAGCCACCCTACCCAGTGCTTAAGATGACAGTGCATTGAACATGGAGTCCGAGGGCTCCTCCAGCTCTTCTGACTGGAGGTGAAGGTCTGATGCCACCCGTTTTAAAAGTTCTTGATGGGCCCTAAAGTCCTCCTGTGGGACGGAGGCGGGGTGGGACCACTATCACCTCATCCGGGGAAGGCGAGGAAGCCAGTACAGTGCTCTGGGTATCTGCCAGCACCGGAGGGTCCACCACTTGGTCAGTCTCCAGGCACGGTGCTGAGGACATACGTCCCACTGACTCTCTCCTTGGGGGTCTGGAGAGAGAGGCTGATGGTGCCTCTGAGGCTTGGGCCCCCATCAGGGGCTGTGTCGGAGGCCACGGTGCCCACGGGTACCACTGTGCCAGCCACTAGGCCCGGTGCCACTGCACCTGCTGTGGCACCAACGGCCCCGGCTATTCGGCTTGGCTGGCCTGGCCCATGGAAGGGCGACTATGAGCGGAGCCCGGGCTGACGAATGACCTGCCGTTGCCACGGGACTGGGTGGTGCCGGGAGCGGAATCGCCCATGGGACTGTGATCTCAACGAGGAGGACCAGTTCCGCCTGTAGCTGCTGCTCCATGATCTGATCTGACAGGCAGACCAGCGACAGCGCGATGCCGGCGATCTACGCCCCGGGCTGCGGAGATGGTGCCTTGGCGGAGACTTGGAGTGGGATTCCGAGCGGGAACAGCGAAGACATCCGTGCCGTGACCGGCTGTGGTAACCCCTGCAAGATGAGGACCTCTGGTGATGTCTGCCTCGGTCCCATGGGTAATCGCTCTGTGGCGTGGAGAGGTGCCAAGAGTCCCAGTCGACGGTACCCAAGCAGACAATCTGGTGGAAGTCAAGGACGAGACAAATGGACTGCGTCCTGAACGGTCGCTGGGCAGAGAACAGCGTTGGGAACGTTCCCGTGACCGAGACCGGTGCTGCGCCGGGGGCGACGGTGGAGAACCCAGTGGTGGCTTGCCTCTGGAGTAGGGGGCCGACACCGGCGGCGCTCCTGGTACCAGCATGGTCATGACGTCTCTGGCCACCTGCAGGGCCTCCGGCGTGGACGGCATCTGGACATCCGGGGAGGCCTGGTCTGATGCGGCCAGGCTACTCCGCTCAACATGAGTCGGAAGCCTAGAGGCCGGAGGGGATCAAGGACTGCCCGACATAGGTCTAGTCTCTGCCACTGGTTTACCACAGTGCTGCTGTGAAGAAGGCACTTTCTTAACCTTCTTCTGCCCCATAGACAGAGAGCAGTGCCGATTAGTCGAAGGCACGGATGCCGCGTTGTCTGGTGCCGACTCAGAGTGGTGCACCGCAGCCGGGGTCAGCGCCGTCTCCATGAGAATGGCCCAGAGCCTAATGTCTCTTTCTCTCTTAGTCTGAGGTTTAAATGGCTTGCAAATTTTGCAACGATCACTGATATGGGTCTCACCCAAACAGCGTAGACAGTCTGCATGTGGATCACTCCTTGGCATAGATCGCCTACAAGTGTTGCATGCCTTAAACCCCGGAGCACGGGGCATGCCCCGGCCCGGGTACTGTAACTAAATGAACTAACTGTAACAGCTAACTAACTACAGGTACTAGCACTGAACAAACGAAAATTTCTGGGGACGAGCTATAGCAAAGCTGGAGCAGCACAGTTCCAATGCACCTTCACTTGGCAGCAAGGAGGAACTGAGGGTGGGGGGAGCACGCAGCTCCCTTTATACCATGCCATGGAGGCACCACTCCAGGGGTCGCTGGGGTGCTCCCCCTACGGGTACTGCTAGGGGAAAAACTTCTGGCACTGGTGCATGTGGCGAGCATGCACACCTATAATGGAATACACATGAGCAATCATTCGAAGAACTCCTGGTTATCCCTAGTCCACCTCTAGTCCCTTTCCTCTGCCATCCCATGCCTCTGTTGGCATTCCAACTTCCCTGCTATCATTCCTCCACCCCGCATTCCAGCATTACCAAATAGATTACATGCCTCAATCTGTTATGATATTTTCAGTAATTTGACCAAATGCCTGAAAGTTTTAGTCATTTGGCCAAACATTCACATGAAACAATAGTTTTGACCAAAGGACTAAAATTTGCAGTCTCTGGACCAAACAACAGACAGAATGACTGAACACACATATATTCACTCCTCCTAAAGAATTATAAATCTTCCTGCCATTGTTCTACTCAGATATAGCAGTCCCTTTATTCTCTATGAAGTATATCTATACACACAGTCCTGGAAAGCTTATTACAGCTGAACAATAGACTATACGATGAATAATGCTCTTAGCACTATTTTTATTTACTCTTTTACACATACAGACACCTTAATACAACATATTTTGAATATTCTGTGTAATAAATATAACAGCTTAAATAAAAAATGTTTACATATATTATGCATATGTAAATGAGAACAGAAACGTGAGACAAAAGTCAATGTTTCAAATACAAGACCAATCTTCCAAATGCCACTTGCACTTCCTCCTGTTTAAGTAAGGAAAGATTCTAGCGTGATGCATGCTTTTAGGGCTACATTGTGAAATATTTCATGTAGTTCTTTAAAACAGGTGATAAGTCTCTTATTTTCATGTAAAGTAACCATGCACGCACACACAACACATGCACACAGGAGTGTGTGCGTTAAAGAATGGCAAGAATTTTTAAAGGAAAGAATTCATGGTAAATTGCCAACTCACTCTTTCATGAGCAGCATGTCACAACCGTTTGGATTAAATTAAACCACTGTTGTGCGACTACAATTCACTTTAAATACAAATGGACCCTTTAAGTCACCTTCCAAAAATAATTTAATATGAAACATTTAAGTATGATCATCATTCCCCTATTTCTAATGCCTGTTAATTTACCCGAGCTGGACTGCCAATAAAATAGTTATTATGGCTATTCCAGCTATAAATGAAAAAAATGTATTTAAAATATTCTCTTTTGATCTTGCATTACTACCAAGGGCTCCCATGATCACTCATACCTCCCTCCTCAGAGCACCCCATGAATCTCCAACTTGTGAAGTAAAGAAACAACAACGTAAAGTTAATATCCAAAAATCCTCCTTTTTAACAAAATCAATACAAATATCAGGTTGAGCACACAGAATGAGCAATGCAGTAATGCTACAGTGATTGTTGCACCGGACAAGACAGAAGAGATCTGAGAAAATTTTTCACACATCAAATGGATCAAACAATATAGCCACAGATTGCTGGCTCCCACTTGGTGAGACGCTTCAGCGTGCATGTTGTTTATAGTTTTAAAATTGGCTCCAAACTGTTTTTTGTGTGAGGAATTCTGTAGCTGAGCCAAGACACTCAGATTTTAAAATAATCCTTTACTTTTACAATTTCATGCAATGGAGACTAGAGCAGAGCTCTTCAGTCAACCAGTTCATGTTCCAAATCGCTAACGAAAATGCTCTTTCAGGATGTAAATGCATCACCACATTAAGCCGCTCCCAAAAGAAATGCAAACTACAAATTCTAACTGCCAGCAAGCAAGAGAAGCGAAATCCTACTTTTTTTTTAAATATACTGAATAATTTATTGTACATTTACTAAAAATGAATCAAAGGTCTGATCTAAATCCTTCCAATATGGGATTTGAAAAGCATTGGTGGGACAAAGATTGTGTATTTGGACTGAGAAGGTCCAAAAAAGAAGCCAGTGCAATATACAGTATAAACCTACCTCTTAGGATATGAATATTTTCTTCTCTTCCCCCTTTTCACTGGCCTGCTGACTCAGGCCAGATGATGGGAAATACCAGCAAATGAGGTCTAGCACAGCGAATGAAGGTGCAGCTTTTCTAACCAACAAAATCACACAGCTTATCCAAAGGGTTTGTTTTTGTTTTAAATACCATAAATTAGACACCCAGCGGTAAAAGTAGGAGAAAACTGCAGGGAATTTTAGAAAGACTCTGATTAGGTTGACCAGAAGTTTTGGTTTATAGGGATTTCCCAGCTGATTTTACTGAAAATGGGGGTTTGTCCTGATTTCAGTAATATCCCAGAACATTTTGTTCCCTATTGGTAGCTGCATGTGTTTTCATATGGCAGAGTGAGTAAAGCAGTGTTTTTGTCCTTATTTTATGCTACACTAAAGCTGAACTTTTAATTAGGTGATTGCTTCCTTCTGCAGCCTCCAGCATGAGGCACTCAAAATCTCCAGCTACCACAGCAGCGCAACAGGCCCAATCCTAGCCGAGGTGGATGTTCAGGTCTTTATAGCCAGTAAGAAGTTGGATTTTCAGGACAGTTAGGCACAGACATGAGCAGGTGAGGGAGGGATGGACATCTAGGGTATGTCTACATTGCAAACAAAGGTGTGGTCTTAATTCGGTTTAGCTAACACAGCAATTCGGCTTTTAACTTGGGTTAGCAGCTTCAGTTCAACCCAGCACCCCTATAGGCTTTAACTAAAGTTAAAAGCCGAGCTGCCATGTCTTCATTGCTGTTTTAATCCAAGTTAGCTAACGTGGGGTAAGAACATATTTGAGGGCACCTCCTCTACTTGCACTGAGCTGTAGCAGGATCCACACGGGACATTGCTGTGCAGCAAGCTGGTGTGCTATTCATTCACATCCTGGCTTGCCATATAGACAAGCCCTTTGAGTGCCTTCTAGCTATTTTGTGCTAACTTTCCTGTGAAGACAAGGCCTTAAGCTCTGTGCTTCAGTTCCACTACTTATAAAATGGACATAATACATAGTTCTACTTACCACTCTGGGAAGTTGTGAAAGTTAACCTTAATAAATAAAGGTTTGGAAAATGCTTTGAAGTTGTAAAGTGTTATGTATCAACTTATTTTTATGTATTTCTATTCTTCATCCTGATGTGCTGCCATAAACAAACAGGTAATTCTTTTACAGTATTCTAGCTAGGTTCAGTAAGACAAGTAACAATGTTCTAGCCCAAGTATGCATACAGATATTGAAGAATAGCTAGTGTTTTTAAATGTACTTTTGAAAGAAGTAGTGAATTAATCTGGTTAATATTTTAGATATACATTCCCTTGACAATAAAGCAAACTTATATGCTCTCCAAATACATAAATTCCCTCTTCAGACAGTCCCAAGAAAAGCTTTCAGACCCTTGGAAATTGTACAGAATGTAAAATTTACAGTAAAATACCAAAGTGAGAGAGCAGCCAGAAGAAACATAGTATGTTATCCATTTTAACAAACTTGCGTGCCAACACAGTCATCACCACATATTAAACATTCATTTTTACAAAAAACAAAGATTTGTGCACACAGACCATAATTATTTTCCTATATAAATTACAAGCATTTCAATGCAGTAAAATAAAGGGTCAGACTTATGTTAAGATCTGTAATTTCAACCAATTGTACAGTAATTCAAACACAATGTTAGCATTTAGCTAAACAATCATTCTTTGGCATCCATGGTGTCAGCTAAAACATATGACTGAGTACTTCTGCTGGCCTGTGCCAAAAACATAAAAACCAAGGGAACTGGACTAGCCGCGTGTGTGTATATATATATATTATTTACACACACGTGCATGCACACACACACTTGCATCCTGTCCAATATTTTTTTAATATTAACATTCAATTGATATGACTGGTTTGTTAGATGTGTAATCAGAGATTTCAGTTGATTTAATAAAATAATTAGAAATGACAATGTCATGGTTAAAGACGTTCACTCTAACATAGTAACATTCTATTAAAGAGAGCTATGATTGTATTACTGTATAATGTTTCTCTAAACAGAAGCTCATCATTGTAATTATTGTATTGTCTCTAATGTTTACATGGTAAGGAGCCGTAAAAATGTTAAAACTTCCTAAATAAATAAATAAATAAATAAATAAATAGTTAAAAATACACCCACCCATACCCTTAGCTTTCAATAAATATTCAAGAGTCGGGGCCTCTTTAGGGCAGAAGAAAATATTTGTGTACTGTTCTTTAAATCAATAAAGTAGAGCAACCACATTAATAATGCCTTCAAGTAGTATTCACACATCTAGCCTCGTTTGATTTTCTTCTCAACAGTGTAGGTTGCTAACATTCTGCATTAACATTACATTAACATTCTTTTAAATACATGGAGATTGGCATTCCTTTTCAGGGGCACATGTGTCTTTCTGTGTCCAATATAAATCCTCTCCCAATCACAAGTCACTTCAAGGCCTACAATTTTCAACACAATTCATGACAGGTTAAGATCTGCCCCGACTCACAAAACATCACTTTTAAAAAATCAAAATTATGTTCTCATTCTTAAAATGTTAATGGTAATGCTGCACAAGGAAACTTTTACTCCCTTTGCCAGGCAACTTGCCATCAATTGTTTGGGTAATGTTTTACCCTGAAGTTACACATTTTACAAGAGGAAGTTTTCAACCTGACAAGCTGGCAGGAGAATCTAGGTGTTACCTTGGTGCTTTCCTCCACATCCTTTGTATTCAAAAGTGCATGATTAATTCGAAAAACTATCCAATCAAACAGCGCGCTGTACAGTGATTTAGCCATGGAATTCCGCACAGTCACAGCCTAGAAAAAATGAAAATACGGATTAGAAATAATTAATTACCTGCATTAAAACTGGTTTACGTAATAATAAAGAAGTTGTGTGTCCAACATCCATCTTTAGTTTAGAGAAAACTTTTATCTTCATTATGTGCTCCACTGCTCCTGAAGCACTTAGTGATTTGTCTTCATTACCAGTCTATTCAACCAAGCCTGAACTATTCTGCCTGAATTTGGCTGGTTTTACTCTGGTGGATGATGCAGGAGTCCAGCTCATAGAATACAATAAATGACACAGATGAGATCTGAGCCTCTATGGAATCACTCAGCTTCCTGAATACTTAAAACCTGCTGGCTCCAACCCCGGGAGTTGCAAATCACACTTATAAGGTCCATCTACACTGCATACTTCTTGTGGTGGTATGTAAAGTACATACACGGTTAGCACTGCTAGCACAGCTAAAAACAGCACAGATGGTGAGGTACTGCTTAGGTGAGTAAAGACGTGCCTGAAGCCTATGAGTATCTACCCAGGTATATACCCTACATGGCTCTCTACAGCCCAAGCACTGCCTCCCCCATCTACATTTCTATTTTTAGCCCTGTTGCATCCCGCTGCCTCCCTGCTGCAGAAGCCTTTCCCCACCACTGGGAGAGACTCCAGCAGTGGGGAGCCAGTGTGGACACAGGGCGTTGCTTTTCACTGCGGCATCTAGTTATACATACTCTACATGCTACCAACATTGGCCTGCAGAGTAGACATAGCCATATGCAGATTTACTGCTCTTCAAACAGCCATCACAGAATAAAGAATAATACTTTTTTAGAAATACCATCCAAGTCGTGATGCTCTTTCATCTGCGTCGCAAGAGATTTCATTTGATTGACAATGGTTAGAAAGCAAGGAAGAACTAAGATATCAATATGCAGTTTGTTTTTTCCAAAAACATATGCTGTCTGAAACAGATACTTAGGTACTGGGCAGGAAGGAGTTGATAATTCATACTTTGAGGTCCTACTGACATTAACAACCTGCTGAAGCTATTTTGGCCCTCAGTTTACCATTCCCTGGCTTGAATTATTACCTTGCCATTTATACAAAGGCTGCTGTATATGTTAATTACTTAAAATGTTATGAAGCGATTGGTGACTGTGGCATTAACTCAGAGCTGTTTTTAGCTATGGTGCAAGTAAGAAAGAATATCAAGCCCTTCTGGTGATGGAGATAGTCTCTCACATCAGGAGATTCAGAAACACCCATTTTAATCAAAAGCCTTAAACTACAACCATAATTGCCAGCTATTATACACAGCACTGCAATGCTTCACACTGAGTGAACTTTCAGAATACAGCACTGAGCATAAATGGGGTATATTTCTTTTCAAGCAGGCAATGAAACTTCTGTCTCAATTTAACAGACAGGAGAGAGAAGTTATTCAAAGAATTTACTCTTTGTCCATGTTATCCTTCCTACCTTCCTCCTGTTCTCTACATGGAGATCTATATCCAAAAAGTTTTCAAGGATAAAAACTCACCCTCACTCAACCCAACTCCAGCCAGGGTGCATTACAAGAGTGGCCTCATTTCACCAAGGCAGTAATCAAAAGAAGAAAAAAGATCACATTGTGGGATCACTGGATTTTCACTACTGTTTCAATGGAAGCTGCCTCTTTTTTCCTTGAGTACTTTATACCAACTTCTTTCACCACAGCCATGTGCTCTTGGGCCAACTGTGAACTCTTACTTGCAGTCAGCCAGGGCCTCTCTCTCGCCCACCAGATGGCATTTATGAAACCAAGAACATCACCTCCACATACTCAAAATGGGTAAATCTGAGGATGGCCCCAAACATACAAATGTGTGAGAGTCTGTACAATGCCGCAAGTAACTAACCCTGCGTTGGCTATCTTTTGCTAAATGGCAATATACCACAACTCTCTGATAAGCAAACAAAATAAAGCTATAAAATGTCAAAGAAAAAAAAAAGAATGACTTGCCAATGCCAAAACAAATGATTGCTCATTTCCAAAAACTTTGTGTGCGACAAAAAAAATACAAGCAATGAAAGTGAAGGAAATTTGTTGTACTGAAGAACAGCTCTTTCTATGCTCCTAACTAAATCCAGTAGTTTAATATTTGTTTTGGAACCTGATTGGTTTAACAGTTAGTTTATCAAGAATCTTATAAACAGAGCTTTACATTTTCTGAGCAAAATGTATACTCTTTCCTGAAAATTCAGTTTTGTACCTTTTTTTTTCTGGTCATGCATTTTCCAAACATTACTCAGAAATATTTAAACACATTTAAGTGTTTTCGAGATAGATTTTGGTAACCCTGTCTTTGCCTCATTTTATTGAATCTGCTAACGTTGCAAGCCAATTCCCTAATGCTGAACTACATCGTATCATGCCCCACCCAAGAAAAATTGATGGAGGAAATCAGAGATGGTGACCAAGATGTGATAACATTTCTTACTGTTATAAGGATTTGTTCTGGAATAGCCTTACTTCAGCCCTGTCTATTTTACAGTGTGACGTTATGAAAGGTGAAGTTTCCTCCTAGTGCAGGCCATATGAGGTGCACAGAACAACTCCTCTTCCTTCGCCCACCTTTTCCCTTCCTGGCAAACCTAATAATGGCATAGTTAAGTATGCAGTAACCCCACCACAGCCATGGTACCTAAGTCCCATGAAAAGGGGTAGAGAAAGGGCACAAGAAGGCTGCTCCTTTTCTCCCAAGATTAGCCCTGTTACAGTGCAGCTTAGCAGGCATATAGGAGAGTACTGCCTCTTTGCTAACTTCTAGGACCTAGGCAACATAAAATAATTTGTGGACCTAGATCATGAAGTTTTCTACCTGAATTTCTAGGAGCCTTGGGTTCTACAGGTTTATAAGTGAACTGGTAGAAAGCTCCTGGCACAGACAAGTGTAAATATGTCAGAAAATGTGTTAGTGGAAAATGAAACAAGGATTTCATTTTCAATTTTATTGCTCCTTATCAGACAAATTTTGTTCTCAATTATACTGTCTTAAATCAAGAATAACTCCATCGACAGCAATGCAGTTACATTAGATTTCTACTGGTGTAAATGAGAGCAGATTTGGCCATATATATTTCTCATAGAAGAAGGTGGAGGCTGGGGTTTTGCAGAAATTTCTGATTTGTCCTCTGTGGGCCTTGTGAGATGCAAGAGATTGAAGAAAAGTTCCTACACACTTTTCTAAAGTATGCAGAGGATAAAGCACACAGAGGGACGCCCTCCTACAGAGCATCGATGATGCATGGGTAAAGGAAGTCCTGTAGCGGGAAGACAAATAGTTGTAAATGATGTAATTTACAGGCTCCACTGCCAATTTTTGGAATAGAGGTTACTTTTGTCTGTAGACACACACATGCACACAAGTCTATTAGAAAGAACTGCATATATTTTACATAAAAATGGGATGTAGCCATAAATTTGCCCCTTAGTACTGAAGTTACAGCTATCTCTAAATTTTATGGAAGATATGTCCTGTGAGTCTTTAGAAGGATAACCAACCTCTTAGTGGAGAACCTCTGACTTAAATCTACTAGGCCTCATAACTTCGCTAGGAAAGTCTTCCATTTTAGAGCCATTGTTTTGTTTTCCCATACACACTCCTCTTTCCATTTCAGTTTTCCCCACTGTATATGAAAAATTAATCAAGTGTCAAAAGACGGAGAACCACAACAAACCCAGATGGATTACTAACTGTGGTCGTGACCCGTATGGGTACATCACACAGCGGTAGCTTTTTTAACAGGAAAATCTCAAGTGGCTTGCAATATGAGAGAAAGCACTTTAACTCTTAGATACAGTACAGGCTCAAAAGTATCAGAATAGAAATGAGTACATTTTTTATGAATCAGGCTCTTTGTTTACATAACTGCCTTTGGGATCAGTCCTAATGCATAATACCTCACTCAATTTCATTCAGTTCATGTAAAGAGAGTAATGTCATTTAGAACAAACTTTCCCTCTTCCCCATAATTAGATAGCAAACTATATAATATAATGAGGCTTTTATTTAAAAGAAGGAAAGATTGTTGCTGCTCTTTGAGCAGTGTGATTAAACAAGATTTGCCTACAGGATTTTTGAAATTTGCTTGGAGAACAAGTTTCCATTTCTTTTTTTTTTACTTTATCACTTATTAATGTCAGATGTTCTCAATGTATTACTATATGCTACAGTGGAGACAGATGAAAGATTCCGTTTTACTCCACAAGGTCTCTGAAATCCAGAAGGACTAAAAGTAAAACTGTACTACAATTCATGACCTTTTGCCAGTCCTATTATTGTTTTTAATCTATTCATCACAGCCATTTACGTATTAGGGGTAACAACATAATCAAAGGATGGCAGAGTCAAGGAAGTTCAATGAGTCAGAAGAAGTTCTTCATTTCAACTACACAAGTTATGTGTCACATTTAGGTTTGTCTCATTACAATTATAGGCCTCCTATTCAGGAAAGCAGAGAACTAAGTGTGTAAGTCCTTCCCCATGAAGTAAAGCATTTAAAATACACACTTAAGTTGAAGCATATACTTAATTCCTATTGACTCCACATTCTTAAGCAATCTTTGACTACAGGCATTACAAATTTCAACATTCTTTTCTAGCTGAATTAATAACTGAACTTCTCCCTGACATGATTCCATTTAAATTGGTGGTGCAAATGAATGTTGCTAATGACACAAAAGATTGGTTTCTCTGTGCTACAGACATGCATAGACTAGAGAAAGTAACTACCTTTGTGATATCCAAAGGATGGGGTACATGTTCACATCTAGATTAATACACTGCCTTGATATTACAGCGAATGGCATGTTTTAATTATCTAAAAGAGAAACACATTTACAATATGGAAGTTCTAACAATCATACCCCTTGACAAATGAACTAATGTGACAAGGTGAGGGTGCGTGCATGAAGGGTTGTGTGTTACATGACAATGCTGTATGTTACATGCAGATGATATTATTTGTGCATGGCTTGTTGCCCAAGTTCTCTCTTTTCCCTTCATTTAACTGATTTTTAGTCCTGTTGCTTGAGGACAAATGTTTCTGCCAGTCTTTAACTCCATCACATCTCTTTGCCACTTTTCTCAAACCCACAACCGGAAAACCAAAGAACTCTGCTTGCAGCTACCACTCTCCCTTGCACAAAAACAAATGGACTCTTATTGGGTTCTTAATCTAGCTTCTTTATTTGAGGTTAATGCATCCACCAAAACAGGCAATTCTGTTTGAGTCTGCCAGTGAATGTTTCATTAAAAAAGTTCTGCTTCATGTTATGAGTCAGCTTTTGTAATCCACAGCCTCTTGTCTGTTTTGGATGTCTTGCTATGGGATTCCCACACAAAATGTGTAATGTAATGTCACTTAGAAAACTATGTAAAAAAATTAATTAGTAAAATGAAAATAGTACATACAGTGCCAAAGTAATCCTTCTGGGATCAAGAAAGCATAGCAACTGCTTATTGATTTAAAAAGCAGTGTAGATTAAACACATTGTAATTCAGTGATTCATGAGACATGCTAAAGAGACATGCTTTAATCAATAGGTTTCCTACATTTACAGACTAAATTTGTGGAGAATTTTTTTTTTATTACTGGCAGGGCTGGTAGTACTTCTTATTAAGGTTGCCCAACACATCCCATGATAAGACCTTGTTTTTAGTTGCTTACAAATGTTGCCAAACTAACCATTTGGGCTCAAATTTTTCATGATAGGTGTCTCCCTTTCGGCTGAAGGGTTTGGGCTTGTTTCTTTTGAAAATTTCAGCCAAAACAGTCTACTTGTTTCTGAGAATGAGGCTAGGGAAAAATACATTGTTTTGCCCATGTTAAACTCTTGAGTGTTCTTTGAAATGCTCTAGTACCGCCATAGTTTGGAGCAGGGATTTGAAATTTGGCAGAGGGGTGGCCTTTGTGTGAGGGATATTCCTTTTCCATTCTAGAAAAAAAAAGTACCCAATTTTGGCCAAGTTATAAGCTTCCAAAGAATTGTGATTCACACATGCTCAGTAGAGACTTGCTAGAGCTTAATACTTAAAATCTTAGAAGACTCTGTCCTAACTGAGCAAGCTTAAGCCTCTCAAAGCTTCTAATCCTGACCAGACAACATGTGCCATCCCCACAGAGCAGCTGAGCTGTACATGCACAATCCCCGCAGAGTGACTGAGTCTGAGCATGACTCCAGCCTATGGCTACAGAGCTGAAGCTGGAGATCCCTGTACAGACTGTTCCCAAATGCTTGGGGCTGGAGCAGGCACTGGATCTGAGCGTAGGTGGCTATCCAATCTGAATGAAGAGAAGATAGGAGCCAAATCATTGGCGAGGGAAGGTAGTAGATTGGGCTGAGTCTGATAAGACTGGGAATGGTGGGTGGCAGAGGAGAAGAGAAACTGACAAGGAGTTTGAGGGGGATGACTGGAAGTGGCTGGGGAAGGAGACTCAAAGCTGGGGGGTAGGGAGGATGGTTCTGGTGGAAATGGAAGAGGCAGGGACTGGGATCCAATTGGCTGGAGGCGGGACACAGATCGGAAAAGAAGCTGGAGGGAGAGGTGGAGACTGGGACTGGCTGGACCAGGGAAATGGGAGGACAAGGAGATGAACTAGAAACTAGTGGGGAGGGAAACGGATTAGATGAGGATGCCATGGAAGGAAACTTGGAGCCAGTGGTGGGAGGGGAAATACAGATTGGACAAGAAGTCAGCCGTAAGAAATTGGGACTAGGTAAGCAAGGAGAATGGGACTGAGACAAGGAGCCAGAGATAGAGAAGAGATAGGACTGGGACAGGGACAAGTTGAAGAGGAGGGAGCATAAGGGGTCAAGTTTGGGGAAAATGAGCAGATGAGTCTGTGCCCAATAGTGCACACTCCCCTCCAGAGCCTGGAATGGAACCCAAGATTTCCGAATCTCACCATACCTCTGCTGTTAGCAAATATTTGTGAAACCCACTGGCACAATGTCCCATCTTCCTTTAGTGCTGGCCCACACAGAGTATGATAACCTGCTACTGCTATCAGCTACTCTATTAGTGGACATGGAAGAAGTCTGTATGGTGGATATAATGTTCCAACCCTGCTGATGATCCAGGTAGATGTCAATATGAAGCTCAAAAACTCAGACTTTAAGGTCAGAAGGGACCATCATGATCATCTAGTCTGAACTCCTCCACTTCACCCACCCACTCCTGTAATAGACCCCTTAACCTCTGGCTGAGTTACTGAAGACCACAAATCATGATTTAAAGATTTCAAGTTGCACAGAATTCACCATTCACACTAGTTTAAACCTGCAAGCAATCTGTGCCCCATGCTGCAGGGGGAGATGAAAAAACCCTTGGGTCTCTGCCCATCTGACCTGGGGGGAAATTTCTTCCTAACCCCAAATATGGCAATCAGTTAGACCCTGAGCATGTGGGGAAGACCCACCAGCCAGACACCTGGGAAACAATGCTCTGTAGTAACTGAGAGCCCGGCTCATCCAACATCCCATCACCAACTGTTACAGATATTTGCTGCTAGCAGTTGCAGATCTAGCTACAGATGGAATTTCTTTTTTCAGTCTTTTTTTTTAAATTAGGAAATTGTACACATAAAAAACTATGTTAAAAGAATATTAATGTGGAAAAGTCAAGCATTAAACAGGAAACATCATAATTGAGATGGCATACGCAACGTTATGATACAGTATTTAATTACATGACCACCTATTTTTTCCACAGAGCCTCTGCCTCATTCAGTGCACAGATTGACCTGATGTGGGGATGAATAAGGGTTGTATAACGAAAGAGACTTGTCTGTAGGATCCCTGTCTCATTGTTGCAGAAGTTGACAGATGGGTAATGAACGAAGCAGGGAATTGCAGGAAGAGAAAGGATCTCATGGTAAAGACAGTTGAACTCTGCCCTGGAGAACTAGATTCTATCCCTGCCTCTGCCACAGAGTTCATATATGATGCTAAGCAAGTCACTTAAACCATATTTTTCAGAAGTGGTCATTAATTGTGTGTTCCTCATTTTCTGGGTGCCCAACTTGAGTCCCTGGGGCCTAAACTGCGGAATGACTGAGAACTCACAGCTTGAATATTATAATCTGCTATATAATGCTAAGTACTCTGAAAAATCAGGTCCTAGGCATCTCAAATTAGGCATCCAAAATTAGTGGTTTCTTCTGACCTAAGGGCTTGTCTGCATAGTGGGGTAATGCACCAATAGCGGTGTGATTTCTAAAGTGCACTAATGTGTTGGGCATTAATTGGTCCACATAGACCCTAATGATGAGTTTTAATGTTGTGCCGTCTGAAACAGTACTATTTTAAGACCATTAGGGAACCTGTAGTGTGCACCAGCAGGATCTATATGGACCAATTAACATGCAACTCAGGCTTTAGAAATCACATCCCTGTACAGCATGTAACCCCACTGTATAGACAAGCCCTTAATCTCTTCCTCTGCCCCCATCTGTAATTGGTGATAACACCATTCCCTCACCCCACCGGAGTTCTATATGATAAATTAATGTTTGTGACACTCAATAATAACAACCATGTGATAGAAAAGCCCATGTGGAAATTAATAAGTTGGTCTTCAGAGCAGGGTTTGAATGGTGTACAGTAAATAAGGCCTAAGACTACACGTAGACCAATGAGGATAAAACAAAATTTTGCATACCTGTTCATTAACTTCATACCACCCCTTCTATGCACTGAATGAGACAAGGGTTCTTGGGGAAATATACTACATAAACATGTAATTAGAGACTAACAATATATATGAACAAGGGGGCCAAATTAAGACTGCGCAAGTAACCTGAATTCTGACATTTCCTAACTTCCGAGTGCTTGATTTTGCAACCTTCATATTCCTTTAACATAGGGTTTCATGCGTAATATTATAAGAAGTCAAATCTATTTGGAAGCAAGGTTACAGGAGCCTTACAACATCCCCTCTAAATCCCTGATAACTTCCTAGTCAAATACCCAGCTTTTTCTCACCCTTCCAACACTCCTTTTGTAAATCTACCCAAAGAGATAGACTATTTCACGCAGCAATTTAGTCTCTTAAATTTTACTCCTTTGAATGCCAAAAAAGTGGATTCCCATATTTCCATAAGAGTCTTGTCTCCATTAATCTACACCTGAAAATGTGAATATGTCCCAGAAAGTACCTGGTCTGTATTCAGTAACTTTTAGAAATAGACTAGGGAAGCAAGCCCGTTTGTTTGTTTTTTTTAACCTCAGCTTTCGCCTGTGCCATCATGCTGTCATAAATTTTCCCTCAATTGTAAACAGTAAAATTCTGGCTTATATTTGAACTTGTATACGAGCATCTTTTGCTCAAACAAAACTGACACTGATATCTCCTTAACTTTCCAGATTCTGGCCCTTCCTCTGAAATGAGATGAGCTCAGGTAAATCCTTGTACTGAGCTCCACTGATATCAATACTGCCATGTTGCCTGGAGTGGCTCAGGAGCAAGAGTACCAACCTCAGGGCAGGCTGTTTAGAAGCAGGACACAAACCCCAAACTGGTTGTCAGTTCTATATTTACACTTCAACAACCCACGTACCAAGTGTGAACTCCTCAGACACTATAAAAGCTTAACCATGCAGCCACAGACAATCCCCTGGGGCACTCCGGTCTATCTTGCGTGCCTTTGTAACAGATAGTCCCTTACGCCAAAAATTACAACAACATTCTGGTTACCCCCAGTCTCAAAGGACTAGTTACTTATCCCAGGTCAATTGTACCTTAGATCTTACACCAAATATAATGCTTGTAGTTAATCTTATAAAAAATTAAGTAAAGATGTATTAACTAAGAAAAAAGTATTTTTTACAAGGTTAAAGCAAGTAAATATACACACACAAATGAGTTACAGTCTTTGGTTCCAAAAGGTAACAGAAGCTGCTGTAATATGAAAGCTTTATAAATCCTTTAGGATTAACCCAGGCCAAGCCTTGGGGATCTCCTGCTGATGTTTAGAAATCTTGCTCTCTCCAAGTCCAAACAGCACAGAGATCCAGTTTCTTCCTACCAGAAATTTTTATTCCCTTCCCCCAGAGTTCAAGCTGATGGAACAAATCTTCATACACATCTTCTCTTCATGCATATGTGGTGGTGGAGCAATCAAAGTCTATTATCCTCTAATGTTCCACAATGGTTGTCTGGTGTTCATGGGCCTTTTGTTGGTCAGGAGATAACACTTGCTGTGGCAAACTAGTATTTTACACTTCGTAATGCTTCTCTCCTGACTGTGGGGGTTTACAGTTTCAGAGCACACATTTAAATATTACTTTATAGCATGGTTGTATCTACCTTGCACTGGCCCACTGGGATTGATCACCCACTGTGGGCTGAACAGGCCATGCCCCCTCGCTGCTGCTGGGCATACTCTAATTGGAAACCGGATATAAAAGGGAGGAGCCCAGCTCAGTCTAGCTGAGGAGGAGAGCAGATATATGCTGCAGGTTCCTATCAGAGAGCTCCTGGAGCTCCAGATTGCGAAGGCTGAAGATGCAGAATCCAAGCTAGAACTCCCCTTGATTGTGGAGAATGAGGGGAGCGGGAGGTCACTACTCCCAAGGGAACTGACTGAGCAGGAATTAAAGGTAGGAAGTGGCCAAGGGAAAGTGAAGGTTGAAATGGGAAACTGAACCTGAATCCAGGACTACTGGTTTCACAGGGGCCTGGGTTAGGACTCAGTGGAGGGGGGTGGGCCTGGGACCTCCTACAAGCCCTGCACCTACTGCTAGGTGTGGGCATTGTAGGGTGGACATGACTGCCCAACGACAGCCCTGAGGGCTCCAGCCGCTAGGCCGTGCTGCCCTGAGAGCAGGGGCAGCTATAACAACGATAGCTACTAGGCCATTTGAGTAGTCAACCCCCCAATTTGCTTCCTTACAACCCAGCATCCTGCAACAGAGTACATCTATCCCATGACAAAGAGATACAGATATTATAAGTGAGATTAATGCATGCAGCAATTTACAAGCATTTCATAAAGTCTAAACATTAAACACATTCTTATAACTCTAATGCAGCAGTTCTCAAACTGTGGGTCGAGACCCCAAAGTGGGTCATGACTCCATTTTAATGGGGTCACCAGGACCAGCATTAGATTTGCTGGGACCCGGAGCTGAAGCCTGAGCCAGGGTGGCAGGGTTCAGGCTGCAGCCCCCTCTTTCCCCACCTGGGGCAGCAGGACTCAGGCTGCAGCCCCGTCCCACCCCCAGTCATGTAGTAACTGTTGTCAGAAGCAGGGGGTTCTCCGTGGGGAATTAAGTAAACGGTCTGTTGCTAAATATAACTTCTTTCCTGGGCCATAAATAAAGCCGAAGAGGAAAGCCATGGGAGGAAAACATGCTTGTTAAATACATTCTCTCGCTAAATAAAATGAAGGTCCAATCTTTCAATTCAGTTCTGCTCTCAGACATTCAGACCTCCTTTGTTGCCACACATGGCATTTTATAAAATCTGCAACCCTGCTTCTGTACACAGATGATTTTGCAAGATGAGCGGTGAGGGACGCCCTCATATCTGAAAGAAACCCTTGCTTTTCATCCTGCTGATTCGGTTTTCTCCCCCTCAAGTGCCATTTCAAACAGCATCATTGTTGCTGAAATGCCATTTAAAACAACAGCATTCTCAGAGCTCTTATTCAGTGACCTGCCTTCTTGGCAGAGGCCCAGCTAACCTTTTATAGATATTTTCACATGATCTACTGGGAGAAAAAAGTTTCCAAGTGTGCAGTCTGTTAGCCCTATTAGATTCAGTGCTTATATTGTTTACTAACTCAATACATGAGAAACAGCTTACTGTATGTCAAGTCTTAAGATAAAAAAGAATCTAGAACTTTTTCCAACTCACGATGGGAAAAATAAGCTTGACAAATGAGGTGTGTGTGTGGGGGGAGTTCATGCAACTATTTATTTTGAAGATTAAAGAGCAACAGGGTATCATGCATAGTGACAACAGGATCTCAGTATGGCTATATATTGTGGGTACTGAAAAGCGAACAGAACCTTAGTATTAGTAAATATTTATATTATGTCAGTGCCCAAAGGGCCCAATTTGGATTGGGGTGCTCTTGTACTGGAGGCTGTTCCTTAACCTAAGTAAGGCTTAATAAAAATTAAGACCAAAATTTCCTGAGGGGCAGTCTCATTGATGACAATGGGAGCTGGAGTGATCCTGCACCTCTGAACAACCAGACCACTTATATAATGGTGATTAAATACAGATTTAGTGGGTGCTGGTGGGATCACCGCCCAGTATGGCATGCAGCCCATGGTAAAAGCAACAGGTCTGTGGCTTGAAACCAGATTGATTGTCCTGACCTTGGGCCTGGTTGCATGCCTGAAGTTTCTTCACTTTCATGCAGCACTGCTGCTGATCCCTGTTGTACCCCTTTGCCTGCATCCCCCATGCAATCTGTTCGTAAATGCCCACATTTCTATGGCTGCTCCATAGCTATGCTTGCACAGCCTCTTCTCCTCACAGACCCAAGAGATCCAACATCTCCTGTCCACTCAAGGCAGGAGCACATTTAGTGTGTGGAGCTGGCGTGGTTGGTTGGGCAGTTACACACTATAAGGAAGCACTAGTAGGAGTGCTTGCCAAGCTGGGCAATCAGGAAAAAGGTATTTCAAAACTAAACGGAAGGATTTTAGGGATGGGGGGCTTCTGGTCTCTGTGACCCTTGGACAGGGGGCAGATTGAATCCAGAGCAGTCACTGTCATAGAAAATGGGGTGCTGTGGGCCAGCTGCTTGAGGTCTGTTAGGGTTGACTCTTGTTAGGCTTGTCTACATTACCTGCTGGATCAACAGGCAGCGATCGATCCAGCGGGGGTCGATTTATCACGTCTAGTCTACTCTAGACAGGATAAATCAACCGCCCAGCGCTCTCCCATCAACTCTGGTACTCTACCGACGCGAGAAGCTGTTATTCATGTAGCTGAAGTTGGGTATCTTAGATCAACACCCCTGCCCCAAGGTAGATCAGGCCTCAGATCATACAGTGTCTCCACTTGCACTGCATCAACCATGGCGCCAAGCTGTCTGAGGAAGTGGTTTTACTGTGTCACCATAACTGGTCATTTCTGTCAGCTAGACACAAATTTCAGGATAGACATACACAAATAGGTCAATGCAAGGTAATGTACATTGACCGAACTTTGTAGTGTAGACCACGCTACGAGAGCAGCAGGCAGCAAATCTGTATGTCTGAGGAGATATGGAAATTTGATCCTCAGCATACAAATGAGACTGAGGTATAAGCCACTTTCTTTGACCCCATTCATGCTGCTAGGCAGGGGTAACTTGGCAACCCATTGTCAAACCCAGGACAGAGTCAGAATTCTATAGGAACCGGAACTTTCCATTTTTTTATCCTAACTGTAGTCTCCTAAAGAGAGGCAGTTCCACTCCTTAGATGTGTGTGTATGTATGTATGTATGGGGGGAGGGGGAGAGACATTAAAATATAATCTTCACTAAACCAAAGAGCTTAGCTAAGAACACTGGCTGAGAGAGGGCCATCTTGGATCCAAACTCCAGCTACAGAGCAGTTCATGTGCCTGTATCTATCTGGGTTCTTAGAATTGCAACCCATCATGATGGTATCTGAGCACCTACTTGTATGGAGAGAGAGGTACCTCATTACTCCCAAACTATGGAAGCGTCTCATAAAATGCAATTTACAAGAGACAATTTACCTTGTATATAGATGTTAGATTTTTTTACCATGATTCTTAAGCACATACTTTACTGAACAAGGAGGGGCTTAAGCATGCACTTTAAGTAAAGCATGTGTTTAAGTGCTTTGCTGAATCAGGGCCATGATGAACACTAAAATCTGTAGAGTAAGTGGTGGACTGCACATATACAGAATTGAGTTATTATTTTATATTCTGCCATTCCCCGCCACCTGGCAGGTGTAGTTATGAAATAACTCATAATAATTTAGATGGACAAAGAATTTTACTAAACTTTCCCCCAATTTTCAGCATTGGACAGAAAGGGACGGGGGGTAAGAAAGAACTTTCCCCTGCAAATTTAGCAGAATGCGAAAAGTGCTTGAAAACAGAGACTTTAAATGGAGGTATAAGAGAGATGAGAGAATTTGTATTTCTGATATCCAACTGCACACTGCCCATCAAGTTAGAATTATTTTTCAGTGTTTACTAATATTCTCCTCTTCCTGAGAATCCCCTTTACTTGACTAATTATTTCTCTGTTATTTCTAATAACTTCATCTGTGGCATATGCCCACAGCAGCTAAAGCTAAATGATCCTACATTCTGTACACATACAAACTTCCCCACTGACCACAATGGGAACTCTGGATGTGCAAGGAGTCAGGCCTATACAAATGTCTCCTCCTCAAATTTCTATATTCAGTCTCCTAGCACTGATTTGTGAAAATATGAATTAGCATTATTATCTTGAATGATCCAACCATTTGGCTGCAGAATTCACCTATGAGTTTCTGAGACACTGTTTGACAGTTTAAACCAATAAGCCTGAGTGTGCGTGCACACACACTCATTTCCCTTCCCTCCAGGAAGAAAACAAAAGACCTCATGCTTTCTCTTCAGTTCAGTATTTCATACAATTTCATAAGAAAACAGAAGTTCCATGACTGCTGGAAAAACAGCTTTCTGGAATCTGAATGGTTTATATAAACACAGTGCACTCTAAAACTGTGCTCGCTAAATAACCTAACTACTCCCCCAAAGTTAATTTACACATTCTTTTTGAGTACAGCAGAAATGGAGATTTCTATTCCCTTCAGGAAATCAGATAGGAACACAGGAAGAAAGAAAATATCCCCTTCTGCCACAATGCCTTTGATTTACTTCCTATAATTTCTATACAAGGATGGAAGGTACTTCTAATGAAATACTCAACAGTGGAAGCACAAGCACACAAACCACTAGGATTCTCTCCCCTCAGGAAATCCCTTAACACTCAAACATCAAAATAGGGTTTTACAGTGCCCTCCCCGCCCCCTTTTAAAAAAAAGTATAAGATACATTTTCAGTGTAGTGTTCAAGGAATTCATTTGAATTACTATTAGAAAGAGCAGTGCACAAAACACCAGAGATCGGCAATGTTTATTCATGCATCTAAGGGCTATTACTCTCAGTAAATTCAAACTGCTCCCATTATAACAAGCTGTAATATCTCCTCCTTTGAGAAGCTGGAGACAACTAGCTGCAGTATTATGTAGAAATCTAATGAGCAAACATCTTTGGATTATAGATAGGTTACTTGATTTTTCTTTTAATTTGGTGCCAGTTTTAAATTCCTATCATGTTTCCAGTAAATCCTCTTAAGAGAAATTCAGCTTCTTCCATACATTTGTACATGCTACGGTATAGGTGTCCTCTTCAAGGATGAGGTCAGAGAAAGAGCACATTCTAATACCTATTAGCACTTTCCCATTGGCATTTATCTAAATTGTTCAGTAAAGATTCCTTTAAATGCTTCTGTAGTTCCGCTTACATTTTAAAGTTGATATACGCTTGTTATAATTCTATTATTTAAATTCACTGGGTAAGTCAGTGTTCTTCCTATTTCTACAAGACATCACTGTACATATGAGTGAATGACAAAGCTAATCAGTTTCTGGTGTACAAAAACTAATTTCATTATCTATTATACTGAAATGGAATCGATCAATCAGTGCACAGAGATGCTTTACCACTACTGATATACCTCACTTGACACTGGAACAGGCAGAAGAGAGAGCACATCAAACTCCCATAATGAACCAATCTTCTGTCTCATGAAGGGGTCAAGTCCACAAGAACAAGGCCAGACACGTCCTTGACAATCTTGAATATTCAGCCTGTTGTAAAGTGTGTGTGTATACAATTAATCTGCTTAAATTAGATACTTTAAAGGGAGATTATGAAATTAAAAAAATAAAAATGGACCCTTCAAAACATGTATCATTGTATTGCTATAGTGCCTAGGTGGGTGAAGATGGTGCTGCTGTTACTCTGGTGTGGGAGAAATGGACTCCCTCTGCACTAACCCTAATCAAGGCCCCCTACTGCTGCTCCCTGGCATACTAGGAAGGGAATTTTGTGGGGCTGATTAGGACTGTCCTTGCACCAGGATAGACAGGAAAACTAGTGCTTGAAATTAACTAACTTTTGATTGCATCTCTCTCTTATCCTGGGCAGGAACTTCCAAAGACATCAAAGAAAGGTAGATGAAATAGAGCTAAAGATGCAGCAAGAACCTTGTTGCTAGGCAGAACAGTAATGAAAGCTGAGAGGGAAGAGGACATTAATAAATTATGGGAGGGTGCACACAAAAATCCTGATTGTACATTGGTTGCATGTTTACCAGGCCTGAGAGAATCTTTCATTCGAGATAGTTGGATCTGAGAAACAGAGCATTGTAATATGCCTGTCACTAGAACTGTTTGTATGGGAAATAAATCCTTCTCTTTCAGTGTGAATCTATAGGTTTCAGACCAGCACTTTACTCCTTTGTAACATTAATAGTTAAGACCTATTCAGTGATCCTGGGTTTTGTCTGTGTGAGCGAGTGTGCACAGAGAATTATGGTTTCTTGCTGTTTTTCTAGCATTCTATTTGTTACCTAATACACTGTGTGTCTGGTTTACATTCACAGACATGTCCTGTGGTGAGAGACAGATTAAGCAGCTCTAGTGGTTCCCCTTTGGGTCACAGACCATAGGCTGAGACAGGCTGGCTTAGTTTTTTAAACATTGGCTTAACACCCAGAGAAAAGTACTACTGCAGGATACCAGACTGTAGCTTAATCCCTATGTTGGCAACACTGAGTATTATATTATATCATATTTAGACTTAATAAGCATGATGTAATTTTCCATACTCGTACTTTATCTTACAATTACATTAGAATCTTGTATTCATTCTTACTTTCCCAAAGACAGCTCTATTCAGTACAATGGAGCATTAGATATTATGCTCTTTGCTGGCTGTACTTTTATATTTAAAATTGATCATGAACATTAAAAAAAAAATTCAAACCCCCTTTAAAAGGACCACTGAAGAAGGCAAAAAAGAATGACAAACATCAGAACATTGTTGCAGACAAAGATCAGGTAGCTTGTTCCTAAGTCCACTGAGAAATGCTAAAAGAATAAGAGTACTTGTGGCACCTTAGAGACTAACAAATTTATTTGAGCATAGTATGTTTCACACAAAAGATTCTTTTTGTAAGGTTTTCTTTTTCTAACTTATCTATAAACAATGCATCTCATGCAAAAAATTAAGACCTTGAAGTGAGTTAACTGCTTTGCATTATTAGCTTATTAGTACACGAAGTAGCCATACACCTTCCCTGAATCTCTAGCTAAACTAGGGGGCAGTGAGGTACTATCCAACTAGTAATTTTAAGTAACGGACAAAAATGTTGATTTTCATTATCTTTTCAAACACTTATTTGTATTTTGTGGATTTTGAAAGATATGTGGAAAAATCATTGTTACATTAGAGCACTAGCAGTTGCTGGAATAAGACTGGGTATAGTTATTGTCAGTGTGACTCCTTTTTATTGCTATTCCAGTTATAAAATTACTGTATATACTCATTCATAAGCAAAATAGTTTTGGTAAAAAAAATGACGCATCAAAGAGCGGTGGTCTGCTTCTAAATGGGTTTACACCAAAATTTGAGGATTTTAAACTCTATGAAATGATTGAATTGAATATCTAATACATTGTCATTTTGTTTACCTGGAGTGTCTGCAGGCATGGAGCCCTTCAGTTCCCTGTGGCCGCGGTTTGCCATTCCCAGCCAGTGGGAACTGCGGGAAGTGGCGCTGGGTGCCAAAGTTTGCCAACCCCTGAAATATAGGGTCGGCTTATGAAAGGGTCATACAGTTTTCACTATTTTTAACCTATCCATCTTGGGGGGTCGGCTTATAAACAAACGGGCTAATGAACAAGTATATACGGTAATAACTTTAATGTTTTTATACTGCTTGATCTGCAAAGTCTGAAACTACCTTTCCCTGTGCCTTGTACCTCCCTTTCCAGTGTCCCCTCTGATTCTCCATCTCTCTTTCATCTATGTGGTGTGTCAGGGTTCCCTCCCCACTCTGAACTCTAGGGTACAGATGTGGGAGCCGCATGAAAGACCCCCCTAAGCTTATCTCTACCAGCTTAGGTTAAAAACTTCCCCAAGGCACAAATTCTTCCTTGTCCTTGGAATGGTAGTGCTGCCACCACCAAGTGAGTTAGACAAAGATTTAGGAAAAGGACCACTTGGAGTTCCTGTTTCCCCAAAATATCCCCCCAAGCCCCTTCACCCCCTTTCGTGGGGAAGCTTGAGAGTAAACAAGGTGAGCACAGACCAGACCCGTGGGTTTTTAGGACACTAAAAACCCCAATCAGATTCTTAAAAACTGAACTTCTATTATAAAGAAAAAAAAGTAAAAGAAACACCTCTGTAAAATCAGGATGGAAGGTAATTTTACAGGGTAATAAGATTTAAAAACACAGAGGATTCCCCTCTAGGCAAAACTTTAAAGTTACAAAAAACCAGGAATAAACTTTCCTCTTAGCATAGGGAAAATTCACAAGCTAAAACAAAAGATACTCTAACGCATTTCCTTGCTATTACTTACTATTTCTGTAATTTTAGAAGTATCATTCAGTAGGAGCTGGATTACTTGCTTGGTCTCTCTCTTTGTCTCCAGAGAGAACAACAAAAGCACACAACAAAAACCTTCCCCCACAGATCTGAAAGTATCTTCTCCCCTTATTGGTCCTTTTGGTCAAGTGCCAACCAGGTTATCTGAGCTTCTTAACCTTTTACAGGTAAAGGAGGGATTTTATGCTACCCGTAGCTCTATGTTCATGACATGGTGGAAGAAGTCCACGCCAACAGCAATCTTTTAAGTCACATGGAGACCCAACATGCCTGATTCTCAAACAGTACCATCCGTATCTACTCACAATAGATATTCCTACAGGCTTTACCAGACCTCTCCAACACTTCCCCTCCCCAAAATCCAAACCTCAACATGAAAAGTAAAGTTATCTTTTAATATTTAATAAGACAATTCTTTCATGTCTCAAGATATTACATTGAATAATGAGAAAGATCTTTAGTGTTACTAACTTATTTAACTACCACTGTAACAATTCATCAAAATGGGAACAGTCTGCCTCTTCTTCTGGAGATGCCCCCGCATTCATTATTCCTAAATTACCATAAAAATGCTACTCTATCCTTTTATAATGGGTTACCTCATCCACCTTGTATACTCTTTTTCACCCTCTATTATAGCAAAACCATCCATGAATGAACACAGCTTCTAATAAGCAAACATAAGATGGAAAGTTTCAGAACTACAGACACCCTAGAAACCTTTATCATATTTGATTAGCCCCTCAGCCAGGAGCGTTCCTATTCATACTCCTTTCATTAAATTTTAACAGGAAAATTCAATGGAAAAGTCTGCAACTTAATATTCTAACAGGAACACTTCTTTAGTATGGGAAGGACTTGCAAACCACCACACTTACTGTTTGGTGATATTTCAGAACCCAGAAAGGACAAATGGGAGACCTAAAAATAGTCTTGGTTGTTACCTATTTTTATAGCTGCTTTTAAAGATCCCTTTTCTGAACTAGTCGTACTGTGCTTGAACCTCTGTAACACGCTCTGGTAACAGTGTATTTTCAGAAACCTCCCAAAATAAAACCTTTTCTGTGGAAAAAATTCTCTTACATTTTTGTAAACAAATTCATCCTCCCAATGACTTTGTGAAATATGTAAAGATTATCATCTCCCAACTTATAGATGGGGAAACACATCCAGACAGGCTAACTGACTTCCCTGAGGCAATACAGCAAGTTGAGGCACATCTGGGATAATAAAAGTTTCCACTTATTAATGCTTCCCCTTACTACAGCCAAAATGTAGCACAGATAACACCAGTGAAGACTTCCCTACAATGCCGATTATTCATGTGCATCAGTCTCCAAGGGTGAGAGGTTCAGCCTTCATAAACCATCTAATCCTTGGCCTCTCTACCAAGGTAGAGAACTAGAATTCAAAATTCATACCATTTATGAAGTGTGATTTTAGCTTTTTTTTTTTTAAAAACGTTTTTTTTAAAACCTCTACTCTAGGAATGCAACTCAGATCACCGACTTGCATTGTAGATCAAAGCACCCAAAGGGTAAAATTCTGTGACCACCAACCCCGAGTTGTCACCTCTTGCAATTTTATCACAAGAATTGTAATGTCTGATGTTGTTCTTAAATTTTTAGCCACATGCAGATGTGATTACACACAAATCTAAACTTTCACTTAAATAAAAATAAGTTTTCTAGCCCTCCAAGTTGCAGAGAAAAGCTTGAAAGCATGAATTCTAACAGCTCAGAAACCAGAAAGCAAAAAAAATAAAAATAAAATCCAAATGTATTATTTTAAAAAAATCTCATTTTTTAAAAGTCTCTCTCTCCCTCTCTCTTTTTTTAAGGGCCTGACTTGCGATTTTTTTTAATGCTTGGGGTTAGAAATACTGTTGACCCAGGCTGGATTCAATATGGCCACATAAAAGTGAAAGATCCTGTACCACATTGTCATCAGTTCCCTATTTTGCTTTTATATATCCAAAATTCTCCCACTTAAGGACGCAGCGTACACTTAGTTGTCGTTGATATGGTTTGCAGGTTTGTTCTGTTTTTTTTCTATGTAAATGGCAGAAGAAAGATATTGAAAGCAGAGAGATAAGCTAATTTGACATCAGAATTTCTGGACTAAACATAAATTTAAGAATGGGCGTGGGTGTCAAACTGACGGTCACTTAGCCAACGTTAATTCTATTTTATTGTTTTTTCTCGTGTGTCCATCCAGTCTCCATTGTGCCAAACATGCCAAGAGCAAAAACTGAAAACCTATTCTGACTTCCTTGTGCATCCCAGCAATTTTTATATGTGAAAAATTAGCAGGTCATGATGAGTCCAGGAAGCAGAATGACTGAAAACTAGATGCAGTGAAAAAGCACTGCAGGGGGAAGGAGTCTGCTGAGACCTTGGACAGAAGACAACAAAAAAGGTGCAATCTTCATCACTGCCTGAAAGTGGTTCCTTCTTCTCCCCTGCAGCAGGAACATACTATGTAGTCATATGGCCAGGTCAGGTCTCCGTCTGGAGGGCTTTGCCTCTACAGGTATACTGCTACACCGCACAGCACCATCCTGGTGCAGATACAACTTATACCAGTAAAGCTGCACAGCTGCCTCAGTCACAAATTACACCTCATCACACCCTTAAGCAACATAGCTATGCCAGAAAAAGTTTGCAGTGCTGCTCTGCCATTCCAGGGCATGAAACCAGCTACAGGAGTACAGCAACTAGGAAAACAAACTGCAGTACAGCAAAGGAATCACAGGACAAAATCTAGTAACAGAGCAGTAGGTCAAGACCAAACCTACTGCCAACCCCACATGCCACAACAGCATTTATCTGGGCATAGATCCTCTTTTGAAAGAAAGTCTTCAACTGACTAGCATATTGTCAGCAGAAATTTAAGTCTGCACAATGAAAATAAAATGACACAAGGCAGACCATCACAAGCTGCTGCTGCTCACATCTTTCAAAACTGCTTTTTCAGATACCACAACAATGGGGCATGGTTTAAGAACCTAAATTGAGTGGGGTATTAGTTGGTACACTACAGACCACCAAATCACACTAGGAACAGGACAACCAACTCTTAATGCACCTATATGTAATGTGTAGGGAAAAAAGCTGCAATATCATGGGGGACTTCATGAGTGATGTATGCTGGCAGTACTAAAACATCCTTGGAATTTCTAAATATTATAGGTGGCAATTTTCTCTCTCACAAAGTGTTGCATCCAACTTGGGGAAAATATACATTAGACCTCATCTTGACAGAAAAAGAGGAACGAACCACAGAACTAAAAAATAATGGTAGCTCGGGTACAAGTGATCACGACTGGATCATATTTATAATGTGTAAACAGAATAAAGTCCAGATCAGTGACATATGTACTTGGTCTTTTAAAAGGGCCAATTTCACAGAGCTGAAAACAATTATGAGCCAAATCAGCTGAGAGGAAGAATTTAATGAGACAATGTGAATGATAATTGGGAATTGGTTAAGAACACTTCACTAGATAACCAAAATGCCACAATTGAGGAAGAAAGTCATGCTGGTTTTAAAAACAAACTGGTTTGGAGGGGAAGTGAAGGCAGCTATAAAAAAAAGAATATATAAACAATGCAAAAAAGGGGAAGTTGATAGTAATGAATACAAATCAGAAGCAAGGAATTGCAGAAAACTAATAAGAGAAGCAAAAGGACACGAAAAAATCTATTGCCACTACAGTTAAGGACTATAGAGAGGATTTTTTAAAGAATATTATGAACAAAACGAATCCTAACAGTATTGGTCCATTACTAAATGAAAAGGCACATTTATCAATAATAGTAATGCTGAAAAGGCAGAAGTGTTGAATAAATATTTCTGTTCTGTATTTGGGGGGAGGAGGAACAGATAATGTATTCATATCATATGATAATACTTTTTACATGCCAGTAGCATCTCAGGAGGATGTTAATCAGCAGCAGTTTTAAAAGAGCTGGCTAGGAAACTCGCTGGACCGTTAATGTTGTTTTTCAATCAGTCTTGGAACACCAGGAAAGTTCCAGAAGACTGCAAGAAAACTAATATTGTGCCAATATTTAGAGAGGGCAAATGGAATGTCACAGGTAATGACAGGCCTGTCAGTCTCACATTGATCCCAGGCAAGGTAACAGCAGCTGTATGGGGACTCAATTAATAAAGTATTAAAGGAAGGCAATACAATTAATGCCAATAAACTTAGGTTTCTGGAAAACAGCTCCTGTCAAACTAAGTTGATTTTTTTTTTTATGGATTACGAGTTTTGCTGAAAAAGATAATAGCGGTGATGTAACATATTTAGACTTCTGTAAGGCATTTGACTTAGTACTGCACAACATTTTGATTAAAAAACTAGGAAGATATAAAATGGATTAAAAGATGGCTGACTGAAAGTCTCAAAATGCAACTAAGTGGGGAATCATTATCAAAGGGATGTGTTTCCAGTGAGGTCCTGCTGGTATTGGTTCTTGGCCCTACGTTATTTAACATTTTTATTAATACCTGGAAGAAAATATAAAATCATCACTGACAAAGTTTTCAGATGACAAACTGGAGGGTAGGGATAGGATACAGAGGGACCTAGACAAATTAGAGGATTGAGCCAAAAGAAATCTGATGAGGTTCAACAAGGACACATGCAAAGTCCTGAATTTAGGATGGAAGAATCCCATGCACTGCTACAGACTAGGGACCGAGTGGCTAGGCAGCAGTTCTGCAGAAAAGGACCTAGAGATTACAGTGGACGAGAAGCTGGATATGAGTCAACAGCGTGCCCTTCTTGCCAAGAAGGCTAACGGCATTTTGGGCTCTATAAGTAGGAGCACTGTCAGCAGATGAAGGGACGTGATCACTCCCCTCTATTCGACATTGGTGAGGCCTCATCTGGAGTACTATGTCCACTTTTGGGCCTCACACTACAAGAAGGATGTGGAAAAATTGGAAAGAGTCCAGAGAAGAGCAACAAAAATGATTAGGGGGCTGAAGCATGTGATTTATAAGGAGCGGCTGAGGGAACTGGGATTATTTAAGTCTGCAGAAGAGAAGAATGAGGGGGGATTTGATAGCTGCTTTCAACTACCTGAAAGGGGGTTCCAAAGAGGATGGATCTAGACTGTTCTCAGTGGTAGCAGATGACAGAACAAGGAGTAATGGTCTCAAGTTGCAGTAGGGGAGGTTTAGGTTGAATATTAGGAAAAACGTTTTCACAAGGAGAGTAGTAAAGCACTGGAATGCATTACCTAGGGAGGTGGTGGAATCTCCTTCCTTAGAGGTTTTTAAGGTTTGACAAAGCCCTGGCTGGGATGATTTAGTTGGGGATTGGTCCTGCTTTGAGCAGGGGGTTCGACTAGATGACCTCCTGAGGTGCCTTCCAACCCAGATTATGATTCTATGATAAGCACGGACTCAGAAAAAGATTTGGTGGTGCAAATTGGTGAGACCCATGCTGGAATACTGTGTCCAGTTCTACTGTCCACAGGTCAAGAAGGATGTTGATAAATTGGAACAGGTTCAGAGAATAGTCACAAGAATGATTAGAGGATTAGAAACATACCTTATAGTGATAGACTGAAAGAGCTCACTCTATTTAGCTTAACGAAGAGTGGGTTAAGTGGTGACTTGACTACAGTTTATAGGTATGTAGATGGGAAACAAATATTTAATAGGCTGTTCGGTCGAGCAGAGAAAGGTATAACGTGATCCAAGTTGAATTGGAAGCCAAATTCAGACTGGAAATAACGCATAAATTGTTAACAGTGAGTAATTAACCATTGGAACAATTTACTAAGGGTCATGAGGCATCACTGGCCATTATTAAAACAAGATTGGACGTTTTTCTAAAAGACCTACTCTTAGAATTGTTGTGGGGAAGTTCTATGGCCTTTGTTATACAGGAGGTCAGACTAGACAATCACAATGGTCCTTTCTGGCCCCGGAGTCTATGAACAATGAACTGAATGGAAGTTCCCCCCAAAGGCTCTTATTGCAAATGGGATTGTCTTCAAAACTCAAAAGTGCTGCTTCTTGGTCAGATCCCAGAAGTCACTTTCAGAGCAATGCAGTGAACAGCTGGCCATCTTTAGAGGTTTTTCTCCCAATACAAGAAGACAGAGAAAATGTCTGAGAATCTAGTTTAGGACACCCTCAATTAATTGAGCTGGCAACAAGAACTGCTTTCCTGCCCTTTACTTCTAATTATGAATATGCATAAAATTAACTGTATGGCATATGTAAATAAGCATACAGAAAACATTAAAATAACCATCTGCTAGCGGTTTTCTAAAGGGATTGAGAGATCAGGTGATGTGCTGCTCCTGAAAAAAGCAGCAGTGTTTTAAAGTTAGCTTTTTTCTAAAGTGTGAATTCATTCATTACCTAAACTTTAAGGATTAAATAGCTCAGACTACATAGAATATACATTGGGAGGACGCGGTAACAATAAAATGAATTAAGCAAAGTAGAAAAGCAGAAGTCACAGTTCACTTGCTTAACCAATGCCAGAAGGCAATGATTCATTGGCATTGTGGCAAAGGTAAGTTTTAAGGAGGGATTTAAAGGAGGGTAACAGCAGTTTTACACATTTTAACAGATTTTCCCATGTGTAGTGGGCACCCTGGAGAAAATGCAGAAGTGCATCAGTGAGAAATGGAGGTGCAGATGACTGGGGCTGCCATCACTGGCAGAACAAAGTTGGGAATTGACAGCTTGATAAATTAGATCTGATAGACAAGGTAGTGCTAAATGGTGAAGGGCTTTGAATGCCAAGACAAGAAGTTTGTCTTTGATGCAGTGGAGGAGGGGAAGCCTGCGAAGGGATGCAAGAAGAGTACTGATGTAGTTCAGAGCAGCAAGCTGAATGGACTCAAGGGGGGCAATGTGGCTGATGTCAAGGCAAGACACATTGCATTAGTCAAGGTGTGAGAGGATGGCCTGCACAAAAGTTTTAGCTTGCGGGATGGCCAGAAAACCCTGAATCTTTGAATTATTTAGTTAGAAGAACCAAGACTTGCATATAACCCAGAATTGTGTGTCTAGAGAGAAGGCCAATTCCAAGATGATGCCCAGATTACAGGCATAAACAGTGGACACGATTTCAAGGATGTTTGAGTTCTGACCTGGGATGTAAGAGGACCGTAGTCTATTCCTGATTCTGCCACACACTTTTTATGGAACCTTGGGAAAGTCACTTAATTTGTCTGTGCCTCAGTTCCTTATCTATAAAATGGGCGAAATACTTCCCTACTTCCTGGGGAGGGGTGAGTGGATATATTCATTAATATATGCAAATTGCTCAGATACGGGAGTGAGGTGCATCATAGAAAACAAATAAAGGTAGCCATAGATATTCAGAGAGCTCAGTATTTGAATTCATAGCTCGCTTTACACTGGGCAAATAGGTAAATTGCATGCTTGCCCACAGCTACCTCCAGTCTATAGTACTTTCCCCTTCACAAGGTGACACAAGACATACATACAAATGGAACGACCACAGATAAAGGAGAAACCCTGAGCCCCTGGGGATTTGTGTGTGTCACTGACTCCAATGACTGTTCCTTCTTCCTGCTCCCATACCCAAGCTCCCTCTAGAACAGGAGATTTAGTGCAGCATTTTATTTTCTTAATGCACTAGTATAAGACAGTTCATCCTCATCAAATTCCAACCCTCTGAATGCACCACGCTCTGATTTTTCCCATTAATCCATTAGCTCTGATTAGCCATCTCATCTTAGAAGCTCACTCTGGATGAAGGGTTTCAGAGTGGTAGCCGTGTTAGTCTGTATCAGCAAAAACAATGAGCTGTATCTTGTGGCACCTTAGAGACTAACAAATTTATTTGGGCATAAGCTTTCGTGGGCTAAAACCCACTTCATCATATGCATGGAGTGAAAAATACAGTAAGCAGAATATATATTATAGCACATGAAAAGATGGGAGTGATCTTACGAAGCGCGGGGGTCAGTGCTAATGAGCCAATTCAATTAAGGTGGAAGTGGCCTATTCTCAACAGTTGACAAGAAGGGGTGAATACCAAGGGAGCATTTTGTAATGCTAACGAGGCCAATGCAATCAAGGTGGCCCATTTCCAAAAGCTGATAAGAAGGTGTGAGTATCAGCAGAGGGAAAATTACTTTTTGTAGTGACCCACCTACTCCCAGTCTTTATTCAGGCCTAATTCAGGGAGTGGATGGGTCACTAAAAGAAGTAATTTTCCCTCTGCTGATACTCACACCTTCTTGTCAACTGTTGGAAATGGGCCACCTTGATTGCATTGGCCTAGTTAGCACTACTAGTGCCTCTGAGGCAGTTTGAGGGTAGGACCCACTGAAGGAGACTCGGATCTCTTCCTTTGAGGAGTTCGGTGGTATTTTCTCCCCCATGCCTTGAAAGTCTACTAGACAAGTACATGGAATCTTTAGAAACCGCAGCCTCAGATCTTCAATGGAGGAGCCAACAGAGCATGTTTTTGGGTATGAGTGCTCAGGAATTTCAGTCCCAGACACTCCAGTGTCTGAAGAGGGATGCACGGACCTATCCAAAAGAAACATCTTCAAACAAGACTCCCTAGCTCTAAGTTTTCTTTAAGAGATTTACATATGGCACAAATATCTTTAAGTGACCTTCACCAAGACACAATATCCACCTGGTGTGTCCATCTTTAAGAAGCATTACTGCCTTGCACAACAGACAATTTTTAAAGCCTGGATATTTATGTTTGGTCATAACAACTGGTCCCAGTACCTGGGCACTCTCAAAAGCAAGAAAGAAAATGTTTCTTCTAATATGAAGAAAGGAAATGCTATCAGAGCTAACCCTGACTGACAGACTGACTGCTAGGTACCTCTCTATTTATAAGAATAGACCACAGAGCAAGTGAAGCTCAGACACTGAGTTCGGACTCCTAGCCACCAGCAGAGAGAAGGAACTGAGGGAAGGTTGGAATCCCAACAGAGTTGTCCCACTCTTTATGCCCTTTGGTGGGAGGCATGAGGACACTCAAGGAACAGGTGTGGTCCAGTAGACACTGGTGGCCAAAAGAATCCAAACTCAAGTTTATAGGGTGCATGCACATCAACAGTGGAATATATAGAGACCAGAACTTGAACTATGTATTTCTGTTCACCAGCTGCACAGTTTTTATCGATTTCTGGAAATTACTTATTTAAAAAGTCATTCATGCCCATCCAGTATCCCTGACCTGCATTATTATGCAAAAGTCCTAGATGTCATTCCTTGGGGCAGTGTCTTTCCGAAGGGTAGCAGACAGCACATTGGAAGTAACTTCTGGGCCAGCCAAAGAGAAGAAAGATGGGATGTGAAGGGAAACCCATTCATTCCTGGTTACGTCAAAGCATAAAAGAAGCAGCCAGGATGCAAACAGACTGAAGAAATGACTCATAGGAATCCTCTATGGGGGGGATCTTCCACTCGTCTCAAAAACAAATTATTCCAAGGTTGATACAGTTGCTTAGAATCTCATTGATAGCCTTCAACAGGAGTCTATATAGAATGATACTCTGAGATGAACAAGTATAGACTACCACTTAAATCATTAAGCACTGCACCTACAACACTCAGTGCCATATGATTTTGATATGACAACATGTAGCATGCCATTATCCATAAGCCATTAAAATGCTCACACATACCCACAAAACCATTTGTAATATCTGCAAGAATGTGGACAGTGCAAAGGCTGTGGTAGGATGAACAAGCTCAGTCAGTCACCAGGAGACATTCTTCCACACCAACTTTTCCTATATTTAAAGGATCTAAAAGAGTCAGTACTCATCAAAGCTAAGTGTATTGTGGCGTTAGCAGCTAGCTGAACTCAGCCACAATCTCAAGACAGTGTTAAGTGTCCCAATTCACTTGTCTGTTAAATGTTAAGGTTATTGCCTACATTTGTCTGGAACTGGCTGAATGTTATTTACATTGTATATATATCCTGTTTGATGTGTACTAGTGTAACTAAATTAACTTGTTACAGCAATGTCCTTTTTCATGTCTGTATCCTCTGCTTAATTAACCTTAAATCAAAGTATATTTTAGCATTTAGATGAAGATTTACTTAATGCATGAAAACTAGTGAAATGCTAATGTTAGTCTTTATCTATTGTGACGGGGCAAGGCCAGATGGCTATAGAAAAGTAGTGGGAGATAGATGTATTAGCTCCAGGCTAAACAAATCCCTGGTACCAGGATAAGTGAAATGGCAGCTGCTCCAGATCAATTAAGACACCTGGGCCCAATTAAGAACTTTCCAGAAGGCAGGGAGAATGCTAGGTTGATTGGGACACCTGAAGCCAATCAGGGGCTGACTGAAACTAGTTAAAAGCCTCCCAGTCAGTCAGGTGGGTGTGCATGTCAGGAGCTGTGGGAGGAAGTTGCGCTGTTGGAGAGGCTGAGTAGTACACACCATATCAGGCACAAGAAAGGAGACCCTGAGGTAAGGGTGAAGTGGAGCTTGAGGAAGTGAGGGCTGCTGTGGGGGAAATAGCCCAGGGAATTGTACATGTCATGTTTCTAAAAGGTCAGCTACCATAGCTGATACTATTAGGGTCCCTGGGCTGGAGTCTGGAGTAGAGGGTGGGCCTGGGCTCCCCCGACTTTGCCCCCTGATTAATCACTGAGACTGGGAGACAACAGAGACTACGCAAGGAAGGATAACTTCTCCTCACCTCCCTTGCTGGCTTATGATGAAAATGGCTCAGTAGACTGTGACCCTTGTCTCTAGAGAGAGAAGGGTTACATGAAGGGTCACAGTGAGCCTCTGAGGCTAGCGAAATCCGCCACGAAACACGGGACCCACGGAGGCAAGGACAGAGCTTTGTCACACTATCTGAAACTTGTTGATTTACATTGTAAACTACCTATAGACCATCTTAGTCTGAATGGTTGTTAGTAAATGCATTATTTTTGAATGGCCAATTGAATGTTAAGCAACGAAGATCAGACGGTCTGCATTTGCTATTCATCAAAGCCCACATGGTTAAGACCCCTGTCATTTTGCTAGCCTGTTTCAACTATAAAAGGGAAGCCTTGGGAGTGATCCTTACCTCTTATTCATCTGAACATTAACAGGGAGGTTCCAGATGCCAGACAGAGGTCCCCAAAAGCCATTTTTGGGAAGCCCTGAGAGAATTTATATGACTCCATGACACTGCCAGATTGCTATATCTCTGCTTTTATTTTGAACCAATAAATTCTAATTCACCTGTAATGTATTTTACCTGTTTTAACCTTCCTATAACTCTCATAACTTTTTCTCAATTAATAGATCATTATTTTTAGTTTACTAAAGGATTGGCTACAGCGTTGTCTTTGGTGAGATCTGGAGTATATTTTGACCTGGGGTAAGTGACTGGCCCTTTGGGGCTGGAAGTAACCTAATGTGTGGTAAATTTTTGTTTTAATAACCTTTCACCATAAAGTCTAGTTTGTCTGTGTGGTAAAGAGAAGCTAGAGAGCATAAGGGGACTATCTGTGACTCCACGGTAAATCTAATATAGTGATCCATGGGTATACTTTTGTTACTGGCTTGGCGAAATCTAATGATAGAATATACCACCCATCTGGGGTGTCTGCCCTGGTTTCTAACAGTCAGACCTGAGTTTGCCATTCTTAGCTGTGAGCCACTCCTGGCACAGTGACGTATATTTCATGCTGTCACACCAGAGCACTGAAACCCACGTTAATATTCCTCCAGTTTAATATAAAACATCAGGTACCTCTGAAAGTTTGTATGGTAAAATAAGCTTCTCTCCCACCGTCACTGTCTTTCTGGTAACCAGAGCTTCAAACAGCATCTCTTCTTTTACCTAATGAAACAAAAATACTAGTGTTCATAATTCTAGGAGAAAACTAAAAGTGGCACAAGTCTGGCAGCCATTGAAAACCCAGCATATGCTCCATGAGATATTACAAGGCCAATATAACTCTGTACACAAAGCCAGTATTAGAAAAGTGGCACAACAACATGTCTGAGAGCCCAATTTTCTACATTACATCTAGTAATTTCCAGTGCTTTTCCAGTGGTTCAACTTGTCAGTGTTTGTAGCCTGGATGGTTTCCTCCCCCCCCCCCCACCCCCCCCTTTTTTTCCCCAGCTTGTTTAGTAAAAAACTCCACAGCTTTCTAGTATGATCAGGATGGGTCACAATTACCCTAAAAAGTAGCAAACTAGCAATCACACTTTAAAAGACAGGCACTTAGTACAATGCATTGGATTTGACAAGCTCCCATAGAGATAGCATGAATGTTACATACAGAGAGAAAGTAATGACTGAAAATGCCTGCTACTGTACAGACTGAACAAACATCTGAACCTAGGCAGTTTTTGATGGGGGAGAGAAGGCTTGGAAGAAGAAGGGAAAACAGGGAGATCCTTTTCAACTGCAAAAGAACAGCAGGTATTCACAGGAGGAGCATATTTTAAACAAGGTGACAATCATTCTGCCAATCAGCAACATCAGAAACTGGTTTGAAATAAAATTACATCTATAAACCAGACACTATGGCAAATGAGTGATTACTCCCAATGAAGAACTACTACAGCTGCCAGCATGGACACAGCCTATGGTGGGCTCTCAGGGTGCCAGGAGCCTTATCCCCACCACAGTCTTACAATACTCCACTATACTTACATCATATGAACTGTTAGGGAAAAGGTCCACGTTCTGCAAAATTAAAATCCCTGTTGCATTAATATTCTCTGAAGGCATTTCATTCAGGTTGTGGATAAAAATCAATGTTTTTTTTAAAAAAAAATTAAAAATAGGATTTTTAAAATTTAAATCAGTTTTTTTGATAAAATGCTTTTTGAGGAAAAATATAGTTTTAATTAAGATATCTTTCAGCTATAATGTATCATCATGGAATAGGGATTATAAATTCTAATACTATAGTATGAAACAACATATTCATGTAACGTTTTAAGAAAAGTTTTGTAAATGAGTTCCAATAGTTCATGGATTAGGGACCCAATCTTATGGGGTTCCAGGGGCTTCTATATATATTATTTAGGTTAATCTTTCTATCTACTCAATGGGACTCAGTGCTAATTCTAGAAGATACCATCAGAGATGCTTAGTTTTGCCGTTCTCAAACTGTGGATTTGTGTCTCCAGAGAGAACATGCTTGCCAACAGCAAAAATTATTTTTAAATAAATGAATGATATATAGAGGTGAGAAAGAACAGACCTCAACCCTATTATCCCTCTGCACATTTGTGTTCACAGAGTCAATACCTTACCTCACTCCAAAAGTGCAAAGTTTCAAAAAGTTCCATGAATAGAAGATTGTTGGGGGGGGGGTGGGGGGGGACCACGAGAGAATAGATCTGGACAACGAGAAGAAGTCTGGAGATAACTGTGGGAAGGAAGGGACAGACAGTAGAAACAGAAGTGACACTGTTTGAGTAGCATATTCCAGAAGTCTTCAGGTCTTTCCGAGTGTAGCCTTCATTGATTTGAGATCTATCATACCATTCTCTCACTAGAAGGGAAAACCTATAATGACAGCAGGTCATAAGAGACCTAAATTTGGGTCTCATCTATCTCCGAGTTGTGAAGAATATGTATTAAGGTTATAACAACCAACAAAAATGCACTTTTATGTAGAAATCCATGATAAAATTGAGTCTTCCTGACTAGTGATTTAAATCAATCTGATTTAAATCCACCTTGATTTCATTCTATTTGGGTACAGTCCACCTCCCCCTACGATAGCACCTGTACAAGATTCCATTTGTATCCTGTTAAAAGAACAATCCCTCAGGCTACTAGAATAAAATGAAAAATAGGCATGAAAAATATAGTCAATCATTTTCTCATGACCATAATCTCATTCCAAAGTCAGATAAGAAATAAGAACAGTTTCATATGGATTTCACTCTTGAGAGCCTTTTAACCCGGATTCATATTCACAGGTGAATATTAACATGGTCTGTTTTGAACAGCTGAATATTTTACCAGCACTGTTCAAGTTGTTAACATACCTGATTAGTTGTTCAGGTATATTATGTACACTGGACCTGCGCAAAACACCCGTAATGAAAATTGGAAGTCCCAGTTCTAGGTCTGGGAAGCTTTCAGCAAGATCTGAATGAGTTTCAACTAAGCCCAGATCAAGTTTTGAGTGTTCCTAGGCAAAATTATGGTTTTGGGTGGAAACTATGCAGACTGATGGTTTAAACTGAATTTTCTTTTGAGTTACCGAGTTTGTTTAACCCTGAAAATCAGTATTGTGAAATCATGAAAACAAAACACTCAGCTATATACAGCTCTTAGTTATGGCGCAGTGCAGTGCAAATCATCATTATTCATTTGTAACACATCCCCAATCCATATTATTTGAACACTCATTCTCCCCTCAGGGATCCATCAGCATGGAACTTCATTTGTTTTTTGAAGCCATCCATTTTTAAATGTACATGTCACCTCAAGACGGGATGCAGAGATAAAGTTTGACACCTTAAATGACTGCTTCTTGGAGCAGCTGGCCCTGGAACCCAACAGAGGACAGGCAATTCTTGATTTAGTCTTAAGTGGAGCATAGGATCTGGTCCAAGAGGTGAACATAGCTGGACCGTTTGGTAATAGTGAGCATAATATAATTAAATTTAATATCCCTGTGGCATTTAATTTCAGAAAGAGGAACTATACAAAAATGAGGAGGTTAGTTAAACAGATATTAAAGATAACAGTGCTAAAAGTGAAATCTCTGCAAGCTGCGTGGAAACTTTTTTAAGATACCATAATAGAGGCTCAACTTAAATGTATACCCTAAATGAAAATACACAGTAAGAGAACCAAAAAAGAGCCACTCTGGCTAAACAAAGTAAAAGAAGCAGTGAGAGGCAAAAAGGCATCCTTTAAAAAGTGGAAATAAAATCCTAGTGAAGAAAATAGGAAGGAGCATAAACACTGGCAAATGAAGTATAAAAATACAATCAGGAAGGCCAAAAAAGAATTTGAGGAACAGTTAGCCAAAGACTCAAAAAGTAGTAATTTTTTTTTTTTAAGTACATCGGAAGCAGGAAGCCTGCTAATCAACCAGTGGGGCCACCGGATGATGGAGATGCTAAAGGAGCACTCCAGGATGATACGGCCATTGTAGAGAAACTAAATGAATTCTTTATATCTGTCTTCACAGCTGAGGATGTGAGGGAGATTCCCAAACCTGAGCCTTTTTTTTAGGTGACAGATCTGAGGAACTGTCCCAGATTGAGGTATCATTAGAGGAGGTTTTGGAACAAATGGATAAATTAAGCAGCAATAAGTCACCAGGACCAGATGGTATTCATCCAAGAGTTCTGAAGGAACTCAAATGTGAAATTGCAGGACTGTAGTCTGTAACCTATCATTTAAATCAGCTTCCGTACCAGATGATTGGAAGATAGCTAATGTGACACCAATTTTTTAAAAGAGCTCCATTGGTGATCCCGGCAATTACAGGCCTGTAAGCCTGACTTCAGTACTAGGCAAACTGGTTCAAACTATAACAAAGAACAATATTGTCAGACATATACATGAACATAAGTTGTTGAGGAAGAGTCAACATGGTTTTAGTAAAGGGAAATCATGCTTCATCTATCTACTAGAATTCTTTGAGGGGGGTCAACAAGCACGTGGACCAAGGGGATCCAGTGGATATAGTGTACTTAGATTTTCAGAAAGCCTTTGACAAGGTCCCTCTCCAAAGGCTCTTACACAAAGTAAGCTGTCATGGGATAAGAGGGAAGGTTATCTCATGGATTGGTAACTGGTTAAAAGATAGGAAACAAAGGGTAGGAATAAATGGTGAGTTTTCAAAATGGAGAGAGGTAAATAGTGGTGTCCCCCAGGGGTCTGTACTAGGACCAGTCCTAGTCAACATATTCATAAAAAGGGGTAAACAGTGAGGTGGCAAAATTTGCAGATGATACAAAATTACTAAGGATAGTTAAGTCCCAGGCAGACTACGAAGAGCTACAAAAGGATCTCTCAAAACTGGGTGACTGGGCAACAAAATGGCAGATGAAATTTAATGTTGATAAATGCAAAGTAATGCACATTGGAAAGCATAATCCCAATTATACATATAAAATGATGGGGACTAAATTGGCTGTTACCACTCAGGAAAGAGATCTTGGAGTCATTATGGATAGTTCTCTGAAAACATCCACTCAATGTGCAGCGGCAGTCAAAAAAGCAAACAGAATGCTGGGAATAATTAAGAAAGGGATATATAATAGGACAGAAAATATCATACCTCTATATAAATCCATGGTACGCCCACATCTTGAATACTGTGTGCAGATGTGGTCGCCCCATCTCAAAAAAGATATATTGGAATTGGAAAAGGGCAACAAAAATATTAGAGATATGGAACGGCTGCCATACTAGGAGAGATTAATAAGACTGGGACTTTTCAGGTTGGAAAAGAGACAGCTAAGGGGAGATATGATAGAGGTCTATAAAATAATGACTGGTGTAGAGAAAGTAAATAAGGAAGTGTTGTTTACTACTTCTCATAACACAAGAACTAGGGGGTCACCAAGTGAAATTAATAGGCAAAACAAATAAAAGGAAATATTTCTTCACACAACGTATAGTCAACCTGTAGAACTCCTTGCCAGAGGATGTTGTGAAGGCCAAGACCATAATAGGGTTCCAAAAAGAACTAGATAAATTCATGGAGGATAGGTCCATCAATGGCTGTTAGCCACGATGGGCAGGAACGGTGTCCCTAGCCTCTGTTTTTCAAAAGCTGGGAATGAGTGACAGGGGATGGATCACTTGATGATTGCCTGTTCCGTTCATTCCCTCTGGGGCACCTGGCATGGGCCACTGTCAGAAGACAGGATACTGTGCTAGATGAACCTTTGGTCTGATCCAGTAGGGCCATTCTTATGTTCTTAAATGGCTATAATCTATAGAGAACCTCAAGACGTGTTCTTGGAAAGAAAAAACCCAAAGGTGCTATGACAAATGGTGTTGGTGATCTAGCAGGTGGCAGTCTGTGCAGATACTATACTTCTGATGCTACTGTTTTGAATTTCTACAGCATCTTTTATTGAAGATTTTTACAATGCTTTAAAACAAAAGGCATGAAATTCCACACTACATCCAAACATGGTTCTCCAGGGTATCCCTACTGAGAATTCTCTCTCACTCTCATAAGCAGGAATTTTGGCATTTTCTTTAACTTTTGTGCAATCTTATGTATCAGCTTACAGTGGAAATCACAAAAGATTCCAATTGCCCATGAATGGACTTAAGAAGTTTTACAGAGTGCCACCGATGACTAATTATTTGAGGACTGAAAAATAACACAATTTAAAAAAAAAGTTAAGCTTTGGCTAAATACAAGTAGTGTACATAATACAATGAAAATAAATCTATCATCATTTTTCATAGGTATGTGACACACACTGTACCCATACGTTCACCCCGTCTATAGGGCTACGATAAGTTTTGTACAAAGTATCCTGTGGTGGGGCAGCTGCCCCACCCCATGAGAAAAAGGGCTGGAACAGGCCAGAGAGGCTGCACAGACCAACAGCCAATCGACAAAGGCCTATAGAGAGCCAATCAGGGCCGGGCTGGGTCTTATATAAAGGCTGCCTAGCAGAGGAGAGGGCAATGTCTCCCCGGCTCCTGAGGGAAGGAGCTAGCACCTTGGACAGAGCAGTGCTGGGCAGGATCCAGGGAGCAGAGGAGAGCTCCGGCCTGGTTACCTGCCAGGCTGCGCCCCTGCCAAGAAGGGTCGAGAAGGTACACAGGGCCAAAGGGGAAGTGGCCCAGGGAAGACAGGCGAATAAGAGGGGGGAGAGAAGGAGGGCCGAGAGAGTCTGCCACTAGAGGGTCCCTGGGTTGGGACTCAGAGTAGCGGTTGGGCCTGGGTCCCCTCCTTCCCCCATTATACTGCATCTGGCCACAGAGGAGTGTGGCGAGACAGACTGCAACTTGCCCCTGAGCTGAGGGGCTAGACTTTGGGGTTGTGGTTGGCCAATGAGGCAAGTGCAAGCCGAAAGGCTGTTGTTAACCCCCCGCCCCCGGAAGGGGGTGAGCCTGGAGTAGTGGGCACTGCTGGAGGGCAGTGTCCTGAAGAGGACGCTGCCGAGCGGGGAGCAACATGAGTCCCAGGGCAGCAGAACAGACAACGGGCAATAAACCATGCACCAAGGGCACTCCTCAGCTGACAAGAGCTAATTCCTGGAGCAACCAGGGGGAGGCGCCAGAGGTGGTGAGTCGTAACCCCGTCGCATATGCCTTGTGAGACTCTTTTGAAAACTCAATTTGCTGATCATTATTGTACTGGTAAAATGGGTGTGTCAACATTGTACGTGAAGTTATAAGATTCTACTGCTACTGTGTGATATGACTAAGCCTTGGTCTACACTAGGAGTTGAGGTCGAATTTAGCAGCGTTAAACCGATTTAACGTTGCACCCATCCACATGATGAAGCAGGCGGAGAAGGGACCTCTGGTGAGTACACCTTTTAAAATACTATACATGGTTTAAAAGCAAGCATGTTTAATGAATAATTTGCCCTGGCATTCGCGGCTCTCCTGGATATACTCCCAAAGCCTTTGCAAAAGGTTTCAGGGGAGGACAGCCTTATTCCATCCACCATGGTAGGACACTTTACCACTCCAGGCCAGTAGCACGTACTTGGGAACCACTGTAGAACAAAGCATTGCAGTGTATGTTTGCTGGCGTTCAAACAACATCAGTTCTTTATCTCTCTGTGTTATCCTCAGGAGAGTGATATCATTCACGGTCACCTGGTTATAATAGGGTGCTTTTCTTAAGGGCACATTCAGGGGTGCCCGTTCCTGCTGGGCTGTTTGCCTGTAGCTGAACAGAAATGTTCCCTGCTGTTAGCCACAGGGAGGTGGGAAGGGGTAGCCACGCGCTGGGGGGAGGCAAAATGCGACCTTGGAATGAAAGCACATGTGTTATGTATGCAATGTTAACAGCAAGGTTTATTGTGAAAGAGAGTACCCATTGTTCTATAAAATGTCTTTTTAAATACCACTGCCCTTTTTTTTTTTCCTCTACCAGCTACATGCGTTTCAATGATCACAGGATCTTCTCCTTGCAAGAGGCTAGTGAAGATTAAAAGGCGAAAAAAACGCACTCGCGATGAAATGTTCTCTGAGCTCATGCTATCCTCCCACACTGACAGAGCACAGACAAATGCGTGGAGGCAGACAATGTCAGAGTGCAGGAAAGCACAAAATGACAGGGAGGAGAGGTGGCAGGCTGAAGAGAAGGCTGAAGCTGAAAGGTGGCGGCAGCGATGAGAGGAGGCAGGATTCAATGCTGAGGCTGCTGGAGGATCAAACTAATATGCTCCAGCATATGGTTGAGCTGTAGGAAAGGCAGCAGGAGCACAGACCGCCGCTATAGCCCCTGTGTAACCAACCGCCCTCCTCCCCAAGTTCCATAGCCTAGACACCCAAGAACGTGGTGGGGGGGGGGCCTCCGACCACCCAGCCACTCCACCCCAAAGGATTGCCCAAGCAACATAAGGCTAGAATTCAATAAGTTTTGAAGTTTTAAACTTTTAAAGTGCTGTATGGCCTTGTCCTTCCCTCCTCCACCACCTCTCCTGGTGCTTCTCTCCTCCACCACTCCTCCTGGGCTACCTTGGTAGTTATCCCCCTATTTGTGTGATGAATTAATAAAGAATGCATGAATGTGAAGCAACAATGAGTTTATTGCCTCTGCAAGCGGTGATCGAAGGGAGGAGGGGAGGGTGGTTAGCTTACAGGGAAGTAGAGTGAACTAAAGGGCAGGGGTTTTCATCAAGGAGAAACAAACAGAATTTTCACATCGTAGCCTGTCCAGTCATGAAACTGGTTTTCAAAGCTTCTCTGATGCGAACCACGCCCTCTTGTGCTCTTCTAAACGCCCTGGTGTCTGGCTGCACGTAACCAGCAGCCAGGCGATTTGCCTCAACCTCCCACCCTCCCATAAACGTCTCCCCCTTACTCTCACAGATATTGTGGAGCGCTCAGCAAGCAGTAATAACAGTGGGAATATTGGTTTCGCTGAGGTCTAAGCGAGTCAGTAAACTGCGCCAGCACCCCTTTAAACATCCAAATGCACATTCTACCACCATTCTGCACTTGCTCAGCCTGTAGTTGAACAGCTCCTGACTACTGTCCAGGCTGCCTGTGTACGGCTTCATGAGCCATGGCATTAAGGGGTAGGCTGGGTCCCCAAGGATAACTATAGGCATTTCAACATCCCCAACAGTTATTTTCTGGTCTGGGAATAAAGTCCCTTCCTGCAGCTTTTGAAACAGACCAGAGTTCCTAAAGATGCGAGCGTCATGTACCTTTCCCGGCCATCCCACGTTGATGTTGGTGAAACGTCCCTTGTGATCCACCAGTGCAGCACTATTGAAAAGTACCCCTTGTGGTTTATGTACTCGCCGGCTTGGTGCTCCGGTGCCAAGATAGGGATATGGGTTCCGTCTATGGCCCCACCACAGTTAGGGAATCCCATTGCAGCAAAGCCATCCACTATGACCTGCACATTTCCCAGGGTCACTACCCTTGATATCAGCAGATCATAGAATCATAGAATATCAGGGTTGGAAGGGACCTCAGGAGGTCATCTAGTCCAACCCCCTGCTCAAAAGCAATTAAACCAATTAAATCATCCCAGCCAGGGCTTTGTCAAGCCTGACCTTAAAAACGTCTAAATAAGGAGATTCCACCACCTCCCTAGGCAACGCATTCCAGTGTTTCACCACCCCCCTAGTGAAAAAGTTTTTCCTAATATCCAACCTGAACCTCCCCCACTGCAACTTGAGACCATTACTCCTTGTCCTGTCCTCTTCCACCACTGAGAATAGTCTAGAACCATCCTCTCTGGAACTACCTCTCAGGTAGTTGAAAGCAGCTAACAAATCCCCCCTCATTCTTCTTTTCTGCAGACTAAACAATCCCAGTTCCCTCAGCCTCTCCTCATAACTCATGTGTTCCAGACCCCTAATCATTTTTGTTGCCCTTCGCTGGACTCTCTCCAATTTATCCACATCCTTCTTGTAGCGTGGGGCCCAAAACTGGACACAGTACTCCAGATGAGGCCTCACCAATGTCGAATAGAGGGGGACGATCACGTCCCTCGATCTGCTCGCTATGCCCCTACTTATACATCCCAAAATGCCATTGGCCTTCTTGGCAACAAGGGCACACTGCTGGCTCATATCCAGCTTCTTGTCCACTGTCACCCCTAGGTCCTTTTCCGCAGAACTGCTGCCTAGCCATTCGGTCCCTAGTCTGTAGCTGTGCATTGGGTTCTTCCATCCTAAGTGCAGGACCCTGCACTTATCCTTATTGAACCTCATCAGATTTCTTTGGCCCAATCCTCCAATTTGTCTAGGTCCCTCTGTATCCTATCCCTGCCCTCCAGTGTATCTACCACTCCTCCCAGTTTGGTATCATCCGCAAATTTGCTGAGAGTGCAATCCACACCATCCTCCAGATCATTTATGAAGATATTGAACAAAACCGGCCCCAGGACCGACCCCTGGGGCACTCCACTTGACACCGGCTGCCAACTAGACATGGAGCCATTGATCACTACCAGTTGAGCCCGACAATCTAGCCAACTTTCTACCCACCTTATGGTGCATTCATCCAGCCCATACTTCCTTAACTTGCTGACAAGAATACTGTGGGACCTTTGATTGCATTGGCTACTTGCATCACAGCAGCCCCCACAGTAGATTTGACCACTCCAAATTGATTCCCAACTGACCGGTAGCTGTCTGGCGTTGCAAGCTTCCAGAGGGCTATTGCCACTCGCTTCTCAACTGTGAGGGCTGCTCTCATCTTGGTGGTATTGCACCTCAGGGCAGGGGAAAGCAAGTCACAAAGTTCCATGAAAGTGCCCTTACGCATGCGAAAGTTTTGCAGCCACTGGGAATCATCCCAGACCTGCAACACTATGCGGTCCCACCAGTCTGTGCTTGGTTTCCCGAGCCCAGAATTGGGGTTCCACCGCATGAACCTGCCCCATTAGCCCCAGGATGCCCACATTGCCAGGGCCCATGCTTTGAGAGAAGTCTGTGTCCATGTCCTCATCACTCTTGTCACAGTGCTGACGTCGCCTACTCGCCCGGTTTCGCTTTGCCAGGTTCTGGTGCTGCATATACCATTGGATAACGCGTGTGTTGTTTAATGTGCTCCTAATTACCAAAGTGATCTGAGTGGGCTCCATGCTTGCTGGGGTATGGCGTCTGCACAGAAAAAAGGCGCGGAACGATTGTCTGCCGTGGCCCTGACGGAGGGAGGGGCGACTGATGACATGGTTACAGGGAATTAAAATCAACAAAGGGGGTGGTTTTGCGAGAAACAGAATGGCCCCCTCAAGGATAGAACTCAAAACTGGGTTTAGCAGGCCGTTGATTTCATGGAGGGAGGGAGGGAGAAAATGAATACAAAACAAATCTGGTCTATTTCTTGTTTTGATCCACTTCATCTATCTTTATACATCTTGCTGGCAGCAGACTGTGCAGTACAACTGCTAGCCATCGTCATCTCCTGGGTGCTCGGCAGAAGACGGTGCAGTATGACTGCTGGCCATAGTCTTCTGCCGGCTGCAGATTAAAAGACTGCTGGTAGGACTGAATTGCCATGAAACAAAACTTAAAAAGGAAGTGACCTAGCTGAATCACTCCCATGTTTGCCCAGGCGCCCCTGACCTCATCGAGGTCGGTTAAAAGAGCACCCAGGACGGTCTACGTCGATGACAGCTACCAGTCATACTGCACTGTCTGCTGCCAAAAGGCAATAAACTGCTGCTGTTTGGCAATGCAGTACCACATCTGCCAGCACCCAGGAGACATACGGTGACAGTGAGCTGAGCGGGCTCCATGCTTGCCGTGCTATGGCGTCTGCACAGGTAACTCAAGAAAAAAGGCACAAAACAATTGTCTGCCCCTGCTTTCACGGAAGGAGGGAGGGAAGCCTAACAATATGTACCCAGAACCACCCGCGACAATGTTTTAACCCCAACAGGCACTGGGATTTCTACCCAGAATTCAAATGAGCGGCGGAGACTGTGGGAACTGTGGGATAGCTACCCACAGTGCAATGCTCCGCAAGTACTGTGGACACACTCCGCTGCCTCCGCCGAGCTCTGGTATGAAACTGCAGAAAAACCTGAGTGTCTCTGGATTAAGTTTAGAAGTGTGAGCAACAAGAGTGATATAGTGGTGGGAGTCTGCTATAGACCACCGGACCAGGGGGATGAGGTGGACGAGGCTTTCTTCCAGCAACTCGCAGAAGCTACTAGATTGCACGCGCTGGTTCTCATGGGCGACTCCAATCACCCTGATATCTGCTGGGAGAGCACTACAGCGGTGCACAGACAATCCAGGAAGTTTTTGGAAAATGTAGGGGACAATTTCCTGGTGCAAATGCTGGAGGAGCCAACCAGGGGGAGAGCTTTTCTTGACCTGCTGCTCACAAACCAGGAAGAATTAGTAGGGGAAGCAAAAGTGGATGGGAATCTGGGAGGCAGTGACCATGAGTTGGTCGAGTTCAGGATCCTGACACAGGGAAGAAAGGTAAGCAGCAGAATACGGACCCTGGACTTCAGGAAAGCAGACTTCGACTCCCTCAGGGAACTGATGGGTAGGATCCCCTGGGGGAATAACATGAGGGGGAAAGGAGTTCAGGAGAGCTGGCTGTATTTCAAAGAATCCCTATTGAGGTTACAGGGACAAACCATCCCGATGTGTCGAAAGAATAGTAAATATGGCAGGCAACCAGCTTAGCTTAACAGTGAAATCCTTGCGGATCTTAAACATAAAAAAGAAGCTTACAAGATGTGGAAGATTGGACAATTAACCAAGGAAGAGTATAAAAATGTTGCTCGGGCATGTAGGAATGAAATCAGGAGGGCCAAATCGCACCTGCAGCTGCAGCTAGCAAGAGATGTTAAGAGTAACAAGAAGGGTTTCTTCAGCTATGTTGGCAACAAGAAGAAAGCCAAGGAAAGTGTGGGCCCCTTAATGAATGAGGGAGGCAACCTAGTGACAGAGGATGTGGAAAAAGCTAATGTACTCAATGCTTTTTTTGCCTCTGTCTTCACGAACAAGGTCAGCTCCCAGACTGCTGCGCTGGGCAACACAGCATGGGGAGTAGGTGGCCAGCCCTCTGTGGAGAAAGAAGTGGTTAGGGACTATTTAGAAAAGCTGAACGTGCACAAGTCCCTGGGGCCGGATGTGTTGCATCCGAGAGTACTAAAGGAGTTGGCGCTGTGATTACAGAGCCATTGGCCATTATCTTTGAAAACTCATGGCGATCGGGGGAAGTCCCGGACGACTGGAAAAAGGCTAATCTAGTGCCCATCTTTAAAAAAGGGAAGAAGGAGGATCCTGGGAGCTACAGGCCAGTCAGCCTCACCTCAGTCCCCGGAAAAATCATGGAGCAGGTCCTCAAGGAATCAATCCTGAAGCACTTACACAAGAGGAAAGTGATCAGGAACAGTCAGCATGGATTCATCAAGGGAAGGTGATGCCTGACTAATCTAATCGCCTTCTATGATGAGATTACTGGTTCTGTGGATGAAGGGAAAGCAGTGGATGTATTGTATCTTGACTTTAGCAAAGCTTTTGACATGGTCTCCCACAGTATTCTTGTCAGCAAGTTAAAGAAGTATGGGCTAGATGAATGCATTATAAGGTGGGTAGAAAGTTGGCTAGATTGTCGGGCTCAACGGGTAGTGATCAATGGCTCCATGTCTAGATGGCAGCCGGTATCAAGTGGAGTGCCCCAAGGGTTGGTCCTGGGGCCGGTTTTGTTCAATATCTTCATAAATGATCTGGAGGATGGTGTGGATTGCACTCTCAGCAAATTTGCAGATGCTAAACTAGGAGGAGGTAGATACGGTGGCAGGTAGGGATAGGATACAGAGGGACCTAGACAAATTGGAGGATTGGGCCAAAAGAAATCTGATGAGGTTTGTCATAAATATAAAGGGAAGGGTAAACCCCTTTAAAATACCTCCTGGCCAGAGGAAAAATCCTCTCACCTGTAAAGGGTTAAGAAGCTAAAGGTAACCTCGCTGGCACCTGACCAAAATGACCAATGACGAGACAAGATACTTTCAAAAGCTGGGAGGTGGGAGAGAAACAAAGGGTCTGTGTCTGTCGGGGATAGACCAGGAATGGAGTCTTAGAACTTCAGTAAGTAATCTAGCTAGGTATGTGTTAGATTATGATTTCTTTAAATGGCTGAGAAAAGAATTGTGCTGAATAGAATGACTATTTCTGTCTGTGTGTCTTTTTTGTAACTTAAGGTTTTGCCTAGAGGGATTCTCTATGTTTTGAATCTAATTACCCTGTAAGGTATCTACCATCCTGATTTTACAGAGGTGATTTCTTTACTTCTATTTCTATTAAAAGTCTTCTTGTAAGAAAACTGAATGCTTTTTCATTGTTCTCAGATCCAAGGGTTTGGGTCTGTGGTCACCTATGCAAATTGGTGAGGATTTTTACCAAACCTTTCCCAGGAAGTGGGGTGCAAGGGTTGGGAGGATTTTGGGGGGAAAGACGTGTCCAAACTACGTTTCCCAGTAAATCCAGTTAGAGTTTGGTGGTGGCAGTGGATATTCCAAGGACAAAGGATAAAATTAATTTGTACCTTGGGGAAGTTTTAACCTAAGCTGGTAAAAGTAAGCTTAGGAGGTTTTCATGCAGGTCCCCACATCTGTATCCTAGAGTTCAGAGTGGGGGAGGAACCTTGACATGGTGGCAGAGTAGTGGGATTAACCTGAAATCATTTTGAGATCAATTTGAGATTTTTTGAACCAGAAATACAGATTTTAAAAAGGAAATTTTTTTTTCCTTTGGGGCTGCTGGAAAGGAGGTCCAGAAAGCACCTGAAACTGAAAGCAGCTAGTTTTTTCTCTGCTTTGGGGCCAGAGGAGAGACAAAAGGGGATTATCTTTGTGAATTGCAGGTTTCTTTGCCTGGAGGCAGGGTACTTAACCTCCTGCAGGGAAATTCACAGTCTTGGTAAACCAGAAGGTTTTTTTTCCTAAAAGTAAATAGCGGCGGTGTTCTACCCATTTGCCTGGAGACAAAAGTGGCAGGGGCTTTTTTTTTAGGATTTTGATTTTTTTTTTACAAGGAGCACAAGTTTGAAAAGGAATTTTTTTTTTCCTTTGGGCTGCTGGTAAGCAGATTTCCAAGTAGTTGGAGGTTTTTTGCTTTGATTTGGGGCCAGAGCAGAGACAAAGGGAATTGTCTTTTTCTGTAGGCTGACAATCACTATCAGAGAATAGGTATTCTATTCCAGCACAGCAAAATTTTACAGCCAAGTTTTTTGTTTGTTTATTTCTAAACCTCGGGTGTAAAGTTAGTTAAAAACAGAGAGGTTAGGATGACAAAATCCACGGCTCGACAAAAGCTGGAATTAGCCAGATTTCAGGCTGAGGAAAAAACAAAGGGAACATGAAAGACAGATAGAACTAATGGGGCTGAAGGAGGAGGAGAGGGAAAAAAGAAGAAGCATGCACTGGAGATGGAGAAGGTAAAGGCTCAGCAGAATATACCAACAAACCCTAGCAATCCTTCTCCAGGTACCACTCCCCATCCCAGAAAGTTCCCCACCTACAAGGCAGGCGATGATACTGAGGCCTTCCTAGAAAACTTCGAAAGGGCCTGCCTTGGGTACAACATCTCTACTGACCAATACATGGTAGAGCTGAGGCCGCAGCTCAGTGGACCCTTAGCTGAGGTGGCAGCTGAAATGCCTAAAGAACACATGAACAAGTATGAACTGTTTAAATCCAAGGCTAGAGTCAGAATGGGGATAACACCAGAGCAGTCTCGTCAGAGGTTCAGAGCCCTAAGGTGGAAACCAGACATGTCATTTACCCGACATGCCTACCACATTGTGAAACATTGGGATGCCTGGATATCAGGAGAAAGTGTTGAATCTCCAGTAAATTTGCCCTTCCTAATGCAAATGGAACATTTCTTAGAGGGGGTTCCTGAGGAAATAGAAAGATACATCCTAGATGGGAAGCCCAAAACTGTAATCGAGGCAGGAGAGATTGGAGCCAGATGGGTGGAGGTGGCAGAGAAGAAGAAAACTGGTCGCAGTTGGAGCGGAGACCAGAAGGGACAACCCCAGACCACACCCTATTAACGGGGGCCGCCCAAAGCCCCACCTACCTCCCAAAGAACCCTCCAGACCCCTTATCGTCCCACCACCCCGTTCTCCAGCAACCCACCTCGCCCCAGTGACCCGTCAGCTGGACGATGTTTTAAATGTAACGAGCTGGGGCACGTAAAGGCCAACTGCCCCAAGAACCCCAACAGATTACAGTTCATTGCACCGGAATCACACCAGAGGTCCACAGGCCCAGATACCTCCCAGATACCCTTGGAGCGGAGGGAAACTGTGAGTGTGGGCGGGAAGAAGGTCACCGCGTGGAGGGACACCGGAGCACAAGTGTCAGCTATCCATGCTTCCTTAGTGGACCCCAATTTAATCAACCCAGAGATCCAAGTGACGATTCAACCCTTCAAATCCAACTCTTTCAATTTGCCTACAGCCAAGTTGCCTGTCCAGTACCAGGGCTGGTCAGGAACGTGGACTTTTGCAGTCTATGATGATTATCCCATCCCCATGCTGTTGGGGGAAGACTTGGCCAATCATGTGAAGTAGGCCAAGAGGGTGGGAATTGTCACACGTAGCCAGGCTAAACAAGCCATGAGGCCTAGCTCTGTTCCGGAAACTTCTATCAGGACCCAGTCAGAGGTGATGGACCCGGACCCCAGGCCAATGTCTGCAACAGCAGTAGTGGATCCAGTCCCAGAGACCCAGACGGAACCAGTCCCAGAACCGGAACCAGTGGAACAACCAGCACCAGACCATTTGCCAGTACTGAATTCAGTACTTGCAATCTCAACACCAGAGGGCCCCACCGAACCTGAACCGGCAGCAGCCGATAACCCTACACAAGAGGCTCAGCCGGAGCCTGAATCCCAACATAGTGCACAAGCAGAAAGCAGTTCACAGTCAACGGAAACAGCCCCATCCCCTACATCGCTTCCAGAGGGACCAAGCATAGGTCCACAATCCAATGAGGAACTGATGTCTCCAGCATCAAGGGAACAGTTCCAGACCAAACAGGAAGCAGACGAAAGCCTCCAGAGAGCTTGGACGGCGGCACGAAGCAACCCACCGCCTCTCAACTCTTCTAATCAATCCAGGTTAATTCTCTAAAGCCCTTTTATTCCAGAGAATTAAAGGTTTGTCAGTTTACAGCCCAGGGAGGAGACGACGCTAAGTGGCCTGAAGGTGTCTACTACGAAGGGAAAAGTGACGATGGCGTGGAAGAGGTGAACCTCTCCATGACCCTTGGGCGTATGCAGCGACAGCAGATCAAGGAGCTGTGCACTAGCTACGCACCAATGTTCTCAGCCACCCCAGGACTGACTGAACGGGCATACCACTCCATTGACATATGTAATGCTCACCCAATTAAAGTCCAACCTTACCGGGTGTCTCCTCAAGCTAAAACTGCTATAGAACGGGAGATCCAGGATATGTTACAGATGGGTGTAATCTGCCCCTCTGGAAGTGCATGGGCATCTCCAGTGGTTCTAGTTCCCAAATCAGATGGGGAAATACGTTTTTGCTTGGACTACCGCAAGCTAAATGCTGTAACTCGCCCAGACAACTATCCAATGCCACGCACAGATGAACTATTAGAGAAACTGGGACGGGCCCAGTTCATCTCTACCTTGGACTTAACCAAGGGGTACTGGTAGGTACCGCTAGATGAATCTGCCAAGGAAAGGTCATCCTTCACCACACATCTCAGGCTGTATGAATTTAATGTACTCCCTTTCGGGCTGCAAAATGCACCCGCCACCTTCCAAAGACTTGTAGATGGTCTCCTAGCGGGATTAGGAGAATATGCAGTCGCCTACCTTGACGATGTGGCCATATTTTCGGATTCCTGGGCAGAACACCTGGAACATCTAGAAAAAGTCCTTGAGCGCATCAGGGAGGCAGGACTAACTGTTAAGGCTAAGAAGTGTCAAATAGGCCTAAACAGAGTGACTTACCTTGGACACCAGGTGGGTCAAGGAACTATCTGCCCCCTACAGGCCAAAGTGGATGCTATCCAAAAGTGGCCTGTCCCAAAGTCAAAGAAACAGGTTCAGTCCTTCTTAGGCTTGGCCGGTTATTACAGACGATTTGTACCGTAATACAGCCAAATCGCCGCTCCACTGACAGACCTAACCAAAAAGAAACAGCCAAATGCCGTTCAGTGGACCGAAAATTGTCAGAAGGCCTTTAACAAGCTTAAAGCGACACTCATGTCTGACCCTGAACTAAGGGCCCCAGACTTTGACAAACCATTCCTAGTAACCACAGATGCATCCGAGCGTGGTGTGGGAGCAGTTTTAATGCAGAAAGGACCTGATAAAGAATTCCACCCTGTAGCGTTTCTCAGCAAAAAACTGTCTGAGAGGGAAAGCAACTGGTCAGTTGGTGAAAGAATGTTACGCCATTGTCTATGCTCTGGAAAAGCTACGCCCCTATGTTTGGGGACGGCGTTTCCACCTGCAAACCGACCATGTTGCACTGAAGTGGCTTCACACCGTCAAAGAAAATAACAAAAAACTTCTTCGGTGGAGTTTAGCTCTCCAAGATTTTGATTTCGACATCCAACACATCTCAGGAGCTTCTAACAAAGTGGCTGATGCACTCTCCCGTGAAAGTTTCCCAGAATCGACTGGTTAAAATCCTCCTTGAGATGTGGAAAATATTGTTAGTCTTTATGTACTTGGTAGTATATTTAGAGATGCGTGTGTCTTATTAACTGTTTTTCCTAGAGCTCCAGGAAGAAATCCCAGCCAGTGTTTCACACTAGCTGAGATTTGGGGGGCGTGTCATAAATATAAAGGGAAGGGTAAACCCCTTTAAAATACCTCCTGGCCAGAGGAAAAATCCTCTCACCTGTAAAGGGTTAAGAAGCTAAAGGTAACCTCGCTGGCACCTGACCAAAATGACCAATGAGGAGACAAGATACTTTCAAAAGCTGGGAGGAGGGAGAGAAACAAAGGGTCTGTGTCTGTCTGTCTATATGCTGCTTTTGCCGGGGATAGACCAGGAATGGAGTCTTAGAACTTCAGTAAGTAATCTAGCTAGGTATGTGTTAGATTATGATTTCTTTAAATGGCTGAGAAAAGAATTGTATGTATAATAGAATGACTATTTCTGTCTGTGCGTCTTTTTTGTAACTTAAGGTTTTGCCTAGAGGGATTCTCTATGTTTTGAATCTAATTACCCTGTAAGGTATCTACCATCCTGATTTTACAGAGGTGATTTCTTTACTTCTATTTCTATTAAAAGTCTTCTTGTAAGAAAACTGAATGCTTTTTCATTGTTCTCAGATCCAAGGGTTTGGGTCTGTGGTCACCTATGCAAATTGGTGAGGATTTTTATCAAACCTTGTCCAGGAAGTGGGGTGCAAGGGTTGGGAGGATTTTGGGGGGAAAGACGTGTCCAAACTACGTTTCCCAGTAAACCCAGTTAGAGTTTGGTGGTGGCAGTGGATATTCCAAGGACAAAGGATAAAATTAATTTGTACCTTGGGGAAGTTTTAACCTAAGCTGGTAAAAGTAAGCTTAGGAGGTTTTCATGCAGGTCCCCTCATCTGTACCCTAGAGTTCAGAGTGGGGGAGGAACCTTGACAAGGTTCAGCAAGGATAAGTGCAGGGTCCTGCACTTAGGACGGAAGAATCCAATGCACCGCTACAGACTAGGGACCGAATGGCTAGGCAGCAGTTCTGCGGAAAAGGACCTAGGGGTGACAGTGGACGAAAAGCTGGATATGAGTCAACAGTGTGCCCTTGTTGCCAAGAAGGCCAATGGCATTTTGGGATGTATAAGTAGGGGCATAGCCAGCACATCGAGGAACGTGATCGTTCCCCTCTTTTCGACATTGGTGAGGCCTCATCTGGAGTACTGTGTCCAGTTTTGGGCCTCACACTACAAGAAGGATGTGGAAAAATTGGAAAGAGTCCAGAGAAGAGCAACAAAAATTATTAGGGGGCTGAAGCATGTGATTTATAAGGAGCGGCTGAGGGAACTGGGATTATTTAAGTCTGCAGAAGAGAAGAATGAGGGGGGATTTGATAGCTGCTTTCAACTACCTGAGAGGTGGTTCCAAAGAGGATGGTTCTAGACTATTCTCAGTGGTAGAAGAGGACAGGACAAGGAGTAATGGTCTCAAGTTGCAGTGGGGGAAGTTTAGGTTGGATATTAGGAAAAACTTTTTCACTAGGAGGGTGGTGAAACACTGGAATGCATTACCTAGGGAGGTGGTAGAATCTCCTTCCTTAGAAGTTTTTACGGTCAGGCTCGACAAAGCCCTGGCTGGGATGATTTAGTTGGGGATTGGTCCTGCTTTGAGCAGGGGGTTGGACTAGATGACCTCCTGAGGTCCCTTCCAACCCTGATATTCTATGATTCTATGACTACATGCACTTAGAGCTTTTGAGTGGGGACACACACAATCAACTGTATAAAAACGTTTTCTACGAAACTGACTTCTATAAATTCGACCTAATTTTGTAGTGTAGACATACCCTAAGACATGTTCCAATTGGGGAGCAGTCACAAACCAGTTCCCCAGAGACAAAAGACTAGCCAACGTCTCATCCAGGTGTCAACAAAATCAAATGGACTATCACCTGCTTAAGTGGCCATTTTTTGGCAGAAAACAGGGTGTGGGCAAAAAATTTATATCTTGACAAAGCAACAGTTGGGGGTTCCCGTCCACACAGACTTTCTGTCTCCTGAATCTCAGCTGGAGATGATTCTCAAAGACGAGAAAGAACTGTAAGAGGAGAGAGAGCAGGCCCCAAATCATTCCTCCCTTTCTCGCTACCCACAGCATCCACAACACCTGAAGAACAATGCTAATACATCCTTTAAGTTAAGGATTCTCACTGAAAGGAATTCATCCAGTAAGACTGCTGTAATGTGCTGAGAGAGACCTTTGCTTTGAATTCACTTGGTTTTTTAAGTTAGGCATTAGTTGCGTTTTATTTTTATTTTCTTGTAACCAATTCTCATTCTTATGCCTCATTACTTGTAGGTTTCAGAGTAACAGCCGTGTTAGTCTGTATTCGCAAAAAGAAAAGGAGTACTTGTGGCACCTTAGAGACTAACCAATTTATTTGAGCATAAGCTTTCGTGAGCTACAGCTCACTTCATCGGATGCACACTGTGGAAAATACAGCAGATGTTTTTATACACACAAACCATGAAAAAATGGCTGTTTATCACTACAAAAGGTTTTCTCTCCCCCCACCCCACTTTCCTGCTGGTAACAGCTTATCTAAAGTGATCACTCTCCTTACAATGTGTATGATAATCAAGGTGGGCCATTTCCAGCACAAATCCAGGGTTCAACAAGAACGTCTGAGGAACGGGGGGCAGGAGGGGAGGAAAAACAAGGGGAAATAGGTTGCCTTGCATTATGACTTAGCCACTCCCAGTCTCTATTCAAGCCTAAGTTACTTGTTGTCACTTACTTGTAGTCACTTAAAATCTTTCTGTAGTTAATTTGTTTTATTGTTTTATCTAAACCAGTGTCTTTGGATTGAAGTGTTTGGGAAACTCCATCTGGGATAACAGGATTTGTGCATATGTTTTTCTAGTAATAAAATTATGGATTTTATATGAGCTTGTATTATCCAGGAGGTAGCTGGGCAGAAAAATGTGCACGTTTCTGGGGAAAGTCTGGGACTGGGAGTTTACTAGTGTTGCTCTGCAGTGTAATTCATGAGGTGCTGGCTACAGCACTCAAACAATATAACCGGGAGTAACTTACATGCTGGAGGCTATGTATGAGCAGATCAGAAGTGGTAGCTCTCACAGCAAAGCAGTGTAAAAGGCACCACAGGTTGGAGAACTGAGGGGACACAGCTGTTCGTTGGTCCAGATTGTACCCTGGGTAATGTCACAATAGGTAAAATCAAAGCCCTGCTAGATGTTGCAAGAATCTGCATGAAATTCTTGGTATAGTCATTTCAATAAAGAAACATTAAATTGAAAAAACAGGTCTACTTCTTCCCTGATGTACAAGGTCACACTGATCTCAATGAGAGCTGCATGTGTGTATCTAACACTAGAATTTGGCATCAGTTAAACCTTGACTCCCCTGTGAATTAACAATGCATATTTATATGTGGATCAGCTTAGTCACTGATGTTTAGAGACCTGCCTAACTTCCACACTGAATCAGTGGTAAAGCTGGGAATAGACCCCAGAAATCCTAACTCTGAGTCATCTGTTCTAACTACTAGACATGCTGGCATTCCAAAGCCCCTATCAGAGTCCACGGGGCACCGAGCTGGTGGAGTTTATGTCTTTTTGATGGACTGAGTAATTAAAGATTAAGGAGGAAGCACAGTCTTGTGAGTAGAGTACAAGGCTGAGAGTTCTGAGATTTGGGTTCTATCCCCACACTAACACCTATTTTACTATATATGACTTTGGCTACTCAGTTCTCCTCTCTGCCTCAGTTTCAAAATCTGTAGAAGAAGGATAATACTACTTTCCTCACAAGGGTGTGGTGAAAAATTAATTAGCTGGTTTCTTATATTTTTAATGTGCACCAAGATTCCCAAAGGAAATACCTATAGCAAATCCTAACAAAAGAGCCTTATGCCTCAAGGGTCATCTGGCATGCTAATGTAGCCTTCTCACCTAAAATTATTATCTTATTAAACAAGAAGTGATTTCATGATTCACAACTGGTATAGCCTCTGATAGTTTCCATGACCTTCCCTTGAGTAGAAACACTACAAAAAAGGCAAAACTCTTTACCCACCATATTTTGCTTAAAATAAAGTTCAAATTCAGTATTTGACATATGTATTCATTTTAATACAATATGAAAGTGGGTTAGAATCCTTTCACTTTTACAGCATGATTCACTGTGAGCTTGGAGATGGAGAGATGAGAGATGCCATAAGTGCTACTGTTAAGATAAATGCTCAGTAACAAACAGCAAACAGCAGGCAATATCATTCTTCATAAAAGTCACAGGAATAGTATAATTAAAAATCATGCCTATACGTCCATAACAGCACATATGATGCAAAATGCATGCAGTATGCGTTAAAAAATATAATATGACCTTTCCTGAAAAGTCAAGATTTATTTTCTTAACTTGTAGTGAAGGCAGTCTGACCAAAGACATTTAGATTATTATTAATTTATTTGTATCACCATATGAGCCCTAGTCATGGACAGCTAGGCACTGTACAAACACAGAACAAAAAGATGGTTCCTGGCCTCAAATGCTCAGAGGAAGTCCAATTCTTTCCCCCTCTATACTCCACTAAGAGATCGATCTGCCTACCAAAGATAGGCAATTTCAAGGATTTATTATTTCATCAGAAAATACAGTTTCAGCTGCTCAAAGATTTTTATGCTGACAAAGGAATTTCAAGTAATGAGACTAGCTACTGTGATAAGAGTATGCTAATGACATCTACTTTACTGTGACTGTCATGTTATTTTCATGCCAGCTACAAATGTATGATCTCATAGATATTAAGGTTACTAAACAGTTTGGCAGCTTGTTTTAGATCATTGCTTTGGTACAGTCAGACCTGATTAATCTGAATATTTTTATAAATGCCTTTTTGACCTAGATTAAGCAAAATTGGTTAATCCTTTGGAACCTGGGACTTCCTCAAAAGAAAGTGCTTTAAATTTTTATCAGCAGTAAAGAACCCATGCACGACTCAGCGCTTCACCAATTTTCAAGCCACTTACCAAATTCCTGGCTCCACAAATGACATACACCACTCTGACTGATAAATATACTCTGTCACTTAATTTAAAACAATTAAATTAAGACATAATATAGGAGTTTAAATAGCGCATTAACTGAGGACAGTTTTCTGATGTGAAGTTTGGATGTCCCTAATCAGTTAGGAGGAGCCACTAAGAATAAGATGGTTTCAGAGTAGCAGTTGTGCTAGTCTGTATCCGCAAAACGAACAGGAGTACTTGTGGCGCCTTAGAGACTAACAAATTTATCTGAGCATAAACTTTACAGCCCACTTCATTGGATGCACAGAATGGAACATATAGTAAGAAGATATGCATTAGCCACGCCATCAGGGGCTCGTTCACCTGCACATCTACCAATGTGATATATCTCATCATGTGCCAGCAATGCGCCTCTGCCATGTACATTGGTCAAATCAGAGAGTCTCTACGCAAAAGAATAAATGGACACAAATCTGACATCAAGAATCATAACATTCAAAAACCGGTAGGAGAACACTTCAACCTCTCTGGCCACTCAGTAACAGATTTAAAGGTGGCAATTTTGCAACAGAAAAGCTTCAAACACAGACTCCAACGAGAAACTGCTGAGCTTGAATTAATATGCAAACTAGATACCATTAACTTGGGTTTGAATAGAGATTGGGAGTGGCTGGGTCATTACACATGTTGAATCTATTTCCCCATGTTAAGTATCCTCACACCTTCTTGTCAACTGTCTAAATGGGCCATCTTGATTATCACTACAAAAGTTTTTTTTTCTCCTGATAATAACTCATCTTAATTAATTAGCCTCTTACTCCATCTTTTCATGTTTTCTGTATATATATCTCTATACACACACACACAGAGAACATATATATATATATATATCTTCTTACTATATGTTCCATTCTATGCATCCGATGAAGTGGGCCGTAGCCCAAGAAAGCTTATGCTCAAATAAATTTGTTAGTCTCTAAGGTGCCACAGGTACTCCTGTTCTTTTTAAGGATACGATGCTTCAATCGGTTCTGGCCACAGTGGTAGGATTTCAAAGAGGTATGGTATTTGCGGATAAGTATTAGCATATGGTGCTGGATAGCCCCTGGAACAGCATCTGAGCATCCTGCTGTATTAAAATCGGTCTCAAATGCAAAATAAGTGGGGGTCCCAAGACACACACTCCACACGAAGCATCCCAAAAGCCATGCAATCTGAAAGATTACCACTAATCCACTGTGTATGAACACATAGCTTATGAACCCAAAGAATTCCTGAAAGCTCTGAAATAATGGGGCAATTTTGGACACAGTTTTACTTTTATTTGGGGACATTCGGCTTCTACAGCTTTGTTTCTATCCCTAAAGAGGCCACTCCTTACAACATGGGTGGGCAAACTATGGTTCATGGGCTGGATCCGGCCCCTTAGGGCTTTGGATCTGGCCCGCAGGATTGCCACCCTCATGGCACCGTGGGCACTGCACTGCTCCCGGAAGCAGGCAGCACCATGTCCTTGCGGCCCCGGGGGGAAGGAAGGGGCAAAGGGCTCCATGCACTGCGCTCGCCTGCAGGCACCGCCCCCCGTAACTCCCATTGGCTGGAAACAGAGAACTGCGGCCAATGGGAGCTTTGTGGGGGGTACCCGCAGGCAAGGGCAGTGCACGGAGCCCTCTGCCCCACCCTCCACCGGGGCCACAGGGACCCGGTGCTGGCCGCTTCCAGGAGCAGAGCGGGGCCAGGGCAGGCCTACCTGAGCCCTGCTGCACACTGCTTCCACCCCGGAGCCACTTCAAGGTAAGTGGTGCCAGGCCGGAGCCCACACCCCGAACCCCTCCTCACCATGCACACCAACCCCCTGCCTTGAGCACCCTACTGCACCCCAACACCCTGCCCTGAGCACCCTGCCACACCCCTCCTGCACCTCAACCCCTGCCCTGAGCCCCCTTCCGCACCCTTCCTGCATCCCAACCCCTGCCCTAAGCCCCCTCCTGCATGCCGCACCCCTCCCTGAACCCCTGCCCTGAGCCCCCCCTGCACTCCGCACCCCCCCATACACCCCAACCCCCTGCCCTGAGCCCCTTGTACACCGCGCACCCCTCCTCCGCTCCAACCCCTTGACCGGAGCCCCTTCCTACACACCGCACCCCTTCCCACACCCTCCACTCCCTCCCGCACCCCAACCCCCTCCCCAACCCTACATTCATGGCAGTGCATGCAATTTCCCCACCCAGATGTGGCCCTTGGGCCAAAAAGTTTGCCCACTCCTGCCTTACCAGCACCACACTGGTCAACTAATGCGTTTTTGTGTGGATGACTGACACCCTCTCCAACCAAATTAGCACTTTTTAAAAAAATCTGTGAAGAGCAAGAAATAGTAAATCATCCCTGTGCAACTCCCAGCAACCAGCATATGGTGCCTGAGTAATGAAAAGTCAAATGCCAACACCACAGAATTAATGTCATTGCCCCCATCTGATCACTAGAGACAGACTACAGTTGTTATTGTCTTGTTTTGCAATTCTAAAAAAAAAATTATTCTGGTTGTTCAGAAACTAATAAGCAGTTCCTCATAGTTTGTTTCCATTCCCCAAAGCTAAGCAAAAAAGCAATCAATTTAGTTTAGAAAGTCAATATGATTGACAATTTTATTTAGGTACTGGAGGAAGTATGACTTTCTGAATCAACATTATGCATCTCTTCACATCCAAGTTCCTGCCTCAGCAAATACAGGGCAAATGTACAGGGTCATTTGCTGGTTCAGCCAGCCAGCCAAAAAACAAAATACACGTTTTCAGCAGTTCACAACTGCAAAACAGTCAATTAACCTCCAGGAATTGTAAGCAAACAGAAAGGCTTGGAACAAAAGGAGGTTTCAGGCTGTCATTATCCCACATTAAATAGCAAACATGCAGCAGTAGGAACAATGCAGGTCTCAGTTACAATCAGCTGGTACCCTGTCTTTCTGATTACCAAGACAACAGGCACCAGAATACCGGATGGCATTGCTAAAGACATTCAGATATGGAATTCCAGCTAGCTGCCCTTATAAAATATTGTGAATGTTTCCACATCCAAGACTACCCAATAAACCAAACAATTTTAAACCCTGTAAGATTGTGTTACCTATAAGCCATTCCCTTTAATTGTCCTATTTCTCTATTTCCCTCTATAGTCTCTTTATGGCTTTTTTTTTTTTTTTCAAATTATCCTGCTGTTTTTAAAATCAGACCAGCAGAGGTGCTAGGCTGATTTCAAAACTGACTTCCCTCCAGGACAGCCAGAGTCACTGAGCTGCTCTTTTCATGTAAGAAATATACTTAGTGAGGGATGAGAAATTCAGCCCTGAAGTAAGCAGGTGCAATTCTCATTTATCCCCAGCCCCTTGCCCCACAAACACTGCAGAGCAGAGTTTGCCCCAAAGATATCGGAGATAATAAATCTAACACTAGACTATGACAGGAAATACATACACAGGATCAGGTCCAAGAGGTGAATATAGCAGGACTGCTTGGTAATAGTGACCATATTATAATTAAACATAACATCCCTGTGGTGGGGAAAACACCACAGTGGCCCAACACTGTAGCATTTAATTTCAGAAAGGTCAAATCTCAGAACTACACAAAAATGTTAAACAGAAATTAAAAGATTTCAGAGTGGTAGCCGTGTTAGTCTGTAAGAGCAAAAACGACGACGAGTCTGTATGGCACCTTAGAGACTAACAAATTTATTTGGGCATAAGCTTTCATGGGCTAAAACCACTTCATCAGATGCATGGACTGGAAAATACAGTAGGCAGATATAAATACACAGCACATGAAAAGATGGGAGTTGCCTTACCAAGTGGGGGGTCAGTGCTAACGAGCCAATTCAATTAAGGTGGAAGTGGCCTACTCTATATTCACCCCTTCTTGTCAACTGTTGAGAATAGGCCACTTCCTCCTTAATTGAATTGGCTCATTAGACTTTGTTAGCTGCCCCTTCACACCCATGAAGAGACTATGTGCAAAAGGGCTCATCCCATCATCTTGAATTCTGGTAGAAGAAAAAAATTAATCTCTTTTACTGTTTGGACTCTCACAGGGTCAGAGCTACAAAACAGAAGAAGAGATCCCCATGGTCATCCTGGATTAGCCCTAAAAGACACTCAGAGCTGACAGATTACTACAACTCTGTCACCTTTTGGAAACCATAGACTGTAACTCATCTGTGTATATATGATTTATTGCTTTAACGTTGTAATAACTCATTTCTTTTCTTAATTAAAAAATCCTTAGTTAGCTTATCATAAGACTGGCCGCAAGTGTGGTCTTTGGTGTGATATCTGAGGTACAAATTGACTGGGGTAAGTGACTGGTCTCTTGGTACTGGGAGCAACCTGAATATTTTGTGATCCTTGGTGTATAGCAACCAACTATCAAAGTCCAGCTTGCCTGGGTGGCATGATAGACTGGAATATCTAAGGGGACTGTCTGTGACTCTATGATAATACTGTTATAGTGCTTTAGGAGCTCACTCTTCTTACTGGGTTGATGAAATCTAATTATAGAACATTCAACCAGTTTTGGATCTCTGCCCTGCTTCTTGACAATCTGCACAGAGGTTGGCACACACGGTCTTGAACCACTCCAGACAATGTGTCAGGGCTAATGTGGCTCTAAACTGCCTTTTCACTTTCCTGATTGTTATCCCTGTGGCCTAAGTTACAGCAGCCTCTGAAAGATGCCTTTTGGGCCACAACATTGTCCAGAACCATCCCCATGCTATGTGCTGCAGCCCCACCTCTGAAACCCTACTCCAGGGTTTAGGAGGGGGTCCTCCTCCAGCCAGAACTGGGGTGTAAAATGGCTGGAGCAGATGTGAGAATCTCACCCAGAGCCTCTCAACTAGGCAGCTCCCTACCCACTTAGGGCTGTATATCAAAGCCAATACCCCAAATTCAAAGAGGAGGAAAATATTATATATACTATGGTAGAATCCATAGGCCCCAATCAAAAGTAGGGCCCCATTGTGTCAGGTGCTGTAGAAACACAGAAGAAGATAAATCCTGCCATGAAGCGTTTACAGTCTAAATACACCAATAGATCAAAAACAGGGGATGTGGATATGACATACCGAACAAACAATGTGGTATAGGATTGGTCCAGCGTTATTTTTTAACTGAGGTTAGAGATAGAGAGAACGAAAATGAAAGAGGCAAAGAGGAATAGACACAGCTTGTCAAATGTCTGTTCATCAGCAGGCGGGGTTTTGTAGGTATCATGGCAGAAATGAGTCTTAGGGAAGGATTTGAAGGGAGATACAGTAGTGACAGATTGTATCAGAGAGTTTCTCATGTGTAAGGGATTGCGGGGTATAAAGCATAGGAGGCATTTAAGGGAGAAACAAACTGGTTGGCAGTAAAGGCTGGGAATATTGGCAGAGAGAAAGCAGGGATATGTTGCTAGATCAAGTTGGTAGTGTGGTGTTAAATTATGAAGGACTGGAAAGGTAAACACAAGAAGCTTGTATTTAATGCAGAGGTAAAGGGAGCCAGAGAAGAGACTCAAAGATGGGGTTTGATGTGGTAGGAGTGGTGGGCAAACATGATGATTTTAGCAGCAATATTCTGAATACACTTGAAGGGAGCCAAGTTACAGTAATCAAGAACAGAAAATAGTCAACATGTGAAAAGATGAGGGGTTGGATGAATTTTGGTTGCATGGACAGAGAAAAGGCCAATTTTAGAGATATGTAAGAAAAAAAGGTGAGCTTAGATATGGCCTATATATGTAATTCAGCTAATATAACTATCATAGAAGATACTCACCTAATAGGCAGCCCATGCAGATCAATGAGCAGTAGTATAATATGCTTTCTCTGCTTAATAAGAGGCCAACGTATTGTATACCTGCCTCAGTTTCTGAATGATCTGAAGATATAGCCCAATATACCTCCATTATAACAGCCGCATAATTTTGAAACAGCAAAGGTGAAGGACACAATAGCAAGGTCTGCTCCCAAAATGGTGTACTAATACACAGAAAAAGCACTCTGGGCCACAACTGTGCTATCAAGACCCAGGAGCAGACCTAGATCTAAAAGACTTCTGAATTATGCATCTGTGTACCAAATAACAGATACACTCCCTCAATAAAGAGCACAGATACCATCCTTGCAGATTCTTCCAGTTGCTTCCTCAGCCTACCATTACCTCAGTAACTGAACTTCAGCCAGTTAGCTCTCTTCTGTAGGACCCTTTCTTATTTGTTTGTAAAGTACCTAGCACTCTGGATGGTACATAAATAATGAAGTAAATATTAAATGATTAACTTGAGAGAAATTTAGACTGAAAAGAGAATTAAGGCGTACACGCTTGCAATTATCTATAACCTCTTTCCAGGATGGTATACCCACTTGTCTGTGGGAATAGTGACCCCATTCCTTACAAAATATGAAAAACCATTACATGAGAAATGCAATGTTTAGCAGACTAACCATTCCCAATAGGGAACTTAGTTGAGGCCCTGGCTCTGAGTAATGTACAGAAAGACCTTTCATCTTCTGCCACATCACTGTACATTTAACTCAAGGCTTATCCATACAAGCAACTTTCCTCAAAAGGATAGAGCTATAATCTTTACCGCTGAAATCTGTCACAAATGCATAGACAAGGCTCATTTTGGAACTCCAATTTAGTCCAGATTCCTAGCTACGAGTGTGGGAACATTGTTTGAGTTGCAGAACAGATAAAACTAGTAGCAAGGCTACGGACAGTCATCGAGACTTATCAATAACTGGGAAACATGGGAGCTTGCCTCAGAAGCCAAGTGCATTTCTTTCAGCCAATCACTGGTAGCCAATAAACAGTATTTGCTATACACAGAATTGGGAGGAAGTAAAAGACCACATAGACAAAACACCTTTCCTAAGCATTCCCGAACAGCTTGGGAAGGTTCCCCAGAAGAAAAGATTCCAGGCACATTTCTGCTATTTAGTTTGCACAAAAAAGCCTGCCGTGGTCAGCTGAAAGAAATTCTTTGACAAAAGTGGCCAAGTGAATGAAAATTACTGCAACTGTTGAGCAATGATGCAGAATGAAAACTGGTAGTGAAAGTTGTGTAGAAAAAGAGGAGGGGGACTCAAAGGTTTCAGAAGAGTCGATCCCTATTTGTTGCTGCTTTCTGAATGCAAGTGGATGAGGTAGATTAACCAGCCTATCAAGACTGATGGAGCCAAGGGGACAGAATAACCTGTTTCTTTAGTTTATGTATCACATGTCACACTTATACATTGTGCTTGTTATTTCCTTGTCTGTTTCCTGATGTTAAATCAAGGAAGTCATGAGCTGTTTAAAAAAATGGCAAAGCTTATAAGGTTCCATGTCTTGTTTATAGGGACACAATTCCCAAGGGAAATGAAGTAATTGTTTCATAAAATTGATGTAGATTTCAGATCTTGCTGTCTGCCAGATGTAAGTTAAACTAACACTGAAGTGGTTGGGCGACTGGATCTCTAAAAACCAGTGAATTGTGACAGGCAACTTCTCCTTTGCTAAAAATGTCAACACAGCTAAATGAGGGAGGTGGCAATATACAGACAGCCAGAGGGCTAGTCAGACTCCCAAGACAGGCTAAGATTGCTTCTCATGTAATGCAGGGCTATTATGATCTGGCAGCTGAAGAAAACTGAACTTGTATTCGCAAACAGAAAAGGAGTACTTGTGGCACCTTAGAGACTAACCAATTTATTTGAGCATGAGCTTTCGTGAGCTACAGCTCACTTCATCGGATGCATACCGTGGAAACTGCAGCAGACTTTATATACACACAGAGATCGTGAAACAATACCTCCTCCCACCCCACTGTCCTGCTGGTAATAGCTTATCTAAAGTGATCATCAAGTTGGGCCATTTCCAGCACAAATCCAGGTTTTCTCACCCTCCACCCCCCCACACACAAACTCACTCTCCTGCTGGTAATAGCTCATCCAAAGTGACAACTCTCTACACAATGTGCATGATAATCAAGTTGGGCCATTTCCTGCACAAATCCAGGTTCTCTCACCCCCTCACCCCCCTCCAAAAAACACACACACACAAACTCACTCTCCTGCTGGTAATAGCTCATCTAAAGTGACCACTCTCCCTACAATGTGCATGGTAATCAAGGTGGGCCATGTCCAGCACAAATCCAGGCTCTCTCACCCCCACCCCCTTTTTTCCCCGGACACACACACACACACACACACAAACTCACTCCCCTGCTGGCAATAGCTCATCCAAACTGACCACTCTCCAAGTTTAAATCCAAGTTTAACCAGAACATCTGGGGGGGGGGGGGGTAGGAAAAAACAAGGGGAAATAGGCTACCTTGCATAATGACTTAGCCACTCCCAGTCTCTATTTAAGCCTAAATTAATAGTATCCAATTTGCAAATGAATTCCAATTCAGCAGTTTCTCGCTGGAGTCTGGATTTGAAGTTTTTTTATGCATCCAATGAAGTGAGCTGTAGCTCACGAAAGCTCATGCTCAAATAAACTGGTTAGTCTCTAAGGTGCCACAAGTACTCCTTTTCTTTTTGCGAATACAGACCAACACGGCTGTTACTCTGAAACCTGAACTTGTATTAACTTGGATCTCTCTGACTCATTTGTTTTAGTGCCCTTCATTTTTGAAAACAGAAGTACAACTTTTACCCTGATCTAACAATTGGGTCATATTAACTAACAGAGCAATGAGGTCAATGCATGTCCCCCCCTCTGCTCCCCAGTGAAATCAAATAATTCTTTGGGCCACACATTACTCTCTAACAGTTCTAAGAATTATGCAGTTGAATTTTCCTCTAGATAATTAGCTTTCACTCAGGAACCCCCCCCCCCCCCAAAATTATTTTCAGTTATTTGATAAAGTCAGAGGTGGGGCAGGAGGGTATTTCCAGCTTGTGGTATCGGATACAAAAAACATTTCACAGGCAAGGAAATTTCCCTTTTGAGGCCACTAAAATGGACTAATGGAATCCAAGTGCATGTCTATGCAGGGATAAAAAAAACCCGCAGCTGGCCCAGGTCAGCTGGTTCAGCGTCACAGTGCTCGGGTTCCAGGGCTGAAAAATTTCTATGTAGTCATTCAGACGTAGGTTGGAGCCTTAGCTCTAGGACCCTGCGAGGGTGGAGGGTTCCTGAGCCCAGGCTCTGGCCCAAGCCTGAATGCCTATACAGCAATTTTTAGCCTAGCAGCCCAAAACCCACGAGCCTGAATCAGCTGACCCAGGCTAGCCATGGGTGCTTTTATCCCTGTGTAGACATACCCTAAGTAGCAGTAGTCCATACTTGACTAATATTGAGACAAGTTATTGTAGACCACTACACTTAGAAAATACCATATTAATGAAGCCTTTGCAGAAACAGTCCAATCAATTGTTTAGCGCAGCAAAATGGAATTAAATGACTTCCAAGATGCTACTCAGCAGATTTTTCTGGTGGAGGTCAATTCTTTCTTTTCCTAGCGGGCATCAATAATATAGGCAACGTGCAATGGGCTTATAAGTCAGAGTAAGATGCTTTTTGTACATAATAAATTTCATGAATACATTTACTATGTCAGTCAATAGGACACCTAGGCACTTCATACCATTCCTGCAGGCATCCTAAATATTTTTTTTCCAAAATAAGATTTTAGCAGCTAAGTTAAGAAGTAATCTCTCCTTCACATAAATTGTTTAGCTACACACAAGGAAGGTACATCTCCTGGTTATTGTGATTTGCAGACAGCATCCTAGGAACAAATCCAAGAATACAGCTTTATTATAATGGGAAACAAAAAAAGATCTGCAAGAATACAAGGAGTTCATTTGTTGCTGGTCTGTGCATTTCAATGGCCAAACCCAGACACCTACCTAGCTGGAATGAGAGTTCATCAGGTGTAGAGAAAATGGTGTAGCTGGGACCCTTGCACCCATTTTCATGAAGGACAGTACTGCCATTGTCATGGGGAGTTATTAAACTGCCTTGTGTGCCTTCAAGCCTTTTTTTAAGGTGAGCCTCTATCTGTGGGAAGAAGTCAAAGGAAGGGCTGGATAAAAGACTAGCCATAAGAAACCTATTCTTGAATAGTGGACCAGAGATCCACCTGCCCAGATTTCAAATGGAGAAGAAGGGTCCATAAGATCCTTGGACCCCATTGATGGATATGTCCATCAACGAGGAGGGTCTGTACTGCACTGTGGACTGCCATAGTTGACAGGAGAAGGCAATGACAGTCATGGTATTCCTATCCTCCTTTTTTATTCTCTCTCTCATATGCCTGTCCTGTAAGAGAGAGGATGGGGAATTCCTCTGGGAGAGCTAAAGAGCTTTTCAGTCGAAAAATTCTTAGCACACATTTATTAATATACGTGGCTATAAGCTGCTGGAAGGGAACACTCATCAGTATAGAATGGTGGATTCAGTAAGTATAATTTATTACACGGCTATTTTATAACTGAGTTGCTTTTATTTGCACAGGAAAAAATTTCTTCTGATTACCCAGGCCCAACATCACATAGGCTACGTGTACATTACATACACAGTGCACCCACAGTGCAGCTTGTAGCTACACGTCAGTGAAAGGCTCTGGCAGTGGGGAGGCAGCTGGGAAAGGCTTCAGCAGCTCCACACTGCCGGAGCCTTTCACTGCGATGAGGAAAGGCCGTGACAGGGGAGAGGCAGCCTCCCCCATCCAGACCCTATCTCCTCTGCTTGAGTCTTTCCCTGTGGCGGGGAAGAACTCCAGGAGCAGGGAGCTGCCACTTAACGTTTATATAGCACTTTTTACCCAAACAGCTAAAAGCCCCTTACAAAGGTAGGAAAATATTATCTGCTTTTTACACAGGGAAAATAGTATCAGAAAAACAAATAGACTTGCTTATCTGCTCCCAAAAGATTTATTTCAGCTATGAGTTCTGATTAAGCTGTTCCCATCATACTCAAACACTCTTAACGTATTCTAAATTACACATGCAAATAAGAAAAACTGCTCTATTATTGGTAAGTCCTAAGTTGTGAGACCTTCTTCCTTGGAAGGCATAAGACAGATAGAAACAGGGGGGACCAGTGAGCTCACAATTGAGTACTTAGAGGCTCTTCACCACAAACATTTTATTTTTTAAAAAGATCATCTGGACTTCTAGTGAAACCTGTTGTCACAGAAATTCTCCCTCCCTCTGTAATAGCTTCACTACTTCTACAGAATTCCACATCTGGTCAATCCATCAGGCAAAATTGACTTCATCCTACAACATGGATTTTCAGTGAAGTTTAAACAAAGGCCAAGAAATAGCTGCCAAGCCCCCCACGTAACCCATACACTGTCTATTATTTTTAAAAAAGTAATTCAAGTTTTGCTGTAAATGAAACGATCCATAGAGTCCGGGCAAAATACTATGCAGCAGTTTGCTTTTACAACAAATTACTTAGTCTGAATGTTTTAACAAATCCAAGTAGTACAATATTTTGGAACGCATTGTCAATGCTTACGAATAATGAAGACCATCTCAGCACTTTATCACTCTTCATATTCCCTCACAGCTTTCAACACTAGCTTCCCTTTACAGCAACTTCCCCAGAGTTCTCTACAATTCAGTCCTGAATAAAGCTCTGAAGAATAAACCTCCCCACACAAATATCAGAACATTAGCACAAGCTTGTGGATGAGAATTTAAATGTGAAAATAAAGATGTTCAAAGAAACCTGTCATTATTCCTCCAGCAACCTAAACTCAGTGACTTTCCACTTTTTTTTTTTTTTTTTTTGAAGTACTACATAAACTGTTACATTTTTCCCATAATGTAGATTAAAAGAACTATGGCTGTTGGGAATAGCTTGAATTTAATGAATTTAATGAATTTGGATAGCTTGAATTTAATGAATTCACTTTATTTTTCTTTGGATTTGTTTCCCAAATTAAATAGAAAGGAAGGCAAAGGAAGAAAAAAAATGTTCTTAACAACAAAGTGTGCTGGTGCAACTGGGCTGCCACCGTACACTCAAACAACATCCCAGTGCAATCATTCAAATCAGTTTCATGGGCATCGAGAGTACAATATACCCTAGAGAGTATTACATTTGTAGCCTGGGAAAGAAAAGAGAGGGGGGCATCTCAAAAGACAGAGAGACAACAGGATGTCTCCCAATGCTACCGCAAAATCTGGAGAAAAGTCTTAATCCCTCTTCACCTTCAAGATAGCATTAGAAGGAGCCTAGCAGCCTCTCTCCTACCTCTACCCCTACTTCCCCACTGGCCATCTCTCAAATTTAACCTTCCCACAGGGTACAAAGAGGGTTACATATTCAAAGAAAGTAGGGAAAATTCAGTGGGAGGAATACCTGGCCATTGGACAGATACTCTAGAGAAGTAAAATTAAGATAATCCAGTCCATGGCAAATTCTTAAAAACTAATTAGACGACTACTGAAAAACAACTTTTCCCCTATATTTTCATCTCTCAGAAATGACCTAACAGAATCTCCTGAAAGTAGGGGTTTCTAATGGAGATGTTCTCGTAACAATACCTGTAGCACTGCTATATGGCTACTACAGCATAATACATTTATCCCACAATCTTGTGGAAAGCTTTCCACACAGAACCATTCAGAAAATATTCATTTGGACATGACATTACATTTCTAGTTCCATCTCTTATGTTGGCTTCATCAAACAATACAGTGTCTCTTCATTACATATTCTTTGCTATTTTTAATTTGGGGCACTGCTTATGTCTTTAGGGCCCCAAAGGTACAGTTATTAAAGGAAGGCACATCCCATTCAACATGTAGACAATCCAATTTTCCTAAAAAACTCTCTTAATGCACATATATATATAAAGACAACCTTCAAGGAGGGACACTGCAAGGAGGGACACTTCGTTTAAAGATGATATATTTAGGGTTGACAGCACCTCTTCACATCATGTGATTGACAATTTTAGAATAACCATATAATTTTATGGTTACAATTCATATCATTCGCTTTTGCCAGGACAAAAAATGGAGTGTTTTCTCAAAGAGAAACTATTCCTGGTACCGATTTATATATTAATAATAATAATATGAATGAAAGTACCAGTTATGTCAATTCTAACAATGAGAATGTGCTGCAAGGCTTTTCTGAGAGTCAAGGGGAGGCATGTATTACTTTCAACAGAATAAGATTAAAGAGAGAGAACCTCCATAGTTGAGGCTGTAATCAGGCTTCCATTATTAGGCCAATTTCCTTCATTCTTTTAGATCAGGAAAAAAACTGATTCAAATTGTGTGTGATTACTCTGAGGCTGGAGGGAGATTTTTTCCTCCTTACATTTAAAGCAATTTCGTGAAATCATTCTACATTACAACCAGTTAAAATTAGTCTGCAAAGTTTTAAAATGTGAAAACTTGAAAAATCTTAATGATATTGGAGTAAGATCAATACTGAACACCATGAATGCATTAAGTTTAAACAAACTAGGGAGATGTAGTCTAGATGGAGCTACTATAAGGTGGGTGCATAAGCGGTTGGAAAACCATTCCCAGAGAGTAGTTATCAGTGGTTCACAGTCAAACTGGAAGGGCGTAATGAGTGGGGTCCCACAAGTCCCGGGTCCAGTTCTGTTCAATATCTTCATAAATGATTTAGACAATGGCACAGAGAGCACACTTATAAAGTTTATAGGCAATACCAAGCTGGGAGAGGTTGCAAGTGCTTTGGAGGATAGGATTAAAATTCAAAATGATCTGGATAAACTTGAGAAATGATCTGAAGTAAACAGGATAAAATTCAAAAAGGACAAATACAAAGTACTCCACTTAAGAAGAAATAATCAATTGCACAAATTCAAAATGGGAAATGACTGCCTAGGAAGGACTACTATGGAACGGGTTCTGGGGGTTATAATGGATCACAAACTAAATATGAGTCAACAGTGTAACACTGTTGCAAAAAAACAAACATCATTCTGGGATGTGTTAGTAGGAGTGTTGTAAGCAAGACACAAGAAGTAATTTTTCCACTCTACTCCATGCTGATAAGGCCTCAACTGGAGTATTGTGTCAAGTTCTGGGTGCCACATTTCAGGAAAGATGTGGACAAATTGGAGAAAGTCCAGAGGAGAGCAACAAAAATTATTAAAGGTCTCAAAAACATAACCTCTGAAGAATCACTGAAAAAATTGGGTTTGTTTAGTCTGGAGAAGAGAAGACTGAGGGGAGGACATGATAACAGTTTTCAAGTACATAAAAGGTTGTCACAAGGAGGAGAGAGAAAAACTGTTCTTAACATCTGGGGATAGGACAAGAAGCAATGGGCTTAATTGCAGCAAGGGAGGTTTAGGATGGACATTAGGAAAAACTTCCTAACTGTCAGGGTAGTTAAGCACTCGAACAAATAGCCTAGGGACGTTGTGGAATCTCCGTCATTGGAGGTATTTAAGAACATGTTAGGCAAACACCTGTCAGGAATGGTCTAGTTATTAGGTAGTCCTGCCTTGAATACAGGAGACTGAACTAGATGACCTATTGAAGTCCCTTCCAGTCCTACCACTTCTATGATTCATATACTTCTGTCTAACATTTGCAGGGCACCATACAAATGGTGTAAGTCCTGTCTAATTTATACTTTTAATATACCTTTTATTTCTTTAAAAAAAATCCTCAAAAAAATCCTTTGTAAACTTAGAATTCAGTCTGCTATATTAAGTAACAAATGTTTTAAAAAGTAAAATCATTAACGTCACATTAAAATATCTAAACATCTAAAAGTATGCCAGTGATACGGAAAGGTAATGTATATAAAGATTCAAATCCTCTGAAAGTTCATAAATCTCATAAGTAAATGTAAAATATCACATTACACATGAAAAGAACTACTTTAACTCCATCCCCTTTTACTAGTTCACCGTTTATTTATAACTACTTCAGAAGTTTGTGAAATCATTACTGACCAACAAGATGCAGCACATTCTATACACGTCAACTTCATTTTCTCCTCCATGAAAAATAAGCAAAGTACTAGCATAGTCTGATAAATGGGATACTGTGAGGTTTAGGACTTACCTGTGTGGTGTGGATCAGGTAAAGCTGAATATGTGATCAGTATCTGGAAGATGGGATCTGTGATTTACACTGGGAGTATAAACATGGGGGGTATGGTGAAATTTCCAGTTCACTCTAAGGAGAGTGGTGAATAGATCCTTTTGCCTTATTCTGGCAAGATAATTGGGTGTGGGGTCTTCAATATGGAATCAGTAATGCAATATTTTGTGGCTGCTTGACCATCATGCTAAATTGGACAGAGAGCACAGTCTTTTTTCTTTATCTTGACCTATATTTAACCTCTCATTTTTGGTTGAGATTTTGCAAAAAGGTTGTGGCAAGACAACTTTTACAATATCTTGATGCCACAGGTTCCCTGACCCTTGTGAACCTGGATTCTCACTTGGTTATGGTAGGCATATATGCTATTCTTGTTCCATTTGATGATTATCTCCTCTCTCTGATGCATATACATCAAGAGGGAGATTTTGAAAGGCACAAAAGGGAGTTAAGTGCCCAACTCCCACTGACTTTCAATGGGAGTTGAGCATGTAAGACCCCTTTATGCCTTTGAAAAATTTCCTCTACATATCCCAAGCTGATATTACTGGATCTACCGGATGCTTTTGATCACAAGATGGTGAATCACCAGCACATTCTAGTGGGGGTGGACAGGACTGCTAACTGAGGAAATTTCACTTGGAGAGAGCTCTCAGGTAGTGCTGGACAGCTGTCTGCTCTAATGGTTCTCATGTGGGGTGCCGCAGTTTGCTATTCTGTCACCACTTCTGGTCACACACATGATGCTGTTAGGCTAGATTAGCGCAGAGATATGGGTTGAAGTGCCTTCAGTTCGCTGATGACACCTAACTTTCTATCTCATTCAATCCAGGAAGCATCACAGAGTGTCTCTCTCAATGTCTGGGTGACACTCGGATATGGATGGGAATCAGTTGGTTAAGGTTCAATCAAGATAAGGTTAGGGTGATAATGGTAGTTTGTGGGACCAACTTGGGGGGGGGGACAAAGATTATGAACTGATTTAGAGTGAGTGTTTCCCATCTGTTACTCAAGTGTGCAATTTGGGGGATTTGTTGAATTCCAGCTGCTTTTAGATAAGCAAATAGCAAAAAAATAACCAGGACAGCTTTTTGCCATCTGCATTTGGGCCAGGACATGCTGACTTTTGCTCTTGAATACAGAAGGTAAGTAAAGAACGTGGTGGCCCAATTGTTAAATATTTCACTATGAGCAAACACCACCAATGCTTCATAATCGGCTCTGGCTGCCTGATGACTTTTAGATTGGCTTAAAATGTTGGTTTTGACCTAAAAAAATCATATATAGCTAGGGACCAGCCTATTTGAGTATGTAGGTAGGGCTGACATGGGTGGAATTGTTAGTGACAGAACTAAGAGTTGGGGATTTGAGACACATTCTGCTGCACAAAGGCTCTTTCTCTCCTGCTGCTATTATGTCATCATTTTAATTTCATTGATATGGGTAGTACTTTTAATATCTTGTCAGAATGTCTAAAGTCGCAGCCAGTGATATAGACCAAACAGGAATAAATAATATGCAGATGCCTTAGTACTCAAAATAAAGATGGGAAGAAAAGGGAAACACACCACCAACAGTCAATTGCTACAGCCATTCGATAAGTGAAAACTAGAATTGCCAGTATTAAGTTTTAGCTCAATATGACGTTTTCCCCTACAATATATGAAATAAGTTGTCTTCTAAAAGAAAGATACACCAAACAAGGAGAAGAGGAGACTAACTGTAGATAGTATAAAGAAAAATTAATGCTCACCTCCAGCAATTCTGAGACAATAGGTAGTACTTCAGGGTTACAAATATCTATAGAATCATCCCGGTATGTTTTCTTTTTGTAACGGATGTTACCCAAGTGTAGTATTGCAGATAAGAGAGAGAAAATTCTAAAGAAACAAGAAATATTTTTGTTTTATTGTTTTTTTCATAATACCAAGAGAAAAAAATCACTGTCAGAATCTTGGAGCAAACATCAGTGTCAACAACCCTGGAATGACATTTGTTATTAGAATCCCACTACAATAAGAACGAAAAGAAAAACCTGCCACAAATCATTTATTACCCCTTAAAATGTATTCTGATTAGAAAGCTGCCTGAAAACAGTGTAATGTTATGAACCCTATTTGCTGCAATACTTAATATGAATACTTTGCAGTGACACAGCACTTTTCATCCCAAGATCTCAAAGCCATTTATTAAGTATTATAATTCCCATTTTGCAAATGAGGGAAACTGAGGCACAGATAGGTTATGCCCTACAGTTTCAAAACTGTCCACTGGAAAATTGAGACCCTCAAAATTAGCATCCAACTTGAGTCATCCAAGGCCCATTTTTCACTGAACACTCAAATACTGACATTCTCAGTATTTGTGCATACTTTTGAAAATTTTGTAACTAAGTCACTTAATCAAAGACACAACAGAAAGTAGTAGTACAGCTGAGAAAAGAACACAGGTCACCTGAATCCCAGCTCTCAGTTCAATCTACTAACCCAACGGTTCCATACTGTGATCCCATGGTACAACAGAAAAAATGTCCGGCAGCTCAGACCTCAGAGCAATAGAAGGCAGTCACCACCCGACTAGACCTCGCCATAACTCCCGGATTGAGAACCACGCACTATAGCACAGGCACCCGTTTTCATCACTAAGTACACTGGCGTAACAGTTATTGCCATTTATCCTGACAAGTGACTGTCAAAATAAACAGGGTTCTTTTTCAATGGCATTTTCTTAATCCTAGAATATCTGCTCCTTGTGAGTATTCAGTCATGGCTGACGTCAGCAATAAAATACATTTGTACTACTTTTCAAACCTATTAGCCCTGCAAACACAGTAAAAAGGAATGGAATTGAATTCTATTTTTTTTGTGTGCATCATCAGAATTGTTCACTAGGTTCCAGTTGTAAGGTCCAACTAGTTGCATCAAAGCAACCACATTGACAGCCATATGCTTAGAGCAGAATTTGGCTTGTAGAACCTTTATTATTGATTCAGATGTTAAGGCCAGAAGGGACCATTATGATCATTTAGTCTGACCAACTGCATAACACATGCCATAGAATTTTACCTTGTAATTTTTGCATTAAGACCATAAATTTTGGATGAGCTACAGCATAACTTTAGATATATTCGCAAAAAGAAAAGGAGTACTTGTGGCACCTTAGAGACTAACCAATTTATTTGAGCATGAGCTTTCGTGAGCTACAGCTCACTTCATCAGATGCATACCGTGGAAACTGCAGCAGACTTTATATATACACAGAGAATATGAAACAATACCTCCTCCCACCCCACTGTCCTGCTGGTAATAGCTTATCTAAAGTAATCGTCAGGTTAGGCCATTTCCAGCACAAATCCAGGTTTTCTCACCCTCCACCCCCCCACACAAATTCACTCTCCTGCTGGTGATAGCCCATCCAAAGTGACAACTCTTTACACAATGTGCATGATAATGAAGTTAGGCCATTTCCTGCACAAATCCAGGTTCTCTCACTCCCTCACCCCCCTCCAAAAACCCACCCCCATACACACACAAACTCACTCTCCTGCTGGTAATAGCTCATCCAAACTGACCATTCTCCAAGTTTAAATCCAAGTTAAACCAGAACATCTGGGGGGGTAGGAAAAAACAAGAGGAAATAGGCTACCTTGCATAATGACTTAGCCACTCCCAGTCTCTATTTAAGCCTAAATTAATAGTATCCAATTTGCAAATGAATTCCAATTCAGCAGTTTCTCGCTGGAGTCTGGATTTGAAGTTTTTTTGTTTTAAGATAGCGACCTTCATGTCTGTGATTGCGTGACCAGAGAGATTGAAGTGTTCTCCGACTGGTTTATGAATGTTATAATTCTTGACATCTGATTTGTGTCCATTTATTCTTTTACGTAGAGACTGTCCAGTTTGACCAATGTACATGGCAGAGGGGCATTGCTGGCACATGATGGCATAAATCACATTGGTGGATGTGCAGGTGAACGAGCCTCTGATAATGTGGCTGATGTTATTAGGCCCTGTGATGGTGTCCCCTGAATAGATATGTGGGCACAATTGGCAACGGGCTTTGTTGCAAGGATAAGTTCCTGGGTTAGTGGTTCTGTTGTGTGGTATGTGGTTGTTGGTGAGTATTTGCTTCAGGTTGCGGGGCTGTCTGTAGGCAAGGACTGGCCTGTCTCCCAAGATTTGTGAGAGTGTTGGGTCATCCTTTAGGATAGGTTGTAGATCCTTAATAATGCGTTGGAGGGGTTTTAGTTGGGGGCTGAAGGTGACGGCTAGTGGCGTTCTGTTATTTTCTTTGTTAGGCCTGTCCTGTAGTAGGTAACTTCTGGGAACTCTTCTGGCTCTATCAATCTGTTTCTTTACTTCCGCAGGTGGGTATTGTAGTTGTAAGAAAGCTTGACAGAGATCTTGTAGGTGTTTGTCTCTGTCTGAGGGGTTGGAGCAAATGCGGTTGTATCGCAGAGCTTGGCTGTAGACGATGGATCGTGTGGTGTGGTCAGGGTGAAAGCTGGAGGCATGCAGGTAGGAATAGCGGTCAGTAGGTTTCCGGTATAGGGTGGTGTTTATGTGACCATTGTTTATTAGCACTGTAGTGTCCAGGAAGTGGATCTTTTGTGTGGACTGGACCAGGCTGAGGTTGGTGGTGGGATGGAAATTGTTGAAATCATGGTGGAATTCCTCAAGGGCTTCTTTTCCATGGGTCCAGATGATGAAGATGTCATCAATATAGCGCAAGTAGAGTAGGGGCTTTAGGGGACGAGAGCTGAGGAAGCGTTGTTCTAAATCAGCCATAAAAATGTTGGCATACTGTGGGGCCATGCGGGTACCCATAGCAGTGCCGCTGATCTGAAGGTATACATTGTCCCCAAATGTGAAATAGTTATGGGTAAGGACAAAGTCACAAAGTTCAGCCACCAGGTTAGCCGTGACATTATCAGGGATAGTGTTCCTGACGGCTTGTAGTCCATCTTTGTGTGGAATGTTGGTGTAGAGGGCTTCTACATCCATAGTGGCCAGGATGGTGTTATCAGGAAGATCACCGATGGATTGAAGTTTCCTCAGGAAGTCAGTGGTGTCTCGAAGGTAGCTGGGAGTGCTGGTAGCGTAGGGCCTGAGGAGGGAGTCTACATAGCCAGACAATCCTGCTGTCAGGGTGCCAATGCCTGAAATGATGGGGCGCCCAGGAGTTCCCGGTTTATGGATCTTGGGTAGTAGATAGAATATCCCAGGTCGGGGTTCCAGGGGTGTGTCTGTGCGGATTTGATCTTGTGCTTTTTCAGGAAGTTTCTTGAGCAAATGCTGTAGTTGCTTTTGGTAACTCTCAGTGGGATCATAGGGTAATGGCTTGTAGAAACTCGTGTTGGAGAGCTGCCGAGCAGCCTCTTGTTCATATTCCGACCTATTCATGATGACAACAGCACCTCCTTTGTCAGCCTTTTTGATTATGATGTCAGAGTTGTTTCTGAGGCTGTGGATGGCATTGTGTTCCGCATGGCTGAGGTTATGGGGCAAGTGATGCTGCTTTTCCACAATTTCAGCCCGTGCACGTCGGCGGAAGCACTCTATGTAGAAGTCCAGTCTGCTGTTTCGACCTTCAGGAGGAGTCCACCTAGAATCCTTCTTTCTGTAGTATTGGTAGGGAGACCTCTGTGGATTAGTATGTTGTTCAGAGGTATTTTGGAAATATTCCTTGAGTCGGAGACGTCGATATATTCACAATCTCCATTCCTCTACGCATGTCCTACACTGTTTGTTCTTACATGTGTGACCTTACATCGACTGGATTAAAATGCATATTTGAATAAACCCAGTTTACCAAACAATCTAGATCACCCTGTATAACTGACACTTCCTTGTTATTTACCATCCCACCAATCTTTATGTCAATGGCAAACTTTACTAACAATGATTTTACTTTTTCTTCTACTTAATTTATAAAGACATTGGACTAAGAACACAACCCTGTAGAATATCATGAGAAAACTCTCCATCTGATGATGATTCTCCATTAATAATTACCTTTCAAGACCCATGAGCCAATTTTTAATCCATTTAATGTGCTACACTATTTTTGGAGAGTGTTGTTTTTTCTTGGTGATGATGCTTATTGAGGAGAGAATCCAGGCTGCCTTTCAGATCCCAGGCTGGGTTTGCAGGGCTGACAGTTGGGGACACGTCTTTTTAGTTGTAAAATTAGGCATATTTAATCTGGAAAGCACTGAGACAAAGATGGAACCACACACTATTTTAATAGTCACGTTTATAGAATACACCCACTCATCAACGTTCCTCTGTGGTTCTCTTTTCTTTGTATGTCTATGTCTCAACCTAAACAGGTTACCCTTTTTTGTTATTGTTGTAAAAAGCAAATTTCACATACTTAGCCACTTACATTGAAGAATTCACTAATTTTTCTTTTTCAAAACAGTAGAAGACAAAGCATTTGTCAATGTACACAGACAAAGCCAGAGAAATAAAAGGAAACCCTTGACACTGAGCTCTGCTGCCTGATGCCCAAAAATGGAGTGGTGGCAGAATATAGCGAGCAATCTAGCCATACAGTAACAATTAATTTCTGCTGCAGTATTTAGTAAAATAGTATTGTCTGGACTGAGAGGCAATGGCATTTGTTCATGTAGCACAAGTGAATGTAATGTAGAAGAAAATGTAAAATCATTGCTAGTAAAGTGTGTGTCTTTTCCGCTTACTTGCGGAGTTGGGGTTTGAACATTGGGGTCAGGGAGATTAAGCATGCAAGTACACACGAGGAGTTTCTCGGCATATGCATGGGTAAGGAATGTGTTAGTATCTTCTCTGCTTGTTTGACAAGGCTGAGGTTTGCATAGACATGCAAAAAGCACTTGAAGAAAGCATAGTTGCAGCACCAATTCTTTTCTGCTGGGCAAGGAGTTGCTTTGTTTAACTGGAGTAGGATTTGTGAGGGGGCGGGGGTTGAGAAAGTGGAAAGACTGAATAGGAGTAGGGTGCATATGGCGGGGCAGGGGATGTTGGAGGTCCAGGCTGTACATCACATTATCCAGGGCTTTTAAGCTTTCTGTCTCCTTGGCCTTATCTAGATTAAGAAAAAAAGGTGCTTTTTTAAAAACTGGATTAGGTCACACTAAGGGAGACTACGACCAACTAAGATTTTTGAGATGTAAAACTATCTACACTAGGTGCTGATGATGTTTCAAATGGATTATTTAATTCAATTTTAAAAAAACCAATGAAGCAGTCATCTCCTGCTTCCCACATTATAATCCAGTGACCAGGGTACTTCACTGAGAAAATGAATCCAATTGTTTGGATAAAAATAATTTAAACACATTTTTACACTTAAAAAAAATATATATATGTAGGGACTTGGGCTATGTCTACACTGGCAATTGAATGACAAAACATTTGTCTTTCAGAGGTATTGGGAAAAAAAACCCTGAAAGACAAAAGTTTTGGCAACAAGAAGTGCCAGTGTAAACAGCGCATTGTCGGCAGGACTGCTGTCCTGCCGACAACGCAAAAGATGTGACGCAGCAGGGAGAGGGGAGTGTTGACCTGGGAATGTGGCAGCGGAGTTTCAATGGGAGACCTGAGAGCCTGTAACGTGAGCCAGGAGGGGGAGGGGAAGGGGGAGGTAACACCTCTGCCCAGGAATGTGAACAGAGGCTGCAGGAGGGAGCCTGCTGGGGGGGGGGGGCGGTTTAGGTTCAGTTTGGTGCTGGAACGCGGGAACCCCAAGGCTGGAGTCTAAGCTCCCTGATCCCCCAGAAGAACTTGACTGAGGGGTCCTGGTTGTACCCACAAGCTCTGTTTTAGACTGTGTTCCTGTTATCCAATAAACCTTCCGTTTTACTGGCTGGCTGAGAGTCTCAGTGAATCCCAGGAAGAGGGGTGCAGGGCCTGGACTCCCCCACACTCCGTGACAACTGGTGGCAGCCGTGGGATCTACTGCACCCCGTGGACGGCACTTCCTGCAGTAAGTGACTGGGGAGCAGTAAAACAAAGGGGGATTGACGGGGACCAGGCGTGCTGAAGATTCAGAGAGAGAGACGGTTTCAGGGGGTGGTTAACCCCTGGGAGTGTGTGACCAGAGAGAAGGACTTTTGCAGTTACAGGGTTCCCTGGGGGATTGCAGCGAGTGGTCCCAGGGGCGGAGGAGTCTGCAGCTCGACCCTGGCAAAGAGGTGGTGACCTCAAGAAGGACTGACACCCTAGCGGTTTTTCCTGGAAACCGTGGAAAGCTGCCCAGGCCTGCGAGTGGCCAGCAGGGAGATGTATGCTAAACGCCTTAGGAGTGACCTGGTGGAGCTGTGCAGGCAGAGGGGGCTGCGCATTGGGAGGTCCACCAAGGAACAGCTGATTGCCCAGTTGGAGGAGGGGGATCACTTGGATGACCCGATCCCTGACCCTGAGGGAAGCCGCCCGGTGGACGCAGCGTGGGCCCTGGGGCCTGACCAGGCTGGGAGGGGTCAGACTGCTGCCGAGGACATCCCAAGACCCTTCCTACCTATGCCTGGAGAAGGGATTGGGGGAAGCTCAGCGAATACTGAGGGCACCCTGACCCCGGCAGCCAGCAGGGGATCCTCCCGGCGGAGCTCCCCATCCCTGGAGGGAGGCGGCTGGAATGGGAGAGGGAGATGAAAATGAGGGAGCTGGAGGATCATGAAAAACAACGTCAACATGAGCAGGAGGAGGAGAAGGAGAAACAACGTAAGCATGAGCAGGAGGAGAAGGAGAGGGAACGTAGGCATGAGCAGAAGGAGAAACAAAGACAGCATGAACTCGAGCTGGCCAGGCTGAGGAGCAGTGGGGCCCCAGCTGCGGTGAGTGCGGGGGCACCCAAGACTGCAAGGAGCTTTGATAAGTGCTTCCTGGCCCAGCATAAGGAGGGGGAGGACATAGATAGCTTCCTGACGGCCTTTGAGAATGCCTGCGAGATGCACAGGGTTGACCCTGTCGACAGGCTCCAGTTTCTCACCCCCTTACTGGACCCCAAAGCCGTGGAGGTGTACAGCCGAATGAAAGGGCCGGAGGCAGGGGACTATGAACTGTTCGAACAGGCCCTGCTCCATGAGTTTGGGCTGACCCCTGAGATGTACCGGAAAAGGTTCCGGAGTCAGCGAAAAATGCCTGAGGTCACATACCTACAGCTGGTCAACCGAATGCAGGGATGTGCCTGCAAGTGGACAGCTGGGGCCCAAGCTAAAGAAGACCTGCTTGACCTAATTGTACTGAAGCAACTGTATGAACAGTGCCCTTCCGACCTGAGGCTATGGTTGGTGGACAAAAAGCTAGAGAACCCACAGCATGCAGGGCAGCTGGCCGACAAGTTTGTGAACAGTCGGTCAGGGGTAGCAGGGAGGAGTCCCAAAAGAACAGGCCCCCCCCCCCCCCCAATGCAGAGAGAGAGACACCATGGGACCTCCCAGCGGGGAAATGTGGAGAACCCCCTCCCAAGAGGGACGCCTGGCATCGGGACCCTCCGACCTGCTCGAGGGGACCAACGTGACCTGAGCTGCTATCACTGTGGCCAGAGAGGCCACGTAAGGACCCAGTGCCCCAGGCTCAGGGACAGACTGAACAGACCCAACCCACCCAGGGTTAACTGACTGAACGAGGGGCAGATGACCCACGCAAGGGGGGCTGCCAGCTTACCACGTGCTCAGGAGGGAAGAGTACCCCAGGCCAGCTCTGCCAGAGGGCTGGAGGCTCTGGACTCAGGGTTCTCGGTTTACAGGGTGGGCGCGGGGCTGTCCCTGCAGAGCGAGTGCCTTGTTCCCCTGGATGTGGATGGGAGGAAAGCCAATGGATACTGGGATTCACTGAGACTCTCAGCCAGCCAGTAAAACGGAAGGTTTATTGGACAACAGGAACACAGTCTAAAACAGAGCTTGTGGGTACAACCAGGACCCCTCAGTCAAGTCCTTCTGAGGGATCAGGGAGCTTAGACCCCAGCCTTGGGGTTCCCTGCGTTCCAACACCCAACACCAAACTGAACCTAAACCCCCCCCCAGCAGGCTCCCTCCTGCAGCCTCTGTTCACATTCCTGGGCAGAGGTGTTACCTCTCCCTCCCCCTCCTGGCTCATGTTACAGGCTCTCAGGTCTCCCACTGAAACTCCCCTGCCACATTCCCAGGTCAACACTCCCCCCTCCCTGCTGCGTCACATCTCTCCCCTCTTCGAGACTGAACTGAGCAGGGTCACTCTGACCAGTGACCTGGGGAAGTTCAGGCCCCCTCTCCGGGACAGTGCATCCGGTATCATGTTGGCACTTCCCTTCATGTGGACCACGTCCATGTTGTAATCCTGCAGGAGCAGGCTCCACCTCAGGAGTTTGGCGTTGGCTCCTTTCATCTGGTGCAGCCAGGTCAGGGGAGAGTGGTTGGTGTACACGGTGAAGTGTCGCCCAAAGAGATATGGCTCTAGTTTCTTGAGGGCCCACACCATGGCCAGGCATTCCTTCTCGATGGCTGTGTAGTGTTGCTCCCGGGGTAGCAACTTCTTGCTCAGGTCCAAGATGGGGTGTCTCTCCCCCTTTTCATCCTCCTACATTAACACTGCCCCCAGTCCCATGTCTGAGGCATCAGTGAACACCATAAAGGGCTTGTCAAAGTCTGGGTTTGCCAGAACTGGGCCACTGACCAGAGCCTCCTTCAGTGCCCAGAAAGCCTCCTGGCACTGCTCGGTCCAGACCACCTTGTCTGGCTTCCCCTTCTTGCATAGCTCAGTGATGGGGGTGGCTATGGCGCTAAAGCGGGGCACAAACCTTCGATAGTATCCTGCCATCCCAATAAAGGCTTGGACCTGCTTTCTGGTGTGGGGAGCAGGCCAGTCTCTGATCACCTCCACCTTAGCTGGTTCTGGCTTTAAGCGGCCACTCCCCACCCGATGGCCCAGGTAAGATACTTCAGCCATCCCCACCTTGCACTTCTCCGCTTTTACAGTCAGCCTAGGCCCCTGGAGTTGGTCCAGCACTTGTCTAACCTGGGACACATGGTCCTCCCAGGTCTGGCTAAAGACACAGATGTCTTCAATATACGCCACGGCAAAACTCTCCATCCCCCTCAGTAGCTGGTCCACCAGGCGCTGGAAGGTGGCCAGCGCTCCCTTGAGGCCGAAAGGCAGTGTCAGGAACTCACAGAGCCCCAGAGGGGTGATAAAGGCCAATTTCAGCCGGGCATCTGCATCCAGCGGCACTTGCCAGTAGCCCTTTGTAAGGTCCATGGTGGTAAGGTATCGAGCTCCTCCCAGCTTGTCTAGGAGCTCATCAGGCCTGGGCATGGTATAGGCGTCAGATACAGTAATGGCATTGAGTTTCCGATAGTCCACACAGAACCAGACCGACCCGTCCTTTTGGGGACCAGCACCACGGGCGAGGCCCAAGGGCTGGCAGATGGCTGGATCTCCCCCAAAGCCAGCATGTCCCGGACCTCTCTTTCCAGGTCCGGAGCAGTTTTCCCTGTGACTCGGAAGGGGGAGCATCTTATCGGCGGCTGCGACCCTGTCTGCACCCGGTGGACAGTCAGATTAGAACGTCCAGGCTGTTTGGAAAACAGCTGTTGGTACGGACGCAGCACCCCCCTGATCTCAGCTTGCTGGGCAGGGGTTAGCTGATCCGAGAGGGGAATTGTTTCCAGGGGGGAACCAGTTCTGGTCCCAGGGAATAGATCTACTAAAGGGTCATCTCCCTGCTGCGTCACAGTGGGGGCGGAAGTTTTTTGTTGGCAGGAGAGCTGACAAACAGCAGCTACACTGCACAACTTTTAGTGGCACGACTGTAGCGACACAGCCATGTAATAGAATCATAGAAGATTAGGGTTGGACGAGACCTCAGGAGGTCATCTAGTCTAACCCCCTGCTCAAACCAGGACCAACACCAACTAAATCATCCCAGCTAGGGCTTTGTCAAGCCGGGCCTTAAAAACCTCTAAGGATGGAGGTTCCACCACCTCCCTAGGTAACCCATTCCAGTGCTTCACCACCTTCCTCGTGAAATAGTGTTTCCTAATACCCAACCTAGACCTCCCTCACTGCAACTTGAGACCATTAAACCTTGTTCTGTCATCTGTCACCACTGAGAACAGCCAAGCTCCATCCTCACCAGTGCCGAATAGAGGGGAATAATCACTTCCCTCGATCTGCTGGCAATGTTCCAACTAATGCAGCCCAATATGCCATTATGTCGCTGAAAGCTGTGTAGCGTAGACATAGCCTTAGTGGTATTCAAGTTATCATAGAATCATAGAATCTCAGGGTTGGAAGGGACCTCAGGAGGTCATCTAGTCCAACCCCCTGCTCAAGCAGGACCAATCCCCAACTAAATCATTATTAAATTATCGATTTGTGAATCTGATGTTTTTGCTGTTGACAACAATACTGCTATCCTGATGTCATTTTTTTCTATTTCGTATAAATACAAACATGTCTGTTAGACCAACACATTATAGAAGTAATTGTTTATGGAAAAAGATATTCATAACTCCATCTAATAATTTATTCATAGCCTTAAGACTTAAGAACTTTCAGTGATAATGTAGCTTGATAGAACTTGAAGGTACTGTATTGATAAAGAATTATTTTGCAGTTTTTGCTGGACTAAAACAAAATCTCTATCCAAACACTTGTGTTGTGCGGTTACTTTTCTTTTTTGTTGTATTTCCCCCCACTCCCACCCTCCCTAACCCCCGGATCGCCTGGCATCATCATGAAGGTTGTTATTATTAGTCTCTGAGAGTGACACTGCTATTCTCATTCTGTATTTTAACAAGATTGATCAACCCTATTTCTCAACTAGCGATACCTCTGAATGAGATGTTACACACAAAGGTGTTTTTAAGGCTTTTAGAATATTTGGTATCAGCAACTGCATGCAAAATGGATCCAAGGGTTAAAAATAAGTAATAAATATCTCCGCCACCATTTTGGTTCTGGTGCACTGAAAACCATGGGTTCCTAACCATACCATTTCCCAAAATTTTTGAATGTTCAATCTTGTGGACATTGTGTAGGATATCTGACTGAATCATCATTTGAATTAAAGTCATGCAGAATGAGGCATTAATATTCATGAACAATTCAAAAATACCTCAACTGACAGGAAGTATATCTTGTTTATATCTTTAAATGTTCTTTACTCCTTTAACATATACATTATCAAGTGTTCTTACACGTTGTCACATCAGCAGTCTGACAAATTATATAGGGCACAATAGAGTCACAGTCAAGTACATTCAGCACTGTCCTGCTCATTATGCCAGATATTAATGTGGAAGATAAACTCACTGTCTGCGAGTCTTGGGAAGAAATCCCACCATCTCCATGGCCAGCTGTAAGCGCTCAAAATCATGCTTCAGGTCTTCCCCTTCAACAGAGAAGCAATCCTGTTTGGTTCAAACACAAAGATTGAGTGTTAAAAGAAAAGAAGACCAGAATGTATCTAGCTGGTCAGTTCAGCACTACACAAATCTTAATCAGAGCTTTCCATGCCCTTTATCAATGACAAGTACATTTCCAGTCTGCTGCCTGAGGAGTGACAGACACAGACCCCCTTAACATTAATAAGGAACAGCTTAATTAGTTACCAGCAACACACACCTTTGACATCATATTCACACTCTCCCCGCTCTGGCACCATTCTGAAAGTCCAGTGCAGAATGTAAAGAGCATGCACAATATGAATTGTGAACTATACCTATTGCGGGTGAGGGATGGAGACTCAGTCAAATAAGGAATGAGGAGAGCTAATATGGGCTTTTGAGTACTGTTATAAAAAACTTGCTAGAAGAAGTATGTGCACAGAACTTTCCAAGGAGATCAAGCTGTAACTTATTTCCAGTCTGCTCTAAGTATTAATCTTTAGAAAAAATGAGCCCCGGGATTCTAACTCTCAGACACTCCTAAGGAATGTAAAGAATTCCATTTTTTAAATTAAAAATTGATTCTTTTACATTCTTTTTAAAAAGAAAATTAACTGCAACATACATCAATAGATTAATTTTCTGGGGTTAAAATCATGAATTTTGGAATGCTGCAGATGGGAGGCTTTTATATTTAACAGGTTTTTTTATTCTAAACATTAACTAATGTTCTGAAAATGCTAACTCAGAGGAAATTCAAAATCTACTGAACTTTACATTTTGAGGTTACATGGATACTTTCAAATGATTTAGATACTGAACTCTTATGTTTTCTATAACCCACTAATACTACAAAACTAATCGTTAATGGTAACAGAGTTCCAGAGTTTTCACACTTCAGATATATTGAGGCCCATCTATATTGGCCTCACAGCTATGTTTAAGAACCTTAGTTAAAACTATATGCCTTAAAACTAAACTCACTTAAACTGGTTTATAAACTAGTAAACCCAATACCTTTCATGTGATTTGGTTCACCCCATGCCCACACCATGGGTTTCCTCTCTTGATAAACCAGATTATTTTGTTTCTTTCTATGTGAGCCACCCAGCTATAGCACAAAGTATCAGTCTCCAAATCAAAGTCAGGATGTGTTAAACCACAGACTATTTTCTTGACAGTTGTACAGAAGGAAAATATTGTTACACATATAAATAAAATAACAGCCCATTTTCAAAACTGCACCTACAATCACAAATCAGGTAATTGAGTGTACATATTATATGATCCACTCTGGTCATTTGCATGGAAATCATGATAACTGTATTAACTGAACACATATTTGTATGAACAGTTTTGAAAATCCACACCATACAGGGCTACTTGCATGCTACAGAGACCAGGCACTAAAAAAATCACAGAATACTGACTACTGCCTGGACTCTCATGTACACTCGCTCTCACTTTCAATAAATAGCGCAAAGCTGTCTCTCCATTCCGTATCCCACTGTATATATGTGCATAAATCTTCACAGTTAACTCATTGATACAAATCTTCTCCTTTAAGGGGGAAGATTTTTTTTTCCTTTCCTTAATATGGTTTACTTTAGAGTAATGTCCACTTGCTGATCCTAAGATAAAACACTTTAATTTCAAACATTAGCATCAATAAAGAACACAAACATACAGGAATATTAGACAATATTCACTGGCGGTATCCAATTCCCCCAACTAAAAACTGTTTAACTGTAAGTGGATTTATACGTGGTTTTTAAAATCAGCTGTAATACCAATTGTAGGCAGAATCTGAATTTAAATTAGAAATGAATATATTTGCATTCTATTAAAATAAGACTTGTTAAAAAGGGGGCATTTTCATCAGTTGTGCTAAATTGAATTCATAATGCTGTAGAAATATGCCTGCTTTAACTGGACATAGCCCCATAAACTACTTTTACACTCTGAATAAATTTATACATCATATCATGTACTCAATGGGACAGCTATAGCTCAAAATAGAGAAACCATCTAATACAGCAATGAGACTAATTTTATTCCATAAACTGATGACAAGAAACAAAGCCTTTCATGTGTAGGTCAGTGGTTCCACTTTGGCCCAGATTTTAGTGACCAAAAGTCATTAAAAAGAAAAGGAGTACTTGTGGCACCTTAGAGGCTAACAAATTTATTTGAGCATAAGCTTTCGTGAGCTACAGCTCACTTCTTTGGATGCATGCAGTGGAAAATACAGTGGGGAGATAATCTCACGAAAGCTTAAATAATCTCCCCACTGTATTTTCCACTGCATGCATCCGATGAAGTGAGCTGTAGCTCACAAAAGTTTATGCTCAAATAAATTTGTTAGTCTCTAAGGTGCCACAAGTACTCCTTTTCTTTTTGCGGATACAGGCTAACATGGTTGTTACTCTGAAACCTGTCAAAAGTCATTACTAACTGATGGCTAATTGGCAAGCAGTATGAAATACATTGTTAATCTCAAACCAACTCTTAAAACAACTTGTCTACATCAGAAAAAATACTATCAAAACTGGCTTCCTTATTGGCAGATGCAGAAAGGTTTCAAGGAAGGAAAGGGCCAATGAGACTAAACTCCCCTCTCCAAGTTATGGTCGACACACAGTGTTAGGACAATATGGGGTAGCTTGTACTCTGACCCTTGCTGAACTTGGACAGCACAGGCAAATAAATGCATTGTGCATGCATTTAGTATCAAGGGCTGGGATCTGTCAAGGACACTAAAGATCTCATTTAAAAATAAAAATGAAGAAACAGTGCCTACATTCCTGTGACAACTCTCCTTACAGGATTTTACCCACTTGAAATTAGATCACAAGTTAATAGTGAAACTACTACAGCTGACTCAGAAGCAATACATTCAAAGCCAAAGGCAATGTGGTTAACAATTTATATAACAATTGCCAAGCTCATTAACCCATATGGAAAGGTTTCTTGTAAATCATTTATGTCAAAGCAGATGCTCTGCACACTATTTCATCAGCAGTAAGTCCCTATACTTTATTTTCTTTTATCAAAATGGACAGTCATAAATTTAGAACATTCATGCTGTAATGGCAAACAACTGCAAAAAGAGCCAACATTAGCAGACTGATCAAACTGGTCATCAGTATTCTGCTTAAGCAATGAGTCGTCTCCCAGCCTTTTCAGCCTTGTCATACAAAAGCAAGAACCCTGCTTACTAACACTAAACTGAAGCAATTTAAGCATCTCCACTCTCAAAGCTGAAAGATATGCTTGTTCAGAGACGAAAATATCATCGGGGGGAGGGCGAGTTATATAGGCCCGAGGTGCCCGTTCTCCAGCAAATTCAGGGCATGGGGGCCCGGCTCCACCAATGTTCAAGGCTGGGTCGCTACCCCCAGCCCCGCCTACCGCCCCTCGCACCTCCCCCAGTCCCACCTGCTGCCCCCATGTGCCTCTCCCTGAGTATCCCTGCCTGGGCCCTGAACAGCGGGTGGCTGCCCTGCTGCTCCACGTTGCACTCCCTTGCCGCGGGGAGCGGCGCCGGCGGCAGGCTGAGGCAGTGGTGCAGCCGCCATCTGCGGAGGGAGGAGGCGCACACACATGATGGCAGCCGTCCCCGCTTCTGGCACCCACCACAGGGGAGGCGAGGGGGCTGAGTGGGGCCTGGCCCCTAGGAGCACGTGCAGTGACAGTGCTGGGTGAGTGTGCTGCCTGGGGGGCTGTGGAGTCCTCCTCTCAAAATAAATCACTTCAAAAATGTATAGCATATACCTTCTAAAAAGAAACCTACATCTACCTTGGAGTTGTGAAGAACATGTATTAAGGTTATAACAACCAACAAGAATGCACTTTTATGTAGAAATCCATGATTAAATCGAGTCTTCCTAACTAGTGATTTAAATCATGATTTAAATCAATTTGATTTAAATCAAATCCACCCTGATTCTGTGTTGCCTCTCTGTTCATAAACCAATTTTTTTTATCTCTGAGAAATTCACAGAGAAAAACCAAACATTCAGGACCACCCCACGCAATAAACAAAAAGGAACTTCACAGTCGAAGCATTATAGGTGATTTCATGGTCTACTAACCTGGTAGTACAAGTAAATAAATGGCCAAACCTCTCAAAATACCAGATTCAACAAACTAAAAAAATATTTACAGACTTTGCTGCTAAGAAATGAGCAAAGCAACTCTCTGCTAAGAAATGGGCAAAGCAACTCTATTTTTCTTACATCATCCCAAGCTGGTTTTAGTAAAAAAAAATCTGTACACCCTGATTAGCCTCTCTCAGATGTAAGGAAGATTTGTATTATCTACCTCCTATTACGTGGGGTTTTTTTAATACATCTGAAAAATGGATTACTACAATCCAAATTAGTTCTTTGAAACTGTTAGTATATTAATCAGAGATTCCCCACCCCCAAAAGCACTGAATGATTCAATATTCAGTATTTTAAACTTTAGGTAATTATAACCTGTCCCTTTTGTGGGTCTGAGATTAAATATTCTCACTGATGAAAGTCTTACTTTTATTTTTGCCTATTTACCCATACAGTAAAAGGATATCCTTACAGATTACCTTTTATTCCTTAAGATTACAAACTCCGTTAGTATAAAGCACATTGATAGCAATAACAACATGCAATTAGATTTACAAGCATGCTTTTTTAGGTTCAAGACAAAACTGACAAAAAAAGAACATGTACACATCATCTGCAGGCAACACAAACCAAAAGCACATCTCTAATCTGGGCCAGTGTCGCTTGACTGAATTGCAAGGGGGGGGGGTGTAAAAAAGAGCTTCACGTTTCCTTTTTTGGTCATATGTATTTGGAAAGGTCTTGCTGTTAAGCTGTCTTTTCAGATAACACGACAAGAGAAACTATTTTAACCAAGGAACTGTTTTTATTCTAAATAATATTGGTGTCTCCATTTTCTCACATACATGGTGCAGTATTTTTATATAACAAATTGTATAGGAAATTCACTACTGCAGTCATTCTGAAGGAACATGGAGAACAAATCTTTCAGTGCCTGTTCAATTAAAAATCTCGGTTTGTTGTACTTTGAAATATCACTGAAAGGAGTACTTTATTTTCACAAGAGAGAAATATAATTATTGCTATATCATGAAACCATAATTATACAATCTGCACAATGTATACAATGTCAACATATATGCACTATACTTAGGATAACATTATCATTAGATAATTGATACTTGGTTCAATTAGATGAGCATATTCAATCCAAATTAAGAGAGAAGGCTTAGTAAAGGAAAATGACCAAAAAAGGGATGGGGAAAAAAAATATTTGCACCTTCACCGGCTAAATATCTAAGCAACCGCACTCAGAAGAAAACCTATGGCTTTGGTGGTTCTATTTTAAATTAACTAATTTTTCTCTGTGTCTTGGTGTAGAATAAAGATTCAAATAAGCAAAGTAGCACCCTACACCAGCAACACAGAATGCATATGTACTTGTACTGACCGGCTCAGAGTCATAGTAATAATCATCCCAGCTCTGTCTGAGGGGTTTCTTTGTCATCTGAAAGCAAGGCAGATCAGGTTAAACAGCATCCAAGTCAAACGTAACTCTCTTCCCCAGGCCTTTGAGACAGGGCAGCAATGCAATTACATTACTTGCAAAGTCAGAATTAATTTTGCATGGAGTTATGAAATTTAAAATATGTAAGGAAGAATTTAGGTTTTAGGAATTATTTACCACATTTGTCAATATTTTGATCTCTATGTATAATGATAATTCTGCATGTTAACAAGGATAATATACTTCTAAGACAGATTTATCTAGGACTATTATAAGTTGAGCCATGGGCTTACCTAGTGATCGTGATCTGCACAGCCATGCTGGAGAACAAGGTCTAGTTTCTACTCTCTTAAACCCTGTTCTGGGGAGCTACATATTTTGGTAAACAGTGATTCATATGACCAATCAAGGAACAGCACCAAGGGGCTTCTACGGAAGTGCCATCTAGTCTTTCTCAGCCAGAAAGACAGAGATGGGGTTAAAAAAGGTATAGCTCAGGTGGACAAAATATAAGGATTCTCAGGGCTAAAAAAAATAAGGCAGAACGTAGCCTTAGTGGGAAAACATTATGGCACAACTGTTTATATTGCAGTAATTAAACTAATTACAGATCCAGTCCTGCATGGTGTTGACGGCAGTAGGAGTGGTGGCCAGCCTGCACAGCTCAGGAAGTATTTAGCACCGTGCATGATTGGACCTTTAGCATTTCAACTGTAAATCTATTTGATAGGCCAAATAGCCTGACCTGAGCAGAAATTACAAATAAGGTTGTTTTATTAAAAAATATTTTTAAAAAAATTATTTCAGCTCTTTTCTTACACTGAAGGCTTGCTCAAATACCACACACTTTTTATAAAAACTGGAGGGGTTTAAACAATAGATGCTTTAATTCTCACTCTCAATATAAAATACAATTTTGTTTTGTACACCTAAACGTGGACCACAGCGTTGGTGAAAATGGAAAGAAAAAAGTTTTACTTTGTTCCCTAATTTTTTTGTCTTTTCAGTGAACAGTAACTGACCATCCCTTTATCTCTTCTTATCTCTCTCTATTTTAGGTATTTCTAAGGCACCTTTAACAAATCCATTTAATTAGTATGAGACTGTTCAAAGGTGACTTAATATTTTTGCCTTTTCATGTTTCCATTTCCTCTTCCTCCTTATCTTTCATTGTCCGCACTGGATGTAGGCGATGGGAAGAATGTTGTTACTGCACTAATGGAAGGTACTGACATGAAATGACACACTTAACACTTCTAAAGAAAGCAATTTGTGTTGGTCCACATGGATAAAGCTCTCTTTCTCTAACAAATAGGCCTGGATACAATACAGTAATCACGTTAAAAACTCCAGACTGTCATCGTGATCCTCAGCTAAATCCAGAATCTGCTTTGAAGATGCACTGAGGGGCGCTTAGAAATTCTATGCGCCTCCAACCATCCTCAACAAACCATGATTTAGACTAAAACCAATGTTTTAATCTAAAACATGTCAACCCTCTCCTTATCTAGTACATTATACTACTTTGTTGTTATTTTTTAAATACAGTTGACCTGTTTTACAACCTTGAAAAAATAAAGGAAACATAATAAAATCAGCTGTTTTTAAAACAAAATTAAGATTATGAAACAACCAAACAAAACATTCATTTGAAAATTATCTTGGTCCTGCCATGCTTCAAAATTACACAACAGATGTTACATAAAGAACACACTATGTTCTCAGACATCTCCAATACTTACACAGTGTTTAAGAGCAAAAGCCTTAAACTCTATTAGTTCACTAGCTTATGTGAAATTCTTAATGTCTTTAAATATGGGTGGTAATCATTATTATTACATTGAATTGTAGCTTTAATATACTGCTTTAAAGGTTTTTAAAAGTTCTTACTTTCTGAAGAATTTAGCCCTCTTAAGGAGTCAACCTTTCACAATTTTAAGAAAGACTAAAAAGTTATTTGCAATGCACTGTGTTTACATAATTGAAGCTTTAACTTGTAATCTAAGAATGGCAAATTATTTACTGCTAGCCAATGAAAAAACATTTTTCTTTTAAATATATACTAAACTGTTCTCAGATCTATCATTCCAAAGTAAAAAAGGCATTTAATTTTAAAAATCCACATATAACATAACTAGGGATTCTTTATTTTTTAGTTTTATATTGCATGTGATTTCAACTTCATGAAATGAAAGACAAGCAAGGATGTGATGTGTTATTCCGTATTCTTTATGAAAACATGCTTGTGATATGAATATGACAGTTTCTGTAATTTCTAACTGGGGGGGGCAAGAAGCACAGCTCCCTCCACATTGAGGGAGAGGACGAATTTTATTATACATCTTTGGGTCTGCACTCCCAGGGAGGTGAACATCTGAGTGCTGGAGCAAGTCTTTTAAGCTGAGTCTTCCCAGAGCTGATCTGCAGCTGGCTGTGGCCCTGCCTGTGTGTGTGTGTGTGTGTTAGAGGAGTTTTAAGAGCCTGGTTCAGCAAGATAGATTAAAGGGGGCCCATGCTGGCAGAACAGGTAGACTCAGTGGTATCTCAGGACATCAGGTGGCTTCCCAAGGGGTCCAACCCGTCACAAAGGGTTCCACATGTCCAAATCCCATTAACATTTATTGGAGCTAATACCTTTTTCCTCTTAACGTACATTAATGGCAGAGGAGAACAGTGCACAGACCTGATAAAAAGAACCTCTACAGGGCTATGCGTTGACTTTGTCCTGACCTAGCTTGAACTGCTTCCTGCTTATCCCTGTAAACTTTTCCCCTTCTCCCTACCTGCTGTAAGGGAGGCCAGCTTGCTGGACAAAGACCCGCTCATATAAATGTTGCAGTGGGCACAACATTTCTACAACAAAGCTTCATAAATTTTCTGCAATGCAAACTGAACAGTCCCACAGAAATATCTCACTTGTTTGTGATTGATGGTTTCTACATTTTGTTTATATTAGGCTTGTTACATTGTTAAAGTACAAAAGTCATGCTATCAGGCAGCCAATCCATAAAGCTACAGAATTATGACATCATCATGCAAGCTGTTATATCCTACAGGCCCATGGCTAACAAGTGGACACATCTCTAGCTAAACAGACCTAGGTAGAAGACAGATATTAATTATTAACAATGGCTTATATTTTTATTCTTCTGTACTCCACTTAAGCTTTCAAATAGCATCAAAATCATTGCCCTTCTCAATAGCAGAAGTGCCAACACTGATGAATTTTTCATCATGAAACCCTGAATGCAAAGGCCACAGACAATAAATTTCACCACTCAGCTTATTTTCTTTATTAGCATTAAGTCAAATCAATAGAGAAGAAGTATGTCATCAGGAAAGAACGGTTCAGCATTCTAGAGATATATACATTCTGCAACCCCTTTTTATAAAACGCTGTCACATCCCCAAAGCTGCCTGTTTATTCCCACCTGATTGAGGTAATGATACTCCTCGGGTTGTTTAAGATGGAATGCTGATCTTTCTTCCTCACTTGCTCCTGCCAGAAGGTAATAAAATACATGGTAGTTCCTGGTAACAAATAAAAATTATGTTAAACTTGAAAATCAATATCAGCATTGTACATATACTTCTGTGTTCACACTAAGAACCTGATTTTCAAAGTTGTGGAACTGCAGCTGCACATGCAATTGAGCATACAAATTGAGACCGGGATTTTCAAAGGCATAAAGGGTAGTAGGTACCCAATATCCATTGACTTTCAAATGAGATTAGGGACCTCACTTCTTTAGCTGACTTTTAACATTCCAGCCATTAATACCAAGAACATGTGCAAATGGCCAGTTCAATGTATAATTGGCTAATGTGTGTGCAAACACCCAATCTGTACTCAGGTCCCCCTGGGAAGCAGGCAGTGGCACAATCGCATCTGTGTCCAGTACCGGGTTTACAATGGCATCAATGGTGCCGGGCCCACACTCAGAAAGGGCCCGCCTTCCGACTGTGGCCGTGCCCTCCACTCCGCCCTCATTCTGTCCTGAGACCCAGCCACCACTTGTCCTCTTAAACCTCTTAAACCTCCACCCCAAAGCCCCGCCCCCAGCCAGCCTCTTCCCCCCAAGGCTCTGCCCACTGCTCACTACTCTACACCCCCTCCTCCCACCTGGCTCCAGTAGCTCTGGTTTTCTAATTAACCCCTTCTGGGACAACCCTGGTAAAGCAAAGGATACATCCTGGTAAAGCAAAGGATATAGACTGAAAGGAATTTCTTATCCACACATACCTTACTCTCAGCTAAGGATAAGATTTTGTCATGGTTATTTTTAGTAAAAGTCAGACAGTAAACAAAAATTCTGGCCATTAAACAAAAATTCACGGAAGCCGTGACCTATCTGTGACTTTTGCTGCTGTGGCTCCATGGTTTCCTCGGCCACCATGGTGGCTAGAAGCTACAGGGCGGGCCGCCCCTCCGCCCATGCCAGCTGGGAACTTCAGGATGACCATATTTCCCAAAGAGAAAACAGGACACCCCAGTTGCTCGCCCGACACCCCCAGTGAGGCTGTCACCCGTCATTGGAACTCTGAGGAGGGTCCCCTCAGGAGGCTGTTGCTGGAACCCTGCAGGGGGCCCCCTGAGGAGGCTGTCACCCATTGTTGGAAACCTGTTGGGGCCCCACTGGCGGCCAGGAGCTGAAGCCAAAAATGTCACAGAGGTCTGTGGAAGTCACAAATTCCGTGACATAAACGTTATGAGTCCTGGGTTTGGGCTGAGTGCTTCAGCCTGGTAGCCCTTTGGACCTTCTTGGCAATCTTGCTTCTGGCAGCAGAATGACCCACTTTGCTTAGAAAGCATTCCTCTTTTTTTTTTTTTTTTTTTTTTTTTTGCTGCCCATGCACTTCCACTGAGGAATAACTAAGGTCCAAGATTTCTTGGAAACTGTTCGCAGACCTCCCCAAATAATTTTTGACTACCAAAGACAGTCTAGTGCTAGATGAATCCTGACATCTCTATACTCTTGCCAAGTTCAGAGCCATAGATTTCTACTGGCTACTACAGACCAGAAAAGAGTCTGGGAACAAAAATGAGTGACCTGACAAGATGCATTCTAAATGAACAACAAGGCGACCTGTAGAACTTCTAATTTATTTTAGAAAGATTTAGTCTTTAGTCTTTGACAGGAGAGTGAGCTGCAAAATGGAGGAAAATTACTAAGTAGTTTCGGTGCTTATCTGTTATGTACAAGGAAGTCTTGGGAACCTAAATGTTCTGCCTTGATTCCAGCAGGAAGGTATGACTTTCTTGCCAGTATGAACTTGGGCTGGTGTATGAACTGTGTATCAGAATTGTATTAACTTGCCCTTTTTCCTCTGAGATCTTAAAGAGGTGATGAGCAGCTCACCCTCTTCAGGATCCTCTGCTGCAGAGTTTCACCAGACTGAGGATGTCATTGCAGTCATTGCTTTTGTTCAGCATATATATATGAGAGATTGAAAGATGTCAAAGGGCTCTATGAGCGAAGATGCCGCTAATATGCTGATGAGCCCCTCCTCTATGCCTCTTTTTCACTTGGTATAATTAGTATAGTAACTCAGATGTCCCAGTACTTGCATGAAAGAGATATGAGAGAAAAGCAACTAGCTCACAAAGCAGAGGCCATACTAGTTGACAGAGAAACACTTTGCAGAACTGGTAGAATGTGTAACTACCCCAATCAAATGAGAGCAACACCACCCCATTAATCAAGGTAGTGCACAAACTTGGAGTCCTCTACATTATAGCTCGACTTGGCCTTCAAGTTAGCAGCAATGGCCAAGCAACTATTCCAAGAATGGGTGACCAGATATCACCCCTTTACGGGTTCTAGGGAGTCCTTATCCAACAGAGATCTCTAAACTCTAAACCTTGCAACAGCAGCAACATTCAATGGACAGACTGACAGAGAGCACTTAGGAAGTATCTCTCCTCAACCAGGGCAGAACCTTCTTGGTGGAGGGTCCAGGATTGTGGAGCCAGCTTCTGCCGGAAATTAGGATGCAGCTGAAACTTACCATCTTCAGAATGTGTTGCATGAGGCATGTTTTCATGCTTGGATACATATAAAGGATATCTGTCATACACCTAGTAAAGTTCCTTATAAAAGGAGGCTATGAAGGAGAAAAGGGAAAATCTTCTGCCTGATTGTTGCCTTGCACCATGTGTAGTCATTTACACCAGTACAAAGTGAACATAAAGTGAGTGCAAAAAAAAGCTACTAAATCAGAACAGTTTACACCACTTCACACTGATATTAATGATGGCACAAAGCTCAGAGTAACAGAGAATTAGACCCTTCGTCCCACTTAGTACACTCATTGTCCAAGAATAAATTTATGAAAGAGCTTAGGAACATGTGTAATAGTAATACATTAGGCGAGACCCCAAATTGTCAACATTCTTCCTTACAAAGTGGTAAACAGGGCAAGAACTCTGCCACTGTAGCTCTGCAGAAGGGGATTTGAAATCCTCTTATTTCACTTTGATATCAAACACATCCTAAATGCTTGAAATACACTATTAATGTTAAAAGAGCTGAAATGGCTAAGATGACAATTACTTTTACTTAAGCATGACTTCACAACAGAAGAGTATTGACAGCACAGTACTATATCTAAAATTAAGAATTCTGCTCTTCAGGAGTCTTATCAAAAGTTTTCCTGAGGGGGAAAAAGATGAAGTCATAACAACCTCGATTACATTTTTCAAGTTTCAGTGTGCATGCAATTTAACCTTGAGAGCAGTACATTAGCATTATAACAATGGATGTACCAATTCCACATGGATGAGACTCAGACTGCAAAACTATTTAGGTTTCCCCCTTCATCTAACTTAATAGGATAATTTTCGCACCAAGAGCGTCTTATCTATTACACCAAAGGACACGTATTAATGTAAAACTAATTAATGTAAAACTGTACAAGAACAACAGTCTCAAGTTATGTCCACACTGCAATAAAACACTCTTAGCTGGACCTTGTCAGCTGACTCAGACTCAAGAGGGTTGGGCTGTGGGGCTATAAAACTGCAATATTGACGTTTGGGCGCTGGCTGGAGCTAGGCTCTGGGATTCCGCAAGGCAGGAGGGTCCCACAGCCAGGGCTCCAGTCCAAGCCCGAACTTCTACACAATTTTATAGCCCTGGAGCCCAACTCAGCTGATACGGGCCAGCCATGGATGTTTTATTGCACTGTAGACATATCCTCAAAGAGCAACACAGAAGAAAGTGCCAGTAGTTGACATAATCAATAGAAGATAATGTTTGACTTTCTCTACCCCCTAATAAGGGCCATGTGGGGTTTGTAGTTTTTTTATTTGTTTTTTGGAATAAACTATGAGACAGTGGAAAATTTGTTTAAAATAGAGGAAATAATTAATCACTGAAATTAAAAGAGAAGTCTGCAATAGGGAAATAAAAGGCCACAAGAAGGCAAAATAAATCATTTTCATTATTAATTATTAGTATCACCATTGTGGCTTGGAGCCCTAGTCCATTATGCAAGGTGCTGCTCAAAGAGCAAAAAGACAGCCCATGCCCCAAAATTAAGTTTTAAATAGATTACAAATAAATCAGAAGTCACATAATAACCATGCTATAACATTTGATTTATCCATTAGTCACAAAGACAGTGGAAAATATAACACAGGGACTAGATTTCAGAGTAACAGCCGTGTTAGTCTGTATTCGCAAAAAGAAAAGGAGTACTTGTGGCACCTTAGAGACTAACCAATTTATTTGAGCATAAGCTTTTGTGAGTTACAGCTCACTTCATCGGATGCATACTGTGGAAACTGCAGAAGACATTATATACACAGAGACCATGAAACAATACCTCCTCCCACCCCACTCTCCTGCTGGTAATAGCCCATCCAAAGTGACCACTCTCTTTACAACGTGTATGATAATCAAGGTGAGCCATTTCCAGCACAAATCCAGGTTTTCTCACCCCCCCACCCCCATACACACACAAACTCACTCTCCTGGTGGTAATAGCTCATCCAAACTGACCACTCTCCTTACAATGTGTATGATAATCAAGGTGGGCCACTTCCGGGGGGGGGGGGGGGGTGCGGAGGGTGAGAAAACCTGGATTTGTGCTGGAAATGGCCCAACTTGATTATCATACACATTGTAAGGAGAGTGATCACTTTAGATAAGCTATTACCAGCAGGAGAGTAGGGTGGGAGGAGGTATTGTTTCATGGTCTCTGTGTATATAATGTCTTCTGCAGTTTCCACAGTATGCATCCGATGAAGTGAGCTGTAGCTCACGAAAGCTTATGCTCAAATAAATTGGTTAGTCTCTAAGGTGCCACAAGTACTCCTTTTCTTTTTGCGAACACAGGGACTATAAGGATGAAATGGAGAGCTGGATTTTCCTCCCTTCTAGACTTCACTCCCCAAATGAAATTTGCTATTAAACAAATACTACAAAGCAGGTTTGGCCAGGTCTACACTCAAAAGTTAGGTCGACTCAGGCTGTGAAAAATCCACACCTCTAAGCAAGACAGTTAAGCTGACCTAACCCTCAATGTAGATAGGGCTATGTCAACCAAAGAATTCTCCAGTTGACCTAGCTGCTGCCACTTGGGGAGGCGGATTACCTGTCCTACGCGAATAGGAGAACACCACCAATCGCTGTAGTGAGTGTCTACATACTACAGCAGTACAACTGCAGTATTGTAGCTGTGCCACTGTAGAATTTCAAGTGTAGACAAGCCCTTAGCTTAACTGAATTAAGGCCATTTTAATTCTGAATGAGTGTTCACGCAGGGGTTTAATGCACTTTAACTAATTCACGTTTTACAAATTAACTTTCCTGAATGTCACTGTGTAGATAAACCCTAAGTAGCTTGCCTGCAAATTGATTAGCAATACATACTTAGAATGGTGAAACTGATATCCTAGAGTCCAGTGAAAATAGGATATTAAAACTGTCATGCACCGAATAAATATATCATTAAAAATATACGGATATACATAAGTAAAAAACAGGCTCCTACCGTTCATTGTGTTCCTGATAGACTAGCCTGGATTTCTCCAGTAAATACTTTTCAACATAAGCTCTGGAAGAAAAAAAAAGTCAGTCATTCATCCATCCAATGTTCAGTTTAAATGGAGAACTTTATTGTGATTTTTTTACTATACAGAAAAGATACATTTATATTTCATTCTTATTTCATTTAGTTATATAAATTTCCTCCTAGGCAGAACAAGCCCAAAATTATGTTTGACTTTTGAGGGTTTAGTGTGATATGAAGCCAGAACTAACATCTATACAAAATCTCTGATGAGTTAACCTATGGGCAAGGCGTGTACAGGGAAACCTTGACAGAAACTAAAGAATCTAAGATACCTATTAAACCTAAATTCAGCAAGATAAAATTGACTGACTAATCCTCTACATCCCAAACTGAGATCAGAGCCCATTTAGGTCCTGATCCCGCAATGAAATCCATCTGCCCATCGAGATTTCATTGCAAGTTCAGGTCTACATTTTAAAGCCCTCCTATATTATGGTCACTCCAGTCATTCACATCTAACTATATATTCAAGTATTTTGCTGAATAGGGGTCTTCTGTTGGTGCTAAATATCTTGCTACTAAGCCTCTCAAGTTTACAAGCTCTTCTTGTTTTGGCAATTAAACATATGCGATTCTTTAACCAAATATCGGACAGTGATTTTCAGAACTGTGTGCAAGTTGTTTGCACATCAAATGTACATGTGTAAATGCAATTAGAAACATCAGAAACTGTAATCTCTGAGGCAGGGCTATACTACTGTGGTTGTACAGTGGCTACACAATAGGTGCCCATTGTTGGGTGGCTCTTAGGCACCACCATAGTAAACATGATTGATAAACAAACAGCATGTATAAGACAGACACAAATTTTGCACAGGTTCTGAAAGCTTGGCTCTAGACATCTATTAAATCTATTTTTTTAAAATAGAGTTAGGAAATTATATAAAAACATTTGAGAGAGGTTCATGGAAAAACAATATTTCATACTACAACAGAGGCAGCTAATTATTTTTTCAAACACTATTACTGTGCTTGGGGCAGCACCCAAGGAGCTTACAACGAAGTGTAGAAACGTAATATACCAGATGGCCAGAGACAGAGAAGTACAATTTCTAAGGGAAGCGAGAGGTTTCCTCCTACTTTTTCATAGTTGGATTATACTAAAAATGGGTGTTACTTACCTATAACTGGAGGTTCTTGAAGATGTGTGGTCTAGGGTGACCAGATGTCCCTATTTTATAGGGACAGTCCCGATATTTGTGGCATTTTCTTCTATAGGCACCTATTACCTCCCACCCCCGTCCCGATTTTTCACACTTGCTGTCTGGGTCACCCTAGTGTGGTCCCTATCTGTAGTCCACACATAGGATACACATGCACACCATGTGCCTGAGTCCGGAATTTTTCACAGACAGTGTCCATTGGCCTGCACACACGTCATAGCTCTCATGCTCTGAGCAGAGGGCATAAGCGGTGGTGCGGACCGACATCTTTCCAGTTTCCCATTCTTACCTCAGTTCTAACAATCCCCAGCAGAGGGGGTGGAGGGTCGATAGTGGAATACAGATAGGGACCATATACCTCAAAGAACCCTTCAGTTACAGGTAAGCAACCTCAATTTTTTCTTTGAGAGATAATCCCATGCATATTATGCATGTGGGAGATTAACAAGCAGTAATCAGACATGGGGTGGACACAGAAGTGACAGCTGAATGTAATACTGCTGTCCCCACAGCTGTATCAGTTGCTGTTGACTACACCAGAGCATGAAGATATGCAAAGACCTCCAAGTAGCTGCCCTAAGTATCTTTAGGAGGAGTACATGTCTTAGTGAGGCAGCGGAAGAAGTTTGCCCTCTAGTTGAATGAGCTCACACACATACTCCGGAGAGGGAAGATGAGCTAATTGGTAACAAAGGGCAATACAACCCAAGATTCATTTTGAAAGTCTCTGTACCAATATATCCCGATCCCTTGATTGCTCTGCTATGGAAATAGTTTAGGTGTCTTACTAACATACTTTGTTCTTTGTAGATAAAAGGCTTAGCCCTTTGGAAGTCTAGAGAATACAGCCATTTCTCTTCATCTGAGGAAAAAATACTGGTAGGTGGATTACTTGACTCATTTGAAACTCAAACTACTTTAGGAACAAATCTAGGGTGGGGTTGTAATGAGACCTTTTCTTTATAGAGGGTAGTATATGGTGAGTCTGCCACGAGTGCTCAGAGCTAACTGACTCTTCTGACTGACGTTGTGGCTATTAGAAAGTCCACCTTCCTGGACAAATGGGCCAGAGCACATGTGGCCAGGCTTAAAGGGGAAGAGGTTAGTGAGCAATGATAAAACAAAATTGAGGTCCCAATGAGGTGCAATCTTCACCAGTGATGGAAAGTATATGAGAATCCCCTTCATTAATCTAGTTGTGACAGGATGAGTGAATATTGTACGGTTATCCACCGGAGGATGGAAACCACTGATCACTGCTAAATGTACTCACAGAGAACTGAGTGCAAGACCCAATGATTTAAGGGTAAGTAGATATTCTAAAATAGCAGGGATCCTGGCAGATTTTGGATACAAATTGAATAGGTGAGCCAAACAGGAGAAATGCTTCTATTTTGCTGAGTAACAGCTTCTCGTAGTCTCTCTTCTGCTTTGGTTAAGGATGAATTGCACCTTTAAGAACATAAGTGCTCTATTTCCGATGTCCATTCAAATACTAGGCCCTGAGTTGCAGCGGCCCAGAGTGAGGTGCTTGAACCTTCCAGGTAACGTGGGGATGTTCGTGGGTGAACTGAGAGCTTCAGCAGATCCATAAACCAGAACAGTTGAGTACTATCAGGATGACCTGAGCTCTGTCTTGATGGATCTTCCATAGAACTTGTAGTACTAATGGGTTGGGAGGGAAGACATACCCCAGGTGATTCTTCCATGACATTAGGAGAGGCATCTACCACTGAGACCTTGACCAAGGCTGCTCTGTAGCAGCACAGAGGAAGTTTCCTTTTCTCCCACAAGACATTCCCCATTGGGGGAAGATATTGTTGAAAACCAAATTATGAACCTCCTATTCATAATTCATGGCAAAATGTCTGCTCAGGCTGTCAGCTAGGTAGTTCTGCACCCCTCGTAAATATGCTGCTGATAGGGTTATGTGATGGCTGATGCACCAACTGCAGAGAGCAACTACCTTATGCAAAAAGGGAGAGATCTTGCTCCCCTCCGCTTGTTTATATAAAACACCATTGTCGTGTTGTCCGACATTATTTGGACACAACTGGATTGGATGAGTCGGAGGAAGGCATCGCAGACTCAAGGGACCGCCCTGAGTTCCGGTAAATTGACATGTATTCTGGACTCCAGACACCTTATGTCATATGATCACCCTCATGTGAGTGCCCCAAACCAAGCTGGTAACAATGGTTGCATCAGGAGTCAGTATTAGGAAAGGGATCCCTACTTGAACCATTCTCCAGTTTTGTCCACCAGGGGAAAGGATCTAAAACTTTGGTGGAATGGCTTTGCAATTTATGTTGCCTTTCTCTGGTGAGCACACAGAGAAAAGTCAGTCTGTAGGCAGCAAAGATGAAACTTGACAAACAGCATCATGTGTGCCATGTGTTTGAGGAGGGAAAGGAAAGTTTTGTTTAACGTCCTGGGTCTGATGTATGAGCGTGCTCATGGCCTGAAACCCCTTGAAAAGTAGATACATTCCTGCTATAGTTGAGTCCAACATCATCCCTTGTGACAGAATACACCCCTGCAGTCATATCCTACACACTATTGTAATAACCTTTATACAAAGTACGCCTTCTAAGGTATCATTTGAAAATTCTTAATTTTCTGGTTGGTGTTGTCCCAGTAAAATGCATGAGACAACATTGTATGTGAAATTAATAACACCATACAGGGAAATCTTATAACACATGTTCCAAACCTCCCAGCCCTGCACAAGCAAAAGCTGGCAAACAGGTCTGTCCTAAACAAAGGAATGTGTGCTTTGCTTAATTTGCATTAAAGCAGTAAACAGAGTCATCAAATAGGAAGGGAAGACAAAGGAAGGGTTATAATCACGAATCTCTCCCCATAATAATGGAAATAACCCCCTTAGACAGAGTATCTGCCTCGTCCACCGCAGCTTGGAGGAAAGTTTTGGGCACTAATCTGCCCTCATCCTAATCTAAGGCCTGGAAGGGGCCCTATCCACCTCAGGGAGCTTGTCCTTAAATTCCAAAATCTTATTAGTAAAATCTTATTTGGCCAAGAAGGCAGGATAATTTGAAATCCTGAACTGAAGGGAGGTGGAAGAGAAGACCTTTTTCCCTAAAAGGACACAAGCAACTCAACCTTTATGGAAGTAGCCTTTAGGTCCTGTTGCTTGGACCATGCTGTGGCCACCTTCACCACCAAGAGTTCGGCGGTGGATGAGAGAACCCTCCTCTCCTCCCACCGATGAAACAAAGCAGCACTTCTCATCCCTCTTATGGGTGGGAGCACAAGAAGCAGGAGTGTGCCAAACTGTTTTTGCTGGGTCCATGCTGGCCTCATTAATGGGGAGGGCCACTCCAATGGGACCGGAAGATTGTAAAATGTCTAGTAAACTGTGCTGAGGCTCCTGGACTTCCTCAAGCTGAATCTGTAGCTCTGAACTCACCTGTGCACAAGCTCTTGATACTGTTTAAAGTCATCTGATGGAGACTGAGAACGTGGAGTAACCACCTCACCCAGTGAAGACAATGAGCTTGGCTCTTGAAACTGTCAGAATCAGTTCATCTTCCACTTCTGAATATTCTGATGGGGCTGATTGTGGGTGTCTTGGCAATGGCAAATAGGACTCCTGAACTGATTCCAGGTGTCTAGTGTAGGGTTCCCATGGCCCCCCAATGTTGTCAGTTCGAAGGATCAAATGGCAGAGGAGGACCACATGGCATAGAGTACTACCTGTCTCTTGGGCAATCATATATGGTGGGAGGTCAGAACCCTGATCTTTGGGGACACTTGACTTATGCCACCACCATCCAATGCCACAGAGACTCCTGAGAGGCCTCAGACTCATCCAAAGAGAAAGACGGATACCTTATCTCGTAGAGAACTGATAGTACTGATGGTTGCACGTCAAGGCTGGCAGGTGGGACAGGAAAAAGACCCTGCTTTGTCAGGATAGTCTCTTTCTCTGGTATAGCCATGTACTGGAATAGAGATGGTCCTGATAGGAGTGGTGAATGCAGATAAGAGCAAAGATGTCCTCTGGTGAGAGGTAACACTCTAATGACTCTGGGATACCAGGAGAGTCCATTGGCAGAGCTGTTGGAACCAGAGCTTCCCTGGTCATTGTGACAATAAGCTTGCCCCATGGGTGTCACTACTAGTACTGCATCAGCTCTGGAAGTGGATGGGAGCACCAACAGCGGTTTATCCCAAACCTTCACCATCAGAGCCACTGTCAGAACAGTCAGAAACATATCCTTGCATGCCTCCTTCTCCTGTCAGAAAATGTACTTGGGCCTAAGTCCTTAGCACCCATGTGCGCTAGCTCTCCCAACTTTAACGGGATCAGGGAGGGATCCATTCTCTTTGGGGCAGTTTTAGATGAAAATGGCTTGTCCTTATGTCTATGAAAGTGCCGTTTTCTCTCATGTGAAGACTTCTCCTTAGGCTTAACATCTTGGCTTCTGTTTCCGAGCTCGAGTTCAGAGAGGTGCTGCCTGCTTGGTGAAACCTATGTATGGGGGCAGTCCCTGGCCCGCGTCTGACTGGGGATTCATCGCCTTCTCCATGAGATGTTTTCTGAGTCTCAGTTCCTGACACTCATGAGTTCTGGTGGAAAGTGTGGCAGATGCTGTACTTAGTAGAAATATGAGCCTCAAGGTAGTGTTGATGTTTGTCACTCACTGAAACGAAGCAAGGGCAGGAAACACTGCTTTTGAACCCCAGGACCCTGGGCATAATTCCAAACTTGGTGGGGTGGGGAGTGTCTCTGTGTGGGAAAGAAATGGGGTGGGGGGGGGACACTAACTACACTATCTGCCTGTGTAGACTAAACTACAATAACTACTACAACTATTACAATTAACTATATATAATATCTTACAGCAATGACGCAGTAAGAAAGAAGCTGAGGACACCAAAGATTCCAACTCAGACCATGCAATGGTAAGAAGGAACTAAAGAGGCGTCAGCCCACACCACCTTTTATGCCCTCGGTTTGGAGCACGGGAAGACCTATAGCACATATGTGAGCCAACAATACTGCTTGCAAAAAATTCTGGACTGAGTCACATGGTGCACATGTGTTTCTCACATGTGGAATACACCTAAGGACTATCACTCAAAGAAGAAATTGCTATTCTCAAAGCTGTACTCTTAATCAACAGATGCCACTAGTGCACAGCAAATAGTTGTCATGAAAAGGTGCTACATAAATTGATGGTGTAGTTAAGGAAGTGTCCATGTTTCTTTTAGCTTTATTCAAAATAAAAGGGGGAATTTATCCTTTTCCTCACACTGCAACCCTCTAATTATAATAGAAAAGGATGCTGGGTTTAATTTAAATGGATATTTTAAAATAGAAGAATCTCAACATTAAAAGAATAGATTTATTGCTGAACTGCTTGTTTAAAACAAAAATAAATAATAAAGAAGGTGAGCAAGTTGGGAGTGACGTGAAAAATTGCCTAAAAAGGTTGGAAAGCCGTGACTTGACTTTCAGATGTGTTGACTGCCCACAACGGTCTCTGAAATAAGTTGGAGCTGTGGATTCTCAGCCCCTGTGAAAATCAGGCAATAAAGTGTGACATTATTTTGCTGAGAAACAAAAACAAAACAATACAGTGATATAGTATGTACACAAAATGAATGATAAAACAAACCAATACATTTTCTTATAAGAATAAAGAGAAGGAATATGGTTACATTTTCATCACAAGGGTTTACTCATGCAATTCCCATAGACTAAATCCCTGAGAGTCATGAGGCTAAAAGGGGACACTGTTGAAAATGTACACTTAAGCTTTTTTACCAATAAACATCTGTTCATAACAGGTAAATTCTGCATATATCCCCACAGAAGTAGTTGTAAAATAAGAAAGCTGATTATATATAAAATAAAGCAGATAATGAACCTTGTAGGCCATATATTATATGGATATTTTCAGTCTGTTTACATTCCTGTTGTGCAGGTAAGAATATCACTACATACAATACACCCATGTTCAAAACCCTAAACTGCTGCTGATTGCCACTTACCCTCGCACAGTGCCTGTTTCCTGGTAATTCACTTGAATAAACTTGCCAAAGCGACTTGAGTTGTTATTATGTGCTGTCTTTGCATTTCCAAAAGCCTGTCATAATAAAGAGAAGATGTTACCATTGTGTTTCAGAAGATAGAAGCTGCATATAGCCTGCTTACATGCACATCACAGGCTTGCTTTTGGGACTTGGCTGTCATTGCACAAATGATGATAAAAACCTGGGGAAAGGTGGCTGAATGATTTAATAGATCTAATGCTTCTCACTGAACCTCAGAGGACCATGTTTACATCCAACTTAAGGTCTTAAGTAGAAAGGAGCCGTATGACAGTTTCATACAACAAAACCATCATATGCCATTATAAACCTCTGCTGTGAGAAAAATCAATGCTCAGCTAGAATGAAACTGATTACTTTCCTAATGCCATAGAGATCAGTCCCAAAAGTATTGGCTGAAATCATTTAGAAGGTCCACACACAGATGTTTGCATGGATGCTTCCTAAAATACCCTTTGAATGAATAGGAATTCAGTTTCTGGATAGACTTTTACTCATACGCAATTCATTAGCAATAGTCTACACTAATCTATCACTATCTAGATTTTAAAAGTTAAGCTTTGTTATGCTTCTATTTTCCCTCTTAGGTTGCAAAATGCTTGACGTTACAGGACTTCACCTACATCTAGTGCATCTCTCCCACCTATTTTCGTGAAATACTGACATATTTACTGAAACATTAATTTGGTGATACATACTAACGAGAGTAGTTCTGGTTCAGTAAAGACTCCCCAGCCGATATGATCAGAAAACAAAGCTGTTTCTAACCAGTGCAGCTGTTCCTGAGTTATTAGGCCAGGGGGAACAGTAGAGTTGGCCTCTTGACTCTAGTAATGCAGGATTATCCTGACAAGCGAAGCCTGGAGTTAAACCATGACTGTTCAAAGCAAGAGGGAGCGGGATGAGTCTCAATAAATAGAAACAAATAATTCTCTGACTGCGAGTACTGGCTCAAAATCACATATTGCAACAAAACAATCCTCTTAAGTCTGCAGTTATCTTTTGCATATATTTTGGTTCTAATCAAATCACTGAAGCAAGAAACATGAATGCCAATTATGACATGAAGTATTAAATCCAGTAAGTCCACTATGAGGCTTATTTATTAATGTTATAACTGGCTGATTTTTTTTTTCAAATGTGAACACATGGAAGATGTTAAAATTCAATTTGATCCATGTTAGTTTTCCACAGGTCACTAAAACAAAGTTCTACAATTACAGAAAACCATCAGAATAGCAAGTTGTGCTAGTATATACATGGGAATCAATTTTATGTGTTATCTGGTGAACACTTGCACACTGTGTGTGTTTCATAGATTCATAGACTCCACAGCCACAAGGGAACATTGTGATCACCTAGTCTGACCTCCTGTATAATACAAGCCATAGAATTTCCCAAAAAGAATTCCTAGAGTAGATCTTTTAGAAAAATACCCAGTGTGAGAGTGAGAGAATGAGAGTGAGTGCGAGAGAGTGAGAGGTCACCTCCCTCCTTTTACACACAAGGTCATCTTAGATTGCTCCAAACAGTCCTGACACAAAAATGACACCACTGCAGTATTTTGTATATACAGTCCCTTTAAAATGATCAAATGAAAGTTCCACATACATTTTCGCCTCAAAGAATAAAACACTGTATACATTTTCTACCAAATTCTGAAGCAACCAATCTGAGAATGCACAGAAGGTAACTTTACTTCCATCTCATGAATCAACAAGCTACTAATTTACTTTTTTAGGTTACTTGGTAACATAAGCTTAGATTTTCAAGGAATGCTCTTTTGGTTCAGAGCTGATCACTTCAATACAATCCTCTGCCAAGGTTTATGATTGAAACTAGTAAGAAAAATGTGTGAGATGAATAGCTATAAATGCAGGATCTTAAAACATTGCCTCAATGGCAAGTTGACTCAGTATTCCCTAACTTTCATTACCTTAAGCACTGTATTAAAAGCTATACTGTATCCAGCCTGCCTTGCAGTTCTAAATAAAACAATGGGATTTTTTTTTTAGTCTAGAATTTGGGACAGAAAGAGAACTCCCACCTGAAATAAAGAAAATTGTGATTCTGAACATACTTTTCACTGGTGTAGATGGAAAAATCCAAAGACAAACTGAATTTTAAGAAGCATGCTAAACAAATACCACTACCCAAACAATCAGTGAAGGATGCTTTGAACAAGGACCGTAATAGAGAGGAGGGAGAGAAATGCATGTCTAATTAATGTTATGAGCAGCAGTGAGTTACACAATAATACACACTATTTCTTTTTGCAGCAGTTCATGAATCTACCAATGAATAGCTTTTCTTGTCTTTCTAAGAACATGTAGACCAGTGTTTGCTTGATGTAGTACAAACAGCAACACAAAAAGAGACAGCAACATGGTCTAGAGTGGATAGCACACTGCACTGGGAATCCGGAAATCTGGTTTCTATTTTTGGCACTGTCAATGACCTTTATGTGACCTTGGACAAGTCACATCAGTGCTCTAGTCCTGTGTCCTCTCCCACCCTGTGTCTGTTTTGTCTATTCACACTATAAACTCATCCGGGCAGGGATTGACTCTCCCTCTGTTTTTGTACAGTGTCTAGCAAAGGGTTCTCAAAGTTTTGTACTGGTGACCCCTTTCACGTAGCAAGCCTCTGAGTGTGATCCCCCTTATAAATTAAAAACACTTTTTAATATATTTAACACCATTATAAATGCTAGAGGAAAAGCAGGGTTTGGGATGGAGACTGATAGCTTGCGACCCTCCGTGCAATAACCTCGCGACCCCCTGAGGGGTCCCGACCCCCAGTTTGAGAACCCTTGGTCTAGCACAACAGGGTTCAGAATGTAACTACAAACATACCAGTCACCACCACTCCACAGTTAAGCTAAGTTTTGCATTTACACAAATACTTATATTAAGAATAAGGAACAAAACCGAAATACTATACCAATTTTTCAACAATGGAATTTACTGCTTGGTTATTTCTTATCTAAATGAAGCTAGAGATAAACCATTTGAAAGAATACTAATCAGAAATGGACATTCCAAGGTTATAGTGCAGAAATTCTCCTTTACTTAAGCTATTATATACATGAGTTGAAGGATTTACCTGTGTTCTTCAATTTGTCTTACCCTAATAGCTCAGACAAAAGCTACAGCAGTTCAGCAGTGCAGAGCAACAGTACCAATCTAATAAGCAGCATGTGTTTATATTCCATGTCAATCAGCACATTGCCCCAGGTGTCCTCTGAATAAAACCAATAAACTTGGAACAATAATTCTGTGTTTGGAACATGGCTTGTACTTACATATGTATTATTAATAATATTCATTTAATTTTTTTAAATCTTTTCTGGAATAGGATTGAAATTAAAGACCACAAAACCCATATGCTAAGTGACTGAGAAACTTTATTTAAAACAAATTGATATTATTCACGTAAGTGAGTTTGCATTAGCAAGCAACAATATAAAAAAACCAGCTACAAGGCAAGCCAGTTGTACTCAATCACCCTTTCATGTTTCTTTAAAAAATTAACCAAATATCAATACTATTGAGGTTTTATGATCAGTTGGCTGTCTAGTTCTCTGTGCTGTACTGTACTGAGATGATGAGATCATTGTTTCAGAGAGAGAAATGAATTCTATTTATCAGAATTGTTATTTAGGAAGGGTCCTATTCAGAAGTCAGTCAATCTACTGGCTCAAGGAAACTACAATTATAGGAGCTGCTCCCCCAGTCAGACAGGGTACAGTACTTATTTCTGTCCCCTTCCCACAAGCCTTGTCATATATTCTCAGTGCATGCCAAATCAGAAGCAAGGAAATTACGTTGAGAGGTGCACTGAGCAGCTCAGCAAGTCCTCCAGTATCTTAAGGGCAGAAATTTCTATTCTGTTTGGAAGTCAGAGAAAAATTCTCAAAGATCAGCAGGTCTCAAAAGCTGAGAGCCTCATTTCTGAGAATGGTCAATAGGAAAAAATTAACCACCTCATATACAAAAGCGGACATTTGCAGAGGAGGTAAGCCCATTATTAGAGTGAAGATGAGAGATCTCTTCACTTCCCCTTACAACCCACCACCTCTGCAGGTTATTTTCTTTACAAAAAAAATCCCATATGTTGGGCAGAAGCCCACCCACCTCCTCATAGGCAGATGTAGCAGTCACAGTCATTAGGAATGCAGTAAGCTTCCTTAGGTCATGTGTTCTCATGTAGGGAATAGAGGTATTGACTAAGTATAGGGAATTGCAAGAGTTGGAGTTGTGAGCTGCATGAATTCTCCACCTTCGTAAGCTGGGGGCAGGTCCTCAAGGAATCAATTCTGAAGCACTTAGAGTAGAAGAACAGTCAGCATGGATTCACCATTCATCCTGACTAATCTAATTGCCTTCTAGGACGAGATAACTGGCTCTGTGGATGAGGGGAAAGCGGTGGACGTGTTGTTCCTTAACTTTAGCAAAGCTTTTGACATGGTCTCCCACAGTATTCTTGCCAGCAAGTTAAAGTATGGGGTGGATGAATGGACTACAAGGTGGATAGAAAGCTGTCTAGATTGTCGGGCTCAACGGGTAGTGATCAATAGCTCCATGTCTAGTTGGCAACCGGTATCAAGCAGAGTGCCCCAAGGGTCGGTCCTGGGGCCGGTTTTGTTCAATATCTTCATTAATGATCTGGAGGATGGCGTGGATTGCACCCTCAGCAAATTTGCAGATGACACTCAACTGGGAGGAGCGGTAAATACACTGGAGGGTAGGGATAAGATACAGCGGGACCTAGACAAATTAGAGGATTGGGCCAAAAGAAATCTGATGAAGTTCAACAAGAACAAGTGCAGAGTCCTGCACTTAGGACGGAAGAATCTCATGCACCGCTACGGACTAGGGACCGAATGGCTAGGCAGCAGTTCTGCAGAAAAGGACCTAGGGGTTATAGTGGACGAGAAGCTGGCTATGAGTCAATGGTGTGTCCTTGTTGCCACGAAGGCTAATGGCATTTTGGGATGTATAAGTAGGGGCATTGCCAGCAGATCGAGGGATGTGATCGTTCCCCTCTATTCGACATTGGTGAGGCCTCATCTGGAGTACTGTGTCTAGTTTTGGGCCCCACACTACAAGAAGGATCTGGAAAAATTGGAGAGCATCCAGCAGAGGGCAACAAAAATGATTAGGGGACTGGAACACATGACTTATGAGGAGAGGCTGAGGGAACTGGGGATGTTTAGTCTGCAGAAGAGAAGAATGAGGGGGGATTTGATAGTTGCTTTCAACTACCTGAAAGGAGGTTCCAAAGAGGATGAATCTAGACTGTTCTCAGTGGTAGCAGATCACAGAACAAGGAGTAATGGTCTTAAGTTGCAGTGGGGGAGGTTTAGGTTGGATATGAGGAAAAACTTTTTCACTAAGAGGGTGGTAAAGCACTGGAATGCATTACCTAGGGAGGTGGTGGAATCTCCTTCTTTTGAGGTTTTTAAGGTCAGGCTTGACAAAGCCCTGGCTGGGATGATTTAGTTGGGGATTGGTCCTGCTTTGAGCAGGGGCTGGACTAGATGACCTCCTGAGGTCCCTTCCAACCCTGATATTCTATGATTCATGACATTTTTCTTTTGGCTTTACACAGCAGGCCAACCTGTCTTATGACCTGAGAGTCCATGGAAACTATTATATGTAATATCACAAGTCCCATAATAGGTTATACCAATTTTTCATATTTTCTTTATTACTCCTTTATATATGAGAGGTCTTCGGGACATGTCTTCCTATAATTTCACAAGATTAACCATATGGCAGAGGCATTCTGAAAATACAGGTTTCAGAGTGGTAGCCATGTTAGTCTGTATCAGCAAAAACAATGAGGAGTCCTTGTGGCACCTTAGAGATTAACACATTTATTTGGGCATAAGCTTTCGTGAAAATACAGTTACCAACTAGCTTAAAAGGACAGTTCAGAGTTAACTTGAGGCGATTTAATATATTTTGTTTGTTTCATTTATGAGGTCTTTTTAAAAGAGTGACTAGGTTATAAAATAGAGTGGGCAAATTTTTTGGCCCGAGGGCCACATCGGGGTAAGAAACTGTATTGAGGGCCAGGTAGGGAAGGCTGTGCCTCCCCAAAAAGCCTGGCCTTGCCCCCTATTAAGCCCCCCCCACTTCCCACCCCGACTGTCTGCCTCAGAACCCCTGACTCATCCAACCCCCCTGCTCCTTGTCCCCTGACTGCCCCAACCTATCCACACCCCCGCCCCCTATCCAACCCCCCTGCTCATTGTCCCCTGACTGCCCCAACCTATCCACATCCCCGCCCCCTGACAGGCCCCCCGAGACTCCCACGCCCTACCCAACCCCCCTGTTCCCCAACCGCCCCACAACCTCCACCCCATCCAACTGCTCCCTGTCCCCTGACTGTCCCCTGGGACCCCCCGCCCCAACCACCCCCTGGGACCTCCTACACAACCCCCTCACTGCCGCATGTGCCGCCACTGCCTCCCCCTTACCATGCTGCTCAGAGCGGCAGGAGCTCGCAGCCCCGCTGCCCGCAAGGCAGCGTACCTATGTGGGAGGGGCCGGGGGCGAGCCTCCAGGGCCAGGAGCTCAGGGGCTGGGCAGGAAGGTCCTATGGGCCGTAGTTTGCCCACCTCTGTTATGAAAAGTCCTATTAAGGCACTTTATACATGAACAAGTCTAGATATATTTGAACTGTACACTGTGTTCTTGTAAAGCCAGTAAGATTATATGTAATGTAACAGTACAGCCTTGGAAAACTGTGAATAAACTACAACTATTTCAGTAAAACAAATTCTGTTCTGTCTATATTATTTCCCTCTGCTAACTGATTGGTACAAGGCTGCAAATGCTTATTGGCAAAACTCCATAAAGAGCATTCCTAAAATTCTAGGCAAGGCCAGAGCTTTTACTGGCCAAGGCTCAACATTTTGAAGAAAAAAAAAATTAATACTCCTCTGTACTAGCAAATACATCCAGTCTGTACTAGACATTGATTCAAGAATTCAAAAAATTTAGCTCCAGACAAGTAATGGTTCCACTCTTGTAAGTTCTGACCACATTTTTAAACAGAAAAGATATTTTGATTGGGCTAGCATTGACTTTAAAAGTACATTAATCTTAAAAGCTACATTAGGTCATTTGAAAAGGTTTACAAAAAATTCAATGCTGTCAATCTGAAATGCTCAAAAATCACGAGTCTGGTCACAAAAAAGCATTAAATTAATATTAAATAGCATGAGATTTTAAAAAAATGTTTGGGGTTCTTTTTTATTGCTTTTGGGGTTGTGTCTCTTTATGGTTCATGTTTTATAACCTTTTTCCCCACAACCAGGAGTAAAATATTGCTATTTTAAATAAAAGCTGAGATTCTCATATAATCACATGATTCCAGAAGCTGGGACTTTAAGGAAAAAAACCCTGAGCAACAAAAGTTTTAATGATACAAGTGCAGTGTAGACCTTTGGGAACTTGCACTAAAAATTTCAAGAGTTGGACTTGCAAAAAAAAATAAGTTACCTTTTCCTTCCACCCTACCTGCTTCTCCAACTACAGACCCATCCCTTACTCTTCAAACTTATTTTATTTACATAGATTTCCTCCCATTCAACTCTGCCTTTAATTCCTTCCAATCTGGCTTCTGCCCACCTCAACTCTACTGAAACCACTCTTGCTAAATTCTCTAGTGACCTCTCTCTGGCTAAATCTCAAAGCCTCTACTCAACCCTCATTTCCCACTCCCCACCCCTATGTTGTTCTTGACAACATCTATCCTCTCCTTGACATATGACTCTTCCTGGGCTTCTGAAATACTGTTCTCTCTTGGTTTTTCTTCTACCTCTCTCACTATCCTTCAGCAACTCTTTCAATGGGACCACCACCCTGCTCCAACCTGGGATAACCCAGAATTCTGTCACTGACCCCTTTCCCATGTGCTCAGGACTTCAGTTCTGTAGCTCATCTGAAATCCCAAGACCTCCAAGCACTAGAAGAGACCTTTGGAATATCTCCTTTCCCTAACAGCATTCATTTTTATGAATTACAGGTTGCAAAATATCAGAACTATATTTTGTCCATTCGGAGCCTGAGAACAGTGAAATTTGCGTGGGAAAAGGGAACGAACTATGGGAATGGACCCAGTCTCCCAGAAGCAAGTGTAGGGGGGAATAAAGAAGGGAGAAAGAGAAAGGGAGAAGAGAAGAATTCCACCTAATATAACATTAAAGGAATGGTCAGCAAGAAAAGAACAAGACCAGTAAAAAGAGCCAAAGTGAAGCAGCTGATCAACAATGTCTCTGCTAGGAGATATTGAAAAGACTATGTAGAAACCTTTTGGCTTGAAAACATGTTATTAATGACTTTTATTAAGACAATTTTGTAGAGAGGGTGGATGCCAGACTGGAGACAAAGAAGAAGAAAGCTGAAGGAGGCTTTATTATATTATGTGAAGCTATTTCTGAGGCTGAATCTTGTATCATAAGTTCTTTTTTGCACACAGTGTGGGTGCACTAAGACATCAGTGAAAATGTAAAGTTTTTCATATACTAGCACAAGTGCCAGCACTGACTTACCTAGCTATCATCACAGCACATGAAACTCAAAAATATAATGTACTGAAACACAAAATATACTGTTCACACTATTAACTTATGAGAATGAATGAAGCTTGTATACTAGAATTATTATCATCATTATTATTTATAGCAGGGGTGGGCAAACTACAGCCCACGGGCTGGATCGGTCCTGTGGGCCATTTTAAGCTGTCCCTTGAGCTCCCACTATGGAACGGGGTCTGGGGCTCCCCGCTCCAGCTGGGGAGCAGGGCTGGGGGCCGCGGCATGGCCTCCCTTCGGCACTCCAGCTGGGGAACAGGATATGGGGCAGCTCCACGTGACTCCCAGAAGCAGGGGCCTGGCCCACCTCTGGCTCCTATGTGCTCTAATGACCCCACTCCAATGGCCCCATCCGGCATTCCAATGGGGATTCCAGGGGCAGTGCCTGCGGATGGGGCAGCGTGCTGAGCTGCCTGGCCACGCCTCTGCATAGGAGCCAGAGAAGGGAAATGCCACTGCTTCCAGGAACTGCTTGAGGTAAGTGCTGCCCAGAGCCTGCACCCCTGAGCCTCTCCTCACGTTCCAACCCCCTGCCCCCTGATCCCCCTCCAACCCTCCGAACCCCTCGATCCCAGCCCAGAGCCCCCTCCTGCACTCCAAACCCCTCATCCCCAGCCCCAACCCAGAGCCCCCACCCTACCCCAGTCCTCCGTCCCAGCCCAGAGCCCCCTCCCGCACCCTGAACTCTATTTTCTGGCCCCACACCACAGCCTGCACCCCACAACAGAGCCCTCACCCCCTCCTGCACCCCAACCCCAATTTTGTGAGCAGTCGTGGCCCGCCATACAATTTCTATTCCCAGATGTGGCCCTCGGGGCAAAAAGTTTCCCCACTCCTGATTTATAATATAATATAGGTCCTCCTGGCCCTAAACCAGGACCCTGTTGTGCTATAGAGCTCTCTCCTCTCGGCACAGAGCGGCTATTCAAGAGATCTTACAGCGGCACAGCTGCATCGGTACAGCTACAGCCACTCCATTGTAAGGAATGCAGTGTAGCTGCTCTTTGTCACCAGGAGAGAGCTCTCCTGATGACAAAAGAAAACCACCCCCAACGAAGGGTGGTAGCTTCATCGCCAGGAGAGCGTCTCTTGCCAATGAAGCACTGTCCACACCAGCACTTTTTGTCATTAAAACTTTTGCCATTCAGGGCTGTGTTTTTTTCACACCCCTGAGCGACAAAAGTTTTAGTGATGCAAGTGCAGTGTAGTGTAGACATAGCCTATGCCCTGGTCTACACTAGGACTTTAGGTCGAATTTAGCAGCGTTAAATCGATGTAAACCTGCACCCGTCCACACAATGAAGCCCTTTATTTCGACTTAAAGGGCTCTTAAAATCGATTTCCTTACTCCACCCCTGACAAGTGGATTAGGGTTTAAATCGACGTTGCCGGCTCGAATTTGGGGTGCTGTGGACACAATTCGATGGTATTGGCCTCTGGGAGCTATCCCAGAGTGCTCCATTGTGACCGCTCTGGACAGCACTCTCAACTCAGATGCACTGGCCAGGTAGACAGGAAAAGAACCGCGAACTTTTGAATCTCATTTCCTGTTTGGCCAGCGTGGCAAGCTGCAGGTGACCATGCAGAGCTCATCAGCACAGGTGACCATGATGGAGTCCCAGAATCGCAAAAGAGCTCCAGCATGGACCGAACAGGAGGTACGGGATCTGATCGCTGTTTGGGGAGAGGAATCCGTGCTATCAGAACTCCGTTCCAGTTTTCAAAATGCCAAAACCTTTGTCAAAATCTCCCAGGGCATGAAGGACAGAGGCCATAACAGGGACCCGAAGCAGTGCCGCGTGAAAACTTAAGGAGCTGAGGCAAGCCTACCAGAAAACCAGAGAGGTGAACGGCCGCTCCGGGTCAGAGCCCCAAACATGCCGCTTCTGTGATGAGCTGCATGCCATTTGAGGGGGTTCAGCCACCACTACTCCAGCCGTGTTGTTTGACTCCTTCAATGGAGATTGAGGCAACACGGAAGCAGGTTTTGGGGACAAAGATGACGACGATGAGGAGGAGGTTGTAGATCGCTCAGAGCAAGCAAGTGGAGAAACCGGTTTTCCCGACAGCCAGGAACTGTTTCTCACCCTGGACCTGGAGCCAGTACCCCCTGAACCCACCCAAGGCTGCCTCCTGGACCCGGCAGGCGGAGAAGGGACCTCCGGTGAGTGTACCTTTTAAAATACTATACATGGTTTAAAAGCAAGCATGTGAAAGGATTAATTTGCCCTGGCATTCGCGGCTCTCCTGGATGTACTCCCAAAGCCTTTGCAAAAGGTTTCTGGGGAGGGCAGCCTTATTGTGTCCTCCATGGTAGGATACTTTACCACTCCAGGCCAGTAACACATACTCGGGAATCATTGTACAACAAAGCATTGCAGTGTATGTTTGCTGGCATTCAAACAACATCCGTTCTTTATCTCTCTGTGTTATCCTCAGGAGAGTGAGATATCATTCATGGTCACCTGGTTGAAATAGGGTGCTTTTCTTCAGGGGACACTCAGAGGTGCCCGTTCCTGCTGGGCTGTTTGCCTGTGGCTGAACAGTAATGTTCCCCGCTGTTAGCCACGGGGAGGGGGGATGGTTGAGGGGGTAGGTACGCGGTGGAGGGAGGCAAAATGCGACCTTGTAATGAAAGCACATGTGCTATGTATGTATTGTTAACAGCAAGGTTTACCCTGAAAGAGTGTAGCCACTGTTTTATAAAATGTGTCTTTTTAAATACCGCTGTCCCTTTTTTTTTCTCCACCAGCTGCATGTGTTTCAGTGATCACAGGATCTTCTCCTTCCCAGAGGCTAGTGAAGATTAGAAAGAAAAAAAACCGCACCTTGTGATGAAATGTTCTCTGAGCTCATGCTGTCCTCCCACACTGATAGAGCACAGACGAATGCATGGAGGCAAATAATGTCAGAGTGCAGGAAAGCACAAAATGACCAGGAGGAGAGGTGGCGGGCTGAAGAGAATAAGTGGCGGGCTGAAGCTCAAACCAGTATGCTCCAGTGTATGGTTGAGCTGCAGCAAAGGCAGCTGGAGTACAGACTGCCGCTACAGCCCCTGTGTAACCAACTGCCCTCCTCCCCAAGTTCCATAGCCTCCTCACCCAGATGCCCAAGAACGCGGTGGGGGGGCCTCCAGCCAACCAGCCACTCCACCACAGAGGACTGCCCAAAAAACAGAAGGCTGGCATTCAATAAATTTTAAAGTTGTAAACTTTTAAAGTGCTGTGTGCCATTTTCGTTCCCTCCTCCACCACCCCTCCTGGGCTACCTTGGTAGTCATCCCCCTATTTGTGTGATGAATGAATAAAGAATGCATGAATGTGAAGCAACAATGACTTTATTGCCTCTGCAAGCGGTGATTGAAGAGAGGAGGGGAGGGTGGTTAGCTTACAGGGAAGTAGAGTGAACCAAGGGCCCCAAGGAGGTTTCATCAAGGAGAAACAGAGAACTTTCACACCGTAGCCTGGCCAGTCATGAAACTGGTTTTCAAAGCTTCTCTGATGCGTACCGCACCCTCCTGTGCTCTTCTAACCGCACTGGTGTCTGGCTGCGCGTAACCAGCAGCCAGGCGATTTGCCTCAACCTCCCACCCCGCCATAAATGTCTCCCCCTTACTCTCACAGATATTGTGGAGTGCACAGCAAGCAGTAATAACAGTGGGAATATTGGTTTTGCTGAGGTCTAAGCGAGTCAGTAAACTGCGCCAGCACCCCTTTAAACATCCAAATGCACATTCTACCACCATTCTGCACTTGCTCAGCCTGTAGTTGAACAGCTCCTGACTACTGTCCAGGCTGCCTGTGTACGGCTTCATGAGCCATGGCATTAAGGGGTAGGCTGGGTCCCCACGGATAACTACAGCCATTTCAACATCCCCAACAGTTATTTTCTGGTCTGGGAATAAAGTCTCTTCCTGCAGCTTTTGAAACAGACCAGAGTTCCTGAAAATGCGAGCGTCATGTCCCCTTCCCGGCCACCCCACATTGATGTTGGTGAAACGTCCCTTGTGATCCACCAGTGCTTGCAGCACTATTGAAAAGTACCCCTTGCGGTTTATGTACCTGCCGGCTTGGTGCTCCGGTGCCAAGATAGGGATATGGGTTCCGTCTATGGCCCCACCACAGTTAGGGAATCCCTTGCAGCAAAGCCATCCACTATGACCTACACATTTCCCAGGGTCACTACCCTTGATATCAGCAGATCTTTGATTGCGTGGGCTACTTGCATCACAGCAGCCCTCACAGTAGATTTGCCCACTCCAAACTGATTCCCAACTGACCGGTAGCTGTCTGGCGTTGCAAGCTTCCAGAGGGCTATTGCCACTCGCTTCTCAACTGTGAGGGCTGCTCTCATCGTGGTGGTATTGTGCCTCAGGGCAGGGGAAAGCAAGTCACAAAGTTTCATGAAAGTGCCCTTACACATGCGAAAGTTTCGCAGCCACTGGGAATCGTCCCAGACCTGCAACACTATGTGGTCCCACCAGTCTGTGCTTGTTTCCCGAACCCAGAATCGGCGTTCCACCGCATGAACCTGCCCCATTAGCACCATGATGCATGCATTGGCAGGGCCCATGCTTTCAGAGAAATCTGTGTCCATGTCCTGATCACTCACGTGACCACGCTGATGTCGCCTCCTCACCCGGTATCGCTTTGCCAGGTTCTGGTGCTGCATATACAGCGGATAATGCGTGTGGTGTTTAATGTGCTCTTAATTGCCAAAGTTAGCTGAGCGGCATCCATGCTTGCCTTGGTATGGCGTCCGCACAGAAAAAAGGTGCGGAACGATTGTCTGCCGTTGTTCTGACGGAGGGAGGGGCGACTGACGACTTGGCTTACAGGGAATTAAAATTAACAAAGGGGGTGGCTTTACATCAATGAGTATTTCAGGCAGGACTTCACGGAGGGTTCCAATAACAAATGGTGCACCTAAGTAATTGTTATTGGAACAAGCAGGTTGGTCTGGCCTCTGATTGATACATGGCTAGATTTACCTCGCTGCACCTTCTCTGAGTGACTGCAGTGTGATCTAGAGGAATGAGTCCCCTAGACGGGGGAGGAGGGGAAGCAAATGAGTACAAAACAAATCTGGTCTATTTCTTGTTTTGATCCACTCCATCTATCTTTTTCATCTTTGGCTGGCAGCAGACGGTGCAGAAGGACTACAAGCCATCCACATCTCATGGCTGCTCGGCAGAAGATGGTGCAGTAGGACTGCTAGCCATCCTCATCTCTTGCCTGCCTGGCAGAAGATGGTACAGTAGGACTGCTAACAATCCATATCGCCTGCCTGCTCACCATAAGATGGTTCAATAGGACTGACTGCAGGACTGAAGAGAATGATCTAGTCAAGTCACTCCAAATTTAGTCCCTGCGCCCATGTCTGCCCAGGCGCTCCTGATCGACCTCACACAGGCGACCAGGAGCACCTCGGACATGACGATGACAGCTACCAGTCCTACTGTACTGTCTGCCGCCACAAGGCAATGGGTTGCTGCTGCTGTGTAGCAATGCAGTACCACGTCTGCCAGCACCCAGGAGACATACGGTGACGGTTACCTGAGCGGGCTCCATGCTTGCCGTGGTATGGCATCTGCACAGGTAACTCAAAAAAAAGGCGCGAAACAATTGTCTGCTGCTGCTTTCACGGAGGGAGGGAGGGAACGGGGGCCTGGAGATATGTACCCAGAACCACCTGCAACAATGTTTTAGCCCCAACAGGCATTGGGATCTCAACCCAGGATTCCAATGGGCAGCGGAGACTGCGGGAACTGTGGGATAGCTACCAACAGTGTAACACTCCGGAAGTCGATGCTTGCCTCGGTACTGTGGAAGCACTCCGCTGAGTTAATGCACTTAGAGCATTTTCTGTTGGGACACACTCACTCGAATATATAAAAACGATTTCTAAAAAAATGACTTCTATAAATTCGACCTAATTTCGTAGTGTAGACATACCCTTAGTCTCTGCAGCCCTGATGGATGCCTTGAGAGAGGCTTTAATTGAAGCTGGAAAAAGCACACAAAGACCTAAAAGAAAATCTTTTACAGCCATTTGCATGTTCTTATTTTCAAGAATGTAAGTAAAAAAGTAAGATTAGAATTTCAGGCCCAACCAGTGTAGCCTTGCCCCATAGTTGGAGAAAGCCTGAAGGAGATTATATATACTTTTTCCAGGACACATGAATGTTCATAATTGACAATTATGCAAATGTTCATTTCATGTGTTGCATGTAGATAATCCAACAGTTATTCTCTGACTCTAAAAAGTTCATGCTGAATTTACAAAATGTTAAAGAACTCTTAACACATATTAGAAAGGGTTTTATACTCCTCTGCTTCTTTCAAAAAATTTTGTTTAAAAAAGTGCCATCCTAAGCAATGAGGTGACATTTCCAAAGAACGTATAACTGCAGAAAGTATTCAGCAACATATAAGCTCGGATCAAGAGCTTTTATGAAAAAGGTCTGAAGTTTTGGGACTCCCACATCAAGACCTCTGAATTAATTCACACAGAGTCAGAATTTAAGGCCAAAAGAGACCACCAAATCATCTAGCCCAGTGGATCTCAACCTTTTCAAACTACTGTAACCCTTTCAGGATCTGATTTGTCTTGCATATCCCCAGTTTCACCTCACTTAAAAACTACTTGCTTACAAAATCAGACAAAAATACAGAAGTGTCACAGTACATGGTTACTGAAAAACTGATGACTTTCTCATTTTTACTATCTAATTATAAATCAATTGGAATATAAATATTGTACTTACATTTCAGTGCATAGTATCTAGAGCAGTATAAACAAGTCATTGTCTGTATGAAATTTTAGTTTGTAGTGACAGGTTTCAGAGTAAGAGCCGTGTTAGTCTGTATTCGCAAAAAGAAAAGGAGTACTTGTGTGACTTCACTAGTGCTTTTTACGTAACCTGTTGAAAAACTAGGCAAATATCTAGATGAGTTAATGTAACCCCTGGAAGACCTCTGCATACCCCTGGTTGAGAACCATTGATCCAGTCTGATTTCCTTTATATGACAGGTCACCACCACCCGCACACTAAACCCAATCATTCAAATTAGCTGACAGAAGACTGGACTATTATCTGCCACAGGCAGAGAACAGGACGTCCTTTAGTTTCAAATTGTGTGTGTGTGTGTGTGTGTGTGTGTGTGTGTGTGTGTGTGTATATATATATAGATAAGGGATGTTGATTAATCACAATTAACTCATGCGATTAACTCAAAAAAATTAATCGTGATTAATCGCACTGTTAACAGAATGCCAAATGAAATGTATTCAATATTTTTGGATGTTTTTCTACATTTTCAAATATATTGATTTTATTACAACATAGACTACAAAGTGCACAGTGCTCACTTTATATTTTTGATTACAAATATTTGCACTGTAAAAATGATAAAAGGTAGTATTTTTCAATTCACCTCATACAAGTACTATAGTGCAATCTCTTTATTATGAAAGTGTAACTTACAAATGTAGATTTTTTTTAACATAACTGCACTCAAAAACAAAACAATGTAAAACTTTAGAGCTTACAAGGCCACTCAGTCCTACTTCTTGTTCAGCCAATCGCTAAGACAAACAAGTTTGTTTACATTTACAGGAGATACTGCTGCCTGTTTCTCATTTACAATATCACCTGAAAGTGAGAACAGGTGTTCGCATGGCACTTTTGTAGCTGGCGTTGCAAGGTATTTACATGCCAGATATGCTAAACATTGTATGCCCCTTCATGCTTCGGCCACAATTCCAGAGAACATGCTTCCATGCTGATGATGCTCATTAAAAAATTAATGCATTAATTAAATTTGTGACTGAACTCCTTGGGGGAGAATTGTATGTCTCCTGTTCTGTTTTACCCGCATTCTGCCATATATTTCATGTTATAGCAGTCTCGGATGATGACCCAGCATATGTTCGTTTTAAGATAGTTTTAACAGCAGATTTGACAAAACACAAAAAATGTACCAATGTGAGATATCTAAAAATAGCTACAACACTCAACCCAAGGTTTAAGAATCTTGAAGTGCCTTCCAAAACCTGAGAGGGATGAGGCGTGGAGCATGCTTTCCGAAGTCTTCAAAGAACAATAGTCCAATGTGGAAACTACAGAGCCTGAACCACCAAAAAAGAAAATCAACCTTCTGCTGGTGGCATTTGACTCAGATGACGAAAATGAACATGCGTCAGTCCCCCCTGCTTTGGATCGTTATCGAGCAGAACCCATCATCAGCATGGACACCTGTCATCTGGAATGGTGACTGAAGCAGGAAGGGACATATGAATCTTCAGCACATCTGGCTCATAAATATCTTGTGACGCCGGCTAAAACAGTGCCATAAAACAGTGTTCTCACTTTCAGGTGACTTTGGAAATAAGATGCAGGCAGCAGCATCTCCTGCAAATTGTAACCAAACTTGTTTGTCTGAGCAACTGGCTGAGGTAGTACTGAGTGGGCTTGTACGCTTCTACATTGTTTTATTTTTGAATGAAGTTTTTTTTTGTACATAATTCTACATTTTTCAGTTCAACTTTCATGATAAAGAGATTGCACTACAGTACTTGTATTAGGTTAATTGAAAAATGCAATCTCTTTTGTTTTTTACAGTGCAAATATTTGTAATAAAAAATAAATATAAAGTGACCACTGTTCACTTCGTATTCTGTGTTGTAATTGAAATTAATATATTTGAAAATGTAGAAAATATCCAAAATATTTAAATATTAACAGTGCGATTAATCATGATTAATTTTTTTAATCGCTCGATTAATTCTTTTAATCGCTCAACAGCTCTAATATATATGCACACACAGTTTGTGTATACTTTATGCAATGTAACAAGGCTATCACAACTACATATGTAAGTGTAAAAATTCTAAAATATATTTCCATAAAATACATGGCTGTCCACAAGACAATGCATTACAACATTTATTGTATTCTCTCTCTCTCTCACTCACACACACACACACACACACACACACTCTTATTTCCTGCATAGGCTACCCACAGTATGAGTGAGTGGACAGGAGTCGAGTGTTTGTGAGGCCACTACATCTCCTTCTGTGCAACTGGGTAGGAATGCATGAACCACTGACTCGGCTCCATGCAAAGCCAGGGAAATAATCTATTATGGTTATAGGTCAGTAGCAGACTACTTCCTCTGGAGCTGAGGCGGGGGAGTTGGGGGACCTGGATCACTGATCTGCTCCAGGGACAACACAACTATGCACTTTTCTTTCTCAGGGCTGTCCATTAAACTATCCTGCCTTAGAAATGAGTCTACAGGTATTTTATAACATTTGCTAAGAGCGTGAATGCTCTGTGAGGAAAGTCAATAAGTGAGAATTACACACTTTTTATGCTGGACCATGATTTTCCTAGCCGCACAAATTAATAAAGTTCAGCATCCCTTTTAATATGACAGCTATTTACTAACAAGCATCAGTTCTGAATATTAGTGTAATGGTCAAGATCATTCCCAAAGGGAACAGAGCCGATGGACACAGACTTGTTAACACACCTTCTGAAGTATTACACGGCTACCTTAGCATTAAAATATTGCTTGGAGCAAAACATACAATTAATTCTGTAAAAGAAAGATGACAACTGTAAGACTGTTAGTGCCTCTCAAGTCCAAGGATTAAAAAGAACAGATACTGACCTGCTACCACTATCTCTACAAAAGGAAAATTAGCAAGTATCTTAAGACACTGTCCAGGTTCCTTCCCCATTCTGAACTCTAGAGTACATATGTGGGGATCTGCATGAAAGACCCCCTAATCTTATTCTTACCAGCTTAGGTTAAAAACTTCCCCAAGGTATAAACTTTACCTTGTCCTTGAACAGTATGCTGCCACCACCAAGTGTTTTAAACAAAGAACAGGGAAAAAACCCACTTGGAGATGTCTTCCCCCAAAATATCTCCCCCCCAAACCCTACACGCCGTTTGCTGGGGAAGGCTTGATAAGCATCCTCACCAATTGGTACAGGTGAACACAGACCCAAACACTTGGATCTTAAGAACAATGAAAAATCAATCAGGTTCTTAAAAGAAGAATTTTAATTAAAAAAAAGGTAAAAGAATCACCTCTGTAAAATCAGGATGGTAAATACCTTACAGGGTAATCAGATTCAAAACAGAGAATCCCTCTAGGAAAAACCTTAAGTTACAAAAAGACACAAAAACAGGAATACACATTCCCTCCAGCACATCTTATTTTACAAGCCATTAAACAAAAGAAAATCTAACATTTTCTAGCTAGATTACTTACTAACTTTACAGGAGTTGTAAGGCTTGCATTCCCGATCTGTTCCTGGCAAAAGCATCACACAGGCAGACCAAACCCTTTGTGTCCCCCACCCCGCTCCAGATTTGAAAGAATCTTGTCCCCTCATTAGCCATTTTGGGTCAGGTGCCAGCAGGGTTACCTTAGCTTCTTAACCCTTTACAGGTGAAAGGATTTTGCCTCTGGCCAGGAGGGATTTTATAGCACTGTATACAGAAAGGTGGTTACCCCTCCCTTTATATTTATGACAGACACTCAAATGATTTTTAACATTCAAAACTATTGCTTTGCTTTTCAACCCATTTTTGCATGCTGACACACCAAGTGGTTTACCCATGCAGAAGTCTGTTTGGGGGTTTTTTTGGCTTCAATACTGAATACTACCTCTTACCCTCCAGTTCCTTGTATCTTTGAAATGAGGTCCAGAGCAGACAGCTACTGTGTGTGTGTGTGTGTGTGTGTGTGTGTGTGTGTGTGTGTGTGTGTGTGTGTGTGTGTGTGTGTGTGTGTGTGTGTGTGTGTGTGTGTGTGTGTGTGTTTTCTTATTTTCGTAACTTCTACACTTAGTCCTATTGAGCTAGAAAAATACTCTAATAATGCTAGAGCTCAAGCCTTGTTTCCAGTGCATAACAGCAGCTAAGGTGACTTTTTGTCTTCTGAGGTAGACGAAGTAGTGAAAGCTACATGTCCTTTAGTTGCATAAATGAAACTAATTAAGTTTGTATCTGTAAAACATAAATAAAAAGTATCTACTAGTGGATCAAAGTTGTATTCTTAGCCTGTCATTAAACGATTACTCATAGATTGTAAGCTGGTCTCTGATAATAGCTTTTAAACACAATGATACAAACACACTGAAGCATTATGTAAAGGTATGTACAGCAATGATACTTGTACAACATGTCATTGGATATCAACAATATTTGTTCTCCAAAAAGAATTTACTCCTTCAATTTTACCAGCAAACTGTAAACTGATGATTTGCTATTCGGATTTGTTACTATTCTTCAGAAACATACTCTCAGGGTTCTGAGAGAGTAATCTAAGGGTCTATTTCCATTGTAACACCTATTTCAAATTTTACTACCGATTCCTACTGTATTTGTAAAGATTTGTATACATTACACAGACTTTTTCCATTATTCTGTAAAGTGTTTTATACTGAATATGCATTTTAGCAATTTTCACACTAATTTTTATCACACAGAACAAACAAACAACAGACAATCTTCCAATACCTTGATATACAGCCACGTTAGTACTCTTATTGATTGGTTTTAGGTGACCTGACATTCAGAGAATGCACTGTTTTCTAACATTATCCTAGCTACACAAGAATTCCTCCCCTCATCCCTAGACCCTGAAGCACATTTTAGGATGTAAATCATATCATTTTATTGCTTTTTCATTTTGTATGACATGAAGGTGGTTTACAACATTCTCCTTCTCCTGTTAGCAATCTACCCCAATATTGTTGGGTTTTTTTAAATAGGGATTACTTTGTTGATCACTGAAGTATCCGATCACTCCATAATTCAAAATGCATGAAAATTACCTCTTAAAGGCAGGTCTTCTGTCTTCCTTCTCCTTCTAAGATGATTCTTTACAATAGAAGCTGATGATTTATTCATTTTGTGTCTGATGTCATTTTGACATTGTTTGGGAAAATACATGTTTAAACCAACATATCTTGCAGCACTCTGAAAGTGGTGGGTGAGACCTAAACAAATTTGTCCCATTAGTGTGGGCATTTAACTGAAAACACCCTTACTTCTAAGCCTCTCACAAGATTAAATCTGGGCTTCATAAAAGTGTCCCAAAAAGTATACCTGATTGTGTACAGACGGTGTCACTGAGGTTACTGGGGGACCAGCTTAGTCATGGCTTTAAGGGTATGTCTACACTGCAATTAAAAACCTGCGGATGGCCCATGCCAGCAGACTTGGCCTAAAGGACTGTTTAATTGCAGTTTAGACATTTGGACTTGGGCTGGAGTACAGGCTCTAGGACCCTGCAAGATAGAAGGGTCCCAGAGCTCAGGCTCAGGCTAACAAGGAACTTTTGTACTGTTACAGACTCTCCAATTCAAATATAACATTATAGCAGTTTTCAAACTTCAAATTGTAAAGTTTGCAATTGTACTGCAAGATCTTAAATTTCAATCTGTCTTCTACTGATTCACAAACAGATTATTGGGCTCTTTCCTATCCCTATACTAGTAAAAATTCCTGAACATTTATTCAAGTTATTACAGGAATTAGACATAAATCTCTAGAAATATATATTATAGTTTTTAATTATTTAAATAAAGAAGTCTAAATTCATGTAATTATAGCATTCTCCATAACAGCATTTAACAAAAACCCCACAAACCCTATGTTGAGATGAAAAATTGTAATTGTTGAAGAGGAAAATGTAGTAAGAGGCCTTTAGCATAGCTTTTAAAGAAATTCACGTTAGGTCAGCACGATCACCCCTTTCACTTCCTGTACTAAGTCAACAGAATTCCTTCCAAATCAAAACAGCCTTTACATTATTCTCGCCATGAACAGCATGTTATTCAGAGGCACTTCCTGTGGCCCTTTCAGACTTGTATATGGTAAAGTACATGTGTCATGGTACAAAAACACTTTTGGTATCTATCCTAGTAGCTTATACCTATTATTGTGAGGCATATCTTGTTAAAATCATTTAGAGACTTTAAACTATGTCCCAGGACTCACAAGATTCATGAGCCACTTATATATACACACAACTGAAATATTCAGTAAAATTTAGGTCATTTGAGACAGAATCTCAATGGGTTATCTAATGCTTAGTTAAGCCAGTATTTCTTTTTAAGGAAAACTGAAAAAGCATAACCTAAAAATGTTGCGTGGTCAAGAAATAACGGTGAGCATCTAGTTCATACTGACCGACTTAGTTCGAAGGCTGAAACGTCATTCCTTACTCTTGTGTGCTAAGATGTTTTATCTCTCTCAGCAGCTGATGATTTTGTGTACCAAGGACAGTGGCTGAAAGATATTATGGCTTGGTCCACACTACAGAGTTAGGTCAACATAAGGCAGCTTACATCAACCTAATTATGTCAGCGTACAGACTACAGCCTTGCTCCCGCCGATGTCAGTACCCTAGTACACTAATGTAACTCCACCTCCACGAGAGGCGTAGGGCTTATGTCAGTGTAGTTAGGCTGATGCAGTGTCCATGTAGACACTGTCCCCCTTACATAGGCTGTTGGCTGTCTGCTGTCATTCTTGTCAATTTCATGGCTCACACAGACAATCCAGGAAGTTTTTGAAAAATGAAGGGGACAATTTCCAGGTGCAAGTGCTGGAGGAACCAACTAGGGGCAGAGCTCTTCTTGACGTGCTGCTCACAAACAGGGAGGAATTAGTAGGGGAAGCAAAAATAGATGGGAACCCAGGAGGCAGTGACCATGAGATGGTCGAGTTCAGGATCCTGACAAAAGGATGAAAGGAGAGCAGCAGAATACAAACCCTGGACCTCAGTAAAGCAGACTGACTCCCTCAGGGAACTGTTGGACAGGATCCCCTTGGAGAACAACATGAGGGGGAAAGGAGTCCAGGAGGGCTGGCTGTATTTTAAAGAATCCTTATTGAGGTTGCAGGAACAAACCATCCCGATATGTAGAAAGAATAGTAAATATGGTAGGCGACCACCTTGGCTTCACATTGAAATCCTTGCTGATCTTAAACACAAAAAAGAAGCTTACAAGAAGTGGAAGATTGGACAAATGACCAGGGAGGAGTATAAAAATATTGCTTGGGCTTGCAGCAGTGAAATCAGGAAGGCCAAATCACACCTGGAGTTGCAGCTAGTAAGAGATGTGAAGAGTAACAAGAAGGGTTTCTTCAGGTATGTTAGCAACAAGAAGAAAGTCAAGGAAAGTGTGGGCTCCTTACTGAATGAGGGAGGCAACCTAGTGACAGAGGATGTGGAAAAAGCTAATGTACTCAATGCTTTTTTTGCCTCTGTCTTCACGAACAAGGTCAGCTCCCAGACTACTATAATGGGCAGCACAGTATGGGGAGGAGGTGATCAGCCCTCTGTGGAGAAAGAAGTGGTTCAGGACTATTTAGAAAAGCTGGATGAGCACAAGTCCATGGCGCCAGATGCGCTGCATCCAAGGGTGCTAAAGGAGTTGGTTGATGTGATTGCAGAGCCATTATACATTGGGTCAGTACAATACTGTTCTCTATAGTATGGTCATAAGCCAGTAGATGGCACTTAAGTGCGGGCAGCCAAGTCCTGGGTGATCAATGGACCAAGAGGGGTAAGAAGGCAGAGGCTTCCAGCTAGTTGGGAGGAGCATCTTTGTGGGAGAGAATGATAGAGAGGGGGACATTGATGGAAGGAAAAAGGACTGTGTTAGTACTAACTCTTGTTTAACAACCCTGTTGGACCAGCTCGAGCACTTCAGTGTGTTGGAACATGAACTTTAGCATGAAGAGAATCCTCAGATTGAACGCATGCTTTCTAATGGCCTGGTGAAATCTGAACTTCCATGGAATTTTTTTTAAATCAACACTTCTCCTCAGTCCTCCAACACCACACCCTCTCACTCTCAGCTCCTTGCACGCCCCTCACTGACTAAAGTGAGGTCCTTTTTAAACCAGGTGCCCTGATTAGCCTGCCTTAATGGATTCTAGCAGCTTCTTAATTGGCTCCAGGTGTCCTAATTAGCCTGTCTGCCTTAATTGGTTCCAGCAAGTTATTGATTGTTCTGGAACAGTCTATGTTACCTTACCCAGAGAAAAGGGACCTACTTAACCTGGGGCTAATATATCTGCCTTCTATCACTCTCCTGTAGCCATCTGACCCAACCCTGTCACAATATCTACCAGCACAGAGAAAGGGGATGTTTGGTAGAGTATATTCTAATATTCACTGGTTCTGCTTTGCCAATATCTCTAACAATATACAATATTACAATAAATAAAATGGCTACATTTTAAAAACAATATCTGCTATAAAGGTTGCTATATAATACAAGATAAATTGCCTCTTGGTAACAATCAGCACAGAGCACCCCTATACATTTCTATTCCTCTTGTTGTGACAGCATTCTTCATTAGAGTTATAGTATGATACTGAAAAACACTCAATTAACAGGGAAATCCTTAATGCAACTTTATCATGGCAAACTTCCTGTATGCTATCACAAAGGCATAAGAGTCTGATTGATTCTATGCTACTGGTGCACAACACTTACAAAGAAAAATTTTGGCCTGACCTTATAAATTGACTCTGTGTAGGACCACCACACATGAGGAATGGGCTGCTCCTTTCCACTTCCAAAATTACACTCAGTTTTGCAAGTTGTCAGTAAGAACGTCATAGAAGAACTGGTTGCACAAAATAACCTTGGATTGAATCATCACATGTTGATTCAGTTTAAATTAAATGGAAGGATAATTCAAAGCCAGCTCATCAAGGAAGAAGGAATTTTCCGCCAAGTCAGATTGGCTGTGATCCTGGGGTTTTTTGTCTTCCTCTGCAGTGTGGGGATAAAGGTCATATGCCAGGATTATCTGGGTATATCTCACTTAATTTTTCCTACCACTGCAGGAGCCTCAGGCATTCGTGCACCTCGCTCCCCCGATAAGCTCTTCCAGTTGCACATAATAGTCTAGTCTCCTGTGGGCTACTACAATATTTTGATTTAATTTTGACTGTTGGGTTCAGCATGTGGGTGCTGGTGGCCTGTGATACACAGGAGGTGAGACTAGATGGTTTGGTGGTCCCTTTTGATCTTAAACTTTAGTATTTTAATTAGAAATAAAAGAATTTAAGGCCATCTACTTGCGAATAGCAAGTGAAGGTGTTGCCTGCTAGATTTCATCCATGGATGCTGACTCCCTCTCAGTCCAAGAAGTAGCCACGACCCTACTGGAGTTAGCACCGTCTCTGGATTGCATGGACATACCCTCTACTAAATAATTTTCAAGAACCTAGCCACACTACTAGTTTTAACCTAGAAGCGTCATCCTCTCCCGTTTTTTTCCCCTCCCTTGAAAAGGGCCAAAGGTTGTCAGCCATATGCAAATAGGAATTCAGTGCCCATATTATGTCCAGTGCATGCTGAAGAGTCTCCATATGAGAGGGAGGGTTGGGACAAAAGCCAAGAGTTTAGTCAGCTGGATCCTGTGAGATTCTAAATTAACTTTTCTTGAAATATTAGGCAGCATTCTTTAAGTTTTACCTTATCTGCATGCAAAGATCAGAAAACGATCCTGACAAGAAAGAGCAGCCAATTCCTTAACCCTTTTGACAGAGGTAATAGCCACCAGAAAGGCTATTTTGCAGACAACTAAGAGAGTGAGACCATGGATAAAGGCTCAGAGAAACAGTCTTTGAAGAACAAGTTAAGTTTTTACACTGGAACAAGTGGTGTAATTCAGCTACCAGATTTCTTTACTTTCTTGAATGCAGATACTAAAGGACCCTTTAAGTAGGGCCTTACCAAATTCACAGACATGAAAAATGTGTCACAGACTGTGAAATCTGGTCTTGTGTGCACTTTTACCCTATACTATACAGATTTCATAGGGGAGACCAGCATTTCTCAAATTGGGGGTCCTGACCCAAAAGGGAGTTGTAGGAGGGTTACAAGGTTATTTTTGGGGGATTGTGGTATTGTCACTTTTACCTCTGCGCTGCCTTCAGAGCTGGGTGCTGAACTCTGAAGGCAGAACCCAGCCAGCAGCAGTGCAGAGGTAAGGGTGGCAATACCATACCATGTCATCCCTACTTCTGCACTGCTGCCCTCAGAGCTGGGCGGCCAGAGAGTGGTCAGGACCCTTACAATTACAGCACCATGAAATTTCAGATTTAAATATCTGAAAACATGAAATTTCAGATTTTTAAAATCCTATGATCGTGAAATTGACCAAAATGGACCAAGAATTTGGTAGTAACCCTTTTAGGGGGGCCCTGACTGTTTGGCCATTCTGAGTGAAAAAGGCTGCCTCTTTCTCCAGCATCCTCTCTTTTGTTCTCCCCTCTCCACTCTAAGGAGGAACCCAGAGGGTTAACTGGAACTTTGAGCCCTTAATCTCCTTCCTGCCCTAAGAGGACCAGGATCTCTGATCTGACTGTGCCTGTTAAGCATCTGCAGACAAAGCAACGGCTGGTAAGGTGCTCTTGCAGACATGTGTACGCACGCCACGCACTCATGTTCAGAGAGGGAGGATGCACTATACTACTATAGAGGAGGGCACAGCTTCTCCTCTCTGTGCCCGACCACTAAACAACGAGGGGTGTACGTGAGGAAGCTGATACTTCTGTAGCAGCACTCTTAAGAATCAGTCCCTGTGTTTTTCTGCTCTACAGAAAGTGAAACTTACTCATGAAGACATGTTAAATTTTCCCTGTAGTGACATAATGAAGGGAGAAAAATAAAAAAAGAATGTGTCTTTAATAATCAGTTCAGTCTAATATGAGACCACAAGAACTAATATGTATTAAACATAATTGTATGATTACTGCATGGCATCACTACAGGGCAGTTAAAGTTGCTTGGGTCCCTTCACTATGCAATTCCACACCTCAGCACGTTTGGATTTCTTTTAAATTTAGCTTCAATTTTGAACACCTGAATTTTCTGGGTTTATAAATGCTTGTTTTGGGGGATAATTACAATATACCTGTAATGTTTTTTACCCTAAAGTACTGACACACTTGTATGAATGCTTCCGTGCAACATGGAAGTTACAGAATGAAACACTTTAAATGGATAAACTATTCATTAGTTTATTATTCATTATTTATTCACTAATTATTCATTAGTGTTGTAGCTTAATGTTTATAGTGGTAGCATCATGGAAAAGATGGTTTAGCTCTGGATTTTTTCCTAACTATTCTCTTTCATGTTCCTGAAGGGTTCATATTCCATCACATCACCTATTCCTGAGGGCAGGCAGCTACAGTTTAATTCACTGGAAAAGGGCCTACAGGAATGATAGGGAGCCAGCCATCTGGTTAACATCCTGCCAGCAACAAAAGACAATTCTATATCAATCCCCCTCTTTGAAGAGAACTTTTAAGGTATCTCTCAGTTATTTGTTTTCTATAACATCAAACTGCTATATTCTCTTTCCTGAAAGTATGACAAAATCACATCACAATAAAACAAGTAATGTAAATGTCAATCCATGTTTCAAGAACACAAAGCAGTATGGTACTGAAAAAGTGTCCAATCTCATCTATACTGCTTTCAAGGAATAAATTCTACTCAACATGAATTTCTTTTTTCAAATATTAGCTAGCTCTCTTTTTTCACTAAAGCTGTGCAAGTTCCATGAGAAATCCCATTAAAATGAATTGAAGACCGGAGAGCTGTTCAGGACTATCGGTCTGCCACAATACTACACTAGTGCAGTGCTGCTGCAGATGCCATCTTTCAGAGAAGAACAGAGGTTCACTTCTGGTCAATAAAGACACCACGGGACTTTTTGTAAGAGACTTTATCTTAATCCTGGCCATATTCCAATTCTGTAATTATATTCTGCTGACAAAAACTACAATCACCTAATGATTCAACACTAAGAAAAATAAGATGAGCAAGCTAACTTTATGCAGAACCACGTTATCAGATGCCTTGCTCAGCATTCCAGAGTTCCTAGATTTTAGCAAACCAAATCCTCTAACAGTTCACAAGTCTACACATTCCCCCCTCCAATATCTAATGATTGTTCCCATTAAACAGGTTATTCTGTCTAAATCACCGATCACTCTAATCATTCCCCTTCTACACAATTCCAATCCTTTTTAAGGCTTGTGTACACAGGAAGTTACTGCTCCACAAGCCAGGGTTTGAAACTACAATATACCAGCTTGCCGTGCAGAAACGTCTCATGTGGACAGTGTTACAGAGCAGTGAAACCCAAGATTCCTAATAGGTATAACAAGAACTTTGATAGGTTTCAGAATAGCACCCGTGTTATGCTCAAATAAATTGGGTAGTCTCTAAGGTGCCACAAGTACTCCTTTTCTTTTTAAGAACTTTGATGTTAGGGCTTTCATTCACAGTCTGAAATTAGACCCTAATATTTTTAGCATAAAAAATGTTTAAATATGTGTTATGTTGACATAAATACTTCAGAGTGGCAGTGAAATTAAAAGAATGACCAATAATGAAAACTTATAGATGGGACTTTTTTTTCCTGAAAAAATTTTCTGAATTTTCACAACATGCATACTAGTGTCCTTATAATAATGTGATTGGTTTTGCCTGTGTTCTTACAGACATCTTATAAAGTCAGATCAAAAATTAAATCAAATTAATATTTATGGGGTTGGACAAAGTGGAAAAAATGGTTGAACCGTGTAGTTTGTTGAGTTCTGTAGGCTAAAATTATGCACTTCATCCTATTCTCAGCATCAGGGTAGCCTTAACAATGTGTTTGCACCATTATGAGAGAAAGCCAGTATTCTTCTTAATATAAAACATTTCAAATATTTTAAGCAAGTTTCAGACTGATAAAGTAAATGATCAGAGAAAGATGGCCATTCTGTGACATTCAAATATGTAACATCCTGTTACAGGAAAAATATTAAGTTAAAACAACTGTAAAATATAAACATTGTCTGAGTCATCACGAGGAAGACCGAGACTGCAGGTCTTTCAAGCAATGTTTTCTCTTTTACTTTGTATTATTTAACTAAGCTAGCATTTTAAGTCAACTATGTCTTAAGGTTAAAATCCACACACCAAAAAAACCTGCTTGGTAACAGCAGCACAAACCCTATTCCAGGCCACCACACACTTTTTAAAAAAAATCAGTTTTTCTGGGGCTGTAAAACAGCTACCAAATGAAGCTTTCGTAACAATTAAGCTAAAATATATGGTCAGTTATGACTGATAGTCTTTATAAACATTTAAAGCAGATTAATTGCTTTAAATATGGATGAAATGAGGTCTAATGGTAGGACAAAGAATTAGAGCTGATGTCAATTTGGGCTTCACTTCAAATGACTCACTTGAATAAAGAACCTCAAATTGACATGGCCTCAGTCAGTCAACCATAAAAAAAACTCTCCATTAAATAAATCAATTAAAGTACCCTAGATAAACTGATAGCAACAAAAATCATTACAAAATACATGATCTTTTAGGAGATTTGCAACTCAGCTGATTCAGGTAAATCAGTTCTATCAGCTAAATAGGACTGTTTGATCTTGTGTGCAGATCTCTTACCAGCAAAAAGCATTTTAGTTCTGTCAGAATCTCCCTCCTCCGTGGTAACCACTGATCAATTTTGTACTTGTGGGAATCCTTTATCCACTTAAAAGGTTTCCCTTTAACGTAAGCTGAGGGGAGACTACTTATGTGGGCCCCAATTCAATAAAGCACTGAATCATATGCTTAACTTAATCACGTGTTCAAGAACCCTTCCTAAACAGTGATACTTTCCTGAATCAGGGACATAAAGTTCCAGGCCTGAGATAGCTGCTGGGAGAAAGAATATGTTTCTGCCCTCTTTTTGTGTCTTATTTAATATTGTGACAAACAAGGGACATATCTGTTTTACCTTTATGAATATTGTATGTACTAGATGATCGTCCAATTGCTGTAAGGCTTTAAATAATAAGTGGCTGTTACAAAAAACAAGCAGGAAACAAAACAATCACTACAGATAAGATAGAGGAAGACACGCAAGTGGGTTCTGGAGAAATGCAAGATGACACTCAGAAAAAGGGTCCTAGGATAAGCTAAGGGCTACCTAAACTTGCAAGGAAAGATTAAGCATTAGGTAACAGGAAATATGTATAGGTGTTCAGTGTTTTAACTCTGTTTCTCTCTCCTTATCAAGTTTATATGACAAATAAAGCATACTTGTTTTTTATGAGAGCTGTTCTGAGTCACTGCATTTCATACTGGTCATAAGTTCCCAAAGAAGATTGTATAACTCTTTGGGTAAGCTGAGGTATACTGGTAAATAGGGGATGTTGTAGGGTGCTGTCGCCTGGTGATCCAGTCTAAAATGGGGAGAACCGCAGAGTTTGACTCTGGGAAAAGCACAGGTACAGCCTGTCACTTGGAAAGAGCTCAGAGAGAGATCACAGGTGCAGCTAACCCCTGCACAGTAACATACAATCAAACAGCTCTGGACTGAGGGAACTCCACAGCGAAAGAGAGGTGAGCCTGAAAGTCAGATGCATCATATACTTCTCAGGTATACACTTCCTCCGCCTAGTTTTCCTCCTCACTCACTTCTCAGGGTATGTCTACACTACGGAATAAGGTCGAATTTATAGAAGTCGGTTTTTTAGAAATCAGTTTTATATATTCGAGTGTGTGTGTCCCCACAGAAAATGCTCTAAGTGCATTAACTCGGCGGAGCGCTTCCACAGTACTGAGGCTAGAGTTGACTTCTGGAGCATTGCACTGTGGGTAGCTATCCCACAGTTCCCGCAGTCTCCGCTGCCCATTGGAATTCTGGGTTGAGATCCCAATGCCTGATGGGGCTAAAACATTGTTGCAGGTGGTTCTGGGTACATATCGTCAGGCCCCCGTTCCCTCCCTCCTTCCGTGAAAGCAAGGGCAGACAATCGTTTCGTGCCTTTTTTCCTGAGTTACCTGTGCAGACGCCATACCACGGCACGCATGGAGCCCGCTCAGGTAACCGTCACCCTATGACTCCTGGGTGCTGGCAGACGCGGTACGGCATTGCTACACAGTAGCAGCAACCCCTTGCCTTGTGGCAGCAGACGGTACAGTACGACTGGTAGCCATCATCGTCATGTCCGAGGTGCTCCTGGCCACGTCGGCTGGGAATGCCTGGACAGACATGGGCGCAGGGACTAAATTTGGAGTGACTTGACCAGGTCATTCTCTTTAGTCCTGCAGTCAGTCCTATTGAACCGTCTTATGGTGAGCGGGCAGGCGATACGGACTGCTAGCAGTCGTATTGTACCATCTTCTGCCAGGCAGGCAAGAGATGAGGATGGCTAGCAGTCGTACTGTACCATCTTCTGCCAGGCAGGCAAGAGATGAGACTGGCTAGCAGTCGTACTGTACCATCTTCTACCAGGCAGGCAAGAGATGAGGATGGCTAGCAGTCGTACTGTACCATCTTCTGCCGAGCAGCCATGAGATGTGGATGGCTTGTAGTCCTTCTGCACCGTCTGCTGCCAGCCAAAGATGTAAAAGATAGATGGAGTGGGCCAAAACAAGAAATAGACCAGATTTGTTTTGTACTCATTTGCCTCCTCCCCTGTCTAGGGGACTCATTCCTCTAGGTCACACTGCAGTCACTCACAGAGAAGGTGCAGCGAGGTAAATCTAGCCATGTATCAATCAGAGGCCAGGCTAACCACCTTGTTCCAATAAGAACGATAACTTAGGTGCACCATTTCTTATTGGAACCCTCCGTGAAGTTCTGCCTGAAATACTCCTTGATGAAAAGACACCCCCTTTGTTGATTTTAGCTAACTGAAGCCAACCCTGTAAGCCGTATCGTCAGTCGCCCCTCCCTCCGTCAGAGCAACGGCAGACAATCGTTCCGCGCCTTTTTTCTGTGCGGACGCCATACCAAGGCAAGCATGGAGGCCGCTCAGCTCACTTTGGCAATTAGGAGCACATTAAACACCACACGCATTATCCAGCAGTATATGCAGCACCGGAACCTGGCAAAGCGATACCGGGCGAGGAGGCGACGTCAGCGCGGTCACGTGAGTGATCAGGACATGGACACAGATTTCTCTGAAAGCATGGGCCCTGCCAATGCATGCATCATGGTGCTAATGGGGCAGGTTCATGCGGTGGAACACCGATTCTGGGTTCGGGAAACAAGCACAGACTGGTGGGACCGCATAGTGTTGCAGGTCTGGGACGATTCCCAGTGGCTGCGAAACTTTCGCATGCGTAAGGGCACTTTCATGGAACTTTGTGACTTGCTTCCCCTGCCCTGAGGCGCATGAATACCAAGATGAGAGCAGCCCTCACAGTTGAGAAGTGAGTGGCGATAGCCCTGTGGAAGCTTGCAACGCCAGACAGCTACCGGTCAGTTGGGAATCAAAGTGGGCAAATCTACTGTGGGGGCTGCTGTGATGCAAGTAGCCCACGCAATCAAAGATCTGCTGATATCAAGGGTAGTGACCCTGGGAAATGTGCAGGTCATAGTGGATGGCTCTGCTGCAATGGGATTCCCTAACTGTGGTGGGGCCATAGACGGAACCCATATCCCTATCTTGGCACCGGAGCACCAAGCCGGAGGTACATAAACCGCAAGGGGTACTTTTCAATAGTGCTGCAAGCTCTGGTGGATCACAAGGGACGTTTCACCAACATCAACGTGGGATGGCCGGGAAAGGTGCATGATGCTCGCATCTTCAGGAACTCTGGTCTGTTTCAAAAGCTGCAGGAAGGGACTTTATTCCCAGACCAGAAAATAACTGTTGGGGATGTTGAAATGCCTATATGTATCCTTGGGGACCCAGCCTACCCCTTAATGCCATGGCTCATGAAGCCGTACACAGGCAGCCTGGACAGTAGTCAGGAGCTGTTCAACTACAGGCTGAGCAAGTGCAGAATGGTGGTAGAATGTGCATTTGGACGTTTAAAGGCGCGCTGGCGCAGTTTACTGACTCGCTTAGACCTCAGCGAAACCAATATTCCCACTGTTATTACTGCTTGCTGTGCACTCCACAATATCTGTGAGTGTAAGGGGAGACGTTTATGGCGGGGTGGGAGGTTGAGGCAAATCGCCTGGCTGCTGGTTACGCGCAGCCAGACACCAGGGCGGTTAGAAGAGCACAGGAGGGCGCGGTACGCATCAGAGAAGCTTTGAAAACCAGTTTTATGACTGGCCAGGCTACGGTGTGAAAGTTCTCTTTGTTTCTCCTTGATGAAACCCCCCGCCCCTTGGTTCACTCTACTTCCCTGTAAGCTAACCACCCCCCCTCCTCCCTTCAATCACCGCTTGCAGAGGCAATAAAGTCATTGTTGCTTCACATTCATGCATTCTTTATTCATTCATCACACAAATAGGGGGATGAATACCAAGGTAGCCCAGGAGGGGTGGTGGAGGAGGGAAGGAAAATGCCACACAGCACTTTAAGCACAGCACTTTAAAAGTTTACAACTTTAAAATTTATTCAATGACAGCTTTCTTTTTTTTTGGGCAATCCTCTGTGGTGGAGTGGCTGGTTGGCTGGAGGTCCCCCCACCGCGTTCTTGGGCGTCTGGGTGTGGAGGCTATGGAACTTGGGGAGGAGGGCGGTTGGTTACAGAGGGGCTGCAGTGGCAGTCTGTGCACCAGCTGCCTTTGCTGCAGCTCAGCCATACACTGGAGCATACTGGTTTGGTCCTCCAGCAGCCTCAGCATTGAATCCTGCCTCCTCTCATCATGCTGCCGCCACATTTGAGCTTCAGCCCTGTCTTCAGCCCGCCACTTACTCTCTTCAGCCCGCCACCTCTCCTCCTGGTCATTTTGTGCTTTCCTGCACTCTGACATTATTTGCCTCCACGCATTCGTCTGTGCTCTGTCAGTGTGGGAGGACAGCATGAGCTCGGAGAACATTTCATCACGAGTGCGTTTTTTTTTCTTTCTAAGCTTCACTAGCCTCTGGGAAGGAGAAGATCCTGTGATCACTGAAACACATGCAGCTGGTGGAGAAAAAAAAAGGGACAGCGGTATTTAAAAAGACACATTTTATAAAACAGTGGCTACACTCTTTCAGGGTAAACCTTGCTGTTAACATTACATACATAGCACATGTGCTTTCATTACAAGGTCGCATTTTGCCTCCCCCCACCGCGTGACTACCCCCTCAACCTTCCCCCCTCCCTGTGGCTAACAGCGGGGAATATTTCTGTTTAGCCACAGGCAAACAGCCCAGCAGGAATGGGCTCCTCTGAGTGTCCCCTGAAGAAAAGCACTCTATTTCAACCAGGTGACCATGAATGATATCTCACTCTCCTGAGGATAACACAGAGAGATAAAGAACGGATGTTGTTTGAATGCCAGCAAACATATACTGCAATGCTTTGTTCTACAATGATTCCCGAGTACGTGTTACTGGCCTGGAGTGGTAAAGTGTCCTACAATGAAGGACGCAATAAGGCTGCCCTCCCCAGAAACCTTTTGCAAAGGCTTTAGGACTACATCTAGGAGAACCGCGAATGCCAGGGCAAAGTAATCCTGTTACATGCTTGCTTTTAAACCATGTATAGTATTTTAAAAGGTACACTCACCGGAGGTCCCTTCTCCGCCTGCCGGGTCCAGGAGGCAGCCTTGGGTGGGTTCGGGGGTACTGGCTCCAGGTCCAGGGTGAGAAACAGTTCCTGGCTGTCGGGAAAACCGGTTTCTCCGCTTGCTTGCTGTGAGCTATCTACAACCTCATCATCATCGTCATCTTCTTCGTCCCCAAAACCTGCTTCCGTATTGCCTCCATCTCCATTGAAGGAGTCAAACAACATGGCTGGGGTAGTGGTGGCTGAACCCCCTCAAATGGCATGCAGCTCATCATAGAAGCGGCATGTTTGGGGCTCTGACCCGGAGCGGCCATTCGCCTCTCTGGTTTTCTGGTAGGCTTGCCTCAGCTCCTTCAGTTTCACGCGGCACTGCTTCGGGTCCCTGTTATGGCCTCTGTCCTTCATGCCCTGGGAGATTTTGACAAAGGTTTTGGCATTTTGAAAACTGGAACAGAGTTCTGATAGCACGGATTCCTCTCCCCAAACAGCGATCAGATCCCGTACCTCCTGTTCGGTCCATGCTGGTGCTCTTTTGCGATTCTGGGACTCCATCATGGTCACCTGTGCTGATGAGCTCTGCATGGTCACCTGCAGCTTGCCACGCTGGCCAAACAGGAAATGAGATTCAAAAGTTCGCGGTTCTTTTCCTGTCTACCTGGCCAGTGCATCTGAGTTGAGAGTGCTGTCCAGAGTGGTCACAATGGAGCACTCTGGGATAGCTCCCAGAGGCCAATACCATCGAATTGTGTCCACAGCACCCCAAATTCGAGCCGGCAACGTCGATTTAAACCCTAATCCACTTGTCAGGGGTGGAGTAAGGAAATCGATTTTAAGAGCCCTTTAAGTCGAAATAAAGGGCTTCATTGTGTGGACGGGTGCAGGTTTACATCGATTTAACGCTGCTAAATTCGACCTAAAGTCCTAGTGTAGACCAGGGCTCAGGCACTACTACCCATCTCTACACCTAAAAAGGCTGCATCTGAACTCTTACACTATGCTGTCATGCAGATCTGCAGAAGTGAGCTACAGCTCTGACTTTCAAATGATTAGAAATTATTATAATTATTGTGAAGAGACAATGCCAAGCTCTACAAATTTAGAGCCTAACCTACCCTAATATCTTTTACTTTTCACTTGAAAAATGGGGGAAGAGAGTCTATTAGTACTGCAAATACAAAGACTGCATTCCACCCTCTCTGTGGGGTACTAATAATCACCACAAACTCGCAGATCCACAGTGGCTTCCTGCTCCACTCTTGTAACAAAAGATACTTAACATTATAATAATCCTGGTTTATCTATTGATTATTTTATGGTGCTCATCACCACAGTATCTAAGCACTTGACAAATATTAATTAATTTAGGGTCAATAACCTTGTGAGATAGTAAAATATTATTCCCACTCTACAGATAGGAAAACTGAGGCAGAGAGGTTAAGCATCTTGCTTGAAGTCACACAGGAAGTCTGTGGAAGAGCAAGAAACAGAACCCAAATATCTGGCGCATCAAACTTGTGCTTTAGCAACAAAATCATTCTTCCTCCCTCCAAGATCATTGCATAATACTTACAAAACTTCATATCCAGAAAAAACTTCCCTATACATACATATTCATATTTATACGTTAGGGTTCTTGATTAATTGCAGTTAACTCATGCGATTAACCCAAAAAAATTAATCGTGATTTAAAAAATTGTGATTAATCACGGTTTTAATCACACTGTTAAACAATAGAATACCAATTGAAGTATAGTAAATATTTTTGGATGTTTTTCTACATTTTAAAATATATTGATTTCAATTATAACACAGAATACAAAGCGTCGGTCTGCAATGCCTTGGATCATTGTCGAGCAGAATCCCTCATTAGCATGAACTCACGTCCTCTAGAATGCTGGTTGAAGCATGGGGGTTGGACTAGATGACCTTCAGGGGTCCCTTCCAACCCTGATATTCTATGATTCTATGAAGGGACACATGAATCTTTAATGCATCTGGCACATAAATATTTTGTGACACTGGCTACAGCTGTGCCATGAGAACACCTGTTTCCACTTTCAGGCAGGCAGGCATTATCTCCTGCAAATGTAAACAAACTTATTTGTTTGAGTGACTGACTGAACAAGAAGTAGACTTATAGGATGGACTTACAGGCTCTGAAGTTTTACATTGTTTTATTTTTGAATGCAAAAGGGTTTTTGGGGTTTTTTTTGTTTGTTTTTTTACATAATTCTACATTTGTAAGTTCAACTTTCATGAAAGACTATTACAGTACTTGTATGAGGTGAATTAAAACGAACTATTTCATTTGATTTTACAGCAAATATTTGTAATCAAAAATAAATATAAAATGAGCACTGTACACTGTTCTGTGTTGTAATTAAAATCAATATATTTGAAAATGTACAAAACATCAACAAATATTTAAATAAATGGTATTCTATTATTAACAGTGTGATTAATCGTGATTAATTTTTTTAGTCGCTTGACAACTCTAATATAAATGCACAAACACAAAATGATGTACAGAATGAAGCTGTATGAATATCTGAAATAAATTTTAAAGCATTCTAAATCACGAACGAGCATGTCAATACTGCCTTATTTATCTTTCCCTTATCTGATATACAGGTAGGTGGTACTCCAATTTGGTATTTTGGCAGTTCACTAATGAAAATAATCTGCTCATCCTGGCAGATGTTTTAGGTTTTTTCAGATTACCATTTTTATTCTAAAAAAACCACCACACATTGCATTACTGTAAATTAAATGGCTGATATTATAGATTCATATTCACATTTCACAATAACAGGTTTCAGAGTAACAGCCGTGTTAGTCTGTATTCGCAAAAAGAAAAGGAGTACTTGTGGCACCTTAGAGACTAACCAATTTATTTGAGCATAAGCTTTCGTGAGCTACAGCTCACTTCATCGGATGCATAAGCGAGCTGTAGCTCATGAAAGCTTATGCTCAAATAAATTGGTTAGTCTCTAAGGTGCCACAAGTACTCCTTTTCATTTCACAATAAGTATCTTCCAGTTTTTGATGGGATTGCTGTGACTGAACTAAAACATTCCCTAATCAGACTACAAAAACTAATTCCCTCTGCTGATACTCACACCTTCTTGTCAACTGTTTGAAATGGGCCACCTTGATTGCATTGGCCTCATTAGCACTTCAAAAATGATTTTTCCCTCCCTTGGTATTTGCCCCTTCTTGTCAACTGTTGAGAATAGGCCACTTCCACCTTAATTGAATTGGCACATTAGCACTGCCCCCCCACCCCCACTTGGTAAGGCAACTTTCATCTTTTCATGTACTGTGTATTTATACCTGCCTACTGTATTTTCCACTCCATGCATCTGATGAAGTGGGTTTTAGCTCATGAAAGCTTATGCCCAAATAAATTTGTTAGCTAAGGTGCCACAAGGACGCCTCGTTCTTCAAACAGTTTTGATTCCACAACTAGTGATATTGGTAGTGATAACAGCAGATAATCAGAGCAGGATAAAATTAACTGGAACCCAGTTGAAGATAAAGTGACAGAGCTTACAGCATAATAAATATACCTTATCACTCAACCAAATGACAAAACTGGAATGAACAGAAGCAGCTAGCAATGAAATACACATGGATAGGCAATACAATTTTAAACAGATTGTGAAGTAGATAGTGTGTGTTCAATTTCTACCATTCACCTGATTTTTTGTACCAAGACACCATTTTTACTATTCTATATTATTCACAGAGGAACACCATAAGTAGCCTGCCTACCCAGAGTTCAAAAAGACACTCACTTAACTGCTATAAATTACCCTGGAGAATATATCTGGACAACTGATTCTCTTTATAAATGTCAAGAAACGAGGCTCGGTCTAGCTGATACATTAAAACAAGGAGGAGTCTGGTGGCACCTTAAAGATTAACAGATGTATTTGGGCATAAGCTTTCGTGGGTAAAAAACCCACTTCTTCAGATGCATGGAGTGAAATACTTTTCAGTATTCTGCAGAAAAGAAGGTGAATCAGACCCACAGCTGTCTGCAATACCCTACTGTTATAACTGTAGGCACCTGCTAACAGTATACAAATCCACCCAGATGATTTCTTCTAATGTTGCTAGAAGTAATGCTGTTAGACTTTCTGCTCAGGAAAGGACTGTGCACCCGACTATACAGTACTTTTTTCTCCTAACTACTTCTATTAGTCCCACTGAGAAAAAAAAATCTATATGGAAGCCCTTCTTGGATTTCTCTGTATGATGAGCTACTTTTACAACTTTCTGAACTCTTCTATCCTCTATTTCTTGACAGCACTAGTGACAATAAGAGAAAGGTTGGTACTACCTGTAAATTGTATTTCTCCACGGGGGTCCAATCATTTACAAACCAAGTTTCAACTCTCCTTCTGCATAATCAGTTGGCTCTGGATATTTTACTTACTACAGGTATTTAATTGAACTTTTTGTACTGCAGGATACTGGTAAAAATTATTCTGCAGTTTGTCTCCAAGAAACCCATTACTCTTAAAAACAAACCCCAGAAGTTAAACACCCCTAATATGCAATCTTCCATTTGGAACTTTCTAGTTGAGTGCATGGATACACACTTAATAATATTTAGGTTTATTTTATACACAATACATTCATGATTTTCCTAAGACATATGTAATGAGTAAAACAAAAACAACCAGGTTATCAGCAACAAAAACATGACACTGTAACCTGAAACCCAACTTGGCTTCTGCTTAAGCTATCCTTTTTAGGACTTGGCTACTTTCTGTATATTATGTTTGTCTGTAATAAGAAAAAAATCTCTGTAAACAGTTATAAGTTTACAATAAAAAGGTGCATTCTCTCAAAAAGGCTAGTATTCCAGGCAAGCATTTTGTGTAAAATGAAGACGTGCAAATAAAGATAAGGTATAACAGACATATATATGAGCGAGACCAGATGCGTGAGGTAATATCTTTTATTGGACCAACTTCCTGCAGGTGAAAGAGACAAGCTTTCGAGCTACATGCAGGTCTCGTAAGATACACAGAGTGTCACAGCTAAATACAGTATGGAACAGATTGTTTAGCACAAGTAGTTAACACATGTTCTAAGGGACATTCAAGGTGAAGTGGCCAATTAACACCCCTGCACTCAGAGGACAGGTGCAATGAGTTGCAAATGTAATAAGCTATAAATCAAGTGTCTTTAATAAGACCATGATTTTTAGAGAGACAAGGTGGGTGAAGTAATATCTTTTATTGAACCAACTTCTGTTGGTGAGAGACCAGCTTTAAGGCTTACACAGAGCTCTTCTTCTTCACACTCTGGATAGACAACCTAAACACCCTCACAGGTTTTCACCACAATGTCAACAACCACCACCCATCCATCAAACTCTCTCAAGAACAGCCCCACACCAGCATCCACTTCCTGGACACCACTGTGACAGGTTAGACCCCCTCATCCAGGATGCCACCTGATGTACTGGGGTTTCACTAAGCCTGCCTGCTCCACTAGCCTGGGCTCCCTCTCCCTATTTTGCTGAATCAGGCTCTCTGGCCACTTTGGCAGCACACGCACACACACAGGTAGGGACTAACCAGCTGTAGAATCACATAGTCTGCAAACAGCTCTTTATGAGAAGACTCAGCTAGGAAATTGCCCAAGTGCTCGAGTGCAGCTCTCCTCTGGAAAGTACACCCAAAATAACAATTGTCTTGTGCTGTAGAGAAATCTATACAACGTAAGCTCATAAATTCACCCCCTCCCTCAATGTGGAGGAAGATATGCACAACTTCTTGCCCCCCGCCCCAGTTATAAATTGGGCAAACTGGGTTTTATAACAAACAAAAACAAGTTTATTGACTACAAAAGGCAGATTAAGTGATTATAAGGGATAGCAAACAGAACAAAGCAGACTACTAAGCAAATAAAACAAAACAGCCATACACTAAGTGTAAGATCTTAAAGATACTGGTTTCAAGAAGTAATTTCTCACCCTAAATGTTGCTTTTGGCAGGTTACAGAAATTCTTGAAGGTTAGCTACCCTGCTTGCAGCTTAAATCTTCAGACACCATATTCATAGACCAGATCTCCTTTCCAGCCTGGGCTCAACTCTTCCCCCATGTATTTGTTTCCAGCTGTCATCCTGGGTGGGGATTCAGCGAAGAGTGAACCCTGATCAACTTACTCCCCAGACTTAAATAGAATTTACATAAGGCAGGAAGCTTTTGTTTCCCAGTCTTGACCTCCCCCTCCTTTTAGTGAAAAATCACTAGAAGTCCAAGATGGTGTTTAGTACCAGGTGACATGGACCACGTGATCTTGTAGTGTCAAAGCAACGACCCAGGATGCTTCTCAGGAAGGAGAGAGATTAGTATAATCAAATCTTATGGTTTCTTCCTAATGGCCCATCAAGGCTGATGGCCTGCTGTCTGGGGGGTGTTTCCCAAGTACACATACAGTTGTAATTGTTACATAGCCAATATTACTAACTTTAGATACAGAAATAATACATGCATACAAATTGGATAAACACATCCAGTAAATCATAACCTTTCCAAAGATATTTCACATGACTCATCTTGTATAAAACATATCTTAGTTATGCCATATTCATACCATAACAATATTTCTATGAAGACTATGCAGTGTAACCTCACAACCACAATCAGCTTCTACTGTAGAACTCTACAGACAAGTATATACAAGAAACCCATGGATCACCACACTTACCTTCACAGATACAGTAACCACTCTAAACACATCAAGAAATCTGTTATCTACAGCCAGGCCCTCAGATGCCATAGAATATGCTCTGAGGAGAAAATCCAGCACACACACCTTAACACACTTAAAACTGCCTTCACCAAACGACGACACTCAGAGAAGCAGATTGCATCATGGAATGGGCCACCCAAATACCCCTGCTTCAAATACAGAAAAATAACCCTTCCAACAGCACACCACTAACTGTCACCCACTACCCCACACTGGAACCCATACCAGATATCATTAAACAATCACAACCCATACTCGATGGAGACCACATCCTGAAAAAAATCTTTCCTGAATCCCCTGTTCCGGCCTTCAAACAACTCCCCAACCTCATCGTCAGAAACAGATCAGTACCTACCTACTCAAAACAGCACCAGACACTGCTATAACAACAGATGTAAAACCTGCAGACATATCTCTACTGCCACAAAGATCCACATCCCCCACAATACACCCTTCAAGGTCCTACATATGCCTATCAACATGTCATGCACCTCATCCAATGCTCTAAATCCCAACAACTATGTGGGTGAAACCAGACAATTGCTATGTTCTCAAATTAACTCTCACAGAAAAATGACAAAGGACAAAAATATCATATCATCCATGGACACATAGGCACCGAGTTTCTAATCTGCTGGGGAGTGATCCCCACCCCCACCCCTTCCCCCAAGAATGCTGCACCCTTGCTCCTTCCCCCCCGTGCCTTCTGACACCGCAAAACAGCTGATCCACAGGAGGCGCTGATGGGGAGGGCCCGTCGGCCAGCAGGAGGCGCTACGGGGAGGGGAATATTCTGACAGGGGGGCTGTCAATAGGTGCTCAGCACCCACCATTTTTTCCCATGGGTACTCCAGCCGCAGAGCACTCACAGAATTGGTGCCTGTGCATGGACAAACACTTTTCACAAAATGATCACTCCACATCTGACCTCAGTCCTCATCCTCAAAGGAAACCTGAACAACACCTTCAAAAGATGAGCCTGGGAGCTTTAATTCATAACTTCGCTAGACGCTAAAAATCACAGTCTATAAGATGCTGGATTTATGGCTTATTACTACAATATGTAACACACTAACTCCCCGTTTTTGTCCTATGACTGCAGGGGTTTTAATGGGCCACTTCACCTTGAATGGTCCCTTAGAATGTGTATTAACTACTTAAACTAAATCTGTTCCACCTTGTATTTAGCTGTGACATTCTGTGTTCCTTACCAGATCTGGAAAAGCACTGTGTAGCTCAAAAGCTTATCTCTTTCATTAACAGAAAACGGTCCAATAAAAGAAAGACCAACATGGTTACAACAATGCAAACGTGTGTATTGGATAAAAGCACTGTATTTAAAAAAACACTTAATTAACTTTTTCTATTCCACAAATAAAAGCACACAACTCATATTTTAATATCAGTAGTCTTATCTTTCAATGAGGTGGATGTGCCCTATCTCCCCGGCCGCAGCAGCTCCTGAGCTGGTGCTGGGAAGGAGGGGGTCTCTCCCGCCACAGCAGCCACAGAGCTGGGGCTGGGAATGAGGGGGGTCTCTCCCACCAGAGCAGCCACAGAGCTGGGGCTCCTACCTACCCTCTATTCCTCCCAAGGCCACCACCTCACCTTACATGTGCATCTTCTCCAGGGTCCAGGCACCTAATTAGTAGAGTCTCGCCTGCGTAGCTCCACTAATTAGGTGGGTGGCCCGTCATTCTCTTGTGTGTGGCCGCCCAGGCACACACCTCAGAGGGAACTATCTGCAGCCCACATGAATGGAGCTCGCGGACCAATTTGAGAATCGCTGTGTTAGTTAATGACACACGTTGGCGTATTTATCTATCTCTAGAGTACCGGACAGATGCAACAAAGTTCAAGAGCAATTAAAATCCTGCAACTTGATGTAGATCTAATACCTGGTACTATAGCAGGGATAGCCAAACTGCAGCTCACAAGTCGCATGCGGGTCTTTTACGTGTAAAGTGCAGCTTGTTTAGCACCCCTACCCCATTCTCCGCCTACCAGACTGCGGGGGAGGGTAGGGGGAGGAGGAGGAGACGTGGGGCTTCTGCCCTGATGTGGGGGGGGATGGGGCTTCTGAGATGACTTGTGCCTGCTGGGCGCGGGCGGGGAGGCACAATTTAAAGGTTCGCCCCTCTCTCCAGCTTGAGTCACACACACCCCAGGCATACAGCCCTTCCCTCAGCGACCCCTCCCTGCAGCTCCCAGGTGTTAGCTCCCCGGGGACAGGCAGCAGCAAACACATGGGAGCTGCAGGCACAGGCCATTGCAAAGGCAGCAGCAAAAGCAGCTGAAGCCCGAAGCCCCAGCAGGTGTGTCCCGCGGGGCTGAAGCCCCGAGACTCCCCTCCCCGCAGGGCTGAAGCCCCGAGACTCCCCTCCCCGCAGGGCTGAAGCCCCGAGACTCCCCTCCCCGCAGGGCTGAAGCCCCAAGTCCCAGCAGGTGCACCCCATCTCTCAAAATTCTGAAGATTGTCATACGCAGCTGAGAGGATCAGTAAGTTTGGCTATCCCTGTACTATGGATTGAAATTTCTTTTAAACCAAAAGGCAATAACCTGAAGGGACCTCTTGTTTCTATCCATGACTGACATGTATCACTATTTCAAAACAAAATACACTGTAGATACCTCTACAGTAGAAACATTATAGCTGCACTAATGTAGGGTAGACAACACTACAACTGAAGAACTCCGCCTTATAATAAATTGACCTCTCTGAGAGGTTGTAGCTCAGTTGAAAGAAAAATTCTTCCTTCGACTTAGGGGTGTCTACATCAAGGCTTACATTGGCCTAATTACATTGCACAGGGTGTTAATTTTTTCACAGCCCTGACCTATGTAATTAAGCAGACCTAATTTCATAATATACACCAGCCCAAAAACCAGTTTAATCAGCTTTACAAAACACTCTTTGCCTGCTATCCTGGGTCAGTAACTCTTTTTGAAAGGCAACTGTAACACTAGCTACTTTATCATTAATCAGTCATGAGGCAAAACGCCAAGGTCTAGATTTTGTGCCTGTCTGGTAAATTTTTGTGACAATTTTGCCAGGCTGAGCTAAGTAACATTCAGCATGTTTCAGACTGGTAGCTGAGTTAGTCTGTATCAGCAAAAAGAACGCGGAGTACCTGTGGCACTTGAATTTGTCTAAACTGAGTTACAAGTCTTAACCATGACTTTCACTAATGTACAACATGCTGAATGCGGAGGACTTGTGGCACGTTAGAGACTAACAAATTTATCTGAGCACAAGCTTTCATGGGCTAAAACCCACTTCATCGGATGCATGCAGTGGAAAATACAGTAGGAATATACGGAGTGTTTTTGTTGTGTGGTGTGTGGTTGCTGGTGAGTATTTGCTTCAGGTTGGGGGGTTGTCTGTAAGCTTACAGGTACACAACAAAAGCACTAACCCAGGAACTTATCCTTGCAACAAAACCTGCTGCCAACTCTGTCCACATATCTATTCAGGGGACACCATCATAGGACCTAATTACATCAGCCACACTATCAGAGGCTCATTCACCAGCACATCTACCAATGTAATGTATGCCATCATGTGCCAGCAATGCCCCTCTGCCATGTACTTTGGCCAAACAAGATAGTCTCTACGTAAAAGAATAAATGGACACAAATTAGACATCCAGAATTATAACATTCAAAAACCAGTTGGAGAACACTTCAATCTCACTGGACACTCAATTACAGACCTAAAAGTGGCAAAACAACAACAACAAAAACTTCAAAAACAGACCCCAACGAGAAACTGCTGAATTGGAATTAATTTGCAAACTGGACACCATTAAATTAGGCTTGAATAAAGACTGGGAGTGGATGGGTCATTACACAAAGTAAAACTATTTCCCCATGCTTATTTTCCCCCCTACTGTTACTCACACCTTCTTGTCTACTGTTGGAAATGGGCCATCCTGATTATCACTACAAAAGGTTTCTTTTCTCCTGCTGATAATAGCCCACCTTACCTGATCACTCTCGTTATAGTGGGTATGGCACCACCCATTTTTTCATGTTCTCTGTGTATATCTATATCTTCCTACTGTATTTTCCACTGCATGCATCCGATGAAGTGAGTTTTAGCCCACAAAAGCTTATGCTCAAATAAATTTGTTAGTCTCTAACGTGCCACAAGTCCTCCGCATTCAGCATGTTGTACATTAGTGAAAGTCATGGTTAAGACTTATAACTCAGTTTAGACAAATTCTCAACCTGTCACCTTTGAATACCCTGTCCCGCCTCTTTTGCCCACACTCCACCTCTCACCCTACCCCAGTCCCCACACCTTTCCCCATTTGCCACAGGCAACCCTCCTTTCCTTCCCCCTGCTGCAGCTCGCTGGTCCCTCCTCCCTCCCCTCCGCCGCATGCATCTCCCCTCTCCTCCCCCCACTCTGCCACTCACTGCATACCTGCTCCCACCATAGGAGGGAGCGGCGAGTGGCAGGAGAGGGCAAGAAGGACTGGCAAGTGATGGCCATGGGGGCCAACCGGGGAGGGGGCTGAATGGGGAGGAGAGGAGGAACTCATGAGCAGCAGTGGGAACCTTCAGACAGGGGACAGAGAGTGATGGAGAGAAGCAGCCAGGCACAGAACACTGCGCTTTTATATGCGCCATGCAAGTTCCCAGGCAGCTGAGGAGGTCATATCTGTCACTCAGTTTCCCGGGTTCATCAGTAATCTCCCTGGGGACTCCCAGGGATTCAGGAAGCTAAGTAGCAGATACTGCTTCCTCAGCTGCCCAGGAACCTGCATGGCGCATTGTAAATGAGCAAAAATTTCCCCCAGAAGCCCACTCCCAGCAGGGAGGAGAAGAGGTGGAGCCACCGCAGTCCAAACATTCGGCAGCAATTGCACCAGGCTTACCCTCTCCTGACCTATTATACCTGCCGTCCCTGCAGTTCTCCTTCCCTGCTACAAAAAGGGGAGGGGAAGAAGCGGACATGTGCTAAGCCAGCCCCTTTACTTGGTGCAGCATATATCCCCCTTCAAGCCACTGTACCTGAGCTGATCAATGCATTGAGAGTGGGAGGGGCCAAGGCTCTGCCCATTCTTTGCACCCTTCCTACCCAAATACATGTTCCCCAACATTGTTTGTTCCTCTCTAACCCCCCTCTTATTTGTCTAGGTCTTTCTGACACTGAGGTTCCTACAACTAAATGCCTGCTCCAGGAAATATAGCCTTTGCACATGGTGCTCAAAAATGCATTCCAAATACATGTCAAATTTGTTGGGTTTTTATCATCTCCTCTAGGCCTGTCTTTACTGTTTTCTGTGTTTTTCCCTCCCATTGATTGTTTATGTTTTTGCTGTTTTCCCACCACATGTATTAAGTGGCATTTTTTCAAGTTTATATCTCATTGTATTATTTTCTGCACATTTCTACCCACTCATCCCCAACTCCCTAAATAGGTTTTCTATTCTGGTTTCTATAATCTCCCAGTTTAGTACAGCATGATAAATGGATTAGCAGGCCAGCCTGCCCAACTTCCAGATCATTACTAAGTAAGTTATTGAAGATTCAACCTCAGACCGATCCCTATGACACCCACTAGACACTATCTACCAATGCTGCATGTTATTTATCATTTTGCTTTAAATAAAGAGCTTTGCATCTTTTCTGATTCAAATGACTGCTGTATCAGAGGGTAGCTACAAGGGCCATTTTCTTGTGTTTTGTGAACTCTTACTTTCTTTTGTTTATTTCTAGCAGCCAAAGTAACTCCAGAGAGAAAGAGAGAGAAAGCTATTAAAAAAGCAGAATAATGAGATCAAAAATTCCAAATTAAACCGGTTCTTTTAACTTACTCTATTGTCCCAACAACATATGTACAGTCATCTACTGATCTTCTCAAAGTTCAACAGATCTTAGATGTAACGTGATGAATCTTGAGCGAATAGCCTTAACTTTGAAAAATAGTTTATTTTAATATTTGTTTTTTCCTGGGACCGATAAACAAATTTGTCCACTACCAGTCTTCCCAGCGTCAGTCTCCAGACTTCCAGAACAACACTGGACAACTTAATAATGTTACTGGACATCTTGATAAAACAAGGCAAACCAGTTTTGACAGAAGAAAGTTTTTAGTAAGTCACAGCACTTCTGTGGATGCTCTGGATGCTGCAGTACTGCAACACTTTTCCCTTCAGGGAGTATAATTTGCTGCAGATGACTTAAAAAAAATTTTTAACTAAGAGAACATCCCACCTGCTGATGAATTGTTGTTTCACTGCATTCTTGCCAACTCATTCTTTAACATTCTGCATCCTTACAGTTAGCAAACCCCTATTTCAATTCTTGTGTCATCTCAATTCTCTACTATTTAGTAAAGGATATGGAACAATGATATCCAGCATTTAGGTCATGTATTTTCTAAATTAACCCAAAGACCAAGGAGATGATAAATCCAATGAAACATATTGTATTAAAAGGACACCAATGGAATTAATAGGATCCAAATTATGCCAGTGTTATCTACCTCTAGAGTAGTCTCATCTACCCTCTCTATTTGAAAACCACAGGACAAAACACTTACACAACATGCCTTTCTGTGAGAAAGAGTAAGCAAACCAATGGATCATAAGCTATATTTGTTTTTATTCTATATGTTCATTCATGGTTACATGACAGTTGGGAAGAAACCAGAAGGCATGAAATGGCACATGTATTTTTTGCCTACGTAGCCTGACATGGTGTTGAAGATTAGTAGCTTGAATTAGTTGAAAACTGAACTTGATAAATCAATATTTCAGATGCCTAACAGTGCCAACACTAACTTGTGATCACAGGCCTGAGGCTGCACATAGAATTCCTGCTGAATTCAAAAGGATTTTCAAATGAAGACTGGCTTTAGTGGGAAGACAAGTATATCTGCATCTTGCATACAGATACAGTTAGCCAAAGGTAACTGTATGAGCATATTCATTTATGTGAAAAAGTTTTTCCTATAGTGAGTTAGTATAACTGGAGATGTTTAACATTCTAAATACACAACACAGCAGAAAATGCAGTTATTTACAGTAAATTACTGACCATTTATATTCTGACAAATGTGGAATGTGCGCTACAGACAGATGAGTGTAAGCTCTTTGAGCTGAAGAATAGCTATCTAAACTTTTACAATCTAAATGCACTTGAAAAATTATATCAAAACTAAAGTCAGCATGGTCAATGAATACATATAATAGCAGCCAGATGCTGGCTTTGGTAACTCTTTTGCCCCCAGTTGTTACAAAAGATTAATAGAAATCAACAACATCCTTGTAAATATCATGACCACCACCTTATATCAGAGGTTCTCAAACTGTGATGGTCCGCAAGCTCCATTCAGGTGGTCCGCAGATAGTTCCCTCTAAGGTGCGTGCCTGGGCAGCCGCACACGAGAGAATGAAGGACCACCCACCTAATTAGCCTGTGTGGCTCCACTAATTAGGTGCCTGGACCCTGGAGAAGAAGCATATGTAAGGTGAGGTGGTGGCCCTGGGGGGAATAGAGGGTAGGTGGGAGGGGGCAGTGGGGTGAGAAGAGGGGGTCGGGGGGAATTTGGGATGTGCAGGGCTGTGGCAGCCAGAGAAAGAGGCGACTTTCCCCAGCTCCAGGGCTGCTCCAGAGACCCCCCACTCCTTCCCAGCCCCAGCTCAGGGGCTGCTGCAGCGTGGGAGAAAGGGCACATCCACCTCATTAGAAAGGTAGGACTGCTGATATTAAAATATGAGTTGTTTGCTTTTATTTGTAGAACAAAAAATTTTTTAATTATTACAAAGTGTTTTTTTAATATAGTGCTTTTATCCAAAGTGCTTTACAATAGTTAGCTAACGGTACAAAGAACATTTGGAAAGATCATTAAGTGGTCCGCTGAGACCGTCAGCAATTTTCAAGTGGTCCGTGAAAAAAAATGTTTGAAAACCACTACCTTATATAATAGTCCTTTCAATTCAGCATCTGACATCATTTCAATACTACAGCATAAGAGCATTAGCCGTCTAAAAGTAAACTGGAAAAATAAATAGAAGGAACCTACTGCCAAGACAAATCCACAAATTCTATAAATTAAATGCCTGTGAATGCAGTGAAAGACACCCCAACAGTTACGGTCAACAAAAAATAATCTTATAATAAAATTAATCTCATCACAAGAGAGTTTGAAACTCTAAGACTACAACATAGTATCTTCTGGAAGACACTATGTAATCATTAAATCTGAAGCTAGTTTATACAACAATCTTTTTTTAAATATTTAATACACAAAATGACTGTCGTATATAAATGATTTGAGAGCAGTCATGAGTTTTTTGTCCCCAGAAAGAAATTAAATATATATAGCAGTTTTTAAGAAGCATGCTATATAATACTCCATAAAACATTTTTTGAAACTCAAGAATCTTGGGTTTAATACATCCACAAAAACAACAAGGAGTCCGGTGGCACCTTAAAGACTAACAGATTTATTTGAGCATAAGCTTTCGTGGGTAAAAACCTCACTTCTTCAGATGCAATACACTTCTTCAATACCACATTCTGGAGCAGAGTGTTTCTAGCAGACCATTCTACCTCTGTCCTCCATGCTCACCCTCTTGCCTGTTGACAACTCCCTTTTTCCCTGCTTACCCTTGTCCCCACCTCAGCTACTCATCCAACAGCATTATACTCAAGCTGCTTCCTGATAATCCTCCACCCTGACTCAGCACTAGTGGGGAAGGCATTGAGCACACAGGAGACACAATCTCCCTGCTCTCAGTTCTAGTGTATGGCACCCACAGTGGCCCCTGACAAAGGGGAGGAGCAACTGCAGGAAAAATTCTGCTCAGCCACTGCAGCATTGGGATGGAGCAAGCTCAGTTGCTCTGTGGGGATGGCACATGAGCAGCCCCAGCCAGTCTGTAGGAGTCATGAGGGGAGGAGGGAAGTATCAAGAGTATCAGTGCAGGCAGAATCTTCAGAGAGTAATGCTGTCTGCATCTAAAAAACCTTTACTGAGCATGTCCAAACTGATATTTCAGAGCCTTCTAACTTGGCCAAATTTGGGCAGATTTTCACAGGACCAACAAAAGACATACATCTCTGACATTAGGGTGACACCCTCCTGCTTCTGAATTTCAAGTCCCTGTTCCAAATTATGGAGGTCCTTGAAATTATTGTAAGATTATTTATTTTAAACTATGGGCAAAATGTATTGTTCCCTAATCTCTTTCTAGATAATGACTGCACTCAAAAACAAAACAGTTTAAATCTTCAGAGCCTACAAGTCCACTTCTTGTCCAGCCAATCACTAAGACAAATAAATTTGTTTACATTTACAGGAGATAACACTGCCCTCTTCTTATTTACAATGTCACCAGAAAGCAAGAACAGGCATTTCAATGGCAATTTTGTAGCCCGCGTTGCAAGGTATTTATGTGCCAGATATGTTAAACATTTGTATGCCCCTTCAAGCTTTGGCCACCATTCCAGAGGACATGCTTTCATGCTGATGATGGTCGTTAATTAAATTTGTGACTGAACTCCTTGTGGGAGAATTGTATGTCCCCTGCTCTGTTTTACCCACATTCTGCCATATATTTCATGTTCAGATATAGCAGTCTCGGATGATGACCCAGCACATGTTCGTTTTAAGAACACTTTCACTGCAGATTTGACAAAATGCAAAGAAGGTACCAATGTGAGATTTCTAAAGAGAGCTACAGGACTCAACGCAAGGTTTAAGAATCTGAGGTGCGTTCCAAAATCTGAGAGGGACGAGGTGTGGCGCATGCTTTCAGATGTCTTAAAACAAGCAATATTCCGATGCGGAAACTACAGAACCAGAACCACCAAAAAGGAAAATCAACCTTCTTTTGGTGGCATCTGATTCAGATGATGAAAATGAACATGTGTTGGTCCACACTGCTTTGGATTGTTATTGAGCAGAACCCATCATCAGCACGGATGCATGTCCCCTGTAATGGTGGTTGAAACATGACGGGACATGTGAATCTTTTGTGCATCTGGCATGTAAATATCTTGCGATGCTGTCTACAACAGTGCCATGAGAACACCTGTTCTCACTTTCAGGTGACATTGTGAACAAGAAGCAGGCAGCATTATCTCCTGCAAATGTAAACAAACTTGTTTGTCTGAGTGACTGAACAAGAAGTAGGACTGAGTGGACTTGCGGACTCTAAAATTTTAAATTTATTTTTGAATGCAATTTTTTGTACATAATTCTACATTTGTAAGTTCAACTTTCATGATAAAGAGATTGCACTACAGTACTTGTATCAGGTGAACTGAAAAATACTATTTCCTTTGGGTTTGTTTTTTTTTTTACAGTGCAAATACTTGTAATCAAAAATGAATACAAAGTGAGCATTGTACACTTTGTATTCTGTGTTGTAATTGAAATCAATATATTTGAAAATATAGACAACATAAAAACATTTAAATAAATGGTATTCTATTATTGTTTAACGAAGTGATTAATCGCGATTAACTTTTTTCATCGCTTGACAGCCATAATAATTTTCTTTTCACACACACACACACAAATAAAAATAAGTCACTAACTTTGGGTGAAAGGCTTTGCCCCTTTTTAAGCCTTTCTTCTATTTAAAAAAATAGCAGGAAGTACTTTACCATATGCTGTACTGTGCCACATACAATAATGTACTGTATGTACAGTATTGTGCTTAGACTATCAGATCTTCTGGGAAGGATTTTTTGTGTGTTTAACAGTTGCTTAGTAAAATGGAGTGGGGCCCCTACATGCAATACAAATAAATGATATAAGTGTATACTGCATGCAAACTGCTACACTGGTATATCTGATGTAAGAGTAATACTGCTGGTATCAAACTAGACATTCAATAAATAATTTTTACTTAGTCAACAAGATAAGTAAGGGTAAAAACAGATTACTTTTGTACATCACAAAGTTTTACATTAACATGTAACAATACCATTTCAAAGACAGTTTGACTAGAATATGCATGCCTAAAATAATCAGCTTTGTCAGTAGACTCTCAATGAACTATGTATATATCTTAACACTCAGTCAAGTAATTAAGAAGCTATTAACAGTTAAGGTGGCCTTTAGCTTCATAGTCCACTAAATACCAAACACAACTGCATCATTAAAAGAAGCCTCATCTCAAATTATTTACAAATAAGACATTTATGTTTTCCTGATCTCCTTTGTACCTCAATATACAAGGTTCGCAAACAATTCAGATTGTCAGTTGGTTTCAGAAATACGCTAGAACTAAACTTTTTCAAATGCTTGTTTGTGATCTGGTAGAGTATCTTATTCATTCAAGCATGTCAGATGAAATGGAAGGATATATAACTACTGAATCTAACAACTCAAACACACACATTCATTCACCTAAGATTTGGATATTTTTGTTTTAAAAACAAGGTTTCCAATATACAGCTGTTGTGTGAGGTTTTTTAAGATATCCTTCACAACCCTTACAATTGTTATCATACTATTTCTTGAGCACACCTAGAATTATATTCTGAATTCTCAAGATCCTCTCTTGCCATCACTATCAACTACAAAAATGACTAGTAAAGATCTCATTGCTTTTTTAGAAAACAGTGAGAAAGACAACTCTGACATCCAGAGCAATAAACCCTTTTTGAAGGTTCAATGAATTACAGCAGTGCGCTTAAAAACTGCTACAATTACTCACATACACTTTCCGCAACAGGTACCTAACTCACAGTTTGTACTTTTCATTGGAATATAATGCACAAAAGTCAAATAAGCTATATAAAATTAAATTTTGTTTTATGTTTTAGCAATCAGAGTTGCACAACAGTTGTCTGCAGTTGTTATACTCCAAAGGAGAGTAAAACATGGATCATTAATTATATTTTATGGTTTCTTCTTTCAAATTATATTTTGCAGTACAGTTTTACAACAAAGTGTGAGTTCACCTCTGCACTTTTGTGTGTTAGTTCCTATATTGGAAATTTGTTACCAAAAAGATCTATCAATTTAGAACAGAGTAATGGGGAGTTATAGACTATGTATTTTAAAAAGCAAGACTTCATAAGAGGAGGTTAAAATCATGTACAATAATTATAATATAAATCAGAATTTCTTAAACTGTGAGACGCACATGCTTTATACTGCAGCTTTATTTTTTTCCTCCAGAGAAGGAGGAGAGAAGCAGTGAGGAGGAAACATGTCTTTGTTTGAATCTCCTGAACATGACAACTCACTAAAAGGGCCCAGAAACATCTCAAAGAAGGGTGTGGAGGTTATTAGGCATATTCATTAGGTTTTTCTGAAGCTGTATAGGATGTCTTCACTAAGGGCAGAGTTTTGCATGTCCGACAAATCTCCAGTCTATGAGTGAAGCCAATCACAGAGCCCGAGGAGTGGAGGAAGGGAAGGAAGGCTGTAAATATAAGAGTTAAAGACATCCTTATGAACCATGCAGCCCCAAGAGATGTGTCTGATGTCAAGGCTGAGTGTCAACACCTGTAGCATTTTCGATACAGATGAATAATTCCATCTTTACTGATTAGAATAACGTATGGTGCATCACAGTACGTTTTATAGAGCCAAGAGGGGAGTGTTTGTCACCCTTAGAGACTATGAAAACTACATATGGCTATCAACTGCTTTTAACTGGGATTTTGTCTCAGTTAACAAGAGAACAAGGCAGAACTCAGTGAGATGAGGGTTTGTACATTTTTCAGACTCAAACTAGGCTTATGGGGAAGAGTGCCCTATGGATTGGAGCAAAGGCAGAGCAGGGCAACATTCAAGGGAATGGATATTTGATATGCTGATCCCAATTCCTATACCATTTTGAATGCAGAAAAGATTTTCCTGTTTCACAAGTTGATGAACCAATCAACTATAAATGAAAGAGCTGGGAAACTGTTAGCTATGAGGAGACGCCAGACTTTTGTTTGCTGACAAGACAAGTGTTTGGAAAGAACTCAGTGATGCTGCAATTCATTTTATACTCTGAAGAAATCCAGGTGACAAACACTAACCTTAGGTTGAACTACAGACTGAGAACGTCATCTATGAAAAAAAATCAGAAGGAAAGAATGCATTTGTGCTCAAGTATATATAAATGTTGCACTGAAACACTGTAATGTTTACCAGCAGAAGAACTGTGGAGTCTGTATACGAAGGAATACTGGTAGCTTTACTCTCTAATCGTTTTTGTTTTTGAAGTTATTTAAGAAGTATTTCAAATATTGTTTACAGTGGTTTTGTTTGTGTTAAATTTTTGTTTACTAAGAATTGCGTAGTACTTTGGATTGAAGCTGACAGTAACACCTACATTCAGGGTCTTGAATACAACAGCCCTGAGGTAATGGTGCAATGTTTTCCTACATCCTTGAAAAGACAAACCCTTGGCCCATGCTTCAGCAAAGACTTAGCTGAGGTGCAGGGAAGTGGAGGTAGTATCAGCTGTACATAGTTTCCCCCACGCTTTTTACATGTACTCCACATGGAGCTGTCTGGTCACATGCTGCTGGCTCTCCTCACTTCCACCTCCCAAAATGCATTAAAAGATAGCTATAAATACTATACCAATCCCATCCCCCTTTTTCTGCAGTGGACAAAACTAACTACTACTTAGATGTCCTAAGGCAGCATGCCCGCACCTACTTCTCTTCAGGTCAGGTATAGACCTTCTTTGCTTATGTGGATATGGAAATCCCTGACACAAAAACACAAATACACACAGAGGAGTTCTGAGACAATTTATGCATTTGCCAATGGGAGGGAAGCTGATACATAAGATACTTTCTGTACTAAAAGCATACACGCCAGAGGGCAGGGGCCATTTCTTTTTGAGTGGTTTGTACAGTACAAGCATACTAGTAGTAGTCAAAAAATACTCAGTATATACCATTTTCTGTATTCATGGAAGCTCTGGAAATCAAGACTATAGTTAAGCTAAATAGCTAATGCAAAAGAAAAAGAAATACTACTGGTTCTCTCAAGTAGTGGAAATCCTAAATCAGCGTACCTGTAAATAAAGGGCTAGTTTAGTAATTTCTCCAAAATCATAAAAGGGGACCCCTATTCAAGATTACCTTTGCAGTATCTCAAAAGGAGAAAAAATATAACTGTTTCAGAGAACAATTTTCTGTGCACCAAAGGCAAAGCACAGCAGAAAACAGCAGAACCCTGGAAGAGAATGGAATATATTAAATCTATAAATTGTGTTACAGAAATGTAGATTTTCAGTTTAACTAGCTTCTAGTATGTTTTATCAATGTGGAATTTCCATCCAACCTGAAGAGCCTATGAGAAGGGGACACAGAGGAAGGATGGCCCGGTGGGGTTAGGACATTAACCTGTGGGAGTCAGGTTCAATTCCATGCTCCACCGTAGATATCCTATGTGATCTTGGGCAAATGCATTTAGTCACTCCATGTCTCATTTCCTCATCTTTGAAATGGTGATAACAGTAGGTATCCACCTTACAGGGGTATTATAAGGATGACTACATTAAAAGAAAGTGAGGCACTCAGATACTACTGTCAGGGGGGCCGTAAGTAGTATCTTACGTCAGATAGACTGGACTGATGGATAGGAAGGAAATGGATTTTACATACTGGGCTCTCTCTAGAGATGTTACTTTTCAGTGTTATCCACTGGGAACTTGTAAAATTCCTCCACATAGTAAGGAGGAGAATAGATATTCAAGTTTACCTCCCTGGTCAGCAAAAATACCCACACTATGTCATCCAAATTATTATAGGAAAAATATTCCTCCAAAAATATTTCCCTATGAGCATACTATTATTAAAAAAAACACTCAAAGGAAAATTGACTCCTGATGCAGAGCTATAGATGAAGAACAAATGACAGCAAATTTATAAACTTCACCAGTTAAGCCCCAGGAAAACAAAGGAAATGAGAAGGGTGGGGAAATGCTTTGTGACTAGATTACCTATAAAGGTAAACAAAAAGTGATTCTTCTAAATCAAAATCAGGACACAGAATAATTGGAACTTTACTCTTGTACAATAGCACCAATGATTTCCCCCTTTTATAATATGAGGGATTAAAGCCAGGTGGATAAAAGTCCTGCTATTTTTAATAAATTAAAAGAATAATCATTCTTATCTGAATAATTTTAATTTAAATCATTGTTAATTTTATTATATTTACATGTTGCTAGTTCTTTATTTTCTTCCCATTGTATAGTCTTAAATTGCTAGATTTGATGCTTTGTACTTTTTCCTTTAATTCATTTCCCATTACTAGAATTTCAGATTGTATGTATTTTTGCCACCTAGAAGTTTCATACTTAAAATGTTTATCAGTGCTGAAACAGACAAGCTCAGGGCCTCACTAGCATCCTTACCGTGACAATACCACAAATTCCAACACAAAATTCATAAGGAAATGTCCCGTCCTACATTTGTAAATAATACCATCTTCTGATCTACTGAACTTCTAACAAGATAAGAAAGATGAAGTGCTTTAACCAAGTTATACTCCTCACCTTCCACATTTGCTAGTTTGAAGTTAATGGGACTTGTACTCCTAAATCACATCCTTTTGAAACTTGCCACCATACGTGCCTAAACATGTTTTTAGGAGCCTAACTTTTGGCATCTTTTTTTTAATTTTTGCCCTGTGCATTTAAAAAAGTTCACAATTGTGTTACTTACTGAGTGTCGAAATAACTATTCATTTCATGATTTATGCCACTAAGGAAAGTGTTAAATGAAAATACAACTTAGCCCCTTATGCTGCAAACATTTAAGCACATGCTTAACTTTAAGCACATGAATAGTCTCATTCAAGTCAGAAGGCCTATTCATACACTTACAAGAAATTTTCCCCTTCAGCTTTTGTGGGGTAAGGCCACAGTTTTCAAATTTTTGCCTATAGCAGGTTTTGCAAAATTCAAATATGCTATCCCACCAGAGTGACAATTTTAAAAATACTACAGTGTTTAAAATTTAGTTCATTATCACTTTTAATCTAAAGTTGCAATATCACAAAGTTTCAAATTTTGTTTTACACAGCCTCGGCTTGATTTAAAACTATTTATTTTAAATAATGTCACTTGGGGTTCAAGAAGTAGAAAAAAGATAAACATGAGAAATACCAGAAGGAAAATTTTTCCTAATGTCAAACGGAGTGTGTGGTTGATTTAGATTCACTATTCAGGACTGACGGGTCCCTTTATCTGTAATGATAAACAACAAAAAAAACCAGCAGAAAAACTATCCTGCTGAATGTCACCTCTTTCTACACTGTATCAACAGGTTTCCTCCAGTAGGCATTCTGCTTCTGACACCAGACACGCCAGGTCCATTCCCTCATGCTACAGAGCCCACAACTTGCAATGGGGGTCCACCACACATGAACTCCATTAAAGTCTATATCAGAAGTGAAGAGCAGTGCAAGGACTTTGTTGTGGTTGATGGGCTGGAACCTGAATTAAATCTGTGAACTGCTAAACAAGAACTCACCAGTATGAAATACCTCCATATGATCATATGCTTTGTAACCCAAGTGCAGTAAAATTCCACTTTGGGCATTTATGTAAATGCTCTTATCCTAGGCTACAATGAACAAGAGTGGAAAATACAACACCTTCTCTTAATGGTTCGTTATTAATGATTGTTAGTGTTAAAAAAGATCATGTACTAATTTAGATGCTAACTTAGAATGATAAAGTAATGAGTCATCTAGACATATCTCTGAATAATATACTGCCTTCTTTTTACCCCTAATTATTTGAGAAGAAATTGAAACCTAAAATTTTTCAATACTAAACACACAAAAGTAATACATTCCTTTTTTAGACAGTGAAGCAATTCATCTCCCATTAGTCACTGAGAAGGAATCAATGTCTTTCTAATGGTAGATCCTTCTCTCTGAACAGAGAATCCAACTCTTGACCTTCTGCTCTTTTCTGCTCCCTCTTGGTCAAGTTCTCTCTGCATTTAACCTCATCTATCAACCTACCAGCAGCAGCACAGAATTAAGGGTGGCAATACCATACCATGTCATCCTTACTTTTGCACTACTGCTGGCAGCTGCTCTGCCTTCAGAGCTGGGCTCCTGGCCAGCAGCCACCGCTCTCCAGCTGCCCAGCTCTGAAGGCAACACGGCTGCCAGCAGCAGCGCAGAAGTAAGGATAGCAGTACTGCAGCCCCGCTTACAATGACCTTGCAAACCCTCCTACAATTCCTTTTTTTGGCAAGGACCACTACAATTACAACACTCTGAAATTTCAGATTTAAATAGCTGAAATCATGAAAAATTTATGATTTTTTAAATCCTACAAGCAGGAAATTGAGCAAAATGCACCATGAATTTGCTAGGGCCCTACTCATAAATCCTGACTACTTCTTTGTTTGAACCACAATGGATTGCGTCAACCCTCTCCTGAAACACTGAAACAAGTCTACTGACTTTCCATTCAGTACAAGATTCAGTTCAAATCTGTCCTCCTTGGATGCTCAGATAAGAATGAACTATTACAGGTTTGCAATCTCCAGGAGTAATTTCTCTAATGACGAAGGAGGTGGCAGTCTGTTCCATTTAAAGCAAAGTAGATGTAAGCTTTGGATTCCTGAGAAGTTGCCTTGTTTAAACAAAATGTGAATATTCCCCTCTCAAAAGTTCTAAGAAGCATGTCTCATATACACACAACCTATGTAACCAGGAAGCACAACAGAGAAGCCTATACCAGATACCATTCAAATTGTCCTTCATTAAAGGATAAACATATTAAAGTTTCCAGAACTATCAGTTCTTTAACCTTCAAAGAAGAAAATATTTACTCAGAAATAAAAAGAAGAGGAAATGAAGCTACAAAGAAGAAGAAGAAAAAACACTAACACAGCCATCCTAGAAGCATATTTTCCTTAGGGACATGAGGTATTAGGGGTTTGGTTTGGTTTTCAGATCTGGCTGCTGAAATCTAGGGTGCCAGAACATTACAAGATTAATTAAGGCAAGTGGCTGTCCATCTGAGATGTAGTTGTAGCTTGTAAATTTGTATTGCTCAATTGCTCCTCACAGAGAGGAAATGAGACATATGAAAAATGCCACACAAAAGCATTCTGGTGTGTAAGGGTCAGGAAAAAAAGAAAAAAATTCATGTAGTCCTCCAACTGCATTACCATACTAAAATAGTAAAAGGGACCTTGCTTTGCACTGTAAAATTTCATCTGAAGTATCCATGGACCAGAAAGGAAAAGGGGGCGGGGGAGATAAGACTTAAGAATCTTGACAGCACCCCTTTTAAATTATTCTGTTTTCAGTCCCAAACTCTCAGCCTCCAGTGAGATACTATTTATACACCAGCAGCTGAAAAAAATAAGACCAAACACCCATGAAAAATGGAAAACATTACTTTGATTAGACACGGGAGTTAAATTTTCCATTTGAACACTTGCTTCAGTAGTGTTTAATCCAGAAACAAGGTGAGGTAATATCTTTTATTGGACCAACTTCTGTTGGTGAGAGAGACAAGCTTTCAAGCTTACATAGAGCTCTTCTTCAGGTTTAATACAACTGCCACAAAACTGTTACTGTTATAAGAATTACAGACTCCATTATCATGTTAAATTTAAGCATATGGTGACAGCAAAATTATTGTTGAATTCAAAGTGTTCCACTAAACCACAGTGTGGGAATAATCTCTAGAACACAACGTAGCACTTGAGAACATAGTATGTAAAAGGCATTAGTTGACAACCTCAACGTCTAAATACAACACACTCCAAAAATGACCAATTACAATAATTCAGCCATAGTTAGAAAATGTTTATTTGTTTACATTTTGGTAAGTCTTCAAACACAACCACCAAAATTCAGACAGATGAAGTACTTTTTCCCTAATGATTTAGTAAAGTTATTTGCTCTCCTCAGCTCTATTTCTATTATTTTTGGATTTAGGTAGTACATAAGTCGTCCCAGTCTTGGACCAGTACTCCATTGTGCTAGGCACTGTACAAACAACAAAATGACTGTCCCTGCCCTAAACAGTTTATAATCCAAGTACTTGCTTGAATTCAAATTTTGAAAATAATGAAACCTTGAGCCAAGAAAGGTGAAAACTGGTCATTTGGAAGCTTTTCCCATTAATTTTATATCATATGTTTTCACTGCTGTTAACCCGGATCCAGGTACCTGCTCTAGCCTAGCCAAGGTGTGAGCATCTACATTTCTAAGCCATTTTCAAGTCATACCCCATATAGCCACATCCACACTGGTACTTCATCAACCTAAGTGCCACACTAAGCTTTGCTGCTTTATAAATTGTGTGCAGAGTATTGTGGGAGAACTTGTCTATCCTACCCAAGTTCCTATGCAGAACTTTTCTTAGCCTGCCAGCTCAGTACAGCAAAGAGCTTCTGGCTTTGCAATGTTCTACACTTCTGTCCACACTCTCCATTCCAGCAAGTAGCAAGGCATGGATCCAGCTCAGAACAATGACCTGTTCCAGCTGTTGGCATTAATGCAACTCATTTCAGCAACAGCCGGCAAGTGAAGGGAGCACACAGTGCAAGATAGTGAAGGGCACTCTATCAGCAGCTGGCTGCCCTAAGAAGGCAGAGGTATACCTTGCTAAAGAGATGATAGAGACTGTATGCATAAATGGAGCTGTGGAGAAACCTGTTGTTTTCAGGATTATCTATCCCATTCCCTCTGCATTCTACTTATTCACAAAGACTTGGTGGATAACTCTCATGACTGGCATATTGGTATAGAGGGGTAGTTTCTTCAGGAAGGACAGGCAGGGGGAAAGTGAGGAGGTGTGGCATTATACATCAAGAATATATACACTTGTTCTGACGACCAGAAGGAGATGAGAGGCAGACCCTGTTGATAGTTTCTGAATGAAGATCAAAGGAGGGGGGCACGGGTAACAGGGGTCATGTCATGCTAGGGGGTCTACCTAAGACCACCAAATCAGGGGAGCTGGTGGTGGATAAAGCATTTCCAGAACAATCATAAACCTCCAAAACAAAAGATCTGATAGTAACAGGCAACTTTAACTACCCAGACATTTGTTGGAAAGTATGGCAAAAATACAAAATCTCCAATAAATTCTTTGAATGTATTGGGTACAACTTCTTGGATCAGAAGGTGGAGGAACTAACCCCAAGAGGCAGCTATTTTAGACTTTTTTCTGACTAATGGAGAAATTGGTAGTGGACCTGAAGGCAGAAGACAATTTGGGTGTAAGTGATCATGAAATGATAGATTTCGTGATTTCTAAGGACAGGAAGGAGTGAGAGCAGCAGAATAAGAACAATGGATTTCAAAAAAGCAGACTTTAACAAACTCAGACAACTGATAGGTAATGTCCCATGGGAGGAAAATCTGTGAGAAGAAGAGTTGGCAGTTTTTCAATAAGACAATATAAAAGGCACAACAGCAAACTATCCCAACATGAAAGAAAGACAGGAAGAAGAGTCAACATGGCTTCATCAGGAGCTCTTTCATTACCTGAAAATCAAAAGGAATCCAACAAAACCTGGAAATATGGACGAATTGCTGAGGAGAGTACAAAAGAATAGCACAAGCTGTCAGGACAAAACCTGAATGGCTGAGGCACAAAATGAGTTACACCTGGCAAGGGACATAAAAGGAAATAAGAAGAGGTTCTATAAATATATTAGGAACAAGAGGAAGATGAAGGAAGGTGTCAGTTTACTACTTAGTAAGGAAAGAGCTCTAATAATGCATGACATCAAGAAGGCTGAGGTGTTTAATGCCTGTTTTGCCATAGTCTTCATTAACAGGGTTAATTGTGACCAGATGCTTAACAAAATTAACATTAACAACAAGGGGAAGGAACACAACCCAGAAGAGAGAAAGAATAGATTAAAGAATATTTAGATAAGTTAGACGTATTCAGGTTGGCAGGCCCTGATGACATTCACCCTAGGAAAAAGAAAAGGAGTACTTGTGGCACCTTAGAGACTAACCAATTTATTTGAGCATGAGCTTTCGTGAGCTACAGCTCACTTCATCGGATGCATACCGTTGAAACTGCAGAAGACATTATATACACACAGAGACCATGAAACAATACCTCCTCCCGTCCCACTGTCCTGCTGGTAATAGCTTATCTAAAGTGATCATCAAGTTGGGCCATTTCCAGCACAAATCCAGGTTTTCTCACCCTCCGCACCCCCACACACAAACTCACTCTCCTGCTGGTAATAGCCCATCCAATTACCAGCAGGAGAGTGAGTTTGTGTGTGGGGGTGCGGAGGGTGAGAAAACCTGTATTTGTGCTGGAAATGGCCCAACTTGATGATCACTTTAGATAAGCTATTACCAGCAGGACAGTGGGACGGGAGGAGGTATTGTTTCATGGTCTCTGTGTGTATATAATGTCCTCTGCAGTTTCCACGGTATGCATCCGATGAAGTGAGCTGTAGCTCACGAAAGCTCATTCCTAGGGTGAATGGCTCTAGACTGTTCTCAATGGTAGCAGATGACAGAACGAGGAGTAATGGTCTCAAGTTGCAGGGGGGGAGGTTTAGATTGGATATTAGGAAAAACTTTTTCACTATGAGGGTGGTGAAACACTGGAATGCGTTACCTAGGGAGGTGGTAGAATCTCCTTCTTTAGAGGTTTTTAAGGTCAGGCTTGACAAAGCCCTGGCTGGGATGATTTAACTGGGAATTGGTCCTGCTTCGAGCAGGGGGTTGGACTAGATGACCTTCTGGGGTCCCTTCCAACCCTCATATTCTATGATTCTATGATAAGTGAGTTGTAGCTCACGAAAGCTCATGCTCAAATAAACTGGTTAGTCTCTAAGGTGCCACAAGTACTCCTTTTCTTTTTGTGAATACAGACTAACACGGCTGTTACTCATTCACCCTAGGGTACTTAAGGAACTAGCTGAAGCAATTATCTTTGAGAACTCATGGAGAATGGGTGAGATCCCAGAAGAGGGGAGACTAACACATAATACCTATCTTTTAAAAAGGTAACAAAGAGAACCTGGGGACTTATAGACCAGTCAGCCTAACTTCAATACCTGGAAGGATATTGGAACAAACTATTAAACAATTTGTAAGCACTTAGAAGATAATAGGGTTATAAGTAAGGCTGCGAGTTTGTCATGGAGGTCCTGAATTCTGTGACCTTCTGTAACCTCTGTGACTTCTGCAGCAACTGGTGTGCCTAGCCCAGGGGCTTCCTGAGCACCTCAGGCAGCCCCTGGGCCAGTCACACCAGCCGCTGCTGGGGCAGTCTCGGGCCACAGCGCTCCTCCCTCCCCAGCAGCAGCAGGAGTTTGGGTGTGGGAGGAGGCAGGGGGTTGGGGCATGGGACAGGGTGAGGTGGGCTCTGGGCAGCACTTACCTCGGGGGGTGGGGGAGGTTCCTAGAAGCAGTGACAAGCCCCCTCACTCAGCTCCGCCCTGAGCGCCAGTTGCGCAGCTCCAATTGTCTGTGAACCATGGCCAATGGGAGCTGCGGGGGCGGTGCCTTCAGGTGGAGGCAGCATGCAGAGCTGCCTGGCCACACCTCCACCTAGGAGCTGAGTGAGGGGGATTTCACAGCTTCCAGGGAGGTGCAGAGCCAGGTAGGGTGCCTGCTAGCCCTGCCACCCCTCCCCGCCCCCAGCACCAGCAGGGGTCCCAGGCCGCCCCCCGCCAAGATTTAGTCAGGGGTATATAGTAGAAATCATGGACAGGTCACGGGCCATGAATTTTTGTTTACTGCCCATGACCCGTCAATCACTTTTACTAAAAATACCAGTGACTAAAACGTAGCCTTAGTTATAACCCATGGATCTGTCATATCCATATGACCCATGGATCTGTCAAGAACAAATCATGCCAAACCAATCTAATTTACTTCATTTACTGGATGGGGAGAAGCAGTAAACATGATGTATCTTGATTTTAGTAAGGCTTTTAACACCATGACATGTGACATTCTCAAAAAAATTAAGGAAATGTGGTCTGGCTGAAATTACGATAAGGTGAGTGCACAACTGGTTTAAAGATCATACTCAAAGAGCAGTTATCCATGTTTCACTGTCAAACTGGGGGGGACATATGTAGGGGGAGTCTTGCACAGGTCTGCAATTATTCAACATTTTCATTAACGACAGAGTGGAGAGCGTGTTTATAAAATTTGTGGATGACATCAAGATGGGAGGAGTTGTAGCAATTTGGAGGATAGGATTAGAATTCAAAATGACTGACAGACTGAAGAATTGGTCTGAAATCAACACGATGAAATATAATAAAGACAAGTGCAAAGTACTGCACTTAGGAAGTTAAAAATCAAATCACAACCACAAAAGAGGAATAACTGGCTAGGCAGCAATACTGCTGGAAAAGATCTGGGAGTTATAGTGGATCACAAATTGAATGAGAGACAACGATGTGATACAGTCGTGAAAAAGGCTAATGTTATTCTGGGGTGTATTAACAGCAGTGTCATATGACGCAGGTGGTAATTGTCCCGCTCTACTAGACATTGCTGAAGCCTCAGGTGGATTACTTTGTTCAGTTCTGAGCACCATTTTAAGAAAGATATGAACAAACAAGGAAAAATTCAGAGAAGAGCAACAAAAATGATAAAAGATTTAGAAAACCTGGCCTATGGGGAAAGATTTAAAAAATGGGTATGTTTAATCTTGAGAAAAGAAGAATTGAGGGGGAATCTGATAACTGTCTTCAAATATGTTAAGGGCTGTCATAAAGAGGACAGTGATCAATTGTTCTCTATGTCCACTGAAGATAGGGCAAACAACACTAGGCTCAATCTGCAGCAAGAGAGATTTAGATTAGGCATTCGGAAAAACGTAGTTAGAAAGTTAAATGCTGGAATAGGCTTCCAAGGGAGGTTGTGGAATCCCTGTCACTGGAGGTATTTAAGAACAGGTTGGACAAACACCTGTCAGGGGAGGTCTAGGTTTACTTGGTCCTGACTCAGCGCGGGGGCTAGACTAGATGACCTTTCAAGGTCCTTCCAGCCCTACGTTTCTATGATTGCATTATTTTGTTTGCTTTTTTTTGACTGCTGCTGCATTCAAGTGCAATGAAGATTTCCACACAATGTTGTCCACATCTTTTCCCTGAGTTGTTCAGGTTAATTTAAAACCAGAATATGAGTTGTTCAAATTATTCCTTCTGATGTATACTACCTTGTGTTTGTCATCAGCAATTTTCATGTTCCCATGATATTCCTCATTCTTGTGACAAATTAAACACAGATTATTTTATCAGCTTTCACATACCATTAGAAATAATGAAAAGCCAATAGTAATTACAATTACTTGACTGAGTACTAGCAACCCCCTCCCATACCAGCCAGACTCCCACTCTGCCAAACTCTGCTTAATGCCATCCTTTACTCCAGCACAGGAGGGCTGAAAATGACTCCCACTGCAGCCCATACAAGGCACTCATCTCCCAAAGGGCCTAATATGTTGCCTATCACCATTCTCAGCCTCTGTTGGCCCTAGAGCGAGGTACTAAACTAGTACCCCAACTGCCAACCCGACATGGTGCATCACCATTTGATCTTTAGGGTGCCCAACAAATGTCTTTTGATGGAAAGATGCAAATAAGCATCACAGTACTTTTAAATGTCAAGTTTCACCGATCAATCATAACGTCCTTTATAAAGCAAAGCTGGCAGTGATACCTATAGATAAGGTTGCGTAACACTTCTGATTACGAGCTTCTGTTTAAGATGCTTATAACTAGGCGAAACTTACAATTCAGACAAATTTTTCAAGCTTAATTCCTTATTTATTTTTAAATAAAATATCAGCAAAATGCTTAGCTGTTTTTGAAAATAAGGTTGGGGGAAATAGGTAGTTTTGCTAATGTTAAATAATTCAACCTTGGGGGCGGGGGTGTTTTTAAAATCTCTTTCACTTCCATGTTTCAGAAAGGGGAAGTGACCTCTACAAGCATTTTTTAAAGTCAGTATTTGTTATTTTGCTTGTTCATTTACTATTTCATAAAATTCCGTGATGTGCAATAGGTCACAGTTATTAATGTGAATTTGTGAAGTTTTACTGGATATAGGTTTTAACTAGGGCTGTCAAGTGATTAAAAAATTAACCGCGATTAATTGCGGAATTAATCGCAGTGTTAAACAATAATAGAATACCACTTATTTAAATAATTTGGGATGTTTTCTACATTTTCTAACAATGATTTCAATTATAACACAGAATACAAAGTGTACAGTGCTCACTTTATTTTTTTTATTATAAATATTTGCACTGTAAAAAACAAAATAGTATTTTTCAATTCACCTATAACAAGTACTGTAGTGCAATCTCTATCATGAAAGTTGAACCTCCAAATGTAGAATTATGTATAAAAATAACTGCATTAAAAAAAACAAAACAATGTAAAACTTTAGAGTCTACAAGTACACTCAGTCCTATTTCTTGTTCAACCAATCACCCAGACAAACAAGCTTGTTTACATTTGCAGGAGATAATGCTGACTACTTCTTGTTCACAAATGTCACCTGAACGTGAGAACAGGAGTTCACATGGCACTGTTGCAGCCGGCATCACACGATATTTACATGCCAGATGCGCTAAAGATTCATATGTCCCTTCATGCTTCAACCACCACTCCAGAGGACATGAGTCCATGCTGATGACATGCTCAACAACAATCCAAAGCAGCGTGGCCCAACGCATGTTCATTTTCATTATCTGAATCAGAAGCCACCAGCAGAAGGTTGATTTTCTTTTTTGGTGGTTCAGGTTTTGTAATTTCTGCATTGGAGTGTTGCTCTTTTGAGACTTCTGAAAGCCTGCGCCACACCTCGTCCCTCTCAGATTTTGGAAGGCACTTCAGATTCTTAAACCTTGTGTCGAGGGCTGTAGCTATCTTTAGAAATCTCATTATGTTTTGTCAAATCTGCAGCAAAAGTGTTCTTAAAATGAACATGTTATAGTCAGTGGCGTAGCCAGGTGGAGAAAACAGGGGGAGCGGAGATTAGAAAAGGCGCCACCCACTTGTACTCACCCGGCGGCGCTCCGGGTCTTCAGAGGCACTTCGGCGTCGCGTCCTTCACTCACTCTGGTCTTCGGCAGCACTGAAGGACTCTCTCCCCACCCCCCACCAAAGTGCCGCCGAAGACTAGAGTGAGCGAAGGACCCGATGCCGAAGGATCGCTGAAAACCCAGAGCGCCGCCTCACCCGCCGCTGAAGACCCGGAGCGCCGCCGGGTGAGTAAAAATTAAAAAGGCGCCAATACATTAAAAAGGCACCACTTGTGCTCGGTGGGGGAGCGGCTGCTCCGCACTCCCCCCGCTAGCTAAGCTACTGGTTATAGTAGTCTCGGATGATGACTCAGCACATGAAATAAATGGCACAATGTGGGAAAAACAGAGCCAGAGCCATACAATTCTCCCACAAGGAGTTCAGTCACAAATTTATTTTTATAAATTTATTTTTATAAGTCACACAATTTTTAACAAGTGTCATCAGCATGGAAGCATGTCCTCTGGAATGGTGGCTGAAGCCTGAAGGGGCATATGATGGTTTAGCACATCTGGCATGTAAATACCTTGCAATGCCGGCTACAAAAGTGCCATGCGAACACCTGTTCTCACTTTCTGGCGACATTGTAAATAAGGAGTGGGCAGCATTATTTCCCGTAAATGTAAACAAACGTGTCTGAGTGATTGGTTGAACAAGAAGTAGGACTGAGTGGATATGTATGCTCTACAGTTTTACATTGGTTTTGTTTTTGAGTGCAGGTATGTAACAAAACAAAAAAAATCTACATTTGTAAGTTGCACTTTCACAATAAAGAGATTGCAATACAGTACTTGTATGAGGTGAACTGAAAATACAGAACTGCAATACAGTACTTGTATGAGGTGAACTATTTATTTTATCAATTTTACAGTGCAAATATTTGTAATTAATATAAAGTGAGCAGTGGACACTTTATATTCTGTGTTGTAATTGAAATCAATATACTTGAAAATGTAGAAAAACATCAAAAATATTTAATAACTTTCAATTGGTAGTCTATTGTTTAACAGTATGATTAAAACTGCGATTAATCGCCATCAATTTTTTTAAGTTAATCACTTGAGTTAACTGTGATTAATCAACAGCCCTAGTTTTAACTCAAGTGTCTTCAAGCTTTTATATGAAAAATTAACAATATCAGCCTTCACCTGAGATGGAATTATTTTTAAATTAAAGTAGAACTGTGTTTCCCCCCCATATTAAGTACTCCTGTCTTAGAGACAGTTTTACATATAAGTATATTGCATACCAATTGCTTGTATTGAGTAAGGATACTGTTGCCAAAAAAATTATTCCTTAAATTCTAAGGCAAAGCGGTTAAGAAAAAAGTGGCATGTTTGCTGCCTGTGCGTACCTTTATTGAGCGCAGGAAATGGTGTTCACTTCCGGCAGATGGGAAAACATTTTTTTCCCTAGCAAATCACCCAGGTGATCCATTCTTCAGCAGTTGGAAACATAACAGATTTTGTTTGTTTATTTTGATCATTTTCAAAAACATAACTAAAATGAATCTGGCTCCTGAAGTCCAGTACAAAGGAGAGCCATTGTCCTCAGTCTGCTAGCAAACTTTTTTTTAGCTTAAGCTAAGCACCCTCATACAGTATACCTCTTTAGTGGTGAAGCTCACTTTACTGTCTTCCAAAAAAAAAGTTACAACTAATTTTTTTAAAAGAATAATTACACCTTATGGCTAAAGAAAGGAAACAAAGATAAACAAAGATATTGCTCCCACGATGTTTTAAAGCTAAATTTTATTTAAGAAACTTTTGTTAAACCTCATTAGTGGGTGGGGGTGGAAGTGAACTATATACACAACAGGAGAGTCCAAACACAACTTTGAGCCCAAATTCTTACATAGCACCTGAACTGAAATATCAAAAAAATCATTTTGCTTTGATAAATCAGAGGAAACAAAAGGCAACTAGCCTAAACTGCCAGCACAGTCATCAGTAACAAGGTTCAAAAGTTTTGAGATGATGTTCACAAGAGTAGCTTCACCTGATATTATTATTAGTGCCTAGGAGCCCTAGCAATGTACCAGGACCCCACTGTGCTAGGTGCATTCAAACAGGACAAAAAGATGGTCCCTGCCCTAAGGAGCTACAATCTACATAAGAGACAACAGATGGGGGACTACAAGTAAACAATAAGACAAATTGGTCAGCATGATAGGCAGAGGTCTCAGCACACCAACAGCTTAACTGTTGTTACTTTTTTTGCAGGCATCATGAGAAGAGAGGTCTGATATACCTCTGTTGATTTATGCAAAAAGTAGTTCAGATTATAAAATCGAGATGAAAATGTTTCTCTCAACCTAACAGAAGGTTTCTGCCAAGAATCAAATTAAAAGGCTAGTGGAGCTAGTATAACAGTAGTGAGGGCTTTACAGACTATTTTATATTCCTTGTTAATCATTTAAAGATATTCATAAAGAAGGCTGGTGTTATTGCTAGACATCCTGTATCAAGAAACAAAATGAATTGGCAAAAAGGTGAGTTTGATTATTAACAAATCTCTTGGATTTTAAAACATGAAGATGAATTTAAGCTTTTGAATTAGACAACTGATTATTTGTATAGCCAGTTTTCTCCTCACTTCTTGGAGAAAAGATTGAGTGAACAGAGAACATTGCCAACTGCTTTCAGCTTCCATATTCCTCTGGGACATACAGAAGAAGGGGTACTAAGGATATTTTTCTTAAAATTCTTTTGCTGAATGTTGTTAATGAAAGTTAAGTATAACTGATGCTACCTCTAGAAGCAGCTCTCAAATTGTACATGAAATTTCCCTTACAATTACTACAGTAATAGAAACTTTAATAAATTCTTAGGTTAGGAAAAAAGGTGAAAGCAGGCATTAAAATACTTTTTATTGGATCATCCCATAGGTTTATGCATGAATTAAGCAAGCTATTAACTTTCCTAAACTAGATTAAAACACCAGTTCTCAGTGAGGATAACAGAATGAAACAGAACTGAAGTTTCTAGCGAAATGATTTTGAGGAATAAAATATGAACCAAAAAAAGGAAACTTTACTAGAAGTGAATACATATAATTTTTAAAAACTTGTATCCATCTCAACTACCTTGTCTATTTTATATACAAATTTCCAAACAAATTCTAATCTTGCAACAGCTCACAAGGAAAATTTAATATGAAGCTGAATAGTTTTGGTGGAACTGGGGAAGGAAAGGGTCAAAATTTTCTATTATAAATCTGATAATATCTCGCTATAATGAAAAATACCAGTTTTCACTTTTCTGTTTCTTATTTAAAACCAGAAAATTATTTTTAAAAACTATTAATACAACATTATAGTGGTAATTTCTAAATTGCACAGAAGTCAAAACCCTGGTTACACTGCAACTACTGTCATAAAATGCTAACAATTCTAACAACAATCTAACTACCTAAAATTGGTTTCAAACTTTCATAGTGCTAGTCATCTTTTCATTCAGAGATGGTTTCATTGACCACCACCCCTCCCATTCGCAATTGCGTAATATCCCTGTTGAAAAGCCGTAATTGTTTACATGGAGAAGTAAAAATATTGTGAAATTTTAGTTGTCTTTTAATGAAATCTAACAGCTAAAGGAGGAGGAACAAGCTCAGTGTGACCTGATACCTCTCTAAGGACCACCAGCAAAGGCATTGTGGACTACCATTTGGAAATTTTTGATCTAAATATTTCTAGAGTGATCATCACAGTATCTAGGTGGCTAACAGAACAGTTATTAATAAACTGTAAATAACCTGTCAGTTAATAATAACTTTTAAACAACATTACGGTCTGGGAACAGACACTCATAACATTTCATAATGAATAGTGTTTGGAGTTCTGGCTAATAGCCTATGAAGCCTCCTGGATGCTGTGCCAATTCTTTCAATCATGTCAATTAATGTATGGTTCAAACTGAATATTTTCCAATGATATAGGTGGAGGATACCTAACAGGGATAGAGAATCTAGATATTTTAATGAGAATACCTATTTACACAGTTTTTCCATACTTTTTGCTAGTTTTAAAAACACGAGAAGGTAATTGATCCCTAATTGTAAATATATTGCATGCTCTAAACACTAGTATAAGTGGAAGAATCAAACAAATAAACTTGATAAATTGTAGTAGTCCACATAAGACTACTTGCCTGTTTAAGTTATAAATGTGCTCAAGTACTTTGCTCAATCAAAGCCATGTGGGGTTCACCAAAATTCTAAATATTCAAAATCTAAGCTATCTGTTCACTTCTGTAGATGTAAGCGTATTTGAAGATATGTGAATCATGAAATGCAAATCTCATAGCACATTTGAAGACATTTACCCTTCCAGATAACTGGCCAATCTGTCAACAGCACATATATGGTACTAATACAGAAAATCATTCAGTTGTCACATTTCTCTTCCATAAGAACCTCCCATAAAACCCCCAGTTCAATGAACAAATGCTGAAATGTATATCAATTTGTATTTGTTGCAAATCGCAATGCTTTCTATCCATTTTATTGGACTTACTCAGTTTTCCTATCAATAATGAAAACCAGATGTTACATAGAGAAGAGGGTTACATGAGCTAGAATGAAAAACCAAGAAACCAATAACCTGGTTACACCCATTCATTAAGCATATATTTTACTTGTGCCATAAAGTTTTGTATATTGCATCTGTATTATTACAAATATTATAATTGTGATGTAATACTAGAAAATGTAGTTTTCCCTTTCATAAGCTAGTAGAGTAAAAAGCATACGAGTTAAAGGTTTTAGCTAAGTTTTCATTCTGCTGCACAAGCAGTCTAGATAGCTTGACTTAGATCCTGTAGCATTAATGCCAACATTATGGTTTGCAATACCTTTTGCAAGAGCCCAAGCCCAGCATTATTCCAGGCTTACTGGTCCTTGGATGCCCACTTGCTATAGTTAGAACATCAAGGTATACACATACACAAGTATGTGCACTTTCAGGAAATGTCACTGAACATAAATTACAGTGTGTTAATTCATATAGTTCACAAAATGAAGCATGGAGAAAAGTTTGTTGGAGGCTGTTGAATCAATAAGAACAGGGTTATTCAATAGAAATTTGCAGTTAAGCCCCTTTCGTTTTCAATTTAAACCAATTTTTACCAAAAAAATCCTGGGTTTACAAAAAGTATTTGTTTTTCCCCCCCAGTTCTCATCCTACTTTTGTATCATTCAAATATATTCAAAATAACTCAGAGGTGGCATTTATTTTGAGTTCTGTTTTAGTTCTGCAGCAAACCACACTGAATTCCATTAATCAATGCATTCATCTATTGAACACTTTTTTCCCATCCTTCTGCCCACCAAAATAAACCGCTATAATTACCAGAAAAAAAGTTTTTTCCATCATTTTCACCTATTTGTTGTTTCCTAGGAAAAATTAAATTAAATAAAAACCAAAAACGAAGGGCCCTACCTACAGTATATTCTTCAATTACCTGGCCAGGCTATTTGTAAATGGACTCCGACCATTTCACTTACAGATATCACTTATGAAATGTTTCCTGATATCCTAGCCAAGTTTTCCTTTATTCAATTGTATCCTATTACTTTTTTATTCCTCCCTGATGCCACCTTTAACGCCAACTCTTCTTACTTGGTATATACAACCTTTAAATACTTCTAGAACACTATTGCACTCCCCTCTGGTCATCATTTGGGCAAGTTAAAACTATTTACTCCTTTTAATTTTTCCTCAAAAGTAAATTCTTCCAAACCGCATATCAATTATGTAATATATATAGGAAGAGCAACTTTGTGTTTCCACGCTAGAGCTTGGGAACTGCTTTCCTTCTACTTACTGTGCTGCTTGTTACTGTTATTCAATTTAATGTATTACAGCTGAGGGCCATTTCACAGGATTGCTGAATGCATTTATCCACTAGTGATTAACAGTGCTAAGAATGACACAGAAAAAGACTTATTTGAAGCAAAGAACATTAAAATATAAGAGCAATAAAAAAAGTAAAAGTACATGTTACAGTTGGCAGTGCACTGGTTTTAGATCACTGTAAATCCTAGACCGGGGTAGGCAACCTAGGGCACATGTGCCAAAGGCGGCACGCCAGCTGATTTTCAGTGGCACTCACACTGCCTGGGTCCTGGCCACTGGTCCGGGGGGCTCTGCATTTTAATTTAATTTTAAATGAAGCTTCTTAAACATTTTTAAAACCTTTTATTTTACATACAACAATAGTTTAGTATTTTATTAAAGACTTATAGAAAGAGACCTTCTAAAAATGTTAAAATGTATTACTGGCACAGGAAACCTTAGAGTGAATAAAAGAAGATTCAGCACACCACTTCTGAAAGGTTGCCGACCCCATCCTAGACTGATCCCCTATATAAAATTCAAACGCACATTTTCTGATTAAGTTAAAAAGTCTGGCTAAAATTTACAAACTGCTGGCAAGTTTACATCTATACTAGGGGCCTCCGAATAGCAGGACCATTCTGACCTACAAATGTGGAGTGCAGTTAAACAGGAATACGCTTTTCACTGAGAGGAAAACTGTAGCATCATCACAGACGTAGCACCAATCTGAACAATGGATATATTACATTTCAACAACAGCAAATAAAATACTGTTGCCAAAAAAATGACACTTGGTAGATGTATGACTATCCAAAAGGACAGTGTAACAACACTTCCGTTCTATAGTATCGGTATAATGTTTGCCAATACTAATACTAAAAGGGACCACTCTCTCACATTCATTCTGCAGGAACACAGTTGTGCTCAAACATTTGTAGCATACTTAACTTTATGCTCAGTTTTAATATTTCAAACTAATCTACACACGATTTATAATTAATTTCCTTGCGTGACCCATTATTGCTCGGAGTATGTGAGCGTAGGATACATTTTCAATTTACATAAAATCTAATTTTAAATTAAAAATGAACGGTTACACCAAAACTGGTACAGGAGACCCCTTATTAGACCACGTCCTATTTTAAGAAGTTAACTAAAAGGATCTCCAAATGCACAGAGTACAATCTTGTTCCATCTTGATAAGGCAACTACCTCCATTAAGCAAATACTTTATGTCAGTCTTTGGTGCAGTGGATTAAAACAGGTTTCATTGTGTAGGAGTTATGAATATAAAAACTCCCTTTACAGCTCTACCTCTTCTCTATAGTGCAGAGAGCTTCTACATTGAACTTTTGAGTATTCTGCACCAGCAATAATGGACATATATAGTGTCTTTAGATTTGTGCACCCTGTACAATAAACGCCATCTATCCTGCTAATCCTTGCTGAAATGGCGTTTATTATCTCTCTCGCTCTCTCAAGTACTTCTATGCGCCTCACCCCCCATTACAATACTAATGGGCATCCCACAATATGCTATGTATTTATCCTCACACCACACTAGGAGGCAAGGAAGTACTATAATCCCCATTTTACAGATGGGGAGCCAAAGCACAGAGAGACTAACAGCTAGTCTGCACTATCGCACTACAATGGCACTGTAGACCACTGTAGTGTGTGTGGTGACGATGCACTATGCCGACAGAAAAGCACTCTCCTGTCGACATAATTACTCCACCTCACCAAAAGGCTTATGCTATGTCAGCGGGAGAGCATTTCTCACTGACATAAAGCAGTGTCCACACCACGTGCTAAATCTATGTAATTTAAGTCACCCAGGGGGGTGGCTTTTTCACACCCCTGAGTAACGTAACTTACATTGACTTAAGCAATAGTGTAGACAAGCCCTTAGTGACTTGTTCATGGACACAGGAAAGAGTGGCAGAAAGTGAACTGAACTCAGGTTTCCCAAGTGCCAGCCTCTCTGACTTTAAAATGCTTATAAATGTCACCATAATCTTAGAATAATTTTAAAAGACTAGCTTACTGCTTTCAATACCTCCATTCTATAAAGTGGTAGCAGCACCTAAATAGAATAGCAGAAACTTTATATAACAGATATCAATAGGGAACGCTACCCACATTTAAAGAAAGTTATTTAAAGGAAGTCAGATATTCAAAAACTAGATTTGCTGTCTCAGAGGGCAATTTGTTCCAGTTCTCACAGTTCACCAAGATAGAAACTCCAAATAATTATGTGGACAAGAAAGAATACTAGTTCTTAAGTTACCAGAATTAAATGCAGAATTTTAGGATTTTGTAGCTTAAGTCCTTGAAAAAACTGACTGAATGAACTGTAAGCAGTTTCAAATTCTACATTATCTTTCTGAGAAGATTAATATCTAGCATACAAAAAACAATTCATTCTAAAACATCCCTGGGCAGCACTCTTGCAGTGCTGTCTAACATGACAGATTTATACAGCAGAAGCCATTAAAAAGTAAAAATTGTCAATTGTTGCCATAATTACTACAGATACATCTTATTCCAGTGGTTCTCAATCAGGAGTACGCGTACCCCTGAGGGTACACAGAGGTCTTTGAGAATGTACATCAGCTCATCTAGATATTTACCTAGTTTTACAACAGGCTGCATAAAAAGCACTAGCTCAGTGCAAACTAAAATTTCATACAACTTGTTTCTGCTGCTCTATATACAATACACTGAAATGTAACTACAATGTTTATATTCCAATTGATTTATATTATAATTTTATTGTAAAAATGAGAAAGCAAGCAATTTTTCAGCAATAGTGTGCTGCTATACTTTTGGATATTTTATGTCTGATTTTGAAAGCAAGTAGTTTTTAAATGAGATGAAACTTGGGGTGCACAAGACAAATCAAACTCCTGAAAGGGGTACAGTATTCTGGAAAGGTTGAGAACCACTGTCCTATTCTACATACAGAGAAAAACTCAGCTAACCTGAGATACTACGGTTTCATAATTGATGACAACTCCTGAGTTTTTAATGTAAAGAACAGTATCTTGTTAGGATTTGGATTTAGGTTTCAAAACTATAATTTTGATACAGTATGTTAAAATTATGAAAATGTGATATTTAATAGATGCAACACTTCCTAAAGGTATTCTAAAGTCTCACTAAAATGATTTATAAAGCACAATTCCACACTGACCTTACTATACGTTGTTTATTTTCTTTTCAGGAGATATTTTGCAAGAGTAATTGCCAAAAAAGCACCAATTTCTCATTCTGTACAGCCACAAAATACTATTCTTTCAAAATCCACATTGTCACTGCACAAATCATCACGGCAGGATGAAGGGTTATTGCCCTTCAGCTATCAACATCAACTCTCTATAGAAGCCCCCTGGTAGAGCAGTGGCTAACCCCATCAAGCCCGGAACTAAAATGTTGATTATAATAATCAGATTCATGCACTGTCATTAGGCCTGGCAATTAATCGCAGTTAACTCCCACGATTAACTCAAAACAATTGAATCACGATTAATCGCAGTTTTAATTACACTGTTAAACAATAGAATCCCAATTGAAATTTAATATTTTCTACATTTTCAAATATATTGACTTCAATTACAGCACATATACAAAGTGTACAGTGCTCACTATTATTTTTGATTAATTTTTATTACAAATACTTGCACTGTAAAAATGATTAACAAAAGAAATAGTATTTTTCAATTCACCTCATACAAATACGGTAGTGCAATCTCTTTATTGTTAAAGTGCAATTTACAAATCTAGATTTTTTTTGGGTTACATAACTGTACTCAAAAACAAAACAGTGTAAAACTTTAGCGCCTACAAATCCACTTAGTCCTACTTCTTGTTCAGCCAACCGCTAAGACAAACAAGTTTGTTTATATTTGCAGGAAATAATGCTGCCCACTTCTTATTTACAGTGTCACCTGGAAGTGAGAACAGGTGGTTACATGGCACTTTTGTAGCCATTGCAAGATATTTACATGCCAGATACGATAAATATCCATATGCCCCTTCATGCTTCGGCCACATTCCAGAGGACATGCTTCCATGCTGATGATGCTCATTAAAAAATAAATGTCAATTAAATTTGTGACTGAACATGTAGGAGAATTGCATGCCTCCTGCTCTGTTTTACCCGCATTTTGCCATATATTTCATGTTATAGCAGTCTCGGATGATGACCCAGCACATGTTGTTCATTTTAAGAATGCTTTCACTGCAGATTTGACAAAACACAAAGAAGGTACCAATGTGAGATTTCTAAGGATAGATATAGCTTGGGTCAAGTGCTGTAAAAATCTGAACTGGCTTCCAAAATCTGAGAGGGACGAGGTGTGGCGCATGCTTTCAGAAGTCTTAAAAGAGCAACACTCCGATGCGGAAACTACAGAATTCGAACCACCAAAAAAGAAAAATCAGTTTTCTGCTGGTGGCATCTGACTCAGATGATGAAAATGAACATACACTGGACCACACTGTTTTGAATCGTTATTGAGCAGAACCAGTCATCAGCATGGACACATCCTCTGAAATGGTGGCTGAAGCATGATGGGACATATGAATATTTAGTGCATCTGGCACATAAATAATTTGCGACGCCGGCTATGACAGCGCAATGCGAATGCCTGTTCTCACTTTCAGGTGACGACAAACAAGAAGCGGAAATTATCTCCTGCAAATGTAAACAAACTTGTTTGTCTGAGTGATTGGCTGAACAAGAAGTAGAACCGAGGGGACTTGAAGGCTCTAAAGTTTTACATTGTTTTGGTTTTTAATGCAGGGTTTTTGGTACACAATTCTACATTTGCAAGTTCAACTTTCATGATAAAGAGATTGCACTACAGTACTAGTAATGGGGGAACTGAAAAATACTTTGTTTTTTACAGTGCAAATATTTGTAATCAAAAATATAAAGTGAGCACTGTACATTTTGTATTCTGTTTTGTAATTGAAATCAATATATTTGAAAATGTAGAAAACATCCAAAAATATTTAAATAAATGGCATTCTATTATTGTTTAACAGCGTGATTAATTGCACAATTAATCGCTGTTAATTTTTTTAATCATGTGATTAATCACGATTAATTTTTTTAATCGCTTGACAACCCTAATTGTCATTCTGTTTGATACCTGTGTAACTGGTGTGGATAAAAATAAATAAAAGCATAGCTCCTTTTTTCTGACAAGGTGTCATCTTTGGCTTCAGACAATATATATATCAATGCAAGAAGCTTAAAGGCAAAAACAGGGGAACTAAAATGCTTAGCAAGGGAAGAGTACCTTGATATAATAGATATAAAAATGGAAGAATGAATGACAAAAATCAACAGGATGCTCCAATACCTGGCTATAAACTATACAAGAACGTCAGTTTATGCTGCAAAGGTAGGGAAGTAGCACTATACCTAAACAATTCTAAAGTAGCTTGTGAGATTAAAATTCTGATGGAGAGATCTATACACTATAATCTGTATGGACAGACTATGAGTGTGGTTGCATGTGGATTTGTAGCTGGAGTTAGTGACAGCTGTGCAGACACGTATGTCAATGGAGAAAGTGGACCAAGATATTGAGAGAAGAAAAGTTACAAAAAGAATGAGAAAAACCAAATGAGGTTAAAATTGGAAGGAACAGAATATAGAAAAATTTATGAAGGTGAGGAGGATGTGACTGAAAATATGAAAGAATCATCATGAAAGAACATGGAGAAAAAGAACAAACCAAAAGGAAAAAAGTGGGAGGGAGAGAAGAGATATTAAATAGAAAATAAAGACAAGATCATGATATAGTAGGAGGCAGCAAAATACACCCAAATAAATGTAAAAAAGGACACCGTTTGCACCAATCGCTCCTGTTGCATTGGCAAGCTACACCGCTGTGTGGGGTGCAAATCCTCCCCTGCATCACCCTCATAAGAAGGGTTTTGACACAGACTTGACTATCAATGAAACATGTATGTTTATAGAGTTTGATGAGTCCGGGGGGGAGGAGGGGGGGTGGAGAGAGAGAGAGAAGGTACATCTCTTGCTTCTGTAACCATTTAGCATTTCCAAGCTGCAGAAAGCATTATGAACATTTCAGTATAGGACTTTAGCTTTATATTATGAACCACTTAAGAGTCAACCTTTACTTCATAGAGCACTGGAAAAACCCTGAGGGTGTAGACACATTTAAAGTGAACTGAGAGCTGCTATACTTGCACAATAATTTCAATAGAATTTCCTGTCAACCTAGATGTTCACTCTCACCAAAGTAGACAAATTTTTTTTAAAAAAAAATGATACAGCAATGTTGACGTCAACGGTCCAGGAAACTCAAAATCTCCAAAATAATTCTCTACATAAATAGTGGGACCACATGTTGACTTACTAGTATATACAACGATATTCCAGCAATGTTAAAAGTATCTTTAAGTGAAGTTGCAGACATGAGGCAACTGATACATATATCCAAAACACTGGGGGATATGGGGCATGGAAAGAAAAGAAATGGTCAGAGATCTGGTGATGGATAACAACAACAACGGAGATACGGGCAGGGGTGAACAAGAGAAGTCTAAGATTTAGGAGTGTGGGGACGGAGGGGGAGAATGAGAAAAAAAGCTCAGACAAGAGGCCAGGTATTCAACTATGGAGAACCCAAATACTAAGTTAAAAGCGAAAGTTCTTCATTTCACTTCGTTAGCCCAGTATCCTTTCTTACTGGGAGTAGCACTGTCGAAGAAATAAGGGTGGGCCTTCAGTCAGCCTTTCCACAATGGAAATAAGATGGTTGCTTATGTTTTACAGTGGAAAAAAGTATCAGCTACTGGTAAATCTATTTTTAAAACTTTTTGTATTTTTTTTTCCCCACAGAAAATAGTCTTGGGTCAGAAGCATAGACAATTTCTCACATTCAGATGTTATAAGGAAACTGCAGTGTAATGGAATGTTTATTAGAGCTGCCAAAAATTTAATAGTCTTATTCGTGTTTATTACAATGCAAAAAAATGTCTCAGACTCCAGATTGATTTCATCATTTGCTAATATTCTGGGGAGATACCAAATACACTTATGAACTTGCAAAGGAAACAGACTGAATATTTTAAAGCTAGGAGTAACAAACATTTCTTAATATTTTGGCATGTAGTCTGATACTGATTTGAAATAAATTAATATAGACAAGCTACAGAATCACAGCATTCTGAGAACTTTGAGCGAATGAATGCAACACAGAATAATGCAGCGAACCCCCTCCTTAATTGCATTATAGTAGAACCAAAAGACTGCAGCTGAAATCAGGACCCCATTCCACACATAACGGCAGAAACAAACACCCAGTAACAGACAAACCCTGCCCAGAATGTTTACAATCTAATTAGACAATATCGGCAAAGAGATACAACATACAAGCGATTGGGAACACTGGCTTGGGCTACACTACAAACTTATGTCTGTATAATTACATCACTCAGGGGTGTGGAAAATCCCTCCATTTTTCTGTGTAAAGGGACCCAGAGCACTGCACCAATTCGACTGTTAAACGTGCATCATCTTTCCTCAGGTACGGAGAATCCTATTCCCTTATTCTCTTTGAGTGTAACCTGCTTCTTGGAGGATTGGGCCAAAAGAAATCTGATGAGGTTCAATAAGGATAAGTGCAGGGTCCTGCACTTAGGATGGAAGAACCCAATGCACAACTACAGACTAGGGACCGAATGGCTAGGCAGCAGTTCTGCTTTAAAGGACCTGGGGTGACAGTGGACGAGAAGCTGGATATGAGTCAGCAGTGTGCCCTTGTTGCCAAAAAGGCCAATAGCATTTTGGGATGTATAAGTAGGGGCATAGCGAGCAGATCAAGGGACGTGATCGTCCCCCTCTATTCGACATTGGTGAGGCCTCATCTGGAGTACTGTATCCAGTTTTGGGCCCCACACTACAAGAAGGATGTGGATAAATTGGAAAGAGTCCAGCGAAGGGCAACAAAAATGATTAGGGGTTTGGAACACATGACTTATGAGGAGAGGCTGAGGGAACTAGAATTATTTAGTCTGCACAAAAGAAGAATGAGGGGGGATTTGATAGCTGCTTTCAACTACCTGAGAGGTGGTTCCAGAGAGGATGGTTCTAGACTATTCTCAGTGGTAGAAGAGGACAGGACAAGGAGTAATGGTCTCAAGTTGCAGTGGGGGAGGTTTAGGTTGGATATTAGGAAAAACTTTTTCACTAGGAGGGTGGTGAAACACTGAAATGTGTTGCCTAGGGAGGTGGTGGAATCTCCTTCCTTAGAAGTTTTTAAGGTCAGGCTTGACAAAGCCCTGGCTGGGATGATTTAATTGGGGATTGGTCCTGCTTTGAGCAGGGGGTTGGACTAGATGACCTCCTGAGGTCCCTTCCAACCCTGATATTCTATGATTCTATGACTCTTTTTTAAGAAAAAATATATTGATCATTTAATTTACCCAGAATATATTTTACTGAGTTTATAACATGAAACAGCTCCTCTTATTTTGTATAGCTATGTTTATATACAGAACAGACTGCCTCAGTTAAAAGCGTAACAGTCCTTAACGAATTTTACTAAGGAAATTTAATTAACTCTTTTCTTTTACAAGCAAATTAGATAAGCACAGTTCTATTGCATTGACTTCTCCTATGTAAAGTATTCCCAGACTTTCAATCAGGTTTTGATCTGCAAACTAAATTACTGGCAATATCACAAATCACAAAGCATTTGAAATCCAACATTTTAAAGTCGATTTAAATTTAAAAAGAAGATTTTCAGGGGGAAATCATTTTAATGTATTTTAAAGTTAATTAAATTTTCATACAGCACTAACATAGGGGACAGAAAGTTTTTGAGGCATCTCTACTCAGATAAGTTCTCTGAGCTACATTAGATGATAAAAAGAAAGACTGATCAAGTTTAAGATATAAATCGATATGCCTCCGGGAATAAGTCAACTGCTAATTGGTAAGGGTTAGGAAGCAAATTTCCCGATGGGCAGATTATTTCACAACTGCCCATCACCTGGATTCTTGCACCTTCCAATAAAGAATCAAGTACTAGACACTGTTGGAGACAAACTCAGACTAAATGGACCACTGGTCTGAGATATTATGGCAATTCATATGCTCTTATGGCCTGGACCGTGTTCTTTTGCACTCTGGCGGCAAGAACACAATTTGGTGGCTTTTCAAAACAGGGGGAAGTAAGACTCAGCCCATGACCACACCTGATTCTGCGTCCAAAATTAGAAAGAAAATCCATCTTGAAAAATTATATCCCTTCGTGTGATAATGCACTCTTCTGCTCTCCAGTGAGCCTGCTTGAATCATTCAACAACATTAAAATCTAGTCTTTTTAAAATCACCATCACTTCTAGGATGAATAAAACAGGCAAAAAGAGCAGGCAAATTACAAAGTTGATGGTTCCTATTTTCACACAAACATGCTGATGAGCAAAGATTGGAAAACATCTAAGACATCTTGGGGTTTAAGTATAAAACACACACACACTTATATCAGCATGGGTGTGTATATTACACACTCAAATTTGTCAGAAGGTAGCAACTGATTTCAAATGCACATGATACCAGCAGCAATGATTTCCTCAATGATAAATTTCCCACTGAGATTTCATATTTAGAAGTCCCAAAATATAGTCTCAAAAGAGCGCAGTAAAAGTTGTTTCAATAATGGGACACTAAAATACCAGAGATGTGCTCAAGATTTGGATCCTGAGCCCAAAAGTTTAGAAGCAGATTAGGTTAGCACCTGAAGGGAAGGTCCAGGTCCATCTATAGTTTAAATGCTCATACAGCATATTTTAAATACTGCTGCCAAGTTAACATGCATAGTTGATGCGTGTATAACAGAACATAGCTCAGCATTCCTTAAGTTTATTGCCAAGTGGTTGTTTGTTCAAACATACATGGAAGTACACAAGTATGTATAAAGAAAAGGAGTACTTGTGGCACCTTAGAGACTAACCAATTTATTTGAGCATAAGCTTTCGTGAGCTATAGCTCACTTCATCGGATACATACTGTGGAAAGTACAGAAGATCTTTTTATATACACAAAGCATGAAAAAATGGGTGTTTACCACTACAAAAGGTTTTCTCTCCCCCCACCCCACTCTCCTGCTGGTAATAGCTTATCTAAAGTGATCACTCTCCTTACAATGTGTATGATAATCAAGGTGGGCCATTTCCAGCACAAATCCAGGGTTTAACAAGAACATCTGGGGGGGGGGGGCGGTGTAGGAAAAAACAAGGGGAAATAGGTTACCTTGCATAATGACTTAGCCACTCCCAGTCTCTATTCAAGCCTAAGTTAATTGTATTCAATTTGCAAATGAATTCCAATTCAACAGTCTCTCGCTGGAGTCTGGTTTTGAAGTTTTTCTGTTTCAAGTATGTATGTTCTATGAGCACAATTGGCTTTTATTTGAACTTTATATTCCAAAAGGAAAGTTATAACATCATTAATCTGCCAACAGAAAAGGACATTCTGTCAATTGGTCTAAGCATCAAAAGAGTTAACACAACGGAATTTAGCAAGAGAATTACACCCTACCTGGAAATACTTGGATGGGGATGTGGGTGTTCACCATCCCAGACGGCTTCAACAAAGTGCTACAGATGGCTGACTTTTTCTATAAAAAGGTATGCATATTTAGCTTAAAATGAAAACTTCATATTTTTTATGCCACTTATGTATTGAAAGCCCCATACATGTCTAATTATTCCAGTTAATTGACCCCTAGCCCCAGGTCAGCAGCTCGTCATTTAACTTTAAAGCACTGGGCAGCACCTACTATAAAAAATACAAACAGTGAAACTTTTTGTTTCCTCTTGTGCATAAGAGCAGTCAGATTCCCTACCTTCTGAAATCTCAAGCAGTCCTTCCAGTTCAACTTACTGTAAAAAGACAGGCAACAGTGCCCTAATTACTACGACAGTTGTCTTGAGCGTTCAAATAAAATCTCTCTTCGGTGTTCCTTTTGCATTTCTTCAAAGGGCATGACAAATCCACTTGCCAGTAATGAGTAGGAAACTTTCTCGGGAAAATTTAACAATTTCTAGTCCTTATGGTTGAAACAATAAGTTCCAAATGTGAACTAAATATACACTGCTGAAGTGATATTCTTTCTGAATCTGCAGACAGATCATTCCAGTACTGTTGTAGCTGGTCGTAAGATTGCCTAAGTAGGTGTCAATTCGGAAATAGTGAAGTATTTCAGCTACTAAAATGTTGAAATCACTAGTCAGGAAGACTTGATTTAATCATGGATTTCTACATAAAAGTGCATTTTTGTTGGTTGTTATAACCTTAATACATATTCTTCACAACTCAGAGATAGATGTAGGTTTCATTTTTAGAAGGTACACACTATACATTTTTAAGTGATTTATTTTGAAAATTTTTCAGATTAGTTTTACAGCTATATCACAAAATGAATGATTGTTTGGTCATTTCATTTACCAAAGGTAATTGAAGCAGATATTTATGAAGTCATGGGGAGGTGAACTATCTCCAATTCAACAGGTTAATCATTAATATTTGGAGGATTTTCTTGCCATGCTGTATTAGGAGGAGAACATCACCAGACAGACATTTAAATTGTTTTAGTTAAAACAACAACGTTCTGTATTCTGGATTTTCTTCAACAGCAAACATATAATAATTTAACAAAACAAGCATATGAAATTTGAATTTAGTTAAATATTCAAGTTTTTTAAAATCAGGTTTGCTTTTGTTAAAATTGTTTTTAACTAAAGTAGTTAAATGAAATATTTAAAAAAAAATTAAATTGACTAAGTCAGCCAGGTCAAAATGAGAAACTTAAAATATTGGCTTCTGCAGCTAACTCAGTCATCTTCATTGTCATTTTCCTGTTTGTTCATAATCTGGAAAAAAAAAACAAGCTTTCCTGCTTTTTCAGGTCCCAGACAATTTCTCAGTTTGGGATGAATTAGTCCAAAGGAAGAAAATATTCTTTCTACGCCGGCAGAAGAAGCTACTGTTGTTAAAAGTGAGATCATCACTTCAACAGTCTCTGAATCCAAGTGCTTAAGTGACTTCCACCAGTTCACTGGTGTCACTTTCTTTAAAACATCGTCAGCAAACGTATATTTCTTGAATGGTTCTTATTCCCCAACTGGGTCTCTTTTACAGCCTGCTGCCATTATAGGTTTCCCCTTCTAGTAAGAGAATGGTATGGTAGATCTCAAATCAATGAAGGTTACACTCAGAAAGACCTCGAGACTTTGGAATATGCTGCTCAAACCGTTTCACTTTCGTTTCTAATGCCTGTCCCACCCTTCTCACATTTATCTCCAGACTTCTTCTTCTTGTCCAGATCTATTCCACCCTCAACAATCTTCTATTCATTGAACTTTTTGAAACTTTTCACTTGTAGAGAGAGGTAAGGGATTGACTCTGTGTATACAAATGTGCAGAGAGACAAAAGGGTTGAGGTCTGTTATTTATCACTTCTATATATTTATTTTTAAAAAAATTGCTGTTAACAAGCATGTTATCCCTGGAGACACAAATCCACGGTTTGAGAACTGCAAAACTAAGCACCTCTGATGGTATCTTCTAGACTGAGCACTGAGTCCCATTGGGTAGATAGAAAGATAAACCTAAATAATCTATACAGAAGCCCCTGGAACCCCATAAGACTGGGTCCCTAATCCATGAACTATTGGAACTCATTTCTAAAACAGAACATGAATACATTTGTCTCATACTATAGAATTAGAATTTATAATCCCTGTTCCATGATGAGATATCTTTGAGCTATAATGTATCTTAATTAAAACTATCTTTAGATAGGTTTTTTCCCTCAAAAAGCATTTTACCAAAAAAATGCTATTTAAATTAAAAAAATCCAATTTATTTATTTATTTTTTAAATCATTGATTTTTATCCATCCTGGCAGTCTGCTGGGAATAATACAGTGAATGCAGAGAACTGTGCAGCCTGGAAACACAACAGAACCTCAGAGTTACGAACACCAGAGTTACAAACTGATCAGTCAACCGCACATCTCTTTTGGAACCGGAAGTACGCAATCAGGCAGCAGCAGCAGACAAAAAAAAAAGAAGTAAACATAGTACAGTACTGTGTTAAATATAAACTATTAAAAAACAAAGGGGAGGTTTAAAAAAAGATATGGCAAGGTAAGGAAAGATGTTTCTGTGCTTGTTTCAATTAAATGAAGATTGTTAAAAGCTGTATAGTAAAGTTTCAAAGTTGTATTAAGCCAATGTTCAGTTGTAAGAACAACCATTACGCTTTGTTCAGAGTAAAAACAGTTCAGACCTATGAACAACCTCCATTCCCAAGGTGTTTGGAACGGAGGTTCTTTGTGTGTGTGTATATCTATTTATCTATTTACCTACCTACTGTATTTTCCACTGCATGCATCCGATGAAGTGGGTTTTAGCCCACTAAAGCTTAGGCTCAAATAAATTTGTTAGTCTCTAAGCTGCCACTAGTACTCCTCGTTCTTTTTGCTGATACAGACTAACACGGCTGCCACTCTGAAACCTGAGGTTCTACTGTACCCTGTTCAGAAGGGAGAGAGACATGGGTTTCCATTCAAAAAAGGCCATGGATAAGGAACTGGATGAGGTCCCTGAGAGTGGGTACCCTTGCTGGACCACTGAGAGGAGGTACAAGTGCAGTTGTCCTGAACTGTGACAAGAACCATGGTGACTAATTTTTTGTACATCAGTATGCAAATTTAGGTCTTCATATCAGCTCTGACTGGCAGGAACAGCAGCCTCCATCAGCTACCACCACTGAAACTTTCTGCCTGTATTTTACATTTATCTGGATTCAAAGTTTATGTTTTAGTAAGTAAACTTCATAGACTGGCTGTCTGAAAATGGACTGCTGCCATTACAGGGCTTCCTAACAAGGCCAGGACATGGAGGACATTATGGAGAGTCAGAAGACCTGAAGCAAACCCTTAAGAATTCCATACATATGAGCCCTCCAAATCCTCTTGTCTGGGGGGCAGCTTGGGGGCACTCCTCCAGATATATGCACACATAGTATCTTTGTGGGGAGATTTGGGACAACTCTTAAAGTAGAAAATCACTGTTTTTCCTTTTTAAAAAGAGGTATTGGTTACTTGCTGAGAGACAGCAATATAGTGAGATACAAACAGGAATAAATAAAAGGAAACAATTTAGCATCAACATAATGAAGTCTAATACATGTACTCACATTTGCCTCTGTTACAAAGAATGAAAAAGTTTCTCATATCCCGTTCCTCTATATTGTCTTTGTAGAATCTTTTTATATAATTTTGACAGTTATCAATGTTTATTTTTAAGCTTTTTTATTTGTATCTATTTATAGTTTCACAGGTGCGTAAAACTACAGGGAAGTCAGGCAATAATTATGACAGTAGATGTTGAGACTCAAAGTTACAGCTTTATAAGCTTTAAAACACAAATTGTCAATATCACATGACAAAACATACAAAATAAATATCCTTAAACTCTAATAAGTTCAAGCAGCATTTTTCTTACTTTGCCTATCTGTAAATTTTGATTATCCATGTAAATATTTTTCATCAGTTTGTGTGTATACAATGAAATCAACATTTACTGATAAAAATCTAATCCTTCCAAGCATAAGTCTATATAGCAGATTGAGTAAAGTGGACATGACTTCTACAGCTGTGTACAGCATGACAATGTCCCTATGCTGGTGTACGTGAAAAATACCAGGATATGTCAGCCAACTCAATCTCTAAAGGAATAAATAATGAAAAATTGGGAAATTGAGAATTCCACATCCAAATTGTAAAGTTTCTCCCCACCCTGTGGACCTGGTGAGCTCCACAGGAAGGAACTCTGGTTCCTGCAAATCATAAGATATCTAGACAGAAGGAGAGAGAGAGAAAAGACAGCTGGAGAAATATCAGGGAGACTTACTGAAATCTTACAGAATGGAGAACTCCCAGTGCCCCTTATAAGTTTAATGGCTGCCCCACTTCCCAACACTTAGGCATTTCCGAGACAAATAACCCTTTTTTGGCTCTTTAGAGTTCCAGGAGCCAGTTTTGGAACATCAAAGAGAAGATTGTCTAATTGCTCACAGTTCCAAGCCTCTTTCAGCCAGCCCTCAGCCTCAAAAGTTCTCTTCAGGCTATTCTCAGGGCTACATTCCCAATTCTTATTCAGGCTGTGCCCTTAGCTTTCTGCTCTCTCTCACTTCTTTCATGGAGAGAAAGAAACAGACAAACACTCACACACTCGCCCTCACAAAACAATATCCAGCCAAACCCCTCTGCCCACATGCACCTTTGTTTCAACTATTTGGTTTCATAAAGCAGCTTGTTTCTTCCTTTTATCAATAAAGGGCAGCTGTTAAACCCACCAGTTTTGATGAGGTTTACCTAACCCATAACACTATTTAAGTTAGGGGAAGCTAAGATGGACTTTAAAACGCATGGGACTGGGGAATGCCACAAACCTTGTTAGGTTCACAAGGGGCACTACGCTGAGCTTCCTAAAGCTTGAAGTGGCTGGAGTTTGCGAGGCTCTGACAAGCCTAAGGCTCACAAGGGGTAGAGGCTGATGGATGTCAGGGAGCTGAGGAGCCTTCTAAGGCTAGCGGGGAGAGAAAGGTGTTGGGGGTGAAGAAAGGGAACCCTTACTTACCAGGAAAACTTACATGAGGCCCAGAAAGCAGTAGGAGACAACAGGGGAAGCAAGGAAGGGTTCTTCACTCACTCCAATTCCCTACATGGGACCTAGGGATTAGTAGGAAGGCTATGGAGGTTCTTCTCCCCTAATCCTGCTGATGCCCGAGCCTCCTACCAGCTATATTTTCTGCCTTCTTGTGGACTTTGGGAGAAGAGTACCAGTCCCTTGGATATTTGCATCAAAACTTCCCTCCAAGATAAGGTGGGTGGACTGTGAGGTTAGCAGCAGACTTATCCCTGAGGGGGAATCTCATGGAGATGGTTGCTGTGTGCTGTTGCGCAAAGTGCATTATAAAGGTGTCTCAGGAGCAGGGCCGGCTCCAGCTTTTTTGCCGCCCCAAGCAGCGAAGAAGAAAAAAAAGAAAAACCTGATTGAGCCGCCGCCGAAGTGCCGCGGAAAAGGAAGAGAGGGAATGAAGGACTTGCCACCGAAGACCCAGACGTGCTGCCCCTTTCTATTGGCCGCCCCAGGCACCTGTTTCCTTCACTGGTGCCTGGAGCCGTCCCTGCACAGGAGTCTTATGAAACCGCATAAAATCTTAGTATTCTGCACTTTCACTCGACCCATGCTGGCATCATTGCAAATGCATCACTTGCAAACAGATAGCTCAATTTTTCTCTGCTATTTGAAGGACTTTGCAGAGAGGTGAAAGGATGGAAAGGAAGATATAAATACAGAAAGAATGGGTGTCCTAGTGGTCTAGGGTGGAGCAAATCCAGCAACATTCCCCTAATGCAAAGGTTGAAACAAAAGAAATACATCACAGTCTAGTATCTCCTATGGCTGACTAAAGGGACATGGTTGAACTCCAAAGCAAGTTGTGACCAGCAAACCCTCCATCCCTTGCCTTTTGGTGAAGGGGAGCGTGATCATAATTCAGGACACGGGTGTTTAGCAGTAAAGGATAAGAGGGAAAGATGGGAACAAAAGAAGGAATAGGGGAGAGAAATGCATAAGTGAGGAAGCAAGCTTCACAGAAAAATGAATGAGAAAGACTAGGCCAAATAAGTAAAAATAGCAAAAATGCAAACTGGTAAAAATACAGGGAAACAAACAAAGATCAGATCCTAAATGGATATCAGTTTAACTCCAACTACAATAAATTAACTCCAGCTGATGATCTTGTCCCACAAATTCTAAGAATGAATGAGAGAAACAGAGGTGTGCACCTCTTAAATTTAGCATGGTTTGTTTTTGTGATTATGAATTGGATTGGTGGCCAGAAGAAATTCTGGAGTAACTACACTATGGGAGAGAGATCTAAAGGCAGTTAGAAAAGTTCATGCACAGCCACAGGGCTGCCAAAACATGGAACACACACTCCTGCCAAAAGCTGCTGCTGGTGGGGGCAGGGGAGTACATGATTCTGTGAAATTCACAATGCCTCACATGAAATAGTTTGAGAGACCAGCAAATCCAGTGAGGTGAGATTGGACAGAGCATCATGCCCTCTCCCCTGTACTTTTAGGATTGCCAACTTTCTAACTGCAGAAAACTGAACACCCTTGCGCGTGCCTGCTGCCCCAAGGCCCCGCCCCACCCCTTCTCTGAGGCCCCGCCCCTGCTCACTCCATTCCCCCTCCCTCCGTCGCACACTCTCCCCCACCCTCACTTGCACATCTTCTCTAGGCTGGGGCTCTAGGTTGAGGTGCAGGCTCCGGCTGGGGGTGCAGCCAAAAATGAGCGGTTCAGGATGTGGGAGGGAGATCTGGGCTGGAGCAGGGGGTTGGAGTGAGGGAGGGGGTAAGGGCTCCGGCTGGGGGTGCAGAGTGTGGGATGAGGGGTTTGGACTGCAGGACGGGGTTACAGGCTGGGGGGTGGGGCCAAGGGGTTTGGAGTGTGGGAGGGGGCTCCGGGCTGAGGAAAGGGGTAGGGGCCAGAAATGAGGGGTTCAGGGTGCAGGAGGGAGCTCTAGGGTGGGGCAGGGGTACGGGAGTGGGTGCGTGCTCTGGCTGGGGGTGCAGGCTCTGGGGTAGGGTTGGGGATGAGGGGTTTGGGATTCAGGAGTGAGCTCCAGGCTGGGGATGAGAGGTTCAGAGTGTACGCAGGGAGGGGGGGAGGTGGCGCGCAGGGCACTGAGGGCTGTGGCTGGGGGTAGGGGCTCCAAGGGGTTTGGGGTGCAGCAGGGGGCTCCAGGCTGAGGCAGGGGGTTGAGGTGTGGGCGAGTATGGACACTGGGCTGGGGGTGTGGGCTCCAGGTTGGGGCCAAAAATGAGGGATTCAGGGTGCAGAATGGGGTAAGTGCTCCAGCTGGGGGTACAGGCTCTGGGGTAGGGCTGGGATGCAGGAGGGAGCTCTGGGCTGGGGCTGAGGGGTTCAGAGTGTGGGTGGGGGCTCCGGGATGGGGCAGGGGGTTGGGGCGTGGGAGGAGGTGCGGGCTGCGAGAGGGAGTTTGGGTAGGGGAAGGAGCTCAGGGCTGGGGCAGGGGGTCGGGGTCCAGGAGGGGGTGAGGGATGCAGGCTCCATGTGGTGCTTACCTCAGGGAGCTCCCAGGAAGCGGCCAGCATGCCCCTCAAGCTCCTAGGGGAAGGGACAGCCAGGAGGCTTTGAGCACTGCCCCTGCCCGCAGGCCCTGCTCCCGCAGCTCCCAGCCAATGGAAGCTGCAGAGCCAACGCTCTGGGAAGGGGTAGCAAGCAAAGCCCCTGTGGCCGCCCCTACGCATAGGAGCCAAAGGGACATGCCAACCACTTCCCAGAAGCCATGAGGGGATCCTGCCAACCTCGCACCAACCGGACTTTTAACAGCCTGGTCAGCAGTGCAGACTGGAACCGCCAGGGTCCCTTTTCGACTGGGTATTCTGGTCGAAAACCGGACACCTGGCAACTCTATTTTTAATCCCAACACATGGAAGAGACCCTAGAGTGAAGCAGCATGAAAACAGATGACAAATTCTTCAGTTTCTACAGTAATAATTTCCTTAAATAGTTTATTTATGGAGACACTAACAGCAAAGAGGATAGGTCTGAGAAGCTAGATCCTGAGATACCACCATAACCCCTGTAAATAAAGAGCCTCTAGATCACAGCAACACTAAAATGGTTTGTGTGTTCCCTGCTTATACAGTAATATAAACCACTTATTTATCAGCAGAAAGAGCAAAGGGATAAGGAAAAGCAGCAATTGAGATTCAGAGATCCATTATTTATACTCTGTGTGCACAATTTAAGGGTCTGGAATATGTTGGAAAGTATTTCTCTATATTTTTTAAAAATATGGCTAGCATGTGCTTGCGTGGGCTTTGTAAATCCTTGTATATGTTTTATGTTGGGTAATATGGACACGGTTTGCATCTTGGTTCTGTTGTACGTATTTTGATAGGTTTTATATTAGAGAGAGAGTGTGCACACATGCACGCACACACACACTTGGGAGGGGGATTCTAACATTTATACCCCACACACAAAATGTGATTAAGCTAGAATTAAAATAGCTTAAAAACAGCCAACTCTTAAAACCAGGAAATTCTAAGGCCTCGTCTACAGTACGCAGTTATTTCAGAATTAGTTGAGTTACCTCAAAATAAAACTAGTTCCGTCCACAAGACCAAACCAGTTTTTTTATTTAAAGGGCTCTTTACTCCAATTTCTGTACTCCACCTCAGCGAGTAGCACTAAAATCGAGATCGCAGTTCCGGGTTACAGGTACTGTGGATGCAATTCAACGATACTGGCCTCCGGGAGCTATTGCAGAATGCTCCCTTGTGACCACTCTGGACAACACTCTGAACTCCAATGCACTAGCCAGGTAGGCAGTAAAAGCCCAGGGAACTTTTGAATTTCCTGTTTGGTCACCATCAGCACAGGCGACCACGCAGAGTCCACCATCTCAAGAGACCACGCAGTCCCGGATTCACAGACGAGCTCCAGCATGGTCCGAACGAGAGGTACTGGATCTCATTGCATGTTGGGGAGACGAATCTGTTATGGCAGAACTATGTTCCAAAAAAAAAAAAAAAAGAACGCAAATACATCCGCTAAAGTCTCCAGGGCCATGACAGAAAGAGGCTACTCCAGGGACACAGAACAGTGTTGTACAAAAATCAAGGAGCTCAGGCAAGCGTACCAAAAAGCCAGGGAGGCGAACAGGCACTCTGGGTCACAAGCCCCATACATGCCACTTCTACTGTGAGCTGCATGCAATTATGGGGGGTGACAACACCACTACCCCACCACTGTTCGTGGACACCTGCAAGGGGGGAGTATCACGGAGCATGGAGGAGGAATTTTTGGAGGAAGAGGAAGAGGAGGACAGTGCACAGGCGGCAAGTGGGGAATCTGTTTCCCCCCCAGCCAGGAACTATTAACGCTGGAACCAATAGCCTCCCCCTACTCCCAAAGCATGCTCCCAGACCATGACCCTGGAGAAGGCACTTCTGGTGAGTAAGAGCTTGATCAGAGCCACGTGGTGGGGAGAAACCCAGCCACACTGGGCTGTTCGCGTTTAGCTTAAAGGGCTCATCCCTGCTCAGAGCCTCATTGGAGCCCCACGGTGTGCGTGTGTGTGGCTGGGGGGGGGGGGGGAGAATGATGTTGTGTGAAGCGATCATCCCAGGCTGCCTGCAAGCTGAATTCTGTTGCTTGGCCGCATGTGATGGCTTACTCACACCAAAGTGGCAGGCACTTCAGTATAAGAGGCAAAATGAGACCTTGTACAGAAAAAACATGTGCCGTGTACTATGAATTGCCTTTTTCACTGAGAAACAGTGTCCCCTTTGTTCTCTAAAATGTATCTTTTAAAATACTACCCCCTCCCCTCCCTTTTTCTCCTCCTGCAGCATGTGCAAATGTTTCAATGCAGCCCCTATCTACTCCGTCCCAGAGGCTGGTCCAGATTAGAAGGTGGAAAAAACGAACTCGGGATGACATGTTTGCCAAGCTCATGCAGTCCTCCCACACTGATAGGGCCCAGTTGATGTGTGGAGGCAAACAATTGTGGAGTCACGTAAAGCGTTACATGAATACGAAGAGAGGAGGGACGTGCGCGATGAGAGCAAGCAGGATGCTATGGTCAAGCTCATGGGGGAGCAAACTGACATGCTCCGCTGTATGGTGGATCTAATGCAGGAAAGGCAGCAAGACCACAGACTGCCGCTGCAGCCCCTGAATAACTGCCCTCCCTCCTCCCCAAGTTCCATAGCCTCCTCACCCAAACACCCAAGAACATGGGGTGGAAGGGAGGCTACAGGGACCCACACAGTCAACCCCAGAGGATTGCACAAGCAGCAGAAAGCTGGCATATCCTAAATTTTGATTTGGTTTCTGGACTTGCCCTTCCCTCCTCCTCCACCTCCCTAACCCAATATTCCCCCTCCCCCATCTAGCTTCTGATTTCTCTCAATGTTTTGTGCAACAAATAATAAAGAACAGTTTTTAAACAATTGTGACTTTATTTCCGATAGATCGATAGTAACTAAGAGAAGCAAACAACTCTCACACCATACCCTGGCCAATCATGAAACTGGCTTTCAAAGCTTCTCTGATGTGCAGCACGCCCTGCTGCGCTCTTCTAATCGCCCTGTTGTCTGGCTGTGCGAAACTGGCCGCCAGGCGAGTTGCCTCAACCTCCCACCCGCCATAAACGTCTCCCCCTTACTCTTACAGATATTGTGGAGCACACAAGCAGCAGCAATTACAGTTGGAATATTGGTTGTGCTGAGATCTAACCGAGTCAGTAAACTGCGCCAGCGCGCTTTCAAACGTCCAAACGCACATTCTACCACTATTCTGCACTTGCTCAGCCTATAGTTGAACTGCTCCTTACTACTGTCCAGGGTGCCTGTGTACGGCTTCATGAGCCATGGCATTAAGGGTAGGCTGGGTCCTCGAGGATAACTATAGGCATTTCAACATCCCCAACAGAAATTTTCTGGTCTCAGAAGTAAGTTCCTTCCTGCAGCTGTTCAAACAGGCCAGAGTTCCTGAAGATGCGAGCGTCATGCACCTTTCCCGACCATCCCAAGTTGATATTGGTGAAACGTCCCTTGTGATCCACCAGTGCTTGCAGCATCATGGAAAAGTACCCCTTGCAGTTTATGTACTGGCCGCCCTGGTGTTTCAGGGCCAAGATAGGGATATGCGTTCCGTCTATCACCCTGCTGCAGTTAGGGAACCCCAGCGCATTAAAGCCATCCACAATGGTCTGCACATTTCCCAAAGTCACTACCCTTGATAGCAGCTGGTCAATGATTGCATTAGCTACTTGCAGCACAGCAGCCCCCACAGTAGATTTCCCCACTCCAAACTGATTCCCGACTGACCTGTAGCTGTCAGGCACTGCAAGCTTCCACAGGGCTATGGCCACTTGCTTCTCAACTGTGAGGGCTGCTCTCATTTTGGTGTCTTTGCGCTTCAGGGCAGGGGACAGCAAGTCACAAAGTTCCATGAAAGTGGCTCTACATGTACGAAAGTTTCTCAGCCACTTGGAATCATCCCATACCTGCAACACTATGCAGTCCCACCAGTCTGTGCTTGTTTCCCAGGCCCAGAATCAGCGTTTCACAGCATGAACCTGGCCCAACAGCACCATGATCTCCCAATCGCCACATGCCGTGCCGTCTGTGTCCATGTCCTCATCAGTATAGTAATCGCGCTGTCGTCGCTTCCTCACCCAGTTTTGCAGGTACTGCACATACTGCTGAATAACGCGCAAGGTATTTACAATGGTCAAAACGGCAGCAGAGATCTGATCGGACTCCATGGCTTTCTGCACAGGTAATCCTGGAAAAAGGGCGCGAAACGTAGGAGTAGCAGCGGAAGCTGTGCTGTTTGGTTCATGGTAGCCAAACAACGGCTGAAAATGGTTGTCTTCTGTGGCTTTCACGGAGGTGGGAGCCCAGGACAGACAACATGGAGAAGCTCGGAAGCATGGCAATAGTGGGAGAGCAGAGTTGGCAGCGGAAGCTGTGCTGCTCAGTTCACAATGGCAGAGCAGAGTTGAGTTGGAGAAGTGGATTCATAGTATCAGGAGAGCACCGGTGCACCATCTGCTGAAAGCAGTATGGCATCTGCACGCCAAAAAGGAGCGAAACGACTGTCTGCCGTAGCTTCCTGACACACACACAGAAACACCCACGAGAATGTTTTTGCCCCATCATGCACTGGGAGCTTAACCCAGAATTTCAACGGGCGGCAGGGACTGCGGGAAAGCTACTCACAGTGCATCGCTCTGACATTCGATGCTAGCCTTGGTACTGTGGACGTAATCTGCCGAATTCACGTACTTTAGTGGGGACACAGAAGACCGAATGTATAAAATACCTTCCAAAAATTTGAATAGAATAATTTCTAAATAATTTCATACTGTAGATGTACCCTTAGGGAAGGTTATATTTGAAAAAATAAACATTTGAAAGATTAAATAGTTATCGTGTTGGGGCCAGAAACTCTACTCCTGCAAGATTTAAGAGCACTGGATTAGTGGACTTTCAGTCCATGATGCTCATGCATTCTGCAGCTGTGCTCTTCCATTGCACCTACACGCTGCAAAAATGGAATTTTACAGACAACCTATCCCAGAAGCTACCTCTCCCACAGTCTCGCTCTTCTACCATCCTTTGGAGATCCAAGCTCTCAGGATCACCTAAACCTCTGCTCCTGCACTGCTAAAACAATTGGGGATTGGTCCTGCTTTGAGCAGAGGGTTGGACTAGATGACCTCCTGAGGTCCCTTCCAACCCTGATATTCTATGATTCTATGAACCATAAGTGAAGCTTTGGTCCTACAAGGTGTGAGACAATATAAAGCATACATAGGATCTGATAAACTTTATGAAGTCCACCAGAGGTCTGGTGAAGTTTACAGCGTCCAATAGGAACTGAGAGTAAACATATAAGATCAATAACTTCAAAAATAGGCACCCTAACTTCTCAGAATTAATCCTACGTGTGACTGACATGGAGCTACTTTGTAATAATCTAAGAATATTGAGATGTAATCATTTTATGAACATTGTGTGCAACCTGGTCAGTGAGGTGAAGTTATTGCATATTGGGTTATAAGACTTTCCTGTAAAAATGAACTGATCTTGCTTAATAAGGGTGTTATGGGGAAAACTAATAGCTATGGATAAACAAACCTTCCCAACGAGCACTGGAGGCCAATTACAGGGCAGTGGAATACTTCCAGGCTCCAGCCTGAAGTGACAGCTGTTTTGTCAGGATGGGAATTAATTGATTAAATGTTTTTGAAACAGTTAAAAGTCGGAAGGGAGGAAAGGAGATGGTCAATTTTCAGAAGCTGTCCAGGAGAACAGCACATAGAAACAGATTCTGGAAGGAGTGAGTCTGAAAAAGTTGGGCCTTCCCCAGGGAATGGTAAGCCATAGGGAGAGGCAGGCATGTATACAGACTGGTTTATTGTTTTATTATCTGGTTTCTCTTAAAATGCCTTGGCTCATACTTTCCTTTAAGAAGTTTGTCTGGTCACCACTGACATTGTTCCCAGTGGGAACAGAACTGCAGACACTTCAAGATAAGTCAGGCCTACTAAGTTACTCTCAGTTGAACACAGGGGCCTGGCAGCCCAGGGCCTGATCTGAGAGTGGGAGAATTGTGTGATTCCACCCCAAAAGAGATGACAGCTTGAGGCTGAACAGGGTGTACTTGAAGAGATCAGGAGGGAGCCAAAGGTGCAGTTAGCTTGGTAAATGTGACAATATGTACTGGACTTCACGGAGAGCCCAATTCCACAGTCCTTCCCATAAGCAGCAACAAAAACTTTAGAATAAATAACAATTTGTGAAAACTCCTGGTTATTTATTCTTATTCATTTTTCTGTGAAGGTTGCATCTGCATAAAGACCCCCACATCAGTGAGATGTCTTCCTTCAAGTCCAGTTAGCTGGAAACTTTGCCCCTTCTTCCCAGAGGAAGACCGGTCCAAAGCGATGCATGAATTTTTCACCTCCAGACCAGATTACTCCAATACTAAGAATCTGAAGCTGAATATGAACAGAAAGCAAAGACATCAGCTACTCGAAAATGCAGCTGTTTTTCTCCTCCATTATTTAGGCAGCTGTGAGCACATAAAGCCGGTGCTCCAGACTCCTAGTCCTCCTTTGCTACCAACTTGTTGCCTTGATCCTAATTCTTGAAGTCATTAATAAAACAGGTCCCAGCTACATTGGTAAATATCTCCTATGAAATGCCAAAACTGTTGCTCTATTCAGGGAAGAGACAGATCACAAAACCTGATCTGAAGCCCATGACAACCAGGAACCAAGCATTCTCAGATGAAGAGATGAAGGGACCAGCTACAGAACAAGTTTCCAAAGGGGGGGGGGGGGAGGGAATCTAGAATAGCCTTTGGGAAACACTACAGAATCTCCCTAACTTGAAAAAACTAGAACTAAATAAACAACATAGTCACCCCCATTTTTTCCTCTTAAGGAAAAACCTTACTCCAAACAGAGCTTATTATAATCTGAAAAAGGAGAAGAGACAAGGACTCCATGAAATCCACTAGTCACTTCATTATTGCCAATCTTGCACTGTGATTGGAGGCAGTACAAGACGCTGTGACAGAAAAAACAGCAATCTGGATACACATTCAAAACAGTTCACAAAAGCAAACAGAAGTAATACATTTTGAAGTACTCTTTCAAGGACTTGAAGCCAGTTTTCTCCACCCAGAAGTAGCACTCTTCCTAGCAAACAAACATATTTGAAAACTTGGGTGTAGTATCCTGCCTTCTCTTGAGCTCCTGAAGGAACACTTCTGAGTCCTAGCTTCCCAACTCCCAGGGAGATGTTATCTCTTCCCTTTATTATGAAAACTCGGATGCAGGCCCCTTGGGTCCAGAAGGTTTTTACAGAAACAAAATTCCTATCCTCCTATCACACAAACAAAATTCAAGTTTGTAAGGAAGGCTGTTTTTAAAATTCGATATGACAAAAAAGCATCAGGACACTTTTCAAAAAGTGAACAATTGTATTCCATGTTCTCAGTTCAATTTCTGTGGGGGAAAAACGGTTACTAATATGCCCTGTAGCAATAATTCTTCAAGATGTGTTGCACATGTCCATTCCACTTCAGGTGTGTGCATGCACTGCGCACCAGAATTGGAGATTTTTCCTAGAGCGATACCTGTCACAGCACCACATTCGTGCTGCTACACAATGGTATAAATGGTGGAGCCACCTTGGACCCTCCTCGGTTTCTTCTTACAGGACAACCTCTGATATAGAAGGGAAGGAGGGGTGGGTCATGGAATGGACATGTGCAAAACATCTCAAAGAAAAGTTACAGAACAGATCAGTAACCTTTTTTTCTTCAAGTGGCTGCACACATCCATTCCACTTCAAGTGATCCTCAAGCAGTTCAGACAGGAGTTGGGTTTCTAAGTCTACCTGAACAGTGACTTTGCATCATCTTTGGAATGCTGAAACATAGCATGATGAGTTGAAAAGGTATGCACCAATGACTAAGCTGCAGCTCTACAAATGTCTGTTGTAGACATGTGGGCCAAAAAAGATGCAGAAGCTACTTGACATCTTGTAGCGTGTGCTATAACCCAGTCAGAGGTGGTTTCTTGGCAATGTCATAGCATAGACGTGTGCAGGATAAAATCCAGGACAAATGCCCTACATCGAGAATGGAAGGCCCGTTGACAACTGAAATGCACAGCTGGGATGATGATCTAAACTGCCTACTTCTATCCAAGTAAAAGGCCAAAGCCCATCAAACATCCAATTTATGGAGAGTCTCTCCTTATCATTATGAGAATGGGGCTTAAGAAAGAATATCAGTAAGTATATGGCTTTCTTGAGGTGGAATTCCAGTACTACTTTAGACAGGAATATAGGATGTGGATATTAAGGATTGTCCTTAGAAAAAAATCATGTCAGGATGGTCAGCTACAAATGCCTGTTACTCCTCCACCCTTTTCATGGATGTAATAGCTACCAAAAATGCTACTTCTATAAACAGGTGCAGTAAGGGAGGTAGCTATTGGCTCAGAAAATCAACTCATGAACACTGCCAGCACAAGATTCAAGTCCTAGGGAGAAATGGGATCCATGACCTGGGGATAACACCTATCCAGACCTACCGAGACTCTGACTACAGATCACAGGAGTAAGAAGGAACTAAGGGGTTCCAGGTTGGCTCCTCCCTTGACAGCACTGTGCAGAAGCACAAGACTGGAGAGGGCACTCACGCTCCAATGGATAACGCTTAAGCCATGCGTATGCTACAAAATTAAGTCGACCTAATTTACGTTGGCATACAGCCGCCACAGTAATTATATCACTTGTGCGTATCTACACTTTGTGTTCCTTGTGTCAGCAGTTTGCATCCTCACCAGGAGCACTTGTATCAATTGTACTGTTAGTGTGGGGCATAGCTGGATCGCTCCTGAAAGCCAGTAAAAGTTCATGTAAGCAACGCAGTATCTACACTGAGACTGCATTGACCTAGACTCTACACCACTTGTAGAGATGGAGTTATAAAGTCATTGTAGTGAGGAAGTGTGACCGTCTGTATCCTCATGTTCACCCTTTTTACAAAATTATAATGTATTTTGTACAAAATTTGCCTTGTGAGGTATCATTTGAAAACTCATAATTTGCTGATCATTACTGTCCTGGTAAGATGTGTGTCGCAACTTTGTATGTAAAGTTAAGATTCTACTGTCTGACTTTACTGAGGCATGCTCCAAGTCTAGGAAAGCACACAAAAACCAGTTCCTCAGAGACAAAAGGCAAACTGATGCCTCAGTCAGGTGTTAACAAAATCAAATGGACTATCACCTGGTTAAGTGGCCATTCTTTGGCAGAAAAAAGTGTGAGCGAGAAATTTACATTTTGTCAAAGAAACGGTTGGAGATTCTAGGCCTAACTTGGGGACGGGTCCTGGCTGAAAGGTATCCAGATTGCTATAAGTATGTGGTGAAAGAAACCTTTCCTAGAATGCATTTAGCTCATTAAGTTAGATATTAGTTGCGTTTTACCTTTTATTCCTTTGTAACCAATTCTGACCTTTATGGCTTGTTACTTGTAACTAATTAAAATCTATTTTTCCATAGTTGTTAAACTTGTTTTATTATTTTATTTAAACCAATGTGTGTTTGGATTGAAGTGTTTGGGGAACTTCATTTGGGGTAACAAGATTTGTACATATTTTCTATTCATGAAATGACAGAGTTTATATGAGCTTGTGCTGTCCAGGAGGGTGCTGGGCAGTACAAGACGAACATTTCTAGGGGAAGTCTGGGACTGGAAACTGCTGGTGCTGCATGCAATGTAATTCATGGGTGGGTGGCTATAGCACTCATACAATATAGCTGGGAGTGATTTACATGCTGGAGGCTGTGTGAGAGCAGACCAGGAGTGGTAGCTCTCACTGCAAAGCAGTGTAAGAGGCACCCCAAGCTGGAGAATTGAGCGGTCACAGTTGTTCAGCTGTCCAGATTGTATCTTGGGTAATGTCACAGGCAGTTACTTCAATGGGAGTGAAATTTAAGCGTAGACACTTCCATAGTTAGGTCAACGTAAACTACCTTATGTCAACCTAACTCTGTAGTGCAGACCAGACCTTAGGGATGAATTTCCATCTATGGTCATGCACACACCTGAAGTGGAACGGGGACATGTGCAATCACCTGAAGAACTACTTGTCCAGCTCACCTAACTTTTTTCTTTACACAAATTCTCATCTGGCAACCGACTACACGTGCAGATTTTCTAGTATACGTTATTTTTTCTGACAGATGGGAAAGATGGAGCAAGGTTTCCAACCTAAAGCTTGTCAAAATCTTAGTACAAATTAGCTTTTTTTTTTTTTTAATCAAAAAACCCCAATAAAGTTAACTGTAACACGGACAGTATTTTGAAAGCAACAATACCAATGCACTAGGTGCAGTAAACTCCATTTTTAAATTTTCTAGTAGTTAAGTTTGTTAATTCAAAGAAATTATTTTGGGATCTCTAAGGTGTTTTATAAAATAAAATTCACTATTTTATAGCACTGCTAAAGCATGCCAAAGTGAAAAAGCATGTTATTAATAAATTCATAAAATAACTGTTCACTGAATTTTTTCAAGAAAGTTAAAATTGTATTGTCTTTAAGAAGACACACACCTAAATCGTATTATTGTTAATATTATAGTCTTGCTTACTATTATCATTTAGCAGATACCCCCAGACTGGCAATATAAAATCAGGACTATTTGTTTTATTACACATCAGAAAATAGTAGCATCGCTACTATCATTTTAATCTTACCTCAAGCACTGGTCCAGCTCCAAGAATAATCTGTTCTACTCCACTAACAAATCCCTTCTGGCTGAGAGCAGTGAGGTGATGAATCAGAAAGTTTGTGCTCTGTGTTTTCCCTGACCCACTTTCTCCTGAAATCACAATGCACTGGTTCTTCCTGCGCTGAAGCATAGCATGGTAGGCCACATCAGCCACAGCATAAATATGGGGCTCCAGCTTTCCCAGCTGATGATTATCATACATTTTGACATACTTAGGATTGTAAATGGGGAGAAATTTGAATGGATTAATGACTATCAGAATGCTGCCTACATAGGTATAAATTTTTTCCTGCTTAAAGCGGTTTCTGAGATTTTCCAGGAGTGTTTTCTCATTTAAATCTGGTAAACTGCACAAATCATCGTAGTCCTTCTGCTGTGGCTGAGGAAGGAATCCACGTTCCATCATCCTGCGACGCTCTTCTGTCACCTGTAACCAGGACTGGAGACTTCCATAATGAATAGACCCATCTAGATTCTTCTCCCTCAGAAGGAAGCGATAGTCTTCCCCACTCAATCGGTTCTCGAGGGCCATGCGGGGCCACAACATCATGCGCTGGACAGGGCAGTCTGTAGGGTTGAGAATCCATTCCTCCCCACCAAACTCCTTCACCTCTGCTAGGACATAACATTTTGTTTTGTCTAGTTGGAGTTTATTAATGAGAGAGTCTATTACCTCAGCAGCTGTTGATGTTTTTCTGGCAGTAATGGGGCAATAGATGGTCCCTTCAGCAATGCTCCCAGGGTATATGTGTAGTGTAAACTCGCTGTCCTCAAAGCGTCGTCTTCCTCCAACATCATTTATATTCATATTGAACCCCTTCCCATCAGTACCTGCAGTGCATCTTTAGAATGGTCCAGTATGCCGTCATGACATCAACACTACAAAAATCAAAGACAGAAATATTTTAGACTCAGGGTTCCTTTTAGTAACAGGTATTTTAAAAATATTTACACATACTATATGAAAAGGTAAAGCAACCTAACAGCTAAATGCCACCCTCAATCATATTAAAAGTTTACAAAAGGTAACTGATTATTCCGAAGTTTGACATTTGGAAAGAAAGCAGTTTTAAATATGATGCTTTCAAGAAAACTACAGCTAGAAGACCTTTACTGTGTTAACGGTAACAATTTCAGACTCCATTCTAATCTGATAAATTCAGGGATCGATCATTTCAGACTTTTGCAGTAACTACCACGATTCTAAGGTATCAGGGATTTGAAATTAGATCTCTAGTTTTAAATTAATGCATTCTATTATGTAGTCAGTGAAGAAAGTTGTGTATTTTGAGTGGTATAGCTACTGAATTAACCTGAGCAACTGTGGTGCACTCATGCCCAAAACAACTCATTCTATAAAAGAGTTTAATTTTACAGATTAATTTGCTTTTGAGAGTTTGTACTTTCTGCATTTTCATTTTTAGATATTTCAAGCAAACAGAGGCAATGTCATTTAATGTTTTTTCCAGCTCACAACTATCTGTGCATCAGTTTACCCATATGTAAAATGCATTTAAAAATATCTGCCTCATAAAAATATCTGCCTCATTATGACACTTAATATCTGCTAAGCCTTGAGATTTTGGGCAACTGTCACTATAACACAGCATTATTATTATTTTAAAAATTAAACAATGCCTTCAAATATCCGCAATAAAGGAATATTCTAACCAGAAAAGAAACCATTTTCCTCATCAGTACAGAGGTTTTCCCCAACCCACAATTCACAAGGCAGCATTCAAAGCAAAATAAGGGTATTTCATAATGTTTAGGTATTCTGGACACTGATGGGTTGTTCATAAGATTATTTAAAAGAATTTAATTCCTCATTTTTCATGAGGTCTAATTTCACTCAAAAACAAATACTGAAATGTTCACAGTTGAGACTATTAATGCAGTACCAAAGCAAAATGAAAGCTAGCTTACTATTTCTGACATTATGCAAATACACCACTACTACGGCAAATGGTGTCAGTTTAGCAATACAGGTTTCAGAGTAACAGCCGTGTTACTCTGTATTCGCAAAAAGAAAAGGAGTACTTGTGGCACCTTAGAGACTAACCAATTTATTTGAGCATGAGCTTTCGTGAGCTACAGCTCACTTCATCGGATGCATACCGTGGAAACTGCAGCAGACTTTATATATACACAGAGAATATGAAACAATACCTCCTCCCACCCCACTGTCCTGCTGGTAATAGCTTATCTAAAGTGATCATCAGGTTGGCCCAACCTGATGATCACTTTAGATAAGCTATTACCAGCAGGACAGTGGGGTGGGAGGAGGTATTGTTTCATATTCTCTGTGTATATATAAAGTCTGCTGCAGTTTCCACGGTATGCATCCGATGAAGTGAGCTGTAGCTCACGAAAGCTCATGCTCAAATAAATTGGTTAGTCTCTAAGGTGCCACAAGTACTCCTTTTCTTTTAGCAATACAGTGACTTGCCATAAGATGCCCAGAAATGCTGATTTTGGTTAAAAATCCAATTATATTAATTTGTATATAGTAGCCAACAGTATGCTAGGTGCTTTACAAACAGGTAAGACTGTCAGTGGAGAAGAATTCACCATACCCCCTCCCTGCCCTTGATACACCTATTCCCAGGTGAGGTAGCCAGTGGCTGGTGCAGGAGGCAGCTTCAGACAGCTGTGCTACATCTTCAAAGCAATTCCCACATGGAATTCTCAGCTGGGGCCAATTACAGCTAGAATCCAGTTCTCAGCCTACCTCACCGCCACACCCTTTAAAACAAAAACAAAACAAAAAGGGGGGGGGCAGAAGGGACTCATGTAAACTGAGTAAAAATCCAGACCACGAACAGTTTCACTATCATGTAAAATGTTTGTTTGTTTGTTTTTTTTAAAGTTCTAGCCCTGAGCACTCTCATCATGGTGTCCATTTTCCCTCATAAATTGCTTCAAACAGTGCAGAGAGTTACCAAAGTTCATAAAGCTAGCTCAACCCTTTTACTGCGCACTGGATATACAACCAAATTATTTGCACCGACAGCATAGATACTGACACTAATTTCTTATTGTGACTTTTTCCAGACAGAAAATGGGTGAGATTGCAAGCTGACAGCAGTTGAGTGGGTGTATGTTAGAGATTTTAATTATCTATAAAATGCATTCTAAAATCCTTTCATTCTCCAATTTATTTACAGTATTAACAGAGCTTAACTCTAAGTACTATGTGCTGTGCAGATTCTAATTCTATGGGAATTTATGTATTGTACACACTAGCTGATTTCAAGGAAAACAAAATATTGCCAAAGATAAAAATAATTCCTGAGTTTGTGGCATACTACCGGAAGCGTAATCAAGTCATCTACTCATTCCTACATTTCCTTTCAGCACCACCCAAGATAGTCACAATGTTATGTGATATGGGCCATAGTCAGCCAGATGACACAGGCTGAGATTTTGTTCTGCACTTCTAAAGAGGTGCAATACAAAAATCACAACCCAGGGGCTGGTGGGAGGATGGTAGCTTTAAGCAACCTTTGTGCCCTCCCAATTCTGGGCTGCTCTGCAGCTCCTGGTATAACAGATGACCTTAGGGGCTTGTCCGAACTACATCAGCCTGTACACCTCACTGCCTCCGGGTTGCAGCACTGCTCAGAACTTCCACAGTCCTATGTGCTGCAGCCCTGCCATGACATCCCACTCATACACCTGCTCCTGGCATACCCTCTACATCAGGATTTGTGAAGGTTCTTAAGAAGACATTTCTATGACTGTCTTCCTCCATTCCTGCACCAGGGGAATCCTAACCTATTGGATTTGAAGCTAAAAAGAGCCTCTCTACACCACTCCAGCCCTTTTACCCAGTATGAAGAGGCCAAAGCAGAGGTGAGAATATCAACCACAGTGTCTATTTCCAACTTTGCCAATGACTTGACCTATGAGCTTGGGCAAGTTACAACCTATGCCTCAGTTTATCACTGTGTAAAACAGGGAAATCACCTAGCTCGCATTGGTGTTAGGGTGTTTAATGTACTAAAGTTTGTAAAAGGTTTTTGAGATCCTCTGATGGAAAGTACTCCAGAAATGCAAAGTATTTTATGCTGTATCTACTTATTCATCTCTAGTCAAATATTTCAACAAGTGTACACTCCTAGATATGTGCTTGAAGAACAGAATAAATCAGTTTGTTCCCATGAAACATACTTGGCAAGGAATCAAACAATATGCTATGAGAGCTGTACACATTGCTTCAGGACACACTCTGTGAACTAGAAAGTACACACTGCTGGATTTCTTGGCTAGCGCTAATTTAAAAAAAATATATATATATATATATATATATACACATACATACATACATACATACATACATACATATACATACACACACACATACACTAGCCAGTGGTAACTTTGTAAATAGTTTGTTTTTAAACTCTCCACTGACTGTAATATCTGCTACTGGGGGGAGAGTGTGTTTTTACATTACCTAACTCAAGATAAGTAAATCAAGCTAAAATCCTAGTGAAGACAAGGCAGCTATTGTTTCCACACCAGCTAGCAGATCATGTTAAGGGTGGGGAAGCCTAGGGTTTAACTTGACTTGTTAACTCATGTGAAAAACTGACTTGTCTTCACTAGGATTTTACCTCAAGTTAACACACCTTTCTTCTTAATGAAGACAAGACCTTAGAAGCTTGACAAATTCCACATAATCTGTAAAAGTCTGTAAGAGGTCTCATCCTCCCCTTGCTGGCCCCAGACAACTTTTGTCCACTTTTAGATATGCGTTTTTCCATCACTGGCCATTATTAAATCAAGATTGGATTTTTTTTAAAAATATGCTCTAGCTCAAAAGAAATTATTTTGGGGAAGTTTTATGACTTCTGTTATACAAGAGGTCAGACTAGATCACAGTGGTCCCTTGGAATCCATGAATGAATTTAGGAACCTGTGTTATTTTGACACAGTAGCATGTCACAACAAAGAGCTACATAACTGAGCTACAGTATCAGAACCTGAAAAGTTTGGCAGACTACAGAGAAAAGAACTGATCTTGTGGACTGCAATAATACCAGTAACCTTGGAATTGTACCTTAGCACAGTCTGTTTCACTGTGCTACTTTTAAAGCTAGAAGCATCCAATGAAATTCTAATTTAGGAAAATACCAGGGAAAAGCCAACTGGTTTGCAACACTTTTAAAGTGACAGAACTGCACAAACCTCAGAAGTAACATCAGATATATGCACTCATGTTCTATCAGATGAGTGAGTTTAATATTTGGAAATAGTGCCAGAAATGTTTTAGGGATGTATCATTTTAGGTCAGTGGACTGTTTGCAATATTAAGTTATTTGCAAAGAGTCTTCCACAATCATTGGTTACAACAATGAAGTTTAACTATACCGTGCAAAATACCTCTCAATGTTTGGTCTCTCTGGATTTTAAAAACACCATTTTTCCAAAGTATACTAGAAGGAATACTATGATAAAATGTGAGTAATCCATGCAAAGGAAAATAGTAATTACTTTCCCAAGTTTAAAGGCATAGCAGTAATCCTCTAGAGCAGTGGTCACCAACCAATCGATCGCATCTACTGGTCAATCCTGGAGACTATCCCCGTCGATCGCGATCTCCAGCTGCAGCGGGGCTGCCACTAAGGCAGGATCCCTGCCTGCCCCAGCTCCACGTCGCTCCCAGAAGCGGCCAGCACTGCCCCAGGAAAGGGGGGGTGGGGGCAGAGGTCTCCACAGGCTACTCCTGCCTGCAAGCACTGCCCCCGCAGCTCCCATTTCCCATGAATAGGGAACTGTGGCCAATGGGAGCTGTGGGGGTGGTGCCTGCAGAGAGGGGCAGTGCGCAGAGTCATGTGTGCCCCCAGAGGCCGCTGGGGTGCGTTGGCCCCTTCCGGGAGCGGCGTGGGGCCAGGGCAGGCAGCAAGTAGCCCTGAGGCGACGACGACAACTGGGAGCCGCCCAAGGTAAGTGCCGCCTGGCAGGAGCCCACACCCCAACCCCCAGCCCCCTCCTGGAGCCAGCACCTCATGCCCCCTCCTACACCCTGTACCCCCTGCCCCCACCGCCCAGAGCCAGCACCCCATACTCCCTCCTGCACCCCAACACTCTGACCCAGCCCGGAGCTCCCTCCTGCACTCAAACTCCCTCCCAGAGCTTACACCCCTCACCCCCTCCTGCACCCCAATCCACTGCCCCAGGCCCAGCCCAGAGCCTCCCTCCCACACTCCAAACCCCTCATCCCCAGCCCAGAGCCCGCACCTCCTCCTGAACCCCACCCCCTGCACGGTGAAAGTGAGTGAGGGTGGGGGAGAGCGAGCGTGGAGGGGAATGCGTCTTCAGAGAAGGGTGGGGCAGATCTTTGTGTTGCACTTAAATAAAAATAAAGTGATCTTGTACGTAAAAAGGTTAGAGACCACTGCTCCAGAGACAGGTTGAGTTTCCAAAAAGAATACTGTCCAAGCAGGTGGCAATATTGTCTGTATCACCCTGACTGATAAATTGGTAAGTATATCTTTGCCTTTGGATATGTAAATTAAAATGATAAAGATATGAAAAAAGATAAATTAAGACAAGATTGGATACAGCATTATGGATGAACACTGGCTTTATATATTCCCCATATAGTTTAACTGAGAACTTTTAGTAAAGTAATGCCACGTGTTTTAAGAATATTTAGTAGAATTTTCAACATCCCAGTACTCCAAAATAAAAATATATCCATGAGATGAAGAAAATAGCAACTCACTTTTACAGACTCATACATGAGACTTAATGAATCAGTACAGCTGTGTCTATACCAAACATGCTGCAGCTTATAAGATTAGCATAGCTTTACACCTAAGATTTTTTTCAACTGCTATACCAGCCTACTGACCTTTGAGGAGCATAAAGGAGAGAACAGAAGTGACCTGATTTCATTGGAGATAGAAATCTAACCACAGCCTTTAGATCTTGTGGCAGTCAGAGGAGGAAAGCCCTTGTTTAATTTTGGAAGCTCTGGTCATTATTTACCTATTTGTGGACTTAATGCACCTGTTTAAGAAAGGACTTTCACAATACAGAAAGCTTATAAGAGGACAACAATTTAAACAAGATTTATAACAAAAAATGTCCTTTGATCAAACACTTATTAAATTCCCTTTGAAATTATTTTACATATTTAAGTTTGAATAAGAATTCTTGCCCACCTACCTGAACCTTTTTGCTCAGGTTTGCAATTAAGTCACAATTCTGTGCTTGGGACATTACAGAAAACTGACAAGCAAATTAAAGTAGTAACACAAATTCTGCTTTATGGCCTATTATAAAATTAAGTAGATTGAGAAGATGGGTTGGGAACATTTAAGCCTTTATTAAAAGATAATTTATACTAAATTATTAGCAAATTGACCAGAAACTTTTTAGCAGCAAGTGACGATTACAAATGGATTGATGTTTTCAGCCAAATACATTTTAAAATGTATGGGATTCAGTTAATAAAGAATTAAAGGAAGGTAATATAATTAATGCAAATCAAAATGGATTTATGGAAAATAGATCCTGTCAAATTAACTTGATATCTTTTTTGATGAGATTCCAAGTTTGGTTGAAAAAGGTAATAGTGTTGCTGGAATATACCTACACTTCTGTAAGGCATTTGACTTGGTACTGGGAGACATTTTGATTAAAAAATTATAATGAAACAAAATGGAACACATTAAATGAATTAAAAACTGGCTCGTGTAACTGTAAACATGGAATCATCATAATGCGGGTTTCCAGTGATGTCCTGAAGAGTTTAGTTCCAGTTTTTATCAATAACCTGATCAGCGATAAAGTTTGCAGATGACACAAATTGCAGGAGTGGTAAATAATGAAGAGGACCGGTCAGTGATATGGAGAGATTGCTTGGTAAACTGGATGCAAGCAACCAATACGTGTTTTAATACAGCTAAATATAATAGTATTAATCTAGGAAAAAAAGAATGCAGGCCATACTTACAAGATGGGGCACTCCATCCTGGGAAGAAGTGACTCTGAAAAAGATTTAGGAATCTGACTGCCAGAAGCTGGGACTGGATGACAGGGGATGGATCTCTGAAAAACTGCCCTGTTCTGTTTATTTCTTCTGAAGCATCTGGCCCTAGCTGCTGTTGGAAGACATGATACTGGGCTAGATGGACCATTAGTCTGACCCAGTAAGAACATAAGAATGGTCATATTTTACCAACTAAGCTGAGTAACTGGTGCAACCAATATTGGAATACTGTGTCCAGTTCTAGTGCCCACAACTCAAGAAAGATGCTGATAAATTGGAGTGGGTTCAGAGAAGAGCCACGAGAATGATTACAGGATTTTAAAAATGCCTTAAAGTAACAGACTCTAGGAGCTCAATCTAGTCAGCATAACAAAGAGGAGGTTAATGGGTGACATGATTACAGTACAGGCGATTCTCATCTTACGCTGGGGTTACGTTCCACAGTCAGCACGTAAAGCAAAAGTCGAAAATAGTCAAAATTACATGAGTGTAATGGCGGGCGAAATCACCCGCACTACAAGTACAGTAATTGTTATTTTTCTTTTTTGTTTTTGTTTTTTTGTTTGTTTTTGCCAACAGCACAAAGCTGAATTTGAGCATGTTAAACGCGCATAAGATGAGACTCGCCTGTATGTATGTGAGGAACAAATATTTAATAATGGGCTCTTCAATCTAGAAGAGAACGTTACAACATGATCCAATCGGTGGAAGTTAAAACTAGACAAATTCAGACTGGAAATAAGGCATACATTTTTAACAGTGAGAATAATTAACTATTGGAAAAAATTATCAATAGTCGTGCTGGATTCTCCATCACTGGCAAGTTTTAAATGAAGATTAGATTTTTTTTATTTTTTTAAGATATGCTCTTGGAATTATTTTAGAAAAGTTCTATGGCCTCGTTTATACAGGAGGTTAGACTAGATGATCACAATGGTCCCTTCTGGCCTTAGAATCTGTGAAAGTTTCTCCATGTATGAGAGTTCTTTTTTCAGACAGGAATGCATATCTATTAGATGCATCTATTTTGGTATGTAAATAGTATCGGAGTTTACAGACATATTGTACCATAAGCTTTAATAGCTGACAAGCTTTTCCATTTTTAAACCCTGGTAGGCAATGAAATTTTTCAAATAATAAAAATGCTGACATTACTGAATGTATGTACTAAATGCTTCTGTTGTAGGAAGAGCAGAATTTTTAATCAAGTATTCTTAAAAAAAGAGTGATGTAGGACACTCATTATTTTGACCATTACCTGTTGTAAGCTAAATATGGCTTGGTTAAAATTTTAAGTTACACCCCAGAGCAACATAATTTTCTGAAGATGGTAAGCCAAGCCCTGTTACTAATTAGCATTAACTGGACATTATAGGTTATATCCCTCACACACCATGGGATGGGAGCATTGCAGCGGTAGTATGCTTGACCCTCAGGGGAAGTCTCTCACTCATCACTCTGCAAAGACCACTCTAGCTATTCATAGATTCATAGATTCATAGATATTTAGGTCAGAAGGGACCATTATGATCATCTAGTCTGACCTCCTGCACAACGCAGGCCACAGAATTTCACCCACCACTCCTACAAAAAAAACCTCACACCTATATCTGTGCTATTGAAGTCCTCAAATTGTAGTTTAAAGACCTCAAGGAGCAGAGAATCCTCCAGCAAGTGACCCGTGCCCCATGCTACAGAGGAAGGCGAAAAACCTCCAGGGCCTCTTCCAATCTGCCCTGGAGGAAAATTCCTTCCCGACCCCAAATATGGCGATCAGCTAAACCCTGAGCATATGGGCAAGATTCATCAGCCAGATACTACAGAAAATTCTTTCCCAGAAAATTCTTTCCCAGGTAACTTGGATCTTACCCCATCTAAAACCCATCACAGGCCATTGGGCCTATTTACCATGAATATTTAATTACCAAAACCATGTTATCCCATCATACCATCTCCTCCATAAACTTATCGAGTTTAATCTTAAAGCAAGATAGATCTTTTGCCCCCACTACTTCCCTCGGAAGGCTATTCCAAAACTTCACTCCTCTGATGGTTAGAAACCTTCGTCTAATTTCTAATCTAAATTTCCTAGTGGCCAGTTTATATCCATTTGTTCTTGTGTCCACATTGGTACTGAGTTTAAATAATTCCTCTCCCTCTCTGGTATTTATCCCTCTGATATATTTATAGAGAGCAATCATATCTCCCCTCAGCCTTCTTTTAGTTAGGCTAAACAAGCCAAGCTCCCTGAGTCTCCTTTCATAAGACAAGTTTTCCATTCCTCGGATCATCCTAGTAGCCCTTCTCTGTACCTGTTCCAGTTTGAATTCATCCTTCTTAAACATGGGAGACCAGAACTGCACACAGTACTCCAGGTGAGGTCTCACCAGTGCCTTATATAACGGTACTAAAACCTCCTTATCCCTACTGGAAATACCTCTCCTGATGCATCCCAAGACGACATTAGCTTTTTTCACAGCCATATCACATTGGCAGCTCATAGTCATCCTATGATCAACCAATACTCCAAGGTCCTTTTCCTCCTCTGTTACTTCTAGTTGATGCGTCCCTAGCTTATAACTAAAATTCTTGTTATTAATCCCTAAATGCATGACCTTACACTTCTCACTATTAAATTTCATCCTATTCCTATTACTCCAGTTTACAAGGTCATCCAGATCCTCCTGTAGGGTATCCCTGTCCTTCTCTAAATTAGCAATACCTCCCAGCTTTGTATCATCTGCAAACTTTAGTAGCACACTCCCACTTTTTGTGCCCAGGTCAGTAATAAAAAGATTAAATAAGATTGGTCCCAAAACCGATCCCTGAGGAACTCCACTGGTAACCTCCCTCCAACTTGACAGTTCACCTTTCAGTAGGACCCGTTGTAGTCTCCCCTTTAACCAATTCCCTATCCACCTTTCAATATTCCTATTGATGCCCATCTTATCCAATTTAACTAATAATTCCCCATGTGGCACCGTATCAAACGCCTTACTAAAATCTAAGTAAATTAGATCCACTGCGTTTCCTTTATCTAAAAAATCTGTTACTTTCTCAAAGAAGGAGATCAGGTTGGTTTGGCACGATCTACCTTTTGTAAAACCATGTTGTATTTTGTCCCATTTACCATTGACTTCAATGTCCTTAACTACCTTCTCCTTCAAAATTTTTTCCAAGACCTTGCATACTACAGATGTCAAACTAACAGGCCTATAATTACTTGGATCACTTTTTTTCCCTTTCTTAAAAATAGGAACTATGTTAGCAATCCTCCAATCATACGGTACAACCCCTGAGTTTACAGATTCATTAAAAATTCTTGCTAATGGGCTTGCAATTTCTTGTGCCAATTCTTTTAATATTCTTGGATGAAGATTATCTGGGCCCCCCGATTTAGTCCCATTAAGCTGTTTGAGTTTCGCTTCTACCTCAGATATGGTGATGTCTACCTCCATATCCTCATTCCCATTTATCATGCTACCATTATCCCTAAGATCCTCTTTAGTCTTATTAAAGACTGAGGCAAAGTATTTGTTTAGATATTGGGCCATGCCTAGATTATCCTTGACCTCCACTCCATCCTCAGTTTTTAGCGGTCCCACTTCTTCTTTCTTTGTTTTCTTCCTATTTATATGACTATAGAACCTTTTACTATTGGTTTTAATTCCCTTTGCAAGGTCCAACTCTACTTGACTTTTAGCCTGTCTCACTTTATCCCTACATATTCTGACCTCAATAAGGTAGCTTGCCTTACTGATCCCTCCCTTCTTCCACTCCCTATATGCTTTCTGCTTTTTCTTAATTGCCTCTCTAAGATGCTTGCTCATCCAGCTTGGTCTACAACTCCTGCCTATGAATTTTTTCCCCTTTCTTGGGATGCAGGCTTCCGATAGCTTCTGCAGCTTTAATTTAAAATAATCTATTCGACAGAGCAGTACTGATGGGCTCCAAAGGAAGCCACATTAAAATCCTCCCCAGATGTGGGGAAACTGCAGGAAGACACCCCTCCCCCCCCCAAAAGGAGATAAATAGGATGGTGAAGATTCTAGGAGACTTCTGATTACCCTTGCTGCACTGTAGCTTCCACCAGGCTTAAGGCTGAGGCCCAGATATCACACTTTTTTCACGCTGCCTGCCTACTGCCCAGCCAGAAAGAGAAGTTTCAGACTTTTCTCCAGGGATGAAGAGGGCTTCAAATGGCACAAATAACAAAAAGAGCTGGCCACTGAAGACACCATTCCATGTTCGTTCATGAGGGACCCCTTTCCTCTTCAATTTTGACAGCTGCAGCTTCAAGTCACCAGAGCTAGGCTACATCTACACTTAAAACTGTAGCACAGCTGCAGTGCTGTAGCAAATCCACCTCCTCGAGAGGTGGTAGCTAGGTTGACAAACACTGGATGGCTAAAAATGTAGAAGAGACTAATGTAAAGATTGAGGCTGATGAAGGAAGAGTGCTGGAAGAGAAGCTCTCTTTACTCAATTAACTTAGGGCTGGTCTACACTGAAAACTTACATTGGAATAGCTACGTCTCTCAGGGGTGTGAAAAATCCACACCCCCTGAAAGATGTAGCTATGCCAGCCTAAGACCCAGCGTAGACAGTGCTTAAAATATATGACGTGACAAAAGGGAGGAAGGGTCAATTAAGCAAAGAAACTAGTAAAGCAACTTCCCTCGAAGAAAAAATATAAAATCCTCCCATTATTGAACCTCTCACCTACATTAAATTTAATGGGAGTCCAGAACACTTATCCACCAATATGTTACACCAGCTGCTCTGACTGATAGAACAGGAATAGGTTAGGATAAATAATTCCTTAAAGCTTAATAGAAAATGTTACATGGTTGCCATGAAAATTCAAACAAACACTTATAAAAACCAAGAAAGAAATTTGTTACCATAAACAAATTTTGCTGCTCTACTTTACATTAGTTTAGGAAATTTCCCCCCCAATATTTTGTGATATAGCATAACACAAATGCAAACATTGCTGAACCCATCTCTGCTGTTGCCTCAAGTCTAAGGAGGAAAAAACCCAACCTTTTACTATCAAAGCTGTTGCTAGATTGAGCCGTTTGCTGGTAAATAGCATAGCTTTTCCTGTGCCATTGTTTCTCTCTTCTTTAGGCAAGGAAAGGTTACTTACTCTATCCACAAGGAAGCCCATGAGAACTAGCAAGTGTCAGGTTTCAATATACTAGAGTATGATTATGCACAGCCTTGCTTACAAGACACTTAGTTTAATAATTTGCATGCTGTTTTTGTTGTGTACCCATATTTTTTGGGTGTACTCATGTTTTTGTTGTGTACCCATTTTTTTCCTAGTGTTCACCATGTTGTTCTCCCTAACCTATTATTCTAACGGCACTAATACTATTGAAATTAAGCATCTGTCAGGGTTTTCATTAGAACCTTTGTTTTCAGAAATTTACAACTGGCAACACTTCTCCTAAAATTAATCTAATTTGAAATGGTTCACTTTGGGTATTACCTTTTATTCATTTTAAAACTGTTCTTTTTAATTTCTCTGGACTCACCTTTACTCTAGAATTACAAGTAAAAAAAGCACCCAATGTTTGTTTGTAAGAACAGGTTAGAGAAACATCTGTCAGGGATGGTCTAGATCAGTGTTTCTCAACGATTGGCCCGTGAACCAGCGCCGGTCCCTGAAATCTCCCTGGCACAGTTTAGGAAAGCAGCAAACTAGACCCTGTTACCAAAAAGGTTGAGAAACGCTTGTCTAGATAACACTTAGTCCTGCCTCAGCACTGAAGACTGAATTACATGACTTACTGAGGTCCCTTCCAGCCTTACATTTCTATTATTCTAATTTACTTTCTCTATAACATGTTTGCACCTATTCAAGTCCACAGTAAGCTGGATAAACATATATTTTAGACCAAGTTTTTATCTCTTCTCATTGGAAGTTTTTTTATTACTTTAATTTCTGTTGTCCTTCTATGGACTTTTCCCATTTCTATGTCCTTTGTGAGATGCAGTGAACAGAACTGAATATTGCATTCAAGGTGAGGGCATACATTCGTACATCAATCTATATTTTGTACATCTCAAGTTTCTTCTGTTAAAAAAGCCCAGGAATACATAAATGTTATTGCTGTACTTACACATAATGTATTGTTTGCAGATACAACTTTAAAGTGGAAAGGTATTTCAAAGTCAGTAATGGATCTTGAAACTACTAATAAATAATCCCATCCTCAAAAAGAGTGAAATCAATTACTTTAAGTCTAGTTTATGTCAAATCGCTTGCATCTGTTCAGAGTGTATGCTTCAGCAACAATTTCTGATGGAATAAAATCAAAGAAATACAAAAAATAGATGGGCTGGGACCAAACATGTTAAAAGGAACAGAACAGGACAGGTGTGCCAGATGCACCTGTATATACCTTTCAACAGTTAACTGAATAATCTAAAGCTGCATCACAATGTGTTTACATTCTGACATGTCCTACAGAAAACAATGAGTGTGATGAGTATGTAGAATATACAGTTTATTTGAACTGTGTAACATGCCAATAAAATCAGTAATCCAAAACTTGCACTCTGTGTTGACACAACCATTCTGCTCCCACACAAATGACAAAGAAAAGTCCAAGGTAATATTTCTATCTACATCTAGGTAGAAGGAGCTATACCACTATAGCATACTCAATTCCAGAACGATGAACCAAACCCAGGATTCTAGAGTTTCAATATTCCTCTGTTGTCCAGTCAATAGCTGTGAATACCATTGCCAAAAATGTGTATCCCTTTCAGTTCTAGTGACTGGTTCACATAAGGATAATAGCCTACTACTAATGCCAGATTACTCGGCTTAATTGGTAACATAAGAATGGCTATACTGGGTCAAACCAATTATCCATCGAACCCAGTAACCTGTCTTCCAACATCACCCAGAGCCAGAGGCTTCAGAGGGAATGAACAGAACAGGGCAATTTTTCAGTGATCCATCCATCCCCTATCATCCAGTACCAGCTTCTAGAAGTCAGAGGCTAATTTACAGTAGCACCTCAGAGTTATGAACTGACCGGTCAACCACGCAACTCATTTGGAACCAGAAGTTTGCAATCAGGCAGCAGCAGACACACACACACACACAAAAGCAAATATAGCACATTACTGTGTTCAGTGTAAACTATTAAAAAATAAAGGAAATTTTAAAAACGATTTCACCAGGTAAGGAAACTGTTTCTGTGCTTGTTTCATTTAAATTAAGATGGTTAAAAGCAACATTTTTCTTCCGCATAGTAAAGTTTCAAAGCTGTATTAAGTCAACATTCAGCTGAAAACTTTTGAAACAACCACCATAACGTTTTGTTCAGAGTTATGAACAACGTCCATTTCCAAGGTGTTCATAAGTCTGAGGTTCTACTGTATTCCCTTCTCGCTAGAGTCTGGGCAAGAACATGGAATATCTAGGGCTTGTCTACATGGTGCGTTAGCGCACACCACCAGGGTATAAATTCTAGTGGACACCAGAGTGTCATGCGCTAATTGTCTGTGTGGACACTGCTGATGCACACTAAAAGTTCCTACATTCCCAAGTACACACAGACATAGTGCCATTTCAAACAGTCCTATGTTAATGCGCAATCAGGAACTTTTAATGTGGGGCAGCAGGGTCTGCACAATTAGTGCATATCACACTGGTGCACACTAGGATTTACACTCCATCTGGTGCAAGCCAATGCACCAAAACAAGCCCTCAGATCAAGTTTTGTACAAGAACAACTCACTAGAAAACAGTCTAGCCATTTAGTACATTCACATTTTAAAAGGCTACATTCTTAACAAAATAAGTCAATCTTTTCCTAGACTGAGACCCTTCAAAAAGAGTGAATTTTATACCCAAGTTATATATTTCTGAAACAATATAAAAACCGTGACTACATAATACAAAATCAGTAAAACAGAGAAACAAAGCCATATCAAAGCCTTTTAAAATGTTTACCATTCAGTAATTATGCAAATGCTAATTCAGAAATGTTGCAGAGTTTGTTCTTGAGAGGAATCCTTAAGATGAAAACAAATGCCGCAATGAGTGTTTTTGAATGCAAAAATAATCAGACCAATCCTTTCTCAATTTATTATTAATCTCCAATTAGCCATTATTTCAGTCCCCTCAGCTATTTCCCACCAATGATGCAAGCAGAGAAAGGCATCATGGTCTTATTACAGGTCTCATGCCAAGTTTTGTCTAACACAGGGGTGGGCAAACTTTTTGGCCCGAGGGCTACATCTGAGTACGGAAACGGTATGGTGGGCCATGAATGCTCATGGAATTGGGGGCTGAGGTGTGGGAGGGGGTGAGAGCTCTGGTTGCGGGTACGGGCCCTGGGGTGGGGCCAGAAATGAGGAGTTCAGGGTGCAGGAGGGGGCTGGGGCAGGGGGACAGGGTTGGGGAGAGTGAGGGATCCAGCTGGGGGTGCGAGCTCTGGGGTGGGGCTGAGGATGAAGGGTTGGGGGTGCAGGAGGGAGCTCTGGGCTGGGACCAAGGAGTGTGGAGAGCAGGAGGGGGATCAGGGCTGTGGCAGGGGGATCAGGGCGTCGGAGGGGGTCAGCTGCAGGCTCCAGGTGGCACTTACTTTAAGCCGCTCCCGGAAGCAGCAGCATGTCCCCCTTCCAGCTCCTATGGGCAACGCTCCTGCAGCTCCTATTGGCCGCGGTTCCCAGCCAATGGGAGCTGCAGGGGCTGCATTTGGTGCAGGTGCAGCGTACAGAGCCATTTGGCTGCCCCAACACATAGGAGCCAGAGGACATGCCACTGATTCCAGGAGTTGTGCAGAGTGCAGCAAGCCCCAGACCCCACACCTGGCTGGAGCTCGAGGGCCAGATTAAAACGTCTGAAGGGCCAGATGTGGCCCTCAGGCTGTAGTTTGCCCACCCCTGGTCTAACACATGCTCTATTCCAGGAACAGTTTTGCTCAGTTTTATAGCCAAAAACTAAACTTTCAATCTAACCACACATCCATGAATAAGATGTACATTAATGTGACAGACAAACTTTTAATAACTTAACCTAAAAAACTAAGACTTCTAAAAGTAACTACCTTGAAGGGGTCTGACTTTCCGAAGTATAGACAATCATTCAAAGTCAGGTGCTTTCAACATGCATCAAGATTTGCACTCCCAAAAACTAAGCCACTCAAAACTAATAACTTTAAAAATATCTTAACCCAAGTTAATACTTATTGTTTTTTCATATAAATACTTCTATGGATGATCTGCACCATTTAATAGGACAGTACATTTTTTTCCAAAAGAAATGGGGCAGTAGTCTACTCAAATAATCATGCTCCTGATTTCCTACAGTAACAGAAAAGGAGATTTTGGTTGTGTTTTGTAAATTGCATTGTGGGTTTTTTTGTTTTGGTTTTTTACAAAAACCACAATTACAATGGAATCTGGGCTGCTGCTTCTTGTTAGGGAGCAACAAAGCACCACTTTCTAGCCTGTTAGCTTTTTAACCAGAAGCAACTGTTCTGGGCCATTATAACAACAGCCTTGTTCCAGAATCTTGTCTACAGTTTCCAGAAGAGGACTGACATGTTGACAAATGCAACTAAGCAGACCAATTTGTATGAAGCTATTAACTATTAACTACATTATAATATCTAAGACAAAAAACCCACAGACTCAAAAAGAGCTTTTAAAAAGCTGTGCTAATTTAATACAGCATTTAAGAGCTTCTTAGGTAATACATCCTATTAATATCAATTCTACTATCAAGACACTTTCACTTCTTAAATAATTAACAAAGCTGCATTATTAGAATAAGATGTACCCCTTTTTCTGAAGGCTTACTCAACTCAAGTAATTTAAAAGATAGCTATTTATGTATAACAAGAAAACGTGAATTAAGATCTAAACATTCAGACACACTGAAATTTGATATTGAAAGTTTTGTTCATAAATGCAGCAGTTGCCTACATGTTATTTCTGATAACTGCAGGAGTTATGTGAACCGTAAAAAAGTGAAATATTTGGGGTTTTGTCCTTTACAGTGTGTGATGGTCTCAGACATTTCCATTTTTATTTGTTTACATTTTATATTCATCTCTTTGTTGGAGGACTGTAGCAAGAATGCAACCTTGTCTACAATAGGAATTTTTTTAAAATCCTATTGGTTGAACCAGTGTTAGCAACAGTGGGAGCTGTAATATAAATAAGATTTCCTTGGCTGGTAGCATTTATTACCATTTCAACTAAACCTCCTTTTCAATTGGTTTAAACTAACAGTAATGAAAATGTTGAACAGTACCAGTCTTGGCTAAATTAGAGAGAGCTAAGAGGTCACTGGAATTATAGTTCTTTAGCATCAGAGATATGTACTATTTTTTTTTAATATTTCTTGTGTGTGTGTAACAGGAGAAACACCAATCACTAAAACCACCAATGAAAAATATAAAATTTCAATATTGCTATGTGAACTCTTGATATAAAATGGTGTATTTGTCTCCTGTTTGAAGATAAGCAGCAGCATCTCTTCTGCTTTTTCAACCAGGACAAAAGTGAATTAATTCCAAATGACCAAATTATTAATCCATGAGCCTGCTTTCACACCATCATTGGGTGAATCTTACCCTTTTTAGAGTGTGGAAGAAGCCAATCAACCTTCTGAAGCAGCTCAGGGAAATGCAGACCTCAGCCAGACAAGTGCTTCAGCTACTGAAAATCACAACCTGTATGAATGAGTTGTGCAGTGGACCAGAGAGCACTCCCATCATCACAAGAGCTTTCCGGACTTAACTGAGCCTCAGAGATGAGCTTCAGGCATCCATTCTTCTCAGTGCAGCCATTAGACAGGCTCCTCAGTGGATAGAAATTCCAACCAAATCTACTGAATGACATGACTTTGCAAGAATAACTATGAAAAGTCCTCAATAGCAGCAGCCTTGGGGATGTAGAGACCAATATTTTTCTCCAGAAATCCTCAAGAGACATGGTCCAGAAAAAGAAAAGAAAGCATATCAACATCCTCAAGCCCAGAGCAGTGAGAAAGCAATTGTGGTCTCATACCAATGACCAGGAGGAAAAAGAGGAGTCCACATACAGCACTACACAATTGAGTGCTCTTTTAGAATGGGTGGAAAACGATTTGAGCCTAAAAAGTAACTCACATGGCAAGAATCTTCAATTTACAGGCAAACTGCTGAGTGAAACCATCAGTCCCAGTCAGTGGTCCCTGACCAGGACAGTCATGGCTCAATCTGAGGGAGCCTTGAAGTGAATCTCTGCTGTCTTTTCAAAGGACCAAAAATTTGCCAGAAAATCTGCACCATATTCAGAAACCTCCATGCCTGGGCAGCAGATACATGGTCTATCCGATGATCAGGGCACCATTTTATACTTTGTTCCCCTTTCTCCTGGTTTCTCCAAGGGTTCTGAGAAAGGTAAAGACAGTCTGAGGATTGCTAATGCTAGTGGCTCCTAACTGTCCTCACAGATCATGGTATTCATCTCCTTGCTCATTTGCTAATGCAGGAGGGAAAAAAAAAAAAATCTAGACTTCAGGAAAACAAAACATTGGTACTTTCCTCATGAATCTTCAGATACTACATATTTTACCTCTCTCTCCTTCCAAGATCTGCTATAAACTGTTACAGTTCATTTGGAGAATGTCTACACAAGGAAAATGCATAAAGTTACACGCTAACTAATACCATGTTAAACACTATTTTTCCCTTAAGTGGGCAAGCATAGTCATGTGGGAAAACATATTAGTTCTAGGCAGAGGTGAAAGTAAGCCGGTACGCCCCGGTACGGTGTACCGGAAAGAGCCAGTGCGCCGTACCGGGACCGGCTTTCCCAGACAGCAATTTAAAGCCCTGGGGTAGCGGCAGCAGGGCTCCAGTGGGGATTTAAAGGGCTCCGGAGCTCTAGCTGCCGCTACTGCCCCAAGGCCGTTTAAATCCCCGCCAAAGCCCTGGGGTAGTGGCAGCGGGGCTCTGGCGGGAATTTAAAGGGCCGGAGCAGTAGCGGCTGCCAGAGCCCCGAGCCCTTTAAATCCCTGCCTGAGCCCTGCTGCCCGAGCCCTGGGGTACCAGTGGCGGGGCTCCAGCGGGCATTTAAAGGGCCCCGAGATTTCAGCCCCTGCTACCGCCCCAGGTCCCTTTAAATTGCTGCCGGAGCCCCACCGCTACTACCCCAGGGCTCGGGCAGCAGGGCTCAGACGGGGATTTAAAGGGCTTGGAGCTCCGGCAGCCGCTACCACAGCGGAGCCCTAGGTCTTTTAAAGCTCTGCCAGAGCCCAGTGCCCCGGGGTAACAGTGGCAGCCAGGAGTCCCCAAGGCTCCTCAGTGATTTAAAGAGTCCGGGGCTCCACTGCAGTAGCAGCAGCTTGAGCCTGGGCCCTTTAAATCGCCCCCAAGCCCCAGGGCTCCCAGCCGCCTCTGCAGCTGGTAGCTTGCGGGTGATTTAAAGGGCCTGGGGCTCCCAGCTGCCACTACCGCAGCTGGAGCCCCGGGCCCTTTAAATCGAGATTTAAAGGGCCCGGGGATTTAAGGCCCTGCCTCTTCCGGTTGAGGCCACACCTATTCCGGTTGAGGCCACGCCCCATGCTCAGAACTCCGGCATACCAGTAAATCCTTTTACTTACTTTCACCCCTGGTTCTAGGATAATCATGACAGTTAACAGGTAGTGCTGACTAAGCCAATTTGTTACTTTTTGCCATAGCATATGAATCTGAATTCATGTTGCATTTTATTGGTGACCACAGATTCACATGCTTATTGGAGTTTTGTTGAACAACATGTCAACTGTGAATAGCAATATAATAATCCAGAGCAGGGATGTTTGTTTTAAAGGCAGTACTGGTAATCTAATCCTCAAGTAAACTTTTTCTTTTAATCCTGAGAATTTTTTTGCTCTTCAGAAGGTGAAAATTGATGGGGTTTTTAAAATTAATTTTGATACATTAGTTATAATTCTCAATCTCAGTTTTACATTTTAACTTTAAACACTGAGGAACAAATATTTAATACTGGGCTCTTCAACTGAGTAGAGAAAGGTATAATATGATTAAATGGCTGGAAGTTGAAGATAGACAAATTTAGACTAGAAATAAGGCGTACATTTTTGACAGTGAGAATAATTAACCATTGGAACAATTTACCAAAGTTTGTGGTGGATTCTCTATCACTGACCATTTTTAAATCAAAATTGGATATTTTGGGGAAGTTCTATGGCCTGTGTTATACAAGAGATCAGATAAGATTATCACAGTGGTCCCTTCTTGCCTTGGAATCTATGAACTACTGCAGTTTCAAATGCATACAAATAGGTCATCACTTGCTTTTCTCAAGTTACATAAAGCACTTTTAAAGCAGCTGCTGTGCTTCATCCTAGAATGCTGCATTTTCAATGGAAGATAAAGTGATTTCTTAATATAAATTGTAAAGTACAAATATTATGGTCTAAGTGGTAGGTGGTTGGGGTTTTTTTTAGTTAAAAAAACTGATGTGAGTGACAAAAGTTGTTTTACTTCTTCCAATAACTATTTGATTACAACGCATAAGTCAGGTGATCAGCCAGGAGGAAAAGAAATCTCAGCCATGAAAATTGCATCATCTGCAGATATGAATTTGAATAATTTAACAGTGAATTCCAAATGCTAACTAACCACAATAGAACTTTTAAACATTTATATAATTCCACTAAGACTCCAGAGAGGAAAAAGTATTGCATTAATTCTCAGCTAATATTGCCAGCACAAGGCAATGAATTAATTTTAATACAATCCATACTGTATCATCTTTTTGCTCGACAGTTCTAGTGATTTCTAACAGTTGCTGCACTGACATAAGTTTTGGTTATTTAGAAGGCTTCACAAACTTTAAAAATAGCCTTTGACGCTAAGCTACAAAGCATCTGCAGAGAGCTACACAGAATTAATTCCATCTCAAGGTTCTGGTGAGACAGAGCAACCAAATTTTACTCTGGTGATATATAAAGTTACCTAGCATTCCCCTGAAGGAATTGTTTCCTTGTAACTCACTGCTGATGATTCATTCACATGCACAAAAGCTTTCATTTGGGTCCATTATGACTGTTTTCATTGTGTAAGAAAACAGGCATAATGAAAGCAACAAGCTTAATACAAAAAGTTCCTATTCTGGTAGTATTCACTATAACTGCTTGGGGTCAGGATTCCCACAATTATAACTAACGTAATAAAAATGAAAAGCTTTTAACAAAAGGAACTTCAAAATAAAATAATTATACTTCTATCCACCTTTTCTAGATGACTGATGGCACCATTTGGATTTCAAACTTCTGCTTATTACAACTGAGCCAAGCAGGTATCAATTATATTTGCACAACATATTTTTATATACTTGTATTTATTATTTTCATCTCTTACTGTTTCAAACTCAAGCACCTCATAAGTAAGGCTGTGAATCATTCACTGAGGTCATGGAAGTCACTTCCTCTCCCCCGCAGCAACGGGGCCCTGGATTAAAACACTTCAAATTTCAGAGAATCCACCATTTACCCTAGTTTAAACCTACAAGTGATCTGTGCCCCACAACGAGACCAAGACTGCTCAAGTCTACCACAGCAGGGTTTAGGTAGAAAATTGCCCACCTCCACCCTGCATTGAAATATCAGGACACAGCAATATCAATTTGAGCTTTCTATACATAAAGATTGCAGTAACTTAATGCCATATACATTGCTTGAGCTCTTGTGGAACGAGTTCTTACCTATGAGAAGTGGGGAAATTAGACAGCTGAGAGCAAAATACAGCCAGAGATCCAATTTGAAATTCTTTGAGAGGATAGAGCCTGACCCCTGACTCTTTCCACTTCAAAACCAATCAGAAAATCTCCCAGACTGTTTGTTGCCATTCTCTGCAGGTAAAAAGGTCAAGGCTAACCAAACACTGAGGGAATGGAACCGCCTTTCTTCTGAGGATGCATGTGGTTTGAAGAAGAACACAGGTAAGTGAACTGACTGGTTCAGGTGGAACAGACTATTTTGGGGGTGAATTTAGGGCATTAACGTAATGAAACTTTGTCCTTATGGAATATAGCTTAAGGAGGATCTGCCATCAGCACTCCAAGCTCAACAACCTTTCTGAGGCGATGGCTACGAGGAATGTGGATAGGAGAGACATGGAGCAAGAAGCTAACGATTCAAAAGGAGGCTCAGTGAGTACAGAGATAACAAGAGTCAAGTCCCATTGAGGAGCAAGCTTTTTCAGAGGTGGAAAAATTCTGGAAAGACATAATCAGAATCTGTCAGTTGGTGGGTGTGTGAAGACTGAATAGCCCTGTGAAGGTGGATGGTATGCACTGACTGCTGCCAAATGGACCCATAAGACACTGACAGACAAAACTGCTGTCTTTAAGGAAAGAATATAGTCAACAGTGAGAGGAATATCAGCACCTTCTGGGGGTATACGTCTTTGATGAGCCAACAGAGAAAAACGAATCACTTGGCTAGGTAACATTTTCTAGTGGAATCCATCATACTATTAGAAAGGAGGTTCTGTACAGCTTCAGAACATGATCGGTCAAAGGACAAAGCCCATCCAAAAACCAAGCTCTGAGATGAAGCGGCTGTGGGTTGGGATGCTTGATCTTGGCATTTTCCTGGGTCAGGAGATTGGGAAACATTGAATAACAATCTATGTTCAAGATGACATGCATAGGAGGTTGAGGAACCAAAACTGTACGGGAGCAATGAGAATGATTAGTGTTCTGTCCTGCCAAGTCTTGTGTAAAACTTGAGGCAGGAGTGGGAGTGGAGGGAAGATACAGTTCAGGTGGGCTGACTATGTAAAAAGTAGAGTGTGGCTCTGTGCATGGCAACCTAGGGCTCCTCTGGAACAGTGTATGTAGCATTTCCTGCTTGTTTGGGAGGCACACAGTGGTAGTGGGTCCCCCAGAGAGCAAAAACAGTTCACTGTGTAGTTCCCACTTTTAACAGACAGAGAAGTGTCTGCTGAGTCAACTAGCACATTCTGGTTTCCTAGGAGATTGTCTGCCAACAGGGCAATCTGATTGCCAATTCACCAGTTCTACTGACTGACTGCTTCTGCTCACAGGGGGACAGATCTCGCTCCTCCCTGTTTGCTGATGTAAGAGATAGTCATGATGTTGTCTGACATTATGAGGACAGGAGGACCTTGAATGAATGGGAGAAAAGGTTTCACAAGCCCTTCAAACTGCTCCCAACTCCGATGTCCAGATGCCCTGTGCTGTATGGTTGTCCTTGTGAGCTCCCCAACCCAACACTGTCTGAAGCAGAGGTGAGAAAGGGAATGTTGACACATGGAGATTCTTCCACCATAACAGGGATGATACCTCTTTGGCAGGAACAGTCACTAGTGTTTTCATGGACTGCCAGTTTGGCAAGTACACTGTTTGAAGCCACACTTGTAGGCAATGAAGGTGGCGTCTTGGAATGGCATGACGTAAGTGCATGGAGCCATATGACTGAGGAGAGAGAGACAAATGTTGACAGGTACTCTGGGGCTGCTTATGACCTGATCTCGGAGATTGTTCATACTCTGAAACCTTTCCGTCAGTAGGTAAGCCCTTGCCATGAGTGAATTTAAAGATTCCCCCATGAAGTTTAAAGCCTGTGTCGGGGTAAGGGTGGATTTTTCAGCATTTATGCTGATCCCCAAAAAAGAGAGGAGTTGCACCATTGTCAAAGTCGATGCATAGGCCTCTTGGTATGACCAGATGACGAGGCATCAATGTAGGGGAAAATGATGAAACCACAGAATCGGATAGAAGCTGCTACTACAGAGAACACCTGGATAAAGACTTGGGGCATAGTAACAATGCCAAAAGGGAATACTCTATATTGAAAGTGGTTGGAGCCCACCATGAATTTTGAATAGTTCAGGAAGTCATACATAGTTGGCTATTCTGAACTAGAAATTAGAAGAAAAGACCTTCCCTTCCCAATAAATCGAGACACTTGCCCTCCTTATCAGTCATGGTAGATAGAGAGTATTGTTGGCTAGAGCTTTCCATGACAGCCTGGACCACTAAAGAGTTAGGGACAGGGTGAGACAACAGAAATCCCACCCCTTTGGCTAGGACATAGTACCAATTCTCTGCCCTCTTATGGGTACGGGCACAGGTAAGCTGCAGTATGCCAGAATGCTCTAGCTGGCTCCAGGATGACTTCGTTAACAGGGAGCGCTATTAGACTGAAGTATGTCCAGGAGCTTGTGATGAGGATCCTGAATCTCTTCAAGAGGAATCTGCAGTTCCCCTGCAATTCTGCTAAGACATTCTTGGAATTGCTTGTCGCCATGGGGGCGTGGAGGAGCATGGGTGGAGATACTGGAGTCAGTGTCTTATCTGGAGACAAAGATGGCAACATCATCGGTTCTAATGAAACCACTGGATCCAGCGTGTATTCCTTCTCCTCCTCAGTTGGATCAAGGAGCAGTTCCAGTTACTCTCTTAAATGCATGGGAATGGGCAACTCCCTAGCAGACTGGACCAACTTTGAGGATGGAACTGGTTCCATGGCCCCCAATATGGCCAACAGAATGAACTGAATGGTGGTTGTGGAGGTCCCCATTCCATGGGGACCAACAGTTCCAAGGTACCGAGGTGTAGGTTGGTCCCAAGCTGGTTCAGGCCTTCTGACCAGGAAGGTGTGTCTTGGAGGAGGTAGTAATGGTTCATTGGGCAGTTCAAAATCTCCCAATAAGGAGAAAACTGATTCTGGGTCCAGTAGCGACATCGACAATGCCATTGGAGGGGAGTAGAATGGGAGACAGACTCCTCCCAAAGGCTGGCTCTCCTGGTAGAGGGAGGGATCCAACTGAGTAAGAACTCCAGATCTGGGACAGCGAAGATGTCCTCAGCTAGAGCACATGTCTTGGCTCTTCCTGAAGTGAGAGGGATTCTGTCCACCCAACCCTCAGTCGAGACAGCCTGTGAGCAACAGCCACTGAAGACAAAGACAATACTGGGGATAACAGAGGCTGTCAGTGATCGGTCTTCGTTGGTGATGGCAGATCCCAAGGTTTGTGTTTGGGATGAACTAGAACAGGGCTAGGAAACCTGTGGCATGCATGCCAAAGGCGGCACGTGAGCTGATTGCCAGTGGCACTCATGCTGCCCGGATCCTGGCCACCGGTCTGGGGGGCTCTGCACTTTAATTTAATTTTAAATGAAGCTTCTTAAACATTTTAAAAACCTTATTTACTTTACATACAATAGTTTAGTTATATATTATAAACTTATAGAAAGAGACCTTCTAAAAATGTTAAAACATATTACTGGCAAGCGAAACCTTAAATTAGAGTGAATAAATGAGGACTCGGCACACCACTTTTGAAAGGTTGCCGACCCCTGAACTAGAAGCACATGTGCTGGCGAATTGATATCCAGTGCTGGTGGAGCCCTAGACTCGTGAGCTTTTTTATCACGCAGCTGAGACTTAGAACATACTATGTCTGATGTTAGAGACTTGTTCAATTTAGGCAGGGCTTGAATCCATATTCTACAAAGTGGATTTGGAGGAAGATTTAGTCTCATGCTTATGAGCATGTTCCTTGCTCTCCAGACCAGATGCTACCGAGGGATCTGTGGAGGTACTGTCTCTTGCTCCTGAGTTGGACCTTTTGGGATGGCACAATCCTTGCTGAGTCATGGAAGTCTCCCAGCCCAGGTCTGATTGCAACCTCAAGGCCTATTCCATTAGGTGTTTCCTAAGGTGAAGTTCCCACCCTTCCCAGATACTACCAGGGAACAAATAGCAGATACTGCCCCTTACCACACGTGGGAATCCCTGAGGCGATACAGGCAGCACCGGTGGTCATTGCTGACCAAGAAGGATCTCAAGTAGTAAACACAAACTTGAAGCCCAAAGTCCTGGGCATAGTCCCCAAAACGGGGCATGTAGTGGGAATGAGGGAGGGCTCCCCATGCCGAGGAGGCTAACTATAAAACACTAAAAAACAATTAGATAAAAAAATTTTAAATCAAAAACTTTTACAAACTATTTACACAGACCTAAATATATGTTCACAGATAAAGGAAGAAAGCCAACGCTTTGGACACTGAAGGTTCCTACCTGGACTATCTGGCAGTGAGAAGGAACTAGAAATGTGGTCGGTCTACCCCACCTTTTATCTCCTCAGTTGGAGGCACGAGGTGAACAAGCACACATGTGCAGACCACAGGACGCTGCTTTCAAAATTCTCCAGCTTTGGGCACGTGCATACTCCACAATGGAATATACATAGGGACCAGCACTCAAAGAAGAATTACTATTATTAACATCAATTAAAGCAATGCACATAAAATCCAGTGTCCTGCTGTGAAAATGTAACCAGAAAGACTGCCTATGTAAAAATCACAGAAACAAAGGGATCTCAAGAGTTCATCTAGTTGATCCCCTTGTAGAGAGGCAGGATTAGGCCTTTTAAAAGTAATTAATGATGGGGGGGGTATGGAAGGACAACAGTATGGTATTTTCTGTATTCCAAATCTAACACAATGTATGCTAATATAAGCAGCAAATACATTTTTGCCATATTAATTCCTCTTGAAGACTTCAGCATTGTCTCTTGAAAAAATGCTCCATATGAACACAATAGTCCCATTGATGATGTAAACAAATGACTAAAATATTTGACCTTTAAAAATATAACAGCAAGAGTAACACATCAATCACTTTGGGACCCTAAGAATATATAGAATTATGCACCCTCAACAGTATGTACTAAGGCTGAAATTCCATTGCAGGACCCAAACCATGTCAAACCATAAAAAAAGTGTTTAAATGCTTGTGTTACTCATAATTTGTCAGGAGAACCCTCAATGGGTCCGTTTATTCTTACTTTCAGTGAAATTTGTGTTTGTTTGCGGGATTTCAGTCTAGTATACTCATTACTTGCTTAACTTTAAAAAAAACACAAAACATATAGCACATCTCTTTCTCAGTACTTTAAAATACTACTCCAACTAATCCATGTTGGACTTGTATTTGGTTTTTGTTTAAAAACACCTATTTCACTGCTTTCAAACACAGCTTTGAGAGTGAAGTGAGATATGGCAGAAATGAGATATGGCATTGAGTCTAACCACTGAGATATCACACAGAATCCAAAACCCTGCAAATAGTGCACGTAACTGACTAGAAATACATAAAAACTTGTGAGCATAATTTAAAGGTCATAATATCATCCCTCAAAAGAGTTACATTTTTAGACTGTTTCACAGCACAGCTAGCAACATCACTGATAACAGCAGTAACATCTGCACCAACTTTGCCCATAGTAAGGGACTGAGAAGAGATTTTCCATACATGTAAATCAATCAGGTTTGTACAACAAAGCATTCATCTGGACCAATGGGTTTCCCACTGCTGAGTGCTGTGGCGTTCCAGCATAGATTTTTCTGATCACTTCTTTAGCCCCCATCACCCTGAACAGGCAGAGTGCTGAAGTCTAACACGCTGCCCAACAGCACAGCCCCCTCACCCTTCCCCCTCCCAAAGCCCACCAAATCTGCAGAGGGAGTGCTGATGAGAGTAGGGTCACGGTAGTAGGGCTCAAGAGACGAAAGAACATGCTATCTGCCCTGAGCATGAAGAGAGCACAAAAAAATCCTGAGTTCCTAACACTGGCTGATCAGCAAGGATCTAGTTAGCAAAGGGTGATGGAATCACCCCCTGAAAACTGTAACTAAAAGTTTCTATAGCCTCCCAGTGAGCAGCCATGGGCTTTACTGTAAGAAGCCCTTTTTCCTGCCCCGAGAGAGACTGACCACTGTGTCTTGGCCTGTTCCAAATTGGTCTCCAGTAGAGGTGTACAAAACTGGTCTTTTTTTATATGTGAAAATGTTTGCGCAAATGTTTTGATTTTCTTCAGTTTTTTAACCATATTCGTAATAGTTTGATAAAAGTTTTCCCCGTGGGGTGGAGGGGGGGGGCAGGAGAAGAGAAAGGAGGATGCATGTATGTTTAAAAAAAATTTAAAAAAAGCAAACTGGAAAAAGCCCTACCATTTCACTTCCTATCCTACACTTTTTCCAGTGGACAAAAAGTAAGAGGAAGCAGAAGAAAAAAAGTCTACTCTCACTATTTTTCCCCCACTGAGGGGAAGTCAAAGTATTACACTCTCTCACTTTTCAAAAAAAAGTCAGAGGCTTTTTGGATTGGCTGTGCAATCTTAATTCAGCCTCCCTGCGCATATAAATTGTGATACAATCTTTAATCAGACAATCACAAACTTTTTTTCCCTGCTTCAAAAAGTGCACAGGATGGATGGTGCTCTGGGAATGAATCAGGATTGTGTAGTGAATGTCACTTATCTGTAGGACTCCTGACTCAAACTCAAAGTTGGAAGGTGTGTGATGAATGAGGCAGGGGATTGCAGGAGGAGAAAGGCTGGTTTTGTGATCAGGGTAGTTTGAATGCCATCAGAGATGACTGGTTTCTATCCTTGCCTCTGCCAGAGTTCCTGTGTGATGTTGGGCAAGTCACAAACCAAAATGTGCTCAAGTGGCCACTGTGTCTTCCTCATTTTCTCGGTATTAGCGTGAGAAATACATGCAAATCAGACCTCAGAAGTTCTGAGAAATCACAAATGCAATAGAGATCAATGGGAGCTCTGCTCTAAAACATGTAAGTGCTGTAAATCCCAAGTACTCTGAAAAATCAGGGCCAAAATGTCAAAAGTGTTAACTAATTTTGGGTGCCCAATTTGAATCAATGTTGGTTTTAATCTCTGTGCCTCCATTTGCCTACGTAAAAGGAGGATAACACAATCATCTTGCCCCACCAGGGTGTAGAGATGATGAAATCATTAATGTTTGCAGTGAAGTAAGATGCATAAAAAAAGCCAAAGAGAAAATTAATAATTCTTTATTCAGTGCAGGCAGGATTTGGATGGTGTGCAGTGAATAATGCATGGGACCACAAACACGGAATGATGAGGATAACATAAAATATTGAAAAGCTGCTCATTCAGTGAACGCTGCCCATCTCGTATACTTAATAAGGCAGAGGTCCTGTGGAAAAAACTGAATATGATCATGTCATTTTAGATTTACAATATATACACACACAAGGGGGTGAATTAAGTTGCATGGCCACCTTAATTTTGATAAAAGAAAAGGAGTACTTGTGGCACCTTAGAGACTAACAAATTTATTTGAGCATAAGCTTTTGTGAGCTACAGCTCACTTCATCGGATGCATTCAATGGAAAAAAATTTTGATGTTTTCTAACTTTTGAGTGCTTGACTTTATAACCTTAATGTTCTTTTAATGTAGTTTAGGCGATATATAATTGTAATGAAGAAGGTTTATCCCAGTGTCTGATACGGATGTTCAGTTCCACAGAGGATAAAAAAAATTATGGAGGAAAAACTCCTTGCATAAACATTTAAGAATTGAGACCTGTGAACCTCAAAGAATGAAATAAGACAGAGTCCTCTGTATGAACCTCTCCAACAGATGACTTCAAAACTGGGAAGAGAGATCCCAGCCATGGGTGGAGAGTGGAGATACTTATTTTAAAGTTAAAGACAACTATATATACACCTTTCCTTTATCTTCACCTCCAGGGCAGGACAAAGTGGGTCTAATAAAAGAGCTCACACAGACTGAAAGGAAGAATGCATTGTGAAGGAAGCTACAGTAGTTCCAGAAAATATCTCCCATTTAATGGTTTCCATAATCACACTTCAGAAATATTTCTGACTCAGTGGTAAAATTAGTAGTCTGAAAGGATACTTCCCTATTATCTTATAAATGTCTACTGTCATTTTACTTCAGAATCATGGACTCCACACAAATCCATACTACTTATTGCCTGAAAAAGTAAAGGGTTTAAAATAAATCTTACACATTCAACATTATATTTTTGTACTATAAGGTTGGTGCCACATGTAGTTTTTCAATGAAGTAATGACCTAATGGAATTTTAATTTTGTTTATTTCTGCAATGTGAATTTCAACCCTCTGACTAATTGAACAGCTGCTGGTAACTAAAGTAGAATCTGCTTTTTGATAACAGTACCTCTCATCTATAGTCAGAGTGAAGGATCTTTATAAAAATGAATGTTCTCTATTGTGTTTTGAAGAATGTTTCTAAACGATCTTCAGCTCACCCTCTTGGCAGTACAACAACCTTTACAAATCTATTTGGGCCTTATTCCACAGTCCATTCCTATTCAAAGCACATGTTTAAAATGACCTAACCCCCGGGCGTAGAGAGTACTAGGTCAAAAGGAGACTAGGTCAATAGGGACGTGATCGTTCCCCTCTATTCGACATTGGTGAGGCCTCATCTGGAGCACTGTGTCCAGTTTTGGGCCCCACACTACAAGAAGGATGTGGAGAAATTGGAGAGAGTCCAGCGAAGGGCAACAAAAATGATTAGGGGTTTGGAACACATGACTTATGAGGAGAGGCTGAGGGAACTGGGATTGTTTAGTCTGCAGAAGAGAAGAATGAGGGGGCATTTGATAGCTGCTTTCAACTACCTGAGATGTGGTTCCAGAGAGGATGGTTCTAGACTATTCTCAGTGGTAGAAGAGGACAGGACAAGGAGTAATGGTCTCAAGTTGCAGTGGGGAGGTTTAGGTTGGATATTAGGAAAAACTTTTTCACTACGAGGGTGGTGAAACACTGGAATGCATTACCTAGGGAGGTGGTGGAATCTCCTTCCTTAGAAGTTTTTAAGGTCAGGCTTGACAAAGCCCTGGCTGGATGATTTAATTGGGGATTGGTCCTGCTTTGAGCAGGGGGTTGGACTAGATGACCTCCTGAGGTCCCTTCCAACCCTGATATTCTATGATTCTATGATTCTCCCATCAACCTACCTACCCTCTCTTGGGGAGGTGGAATACCTATGTTGATGGAAGAACCCCTCCTGTCAGTGTAGGTAATGTTTTCAACTGAAGTGCTACAGTGGAGCCACTGCAGCATTTTAAGTGAAGACAAGCCCCTAATGTGTATGTTAAGAATTAACATACTAGGCAAATACTGACAGGTTTCAGAGTAGCAGCCGTGTTAATCTGTATTCACAAAAAGAAAAGGAGTACTTGTGGCACCTTAGAGACTAACAAATTTATTTGAGCATAAGCTTTCGTGAGCTACAGCATCCGATGAAGTGAGTCTTTTCTACAACAATTTTACTCAGTTCCAAAATTTCTATTTACATTTTTTCATTAGCCTGATTCTCAGTATGCAGGTTACTGTCCTAGGATAATTCAATCTATTTTATATACACAAATAAACAACCTATTGGTTTTCTTGTATTGTCCGCAAAGAACTATAGCAATAATTATTAAAAAAAAAAATCAAACAACCCTACAAATGGTGAAACTATACATAAACTGCTACACAAAATTTACTCCACAAAAGGTTACTGAGATTTAAGAAATCAGGTCAAGTGATCTCTTGTTAATTTCAAATCCTTTAACTAGGATCTTTGATATAACTGAAAAATTCACCAGTGGAATTGGGCAGTGCTTGGACAAGATCAAACTATTTCACTGTAAAATAGGTGCTCTCTCATTTACCCTGGTAATACAGATGTTTCTCAATTATAATCCATAGTGAAAAGGGAACATTTTCAAACCTCTCTAATGATAAAGTTCTCTAAACTGCATCTTTGTTACAATCATTACTAGATTTGAATAAAATATTTCAGTGCTCCCAACTCGTGATTTTATTGCATCTTGCAATAATTGGTGCTATTTTTAAACCCCCAGCTCCCTGGAGTTATGTGAATACATGAAAATCTCAGCTTTCATTCTTAAAGTATGTTTCTAGCCCTCATGGATGTGAATAAAAGCATGAAAACCTGTACCCCCAAAGGCTAGAACACCACAAAGCAAATAAAAACATCCCAAATGTAATTTAAAAAAAAACATTATTTTTAAGTCAATTGTAATTTTTTGGAGCCTGACTCACGTTTTTTTGAACATTTGGGGCTCGCAATACGGACACGTTAACACATCATTCTGCATATCTAGCTTACAAAACAGCTAGCTCTCCAAAACACTTTTCTTGTACCATATTCTCTGAGTGCCACTTTCCTATTTCTTTAACATCTGTATGGTAAAAATAATCAGTTAAATAAATGTATACTCTTACAGTACCCTCCAAGTCTTCTGTCTCTGTCCTGATCATTTCCCAGTCTTCACCATGCAGTGAAATTCGCTCCACTCCCATCAATGAAGATGCAGCTATATTTTCCTTGTGGACTCTCAGACACTGATAACTTTCACCAAAAAAAAAAAAAAAAGAGCAAGATCAGCAACCCCAGCAGCAATTTTGTGTATAAAGCTTTTCTTCTTTTCAACAACTTCTTTGCAAATGCCAGTTCCAAGTTCGGTCTCTGTTATGACACTTCTTACTTCCACAACATGCACCAACTCGGCTACAGCACAATGCAGCTTTTTTTTTTTTTTAAATCCTTCAGCTGTTCATATAGATTTCAACATCTGCACATTACCACTGAAGGCAGCTCTCAATTAACTGTGAAACAAATGTGCGTTTTTGCCCCAGTCTCACGATCACTTTCTGCTCTCTCCAGCTTGTGCTGTAGATCGAAATAGGAAGGCAAATTATTTCATGAAACAGTATCACAGAAAAAAAAACAAAGGCAAATCAGCACTCAGCAGCATGTTCCATTAAATAGCTGCGCAGCCTTGCCAGCTGCTCAAGGCTGTAGTAGAATCTTATACTGAAAGGAAGGAGGAGATGACATCATGCACTATCCTTTCTTCCTAGCAAGATCCACCCACTTCACCCGAGCTCAGTACCATAAATCGCATAGTGTATTTCTACACCGTTGACAGTGTACAATAAAATAAGATTTAAAAAAATTATAGAAAATTGCTTTGCAAGGAAACACCCAGGTGATGCTCTAAATTTTAGTGTATTAAGTGAATTAGAACAATTTTCTTAACATTAAACATATATACCTAAGACGTTTCTGCAAAACTACATGTGCTCAATACCTCCCAACCTACAAGTCTTAATTTAACCACTTTTAAATACTTATTAAGCAACTTCAAACCCCTAAAGAATAAGGAAAAGCAACAATCCCAAAGCAGTTTGTTATATGGGGGGATGGGGAGGGTGGCTTATAAAAAAAGATTCCAGAGGTTCACTCACTATCATGAGCCAAGCTTTCCTGGAAACTTTTAAACTGGTAATTCTCTTTTATTTCCCAAAACCTCACCCTTAACTTTTGCATAGCTCCACACAAAGGCTATTAAGTGGGGTATGATAAACATGGTTGCATGCTTTCCACAGCTCCCTTTATGCCAAGTGAACAAATGGAACAAACGTTGGTTGCAATTCGTAATCAAATGCAAACAAATTGCAATGTTACTCATCCTCTTAGAACAGATTATCTGTTTCAGCAAGCCGTCCAACAGAATCTACCTCCTTTTTGAGAGGGGCTTTCAAAATGCTTTAAAATGTAGTTTACTTCATGGCAGATTTCACAACTAGTTAATTCTGGAATGGATTAAACATATCAGATGATCAGTTAACCTATAAGTTAAGGCATAGCACCAGTTATTTACATTTTAGAGAGCTTATCCCCCAAAATTTCTCAGATATGAATTCAAATAAAAAAAACCCAACATCTTCCTGGTTAAGAGCCCACAGTTTGTTTTAATTTTTTACAAACCAAAGGCAACTTTAAAAAATGCACTTGAAAAAGGTTATTTATTGAAAGACATTGAGTTTAGTGCTGTACAAAACACAAGACAATCTGGGACTTCACCAAGGAGATTATAATCTACATAGAGGGACAACATAAAATGCATTGAGAAATAGAGGCAGGTTCTACCTTCTAACCTTTTCCTCCAAAACAAAAGGTTACAAAAACCATCAAACCTTGGAAATTAATACAAATTTAAAGTATATTTCTATTCTGGAAAGTAACTATGTAGAAATAGCAATTTCTTAGTAATTAATTCTGATCCCTGATTATATTCAGCCATATATGCTAACTTTAAAGACAAAAATAAGTTTTCCCTGAATGGACTAGACAGCCAACAAAGCAATCTGGATTCTAATTTCCTTATTACACATAAATTAAAAATAGTTAACTAAATTCCAGTTGAAAGTCAAATTCTAGCCTATTTTATAGCTGTACTACCTCAATGAAGGAAACACAGTTGTGAAGAGCTGAGGACAGAATCTGGCCTGCAGAATCTTTTTGACTGGTAATAAAACATTAGCAGGCAATTTAAAAACATAACAAAACATACTGCTACTTGTAAACTGAGCACACACAAACATGGAATCTCACAATATCATTTTTACAGTCTCTTTTCAGAGTAGAACCACACTGAATGGCTCATGCTTTCACTGACCATGTAGAAAAGTTCTTGTTTAGCTAAAATTGCAACACAGGTACTTCAGATAGTACAGCAGTAACCAGCTCATTATTACAGTGAGAAGAGGGGAGAGGTACCTAGCCCACTATGAGGACCAGTATGAAGCTCATTTCAAGAAATCCCAGGGCAGCATCTAGTCCATGATTGAGAACAGTAACTATTCCACATTCTTGTAAGAGTGGGAGGGAGCTTCTAGACTAGAATATAATAAACCAGATCAGAAGGATGAGTTTTCAAGTCAATCTCTCTAGTATGAACGAGTCTGAATGTTTTAAGATATTAAACTGTCAAACTTAAGAAAAAGTCATTTAGAATTTATTGCCAAAACATTCTATGCACTTATGGCCCAATTCAGCAAAAAATAATGCATCTAGCTAACCCATATGGCTGAAGACACTGGAAAAAAAGTTGGCTTGTGTGGCACAGAAGCCAGATACTTTTGCTAAATCTGGCACTTGCAGGAAAAAAAAATCTTCTAAATACAGGGTTGTATGATGATATACAATGAGTGGCACAAACAGTGGATTAAATACATCTTTTGTGATAAATCCAAGCATGTCAAGGAAAAACCGTGCAACCTTAAAAAGACACTGTCAAGTAAGCAAGCACCATGCCACAACATGGTGTCTATTAAACTCTGAAGTACTATGCCTTGATGCATGGTAAAGTATGAGGCTAAAGTCAGACTTTTTCTAGCACCCCAAAAAGCTAGAAACTCCCTGAAGTACCACAGATGCCAACCTCGCTAAAAATCATTATTGCCAGAGCAAAATGGCCTTGTTAGCTGTTTTAGCAGAGCGGCCAAGGACTGCATAGGCCATGAATATTCCATTACTCTCAATCATTAGTGGTCCTCCCAGAACTGAGTGGAGGCAGACTGGTAGGACAGTACTGGGAACTTCCACTGCTCACCTGCACCTACTATGTAAAGCACAGACTTCGAGGTATAGTGATGTCATTCTAGCATATTACACAAGCACTAAATTTTACCTGGAAGAGGGGGGAAATGCTTTTTGCACCTCAGCAAAAATCAAGTGCATCATTACAGTCAATTAAACTTTTTTTTTCTTTTAATTGATCTATGCTAATTCTGAGAAATAAAATTGTAGGAATATTTTCTGAAAGTGGCATTATAAACATAGATGCGATCCTTACTCATGCAAAGAGCTCCAGGGTGAACAAAAACAAACGTCTAAGAATGTTCTTTAGCACTCATAAAATATGTAACAGATGACTTGACAGAAAGAAGCCTGCATTATCTTTAAGTTACAAGTCTAGTTGAGAAATTTGACTAGGGAAATATTCAAATACCTATAAAGATTAACACTAAATCCAACAAAACATTAGACTGAGAACTCTGAGAGATAGATAGACAGACAGATTTAGAAAAACAAGTTCCTACTTTAAAATGTCATTCATAGGGTGGAAACGGCTTATGTTTATTTATGCTTATTTAATATTTGCCCTGCATGACTGGGTTTATTTACCTTTTTATGTATTAACTCATCCTACAGCAATGATATAAAAACAAAAAACAAAACAAATTAAAAATCAAGTCTTCCTGGAAAGCATTCAGTCTCAGAGAATAATAAGTAAATTGTCACTATTATTAAGCTGGACAGGTAGGAAAAATATGAAAGGAAAATGTAATACTTGCCCCCATCTCCCCTTTTTATGTTTACATATGGAAAAATATTAAATATAATTGTTATAGCAATACACAATCATCTAGTAGAAAGAACAATCTGATCTCAAAAATGAGAAAAGACCCTCCTCCTGCTACACTTCACTCACTTCTATTAGTAGTAGTAACACAGTAAAAGACCTATCTACCTTTGAGCTATCCTGCATGTGGAAATTGAGCATAAAAGCATGAGTACAGACTGCAACCACACAAACTTTATTATATACCATATAGTGCATAATAGAAATGGTTGTAACCAGAGCCACTTAACTCCAGAATTCACCACTTGCAACAAGAATCTGCTCCAGTATCTTTGCTTTCATTAAAAAAAATTACTAGCTAATTCTAGAAAATTGACAATGTGACCTGAGTGCAAACTGATGCAGCATTGACTTCCTGGGTCTGCTCAGAGTCTGAAACAACAACAGAGGTGTGTTGCTCCACTGATTTCAATAGAGGGTTGAGTCTGAAATCTACAGGCGACAATTTAAATGTTAATATTGCTAATTTCATTCCTGAACCAGCTATGTTCATTCTATAAATACTAATTATCTTGCAAACCCCCTGTACTACAGCACCAACTGCCCAGTCCCAGATAAGCAAAACCTTTTCTTTATACCCCTTTTGGAAAAAATCTAACACCTTTTGGGGTATCTTGATATTCTAGAAATCAGCACATGAGAAGCAACAATATCGGTTGTACACAACAGGTAGTGTTTGTCTACAGAGCATTTTATAAAATGTTTCCCATAATGGCACAGAAAACATGTACATCAAGGCAAACCCACCAAATTTGATGATCTCTCTGTTGCAGTATGAACACCATCACTCACTTACAAGGATAAAAAAAATCAGGGCACACGCTTTAAAGTTTTGCATTAGAGTGCAAGTTTGATGAAGTTCTGGTATGTTGGTTTTTTGGGGGAGCGGGGGGTGTTGGGAGCTGTTGTAGTTGGAAATAAAAGCCGCCTTATGGCGTCGTGGCGTACATTATCTATAGCTTTACAGGCAGCATGAAGGTGGAAAGGAATGCACAAATCCTCCTGACTTCTTATTTCCATTTGTTTAAGGTTTTGGGTGAATGCACTGTGTGCTGTCACAACCTTAACTGCCACTAAATGTAGTTTCTGTTTGCCAGAATGCATACAAAAGTTAAGGGAAAATGTTTTTGGACCATCACTTTTCTCTTTCCTCCATTCCTCTATATTCATATGAATTACAATTTAATTACAACCTGTTTAATGTTTTCTGTTTCTTTTTAACAAATAACATATTTTGTATGGTTTGAATAACATTAATGGCATTATTATAATCCAATAAAGGGAGTTAAACATATTTCACCATAAAAATACACATATCTGTTCATATCAGGACTTAGAGAAAGAATAGTGCTATGCCTTTTTACTGACACACTTTATGCACATTGTCTGCAAAGTGTAAAACAGAATAGGACTAGCACTCACTAGTGAAACCACAGATTAGTGGATGCCAACCAGCAGCAGGGAAAGGCAGTCGGCCATCCAGAATACATCCTTGATAAAGACACTTAAGATGTGTGTAGTCATAAAATGCACACATTTTTTAAAATCTACTTGCTATCAAAGCTACTGCTGCTGCTATTCTTCAAAGGCACCCCTTTCAGACAGGAAATGAAGAGAGAAGAAAAAGGGAAAGACATGGGACGGTTACATAAAAAAATGGAAGAAAAGGTATCTGACTCATATCTACACTAACATTCTAATAGCTTTATAGAACACTTGCACTGAGAATGTTTAGCTAGTTCTCATAGGAGTGGTATGTGTACATACACAGTAGAATAGAAAGCACGGAAACATTAGATTGTTTGATGAATGATATTTGACACATGCACACAAAAAGCCATAAAGCAGCGTACTATCTCAAAGAACACACTGGGGGAAACTGACACAGAAGAAAGAAAAGGAGTACTTGTGGCACCATAGAGACTAATAAATTTATTTGAGCATAAGCTTTCGTGAGCTACAGCTCACTTCATCGGATGCATGCAGTGGAAAATACACTGGGGAGATTTTATATACACAGAGAACATGAAACAATGGGTGTTACCATACACACTGTAACGAGAGTGATCAGGTAAGGTGAGCTATTACCAGCAAAAGAGAAAAAAATCTTTTGTAGTGATAATCAAGGTGGGCTTCTCATCAGTAGATCTCAAAGCACTTCACAATCTTTAATGTATTTATCCTCATAACACCTCTGAGAGATAGAGAACCATTATTATCCTCATTTTACAGATGGGGACCTAAGGCACAGAGAGACTAAGTGACTTGCTCAAGGTCACACAGGAATTCCAGTGTGGAACAGATAATTGAACCCAGGTCTCTCACATTCTAAATCAGTGCAGTAACCAATGGGCAATACTTCCTCTCTCTCCTACTAGTCATCTGTTATGTTATTTGTCATTACCTTTCTTGGTGAAGCTTCATACGCTGACCAATGTCTGGACAGGCTGACGCTAGTAAATTGCCATGTGGGGTCAGAAGGACCCCCTGACACTTCATCTGCGTGTTCTTCTGGAAAAAGAGCATGTGATCATGTAACTAAAGGCTGTATCGTAATGCATATGTACAAGGGGGCCTGTAACGGGCACTGGGCTTTAGGGTACATGTGCTTGTCCCAGGTCTTTTGGGCATTTAAAACAAGGAGCTGTAATAGTAGGTCACATGCCTGCTACCAGTCATGTCTCTACAGGAAATTGTAAATAAAGCCTCCTGACTCTCTCAGTGTGTGTCTACTTAGGGCCGGAGTCAACGGCACCAGTTCTTGAGGTCCAGACCGTGGGTGTCCCACCAGACGACGCACCCCACTGGAATCCCCTCGCAGCTTCTTGGCAGGGAAACGTCCCCTGTCCGCCTTTCGCTTATGCGGCACCAGGGACTCCAAACGGTGTCACCTGGTGGCACTGGCCTTACGGGCTGGAGAGCGGCGCTAGTGCTCCTTGGAGGAGCCCTTCCTCAGTACCGGGACTCCAGTGGGGACTCCAAACTGGGGTGCAACCCCTAGGCAGAGAATGATTAGGGATTTGTGGGGCCTTGGGGCAGAGGAAGCGGGGGCCCATCCCCAACCCTTCCGCCTGCAATCCTTCCCTTCCCCCCACTCCTACCGGGAAAATGGGGTCAGGGCACGGGGGCTTGCCTTGCCCCATCAACCACTCCTGCTGGGGAGTGGGGGAAGCCCCCGTGCCCCGAGCCCGCTCCCTGGCAGAAGCACCGGGCAGGCGGAATGGGTTCGGGGCACCAGGGTGCCCATTTTTCCAGGGGGCCCCCAACTGGCTGGGGCCTCTGGGCATGGGCCCAGTGGCTAATCCACCTCTGCCCCTAGGGGGCGTGGAGAAACGTCCAGGAGTGTCACCCAGCCCTACTCCTGACTCTGGCCCTGGCCCACAGCACGGCTCTGCAGCCCCGCTCCCGACTTGGTTCCTGCCCAAGCCCAGCTCCTGGCTTGGGGTGGCGGGGAAGGGGGGAAGCACGTGGGCACATTCCATTACCGGTAAGCAGAGGTGCGAGAGGAAAAGTTTGGGAAACACTAGTCTACACCGCACCTAGACACCCGTGGTTGGCCCATGCTAACCAACTCAGGCTCACAGGGCTTGAGCTGTGGGGCTGTTCCATTGCTGTATAGACTTTCAGGCTTGGGCTCTGGGACCCTCCCACTCTGCAGGATCCTAGGCTCCAGCCTGAGCCAAGATGTCTATAGAGCAGTGAAACAGACCCACACCTTGAGTCAGCTGACCCTTTGCTGTGTTTTCTTTACTCTGTCAACACACTCTTAGGCAGAAAAGCAGAAGGGAGTAGGGTGAGGAAGGCACTCTCAACACCTGTCCAGCAGAAGGCATGAGAGGTAGACACTTGCAGGGACCAGAAGACAGCTAGGGAAAAGCCTCAGCTGGGGATGGCTGTTAAGTCCTGATAGAACGGCTGTAAAGACGACTTTAAGGGTGGAGTGTCCCATAACTCGGACTCCAGCCCAAGCCGAAAGATCTACCCAGCAATTTTTAGCCCTGCAGCCTGAGTCAGCTGACCGAGGCCAGCCACAGCGATGCTAGAGGGCTTTAATCCCTGTGTAGACATACCCTAGACTAGAGCACTAGAGACAAGGATTAAGACAAGACACTATGGGTCAGTGAGACTGCTTTGCTTTGCACAAGTGGTCTTTCTTCTGTTCAAAGCATGAGTAGCCGTGAATCCCTAAGTGCACCCAACTTTCAGGAAGTGCCAGAATTAAGGTTGCCATCTAACCAGGCATTAAAGAAAATCAAAATTCTTCAGCAGCTACATGCAGAACAAGATCTATAGAATTTCTAGAGCATCCAAATTCATGTACGCTCACTCCCATCCATATTCTAAAGAATACTGCCAGATAATAATACCAACAGCTCTTTTATAAGGCTTTTTATCAGCAGACCTTTACTTTACAAAGGGAAGTCAGATTTAATATTCCTAACGTATAGATGGGGAAGTAGAGACACAGAGAGGTGAAGTACCTTGCCCAAAGTCACCCAGCAGGGGCTGAGCCATGAATAGAACCCAGGTTTTTTGAGTCCCAGTCCAGTGGTCTATCCACACCACCTCCCTAGTCAAAAGGAGCCTTCATACTTATACCTCCAGACTGGCCAAGGCGGCCATGGTACCCAGAACTAGTGATCATAGCCTGTGGCCCCAGGTCTCAGGCTATTAAGTTGATACCTGTTCATGCAAGGTAGGATCCAGCATGGCTTGCATGTTCTTGGCCTTGCGGTAAAGTGCATGAGCCTGAAAAGAGGCTTACCAGATGAAAGGATCTCTATTATGATGCTGTTATCAAGTAAGCCAATCACTTCCAAAGCAAACTTTAGGGTTTCGAAAACCTTTGTAAGCTGGTGTGACAAAGTGAGGATAAAGCTGATCAAGGACATGGTGCAAGTCATACCAGATTTTCAGCAAGATGATCTCATCTTAGACCTGAGTGCTAGTTCTATTAAAGTTCAAGCAGCAACAATTGCAGCATTCAGAGGCTCCACGGACAGTCTCAGACTGACAGCCTGATGTTTCCAGGCCTCTAGAAGCAGAAGTTAAGCGGAGACTATAACTAGTTCCCTGGTTCACAAACGGGCCTTGAACTTGATGCTGAATGTTCTTATAGTTCCCTCATTTGAACTTCAGAGAAAAAAGTTGCCCTGGATCTTCTAGTGGAGTATATTCAGCAACGAGAATAGGAGAATTATAAGTCCTTTCCCATACCCAGACATATGATTTTTTCCCAGAGGAAGGTCAGGCTAAGGATTGTGCTAGAATTCAGGGCCCCCAAAATGGTCTTTTACCTGAACCTAGAAATCACACTATCCATATTCTGTCTCAAACCCAAGAAGCCTACATTGCCTGGATGTCCACAGGGCCCTACAGACTTTGCATACAAAGATATCAGTTTAGGCAGTAAGACTTTTCAGCCAGCATCATTACTTTACTTAAAGGTCAAACAGCCTCTAGATCCGCCATTGTTAGATGGCTTCAGGAAGTGGTCAGAGAGGTTTATGTTGCAGCAAAAGAAAAAAAACAGAAACTATTAAGCTCACTCTGTATGCTCAATAGGACCTTCAAGGGCAGAAAGAAGAGAAGCATCTTTAAATGATATTTTCAAAGCCACTTCCTGGGCTTCTGCTCGTGCATTTGTTAACCATTGAAGGATAGATTTGCACAAGAATATTCAGCTGAGACATTTGCAGAAAGTACTTCAGGCAGTAGTATGGATGCCCATACTACAGCGACTCATTTCTTTGGTAGGTGCCAACTTTTGAACTGTATACAAGAATTTTTCCTTATCTGTTAATTTTTTTCTTTGAGATCTTCCACACAAGTCCAAACATTCTCCATGTAAGATTTGGGTGTCTGTCTTATTACAGAACATTTCAGTGAAGAGTCCTCAGTTTGTTCAGGTTGCCATGGATTTTAAGAAGTTATTTGTTAACAGTTGTTGAAGCATAGTGTCAACTATTTCTGAAGCCTTCAAATCAAGGCCGAAAAATTATTAGACCATTATAGGCAAGGGTATTTCATCATCAGAAGTCTTAGGGTACATCTAGATTGCATGCACTGGGTGTGACTGCAGCTTGAGAAATCATATCTGAGCTAAACTTTAATCTAGCTAGCCTGGGTCCCGGAACAGTGAAGTCCTGGCAGCACAAGCTGTAAAAGCTCACCTGGAACCCAGGCTGGTTACTCATAGGGCTAGCCCTTGCTCAAGTTTGTACTGTCACATCTTGCTTCACTGTTCCAGGACCCAAGTTAGCTCGGATAGGTGAGCTCAAGTTCAATCCACATCCATGACTGCAGTCTCAACTTTAGTGTTCTATTTCAGTCGTCTAGTAAGGAAAAATTACTGCACTTTGTTCCTTCCTTAGGCTGAGGACATTGGATTCCTCCATTCCCTTCTCCCTCCACCCCAAGATCCTTCTGAGCCACATTCCCATCCCCTTCTATTTCAGGAACCCTATGCAACATACACAACCCTCATGCTAGGAATTCCATGTAGCCCCCCAACTGCTCCCTTCACTCACACCAGGATCCCCCCCTTCCCCACTCCAATGCCAGGAGTTGTATATTACAAACTATCCCAATGCCTCCACAGCAATAGTACAACAGGTGATCAATACTACTACTTTCACAGAGGTTGAAATACATCTGTGTCACACCTTGATTTTAGCCATCGCATACAGGTCCCATTAATAAAACAGTTTTGAAAAAACACCTGAACAAAATTTAATTTGTAGCTCCTGAAACAGCATTTCTTGCCATATTCAAATGATATAAAAATTAAATTTATATTGACATTACTTTTTTTTAAATTACATACCTATTCTATCTGGATTTCCCAATGAGAAGGCATAGACTGTTCTCCTTACACGTTTCCTGTTTAATCTGCAGGTTTTACTACATTTTGTGAATTTGGCTGCACAGATGAACTAACAGGAGTGTAGCTTTACATATTCCACATTTTAAACAAATACTGTTATATATCCTGTGGGAAAAGAAAAATTTTTGGACTGCAGGCTTTGCTATCAAAGGTAGAATCAGAAAGGTAAAATATGCTGTTGGCCAAAGTAAATAAGGCAGACTACTCTACTAAAAGACTGTTACAAGATCAGCATTCACCAGTTCCTAAATCCACTGAGACCATTAAAAGCTTCCCTTTGGTAACACATTTCTTTTATAAAAGATAACAGCAATGATTCCTAATAATCATAGAGAAAGCGCTACAATTAATTGCGGATAAAATCTTAAATGGGTAACAAAGTTGTACTAAAATCACAGTTTTTTTTTCTAAAACAAGTATATTCCTCCAAAGGTGAACTTTCTGACAAACTACTGTAGCTTAGTTTTGATTATCAGAATAAAATGTTTTTAGTTTGTTCTTTAAGGTGTATTTTTAAAAAATCTTCCATAAATTTGAAACTGTTCAGATCATATTTCTCCTACTTCCAAGTACCCAAGAGAAGGGCTTGGGAAAGAACGTGCAGCCATTACAGAAACATGGGGCTGCCACTGTAAAAGAGACTCCTCCTTTATTCTAATTTCTCTGCTTGAATCTACCTCTGTAAAGATAAGTTTGGGCCTTCAACCATTAGAACGTAATGCAAGCCCTTTCCTGTTAAGTTGGTCCCCCCATTGAATATCTTCTATATGAAGACTGATACCTTGATCATTACATACTGTTGCGCAGGCTTTGAGGTCCTGGTTATCTAAAAGATTGCCTAAAGCTCCAGGATGAAGACCATGGTCAATAACTTCACTCCTCTGGCACAGTGCGACTTCCTATAATAAGGGTAAAGCTCATCTACATGGGAAACGGTACTTTCTCAAGGTCTGGCTCAAGGCTATGGAATGAATACCCCAGGAACTAAGGACTATCAAAAACCTCACCAGCTTCCGGTCCAAGTGCAAGTCATTTCTTTAACCTGCCTTCTCTAACAAATACATAGCAACATCTATATTTTTAAAAATCCTCCCAAAACAAGATGCTCAACTGCACATATTTCTCCCCTTGGAGAGAGGAAAAGAGAACAAACACCATGATAGGTGTCAATCACATTGCTGAACACACTAATTGAAGGTACTCGATGAGTGCAGTATAAGAACCTATATAGAATAGCAGAATGGATTAATCTTTTTCTATTTTGATTTGAGCAAAACGTAATTCAGAAGGGAGTCATGAACCATTCCCTGATATCCTGTCGGCCAGCTCTGGGTATCAACAAAGATAATTTTGCCCATCTGAAGAATGGGACCTAAAATAGTACAGTATCTTTCTCTTTGGAATAGCTCAAATTCACCTATAAATGTTAGAACTTGTTTTATAAAGATGAAATATTCACTATGAAAGAGGGATTATATATTCCTTGTCATTTTCAATAAGTGTCATAGGATTGTAAATTTTCTGGACAGCCATCAGAGATAAAACAGAGCAACTTTTCACAAGGGTCCTAGATAAATAACTTAAATTTCTTTAGTTGCTTGAGTCCTGTTCACTATTTAATGTAGATACACATTCAGTGTTACATATTTAGAATTTTTTTCCTTCGGCAGCATAAGTTTCAATAATGCATATAAATTCAAGGTTCCTCACGATTGGGAGGTGTTCCTCATAAGCCAGGGGTTCTCAGCCTTTTTCTTTCCGAGCCACTGCCCCCAGCATGCTATAAAAAGTCCATGGCCCACCTGTGCCACAACAGTTGTTTTTCTGCATATAAAAGCATAGGTGCCAGAAGTAAGGGTGCAGTCACACCCCCTGACTTGAAGTGGTTTCCAACCCTGAAGTGGTATACAGGGTTGACAGTTTGGTTCAATAGCTCTCAGCACTCCCACTATACAAATTGTTCCAGCACCCCTGTATAAAAGTCAGGGCTGGCATTACGGGATAGCAAGCAGGGCAATTGCCCAGGGCCCCACATCACAGCAGGCCCTGCAAAGCTATGTTGCTCAGGTTTCAGCTTCAGTCCCAGGTGGCAGGGCTTGGGTCAGCAGGACTTTGGCTTTCTTCTGTGGGCTTCAGTGAGTCTAATGCCATCCAAGCTTAGCGGAGCCCCTGAAACCTGCTTGTGACCCCCCAGGGGGCCTCGGAATCCGGGCTTGAGAACTGCTGCCATAAACAACCACAAAAATCCCTCATCGTCCATTTGCAAATGCCTCCTCCTTTGGGGCGATGCCTACAAAAATGTACTTTACAACAGTTTCCACAGTATGCATCCGATGAAGTGAGCTGTAGCTCACGAAAGCTTATGCTCAAATAAATTGGTTAGTCTCTGAGGTGCCACAAGTACTCCTTTTCTTTTTGCGAATACAGACTAACACGGCTGTTACTCTGAAACCTTTACAACAGTTAGGGGCTGCTGCTGTGCTGTGACTAATGTCTCATTGCTTTGTTGTACTCCTCCATTGCAAGCTCCTTCAGGCAAGGACCATCTTTGTTCTGTATTTGTACAGCGCTTACCACAATGGGTTTCTGGTCCATGAGTAGAGCTCCTATTCATTACAGTAATACAAATCTCATTTTAAATATTTACTTGTTCAATTAAATCAAGATTCCTGCTTTTAATCTGAAACAATCATTTCATTTTAAAATGGAATTTAAGTGGAAGGGTGAGGAAAAAAAGGGTACCTAAAAATTAAAACTGAAAACTACTTTCAGATTACATATGACCACATTAGCCATTCAGATAAACAAGTGACAGAACTTCCATGTCCAAGAAATATCGGGGCATCCAGCAACACAAGTATTAAGTAAGATGAGCAAACAAAATTAGCTCATTTTTTGCCCCTTGAGGCACAGCAAGTTCATTATGAAATGATAGGGAAAACAGCAGCATGGGGGAGAAAAAGAAGGCATTCAGAGATTTAACCTATTGATTTTTTAAATTATTTGTACTCCATTTCACTGGCAGAATTAGAAACATTAGGACAGCAGCACTCGACACAACAGGCAGCTGCCTGAGGCCATAACATGTAACAAACCATCCATTCAACTTGCAGCCTGCTCAGGTCACAGTACAGTAATAAGTCAGTCGCGGAGCAGATGTTATCTCTCAGCTTCAATCAGATGCACGACTATTTGGTATTTGTCAGTTTTACAAAAAAGCTCAAAGATTGCTGCTAACAAGGGTATTTGAAACGGAGGATGGAATACTGTGCAGTTGTGTATCTCCAAAGACCTTTGGATTACTATTTCCAAGAAATGTAACGGTCATATCCAAGATATTTCCACTTTCTACTGAGCGTAAGTGTATTAAAAAACAGATGCTAATAAATGATCCAAAAGGTACCAATAAATTACACACATGCTATTTCTCAAATACTTCTAGATTAAGATGTGATTGCTTCTGAATTTACACTGCAATTTACATGTTTGGTTAATTTTCCAAAAAGGCAAGGAAAGAGAAAAGATGAAAGATTTCCACACCTGTACAAATGACTATAAACATATGCAGCCGGATATAGTGACTCTTTATGGAGAAAGAGCACCATTAGATTTCTGATTCAAATGACTTTTTCAGAAAGAATCTGTACTGCTCTACTATTTCTCTGTCCTCCTCTCCCCTCCGCAAGAGGCCCTAGCAGCGTAAAGAAGTCATCTGAGTCCTGAATACAGCAGGAAATTCTGGAATATCTGACATGGCAAAACAGCTCCACTCAACTTTCACAAATAAAATCCTTTGGTGATGAATTTTTCTATGCTTGGTCTCAGCACAAAGGTGGGGGTTTTTTGGAAAACATGTTTCAACCACTTTTTAGTTATCTGAAACTCAGTTGCATGGAGAAAGTTCAAACCTGGCTTTCGAGAGTGATCTAAATGATCACACTCATTTAAGAAAATTAGTTTAGTAGTTTTAAAGTTGTGAGTATTTCAAATTTGGAGTCTGCATAATAGATTTGTTTTTCCTGTTAATTCTGAACCATTCAAGCAGAAACTTTGAGAACATCTCACTTAATTCTTATTGTTCCCAGCAGAATTGCTTTTTTACTCTCCCCTGGAATTCTTTCAATAAGGCTTCCACACACAATTCACTGAAACTTACATGGTCAAATTTTGCAACACATCATCACCAAATCCCCAGCAATTAAAAGTCATGAGTGCAGCTCCAAAAAGTCATGGGATTGGCTTCAAAAATCATGAGGGTTTTTTGTTATTTTTAAAGGGGGTTCATTGTTTGCCATCTGGTTTTTGTTCTTCAGGGGTTTGATCTTCAGAGCACACACTGGTCTTATTTTCCAGCATTTCTCCACATCATGAGGATTATACTAGGGATGTAAGAGTTTAACCGGTTAACCAATAAGCTTGATGCTTATCGGTTTCAGTTAACGATTAAACTCTGCCCAGAGTCCCAGCTGCCAGCCCCACACGGCCAGGGTCCCTCCAGGCTGCCGCCACACCTGGGGCTCTGCTGCTGTCCAACATCCCGGCACGCTCGCCATCCCAGCTGCCATTCCGTGCTGGGGCGCTGCTGCCATCCGGCATCCCAGTATGCCCGGGGTCATTTGGGACTGCTGGCCCCCAGGATTCCAGCTCACCCAGGGTCCCTCCAGGCTGCCAACCTGCTGAATGTTTAACTGTGAAACCGATAGAATTTTAATTGGTTACACGGTTACTGTTTTTACACGTTATTTACATCTCTAGATTTGGTATATTTTGTATTTAAATGAAAGATGAGATCATAGAATCATAGAATATCAGAATTGGAAGGGACCTCTGGAGGTCATCTAGTCCAACCCCCTGCTCAAAGCACGACCAATCCCCAACTAAATCATCCCAGCCAGGGCTTTGTCAAGCCTGACCTTAAAAACTTCTAAGGAAGGGGATTCCGCCACCTCCCTAGGTAACGCATTCCAGTGTTTCACCACCCTCCCAGTGAAAAAGTTTTTCCTAATATCCAACCTAAATCTCCCCCACTGCAACTTGAGACCATTACTCCTTGTCCTGTCATCTGATATCACTGAGAATAGTCTAGATCCATCCTCTTTGGATCCACCTTTCAGGTAGTTAAAAGCAGCCATCAAATCCCCCCTCACTCTTCTCTTCCGTAGACTAAACAATCCCAGTTCCCTCAGCCTCTCCTCATAAGTCATGTGTTCCAGACCCGTAATCATTTTTGTTGCCCTTTGCTGGACTCTCTCCAATTTCTCCACATCCTTCTTGTAGTGTGGGGCCCAAAACTGGACACAGTGCTCCAGATGAGGCCTCACCAATGTCGAATAGAGGGGAATGATCACGTCTCTCGATCTGCTGGCAATGCCCCTACTTATACATCCCAAAATGCCATTGGCCTTCTTGGCAACAAGGGCACACTGTTGACTCATATTCAGCTTCTCGTCCACTATCACCCCTAGGTCCTTCTCTGCAGAACTGCTGCCTAGCCATTCGGTGCTTAGTCTGTAGCGGTGCATTGGATTCTTCCGTCTTAAGTGCAGGACTCTGCACTTGTCCTTGTTGAACCTCATCAGATTTCTTTTGGCCCAATCCTCCAATTTGTCTAGGGCCCTCTGTATCCTATCCCTACCCTCCAGCGTATCTACCACTCCTCCCAGTTTAGTGTCATCTGCAAACTTGCTGAGGGTGCAATCCACACCATCCTCCAGATCATTTATGAAGATATTGAACAAAACCGGCCCCAAGACCGACCCTTGGGGCACTCCGCTAGATACCGGCTGCCAACTAGACATGGAGCCATTGATCACTACCTGTTGAGCCCGACAATCTAGCCAACTTTCTACCCACCTTGTAGTGCATCCATCCAGGCCATACTACTTTAACTTGCTGACAAGAATACTGTGGGAGACCGTATCAAAGCTTTGCTAAAGTCAAGGAATAACACATCCACTGCTTTCCCTTCATCCACAGAACCAGTTATCTCATCATAGAAGGCAATTAGATTAGTCAGGCATGACTTGCCCTTGGTGAATCCATGCTGACTGTTCCTGATCACTTTCCTCTCCTCTAAGTGCTTCAAGTGATTCCTTGAGGACCTGCTCCATGATTTTTCCAGGGACTGAGGTGAGGCTGACTGGCCTGTAGTTCCCAGGATCCTCCTCCTTCCCTTTTAGAAAGATTGGCACTACATTAGCCTTTTTCCAGTCTTCCGGGACTTCCCCCGATCGCCATGAGTTTTCAAAGATAATGGCCAATGGCTCTGCAATCACATCCGCCAATTCCTTTAGCACTCTCGGATGCAACACATCCGGCCCCATGGACTTGTGCACGTCCAGCTTTTCTAAATAGTCCCGAACCACTTCTTTCTCCACAGAGGGCTGGCCACCTCCTCCCCATGCTGTGTTGCCCAGTACAGTAGTCTGGGAGCTGACCTTGTTCGTGAAGACAGAGGCAAAAAAAGCATTGAGAACATTAGCTTTTTCCACATCCTCTGTCATTAGGTTGCCTCCCTCATTCAGTAAGGAGCCCACACTTTCCTTCACTTTCTTCTTGTTGCCAACATACCTGAAGAAACCCTTCTTGTTACTCTAAACACCTCTCGCTAGCTGCAACCCCAGGTGTGATTTAGCCTTCCAGATTTCACTCCTACATGCCCGCGCAATATTTTTATACTCATCCCTGGTCATTTGTCCAGTCTTCCACTTCTTGTGAGCCTCTTTTTTGTGTTTAAGATCAGCAAGGATTTCACTGTTAAGCCAAGCTGGTCGCCTGCCATATTTACTATTCTTTCTAGACATCGGGATGGTTTGTCCCTGTAACCACAATAAGGATTCTTTAAAATACAGCCAGCTCTCCTGGACTCCCTTTCCCCCTCACGTTATTCTCCCAGGGGATCCTGTCCATCAGTTCCCGGAGGGAGTCAAAGTCTGCTTTTCTGAAGTCCTGGGTCCATATTCTGCTGCTTTCCTTTCTTCCTTGTGTCAGGATCCTTCATCTCATGGTCACTGCCTCCCAGGTTCCCATCCACTTTTGCTTCCCCTACTAATTCTTCCTGGTTTGTGAGCAGCAGGTCAAGAAAAGCTCCCCCCCAGTTGGCTCCTCCAGCACTTGCACCAGGAAATTGTCCCCTACAGTTTCCAAAAACTTCCTGGATTGTCTGTGCACCGCTGTATTCCTCTCCCAGCAGATATCAGGATGATTGAAGTCGCCCATGAGAACCAGGGCGTGCGCTCTAGTAGCTTGTGCGAGTTGCCGGAAGAAAGCCTCGTCCACCTCATCCCCCTGGTCCGGTGGTCTATAGCAGACTCCCACCACGACATGACCCTTGTTGCTCATGCTTCTAAACTTAATCCAGAGACTCAGGTTTTTCTGCAGTTTCATACTTGAGCTCTGAGCAGTCATACTGCTCCCTTACATACAGTGCAACTCCCCCACCTTTTCTGGCCTCCCTGTCCTTCTTGAACAGTTTTTACTCATCCATGACAGTACTCCAGTCGTGTGAGTTATCCCACCAAGTTTATGTTATTCCAATCACATCATAATTCCCTGACTTTGCCAGGACCTCCAGTTCTTCCTGCTTGTTTCCCAGGCTTTGTGCATTTGTATATAGGCACTTGAGATAACCCGCTGATCGCCCCTCATTCTCAGTATGAGGCAGGAGCCCTCCCCTCTCACACGCTCCTGCTCCCTCCCGGTATCCCGCTTCCCCACCTACCTCAGGGCTTTGGTCTTCTTCCCCCAGTGAACCACAGGAAAAAATGGTTACTAACATGTCTGTAACTGTTGTTCTTTGACATGTGTTGCATGTCAGTTCCACTCAGTGTTGGTGTCCCCACCTTATAGCCATCGAAAATTTTTTCCTCAGTGGTACCCATGGGCGGCTCGAGCTCCCACTGCTGCTGTGCACCACTGCATGGGGGTGTAAAGGGAAAAGCCTCCACTTGTTCTCCCTCAGTTCCTTCTTGTCGTAACTCCAATGAAGATGGGATAGGAGGGTGGGTGATGGAATGGACATGTGCAACACACATATTGAAGAACAACAGTTACAGCACTGGTTAGCAACCATTTTTTCTTCAAGTGATTGCACATGTGCTTTCCACTCTTGGTGACTCTCAAGCTGTAAGACTGGAGGTGGGATTGGAGTATTTCAATAAAGATTGGAGAACAACTCTAGCATCAACTCTGAAGTCTTGGGCCACAGCATAGTGGGAGGCAAATGTAGGGACTAAGGACCAGGATGCTGTTCTACAAATGTTGCGTCCGGAACTTACGCCAGAAAGGCATGAACACTGATTGTGACCTTGTTGAATGAGCTGTGACTGTCAGGTGGAGCAACATTAGCCAAGTCATAGCACGTGGGTATGCAGGATATGTCCAAGAAGAAATTATCTGGGTGGAGACTGATTGACCTCTTACTTTTTCTGCCTCTGCTACAAACAGCTGGGAGGATTTTTGAAAGTGTCTGGTTCTGTCCAAAACACCAAAGCTCCTCTGACGTCCAAGGTATGCAAACGTTCTTCTTCCCTGGTTGTATGTGGTTTTGGATAGAATACAGGCAAATAAATTGGCTTGTTGATGTGGAAAGAGGAAACCACCTTTGGGACAAACTTCAGATGAGGACGCAGGTTAAACCTTATCCTTTAAAAAATTGTATATGGAGGTCCCAACATTAATGCCCTCAGTTCCCCTATTCTTCTGGACGAGGTAATGGCCACCAATAATGCCACTTTCCGTGACAGATGCAGCAGCAGGCAGGTAGCCAACGGTTAAAATGCAGACCCAAAAGTCTTGACAATACTAAGTTTAGATCCCATGGGGGAACGGGGTCTTGCAATGGAGGGTATAATTTGACTAAGCTCTTTAAAGACCTTATGGACCATCGGAGAAAATAGAACAATTGTTCACTTTAAGATGGAACGCTGCAGGAGCAGCCAGATGTACTTTAATGGACCTATCTGACAAACTTGGTGTTTCAGGTATAATAAGTAGTCTAGAATACATTGAACTGAAGAACTGGCTGGTGATACCCCATACTGGTGAGACCAGATAGAAAAACTCCTCCATTTAGCAAGGGAAATAGCTCTTGTAGAAGGCTTTTTACTATTTAGCAAGATGTCTTGTATGTTTTTCAAGCAAGCATGCGCTCTAGCATCTAGCCATGGCACATCCATACAGCTAAGTGAAGAGATTGTATGCTTGAATGGAGTAAGTGACCATAAGCCTGGGAGATTAGGGCAGACTAATTAGTGGAATTCTAATTAGTGGAAGTGAAGTTGGAGGTTTCACTGACTGCACCAGGACACTGGAGAACCAGTGCTGATGGGCCCATACTGGGGCTGTAAGTATGACTCTGGCCTGGTCCTGTCTTGTCTTTAGTAATACCCTGTGAATGAGTAAGATTGGTGGAAAAGCTTAGAGAAATCTGCCTGACCACGTCAGTAAAAAGGCATCTGTTACAGACCCTGGGCTGTGACTCCCCTCCCCCCGCCAAGGAGCGGAACTGCTGACACTTTCTGTTGGACTTTGTCGCAAATGGCTACACTTGGGGAAACCCCCATGGCTGGAAGATGCATCTGGCTATATCTGCACATGCAGTGATCCATAAATCTACTCAGGTGGTCTGCTAGGTTGTTCTATACGCCTGGCAGGTAAGATGTTTCAATATCTATTGAGCTGGCAATACGGAGCTCCCATAGTCGAGACACTTCTTGACAGACTGGAGAAGAGCAGTCTCCCCCCACTTGTTGAGGTAAAATATTGCCACTGTGTTGTCTGTGAAGACTAACAGGCTGCTTCCCCTAATCTGCAATAGGAATACTTTGCATGCCAGTCTGACAGCTTTCAGTTCTCTGATATTGATGTGTAAGGCTAAATCCTCTGAGGACCACAGACCCCGCATTGTAGAGAACCCAGGTGGGTTCCCCGTCCCAGAGCCAAAGCATCTGTTACTACTGAGAGAGTCAGTTGTGGGTGGGCAAACGGAACGCCTACACATACACTGAGACATAAGAGGGCACTCTTACCACTGAATCTAACTGACAGCATCTTGGCAAGTAGACTGTCAGCCAGCGCTGCAGAGTTCTGAATTGCAGTCTCGTGTATTGAACCATGTGGGCACAAGAGGCCATGTGACCCAGAAACCTCGAACAGTTTAACATTGTGATTGGACAAGCCTTCAAATCAATAACAATATATCAAATTGCCTGGAACCTGGAGTGCAGAAGAAAGGTTCTGTCTTGAGATGAGTCCAATACAGCCCCTATAAACCCTGCTCTTTGGACCAGGGCCCGGAGAGATTTTTCTGGGTTAATTAACAGTCCCAGAGCACTGAACATTGACTGGATCAAAACACTGCTCTACACTTGAAGTTTGGACTGGTCTTTGACAAGCCAATCATCTAGGTAAGGATAAACTGGAACTCTTGACCTTTGAAGAAATGCAGCTACTACAGAGGTAGGCAAACTACGGCCTGCGGGCCACATCCGGCCCCTCAGACCTTTTAACCGGCCCCCTGGGAGCGGGGTCGGCGGCTTGCCCCACTGCGGTGATCCAGCCAGGGAGCGGGGTGTGGGGCTTGCCCCACTGCGGCAGAGGAGCAGGGTGGGGGGCTTGCCCTGCTCTGCCTGCCTGATGCTCCCACATGTTCAGGTGGGACCTGCGTGAGGGTACACATGTTCCTGTGGCTGTACAACCCAATTACCAAATGTGCCTCACACGCCATCAGAGCCTGGAACATGCAAGCCCACGTCCCTGCTGTTTGTTCTCTTAGGTGACTCTGCTGTTTTAGTAGTGTTAATTTTCCATTGTTGAGGATAAAACAGAGTAGTTGGCCAAAAAGTGCCAGCTGCATTGTTCACATTAATCAAAGAGGGCGTAGAAAGGAGGTAAGTTTAGTTTAATTGTAATACTTTGTTATGATGTATATTTATAATAGTAAGTAAGGTTTAATGTTTATTTCCACTAAAATGTATCTTTATTAAATAAAGTTTATTTGAATATCTCCGAATTGTTAATTTCATGAGCATTTATGGCCTGCCATACAATTTCCATACCCAGATGTGGCCCTCAGGCCAAAAAGTTTGCATCCCTGAGCTACCACCACCATAACCTTTTTAAATAACTTGGGAACTGCTGACAGGCTGAAAGGTAGTACAGCGAACTGGTCATGATTTTGACTTAACAGAAATCAGAGGTACTTCCTGTGAGCTTGTTTGATTGTCACATTGAAGTAGACATCTTTTAAGTCGAAGGTAGCATAATAGTCCCGAGGATCCAGGGAAGGGATAACAGAAGCTAGGATGATGGTGTGAAACTTTATCCTTTTTAAGATTTTGTTGAGTTGACACAGGTCTAAAGTTGGTCTGAAACCCCCTTTGCTTTTGGGATTAGGAAATATGGAGAATAAAACCCCTTCCCCCTAAGACCAAATGGAACCTCTTCTGTGGCTCCCAAGTGAAAGACTGATTGAACTTCCTGGATAAAGAGTTTCTTGTGACAGTGGTCCCTTAAGATGGACAGGCAGTAGGGAGGAGTAGAAGCACACTGGAAAGTATATTCCACTCCCACAGTGTTCAAGGTCCACTGGTCCAAAGTAAACCAGGATCAAGCAATGAGAAAGAAGGGCACACAGTTTGCACAGATGAGGGGGTTTGGGTCTGGAGAGATGGAGACTGGTATGTTGACCTGGACTGACCCATCAAAACTCCTGTTTTACAGTTCCCAGGTGCTTTGAGAGGCCAAGAGCCAGAGCCGAAGGAGTAGCTGGGGAAGTCCTATGCCTATAACTCATGGATCTCTTTGTTGACAGGTCCTGCCAAAAACAAGGATCAAAATATCAGTGTACCTGCTGTGGCTGATAGTGCTTCTTTATCAGGGCAGGTGTGTACAGACCTAAGGACTTCAAGTTGGACATGAAAAATTGTAAGCAACCAAAGTCACTAACCACTTTTGCAAATCTTGGCATAAAAGGCCATTTTGCTATCCGCTGTAATTTAGACCATTGTGTATTATTATTTTTAACATGCTTTTTAAGTATTCAAGACTTGTTCTCATGAAAGTATATTATTTGTGCTGTTTTGTGCCACATATAGCAAAAATTCATCATTTCAAAAGGCAGTATTGCCTTCTGCATCTTCTGGCACTCCCTCCTCTGTTTCTCAGCAGACAGTCAGAGCCTGAATTCTGTCCATCTGTTTGTCAGAGGATGGACAGAATGACCTAGTCAGTCATCTCTCTCAATTCTATGATATGACATGAGCCAAACAGAACTCCAGATGTGAAGACTGGTGGTCCAACTGGTCAGAAAAAGAGTTCCTAGTGCAAGCACTCAGAGCACTCCAACCACAGCACTTTACATTTGTGTTATTTATTATGTGTCTTCAGCCCAAGTACTATTTATATTTTTAATGCACTACATAAGGAATCAAGGGGATTAACTCCCTGCAGAAGGAGCCAGATATAGGGCCTGTACCACCCCCGAGAACCTGCTCAGATATGAAGTTTCCAGCAGGGCTCATCAAGACAGGGAAAGGAAATGGCTGGGGTGGAGGGCGCTCTTAGAGGAAAGCAGGCAGCAGACCGTATTTGTACTCCCGATCTAGGGGACGGCAAGGCAGCTCCCAAATCTGATCAAAAATAGGAGGCTTGAAAATTACATAACAGACACTGCCTTATTCATAACCAGAGAATTGTGTTACCTAATTCAACACAGTTCAAGGGTAGATGCTGCATAGTTTACTCCTGGGGAAATTGTGCCACTAGTCCTGCGCAGAATTTATGTCCCCCATAGATTTCTTTGCTTCCCCGCAGAAAAATGACTTTTGGGGAAGCAAAGGGAAGCCACAAGAGCAGTCCTACAATCCTCCCCAGCAGTATGTTTTGGGCGCTCAGGGCAGACAGCAAAGAGGTAAATTACTGTGGGGTGGGGAAGGGGCACAACTGGAGAAGACCCAGCTGGTGGCTCTTACACTGCGCCAGGCTCAGCTCCTAGTCCCAGTTGGGTGGAGAGGACGGGACTTCCTCTTCCTCTGTACAGCATCTGGGGCTGTGTCAGACTCACCTTCAAATTTCTCCCCAGGCTGTAGGAAGGTCTGCAAACTCTTCCCATCCTCTACCCCCCTGCCACGCTTCCTGCGCCCACTGCTTCTAAACTGCAGAGGGAGGGATCATTCAACTGCACATGGTGCTGCTCCCTCATCCACACAACCCCGCCATGCATTCAGACGCCCTCATACTCAGACCCTCCCGCCAAGCTTCACTCCCACGCACCCAGAACCCACCCCCACCCACTACCCCGGAAGAGCCCCATGCACCTGAACCACCCCGACAAGCCACCCACATCCAGATCCCCAAGCCACTAAGACCCATTCCCCCCTCATCTGGAGCCTCCCCGCTGAGTTCTAGCCCGACACCCAGACCCCCCTGTGCTGAGCCCCAACCACGTTCACCTAGACTCCCCTGCCATTACCAGTGCACCCAGAATCCCCCCCACAAGCCCCCGTGCATCCAGATCCCCCACTGAGCCACCCACACCCAGATTGTCCAACACAGAGCCCCTCCACACTTGGATCCTGCATTGCTGAGCCTGCTTGCCCACATCTGGTGCACCTGGCAGAGAGGGGCAGGGCCCTGGGGTGTTTCTGGGGCACGCCCGGTCCTTGCACTATGTCATGGTTGGGTGCAGCCTCACCACTGAGTCCACATCCTAGGGGGAAGCTGCAAAGCAATCTCCCACCTCTGCAGCCAGTGGCTTGTGTTCCCCAATGCCAGGCTGGAGTCTCCACATTTATTTGACACACAAAATTTGCAGAATTTTAAAATAGTGTGCAGAATTTTTATTTTTTTTGGCGCAGAATGCCCTCAGGAGTAATAGGTGTGATGACCATAACAGTCCTGTAGCATCTGTCCCACAATGCCCTGGTCCCAGTGTTAACGACGGGTCAAATCATAATTTTGAACACCACTACGCAGGGATCACAGAGACTAGAAGCTCACTGTTCCCTTCTCCCTCCGAAAGCCTTCCACATGTTTTTGAAATGCCTTTTTCTGATTTCCCACCTTGACAAGGATATGCACCAGCTCACCTTTGCTGTGTGCGCATCCGAACATCTCCACACAGAGAGAACTACTAGATCAGGACGGACAAACATTTTGGCCTGAGAGCCACAACGGGTTTCCGAAATTGTATGGAGGTCTGTGCCGCCCCAAACAGCCAGGCGTGGCCCGGCCCGCGCCCCCTATCCAACCCCCACTGCTTCTCACTCCCTGACAGCCCCCCCCCCCGGACTCCTGCCCCATCCAACCCCCCAGTTCCCTGATGGCCCCTCTAGAACCCCTGCCCCATCCACCCCTCCCTGTTCCCTGACCGCCCCCAGATCCTCCACCCCTGACTGCCTGCCACCACCCCATCCAACCCCTCCTCTCATTCCTGACTGCCCTCCCGGGACCCCTGCCCCCATTCAGCCCCCCTGTTCCCCGCCCTCTGACTGTCCCAACCCCTATCCACACTCCCGCCCCCTGACCACCACCCCGAACTCCCCTACCCTCTATCCAACCCCCACTGCTCCCTGCCCCCTTAGCGTGCTGCCTGGAGCACCACTGGCTGGCAGCGCTACAGCCTCACCGCCCAGAGCACCAAGACCGGCAGCTGTGCCGCCTGGCTGCAGCCAGCCACGCCACCGCACAGCACAGAGCTGCGCTGCCTGGCAAGAGCTCACAGCCCCGTCGCCCAGACCACTGCGCAGGCAGAGCAGTGAGCCAAAGCTGCACGGCAGGGGGCATCATTTGCCCCCCTCTGTACTAGATGCACTCTGCCTGGAGCAGGCAAGAAGTCATGGATAGTCTCACCCTGTGGAGTGAAGAGGCTGGGTTGTCCAAGCACTGTTATGGAACAGCTATAGAGGATGCTGCAACAGGGGCACGACAGGGATGAACAGCAGTGCCACATGAAAGTGAAGAACTTTCCAGGCATACCACAAGGTGAGGGAGAGCAACCAGAAATGTGGTGCTGCCTCACACACCTGCCACTTTTACAACATATTGCATGTCATACTTCACAGTGACCCCACCAGTGCTTCACAGACAACACTATGAAGGAACCCCAAGTGGAGACCCCTGCCATGAACAGCAAGGAGGAAGCAGGGCAAGACGCAGCAGGTGACAAACTATGCCACAAATCAGGAACTGTCTGAAACTCTGCCAGTGTCAAGCGAGTCCCAGAAGATGAGCCAACTAATGAAGGGAAAGGGCACTCAGGTAAGCGTATACATGAATTACGGTTTATAGGGGTGTTCCCCCCCCCCTTAATTTCCCTGAAACCTCATTTCTCCCACTCTCTTCCCTTCTTCCCCATTTAAAAAATGGAGTCCATTCCATCCGCAAGTTTAGAGAACAGAGGTATTGGAGTTTTGACTGCTCTACTGGTATGATTTTACAAAATAAAATGTTAGGGAATAAATTAAAGAAATGTAGAGTGGAAGTCTGATTACACAGTCCACATCCGTGTCCTGTGCTCAGGTATGGAGAGAGAAAACAGAGGTAGAGTCAGCATCCAATTTTAATTTCTTTGTTTTATTGGGGTAGGCAGGGAGGGCCATACAGAGAATTTTGTTTTTCTGAATAGGGATGATCCTTTTGTCCTCAAGAGATCTTGATGAAACTTTCATGGAGGTACTCTGCAATCCTCTCATGCAGATTTCTAAAAAAGTCAGCCTGCCTCATTTCTTCCACCACAATAGAAGATTCTCACATCACTCTGTGATTTCAGCTGTCACCATTGCCCTATACCGGATTGTGGCATAGGGGCCCAGGCAGCCTCAGGATAGCAGCAGTAACTGGGTCTTCTATGCCTTTGTCACCTTCAGGAGTGAGATATTAGTCAAAATCACCACTGCCTGTGAAAATAGTGCCAATATTCACTGCACTTTCCCTATACCCATACCCAGGGAGGGGCATCCAATGTTTAATGCTTCCATGAAACAGAACAGAAGCCCCACATCCTCGCTAGGCCTTCTGACCATGATTTGAGCTGTGCAGTGGTGCTGTAGCGATGCGCCCCAAAACTAAAGGGTCAGCCTTTTTTTTTTTTTTTAAAATAAAAGGTACATATGGGGCTAATGTAAGGGAGTTTTGAGACTTATCTTTCCCTTTCCATTGTGACTGTAAATCTAAAAGAGTATCTCTCCATTTTAATCTGAAGATCTGCTGAACATCTGACCCTGAACAGGAGCAGTAAGAAGAGGACTAGGGAAGATATGTTCTGTAAGATCCTCCAATCCACTACAGCCATGATCCACAAACACAGGGCTTGATGGGCTCATCTGAACATGGCCATAGAGAAGGACTACAGATGGAGAGAACAGTTACTGCAGGAGAGACAAAAGAACTGACAGGTGCATCAGGAAATGCACCAGGACGCAAGTGGTTTGCTCAGGTAACAAACTTAAAAGTTGTAGAGCAGTGTTGTTCTACCTGCACAAAGATCCCAGACTCAGCAGCTTCTCCAGTTCTTGGAAAACTCCAAGATCGCGGCTTCATACCCGCTGCTTCATACCCACTACTCCCCAAATATACCACATGGAACCATGGTGTACATCCTTACCCCACCACTCCACACTGGACAAGGAGAACAATAGCCACATATGCACAGATCTGTAAAAGCTACAGATCAGTGTATATGTAATCCACTACACTGTAGTAGGTTTTAGATATATGGGCATAAATGTTGACTGTTTATTTCCATTTTCATTTTGGATTTTAAAGTATGGTTCAATATGTAAGTGTTGGTAGAAGTTTGTAACCGCGTGTTTGTTTGTATTTTAATTTTGTTCCATGCTTCTTTGATCACAATAAAGTTCAATTTTTGGAAACTCAGGATATATTTATCAGTTTTCATGAAACATTACAGAATTCAAAGTAGGAGACAAAGACCCAACCAGACTTAATAGACAACACTACTGTGGATGATAGTTAAAATGGTCTTCTAAGGCTTCCCTCACCTGCAAGTTAGCTCTTCTAATAGTCTTCGCATCTGGCTGCTCACCTTCCCTCACCTTCAAGTTAACTCTTTAATAGACTTCACATCTGGCTGCTCAAAGTCAGCAGACAGCTGGTCCACCTCACCCCTTAAACCCTGGTGGCAGCTTTTCTCCCCTTCACCTCACAGATATTATGCAGTACATAACAGGCAGCTATAACCATGGGAATGTTTTTCTTGCTGAGATCTAATCCAGTGAGTAAACACTACCAGCGTCCCTTCAATTTACCAAAAGCATATTCAACAGTCATTCTGCACCTGCTGATCCAGTAACTGAATCTTTCCCTAGTGCTGTCCAGGTTTCCAGTTTACAGCTTCACGAGTCAGAGGAGCAAGGGATAGTCTGAATCCACCAGAATCACTGCTGGCATTTCATCATTGCCAGTAGTTATCCACCAGTTGGGGAAGAATGTCCTTGCTTGCAGCTTTTTGAAAAGTCCCATATTGTTAAAGATGCAAGCATCATGCACTTTCCCTCATGATCTCAGTGAAGCGTCCCCAGTGATCAACTAGCACATGCATAACCAAGAAAAAGTATCCCTTTCTGTTGATTTACTCACTGGCAAGGTGAGCTATTGTTAGAATAGGGATATGCATGCCCACTAACGCCTCCCACTGCTGCAAATTCATCCACTAATGTTCTGTACATTATCCAGCGTTAGAGTGCTGTGTAGCAGGAAACACTTAATGGCCTTACACTCTTGGATGTCAATGACCCCCAGTGGATTTTCCACTGATTGCCCACTGACCAACAGCCATTCAGCGCTGCAGGTTTCCAGAGTGCAATCACCCTTTGCTTTTCCACCATCAGGGCAGCTCTTGTTCTCATGTCCCTGCACTGCTGCTCTGAGCCGAGCTTGGCACACAGATCAAGGAGCATGGCCTTTTGCATCCAAAATCCCAAACACGCATTACGATGAAATCACACCAATCAGTGCTAGTTTCTCAGGCCCAGAGACAGCAATCCTCCATGGGGAGTTGTTCAGTGAATACCAGCAATGACTTTACTATGACCATCAGCATCCAGCCGTTGAGCTCTAATATCTCTGTCTCTTCCTCACTGGAATCCTGAATGAGGCAGTAGCCCACAAAACACTACAAAAATGTCTCACAAGACACAGAGCCAGATGGCAACACACTGGGATACCTAACTGTGACCTCCATATTATTTACGGAAATATGCTTATGATATGGATATGACATAACCGAGATTTACTTTATGGAAGATGGGTCTTGGAAAGGTTATGGTTTACTGGATGTGATTATCCAATTTATATGCCTGTATTATTTCTGTATCGGAAGTTAAGAATACTGACTATGTATCTGTATTTCAAATGGGTTACTTTGGGGGTCACCCCCAACTAGCCCTTCAGATACAACACTGAGAAAGCCAGAAAGGGCTAATGCCCATTAGCAAAGATAATGGACTGTAAAAGAGCTTAGTCTTTCTGTGGAAGCTGGAGACAGCCTATGAATAATGGCTGCCACAGCCTTGCAGAGACATGGGTCTGCGTCACCTGGTACTGGACACCCCTCTTCCCCTTTTGGAATGCCAGTGTTTTCCCACTGGAAGACAGAGTTCCCACCTTACACAAGAGCTATATAAGGCAAGGGAGTGACATCATTGAGGTTCTCCTCTGCCTCTCCACCCCAAGAGACACTGAAAAACACCTGGAAGCAAGACCTGAACTGGGGGGAGAAGGATTGAGCCCAAGCTGGAAGGGCATCTAGCTTGTGAGTAATAATACCTGAGGTCTCAAGCTGGAGACTAGTGCAGGTGACTTTCTGTAATCTGGCTGCAACAATATATAGGGTAAGAAATTACTATTTGTAACCATTTTCTTTAATTAAACAAGCTTAGTTTGCATGTTTTGTTTTATTTGCTTAGTAATCTGCTTTCTTCTGTTTGCTCTCTTTAACCACTTAAAATTCACCTTTTGTAGTTGTTAAACTTATTTCTTGTTTATAATATAACCCCATTTGTGCAATTCATAATTGGGGTGCAGGGGGAAAAGAGAGGCTATGCATACCTTCCTCCACACTGAGGGAGGAGGCGGACAATATACCTTTGGGTCTGCATTCCAAGGGAGGTGGACACCCGAGTGCTGGGGCAAGTCCCTTAAGATGAGTCTTCCCAGAACTGATCTCAGTGTCTGTTTCATTCTGCAGTTGGGTATGGCCCTGCCTGTGTGTGTGCTGGAGGAGGTGTATTAGCCTGACTCAGCAAGACAGGTAAAAAGGGTGCCCAGGATGGCAGAACAGACAGGCTCAGTGGTATCCCAGTACATCAGGTGGCATCTTGAAGGTGTGCAACCTGTCAGACTACCCACGGTGCACTGCATGTTACATTGATGCAAGTACTCCTGGTGAGTGCGCACAGTAACAACAGAAGCATCCCAGTGTTGCATGCACCTGAGCAATACACAAACTTCATCGGCTATACACCAATGTAACTTGCATGGACCAAACTTTCTAGTGTAGACGTGGCCGTAGACATCAATGGCTGAAAAAGAGAAGGCTCTATGTTGAGAGGAATTTTGAAGGGTTGGTGATCTCAGACTGTCAGAGCAGATGTGCTGCTTCCAGGAAGAACAGTGAAGAAAATGTATCCAAGTAAAGTATGTAAGAAGAGAAGGGTTTGCTGAGAACCAAGTTAGAGGTAGAATATAGTGAAATACTAAAACAGTATTTTACTCACAACAATCTTAACAGGTGCACAAAAAGGAGATTTACAAAAAGTAATTTACTGTAAAATAAAACAACCCATTTAGAATCAGTTTTATAAAAGGATCCAGTGCAAAATGTAAGACCAGCTCCAGAACTGCTTAGATGGGCCCTCCAGGAATGTCCTCACGCCACTCTAAATCAGACGATCAATATCAAACCTGTAGGTTACAACTGACAACAGAAGTACTTTGAGACACCTCAATACAGCATTTGAAAGCAGGGGTAGCGCAAGGATCCAGGACCCAGAAAGGTACTCTAAGCAAGACATTGTTGCTTTATCAACCATTTTATATAATGTTCCTTTGGCATATTCACAACATAGAGAACACTATAATATGGTTATGTATTAATTGAGGATGAGATTTAACATTTGGAAATACTTTTTGGAGTAATATGTTCTTCCCTTGTAAATGTTTCCATTTTCTTTTTCAGCTCCTGTTATCAGTTAAAACTTTTTTGGGTCTGTAATTATTTCCACTATCTCCCCCCTTATTTGAGTTTAGACTTGAGACAGCTTGTGTCTAGGATACCTGGGGAGGAAAACCTGAGGTAATATTTCTGGTACACCATTCTGCAAGTTGGGTGGACTGTCTACACTGTAAGTCTAAAACGTAAAAGAGCATGTACAGATTATTAAATTATAAAGCCAGAAGGGACCGCCGACCATCTAGTCTGACCTTCTGTATGACACAGGCCATAGGACTTCCTTTAATTAATTCCTGCTCGAACTAGAGTGGATCCAATCTTGATTTAAAAATTGCCAGTGATGGAAAAATCTACCACAATCCAGGGTGAGGTATTCAAATGGTTAATTACTCTCACTGCTGGAAACATTTGTGCCCTATTTCTAGTCAGTTTGTCTAGCTTCAACATCTGACCACTGGATCTTTTTTATACTTTTCTCTGCTACATTGAAGAGCCCATTATCAAATATCTATTCTCCATGTAGTACTATATAGACTTATCAAGTCACCCTATAACCTCCTCTTTGTTAAGCTAAATAGAGCTCCTTGAGTTTATCGCTATAAGGCATATTTTCTTATCCTTTAATCGTTCTCAAAGCTTTTCTCGGAACTCTCTCCAATTTATCAACATCCTTCTTGAATTACTGACACAAGAACCGGACACAATATTCCAGCAGTAGTCTCACCTGTGACAAATAAAGGGGTAACAGAACCTCCCTGCTCCTACTCAGGGATTCCCTTGTTTATACACCTAAGGATCACATTAGCTGTTTTGGCCACAGTGTCACACAGGGAGCTCATGTTCAGCTGATTATCCAGTTTTCAGAGTCTCCATTTCCCAGGATAGACACTCTATGTAGAGAAATAATATATTGTCAAGGAAACTAGGTAAATAAATCCTCTCCCACTGAGATGAGAACATATCCCTACCAAAGACAAATATGTTCAAGAGTAAGTCATTTTTATCTGGGACAACAATAAAATCTAAAATTATTTACTGGTATCAAATGAACAGTTGTACTTCTGCAGCCTCAAAAATAAGGTGGCAAATAAAGCAAAATACGATTCATGTTACCATTCCTAAGCTGTACAACAAATTGTAGGTCCCTGAAAATATTTTTAAAAACCTTATCTGAGCTGGTACTAAACAGAAGAAATAGGTCAGACCAAAGATGATCAGTTTGTGCAAGTACACTACCATATTTTTACCATAAAACATTTTTGTTTGTTGCAAACAGACAATATGTGAAACACACTGAGAAACCTTCAGTTCTCAGAAAACATGGAAAAAATTTCAAAACAGGTCAAGGTGATTGAAAAGAATCAAAGTGAGTTTTTATTATTATTATCAAAGTACAGAAACTATGTAAACCCTACATTCTACATAGTCTTCAATACACTGTTAGTGCTCAAAATAAATAATAAAACCTAAATTATAAAAGCTGTTCAGACATGGAGCTAGCTATAAAGGTTATCTCTGATCCTTACTGCAGGCAACTTCTTTAAGTTATAGAACTCTTTTCATAGCACAGAAAGCCAACCAGATAAACTAACCCTATGCAAGGTCCATCTTACTGACTGCTAAAACAGTAAGACTCATGTGTGTGTAAACCTGTTAGTGTTAAAAACCTTTTCTCGTATTATTCTGTGTTCCTGCTGTTAAAATTAAACAATACTTTGTTTTCAAAAGGCTGTTTTGAGTCACTGTATTCACCACTAGCTAAAGATCTCAAAGGGAAAACTTGCAGGTAGCCAAACCCAGTCGGACATGATGACCATTCATAGTTGGCACACAGAGTCCTGTCTAAGAGTGCCCCAGTCCCTGGCTAAGAGTGGGAGAATCACACTAACAGGAATGCCCAGAGAGACTAGAACATTAAGGGGCAGCTATCTCTGAACTGTGACAGTCTTCTCCCATTTACACTTGTACCTTATTTAGTGACTAACATAGCTATCGTTCTTTACCTTTTGCATCAATCTACGAGCCCTGAAATACTTCATCCTTTTATTTCCTGTCCAGAGTATGCTGCTGAATGAAGGATGGCATGTGGCTGAACATCAGCCAAAGTGCAGATTGCTGCTAGCAGGTCAGCTGCAGGAATAAGAGAAGCTACTGCCTCAATGAGCATGTTCCCAGGCTGAACAGGCTGCACATATAGATTTGGCAGCGGACACCTTAAGAGCTGCCGCAGATAGAATATTACAAGCTTTTCCTCTCTGGTTCCATCTCTAGCTCCTTAAACTAGAAAAGAATCAAAGCAGGTATTTTGAAAGAGAACCAAAATAAGCTAACCTAGCAATTAAACAACAGACTATCACTTGTGTTCTGACTTTCCTCGTCAGGAGCAGGAAGCAAACCTGTTCCATGTAAAAAAGGAATCTGATCAGCTGAAGATCATGGGACCTGTGCAATCCCATTGATCACCAGTCCACCTGCATTATTGTCAACCAAAGACGACTAACCACAGCACTCTGCAACAGTGGCAAGAATCAGAATAAAATTACTTACTTCACATTGGCCTTAGGGTACTATAACACAATTAATTAACTCTGATCCTAGGAAAGGAAAACTTAATCTTTTCAACTTGGTGGGCCTTTTTAATCATTATTATATTTCAATGCAGTTATCTTTGCAATTTTCTCAGCCAAGAGAAACTAGAAATAGTCCACAGGAAACCAATGTAATTTCCTGAATACAAAGTTTACTGAGAATTATAGGTGGTGGAGAAAGTTAAAGCAGGTTTTGAAATTTTTTACTAGGCTAAACACATAGTAGATGAAACGATCTTCGTATCAGTTGTGGTTAAATATTACAGTTGTGTGAAGATTACACAAAATTACGCTAATCTTGTATAAACTAAATATGACAAATCCTTATCAACATGTAAAAATGACAAATCCTTATCAAAATTATCCCCATTCTGTGCTCTGTTCAGAATCTAGTTATAGACATTTTGCACACTTGGGTACAATCTTCATATTTACAATGTCTGGAGTTAGGCAACTAAATCCTTGTTTAGATCCCCAGATGAAATTGGTCTGACTTTCAGAGGTCCTTATCACCTACAGATCCTAATGACTTTCAATGAAATACTTGCAGTTGAATGGCTAATTCTAACCTGATATTTTAAAAGGGCCAAAAACTTTAAGGCAGAAAGTGTGTACTTTTCTAATTCACTTTATTAGTGAATTATATGGTAGTATTCAAATTACTTCTAGGAAGTGGTATTCTATAACAGAACTCTATAAAATTTGTGTTTTGGTTTTTTATTTTGTTTTAAGTGTATATATCAACTCACACATGCATCAGGGTGAAAGCAACCCTGAGTTCCATTTTAAAGTTTACAAATAAGCGTGAATGCTGTACTTAACCACTTGCTACAGTCAGTGTAAAAATAATTTTACTAAGAGCAATGCTGTGAAATTTCACTGGCTTAAATACTGTCCATCAGTTGCACTGAATGATCAAAATCTACAACAAATGCAAGATAAATATAATCAAACAGTGCCATCATTGCCAATTTTCTTAGAAATCAGCCAATCCAAGCATTAGGCTGTTTTATATGGACAGCAGGCTCATACTTGAACTGGTAATGACTTTATAGAAAATAATTTAGTGTCTTAGTGTAAAAACAGTCCTATCTACTCTAAAACATCCCTGAGGAACAAATAAATTTTCATCCCTCGTTTCTGTCAAACAGTTTACAAAAATTGATACCTATTATTTGTGCATAACACAAAAGTTCCAAGGAATATTGGGGCCCCATTGTGCTTAGCACTTTTCAGATATTTAAGAGACGATCTCTACCTTAAAGAGCTTATGATCCATGTTACAATAGGTCAGCGGTTCTCAAACTTCATTGCACAGCGACCCTTTTTTGACAACAAAAATTACTACATGACCCCAGGAGGGGGGACTAAAGCCTGAGCTTGCCTGAGCCTTACTGCCCCGGGTGGGGGGTCCAAAGCCAAAGCCCCACTGCCCCAGACGGGGCAGGAGGGCAAAGTCAAAGCTTAAGATCTTCAGCCCTGGGCAGGTGGCCTGTAACCTGATACCTGCCATCCAGAGGTAAAGCCGAAGCCTGAGCCCTACTACACAGGGCTGAAGCCCTTGGGCTTTGGCCCCAGGTGGTGGGGCTCAGGCCATGGCCCCGGAGGCCCAGCAAGTCTAACACCAGTCCTGGTGACTCCATTGAAATGGAGTTGCGACCCACTTTGGGGTCCCGACCCACTGCAATAGATAGATGAAACAACTGCAGGAGGGGAGCCTTAAAAGGTAAGAACAAAAACTTGTTTCACGCCATGGAGAAGCAAAGCGACAAATGGTTCAGCAGCAGCAGCAGCATTTTGAATGCATTTGAGGAGGCAAAACCAAAGATGAGGTTACAGTAATTAAGGTACAAAATGGATGGTTGGAGGACGGTCTTGCTGGTGAGCACAAGAGGAAAACCTGGGGTTTGGAGATGTTGCACAGGAAGAATTGGTTTCAGAGTAGCAGCCGTGTTAGTCTGCATCCGCAAAAAGAACAGGAGTACTTGTGGCAAGACTTACACACAGCCTAGAGGGTGTAGGTCTGAGGAAAAGGCTGAGTCAAACAAAGATGGTACTCAGATTATGGGCCTAGGTGGGTGGCAAGATGGTGGTGTACTCCACAAAGTAAGAGGAAGGGCTGGAGAGATGAGGGAGATACCTACCAATTCTAGAAATTGAATCTATTCTACTTTGGCCTTTCTGAGCCTCTTACAAATATGTACAAAGTGGAAGTTTCCTCTTCTCTTACTAAGAAATGACATGCATTCACTTATAATCAGACAGAACAGAGATATTTCAGGAATAAACCACAGCAACATCTGAACATCACTGTCTGTGACCCTGTATAGCACTAAGATAAGCATTCTCTAACTTCACACTATAAACAGGTATGTATGAAGGTAGCCAAATGTAGGAGAAAGTGCAATTAATATCTGGAAAGAAAGGAAAACTTTTTTGTTTCCTTACTTTCTAGGTCCCAGTGCAGCAAAGCACACCAGAACAGAGTGATCTGTAAAGCGCACTAATGTGTTGTGCTCTAACTGTCCCATGTACATCCTGTTGGTGCACTCTAAAACGTACCTAGTTCGGATTCATGTCATGCAAAGTAGGTACCTTTGTCATCTTCGTGTACACAAGCCCCCAGATTCCATTACTCTCAGAGTACTAAGAAGTTGATAGGACATCCCCCCTAAGAGGGTTTTACCTGATCATTCACAAATGAAGGGGAAGAGCCTTTACTGCAACTAGGGATCAAAATATTTCCTCCAACTTACTGAATTGCTCCCTGAAGTCAGAAGAAACTGCTGCAAAGTTCACAGGTGTATTCAAGCCCGGGGAATAAAGTCTGACAAGACTACCAGAAATATGCAAGAATTCTTGCCAGGAATGTCTCCTGACTGAATACTAACAGAATAAGAGCCTTCACAGTTTCATACCTCGAGAGATCTCCACCCGTGCAGACAGTCCACAAGTGCTCCCAGATATGAAGTGTGTTAAGCCAGAACTAGAAAGCTTTTCTCTTTGTTGGCAGTCAATCCCAGAAAACGGAATAACTACTATTCTGTGCAGCCTGAGCCCAGTCGTTAAGGAAGGGGATCATGGACGGTGATTCCCCTCCTTCCAGAGGGCTGCCATCATTAATCCTTTGTTGAAAAAACTTGGTGGGTTTGCCAAGTCAAAGACATGGACTGGTTGGAATCTGTGGCATCCAACTATAAATTTCGAAAAATTCTATTGACTCGAGTACATGGGAATGCACAAACAGCCTGCATGTTTACTGATGCCAGAAAATCACTCAAGCTGAGGGCTGCCATAGTTGACCTGAAGGATTTAATTTTGAATTGAACACTGGAGAGAACAACTCAACCATTTTAAATCTAGTAACTAGGGCTGTCGATTAATCGCAGTTAACTCACACGACTAATTAAAAAAAATTAATTGCAATTAAAAAAATTAATCACGATTAATCTCAGTTTTAATCGCATTGTTAAACAATAGCATACCATTGAAATGTATTAAATATTTTTGGATGTTTTTCTACATTTTTAAAAAAATTGATTTCAATTACAACACCGAATACAAAGTGTACACTATTCACTTTATATTAATTTTTATTACAAATACTTGCACTGTAAAAATGAAACTATTTTTCAAGCCACCTCATACAAGTACTGTAGTGCAATCTCTATCATGCAAGTACAAATGTAGATTTTTTTTTTTTTTGGTTACATAACTGCACTCAAAAACAAAACAATGCAAAACTTTAGAGCCTACAAGTCCACTCCATCCTACTTCTCGTTCAGCCAATCGCTAAGACAAACAAGTTTGTTTACATTTATGGGAGATAATGCTGCCCACTTCTTATTTACAATGTCACCAGAGAGGGAGAACAGGTATTTGCATGGGACTTTTGTAGCGTTAGATTTGTGACTCAACTCCTTGAGGAAGAATTGTATGTCTCTGGCTCTATTTTACCCGCATTCTGCCATATACTTCATATTGTAGTAGTCTCGGATGACTCAGCACATGTTGTTCATTTTAAGAACACCTTTGCTGCAGATTTGACAAAACGCAAAAGGTACCAATGTGAGATTTCTAAGGATAGCTACAGCACTCGACCCAAGGTTTAAGAATCTGAAGTGCCTTCCAAAATCTGAGAGGGACGAGGTGTGGCGCATGCTTTCAGAAGCCTTTAAAGCGCAACATTCCGATGCAGAAACTACAGAACCCAAACCACCAAAAAAGAAAATTAACCTTCTGCTGGTGGCATCTGACTCAGATGATAAAAATGAACATGTCGGGCCGCACTGCTTTAGATTGTTATCGAGCAGAACCCGTCATCAGCATGGATGCATGTCCTCTGGAATGGTGGATGAAGCATGAAGGGACATATGAATCTTTAGCATATCTGGCATGTAAATATCTTGCGACACCGGCTACAACAGTGCCATGTGAACCCCTGTTCTCACTTTCAGCTGACACTGAACAAGAAGCAGGCAGCATTATCTCCTGCAAATATAAACAAACTCGTCTGTCTGAGCGATTGGCTGAACAAAAAATAGGTCTGAGTGGACTTGTAGGCTCTAAAGTTTTACATTGTTTTATCTTTGAATGCAGTTATTTTTGTACATAATTCTACATTTGTAAGTTCAACTTTCATGATAAAGAGATTGCACTACGGTACTTGTATTAGGTGAATTGAAAAATACTATTTCTTTTGTTTTGTACAGTGTAAATATTTGTAATAAAAAATAAATATAAAGTAATCACCCCCATACACTTGGCATTATGTGTTGTACCTGAAATCAATATATTTGAAAATGTAGAAAACATCCAAAAATATTTAAATGAATGGTATTCTATTGTTTTAACAGTGCAATTAATCAAGATTAATTTTTTTAATTTCTTCACAGCCCTACTAGTAACACGGAAGAGCCACATTCCCTCACTTGCTTTTTTGAGTTCGTGTTAAAAAAAAGTGAACAGAGTCCTGATAAGCACATGAAACAAAGAACAGGTCAAAACAAATCATATACAGAGGAGATACTTGAGTCACGTCACCTGGTGATTTTATAAAATTCCATCCCCCATCCCATTTCCCCACAGGACAGTTCTATCTTCTGAAGCAAGCTGTCTTCTAGCAAGACCTCAAGTAATTGCTGTCCACTCCTTAGAAAAACAAGGAAATCCTCCCTTCCCATGTTTCAGAGTAACAGCCGTGTTAGTCTGTATTTGCAAAAAGAAAAGGAGTACTTGTGGCACCTCAGAGACTAACCAATTTATTTGAGCATAAAGCTTTTGTGAGCTACAGCTCACTTGTATCCCAACCTGCCCCATTAAGCAGGGAGAACAGACACCATCAGAGGGAAGGTTTATCCTGATCTTTATTCTGACACGGTCTGGATGTTTGATTACAAAATAGCCAATTCTGATAGACAGACTGGAATTCTCAGTATTTAACCAGGGATTTCCAAAATTGAAATACTAAACCTGAAGGGAAGGGCAGACCCTTCGTTAGAAGAAATACAGTAGCACAAAGAACTAGAGGGTGAACCACCCCAACAGAACAGTTTTGTGATCTGAAATATCTTCAAGGGCTCTATCTAATTTATCCCCAGACAGGCATGATCCTTTAAAGCAGTGGTTTTCAACCTTTTTAGCTTGTGCACCCGTTCCAAATAATGTAGTCTACTGCATACCCCATCTGAGATAGGGTCATAATATACCTATGATTACATTGCCAAGTCTTACTAAATAAAATGCGTTATTTGCCATTACAGGATTTTTCTCACATGCCCCTGACGAGAGCTCGCGTCCCCTAGTTTGAAAACCACTACTTTAAAGGAATAGGTGGTTTGCTAAAATAACATGGAGAAAAAACATTCTCTGCCACAGGAGTAGCAGATTTTGTGAGGGGAAATGGTGCACTTTACAGGGGTGCGGACACGGAAGATTCCTAAGGAGAAAATATCCCACAGATTCGGCTTGCACTCTAGCAAAGTCCTCTTTCAGCCATGGCTTGAAAGCACAGGACGCTCCTTTGATACGCTGCCAGAAGCTGCCACAAGGAAGCAAGCAAGCCTAGGGCTGAGTCACAGGACTGCCAGAAGGAACCTGCCAGTATGGGCTCAGTTGACTGCAACTGTGGGCTTTCTCCCCTCTCCTTTTTCTCCTTCATTTGCACAAAAAGCTTCCAAGTTATGGACATTCTGGAAGACAGAAAAGAAAATCAAAAACTTACTTCCAAAAAGGCAAAGTCTGCAGAATGCTACCTTTTACCAGAAAGACAGGCAAAAAACTGAGATAAGAGGAGGAGCTCAACTGGCACCAAATAAATGATTGGCTGCTAACCACTCTTGTCTGCATATGAGTTTATTATTTTGACTTCTATTTCAATGGAATTGAGATCCGGAAATACTCCGCACTTAAGCATCTCTTCATAGAGTTTTAAAACATTAGCTAATTCAAAGTAGGGGAAAGAAATCCAGAAAAGCTTAACTTCAAACCTTTATATATACTGAAGAAAATGATCATCCCCAAAACAGGGACAAAAACATGGCCAAAATGGTTTGATATTTCTACTTATATAATATGTACCATATAGATTATACACTCAAGATGCTTCTTTTAATATCTTTATATCAATGAAGTTTTAAAATAGTTGCTCAATTACACTTTCGTGTCAAAGATCCATTTTGATAAATAATGTCAAAGGATGTTATGTTGGTTCTTGTCATAGACCACACTCCTTTGACTTACTGACATTCAATAGAAGATACTCAAAAAGAGGAATCACAAGAAAAAGGGGAAGCGATAACACCCTTGCTGTCTTCTTTTAAACTAAATTTGGATGTACTGGCAAATAAAACTACAAATTTGATAACACTATTTGCTTAAAAATCAATGTGCAACAAGTTACAAGATTTCATTTACTATAGCCACTGGCACAATTCTAAGTCTGTAAATTTGAAAATTCACTCACTGCTTTTTTATTATTTTTATCTATTCAACCCAACTACTAATTTAAAGGAAACAGTGCTGGATGCTCTAATTGACCCTGTTCTCTTCCTTCCCTAGTTTGTCTCTATAATTAGCCCTTTCTAGCTCAGCCAGTAAACAGCATCAGAAACTGGTCTTTTTTGAACCACACCCTACCAGCCACAGCAACTGGCTCATATTGTTTCCCCACATCAGCATGTACTTCAGGATTAACTACTTCGTAACTGAGAGTCTGAGGATTGTCAAAGGCAAATGTGTTTCTTCTGCTATTTCTGGGGATGGAGTAGACAATAACACATTTTGTGAAATATAAATCTAGAAAACTGAGCTATTTCACATTTTGCTTCTGTTTATTCACAAGAATTATTACAGAAAAATATTTAGAGCTTGTCTACGTCAAGAAAATGTATAAGTGGTATAACTACACTTGTGTACAATTCACTCTAGTGGAAACTTCCAGCTGTTGGCTTGTACTATACTTTTCCCTGCTTCACTGAAGAGCCCATTATTAAACATTTGTTTGCATGTGGGTACTTATAGACTGTAATCAAGTCACCCCTTAACCTACTCTTTGTTAAGCTAAACAGAGGGTGCTCCTTGAGTCTAACACTAAGGTATGTTTTCTAATCCATAATCATTTTCGTGGCTCTTCTCTGAAGACTCTTCAATTTATTAACAACCTTCTTGAATTAAGGGCACCAGAATTGGACACTATTCCCATCTGCAGTTGCACTAGTGCCAAATACAGAGTCAAAATAACCTCTTTACTGATACTCATGAGTCCCCTGTTTATGCAACCATGGACTGTGTTAGTCATTTTGGACGATCTGGGAGCTGATGCTCAGCTGATTAACCACCATGACCCCCAAATCTTTTTCAGGGTCACTGCTTCCTGGGATAGGGTCCCCCATCTTATAAATATGGCCTATATTCTTTGTTACTAGAGGTATACATTTGACCATATTAAAATGTATATGGTTTGCCTGCACCCAATTTACCAAGCAAACCAGATTGTTCTATATTAATGACGTGTCCTCTTCATTATTTAACACTCCCCATTTGTGTCAAATTTTATCAGTGATGATTTTATGTATTTTTTCCAGAGTCATTAATAAAGATACTAAATAGAAAAGGCCAACTACTGATCCTACGGAACCCCACTAGAAACACACCATTCAATGATGATTTACTGTTTACAGTGACAATTTTTAGACCTCTTACTTATCCAATTTTTAATCCATTTAACCTGGGCCATGTTCATTTTATATCTTCCCAGTTTTAATCAAAATGTCATGTGATACCAATCCAAATGCTTTACAGAACCCTAACTATATTACTTCAACACTATTAAATTTGTCACCCAAACTTGTAATCTCATCCCAAAAAATCACGTTAGTTTGACAGAGTCTACTTTCCATAAACCCATGCTGATTGGCATTAATTACATTATCATTCTTGAATTCTTTATTTATCAAGTCCTGAATTAGCCATCCATTTTCTTGCCTGGAATCAATGTGAGACTGATAGGCCTATAATTACCCAGGTCATCCCGTTTAGCCTTTTAAAATATTGACACATCAGCAGCTTTCTTCTAGTCTTTTGGAACTTCCCCAGTGTTCTAAGTCTTATTGAAATATCAACATTAACAACCCAGTGAACTCATCTGCCAACTCTTAAAACTCTTGGATGCTGATTTAGAAGCGTTTAACTTTACTAACTGCTGTTTAACATCTTTCTGAGATACTAGTAAAATGGAAAGAGCATCATCATAGGATATATGACTACATCATATGTTCCCCCCCCCCCCAAGACAGACCAGAAATACTGACCGAACAAAATATGAATATGATTAAATATCAATACGAATATGATTAAATTGCCTACGCTGGTATGCAGCCCATCCACAAATACTAATAGCAAATATGCCCAACAGCCGGCTCTATTTATTCCTGGACCAAAAATCCTCAAAAGACACTTCTGAAAAGAATTATGTCCCCTGTATGGAATCAAAGAGGTGAGGTGGTCTTTTGAAAGGAAGACAGCAAAGACTTGTAATCTGTATCACTGAGGACTTGGTTAGGGAGTTCAAGTAGTTTCTCGTGAAAAAAAAGTTTTTAAAACTTGAGCAGAAGAAGTTTCAGCCCAGCTGTAGAGCCAGAGGGCTCACATCACAGCTTTGTTATTGGCCATACTTTTTGAAGAGATATCAATCCCTCCTTGAGAAAGAACATGAAGGAAGAGTATACCGGAAGCATACATTTTCTTGAAGCATTAAATTTAAAAGTCACAGAAGTTCCTGAATTAAAGATAAAGTGAAGGTGGCAAGAACTTTGCTTCACTGCAAATTATCCTAGCTTTAAGGCAGAAAACAATAAGAGAAATGAAATCACAGACAGAAAGTGAAGGAAAAGTTGTCAAAAAACCGAAGTCATAATTGGCTCTGCCGCTTGGAACAAACTATCAATGAATTCGTACACTGAAGGTGCCAGAAAGCGGTTTGATCCAGAACTCTTTTAGAAGTATACAAGATAGAAGAAAAAACTTCTTATGCAACACTTTTTAATTTTAGACACAATGAAAGTTTCTCAGTATTATAGCAAAGGTACTTCTGCATTCATTTTTGTTAAAGATGATTATGATGTTCCCCAATCCTCAAAAGTGTTAATTTAACAGTTTGTTTCTTTATTAGTTATTGAATTGTTTCTTGCAGCTGAGTAACAACTGCCCTGGAGATAAGTGTACACTATTTATGAATGAGGAAAAAGGCAGAAAGTATATAATTTCTTAATATACTACTAAAACTTTTTTTTTAAATGGGAATGACTTTCAACTATTTTACTATAATACAAAATAGTAAATTTAAGTGTAAAACAAGTAAATGTTCACTATAATGTCCTTTCCATAACATATCAGAAAGGGAAGCAGGGGGCAAATTGGCAAGGGGTGTGGAGGGGTACTATCAAGTTATCTTCCTTGATAACTGAATTTCTGAGAGACAATATCAATTCTGTGAAAAATATTTTACTGCTCAGCTCTCAGTGTTAATGGAAGTTTCTTGATCCAAATGACTGGATATAGCACTGAAAATACACAGTTCTATTTATCCTTTGCTACATATGACCCCTGTGTCTGGACAAGATCAGCTCAGGAATGAAGAATACCTGGGTAAAAATGAACCTAAGCAACACAAAACTTATGCTGGTGGGCAAATGAAGAGTTTGCAATCACGGTACTGTCTCGTTGGGCTGAAGGTACACACCCACGGTTGGTCAATTCAGTCCATAGCTTAAGAATGCTCCTGAATTTCTTGCTGATGCTAAGCACTCACATAGCAGCATCCATGAGTAATACTTTCTGCTATTTCTGGCTGGCTACAAGACTCCATCTCATCCTGGTGAATGATGACCTGGCCTCAATTATACATGGTTTTATCACCTCACAGCTGGACTACATCAATGCAACATACTTGAGAATGAAGACATCAGCCCTTAGGAAACTCCAACTAGTACAAAACAGTGCACTGTCGTTCTTCAGCCACATAACTAGTGCAAGCATATCAGACCTGTCCTCTGCTCTTTCCATTGGCTTCCTCCTATAGAATATCAAAGGGACAAGGTGGATAAGGTAGTATCTTTTCTTGAATCAAATTCTGTTGGTGAGAGAGAGAGGCTTTCAAACTACACAAAGCTCTTCCTCAGATCTGGGAAAGGTACTCAAGAGTGTCACAGCTAAATAAAAGGTTGAACAGATAGTTTAGCATAAGAAGTTAGCAAATATTCCATAGGACAATTCAAGGTGAAGTAGCCAGTTAACATGCCTGTAGTCACAGGACAAAAGGGGCTGGAGGGGTAGTGAATTACAGATTGTTGTAATAAACCCATAAATCCAGTGGCTTCATTAAGACCATGATTTTTAGGGTCTAGCAAAGTTGTAACTAGCCCAAAATTTAATGGGAGGGAAAAAATAACAAAAAATGTGAAAGATAATTGGGAGTCATTTAAGAATATTTTACTAAATGTCCAAAAAATAACAGTTCGACAACTGAGCAAGAAGACTTTTGGTTAAAATCTTTCCTGGCTCAGAGGGAAGAGAAAGCAGTAATAATATATATATAAAATATAAAGAAAAAGGGGGAAATTGATAGCAATGACTATAAATGATTAGCTTTGGAATGCAGCCAATTGATAAAAGAAGCTAACGTGGTCAATGGAAAAAAAAAATCTATAATCAGTGGGGATATGGATAACCAGACAGATTTTTTTTTAATATAATTAGAAAAAAGAAATCCTAGCAATGATATAGGTTCATTACTTTCTATTCCAACAGTAACCCAGGAGGATGTTAAACAGTAACTACACTAAGTTAAAAATTTAAAATCCACAGGATTGGATAACCTGCATCCAGGAGTTTTAAAAGAACTGGCCAATGAGATCTCTGAATCCTGTATGTTAATTTAAAAAAAAAAATCTTGCTATACTAAGGATGTTCCAGAGGATGTGAAAAAAAGGACACTGTGCCAATATTTTAAAAGGGTAAATAGGACGACCCGGGTAACTATAGGCCAGTCAGTCCAATACTGGTCCTGGACAAAAATCATGGAAAGGCTGATACAATATGGAATCAGTAAAGAATTAAAAGATGGCATTATAATTGGCAATATACTTAATGCCAATCAACCGGGGTTTCTGGAAAATAGGTCTTGTCATATCTGATATTGGTTTGATGCCATCACAAGTTTGGTTGATAAAGGAAACTATGTTGTCATAATGTACTTAGACTTCTGTAAGGCACCTCACTTAGAACCACGTCATTTGATTGATTTTTGTGTTGTGATAATTTTTCAATGTGGCACATATTAAATGGATAAAAAAGTGGCTAACTAATGGATCATAAAAAGTAATTGTCAATGAGGAACCATCATCCAGCATGTGTATTTCTACTGGGATCCCACAAAGATCAGTTCTCGGCCAATGCTATTCAACCTTTACCAATGACAGAAGAAAATATAAATTTGGCTGCCAAAAAATATCATTAACACAGAGTTAAGGCTGCCTAGTGGTGCCTCATGCTTTTGCAGAACATGAGTTTAGCTACACTCAAATGTTGGAAAACCAGGAAATACAGAATTCAAGTACACACCATCCCCATAATATCAGATTTCCCTCTCCCTCCAACTGTTCTGCTCTGTCAGTGGCTCTGATCTACCAGAGAGCAAAGGTCCCCTTGATCACAATCCCTTATTTGTTGAGGGATCATAGGAAAAACTACATTTTTGGAAATGCAGTTCTTCATTATAACTCTAATCATCACACTGGGTTTTCAAGAACTGTGTTTGGATGATCCTTTACACTAATAAGGACTATCTAGAGGTTTGCTAAGCCCTAAGTAGTTCTACCAGAATACAGTCCTAAAGGGTGATGTTTGTCAAAGAGGTAGAACCCCTTCCCGGCACCCTCCCAATCCCCACACCCTATGTACTGCTCCATCACCACCCACATTCCCTATATCTGCACCAGAAGTTATAACAATCTTAAGACGTTATAAGCAACTCACGTTAGGTAGCTGTGTTTTAGTTAACCTGTTAACCTAAGGACACCGTGACTTGCTTTCCTTTAATCACACTCAGTTCCATTGTTTAGGAAATGACTGAGGAGCAGGAATCATAATTACATCACCCTAACTACTTACTAGAGTCTTTAATGTCATTGACCATACCATAAGATTAAAATCAGAGCCTGTATGTGGATTTTAGAGCACTTTAAAATATTGTCTCAAACCAAAAACTTTAGTTTCAGGGCAAAACTTCCAAAAGGCGTGAGTAATTCAGGGAGAGAACAGATTCCCAGAAAGCTGCTAAGGATAGGAATACATGGGTGTTGATCAGATTCAACAGCCACAACATGTCACCTAAGCCAGCCACCTAAGCTATAACAGCTATTGCCTGCCTGCAATCCATCTACCAACAAAGCTCTTGTCTTGCCACACATGTGCATTTCAGTCTTTGGCTCATGAGTTTGATTCAACCTGAGCCTGAGTTTTAAACTTAACCCTTGGTAGCATTTTAAATATTGCTTCCGCAAAGTGACACTAGCTGAGATGGATCCTGAGCAGTGAGATCATTTTGTGGAGGATGAGAGCCATAGTTTGAGCCCTAAGTGTGTGCAAAAATGTAAGAACCAGCTGATTTAGGAAACAAATTATATTTTTAGAAGGGTTGCATCTCAGGAAAGGTTAACTTAAATGACCCCCAAATTTGTACCAATCCCCCTACTATAAACCCTTAAGAAGCACATCAAATTTCAAGACAATCTGAGTAAGCATATATATTTTAGAGCACCTACCATAGTCATCTTTTAAACAGTAAGCAACACTCGACCTTCACTGTACAGAACTGCCACTCCACTATAATCTTTGCTAGTAAAGTTTGCAAATGACAAAAAAATGGTAAAGTGGCAAATAATGATAAGGAATGGTCAGTTTCCAGAGTGATCTGGATTGCTTAGTAAGGCAGACTTATTTGAACAACATGCATTCTAATACAGCCAAATGCAAGGCTGTATATGTAGGAACAAAGAACATAGGTCAGACTTACAGGATGGGGAACTATATTCCTGAAAGCAGCGACTATGAAAGGGACCTAAGGGTCAGGGTGGATAGCCAACTAATCATGAGGTCTCAGTGTGATGTGGTGGCTCAGCACTAATGTGATCCTTGTATGAACAAACAGGGGAATATTGAGTAGGAGCAGGAAGTATCATTACTTCTGCGTACAGCATTGATGAGACCATTACCGGTATTCTGTGTCCAGTACTTGTAGTCATACTTTAAAAAAAAAAGATGTTATACTGGAAAGGGTTCAGAAAAGAACTACAAGAATGGTTTAAGGTCTGGAAAACCTGTCTTATAGTGACTAAAAAAGTTCAGTCGATTTAGACTATTCAATAGAAGGTTAAAAAAATTACTTGATCGCTGTCTAGAAGTACCTTTTTCTTTGTGATGTGGCCCTCACAGCAGCCTCTTACACTTGTTAATATCAATTCATTACCCACAGGTCACTAAACAGCCAAATGATAATGGGCAAAATTCAACTTATGTAAAATGGGTGAAAATTTACTAGCTTCAAAGAACAGCAGTAAAACGACACTGTACCTTATTACCAATTCCCAGCACTGTCCAGTAACACAGCATTTTAAATTTTGTTCATTCGTATGAATACTAACTTACTGACAAATTTGTGTAAATGAAATAAAATCTGCTTTTGGGGAAGGGTTCTATCAAGTGGTTTCAGCTTTGAATTTTGCACACACACCTCTAACCCAATATAACACTGTCCCCGGGAGCCAAAAAATCTTACCGCATTATAGGTGAAACCACGTTATATCGAACTTGCTTTGATCCACCAGAGCGCGCAGCTCCAGCCCCAGCCCCCCCGGAGCGCTGCTTTACTGCGTTATGTCCGAATTCGTGTTATATCAGGTTGCATTATTTCGGGGTAGAGGTGTAAGATTAAAAATTGCATATTATAATAGCAAGTTTCATATTTCCACACATGCTTGATTTGTGTGGAAACTACATTTTAGTTGTTAGCAGACTGTTTTTTTTTAATTCAATACTGCAGTTAACTGTCAAAAGAAACCATAGGAAGCCACTTAGTACTATAATATCCAACATTTAAAAGTATTAATAATGTATTTCTAATTACTTGCTGCATATCCTACTTGCACTTTAAGTTTTTCTGCAGTAGTGGGACCACATTCATTAATGATTACATCATCCACTACTCCTTGCAGTTGAAGTCCTGTGGTATGCATCCAATACATACAAACCATTGAAATATTTCCTACCTCATAGCACTGTTGAGGATAAATCATTAATGTTTCTGAGATACTTCATATGAATATCTAGACAAAGAAATCTACAAAGAATAGATACATCTACAACCACTACTCCTAATGAACTCATAAAACAATAATTTAAATGAGTGTTCAATATAAAACAGTATATACACACACATGCAGTATGTGCGTATATACAGGATATAATTAACAATATTGGCAACATGCAAAAAAGCATTTAGAACAAACACTTGTTTATGCTGAGGATGGGTTTTTTCCAAATGTAGGGATTCAATTCCATTGAAGTTCAATGGAAACTGGGCACCCAACCCTCTTAGGCCCCTTTAAAAAACAAGCCTTAACATAACTGCAGATGGTTTGGGGGGAAGATAGGTTATTTGTTGCTTTTTTAAAATCAGGACTTTTTCTAAATAGCCAGGGTTTGATGGATGAAAGCAAACAGATCCTGAACACACACACAGACCTGCTAAACAGCAATAGCATTGCAAATCCACAGTTAATGATTCAAGTTAAGTGTGTTATCAGCAAATAAAATCCAAGTTTGGTAAAAATGAATGTATTTGTTTGGTCAAACATTACATCAGTTCTCATATTAATTAATGTACCACTGAGTCACAAGCGAACACGGATTGTCTACATCACCATGAGATCTTTAGGCTGGCACCCTATATAAAAGGCCCAAACAGGTGGAAAGGTAGAGATGTTGAATAGCAGTTGACTGTACATCATGAAATTTTACCAGATCAAGCTTTCACTTAAAGGTATGGCGTCAACTCGAAATCAAGTCATGTTCACAGCTGAATTAGAAGTGATTTTAGATATTATACTTGCTCCTGAGTTCCCTGCAAATTTTTGTGGTTTTACAATCATATTTTTAAAAACATTTTTCTCTTCTGTTTAGGAATGAAAAATCCCCACATATAGACGACACTAGAAAAAGAGAGAGTTCTCTGGTCTTTCACTTACAGTAACCTTAGATGTTATATGAAAGTTTAGAAAGTTAAAAATACTTCAAAAGCAGAAGATTTAAAGATTTAAATTTATGATGTCTCTTCATAGGCAAAAATGGAATTTGCAGACCATTTGTCAAAGAACTAATGTTTGTTTAAACATCATCTCTACCACATGTCTGCAGAAGTTCCTGAGAACTCTAGTGAAATGGAGAGAAAGAAGCAACAGAGATACTGAACAAGCTAGTCATCACATACACTTTGGGGAAAAAAAGATTATGGCCCTCTGAGAAGCTGAACACTCCAAAATAATTCATTTTAAAAAAGTTTGGAAGCTGAAGATTCAGTTAAGATGGTCTGAACACAAGGATTTCTAAAACTGTGATGTACATTTATATGTAGCCTCATCAGACCAGAATGAACTTCTTATCCCTGAATAAGTAGACTTAAAAGGAAGTGAAAATTATTGATAATAAAGAGGGCCCAGCAGGAAACATAAGCACCTCTGATGTCACAGGTAAATAGTGAAGTGTCTTGCATGTCCACAGATGCTAAAAAGGCAACTTTTGTCATAATTGCAAGCATGGATTTGAACAACCCTGTGCTGAATTTAGTGTAAAAATGAATAGATACAGCCACTTCTGATCTAAGAACAATTAAATGCTCTCTGATCTCTTGGGGGATAGGGAACAGTTGGGAGTTCACTTCTGAGAATTCCTGTTCCTTTAGCACTTTGAGGATGGCTCGCATCTAAAAGAGCAGATGCACTACTTGCAGGAAAAATTCTCTCTAAAGACTGGTACTGAAAAAATTATGTTTGTGGGAGGGGAAAGGAACATTTTGTGAAATACAGCTTCCTTTCAGAATTCAGAGAAGTCAATGGTCATTTTTTTCAAAATCCAAACTTCTAGTAAACATTAAATTCTCCCTTTTACCAGATTAGTGAAATGAGAGAAAAAACTATAATTAGGACTCTTTTCCATAATTCTTATTCCAGAAGAAGGAATTAGAAGAGGCCCATTCAATGTGTATATAAATCCATTGGAAGGGCTAGTGAAGAAATATGAGCAATGGCTTCAATATGTCAATACGTTGCTCTATGTCTCTTATGTCTGATCCCCTGGGTGCAGCAGAGCAAATGAAAGAGTGTCTGTATAGGACTAGAGCTTGGGTGAGACTTAATCTCAAATCAAGATAAGAGTACGGTAACGTTGATAGGCTGGAAGAAAAAAAAAATCAGAAAAATTAGGTCAGCAACCCTGATTAAGGAAGTGCAGTCACTGTTTGAAATATGGGCTGTTGATTCTAGACTGTTCCTCCATACTCATGTTGGTGGAGTGATCAAAACATAGTCAAACTAAAGATTAGGTGATTAACATGTTTGCCGTGGGCCTGCAATTTGAGACCCCTTGGAAGCTGAAATTAAAGACTAATGCATTGACCAAGACCATATTCCCTTGGTGATTCCACTATCTGCCCTGACAACCTGTTAGTTTCCAGACAGAATTTAAGATGTTGGTTTTAATCTATAAAAACCATGCATGACCCTTCACCCTGACTATCCCACTACCACCACCAACCTGCACCATCTACCTGCCCACTTCTCCAACAAATACCCTCACAATTTTTCCTGCCATGCTTTGTGGAATGCACTACCTGAAGTAATTTATAAAGCTACTAAAATCATCCTTCAACTCTCTATTTGAGTCGCACTTATATCAAAAGGCAAACTATGTTGCCAGCAAAGAACAACGAGGCAGGTGGTCAGTAGGGATTACTGACATCAATATCTTCAATTTCTCTATTTTAAAAAAATTGGATTTGAAACCTGCTTATTACCACCTGGCTAGTATATGTAACCAAATGTTCCTATCACTGCTCTCCTCATCCACCCTCCCCTTTGCACTCTGTCTATTATACTCACTTATTACAGCATGTCTTTATTTAGATAAGTTCTTCGGGTCTTTTAATGTGTTTGTACAACATCCAGCATAATAGGGGCCGCAATCCTGATTAGGGTTTCTGAGTACTAATACAACACAACAATGAATAATAATAAGGGACCTGGTTATCTTCAAGATAACATCTTTCCTTCTGCATTTGTGATCCTCAGAGGAGCTTGACCTTCTCTATTTTAAACCACAGGGACCATTTCTGTGGCACACCTATGACTTCTGAGCTCAATCCCTACCTCTCTTTGGCCCAGAGCCTAGAATTGTGAGCCTTCAAGACACAATGTGAATACCATCTTTTTTCCATATTTTGGTAGAGGTCGTGATGAAGCAAGTAGGATGGAAAATAAGTCACAATTAAGTTATGATTATTATTGTGGAGAGCTATACATATGATTATATATTTTGTAGTGTATTTTAACTGTTTGAAAGCACACTGAGTAATGGAAGGATACTTTTATACAAACCAAAATAAAATATTATAAATGTCCATCAGTATAGACCTTGGCAGGGAGCTGCAGAGAGAGGAAGCCACTCTCAGACTTTGAAGGACTGCTGGAAGCCACTACCTGCTCACATGAGTTTGGGGGTTTTGAGGAAGTTGGGCAGAAAAAGCCTGAGACCTAGGCAACACTGTGCCTTTAAGAAGGGCATTTACAGTCATTACTCTCCTTTTATAAGATTTCGGGTCCATCTCCAGAACAGAAGAAAATAAATGAAAACAGATTAAAATATTATAGAAGTCTTAACGCTCAAAGTATCTGGCTTTAAAGAATTAATGCGACAAAGAATGCAGTTAGTGCAACATCATCCTTCCGTTTACAAAGGCAGAAAGTAAAACTGGGGAGAGACGGAAAGAGGGGCAAACAGGAGAGGTGGCCTGACCATCCCTAAAATCCTGTAGTTGCAGTTGCTATTTCCCAGTTTGAAAGATGGGGGTTGTTACTCAGCCTATATTAACTGGTAACATCCAGTGCATTGAAAAACTGTGGTTTTTAGCCATTGCCAGACAGTGAAGGAGAAGAACACAACACAAAGGGAATGAGTAAGCAGAAAGCATCTCTCTTTGAAAACTGTATTCCCTGTATATCAGAGCTAGAAATAAAATCGAATGCAATCTTTGGAAGATTTTCGTATTTTTCTCACACACACCTCCCTTCCTTTCCCTTCCCGCATTCCAAACCTCAAGTTTCAAGAACCTTACTTTACTGATAAGTTGCGTAGAGAACATCTGAACCATTTGCTTAATTTTTATGACAATCAACATAAAGTAACTATATTGTAATCTATATACAATTTATTAATTTGCATTCTTATACAACAGCTACACACCTGAGAACATAAAGTGTGTCTTCCCCAGTTCACAGGGAATGATGGACTACATGATCACTGATCACATCGTGCACTATCAGGATCTGAATCCTGTTTCTTCAGGACCACAGAAGAGACTTTTACGACTTGAACTAAGGGACTAATTACATTTGCTGGCAGAAGAAAGCTGTTATCCCAGAGGAGGGGGAAGATAAACTGCTGGTGCCGTGTGCTAGGTGCAGGAGGTGATCAAGAGTACCACCCCCCTCTTCACACACTACCATGAAGGAGGTGGGGGCTCTTATCCGCGGTGGTGTCCCCTGAGGTGGGATAGGACATTTGGCCATGCATCAGATCAAGGGGAAGAACATGGCCCAGTCCTGCCACGTTGGAGCAAGAGTAGCTTGCTCCAACACACCCTCCGATGCATTCCCAGTGTAATATGCACTGCTGCTGTAGAGGCAGCAGCAGGGGCCCAGCTCTTTAGAATTTAAGTGTACAGTTTTCCTGACAAATGCATATCACAGCAGGACAACTGTGATTTTTAACAGTTCATAATTCACCTAAATCTCAATAAAATTTCAAGGGACAAAGAAAAGGCATTTCGCTGACCCTACGGTTTTCTCCCTGCTGAATCTCAAAGACCTGCTGCAAACAATGGAGATGTTACAGATTCTCAAAAAATATCTCACAAGAATCTTTCATAATGGAAGGTGTCAGACAACCTAAATATAGAGTTCACTAACAGCTTCCCCTATAGTTAAATATATTAACAGTATCTGAGTCACAAGGACTACCAAAATAGGTTCTGTGTGGTGCTAATGACAGACATTGTACATCCTCAGATTCCTTTGAAGTTAAATGCACTTAATTAAAAGGGCCTGACCTGATGATTAATTATAATGTTCTGCACTACCAGAAATGTGGGAAATCTGGATTCTGTTTCCGGTCTCTGTCTCTTGCTCCTCAAGCGTGCAGGAGATGAGGTTGGCACAAAGGCAACTCTCTTAGTCCCTGTAGGGGAAAGAGAGCCTCATAATGTTCATAGCAACACCTCTGGCTGGCAAAGGAGCAGCATTAACAAGAGTCTAAAGGAAGTCCCACTGAGGTATCTTCAGCCAGAATGATGGTACCTGTACGGTAAAATCATGATGGAAAGGATTAAAGGGGGAGAATGCAACCCTGCTGAGACTAAAGGAAGTCTGATAACCTGCTTGAAAGGCAAATAAGCATTATACTAGGTGTTTGAATCTAGTAATGTCGTCTTAATAAAGCTATCTTCCCTGAAAATAAAATTAAAAAACCTAAGGTAAAAAAAAAAAAACAGAGGTGGAATTTTGATACTGGATAGTAATAAAGGATAAGCTATTTTTTTGTTTTGTTTTGTTTGTTTGTTTTAAAAGGTATCTGTAGCAAGGACAGCCAGTTCTCATTTTACTTATAAAACTGCTTTATGGCTACCTGTCAGATAATCCCTCCCCACTACAAAAAATTTTAACAAAATAATTTGCATTTCAAATACATAGAGAAACATAGCTCTTAAAAAGTGTTTACACTTATTAAACCAGCAGTATTACATCTGTTCCTAATAATCTCAGTCACAATTCAATATTCATATAAGATCTAATAATTTGATATTTTCAACAAAGCCGCCCATCTGAAGTATCTGAGTTTATTTTAATTTGACCTATATCAAAGATTCCTAAAATATAAACTTGAAATATTAATACAATGCTTAATTTATAAGTACACCAAGATATTCAGCTATCTTATTACTATATTACTTGTCAATATTAAGATATACAGAGATCCTTTACAAAAGACTATTCAATTTCCCTTTTTTCCTCCCCTCTTCATCATCTGGCATGAGCTGTGCATGTTTATTTTATTGAAATAAATAAATTTATTTATTTATTGGAATCTAAATCCTGAACACTTGTTCTTATAAAATACAATATATATGAAGTCTGTGGAAAAAATCTAGCATAAATAAGAAAAAAGACTGACCATAAAAATTAGCTCAATCTGGAAACAATTCCATCACATTGTTTCTGATATTCTATATACGTGTGCTTAGAAGTATTACTCTAATAGCACAATAAGAAACTCACTCACCCCTGACACTAGTGTAATGAACTGTGGTAACCCCAGAGTCACCTAACCTGAAAATTACAACTATGCATTTTTAAACCACATGTAACAGGAAGATCACACAATTAACAAGTTTTATCTCAGAGTTCATTAACAATCTGCTTAAAATCAGAACCTATCATTTTGTTTTTCCCTAGAGGAATACCAGGAGAAATCACAAAATTGAAATTTTAAGCCCTAATTCAAATACATATGCACATATTTATTTTAGCCGCAGGAGTAGTCCCATTCACTGCAGAGGAAGTGGTCACATGCACAAAGCTATGCAAATACATGTTTGCAGGAATAAAACTTTTTATTTTTAAGCAAAATAAAGGTCTGGCTTTCAGAGGTTGAAATCTGCACCATTTGGAAGATTAACTTTTGGAAAGAAACATGCAAGACACGCAAACCATATACCAAATAAGTGTTTCAGTACTTAGATACACCATAATCACATGCAAGAGCAAACAAATTTCTCTCCGATAGTTTTATCGGACAGCTGTTTCTCCCAAAGCACTAAAAAAGACTTCATTTATTTATGCTTTAAAATATTTCATATTTAATTATAATTCCAGCTCATTTAGAAAGGGAATAATAGGTAGCTTGGGTAGAGTGGATGACAGTTAAGATCGCCCAACACTTTCATCCTATAAGACCCAATTTTCAGTTGCTTCTAACTTTGCCAGATTCTTACCATTTTAGCTGAAATTTTCCATGCCACAGTGTCTGCCTCTGACTGATTTTTTTTTTTTTTTGGGGGGGGGGGGGGGAAGGGGGGGGAAATTTCAGCAAAAATATTTCAGCTGTTTTTGAGAACAAGTTCAGGCAAAATATTTTCCTTTGCCCATGTTAAAAACAAGTTCTTAAGACTGTTTCATTAAAAAATTCTTGTGCCTCCATATTTTGCAGCAGGGACTTGAAGTTTCGCAAGGGATGGCCTTTGCATCAAGACATGCCTTTTGTTGTTCCCATTAAAAAAAATCCAAGTTGGCCAAGTTAAAAGTCTCAGTTCACATATGCCCAACAAAGAATTGTTAGAGTTTAGCAGCTAAAGTCTCTGAAGATTATTCTGTACTGGGTATGTTCTAGCCCAGGGGTGTAAGGATTCAACAGGACTTTCTCTGCAATTACTCCTCATAGCTGCCAGGAGCTGCTGTGGTGCCAGACATGGAGACTGTCTCCCCTGTGCTCTCAATGCTATCCCTGCTGGCACCCCGTTAGCATGGAGGAGGACTCATCCCTGACTTGAATGCAGAGGGAACAAGATCCAGATTGGGGCAAGGAAAGTGGTCCTGTGTAAAAAAAAAAAATTGTATGAGAGTCTTTAATTACATGACATCATAATGCATATACCCCCAAGGGAGCTGAATTAAGATAGCACAGGCTACCTTAATTCTCACATTTCTTAACTTTTGAGTGCTCGACTTTGCAACCTTAACATTCTTTTAATAGTTTGTGTGTAATTATGATTTATATTGACTAAAATTATCGTAATTATCCTAGACTAAAAAATAATTTAGACGCACAACAATTATATTTGTCAATCCAATCTGGAAAGTTTAGCAAAAATTTTTCTAATATCCCTACTTACTGAAGTTTTAGCTGGTATATATAGATGTCAGCACATTCAGATTTTACCAGAAACTGGTGTATTGTTTGTACTAATTTCCTGCTGACCTCTTCAAATTACAAAGAGCTGTTTTTTTGGTGTAAATGAAGGACTGAAAAATAAAACTTTATAAGCCATAATTGCAATACTGTTCCAAAGGGAAAAACAACTAAAATGTACTGTACTTTTTAACTACATACAATAATGAGTAACGTAATTAACTATACATTACATAATATAAATTTTTGATCATCTATTTTAATAACAGACTCAAATGACCCATGCTGAAACTGAGTTTTGATTCAGTTTACTTGAAAGCTGTTTCAAAGTTGCTATTTTTGATTGATGGGATCCAGGCCTCACACATGAATCATCTTTATTAAATGGCATTAATTTAGTCTTATACAGTAAAACTGTTATCCGGCTCTGTACCAACCGGAAAGCTCTATAAACCAAAATTTCTAATTTTCATAGAAAATCCAGATTATAATCTGGTTGATGCTGAGCCAGCAGGCTCCCTACCTGACTCCAGGGGACTCCCTGGAAGCAGCAACATGTCTCTGCTGCTCCTAGGTGGAGGAATAGCCACAAGTGGTTTGGAGTGTAGGAGGGGAAGCAGGACTGGGGGTTCGGGCGTGGGAGGGGATGCGGGCATGGGCTCTGGGAGGCAGTTTGGGTGCAGGAGGGGGTTCGGGGCAGGGAGGTGGGGTGCAGGAGGGGGCTCAGGGTGCCGGATCCAGGCAATCCTCACCTCGGGAGGCTCCCCGCAAACGGTGATCTGTCCCTGCTGCTCCTAGGCTGATGTGTGACTAGGCAGCTCTGCGCACTGCCTCCACAGCTCCCACTGGCTGTGGTTCCCGACCAATGGAAGCTGTGGAGCCAGCACTCAGGGGAGGGGCAGCACGCAGAGCCTCCTAACCGTGCATCCAGCTAGGAGCAGCAGGGACAGGTTGCCCCTTGCGGGGAGCTACCCAAGGTGAGCGCCCCTGGGATACGGCACCCAGAAACCCCTTACGCGCCCCAACCCCCCGCCCTCACCCAAACTCCCTCCCATGCCCTAACCCCCAGCCCTGCACCCAACCTCCCTCCCTCTTAGTTAACCAGAAGTTTTCACTTACCGGCACCCCCACATTCCCTCAACATGCTGGATAAAAAGATTTTACTGTACTTCCATTGTGACCACTATCACTATAACACTGAAAAAAACTAGAGGGATATAGGTTTATTAGCTGGGTCTCAAAATTCATAAATTATTCACCTGCCCTTACTGAAAATAAGCAACAAACATTTATGAAAACACTAGTAAATACAGAATATATTTAAGCCCAAAAATTAAGATACTAACTACTATTCTTCTCTGACAGGGTAACAAGTCTTGTGAATGGAGGGACACAGTAGATGTCATACATCTCAACTTTAGTAAAGCTTTTGATACGGTCTCACATGACTTTTTCATAAATGAACTGGAGAAACATAGCCTAGACCAGGGGTGGGCAAGCTTTTTGGCCCGAGGGTCACATCGGGGTACAAAACTGTATGGAGGGTAGGGAAGACTGTGCCCCGGAAACAGCCTGGCCCCCACCCCTGTTCACCCCCTCCCACTTCCCACCTCCCTCTGAACCCCTGACCCATCCAACCCCCCCCGCTCCCTGTTCCCTGACTGCTCTGACCCCTATCCACACCCCCGCCCCCTGACAAGCCCCCCGGGACTCCCATGCCTTATCCAACCCCCACCCCCATTCCCCAACCCCTGACCACCCCATCCAACCGCCCCCTGCTCCCTGCCTGGCCCCCAGGACTCTCGACCCTATCCCCCCACCGCCACACGCACCACCGCCGCCCCCTTACCATGCCGCTCAGAGCGGCAGGAGCTCGCTGCCTGGGAGGGAGAACAGCAGGGCTAGCCTCCCAGGCCGGGAGCTCAGGGGCCCAGCAGGATCAGGCCGTAGTTTGCCCACCTCTGGCCTAGACAAACCTACTATAAGGTGGATACACAACTGGCTGGAAAACCGTACTCACAGAGCAGTTGTTAATGGTTCGCAATCAAGTTCAAGGGGCATATCTAGTGGGGTCCCGCAAGAATCTGTCCTGGGTCCAGTTCTATTCAATATCTTCATAAATGATTTGAATAATGGCATAGAGGGTACACTTATAAAGTTTGCAGATAATATCAAGCTGGGAGGGGTTGCAAGTGCTTTGGAGGACATTTTGAATTCTAATCCTGATCTTAACAAATGAGAAATGGTCTGAAATAAATAGTATGAAATTCAATAAGGACAAATGCAAAGTACTGTACTTAGGAAGGAATAATCGATTGCACAAATACAAAATGGGAAATGACTGCGTGGAAGGAGTAGTGCAGAAAAGGATCTAAGGCGTATAGTGGATCACAAAGTAAATATGGGTCAGTAATGTAATACCGTTGCAAAAAAAAAGTGAACATCAGTCTGGGATATATTAGTAGGAGTTTTATAGGCAAGACACGAAGTAATTCTTCTACTCTACTCAGCACTGGTAAAGTCTCAGCTGGAGCACTGTGTCCAATACCAGGCGCCACACTTCAAGAAAGACGTGGACAAATTGGAGAATCCAGAGGAGAGCAACAAAAATTATTAAAACATGACCTCTGAGGAAAGATTTTAAAAATTGGGTTTGTTTAGTCTGGAGAAGAGAATACTGGGAGAAACCTTGGAAGAGGCTGTTCTGCATGCCTGCTACAATAGGACCTGTGGAAGGACAGCCCAGAGTAGGGTTCATATACCCTGACACAGCAATAGTCCCTATGGACAAGTGCAAACTTAATTCTCAAGTGAAAAAAAAAAGACATGGTAAGCAAGATTAATAAATACATACATTTATGATCTCTAAAGGAAATTTTAGTTATCTAACTCTATACTCGAACACTAAAGGAGGGATGCTCTGCAGTTGAGTACAGAGTGATGGTGCAGCCTCATTGACATACACACCTGTTTAATTACAGGCACGTAGTCTGTTTAAGTGTTTGCAGGATTGGTGCCTTAGTCTACTCCAGGCATCATCTTGAGGATGTGCAAAACCCTTTTGCTATATAAAATTTGCTGGAGTTGAGAGGAAGAAAAGATTCACAATCCAATTCCTAGCACTTCACTGGGAAAACTGAAACAAAGGTTTAAACTATATTTTGAAATATAAAGTTTTACAATCTCCTAATTACATCACTGAACTTAACTGTAGACCGTGACTTTCAGTAATCAACTTCACAAGTTAACGCAGAGCATTAAATTTTCTTCTTATAACTGAGCTTTAATTCACTTTCTCCAATACTTATCTTTACATAATAATTCTTCACTAGGCTTGCTCCTATCCTCTAGGTGTGGCCAAACCATGACTTGTGAGCTGCATGAGGTTCTTTCACAGTTAAAGAGTAGCTTGCAGATCCCCACCATGCTTCTTCCCTATTCTCCACCTACCAGACTTTGTGGGGGAACTTGGGCCTTCTGCCCTCCGGCAGGATGATGGAGATAAGGGCTTCTGCCCTGCAGGGAGGGGAGCCTCCAGGCTCCATGGGGCAGGTTGTGCATGTCTTGCTCTCAAACTTCTGAAGATTATTGTATGTGGCTCGGAGAGTCAGTAAGTTTGGCCACCCCTGCTCTATTGTGTAGTACCAGTATAGAGCAGACACTGCCTGCTAGTCTGACAGTCACAATAACATACGCTACAGCAAACCATCCGAAAGCCATGATTACTTGTGGTCATATTCTAAATTACTAGTCTCAACATGACCTCAGGGTATGAAATGTAACTATATGAAATGAGGGCTGCCAAAACATTCATAAGCAAGCCCGTTCCAACAATAAAAGGACAAGGACAGCTAGATACTGTAAAAACTCCTCTATATCACTTAGGATTTGCTGTAGTGTCAGTCTAACTTGTTTGGGGATTCTGTTTTTCCTAAAGCAAAGTAGACATTTTTCTACAAACAAGAAAAATTCTACAATGGGGTCAGCAACCTTTCAGAAGTGAAGACTCAGCACACCATTTATTCACTCTAATTTAAGGTTTTGCACGCCAGTAATAATTTTCAAGTTTTTAGAAGGTCTCTTTCTATAAGTCTTTAATATACAACTAAACTATTGTTGTATGTAAAGTAAATAAGTTTTTTAAAACGTTTAAGAAGCTTCATTTAAAATTAAATTAAAATGCAGAGCCCCCCGGTCTGGTGGCCACGACACAGGCAGTGAGAGTGCCACTGAAAATCAGCTGGCATGCCACCTTTGACATGTGTGCCACAGGTTGCCTACCCCGTGCTAGAATAATGAAGAAAATAGCTTTTTTTAACCTAGAAGAACAGTACTCAAAACTCTGGTGAAGTATTAAGGTACCTTTCATGCTAGAAGTTAAGTACTGTACATTAAGAATTTTGCATTTATTGAAAATCAGGATATTTCACCTAAATTAGAGGCTAAAAGAGGTTTACATGCAGCTCTTATTTACTAGCATTACAGTCAATTATTTAGCAATTGCAATAAAAATAAAACTGAATAATAGCAAAGGCCATCACAATATGTACTATCTAAGTTTGACACCAGAGCTATGTCTATGCTAGAAGTTTTACAAAAATTTCCCCCATTGCTGTTATTATACAGATCTACTGGTGGCAGCAACACTGGAAACCCTAGGACAGTGGTTCTCAAACTTTTTAACTGGTGACCCCTTTCACATAGCAAGCCTCTGAGTGAGAAATTAAAAACACTTTTTTTATATAGTTAACACCATTATAAATGCTGGAGGAAAAGCGGGGTTTGGGGTGGAGGATGACAGCTCGCAACCCCCGTGTAATAACCTCATGACCCCCTGAGGGGTCCTGACCCCCAGTTTGAGAACCCCTACCCCAGGACAAGACTCCCCACAGGCAATAGTGTTTAATATCTTATCGAACCCTATTCAAAACAGATCTGACACAGTATTTACAATACCAACATTCACCTGATTCCTTGTCTATGCTAGCTTTCCTATTAGTTTCAGAGTAGCAGCTGTGTTAGTCTGTATTCTCAAAAACAAAAAGAGGACTTGTGGCACCTTAGAGATTAACACATTTATTTGAGCATAAGCTTTCGTGAGCTACAGCCCACTTCATCGGATGCCTTCCTTGTTTTAGAGGAAGCAGCATGGGCAGAGACTTGAGTGTTTCCATATCGGTGGATGGAGATGCGGTTGGGCTGGGGGCTGGCTGGAGGAGCCCAACCACCGATAACCTTGCAAGCTGCTTAGCCTTTTTGGATGATGGAAGGTGCATTGATTCCAGGGATGGAGAACTCTGCTGGGGACTCCCACCCCTTCATAAACACTCTAGGAATGGGAGCTCCCATTCGAGCACTGCGTGGTGGGTTTCTTTAGACAGCACCGCTGCTCGCTATTGCTCTACGGTGCGTGACGGTGAGCAAAGGGTTTGGGGCAGCTGAGAGTTGGTCTGCATCTCGCTAAGGAGCCTTGGTGCCTGTTCCAGCACATGAGGCTGATTGTGTCCAACAGTGCGATGCCTGAAGGGCCAGGGGGAAACATAACCACCATTTCCACCACAGCCTTCAGCTGGTGATTCTTGAAGGCTGGTAGGGTAGGTGGTGTGGAAGGAGCCATGTTCCCTCCAGCAAAGGATGCTGTAGGGTACAGGTGGCCAAAGAGCAGCCTGCATGTGTCGCACCACTGTGCCCATCTGAGTGGCAGTGAAGTGAAGTGAGCTGTAGCTCACGAAAGCTTATGCTCAAATAAATTTGTTAGTCTCTAAGGTGCCACAAGTACTCCTTTTCTTTTTTCCTATTAGTGTTATCAATCATGGGAAATTCTCCTTACTCAACACACACCTCAAAAAAAAACACCAACACTAGTGTTAAAAAGTCCTCGACTCTTTTTTCATTGAGAATACATTCTACACCTCTATTTACTCTTTTAAAAAAAGTTTAAATCACAGAACACCTCTATACTAACCATGCCCTAATGAAAATACATTATGTAAACACTAATGTTAAGTCAGAGAAAAAAAGAAACACTGAATCCTCCTCCCACCCTTAATTATGGTTGAGAAGACTAATATTTTGATAAGGCATTAAAGGCAAAAAGATAGCTTATTTTACAGTCTGCATAGTCATTTTACCTTAAACATCACATAAGCTTGCTTCACAAAAACTACAACACTCAATGAAGACTCAAAATAAAATAATTGATTATAAATAAAGAGGTACCATATTGTCCACGGTATATTATGCAAACTATGCAATAGTTTAAAGTATTCCTATGAAAAATTAATCAGGATACTGCATCCTTTAATAACCATTTGGAATATTATTTGAAGCATTTATTGCCTGGAGTGATTTCCAAGCCTTGTACTGAGGACACTAATGTTGCTAACTTGCTAACAGATAGTAGTCTACATTGCAGTCTTCTCCACTTTCCCCTTTGAGCAACACAGACAGAATGAAGCATCAGCACAAACAAATATATCACCACAACACTGACCATGAATCATAGGTGTTTAGGTATTACAACAAATCCTGCTACTATTCTGACATTTCAAAAAGGAACTTACCTTATTTCCTATCCAGTATAAAATGATAATAAAAGAAACCAAATGCTCTGAGAAAATCCTAAATGCAACAAGAAATCTATCCAACTCTAATAAAAGACATATGGAAAAACAATGAGACCTCTTCTGTAGATTACCAGTTGAAAACAGCTTCCCCCCTTCACTCTTTAATTTTGCTCTTTTCATCACAGATTCACAACTGAGCAGCATTATCATCCTCTTACAGAAGTATGATTTGTCTAAAGCTGTAGCACAATTTGGGAACAGTTAAAATATCTGTCAGTCTTAGCTAGGTTGCAAGCCCAAACCTTGTATTAACCGTGTTGGAAGATCAAAATGTTGTAACCAGGTGTCTAATATGGTGGATTTTATAGTGCATATGGTGCCACAACGCTGAGTGTTTTGCTTTACAAGGCCATACGACCTTTTGTAACAATAACCAAATGAAAAGATACATTAAGAAAAACTTAATACAAAGCAATTTAGTGCTCACAAAACCAAGCACTACAGATACCTAAGACAAGATACAAATCTGCACCTATATAAACGGCAGATCTTTACAGGTGCTGAGCACCTGCAAATCTCACTGTCTTCAATGGAAAGCTTTGCAGTTAGCAGAAGGTGAGGGTACTCAGAACCTCTGAAAATCAGAACATTTATTTAGGTACCTATTTCTAAAGTATTTACTTAGCTAAATATTGATTTAGGTGTCTAACTTTAAACACCCAACTTCAAAAATATTGGCCTCTGTGCCCAGTTCACTATTTTCAGGCATCTTACACTCCCTTCCCCATCAGAGGCCCTGAGCCCCAACATACCCCTCCCCTAATAAAAGCTGCCAATGGCACCAACACAGGACAATGGGGTGGGGGAGAAGGGAGCAAAGAAAACACACAGGGCATAACCCCACCCTTCTGAAATGCATAATCTTATTCACTCCACCCCAATAAAGACTGGTCTGCTCTGTCTGGGGGAGTCACAAGGCATGCATGCAAGAGACCCAGCAACATCAAGGGTGCAGCTAAAGACACTACACTTATCGGTGTGGCAATGGTCGATATTATAAAAGAGGACTGAAGAGAGGAGGAACACAGAAGCTGAAAAACCCGCCTAAGGGAGAAAGAGACAGGGGGCGCAGTGGTAGGTCAGGTTCCCCGCTCCCATTGTGGGATGCAGGAACGGGACGAAAGGAACGGCAGTGTCAGGGGTATATCCCCGCACCCGGGGGGACACAGGGACGAGGGGACGGCAGCGGAGCTGTCCTCCCCCACCCGGGGGAGGGGCTGCGGGGGAGGGGGCATGGTGGGGCTGTCCTCCCCCACCCGGGGGGGGTGGGATGCAGGGGCGGGGGAGGGGGCATGGTGGGGCTGTCCTCCCCCACTCGGGGGGGGGTGGGATGCAGGGGCGGGACTGCCCCCCGCCAGGGACGCAGGAAAGAGAAAGCTGGGCGGGCCCCGGGGGGGGGCAATGGCGGGGCGTGCCCCGCGCGGGATGTGGGGGGGGGAAGGTTTCTTAGGTCCCCTCAGCGGTGGCCGATCTCTCACCTGGGCGTCGGGGACGCGGCGCATCCCTCAGCTCACTCCCCGCTGCCCTAGCCGCTCGCTCGGAGACACTGGCAGGGAGGTCGCTCTCCCGGCTCCTCCGCCACCGGCTCCCGCCCGCCCTGGCTCGCACAGATACTGCGCGTCTCGCACTGCCCAACTGGCCTGCGCGCGATACACACCGCGCGCGTTCCCGGCAGATGCGCGGACGCGCGCCCAGCCCGCGCGGCCACGCTACTCAGACACGCCCCCGGCCGCGCCCCCGACACTCCCCTGAGGCCACTGGATCCGACACTCCCCCAGAGCCTCGAGAGAACACGCCCCCTACCAGCTCAGGTCCCGCTCTTCAGTCACGCTCCTCTCTAGCCATCTGCGGCTTCCGCGCTCTCTTTCTGCGCCTGCGCAGTAGCTTAATGCGTCGCTTTCGTTACCTCATTTGGAGCCCTATGCTAATTAGCACCCTTTGGGGGCGGGGCTAGTTTGACCCCTCCTTCCCATGTCCACACTACGGGCGTTGTACATCGCAATGCCGGTTTACGACAGTGTTTTTTCTACCTTTGCGGCTGTTATTAGCAACCAAATTAACAGGGGCCGGCTGGCGGGGGACTGTCTCGGTTAGCTGGTGCCCGAGCTATGAGGTGGCAGGTGAGGCGCGGCGGTGTGGGGAGGGTTCCTCCCTGGCGTGGGTCGGGCCCGCTCTGGCTCCTCACCGGGGGTTCGAGCCCCACACATTGTCTTCAGGGGGTAAAGCCCGCCCTCCTGCTGGAGCCCCCGTCATCCCCTCGGGTCTGCACACTGCTCGCCACCGCAGCATCTGAGCGGGGTGGGGGGTTCCCCACGCTGCCTCGCGGAGAAGCGCTTGTGCGGGCCGCGCGGGCAGGAGGGGCCGGTGCCTGCTGCACCCCGCGGGGAGAGCTGCCTGCCTTGGACAGACCGCGCGTGTTTCTGTCCTCCCAGGAGCATCTTCGAGCGAGAAGCACCCCCGTCTCCGTTACCCCATAAACTAGCTAGCCCTGCCACACCCCTGTGTGCCCTGCCTGAGCCTTCCCCGTGGGCTTTGCAGCATGACCCGCCCGCAGTCTACAGCTTCGGGTTCTTTCAGTTCAAAGGGGGATCTGCCCGCGTTAGCTCGTAGGAGATGTAGGGCGAGGGGAGTGTGAGGAACCCCATTCTCTTAGGGTTTGGCCCCTATCTGCTGGTGAGTTACCAGCTAGGGGGATATAGGCAGCTTGTGACCACACCTGCCTTGTGATAAGGCCACACAAGCCGCTTATGCAGCCCAACACTTAACTCCACAAAACAGCTGGATGGGAGAGGAGGAGCAGCTGTTTTATCATCTTTAGCGCAGTGGTTAAACTTGGAGCATTCACGTGGGGATGCATGTGGTAGACCCCAGGCTTAAGCCCCTCCTCTGCCTGACAAGGAGAAGTGAACAGGAATCTGCCACCTCACAGAAGGGATGGATCAATAGAGCTCCTGTTATAGAGGGAGTTGGGGCAGAAACAAGATTATTTTTAAGTCTTGTTAGGGAGGCATAGCAAAGCTGTGATACAAGTTTATCTATGAAGCCCCAGGAAGAGGGCCAGAAAGGATTTGGGGACTCCACACACAAGGGTGAAGAGCTGAATGGCCTTCAGACCTCAGAAGAGGAGACATATTTAAAACACCAATTGTGTGGCATTTGATTCTTCAAAAGAAGGGAAACTGAGGCATAGCAGCATACCCAGTCAGAGAGGTACAGCAATCCTGTGACAGTCTCTTATCGTCTAATATTATATAACTACATTTGTAAATGGTCAGAGTATACCATCTAAAAACACTGAGATCAGCTATGTCACCTGATAGCTATGTTATCATGTCAGTTACAGTGGATACTATTTTTAAAAGATCAGACAACATAGTGCCCAAAGCAATTCTTATGACTGAATTCCACCATACGGAATGGTATTTTTTTTTTCAGGAGGAAGATGCACACTTTGGTTTTAAGTATGTTCTTGATTTAGGCCTTTTGAATAAATGCTGCTTGAAAAATAAGTGAATAGTGATCCACATTGCTTTCTGATTTTTATACTTAAGTTCCAGATTCTTATTTTATCTGAAGTGATTTTTTTCCCCTTCTCTTCCCCTTTTTCCCCAAAGCTTCATCTCCACCAGATCAGATTGCTGTACTCCGCTGATCTCACATCTTTCTCCCTGCCCCCCACCCTTGAGTCAAATATAAGCCCATGGCTGCAGTCCTAGCCTGTGTAAATTTTATTTAGGTTCAAAGGCTTTTTATTGCCATATAAGCTTTTGAAGCGAAGTAGAATTCTAAGGCTTGCTTAATTGATATGTAAATACCAAAAATGCTATTCCATCTTGCAGCTGGAGTGGGCTGATCTCTGAGCTTTGATAACAAACTGGAAGGCTTAGGCATTGTCTGTGGATGCAGTCTTTTCTGAATGTAGGCATGAGAAAAATTTTAACAGTTCTCACAACTTCTACCATCTAGAACTTAACTGAAGCCCTGCAACATTCGACTTAGCCTGCAGTGCATAACCTTTAATTGACAAGTTAGTTATTAGTTTTTGGTAAATAATAATCATACTTCTTGTAAGGGGAGGGTGAGTAAACCTCGTGCTTCGGCTGGTAAGTTTTCATAACTTTGGAAGGATGTTTTATTGTGCTGGAATTAAATAACAGAACATAGTAGGCAGCTCTGACATATATGAAGATGTAGATTAAATTAACAGTGTTCTGCAAACAACAGTTTGGTGTTAGTCATGCTAGTAGTCCAGAACAATCAATGACAAAGTAGAAATCAATATCCCATCAGATTTCAATACCATTGAAAATTAGACTTTGACTTGGTAGTGCATCACATTTAGATTTAAAAAAATCAGAAAGAGATCTCAAATGAACATGACACATTACAATTACATCAGTTAGCTAGTTTTTAATCCATTTTATCAAATGTAATTGTAAATGAGGAATCATCATTGAATGGATGTGTTCCTCTGGTGAAATCCTGCAGGGATTTGTTCTTGGTCCTATGCTATTTAACGTTAATGACCTGGAAGAAAACAATCACTGTAAGTTTGCAGATGACACAGAAATTGGGGGGAGTGATAATTAATGAAGATAGGTCACTGATACAGAGAGATCTGGATTGCCTGGTAAACCAGACACAGGAAAACAATATGCATTTTAATGCGTATACATCAAGGAACAAAGAATGTAGGCCATACTTACAGGCTAGGGGACTCCATCCAGGGAAGCAGTGACTTTGATTTGCGGGTCATGGTGGATAGTCAGTTGAACATAAGAGCCCAGTGTGATGCTATGCCCAAAAGAGAGAATGCAATTCTTGGATGTATAAACAAGGAAATGTTTAGTGGGAGTAGAGAGGTTACTTTACTTCTGTAAAGCATTTGTGTGACTGCTGCTGGAATACTGTCCAGTTCTGGTGCCAACAGTTCAAGAATGATGTTGACAGATTGGAGAGGGTTCATAGAAGAGCCACGAGAATGCTTTCTAATCCTCTAATCACACGCCTTATAGTGATAGGTTGAGCTCCTCGAGTCTATCTAGCATAAAGAGAAGGTTGAGGGGTGACTTGATTACAGACCATAAGTACTTATGGTGAACAAATGTTAATAATGAGCTCCTCAGTCTAGCAGAGAAAGGTATAACACAATCCAATAGCTGAAAGATGAAGCTAGACAAATTAAGATGGGAAATAAGGCACATTTTTAACAGATAAATTAACCATTGGAACAATGTGGTGGAATCTCCATTTTAAATCAAGATTGGACGATTTTCTAAAAAATCTGATGTAGGAATTATTTTGAGGAAGTCTTCTGGCCTGAGTCATATAGGAGGTCAGACTAGATCGGGGTGGGCAAACTACGGCCCAGGGGCCGCTTCCAGCCTTTCAGACATTTTAATCCGGCACTTGAGCTCCTGCTGGGGAGCGGGGTCCAGGGCTTGCCCCACTCCGTGCAGCTCCCGGAAGCAGCAGCATGTCCACCCTCAGGCTCCTAAACGGTGGGGCAGCCAGGGGGGCTCTGCCCACTGTCCCCACCCTAAGTGCCACTCCCACAGCTCCCATTGGCCAGGAACTGCAGCCAATAGGAGCTGCAGGGGTGGTGCCCATGGACGGGGGAGTGCACAGCATAGCCTCCTGTCCGTGCTCTGCGTAGGAGATGGAAAGGGGGGGGATAGCTCAGTGGTTTGAGCTTTGGCCTGCTAAACCCAGGGTAGTGAGCTCAATCCTTGAGGGGGCCATTTAGGGATATGGGGCAAAAATTGGGGATTGGTCCTGCTTTGAGCAGGGGGTTGGACTAGATGACCTCCTGAGGTCCCTTCCAACCCTATGATTCTATGAGGGGGGACATGCTGCTGCCTCCAGGAGCTGCTTGAAGTAAGCACCGGCCGGAGGCTGCACCCAACCCCCTGCCACAGCCCTGATCCCCCCCTCCACACTCCTCGGTCCCAGCCCGGAGCATCCTCCTGCATCCCCAACTCCTCATCCCCAGCTCCACCCCCAAACTCACACCCCTAGCTGGATCCCTCACACCACCACTGCCTGCACCCCTGCCTGGAGCCCCCTCCTGCACCCTGAACTCATTTCTGGCCCCACCCCAGAGCCCGTACTCCCAGCCAGAACCCTCACCTCCTCCCACACCCCAACCCCTAATTTCATGAGCATTCATGACCCACCATACAGTTTCCATACCCAGATGTGGCCCTCGGGCCAAAAAGTTTGCCCACCCCTGAACTAAATGATCACAGGGTACATCTAAACCTCAATAAAAAGACCTGTGGCATGGCTATAGCTAGCCCTTGTGGGACTTAGGCAGCAGGGTTAAAAATGGCAATGTAGTTATTCAGACGTGGGCTGGAGCTTGGCCTCTTAAATCCTGTGAGGGGAGTAGGTCTTAGAGCCCAGGCTCCAGTCCAGGCCCTAGTGTCTACACTGCTATTTTTAGCCCCACAGTCTGAGCCCTATGAGCTCCAGTCAGTTGACCTCAGCTCTGAGACTTAGGGTATGTCTTCACTACCTGTCAGATAGATGGGTAGCGATCAATCCAGCCGGGATCGATTTATCACATCTAGTCTAGATGCGATAAATCGATCCCTGAGCGCTTTCCCATTGACTCCTGTACTCCAGCTCCGCGAGAGGCGCAGGCAGAGTCGACAGGGGAGCAGCAGCAGTCTACTCACCATGGTGAAGACAGCATGGTAAGTTGATCTAAATACGTCGACTTCAGCTATGTTATTCACGTAGCTGAAGCTGGGTAACTTAGATCGATTCCCCCCCCCCCCCCCCATCCTCCAGTGTAGACCAGGGCTTAGTGCCATAAGTTTTGTACTGAAGTGTAGATGACCCTCAGTGGTCTCTTCTGGGCCTGGAATCTATGAAAAAGCACTGACACGCTATCAAAAACTACATCATTTAGAAGGATGGCACTGTGGTTAAATTGTGGGGCTGAGAGGAGGGTTTAGATTCCCATCTCTGCCAAAGACTTCCTATACGACCTTGGACAAATCATTTACCATCTCTGTTCCTCAGTGTTTCTAATGTTTGGATAATATCTTCCTCCGCTGGCTTTTGGGCTTTCTCCAAATTTTGTAGATTTGTTAAAGGGGCACAATAAACAACATATTTTAAAATATTCTGTCCATATGTTCTTAACATATTATTAAAACAGAAGTGTAACAAAATCTGATTCACTCTTCACCATTTGTTCTTTTTTGCTCAGGTTAGATGATAAAAACAAACTTTCACTTTTTCTGTGTCAGTTTGTAGTCAGTTTCACTTCCTGGTTCTCATGCACTAGCACAGTGTGGCACAGTTTGTGTTCACAACTTCAAAAATACTTCATTTATGTTTCATGAAAATAATTCAGGTTTTGCAAAATGTTAGTAAAACATCACCACCACCCTAAATTTTGGCTTCAAAGGGACACCATCAACTTAAGAATCACACTTTGTCTTAGTTTTTTTACTTGTTATTAGTAGCACTTAAGATTGCAATAACTGAGATGTGACAGAAAAAAAGAACATAGCATATCAATGTGGTAATTCAGTCATCTTAATGCAAGGTACCACAGTAACCTTTTAAATTACTAAACCATCTGGACAACTTCAGAAGTGGGACTTGATAGAATAAACCCACGTACTAATATAAAAGTCAAATTTCTATTTAAATTACTTTCCTCTGTCCCCAAATACTCTGGATCTTCAACTTCCACTCAGAAAGAAGGCATGCCCATCTGCCATTGTTTCAAAACCAATACCTAGTTCCTTTATCCAGCAGGGAGGCAAAGAAGTATATTTTGCTTTCACAAGTTCAGCCAGCTACTTGACAAAAAAACAAAGAGCATTACTCTTGTTCATAATCTTGATTACTGCTGTAGTCCTCGTTGTAGCCAATCAGTATTTCTTCTAAAATATTAGGGGTTTTGGATGAGGTGTGCTAGAGATTCTCTACAAAGAGTAAGTCAGATCTGTAACTGAGAGTTCAAAAAGACTCCCCTTAAGATATGGGGGAAGTTCTGATTGGAATTTTGTGACTTGGACTTGAAGAAGTTTGAATCCAAATCCAAACTTCACACAGAGTTCATCTTTAGTTTTAATTGGAAGGTTCTGTTTCACAGAGGAAAAACTGCACTTTCCAAACTGGCTCTACTATTTGTGGTGCAGTATGTACCACTTATGCTGAGTGGCTCTGGAATGAATGCGAGTCTGTGAAGTGTTCTCCTTTAAACTCTGCAATACATCTGGTGAGTCTTCATGCAGCTCTTACAAGCAGCTCCAGATGGCAATAAAATTAAAAGTAGTAGCTAGTAGCAATTAAGTGTTGTTCATTATAATCAGGAAGAGAGAGTGCTTGTGGGAAGCCACCAAATTATTTACTTTAAAAAAAAAAAGGAAAGCCAAGTTTCACTGGGAGGAAAAAGAACAAAGTTCAGAATGCAAGCTTCATCATGCAACCATTAATCCTTGCAAGGCTTGATTGGCAAGTTTGCTGTTCTAATCTGCATGTCTCTGGGAAAAGATGAAGCACACATCTGAGAAGTTTCTCATTAGGAGACTGGCCCAAGACATCCCACTTTTAGACTGTATTGCGAGGTATAGACCTGTTTATCCAGAATTTCAGCTAAGTGAGAGTTTGGGAGTTTTGGAGACTTAATGCATTCTCCATGTTTTCTCTACTGTCCTAAGCTCCAGGTTGTTCCATTGTACTTGCTCCTTACATTTGGAAATAATGGATCTGAGTCCAAACTAACATGTGAAATGGTCCCAGATACCATTGTGTCTGGCTCGGTAGAAATAATAATGGCTGCTCCCTTTCCTTTTTAATGACTATTTCTATTTGACCTGTGTTGGAGCTGTCAGTGGCACATTAGTAGTTATGAGCTTTTAAAGGTAAGATATTTCATCTTGGGCCTTCCTTCCTATATATTACACATCCAACCTGTTTCATACAGGTTACCTTGGATCTTCCTTCCAGTATATTACACATTTGACATGCATGTCATTGTTATTCTATTTAACAAGCTTTCTTTGGCAAAGTCACATGTTAAAGGGACCCTGCCAAGATTTGATAGATTAATTTTAGGCTTATCTTAATTTACATGTATCTAGCCTAGGAAAGGCTTGTTTTGTTGCCATGAGGAAGAGTCCAAATCCATTCCTTCCTAATGTGTAAACAAACCATGCTCGAGCTGTTTTCTATCATAATGGATAGGTGTTGCCTTGGTTACAGTGAATCATACTAAAGTGACACTTACTAATTTTTGAGACTAACAAATTTAGCTCACGAAAGTTTATGCTCAAATAAATTTGTTAGTCTCTAAGGTGCCACAAGTCCTCCTTTTCTTTTTGCAAATACAGAGTAACACGGCTGCTACTCTGAAACCTATTGTTAATTTTTACACAGCACATTGGAAGTATAGGGCCAGATCCTGGCTTGCTTCCGTGCTGCACGTGGCATGGCTCAGGAGCATGTGGGGGCAAAAGAGATTTAAAGTCACCTTTACAATTCCCTGATTCTGGGGCCATCAATCTGTCAGCCTAGTACCCAGCATTACGTAGAGCAGCTTCAGAGCAGCCTGTGGACTCCAGCATGTTTTAGCAGTTGAGGATCACCAGGCATGGAGATGCTTGGGCCAGGGGAGGAAATACAGAGGCATAGAAGTCACTGTCAGCCCCATACTACTGAACAATTTCCCTCAGCATGGGGAATCTTCTACTGGGCAAATCCTAATCTGGGCTTGAAAGTGCAGCCAGTGCTGCTTATTTACTATTAACTAGCTCTTTTCCGTCCTTGTGTTTGATACTTTTTTAAAAATATTTTTAAAAATACAAAAAGAAAAGGAGTACTTGTGGCACCTTAGAGACTAACCAATTTATTTGAGCATGAGCTTTCGTGAGCTACAGCTCACTTCATCGGATGCTCACGAAAGCTCATGCTCAAATAAATTGGTTAGTCTCTAAGGTGCCACAAGTACTCCTTTTCTTTTTGCGAATACAGACTAACACGGCTGTTACTCTGAAACCTTTAAAAATACAGAGTTTTAAAAATCTGATTTTAAAGTCTGACTTCATTTTTATTAAGTATACTGTCTCACTAATGTGCATTTCACTTACCTTGGACATTAGATTGGTCAATTTCACCTTTGTTAGTCAGTTTCACACCTCAGTTCTTATGCTCTAACCCAGAGGTTCTCAATCTTTTTCTGTACCAGGACTAACCCAGTATCTCCTTCCTATTTTGCAGTAAGGGAAGGGTGGGGTGGTCATAACTACCTGCTGAGTTGTGATTCACCCCATGGTGAGAATACATACATGTACACAATGCTTTTGTGTTTAGGTTTCCAACATTACGGGGGAAATTTAAATCCCCAAACAGCTGTTGAATTCCATTTTTTTTTTAAATAAAATCTTCATTTGGGACCTGAATCTCTTTTTAGGTCAGGTATTTGGGGGCAGTGTAGGGTTATTCAGTTGTTTTTATTTGCCTGCTGAAGCAAGGAGGGGTAAATAGATACCTAGAACTGTCCAGAGAAGAATCTCAACATGAGCTAACTGTTGAGGTAGGCCACTCTTTAGAGCAACCATCCTTAATTTTTTTTGCAACACCTCTTCCTTATGATTAGTCAGGAGGCCAGTAAACAGTATAACTACTAAATCCTTTCTCTTTGAGCAGAAGTTTGTCAAGCGAGGATTTCAGCTGGGGTTAATGCACATACATACTTGATATAGATTTACACAGTCCAGGAAGTTAACAAAGTTGCTAAATTGGGTCCTAAGGAGTGCTTTCATGTGGGGGAGTTTTATCATGTTAGTAATCTTGTTTTTCTTTAGTGTATTCCTACCATTATAGGCAGCTGCCTTTCCATCATGCTGGAAGACCAGCATTTTTGTGTGGATCAAGTGGTTCTTCTGATATGATGAGCCATGCATCCATCTGTCTATCTTAGGTACCTATCTGGTCCCATCACCATAGTGTCCAATCACCTCATGATCTTGAATGTGTTTATTCTCACAACAGCCCTGGGAGGTAGAGAATTACAGTTTATCCCCATTTTACAGGTGAGGTAGAGAGCGACCAAGTGATTTGCCCAAGATTACACAGAGTCCTTGTGGCAAAGCAGGAATTGAACCCACATGCCCCCCAGCCCAGACTAGCATTCCAACCATTGAACCATCTTTCCTCTCCAATGTATTATTGAGAACACAGCAATGCAGTTTCTAGCATTAGCCTGGGGATCCAGGAGGCCCCATGCAGTCTCCATCACACATCACTGGGTAGGGGGAATGTACTTGCAAACCACCCTTCTCTCTCCCTTTTTACATTTCTTGAAATGTGATAGATTGTTTAACCCTTGTTCCTTAATTACAGGTGGGGAAAATCCCTTAGTTTTCACGACTCAATGTCAGATATAGTTGCTTCTTCACAGTATAAAAGCCTATGTGCAGCCTATTTGCATAGTAACTTATCTTATCCCCTTTGGTTTATCTTAGCTTTTGACCTTTCTTGGAGTGCTGTGGCCCCTGCCTGTGCAGAATGGACCCTGTTGTTCTGAGTTATGTGGACAGTTTGCTGAGGCAGTCGGATGTTTCCTTGCTGGATCCCCCCAGCTGGCTTAATGACCACATCATTGGGTTTGCCTTTGAGTACTTTTCTAGTGACCAGTTCCAAGACTTTTCCGAACAAGTATGCTTTGTCAGCCCTGAAGTGGCTCAGTTCATCAAGTGTGCCACCAGCCAGGAGGAGGTAGCCATGTTCCTGAAGCCGCTGGGCCTCCCGCACAAGGAGGTTGTGTTCCTGGCCATCAATGATAACTCCAACCAGGCTGCTGGGGGCACCCATTGGAGCCTCTTGGTTTACTTCCGGGACAAAAATTGCTTTGCTCATTATGACTCCCACAGTAAGAGCAACTCTGCCCATGCCAAGCTGGTGGCAGGAAAGCTGGAGGCATTTCTGGGAAAAAGCGGAGACAAAGTGGCCTTCATAGAGGAGAAGGCCCCTGCACAGCAGAACAGCTATGACTGTGGAATGTATGTGATCTGTAACACAGAGGCTCTGTGTCAGGGATATTTTAGGGGACAGCAGGAACCAGTACTGCAGCTCCTCACTCCTCCTTATATCACACGGAAGAGGGCAGAATGGAAAGCTCTCATTGCCAAACTTGCACGCAAATGACTTAAATGTAATTGTCCCTGCTTCGAACAACTACCTGTCCAGTCCTCTAGTCTCCACCCCCAGTGCCTGAGGGAAGATATCCATGAACAGGATTTCTCCGCAAAAAGAATGTAACCCCTCCAGCATGGCTACACCCTGCACTACCCCAGCTGAAAAGCCTTAGTTTCCTCTACAACCCACTAGCCTTCAGACTTAAGTACTGGTAACATCACTTTTTGTGTTCAGCAGAACCTTCTTAAAGGAAGTTTTATTACTTCAAGCACTTTTCTGGCTATAACAAACTAGGTTGGTGAAGATTCCTCTCACCCCCACAGTAAGCAATGAGCCCTCACTGTATGATTTTTAATTTTCTATGGACATTGCTAGTCTAAATCTAATCTGGTTCAGTGATATCCATCTTACATACACAGGCCTAATTTTAAAAGGACACCTCTGATTTGTCCCTGCCTTTAATTGTGGTTCCAAGTTATAGGATTTAGGGGTCTAGCTACACAATTCTGCCCAAAAATTTGATATTGAGATATCCATATCTTGTGATCTGAGAGTGCAAAATCAGAAGTAATGGTGCAGGTTATTTAAAGGTGCTTCAAAAGGTAAGACGCAGAAAAGTTATTTTTGCTCTCTTTTGCTGCTTTACATCCTGTATAACGAAGGCCTGAATTTTTCTTGTTTTTATATTAGAAATACACTTTTTTTTATATCCTGGATGATTGAACCACTGGATAGTTTTCAAGATAGTAGAAGAGTGACAAAACAAGTACTAAGAACGTGAAACCTGATTGAGGTGGAAAGTGTTTTAAACAGTGAATAAAGGTTATTTTCATCAACACATACTTTGTACAAATATCATACAAAAAGTTGGGGGGAAGCCTCCGATTCCAAACCTCTACCCTTCCAGTCAAGTTTTAAGACAACTCAGAATACGCATGAGACTGCCAACAACTTCTCTCGCAAAACCCGCAAAAACAGACTTTACATTTCTGATATTTCTAATGTAAAAAAGAAAAAAGCCTTTGACTTTCTCATATATAATAAAAATCAGTACAGGGGGAAAAAAAGTATAGTGTCTGATTTTTCAGTGGTGCTGACATCAATGGTAGCTGCAACTCTTCTGAAAAATCAAGCTGTTAATCCTTAGTATACTTGTCTATCATACCAAATATAAGTGGTTAAGAACGAGGGGGGATTTGATAGCTGCTTTCAACTACCTGAAAGGAGGTTCCAAAGAGGATGGCTCTAGACTGTTCTCAGCAGTAGTAGATGACAGAACAAGGAGTAATGGTCTCAAGTTGCAGTTTGGGAGGTTTAGGAAAAACTTTTTCACTAGGAAAGTGGCGAAGCACTGGAATGGGTTACCTAGAAAGGTGGTGGAATCTCCTTCCTTAGAGATTTTTAAGGTCAGGCTTGACAAAGCCCTGGCTGGGATGATTTAGTTGGGGATTGGTCCTGCTTTGAACAGAGGGTTGGACTAGATGACCTCCTGAGGTCCCTTCCAACCATGATATTCTGTGACTCTATGAATTCAAAATAGAAAAGCTTTTGCTGCAGCACTGGATTACATCTGGATCCAAGAAAGTAGGGCCCATTGTCAGGAGAAGGGGATGTTGATGGAAGAGTGAGATGTCAGTGTAAAATGAAGTAGTATGAATATGTAACCAACAGCCTCACTGGAGACAGTGGGCCAGATCCTTAGCCTTTGTAAAACAGCACAGCTCCATTGATTTCAACAGCACAACCCTGATTCATACCAAATGAGCATCTGGCCCAATCAATTCTTCCAAAATGCCCAGTCAAATAAACAGAAGTGATTGTGGGATTGGGAGGAGGGGAGTTAAAGATCGTAATGTAACGATCCTTGTTAGACTTTCCAGTGCTGACAGAAGGGAGGATTTGCCTCTGGCTCTCTGCTTTCTCTTTATCTTCTTGAGTACATGGGAAAAGTCAGTTCCACTGACCTGTGTCTGAAATCCTTGGAGCTGTCTGACAAAATAGGGTTGTTGAGTCACTTTATGCTAAGTGCATTGCCCAGCTGAACACAACTTTCTGCACTGCTTGGACAGCCTCCCACTGTGGGTCAGAGGCAGGACAGTGGGTTGGTCACTATAAGGTACTGTAATTTGCTTGTTTTTCTCCCCATTCCTATTTGTTGCCCCTGCTGCTACCAAGAAGTAACTAACACACACATCCCCACTCATTTGCCCTGCAGCACTGAGGTGCAGACACTTACTTCTAATATCCATTGCAGATTAGCTGCTCAGTTAATACAGAGAAATACTTCTGTCTGTGATGTGATATCAGCATTAGGCCAGGGAGAATGCTTTTCCAGCTTTGATCATTACAGTATATGATAGAAGGGGGAAATAAATCAATCCACCTCTGACTCCCTCCTCCCAGGCAGATGTGTCACTTGGAGAATCCAGTACCAAGAATAAAGAAAGATACCAATTAAAAAAGCAAGTGTTTTCTGTTTTGTAGAATTGGGTTTGTTGTTTGATGGGTTACATTTTCAAAATGATTGGGGTGAGGAGCAAGGGGAGGGAGGGTGTTCCTACATCATGTTATCCAGTAATAATAATGCCTTCCTCTTATCTAGCTCTTTTCATCAGAGTAATGGGATTACAGCATAGAGAGATTTCAGAGTAACAGCCGTGTTAGTCTGTATTCGCAAAAAGAAAAGGAGTACTTGTGGCACCTTAGAGACTAACCAATTTATTTGAGCATAAGCGATGAAGTGAGCTGTAGCTCACGAAAGCTTATGCTCAAATAAATTGGTTAGTCTCTAAGGTGCCACAAGTACTCCTTTTCTTTTAGCATAGAGAGAGGAGAAGTTGCTGTTGCCACCCTTTGCTAAGCAGCCAAAAAGCAACATAATTTCTGTTTATTGGATAGTTTCTCTTTTACAGTTGACTGCATGATTCACAAGCAGATTCATACTACGTTTTGGCACCATGAGGAGATGGTGAGCCATGTGTCACGGAAAGTTGGAACGGACCTGAAGTTTAGTAAATGGAATAGATTAAGGGGATGGCCATAAAAAAAATCCAGCAAAAATCAGGAGGCATGGAAATTAACTCCTGTTAAACCATGTATGATATAGCAGGGGGGAAAATATTTTCAGGCTTTATTGTCTCTTCTTTGCATCCCTTATGCTCAATGGCTGCTGCACAGCAAAAGACAGCTGCAGGACAGTTTCTCATAAATGAGTAAAGATTGGTCATGAGATCGAACTAATGTTTGAAATGGGAGGGGGGATGCATTGCTGCTTGGGGATGGGAGGAGAAGTTTTTGGTCAATACTTGTTATTTAGCAGAGCTCTAAAATAGCTAGGTGGCCTAGATTTGTGGTTCAGCTGAACCCAGCTCTACAGGATAAAGGCCCGATCCTACAAGGTTCTGTGTGCCCTCAATTTCCACTAAAAGTATTTCAGTGGAATGGTCATTTGGCTGTGCTTTCATTATTTATCCACACTAAAACAGCCTCAGCTGAGGGAGGCCCCATCCCCCATTCAGGTATCTCATAGCTCATTGGTTATTGCGCTTTCCTGAGAAGTGAGAGAGTTTGAATCCAGTTTGAATCCTTTTTCTCCTTCTAGCAGAGAGGAGGAATTGAATGTGGATCTCCCACATCCCCAGGCAGTTGCTCTAACCACTAGGCTAAAAGTTATAAGGTGGGCACCTCTTCCTCATGGGTTTTGAATGGTACCTGATGTGGTCAGCATGCTCAGAAGCTGTCGATTGGCTTGGGTCCCAATCTAGGCAGCTGAACACCTAGCTGCCTACCCCTGCTTCATGAATCTCAATGAGTCTGGGGTGAGAGAGAGACATCTGGATGTCTAGAGAGGGAAGTAGTAACATGCATGCCCTGGGCTCTAAAATTTGGTGCCTGTGAAACTTTTACAGTGAAAAGTTAGGCACCGGGTGAGTTTAGGTGCCTGCAGCTAAGCAGGGTTGCATGCCTCGTAGTGGTGCCGTGTCGAAGAAGACGAAGGCACCTAACTCTGGAGTTCAGGCACTGAAATTGCTTCATGGCTCTTGCTCAGACTGCCTGAGCTGGTGGGAAGGGAGCAGTGGAGGAAGTGTTAAGCACTGAAGCCCTTAAGGTGGAATTTCTTTACACAAGGAAAAGCAAATACATTGAAGTACCAAGGGCGGCAACAGGCTCAGTAAGAATAAACAGTGTGAAGGGGGAGTTAGACAAATACTTCCCTGCTGATAAACAAACCTAACAGGCAGTGTAACTGTGTCACAGCTCAAAGAAAGGTATGAACCCACCTTGGGCTATTTGCCCCTTTATCTTCCTCAAAGCTTCCTGTGTAACATGCTGGCAACCTGCAAGCCCCAGGTAGGCAATGAGCTGGCACCCAACCTGACAGGAGGGGTCTAATCTGAGCTTTCTGTCTGTGCCTTGTTTTATATCAGAAATACAAATGCTGTTTTTAACCATTTAAACAACCCTGCCCCCACGCACAAACCTCTACCAAAAATTCAAAGGTGCCTTTGCAGCTGCACCTCTTGCCTGAATTGTGAGAGGCAGCCCAGAATTCTGAACAAGGCAAAACAATGTGGTTACAGCAGAGTTCAGCTCAGCAGGAGAGAGCTGCAGGCCTGGGCGGCTTTCTGAGAGGATTTGTTCACCTACCAAATTAGCTGCATTTGTAGCAGCACAAGTAGGGAGCTCCCTAATGGTGTATGGGGTAATGATGGATTACCCTCCATGGATGGGAGCAGAAGCAGTTATAGGGAGCAATGAATCACAGGTTTAGATGGGACATAGAGTAAAGATGGTAATTTTAGTGGAACAAATCTAATTTTTAAAAGGGCTGCCCTGCTGTGCACCAGTATATGTTTGAAAAAACGTCTAGTTCTGTCCCGTGGTTTGTAGATGGCAGGAGTGCAGATGAGCGCTGCAGGGAAACCTTTCCTAATGCAGAGAAGCCTAGGGAGGAGCCCGGAATCTTTTGCCTCCATATGTTAATTTAGCTATTTGATTTTGCATAGAGTCACTGGGGGCCTAAAAACCTGGCAGCCACTCCTCAATGGATGGGTTTCATAAATGCACTGAGAGCTTCCTTCAGTTTGTAAACATTTGTCAGCTCTCATACCATATGGCAACTGTTCCCCTACTGGAGAAGCTCTCCCACCTTTTCTCTGATCTGTGCAGGAAGCTGTTTCATGAAGCATTAGTTCCTTGCAGAAAACTGCAGAGAGGTTCACCCAACCCTTGCCCAGTGCTGATTTTCTCAGTAGGTTGTTAAGGCCCAATCTGTAATCAACACCAGATATGGTGTCACTTGTGATCTTTACATAATGCTTTGTCTAGCCTCAAACACTCAATTACAATATACTTGCTGCACAAGAAAAACCTGTCCTGTCCTCCCACCGTGGGTAAGTATTGTAGAGTTTAAGCAAGGGTAGTGTTCAGGGGGGATTGCTGTCTTAGGTAGGGGTCAATGATACAAGGAGGAGTGAGAACCACTAACCGAGAATGGCCTCCAGAAGTTTGTTTTTCAGGACAGCAAATGGAGCTTAGGGAGAGAGATTCCAGGTCCATGAACTTTCAATGACTTTGGTCCATGACTAGGGCACCTAGGTCCTATGTACATGTTTTCTATTTCAGGTTAGTTCAGGACAGACTTCCACTCAGGGGAGGATTTACCTAGTGTCTTTTCTGTTCTCTCACTTGAAAGGAGAGATTGTCTAATATCTGTGTGAGCATGTGTGTATCCACACACGCCCCTTAAGTAATGAAGAGAAAGAAATAAAGAATACAAGGGTTTAGTTTGTCAGAGTTTGGTTAGCTATCTCTGTAGGAGACGCCTGAAGCCATCAGATTGTGGGTGCATCTAGGGAGTGTATTTCAGGTATCCACAGAGATAGAATTGTGTGCAAGTGCAGTTCAAAAGACTCTAGATCTACAGTTAACCTTAAACTCACGCACTTTTGAAGATGAAATAATCTTACTGAATAATGTTCTCTAAAAATAATTTAGCTGCTTCTCTGCATTCTGAGAGGCTATTTCTGAAATATGTACTGTATTTCTTGACACACAAAGTACTGGCAAAAAGAAAAGGAGGACTTGTGGCACCTGCATCCGATGAAGTGAGCTGTAGCTCACGAAAGCTTATGCTCAAATAAATTTGTTAGTCTCTAAGGTGCCACAAGTCCTCCTTTTCTTTTTGCGGATACAGACTAACATGGCTGCTACTCTGAAACAAAGTACGGGATAGCTTCTAGGAAAGTCTTTTCCATGGAATTTCCAGCCCAATTTCTACATCAGAGTAGTGTTCATGCGGCTTACTAGAAACTTGTAAAATACACCGAATGCAAGTCATCTTGCATCTATCAACATCCTAACCTTGAAGAAAAAACATGTGTTGAGGAAAGATACCTCCATTCTAATACAACCCTGCCTGCATGTTAATGGCATTCTGCCCAGGCATACAGTTGAAGTTATCCTAGATTTGCATATCCACAACTCACATCATTTTGCTAAGATCACTGAACACGTGTAGAGCCTGATTCTGCAAATACTTAAGCATGTGGGTAACTGAGTGCACTGAAGTGAGTGGAACTAATCATGTAACTAAGGTTACTCATGTGTCAAGGTTAACTGGATTGAATCCTTAATCTAATTCTCAGAGAGCCCAGAAAGTAAAAAAAGTAAGAGGCCGCTCACTGCTCAGTCTGTTTTATGTTACAAAGATTCACTGCCAAATTAAAAATCACAGTTCGCAAAGAAGTAACTTTTCAAACATTTTACTTGGGCATTCACAGCTATACATCAAATACTTGCTGCTTGCTTTTCTTAGTCAATATTGCCCTCTGCTGAGTGAAATGAGTAGAACTGTGGCTGCTGCTATGCCAGGCGTTGTAATGTGCTACTTCCATATCCTTTGAGATAAAATCACCAAAAGAAAGATTGTGTGTGACGGGGTGGCACTCACCCCTTGAATACCTCCTACTGGCTTGGTGACATACTGCAATCTTTTCCCCACTCCTAACGGTCCCTATAAGTTGCAGACCTCGCTAGGTTGGTCTTCAGTGGCTCAGCCCTCTGGCCAAGTCACATACACGAACCCCTTCCAGGATAGCAAAGTGTTCACCAAATTGTCTGTCCTTGCCAGGGTCTTCAGCCCCATCGCTGGCCCCTTTAAATCCAGACCTTCGCTCAGGGTTTAGGGTGCTTTGCCAGTGGCTGGTGGGGGAACCCAGGCCCACTCGCTACTCCAGGTTCCAGCCCAGAGACCTGTTGACTAATATGTGCTGACTAGCATACATATATATTATGCTGATAATAATATCTGTAATGTATGCATTCCAAGCATAAAATAAGTATACATATTATTAAGGATTAATGTAGCAGTTATATAGCACAAAGTGGCCTATACCTTTATCATAAGCCTGTTCACTTATCCTAAGTATCCCATAACCTCTACCATTATAGGAAGTAAGCTTAGGCTTAAGTAGAAAGGAAAACTGTCAATATCAGGACATATAATTGTTTCTGCATAGCAACACAAAGGGTGTTACCTTCACAAATTTATTTATCCTGGTACAGACCAAGGAGGTGTCTCACACCCCTTCGTACCTGAAATGCATGTACCCAGAACAAAGATAAGGGTGGATCATGACCCGGAAGGCATGGGTTCAGAACAAGAGCTAAATGGTTACACAATGGTACCAGAAACAAACATGGTAAAAAACTAATTAATTGAATCCAGTTTCAGGTGACTTTTTACTGATGTACAAGAGATATATAAAAAGATGGCTTTAGGGATGGAACTTTGGGGAAGCACACCTTCTGCTTAAGGTAAATGTAACATTGCTGCACAGGACTGCTCTTTGGAGACTGCTATCATATGGAATCTGTTTTCTGACTGACACTGGTTATTTGGTCTCTTCTTGAGTATATTTTGTAACAAAATAACAAACTAAAGTGTGGTCAAGCAATTGACAATACAAGTGATCAACAGATCCTATCCACAACAATCATGAATAGCTTCCTTTAATTAGTTGCTGCTGTTTTCTCTGGGCCTGTTTCCACTTGGTCCTTTTATCTTCACCCATTACCTTAGGGTTACAATTCTCAAGTCCTCTCTCTTCCAGGTCCAGTAAATGCAGCCTATTGAGCTCCTTTGGCCAGAGAGGCACATCCTTCTTCATCTTTCAGGTCTCAGGCAGGAATTGACCTGGTAAGGCCCTGCAGCTATTTTTAGCTGAGCCTGCTGGGCTCATTTTAGGCAGGCTGGAGGACCCACTTCACTGCTCTTTTCCTGGGGTGGGGTGTAGTAAGTCTGCAAGACCTCCAGCATGGGGCCCCATCACATACCTCCCCCTCCAGAAAGGATTCAGGATAGGGCTTCTTCCCAAGAACAAGATCTCCCTCTGTTCGGGAAAAGAAGTAGACGTTCTCATGCTGGGACTCTGGGCACTGCCTTTTTGTAAAGGTGTAAAGTTGTAGTGCCAGATACTCCCATGTAATTCATGGGTTAGTATCTTCCATCGCTTGCGTCCATTTGAAGGGAGCATGGGCTGTTAGTAGTTTGAACGGGACTCCGAAGAGATAACCGCGCAGTGCCGCTACTGCCCCGCAAATGGCCGAGCGTTCCCTTTCTATGGTGGAGTACTTAGTTTCATGTTGCTGAAGCTTCCTGCTCAAGCAGATGATTGGATGCTCTGTTCTTTGAAAATTTTGAGGCAGTACGGCCCCCAAACTTATGGTGGAGTCGTCTGTGTATAAAATAAAAGGTAGCAAAGAATCTTGGCACCAGAGCACAGGTTGCTGCCCCAAAATGTCTTTTATTTTTTAAAACACTGTGATGGTCCCATGTCTGCCGTACTTTTTTCGGTGCAGACGTCCTGGTAAGATCCATCAATGGTGTGGCTAATTCTGCAACATGGGGAATAAACAGACAATAATAGTTGGCCAGGTCTAAAAAGGCCCACACATATTTTTTTGTTTGGGGGATGGGAGTTTTTCCCAATACCTCTGTTTTATCTTGCAGGGGCTGTATTTTCCCATTCCCTACAAGATCCCCCAGATATTAAGTCTCCTGCAGGCAAAATTTACATTTCTTCAGGGGCACGGGGAGCCCAGCCTTCTTCAGTGATTGCAGAACCATTGTTTCATGCACTAAATATGATTGCCAGTCTTCACTGAAGACCCTTACATTATCTAGATAGGCAGCTGCAGATTGCCTGTGGTGAAGTATATGATCCATTAGGCTTTGAAAGGTGGGCAGCACCCTATGCAATCCAAAGGGCATGGTTATGAAATAGAACAGCCCTAAAGGGATGGCAAAGCAGGGAGTCAGCTCTAAGGGGTATTTGCCAGTATCCCTGGGTCAAATCCAACGTCATAATATACTTGGTTTTTCCAAGCCAATCCAAGAGTTCATCAACTTGGGGCACAGGATAAGCATCAAATTGTGAGGCTGCACTCAAGGCCCTGAAATCCACACAGAACCAGGTTGTGCCATCTGGTTTGGGCACCAGTAGCACCACACTGCACCAAGGACTTTGGGACTCTTCAGCGATGCCCAGTTCTAGCACTGCCCGAACCTCCTGTTCTAGAACTACTCAGAGTTTCTCTGGAACTCTGTGGGTCCTATGTTTAGGTTTGGCCCCCAGGTTTATCTGGATGTGGTGGGTGAGGAGGTGGGTTTGACCCAGTTGAGAGAGAAGAGATCACTAAAGTATCCCAGCAGGTTCCTAGCATGCCATCGCAGGAGTGTAGGGAGGCTCTCTGCTATGGGAATGTCTGCAGGTCCTGTTGGAGGCTGCGCTTCCGGCCCCAAGTCATCTGGCAGGTCTCGGAATCTATAAATAGGCCCTCCTGTGCTTTCCAAGCCTTTAACTAGTTCACATGGAAAATTTGTTTTTCCTTTTTCTTATCCAAGCAACGGATCTCATAGTCCAGGGGTTCTCAACCTTTTTCTTTCTGAGGCCCCCCCACCCTCTATTAAAACTCCACGTCCCCCTTGTGCCACAACAACTGTTTTTCTGCATATAAAAATCAGGACCAGCATTACGGGGTAGCAAGCAGGGCAACTGTCCAGAGCCCCATGCCACAGGGGGGCCTGTGAAGCTAAGTTACACGGGCTTCACCTTCAGCCCTGGGTGGCAGGCCTTGGGGCTCCAGGCTTCAGCCTCATGTGGTGGGGCTTCAGCTTTCTGCCCTGGGCCCCATCAAGTATAACACTGGCCCTGCTTGGTGGACCCCCCTGAAACCTTCTCGCAGCCCCCCAGGAGACCCCAGACCCCTGGTTGAGAACTGCTGTCATAGTGCACATTTCCCCTTTGGCAAATGATCTCCTAGAGTTCCTGCCACTTGACCAACGGCATATTGTCACTACTTGGCAACAGCAACAAGACTTGGTCACCTGTTTGGTAGACTCTTTTCCAGGCTCCTTTTTTATAATGGTGGGCCTGGGCTTGTAGAGTCCATTCCAGATTCTCCCTCTTGATAACGTGATCTACATTTACAGCATCCCTTGACAAGGAGTTCCACAGACTGACTATGCTTTGTGTGAAGAAATACTTCCTTATGGTTGTTTTAAACCTGCTGCCTATTAATTTCATTGAGTGACCCTCTGGTTCGTGTGTTATGTGAAGGGGTAAATAATACTTACTTATTCGCTTTTTCCATACCATTCATGATTTTATAGACCTCTATCCTATCCCCCCCCTTAGCCGTCTCTTTTCCAAGCTGAACAGTGCCAATCTTTGTAATCACTCCTCATATGGAAGCTGTTCCATCCCTTTAATAATTTTTATTGCCCTTCTCTGTACTTTTTCCAATTCTAATGTATCTTTTCTGAGATAGGGTGACTGGAACTGCATGCAATATTCAAGGTGTGTGCATACCGTGGATTTAAATAGTGGCATTATGCTATTTTCTGCTGTCTCTTTCCTAATCGTTCTTAACATTATCTTAGTTTTTTTGACTGCCACTGCACACTGAGCGGATCTTTTCAGAAAAATATCCACAATGAAGCCAAGATCTCTTTTTTGAGTGGTAACAGCTAATTTAGACCCGATCATTTTGTACATATGTTTGGGATTATGTTTTCCAATGTGCATTACTTAGCATTTATCAATGTATTTCATCTGCCATTTTGTTGCCCAGTCACCTAGTTTTGTGAGACTCTTCACAGTCAGCTTTGAACTTAACTATCTTGAGTAATTCTTACCATCTGCAAACTTTTCCACCTCACTGTTTACCCCTTTTCCAGATAATTTATGAATATGTTGAACAGCACTGGTCCCAGTACAGAGTCTTGAGGTCCCCCGCTATTTACCTTTCTCCATTGTGAAAACTGATCATTTATTCCTACCCTTTGTTTCCTATCTTTTAACCAGTTACTGATCCAGGAGAGAATCTTTCCTCTTATCCCATGACAGCTTACTTTGCTTAAAAGCTTTTGGTGAGGGATCTTGTCAAAGGCTTTCTGAAAGTCCAAGTACACTGGCTCAACCTTGTCTATATCTGTTGACCCCCTCAAAGAATTCTAATATATTAGTGAGGCATGATTTCTTCCCCAAAGTATCATGTTCATCTATGTGTCTGTTAATGCTTCTTTACTATAGTTTGAACCAATTTACCAGGTACTGAAGTTAGGCTTACCGGTCTGTAATTGCCGGAATTGGCTCTGTAGCCTTTTTTAAAAATTGGCATTCCATTAGCTATCCTCCAGTCATTTGGTACAGAGGTAGATTTAAACAGTAGGCTACATACCACAGTAGTGTCCACATGGCAGTCCCTTACTGGCAGTCTCAGCAGACACCAATAACTGAATGGGCTACAAAGATAAAATCACTCCCACACCATAACAGGTGTCCAGTCATGAAATAGCTGAGGCACGCTGGCAGGATGCAGTGTGTGAGGAAGTTTGCTTTACCTCTGTCCCTGCTGCACATTTCCTAAATAACTGGTTAATTGTCCTTTGTATGACAATCATAGTTAGGGCTCTACTAAATTCAGGGACCATTTGGGTCAATTTCACAGCTGCAGGATTTTAAAAATCGTAAATTTCATTATTTCAGATATTTGAATCTGAAATTTCATGGTGGTGTAACTGTAGGGGTCCTGATCCAAAAAGGGGCTGGGTGGGGGTTGCAAGGTTATTTTAGGGGGGTCACAGTATTGCTACCCTTACTTGTGTACTGCCACCTTCAGAGCTGGGCCTCCACTCTCTGGCCACCCAGCTGTGAAGGCAGAGGTCCAGAAGTAAGGGTGGCATGGTAGGGTGCTGCCACCTTTACTTCTGTGCTGCTGCTGGTGGGGCACTGCCTTCAGAGCTGGGTGCCTGGCTGCTGCTCTGCAGCCACCTAGCCCTGAAGGCAGCACAAACGTAAGGGTGGCAATACTATGACCCCCTACAATAACCTTGCAATCCCCCCCACAGCCCCCTTTTAGGTCAGGACCCCCAGTTTGAGAAACGCTGGTCTCCCCCGTGAAATCTGGTCATTTGTGTACTTTTACCCTATACTATACAGATTTCACGGGGGAGACCAGATTTCACAGTCCTTGACATGTTTTTCATGGCTGTGAATTTGATAGGGCCCTAATCATAGTGTATGAGCACTTTGCAAATAATGAATTGACTCTTGCATCCAGAGAAATATTATCCCAGTTTTGTAGAATGAGAAACTGAGGCAAAGAGAAGCACAGCTCATAGAGTCGATCAGGAAAAGACCCCAGTTCTCTTGGGTCCCAAGCCAATGTTTTAACCACACACCCATCCCAGTACTGTTATTCTTTGCATCTCTGCACTAAATTAACACAAGAAAACCAATTAAAAAACAGTTTAGATAGATAAAAGAATCACCAGCAGGTCCATTTAGGGCAACTTGTTTTCTTTGAAGTCAATCTGTGGATTTTGTGTTCTTTACTGCCATCTAGTGTGTAAATCTCCTGTTTACATGACACTAAAGCCTCCTTACTTTTCAGGCTTTTCTCACTAGTGAACAAATAATCCAAGACACTGCAGAGAAACCTATAGTTTTATCAAGAACATTTCTCTTTTAAATCCATCCATTCATCTAGAAACTTATATGGCTCTTGACACACTGGTAGCTGAGCACCTCCAAGCACATTCTTCTCTCCTCCCAAGTAGCAGGCCTGTGGGGGGAGGGTTGGTTGGTTGCTTTTAAATGACTGATGCTGCTATTGTGGGGAAGCCGGGGCTCTGACTCAGTGAGGTTAGCGGTTGTTAGCCATAACCAATCACTTGGAAGAACAGTTAACATGGGACCGTCGTACAAATCAGATTCAGACATGCTGGCCTGCCACAATGTATGCTGCCAGCTGTGCTAACGCTTTAATGTTCAAGGGCTGGACTTAGGGAACCGCCTGTGCCACCTCTCTCCATTTAATTTGGTGGTGAATGAGGAGTTAGTTCTTGCTGTTAGAAGAGGCTGAAGGCCTCACAGCAGGAGCTGGATGTCCCAGCCTAGGAGGAGAGCCACACTCACTCAAACACTAACGCTGGGACCAGAGATGGGTCCGGGGTGCAAGCTCCTGGCCCTGACTGAAAGTTCCCCAAAGTGTGAATTGGACCTGAGGGTGCTTGGACCTGAGGGGTTTGATTCAGGCCCATCTCCACCCTGAACCACTAATAAAAGAAAGCACTGAAAGTGGTGGGCTTTTTATACATGGTCTCCTCTTTCAAGCAAGCCCCAGTGCAAACATCTCAGGGCTGTGGGGGGACCCAGTGAGTGTAGAGGGCAGGATGGTGAAAACACCCAAGGCCCAGCTATACCAGAGTTCACACAATTGCTACTGCCAGGGAACTAGGGAGAAATGACAGGGTCCTCTTTTTGCCAGTGTGGACAGAGCCTCTGTCCAGTGTCCCCCTTGCAATGAATGGCCCATTGGCTCAGCAAAGGTTGGGGCTGCTCAGCCCGGCTGCTGCAAAGCAGGCCAGGAGCATACCACATGGTGACCGCCAAGCAGGCATTTGACTTGCTGGAGCTGTTCTTCCCAGGCCTTCCAAAACCATGACTCAGGTGCAATTACTTTCCTGAGTGGTTTGCTTTGCTAGGGACTGACCCTTTTTCCTTCTCCACAAAGGGTGGTGGGAGAATGTGATCTATGTTCCCCTGTGCACACCGCTCTGCAGCCAGGACACAGTGCCAGTGTCCTTGGTTTGTGCAGAGGGAAGAGGGGGAAGAGATGCTATGCTATGCCACTAAAATGTTCAGCAGCACATTAAAGAGACTTTTGAGTTGCGGGACTTAAGAACCTGAGGGGAAAAGGACACTGCCCAACTTACTTGGGGGGTGGGTCTTTTGCTCATGGTTTATGTTTATGAACCCTAGTTGCGGTGTTTTCCCAAATTAATGCTGAGTTACTTCCCTCCTTTTATTAAAAGTTTTTGCTACACTCAGATGCTGTGCTTGCAAGAGGGGAAGTATTGCCTCTTAGAGGCACCTAGAAGGTGGTGTGTAATTGTCTAGGTCACTGGGTGGGGGCTTGAGCCAGTTTTGTGTTGTGTTAGTGAAAAGGAACCCCTAGACACTGAACCTGGCCCTTGTTGCTGCTGGCTTCACCTGGCAGAAGGGTTATAGTTACACTCCCCAGAGTAAGGGCCCCATTGAGAGGAATGGGAGGGTGTTATGTGAGGTGGGGTAGGGCGATGGAAGCTCACAGTGAATGGGCAGGGCAGCGGGATAGGCGAGGAAGTGAGGGGAGCTACTGAGACTCGAGGGGAGCCAGCTCAAGGGGCATTCCTGGCTAGGCCTATTGCCACTCCTATGGCACTTCATTGGTGGCTGGCGGCCTGTGAGCTGGCACCCCTGCCTCATGTTGGTGGCTGGCACAAGTGCTCCTGTCCCTCCTGCAGGTGGGTGTCTCCTAGTGGCTGGAAGGCAGACCCAGCTCCCAATGAGTCACACGAACAGTATCCTGCCCTTGAATGTGCTACCCCTGTACCAGCCCTGCACACCAGCCCAGATGGCTGCAGCCAGCCATGTGGCAGCTGCTCCAGCCCCTCCTCCAGGGCTAGGGTTACCACCTTTGACATTCAAAAAATAGGCAAACCCCTAGAAGGCAAGCCTACCGCAACCCCAAAGCCCAACCACAAGGCAACCCTCCCCCCCAATAGCCACTTATAGTATCTAGAGAGAGAACACCTATAGATAAGACTGATAAACCGCTGTTTGTTTTATCAGCACATTTTGCCAGCCAGTGTTCGTAGTTGGTTTCATATAGCCAGTGGTTATTGAATGTGCAGTTTCTGATTGAGCTTTATTTTCGGAGGGTGTTGTAGGATCACTCGAACCATGGCCCTGATCGCCCATTATTCACTGTGCCTTGCGCTGTACTCTCATGTGACTCACAACAGGTTTGATCAGTTATCACTTAAACTGTGAAAGTGGGAACACTGCAGCAGCCTCACCTCTGCTCCAGGTGCTCTTCCCTCCCCCTCCCCAGGGTGCTGCAAGGGAGGAAGAAGAGGGGGCATCTACTGGGCTCTTTAGCTCCCCGACCCCTCCTGGGAGAACGGCTTTGGGTTGTTGAGGGAGGACGAGAAAGAGTGCAAGCTCTGCCTGGAGCAGCCCTGGTTAGTTGCACAGCCCCAGGAGGCAGGCAAGCGAGGTGGGCTGCCAAACAGAGGGAATCAAATTCGCTGTCACTGCCAGCCACGCTCCAGCCAAAACAGCACTGCCAGTTGCAGAGAAGAATCACGAGACTTTGCCCTGGTCTACACTACGAGTTTAGGTCGAATTTAGCAGCATTAGATCAATTTAACACTGCACCCATCCACATGAAGAAGCCATTTCTGTCGACTCAAAGGGCTCTTAAAATCAATTTCTGTACTCCTCCCCAACGAGGAGGAGTCGGGGAATCGCTTGGTCGAATCTGGGGTAGTGTGGACGCAATTCGACAGTATTGGCCTCCGGGAGCTGCCCCAGAGTGCTCCATTGTGACCGCTCTGGACAGCACTTTGAACTCCGATGCACTAGCCAGGTACACAGGAAAAGCCCCGGGAACTTTTGAATTTCATTTTCTGTTTGGCCAGCGTGGCAAACTCAGCAGCACAGGTGACCATGCAGTCCCCCCAGAATGTTTCTACGCTCCCCCATCATCTCCATCCCTGAGGTTACCGCAGATTAGAAGGCGGAAAAAACGCACTCACGATTACGTGTTTTCTGAGATCATGCAGTCCTCCGCACAGCTTAATGGATGGAGGCATTCAGTGGCAGAGGCCAGGAAAGAATTGCTGTGTTTGCTTAACAGCAAAAGTATCATGCCTCGCTAGCGATCCTGCCCGAGCCAGGTCGCTGCATCACATGCACTCCGTGCTGCGTCAGCCTTGGGCGGGGGCATGACCACTTTGTGAGCAGGAAGGCCATAGATATAAACATTGCATTAGGTAGCTTCTGTAGCTAGAGAAAACATTCCTGTGCATTCGGCAAAGTCGTGGCAAAAAAAGAGAAGCCCCGTGACACACCAAACTATTAATAATACATAACCACAGATTACATAAAGTGTAATAGGTACCATGTGAGGGCTACACTCAAGCTGGGTTTCCATAGGGTAGTGATTATCACGTTCACCTAACACACAAAAAGTCCCCGGTTTGAAACTGGGCAGAAACAGGTCACTGTTCCCTTTTCTGACTCCCTTCCTGCATTTTTAGTCTTAGAACAGACCGCGTTGTGAAATTTTACTTTGAATTATACCAATTATGAGTTAAATAATATGGAAGCTCTCTCTAAGTTATAGGCCTGGGTTCCTTACCCTTTCAGCTGCTCTGATAAATTAACATTTTTGTTGGAGCGGGACCTGACGACATGTACCCAAAACCACCCGCGACAAAGTTTTTGCCCCATCAGGATTTGGGAGCTTAATTCCCAGAATTCCAATGGGCAGCGGAGACTGTGGGAACTGTAGGATAGTAACCCACAGTGCACCGCTCTGTAAGTCGATGCTAACCACAGTAGTGAGGACGCACTCCACAGACTTAATGCGCTTAATGTGGACATACGCAATTGACTGTATAAAATCAAATTCTAAAAATTGACTTCTATAAAATCGACCTAATTTCGTAGTGTAGACATGGGACCTGCACTCATGCCCTGAGCAGCGGCTCAGCCGAGCCAGCGGTCACACGGGGAAAGAGGTGCAGGGATCTGTCTCTGTAAAATTTCCTCTGGAGCCAAGGCTATGCCATGTTGTGTGCAGCCCTGCAGCTCCCCCGATTCCTGCAGTGCTCTCACGCGGCCCTGAGTCAACCTGGGATTTCAAACTAGTCTTTTAATAAGCATGTCGGAGACAAATGTTTTGTTTTACTCTGCCTCCCCAGGCACTTGGCAGGGATGGGCATGGACTGTCTCTGCAGAGCAGTGAGTGAGAATCCAAGCAATAAACCAGCACAAGTGACATTTTACTATAGCTACCCATGCTTTGGCACTAATAAGATGGTCTTTAATGCAATCAAGCCATGGAACAGACCTCCAGCCAGTTTATTTGTCTGGCTTATTAAGTGAGGGAAATGAAGCACCTTTAGGGCTCTGATGAGGACAAAAACACAATCCTGCAGCATCCAGCGTGCAAGGTCTGTCAGCAAGCAAAGAGGAGCAAATTTAGAGTTGTGCAGGGGCAGACATTTTAAAAAATTAAATGAAAAAGCACCTAAGAAATGCCTAATTTCCTGCCACTCCCCATGCAGGGCCTATCCTGAAAAAGACTGATGGGTAGGTTAGAAGGGATAAGTATCTAAGTAGGGTTGAAACGCAAGGCCTGCAGGCTGAGGCGTGTAAGATTTTAGCTTAGCCATACTAGGCCTTAGAGTTAAGAAATGCTTGACATAAGTAAGTGACCAAAGAATGACCCAAGATTACCATTCATTGGTACATCTTTTCCTGTATTGTGAAAAGTTTGCCCGTAAGATTAATTTTAGATCGCAATATGCCCTAAAAGTACATTTTTTTCTAACACGGGCCTTAACTGCAGGACACAGGCTGTGCATCAGTGCTAATGAGAATATAAGGAACTAGGCACAAGTCAAAGAAAACGGGGTACCCCGATCTTCTTTGGGAGCACAATACAAATAAGAAAAAAGAGGGCTGACACTTTCACACACAGGCACAGGGTATGAGGTAGAGTCAGAATCACATTATAAAAGTGGGTGCCCAGATTTGGGTATTTTTGGGTATTTCTGGCTGTATTTCAAGGAATCCCTGTTGAGGTTACAGGGACAAACCATCCCGATGAGTCAAAAGAATAGTAAATATGGCAGGCGACCGGCTTGGCTTAACGGTGAAATCCTAGCGGATCTTAAACATAAAAAAGAAGCTTACAAGAAGTGGAAGGTTGGACATATGACCAGGGAAGAGTATAAAAATATTGCTCGGGCATGTAGGAATGAAATCAGGAGGGCCAAATCGCACCTGGAGCAGCAGGTAGCGAGAGATGTCAAGAATAACAAGAAGGGTTTCTTCAGGTATGTTGGCAACAAGAAGAAAGCCAAGGAAAGTGTGGGACCCTTACTGAATGAGGGAGGCAACCTAGTGACAGAGGATGTGGAAAAAGCTAATGTACTCAATGCTTTTTTTGCCTCTGTTTTCACTAACAAGGTCAGCTCCCAGACTGCTACGCTGGGCATCACAAAATGGGGAAGAGATGGCCAGCCCTCTGTGGAGATAGAGGTGGTTAGGGACTATTTAGAAAAGCTGGACGTGCACAAGTCCATGGGGCCGGACGAGTTGCATCCGAGAGTGCTGAAGGAATTGGCGGCTGTGATTGCAGAGCCATTGGCCATTATCTTTGAAAACTCGTGGCGAACCGGGGAAGTCCCGGATGACTGGAAAAAGGCTAATGTAGTGCCAATCTTTAAAAAAGGGAAGAAGGAGGATCCTGGGAACTACAGGCCAGTCAGCCTCACCTCAGTCCCTGGAAAAATCATGGAGCAGGTCCTCAAAGAATCAATCTTGAAGTACTTGCATGAAAGGAAAGTGATCAGGAACAGCCAGCATGGATTCACCAAGGGAAGGTCATGCCTGACTAATCTAATCGCCTTTTATCATGAGATTACTGGTTCTGTGGATGAAGGGAAAGCAGTGGATGTATTGTTTCTTGACTTTAGCAAAGCTTTTGACACGGTCTCCCACAGTATTCTTGTCAGCAAGTTAAGGAAGTATGGGCTGGATGAATGCACTATAGGGTGGGTAGAAAGCTGGCTAGATTGTCGGGCTCAACGGGTAGTGATCAATGGCTCCATGTCTAGTTGGCAGCCGGTGTCAAGTGGAGTGCCCCAGGGGTCGGTCCTGGGGCCGGTTTTGTTCAATATCTTCATAAATGATCTGGAGGATGGTGTGGATTGCACTCTCAGCAAATTTGCGGACGATACTAAACTGGGAGGAGTGGTAGATACGCTGGAGGGGAGGGATAGGATACAGAAGGACCTAGACAAATTGGAGGATTGGGCCAAAAGAAATCTGATGAGGTTCAATAAGGATAAGTGCAGGGTCCTGCACTTAGGACGGAAGAATCCAATGCACCGCTACAGACTAGGGACCGAATGGCTAGGCAGCAGTTCTGCGGAAAAGGACCTAGGGGTGACAGTGGACGAGAAGCTGGATATGAGTCAGCAGTGTGCCCTTGTTGCCAAGAAGGCCAATGGCATTTTGGGATGTATACGTAGGGGCATAGCGAGCAGATCGAGGGACGTGATCGTCCCCCTCTATTCGACATTGGTGAGGCCTCATCTGGAGTACTGTGTCCAGTTTTGGGCCCCACACTACAAGAAGGATGTGGATAAATTGGAGAGAGTCCAGCGAAGGGCAACAAAAATGATTAGGGGTCTAGAACACATGACTTATGAGGAGAGGCTGAGGGACCTGGGATTGTTTAGCCTGCAGAAGAGAAGAATGAGGGGGGATTTGATAGCTGCTTTCAACTACCTGAAAGGGGGTTCCAAAGAGGATGGCTCTAGACTGTTCTCAATGGTAGCAGATGACAGAACGAGGAGTAATGGCCTCAAGTTGCAGTGGGGGAGGTTTAGACTGGATATTAGGAAAAACTTTTTCACTAAGAGGGTGGTGAAACACTGGAATGCGTTGCCTAGGGAGGTGGTGGAATCTCCTTCCTTGGAAGTTTTTAAGGTCAGGCTTGACAAAGCCCTGGCTGGGATGATTTAACTGGGAATTGGTCCTGCTTCGAGCAGGGGGTTGGACTAGATGACCTTCAGGGGTCCCTTCCAACCCTGATATTCTATGATTCTATGATTCTATGATTTGGAAAACTGAGTTCCCTATGGGAAAACCTCCACCAGGAACCATCCCTCTACTGATCATGATGCCAGGAGAGCCGCATCAGACCCTAAGACTATCTAGGAGCGGGGTGGGCAAACTACGGCTCACGGGCCGCATCTGGCCCACCAGCTGTTTTAATCCAGCCCTTGAGCTCCCACTGGGGAGCAGGGTCTGGAGCTTGCCCTGCCTGGTGCTCCAGCCGGGGAGCATGGTCGGGGGGGGGAGGAGGGGGATGGCTGTTCCACACGGCTTCTGGAAGCAGAGGCATGTCCCCCTGGCTCCTACGCATAGGGGCAGCCAGGGGGCTCCAGCCCACACGCTGCCCCAAGTGCCACCCCTGCAACTCTGATTGGCCAGGAACCATGGCCAATGGGAGCTGCAGGGATGGCACCCGCAGACAGGGCAGTGCGCAGCAGAGCCTCCTGGCCGCACCTCTGCGTAGGAGCCAGAGGGGGAACATGCTTCCGGGAGCTGCTTGAGGTAAGTGCTGCCCAGAGCCTGCACCCCTAAGACACCACTCCATGCCCCTGATCCCCCTCCCACCCTCTGAACCCCTTGGTCTCAGCCTGGAGCACCCTCCTGCACCCCAAACCCCTCATCCTCAGCCACACCCAAGAGCCTGCACCCCCAGCCAGAGCCCTCACCCCCTCCTGCATCCCAACCCCAATTTCGTGAGCATTCATGGCCCGCCATACAATTCTATACCCAGATGTGGCCCTCGGGCCAAAAAGTTTGCCCATCCCTGATCTAGGAGGATGAGAGTATTATGATTGCTATAATTATGTGTAGGATTTATCTATGCATGGATAATCATAACTTTGTTGGTAACTTTAATAAACTTGATAAAGGATATTAGACATTGTTCTTGTGACTGTCTGGTCTTCCTGTGATCATTGAGGCTCTAGATCTGGAACAAGTAGCAGAGGTGACTTTCACTCCACTGAGCTTGAGCCGGTAGCCACCAGAGCCGAACCCACCGTGGTGTAACACACCATTACGAAATACACTTGAACTAAAATAAAAGACTACACCCCACACTGTGGGAGTTCCCATCCTCACTGCCTGCAAACCTGCCTCTGCTCTCACCCCAGCTATTATTCAGCTACTGGTTTCAGAGTGGTAGCCGTGTTAGTCTGTATCAGCAAAAACAATGAGAAGTCCTTGTGGCACCTTAGAGACTAAGAAATTTATTTGGGCATAAGCTTTCATGGGCTATTCAGTATCATGGCAACAGGGGAGAAGCCAATGGCTAACCAGCAAATCTCCCAGGCATTTGACAAACACTTCCTTTCTTGTCTGCATTACAAGAAATAAGCTAGTTTCCTTTCCTTATCAATGGGAGGGTGGTTCTGCGCTCGGAGCCTGGACGCTGCATTCCTTCCAATGAATGTTCCCTCACGCCTGTATCTCCTCCCATTAAGGGCTAGGATTTATAGAGCCAAAGCACCATAACCATACCACCTCTCCGGCCCCGGCCTGGGGCTGTCTGGCCAACCGTGCTAAGAAGAAAACGTGCAGTTGATTATGACTATGTGTCCCTGAGCCGTGACCTGTTGTTCTTAACCAGAAGAATCAGGCCTGGCAGTCAGGAAGGGGATGCTGCCACCTCCACTGCAGCCCCAGGACGTGAGCCAGGAGCACTCCCAGCAGCTGCTTCTCTTCCCCGCTGCTGCTCAGCAGCTCCCCCGCAGCCACCAGCTGTAGTACAGGAGCTCTGCTCCTTTGCCTTCTGCCCTACTGGACGGTGGGAGCCCCGGTGATCTTCTGGCTCTGCCTGAGCCTGGGGAAGCCTCTGGCAAGGTTGGCTACCCTAGCTCACGTCCAGGCAGCCCAAAAGAGAGGGTAGCCTAGGGGGTAGAAGAAGCCAAGAATCAACCACCAGTTGCAGTTCCCAGGTGCTCCAGCCAAGCTCAGGATCGCAGTGGCAGCCACCCCCTCCTCCATCAGCCCAGGGGTGCAGTGAGGGAGATACAGTGGCCAGCTACACTGCCGGCTCTACGCCTACTGGGCACACAGCACGGCACTGACTGAGCCAGGACTGGAACTCGTGTGTTCCGGGCCCCTGGCCCCAGCCGTGCTGCCTGCTACACTGGGAGCTAATTGTTATTATCGGCATCACTGTAGCAGCTAGGATCCCAGGCACGACCCATGAGACATGAGCGCTGCAGGGCTTCCAGTAATGAATGGCCAGGGCCTCCTGCAGCAGCCCAGCCGTGGTTCAGTACAGACCCAGAGCAAGAAGGGCCCAATTCACTGAGCCACCATCACCACTCCCTGCCATGTCGGCGTCTTCCTTGAGACTTCCCATCCATGCTTTGCCCATGCCCTGCTTGGTTTGTAACCTACAGGATGACAGTATGAGACAATAGGGCAGCGAAACTCAGATTTGCTTCTACGTATTTTCCCCTGCTTGGGTTCTCCATGTGCAGACAGTAACCACTTCTCAGACACTGGCACATTAGAAAATGTCGGTTTTTATTTAAAATATGTTCACAGGCTACAGCAAGACAGCATCTATGCCCCAGATGTCACCCGCTGGCCAACAGGTGTAGTTATACAACTGAGAGTGGGGCAGAAAGGACATGAACCATTCACTGGATCTATATAAAGACTTCTGGATTACATAGAGTAAAGATAGAAGCAGCAAGGCTGGGCTGTGCATGCACCGACTTCAGCTGCCTTCCCCAGTCATTGATGCATCAGTACTTAGAGTTCCCAGCTGTGGTGCTGCATCAGCACACACTCCTCGGGCAGGCTGGAGTGAAGAGTAAGGGTAAAAATCGCACCGAGATTGCACGTGACTCACAAAAATACTGTACAAGTGACTGGCGCAGCAAGATGTGGCTCCAGACCAGGGACAGATCCCAGCTCCTCAAAAGGAGCTTCATGACTGCATCATTAGCTCCGCCCTGGCTCCTCCCCTTCCTTTGGCCACAAGGACCAAGAGTGGGTCCAGCCTTTGTCCCCAGCCTCCTAGGAGGGAGAATGGTGTGTCTGAATGGAATCCTCCCCCATGCTACAGGATTGTGACATCTACTGGGCCATTCCTACCCCAGGTCTTGTCACTTTCACTTCAGCCTGACCACGCTGGCGGTGCTAAAGGGCATTTCCTCCTTGGCTGAGGTTACAGCCCGTCTGACTGCCTGCTGCTGCACTCATTGACATTAATACTTCAGTGGGAGAGGGCCAGTCTCAGGTGGTGGAGGCAGGTAAAATGCCTGTTTGAGTGATTTCACTGTGATCTATCTGGGAGCTTACAGAAACCAGGCTGCTCTTATGTCTGCAATGCCTTGCAGCTGCTGGTTAGAGGACGCAACTCAGGGTAAGAAGTGCGTCATGGCAGATCAGGGACACTCATTTCACTAGCGTGAAACATTTGCAAACATTCTCCTCCTCCCCAAAACAAAACACCCAAGACACAGAGGGCAACAGCAGGACCGAGAGCTTCCTCAGGGACACAGGATTAGATCAGAGTCCAGTATCCTGTCTCCACGAGCAGCCAAGATTCCTTGTGCGTCAGAGGATGGCAAACCCACCTACTACTGCACCTGGCCAATTTGCACGGGTCCTTCACTAACCAGAGTGTTTAACATCGGCAACGGGTAGACATCAAAACAGGATCAGGTTCAGCAAGTCTGAAAAGGGGCGAAGAACGGCTGCTTGGTGCAAAGCTAAAGCAAGTGGCAGAATCGGTTAGCCAGCGCACACACTGTGAACACCTCAGTGCCCACACCCTATTTATCCACTACAAAGCTATTGCTGCCCCACACAATGGCTGATCCACCTGCTGAGCCTTTCAGGGTGTGTCCACACTGCCATTCGACACCTGCAGCTGACCTGTGCCAGCCAACTTGGGCTCCTGAGGCTCAGCTGCAGGCCTGTTTAATTGCCATGTAGACCTTCAGGCTCAGGGTGCAGCCCAGGCTCTTGGACCCTGAGGCTGCAGCATGAGCCTGGACATCTACACCACAATTAAACAGCCCCAAAGCCTGAGTCACAGGGCAGCTGTGGATTAATTGCAGTGTAGAGACACCCTCAGAGACTAGCTACTTGAGTGTGCAAGCCAGTCACTAGGAGATAGGGCGTGAACATGCAGCTATGAGGACTGTTCAAAGGGCCCCAGCAGAGCTCTCTCGTCTCCCAATCACATAGCTCATGGGATGGTCCCTATTCTCCTCCTTGCATCCCAGCTCAGGAAGATGAGGTCTTGGGAAGTTACTGGCTCATCACTGAGAGCTTTAATATTTGCTCATCTCTGGGTTATTGCCTTGGGATACATTTCCCGGCTCTTTAAAGATAATAAATACCGTTATAAAATTCTAAAGGATTGTGTGCTCACATCCCATCTCCCAGAGGATCTGAGCAAACTTGTGACTGGCAGCTAGCATGTGGCATTCAGAGGTATACTGGAGCGGGTTGCAGAAAGGGATGTAAAAATAGGAAATAAAGTCCTGTTCTCCTGCTGGAGTAGCTCTGGCATCCCAGCTTAGAGCTCTCCATTTTAGTGACAACAAGACTGGAGGGGAGAAGGACAAAAAATTGCACCTAGAAAAGTAAAATAAATGAATGCCAAAAGTAAAAAATGGAATGATTGGATGACAACTGAAGGCTAAATTGCAGCTAGAAAAGTCTCCAGTCTGAATTTAGTTCAGTCCCAGCCCAGTGTCAAACCTCCTGTTCCTGAGCTCGCAGAGAAGCTAGCAAAAGGCCAATTACAAGATCGTCTAACTGAAGTTAACATTCTAGACCTTGCACAGTGTGGATTCAGGCCAGGACACGGAAATGAAACTGGCCTAGTGGCACTGATGGGTGATCTCCTGCTGTCAGTGGGCAGACAGCCGTTCTCCTCCTCCTGGGCCTCTCTACAGTGTTCGACACAGATGACCGTGAGATATGCTGTCTGGCCTGAAAGAGAGGACAGTAGTCCAGGGTAATGAGGTAAAATGGCCTGAGTCCTTCCTGTACAAACACACGCAAAGAGCAGAAATGGGCAACTGCACCTCTATCACTAGACTCCTCACTTTGGGTTTTCACAAGGATCAATTCCCTCACTGGTCCCTTTTGGCATCTATATCCTACTGCTCGGATGACATGGACTCAAGTGCCAACAATATGCCAATGGCACACAGCTCTACCTATTGTTCAGTACATACGACCACACGCCTACCACCAAGATGACCCAATGCTTTGATGAGATCAGCTCATGGATGAAGGACAGCTGGTTGATGCTAAACCCAAGAAAAAGAGAGGTGATGCTGGAGGATGAAGAGTTTTCAGCCATGGTGGAGTCTCCTTTGGCTGAAGTTCACACCCACAATTGGTCAATTTCAGTCCATCGACTTAGGAGTACTCCTGGATTCCTCACTGACAACAAGCTCGCATGTCACAATAGTTGTAACGCTTTCCACCACCTCCGGCTGGCTAGGACACACCATCCCATCAGTCCTGGCCTCAGTTATTCACACCTTTGTCACCGCTCAGCTGGCCTGCAGCAATGCAATACACCTGGGCATGAAACCTGCAGTGCTTAGGGAACTCCGACGAGTACAGAACACTGCAGCACATCTCAGCACCACAGCTGCTGCGAGCACCTTTCCTCTCCTCTCTACCCTGGCTCCCCTAGCATTTCCACTCAAGTTCAAGGCTGAGTCCTTATCTTCAAAACATTCCACGGACTGTGCCAGGGTATCTAAAAGACCATTTAAGCTCTGGAATGAAGACCTTGGTTGACAACTTTGCTCCTCTGTCACAATGGAACCATAACAAGAGTAAAGGTCATCTTTGCAGTCTGAGCCTGTGCAATGAACTCCCCCAGCCAGGGACAAAGGGCTACCACAAACCTCGCCACTCTCTGCTCCAAGTGCAAGGTGCGTTTCTTTGACGTCCATTCTGCAATGGTGTCTTTATTTAATAAAAATAAGATTAAAAACACCCCTACCGAAACAAGACACTCCCCTGCACGTGCCGCTCCCTCTGGGACGAGGATAGGAGAACAAACACGGGACAGATGCATAGTCACATTGCTTAATGCCCAACTGGAAGGTGCCCACAGACTATGGTGAGGAGTGGGGTATAAAAACCTATATCGGATACTACATTATCGGTGCTTTCAGTGGAAAACAGCTGCAATGGGAGGGGGATCAGGAGAGCTCCCAAATCCTCAGTTACCTCCAAATGCTAGTGCTTGGAAACCTCTCTCTGTGCAGTGACGAGTGGAGTCTCAGCCCCACCCACCACGCTAGCCCCCAGCTAGCCGTGACAGGAACACATGATGGCACCCCTAGTTCTGCACTGCACTGCCCACCCCTAACAAAGGCCTTGGGACGAGCATGCTACTCAAACAGATCCCAAGTCTTCAATAAGCTCGTCATATGGTCCTACCCCTCCAGAGGGGAGTGTTCGAATCCTGCTGCGGGAGCCCTGCTTAGCCCTGGAGCTGATGGCAATGGAGCAGAAGCAGCTGCTGACCCTGCAGCAGTTGTGAGGTTAATGGCAGTTGAATGAGCTCAGCCCAGACACACAGAGGTTAGGCCATGGAGCATGTCGTTCTTTTTCTGCAAGTCCTGCTGCCGCCTGCAAAGCCCCCTTCACAGCTCTGCAAGCGCTGTGCTTTGAAGCAGGAGTCCGCATCACAGTTCTCCTCCCTGGATGGCACCATGCAACACAGCAGACACGGCTACATCCACTGCAGCCCTGTCTCTCCCCCAGGCATCCTGCTGCTGTCAGAAAGCTGCCAGCACTATCGCCGCATTTCAAGAGCTGTGGCTAACATGGTCAATGTGCACCTCCGCCAGCTGCAGGGGTCCTGATGTCAGTGTTCATAGGGGATGGGGTGAAAGCCGGGAGCAGTCCTGAGCCAGGCAAATGTGCAAGAACAACTGTGATGGCCAATCCGCAGGCAAATAGTTCCAGCGATGGAGGAGCAGAGTGCTATCTGCAAAGCGAGCCCACTCCCCACCGCTCGCTGGGACCTCATCCCCAGGAGCGTGGGTTAACGTCACTGGAGGTTTCTTTGTTAAACACTGAAAGAGATTCGTACTCCGAAAAGCTGAGTTGTCATTTGTGCAAGAGAGTGAGTCAGACCGTACCCCCCCAGAAATGATCCCGGGCATAAAGCAGCATTTCCTGGCACTTTGTTGCGCTCCGGCCAGTCCTCACGCCCTCCTTGCTAGCTGTGTTCCTCTCCTCTGTAAGATTGGCTGCCGGGGCAGGATGGGAAGTGGGGGGAGAGGGGAGGAGAGCGAAGGCAGGACACAGCTCCCTGCACAGCTCACAGGTGACGTGGCACTTTGTTTTAGCAGCGCTTTCAAACACAATCAACCCAAAGACCGGATGCCTGATGCACACACACACACACACACACACCGGAGAAGAGGGGATTGGTGAGTATTGCCGGCAGCACGGCCACTCTCCAGCAGCCTACGCACAACTGCTGGGCACATCCCTTCTGGAACGACTCACTGACGGAGTCCCGGGCACCCTGACGCCAGAGTTACACGAGCTGCTTGCTGGTGTGAGTGGAGTGCCGCGTCCTGGTGCTGCTTGCACCGTATTGTGTCTGTCTCCCACCTTTCGCTCCATGTGATCCCAAAGCGCTTCACACACAGAGACAGCTTTATTTAGTGTGAGGGGAATGAGGGGCTGATCCAAAGCCTGCTGGACCCAATGCGAGTCTTTCCATTGACTTTGGATCAGAGTCCTAAAGTGCACGGTTACAGTGGCTGTGTGAGAGGTGCTTCTAGAACGCTAAGCAGGCTGGACTCTTAATATGCATCAGCCCAGGCAGGCTTTTGAATATTCATGAGCTCAGCCTCTTCCAGCATTGCACTCATGCCTCCCATCCCATCCCCCTCAGCTCCATTGTCCCCCATGCGCAGCAGGGTTTCTGCTCAGTCCCCACACTCCCCAGGGACGGCGCTGCGTCAGGCCAAAGAGCACTGGAAGTTTCATTTAGATATTGACGACACAGAGCTTCCAGAGGAACACAGACATAGCTATTCCTCCTGCCCCATCTAAGGTGTTCGCTGGCTCCTGATCGCAGCAGGGCTACATCCTACTACAGACCACCGCCCAGGCCCAGCTCTCAACTCTCCTTTGGGGGTGCTCCCATACAGCCTTCTCCTGTGGTTAGAAACTTGGGGTGCTGAGGAGCCCCGTGTGGAGAGCATAGTGTGCCTGGCACCGCCATCAGACAACTGTCACTCCAAGCTCGGATTCAGCACTGCTGGTTGCTGGCCAAATTCCGTATTGCCTGTAAAGTGCAGATGCCTTTCAAACAGCCCTCCTGAATCTTGCTCCAAACTTTTCCTCTGGCCTCCTCAAGGAGCCAAATGAGAGGGTCTTATTCTAGCCTGTTCATCTCCCCACTGCCGAACCCTACCCAGTGCAGGTCGGCCTTGCTTTGCATCCGCTTGCGGACAGGCGGGCTGCCCTTTCCCTGGATTGCCCAGCGCGGCAGAGTGCATTATTACAGCATGGCATGTACTCTGCACAGCGCTGGGTGGGGCTCGGCTTTGGGGTTAGGGAGCCACCTCATCCCTTTATTTTCACCTCTCTTCTGCCCTGAAGGAACGCTGGCACAGGGACCGGGGTACGTTTTGGAAGGGACATGGGGCAGTTAAACATGATCTATGCTGCGCACACTAGCTTCACAGGGGATGTGAGTTGCACAAGAATCCCCGTGACTAACAGTCTGCTATTGCCACCTAAAGAACCTGACTTCAGCAGGTATCGGGCCAGGAGAACTAACTCCTGTCTGGCATTTTGCTGGAGCTGTAACTTTTACACTGAAAGTTGTTATGACAACTACTGTAACTGAGCTATTGCCCGCGTATGAACACTGGCACCTAAGCAGCGATGCATTTCAGGACCCGGCTAGGCCAAGGCCCAGTGTGGAAGGGTAATGTGGAAACCCCAAAGGGCAAGAGGAAATCCGTCCTGAGGAGAACTAGCTGAGTGTGGGATGTGTGTTCTGGGAAAACAGAACATGCCTCAGCTGTGTCCCCAATCCTGAGCTCCGTAGGGAGGGTCAGTCTCTGCTTCCGGGGCTTCTCACTTACTGAGATCCACGGTTGTCCTTGAAAAAGAAAACAAAGCAGAATTAGGAATAAAAATGATGGTAACTTGAACACTGAGTCATCATAGGAGTTGGCCCAGCGGTGTCCCACCAGAAAAGCCCAGTCACCTGTAGTCCGGTGTGCCACCGTTCGATGGATGCGACGATGGCCCAATGCTGGTGTCATAGAGCTAGAGTCTCCTGCTACCATGGTGATGCGGCTCTGGGGACCGTGCGTCTAGGCCAAAGCCAAGGCCCCTGGAAGAACATGTAGTTTCACTAGCACCGGGCTCTCGCCAAATGAAAAGAAGGGGAGTCCTGCTGGCAGCAGCTAGGGTTATACTGACAGTCTGTCCCTGCTTGAGCAGGAGTCTCTGCTGGTAGAAAAACAACAGTATTTGGTCCTAATTGTGCTGATCAAGGGCGCAGCACCTTCTATGCTCAACAGAGGCGATTCCTGGACCATCGAGCTACTAACTGTTCTTACTTGCTCAGAATCCAATTGGAGATGCAGCTCGAGCCGCTGTCCAATGAAGCTGCACCCAAGGCTCTGATAAACAGTCAAGGCTTGGGAGCGGGTTTGGTACAAACGGGTGGCTGTCGTTTGGAAGAAGTGACTGCATGGATGGCCTGCTGGGCTCCAGTCCAATCCCACAGCGCAACAGGCCCAGGGAGGGAGGGACGTGGGGGTTTGCCATTGCAAAGGGAGGCGTCGCGAGCCAGAAATAACGCGGAATAAAAGACTGAGCAATCCTTGGTTCAGACTCTCTCGATATTGCTGCCACGCTCACCAGCAGGACTCCCTGGAGATCTGTACACAAAGTGCTATTTTCCTGTCAAGGTCCATTGTGAGCCACAGCTCCAGGGTGACGGTCACCTGCAAACAGAGACACAGAGGAAGATGAAGGCAAGCAACCCCATACAGGGCCCTGCCTTCACTCCAGACCGCCCAAGGAACTTATTCCTGGCATTGTGCGAGGAAGGGGTGATGGGGGGCAGATCCTCTCTGTTAAAAGACCTATCACATCCTGTAGGGGGCAATCCACAGGTGCCATTTCCCTGCACTGCAGCAGGTCCCTGTCCAGCACTCCGCCACTGACTCTATGCTGCCAGGACGCTGATCTGGAGTCATGGAAACTACGGGTCAGGTCCTGCTCCCGCTGGAGTCACTGCAGGAAGATCAGACCGTAAGGTAGTCCTGACAGGTCCGCTGGAGTAAACAGCAGGGACATGTTGTAACTGCACTAGAAATGTTCTCCCATAGCCAGGGAGATGCTGATCCACTAGTGTTGTGCTGGGGGACAAGAGAGGGCAGGCATGACACAGGCACTTGGAGCGAGGCTATATCTGACCACAATCATGAGCACTACAGGGGGAATGACCCATCTACTTCTCACCCATCCAGCATCTCCTGCCAGTGCAAGTCTGACTGCTCTTCAGTGCTTGGTCTCATGCTACCAGGGGAAGCAGCACCAGATACTACTCCTGGGGGAATTTTGCACCACTGCGCGTGTGCAGAATTCATGTCCCCCACAGATTTCTTTGCTTCCCAGCAGAAAAATGACTTTCTGATGGAGAAGCAAAGAGAAGCTGCAAGAGCAGTCAAGTGCCACTCCCTAGCTGCACAGGTACATTGTTTCAGGCACCTGAAGCAGCCGGCAGAGAGGTACATCATTGCAGGGCTGGGGACACCGCAGCCAGTGGCTCCTACCCTAAGCTGGGATCAGCTGCTAATCCCAGCTGGGCTGGAGGCAGGAGAGGATGGGATTTCCTCTTCCCCTACAGGGAATGGCTAGGGCTATGTCAGACCCCACCCCCAGAAACTGCCCCCAGCTGCAGGAAACTCAGCATCCTCCCCTGCGTCCTGCCCCCATTGCGCCTCAGCTGCAGGGGGAGGGGTCACTGTACTGGGAGCTGCTCCTGCATCCAACCAACCCCCATGCATCCGGATCTCCCATACTTAGACACCACTGCCAAGCCTCACCCAGAAACCCCCTAGCCCTCCATACCTGAACCCCACCCCATTGAACCTCAACCCCTGCATCTGGAGCACCCTGCACCCAGACCCCCTGCCTCAGGACCTCCACCCCTGCACCCAGACCATCCCCCACTGAGCTCCCTGGACTCAACCCCACACCCTGATAAGCCCCCACCCTCCTGCACCACCCTGAGCTACCACATCCAGATCCCCATGCCACTGACCCCCAACTAGCTGCACCCAGACCCTCACCCCACCAAGCCCCAAACCCCCAGCACCCAGACCTCCTTGCTGAGACCCCCACACTCAGACCCCTCCACTGAGCCCCAACCACTTTCACCCTGCAGAGTCTCATTGCCCCTGCACCTGGAACCCCCCCCCCCCGCAAATGAGTCTGTGTGCATCCAGATCCCCCCACATCTGGGACCCCCCCCCCACTGAGCTGCCTGCACACAGACTGTCCCACATAGAATCGTCTCACCCCACACCTGGATCCCACCCATACTGAGCCCCTTCACACTTGGATCCTGCCTGGATGAGCCTGCCTGCCTTACACCTGGTGTGCCTGGCGCAGAGGGGCAGGGCCCAAGAGTGTTTCTGGGGCAGGCCCAGGCCTTGTGCTGTGTCAGGGTTGGGTGCAGCCTCACCACTGACTCTGTGTCCCAGGGGTGGGGAGGCTGCAGGGTGATCTCCCACCTCTGTGCAGCCAGTGGCCTGTGCTCCCCACTGCCATGCTGGAGCTCTGCATTTGTTTATTGACAAATAAAACTTGCAGAATTTTAAAATATTGTGTGCAGAATTTATAACTTTTTGGCACAGAATGCCCTGAGGAGTAATTAGATATGCTGGATCTGGGTGAGAAGGTTGCTCACGTTTGTTTCCCTGCCAATGCTGGGAACAGCACCCAGCCCAGGTGCTAGCCTCAGGCCAATGGCAAGAATGCCTCTCACTGGCTCCCTTGGCTGGGAAGCAGCAGCCACTGCTCCTCAGGACTGTCCCACTGCCAAAAAACCAGTCCCAGCGATAGCAATGGGACCTTCCCTGGGTCCCTTGAAATAAAATCCATTCTACGGAGTTGAAGTCAGATGCCTCGCTGCACAAACTACAGGTGCACTTCCACATGGACGTGCAATGAATAAAGTGACCTCTGCACGGTGGGAAGGAGCCCAAGTGCATTACAGATGGTCCACAGAGAGCACTGCGGAAATGCCACCAGCTTCAGGTGGAAGGCAACTGTCACGCTGACGATGCACCAGAGAGGGAGGTTGTGGGCAGGGGGATATATGGGATGTGGGCAGGACACTGCATCTGTTCTGTAATGCACAATAGGATCTTTACTGTCCACAGCCCATAAGCAGGGCCCTTGATTTTATTGTTTAGGCACTCCCCAAAAACAAAGTTTGTACAAAAATGGCCGTGTGGACCCCCTATTTGTAACCCAAGGGTCCGAGAGCTGAGCACTCCCCTACCTCCGGTGCCCGCGTGAGAGGTAGTCCCGATTCAGAGAGCAGAGTTGCTGCTCCAGACGGAAGATCCGGAATGCCAGATATGACGAGGACACAACCAGGAGGCAGATCCTGGGAGCAAAGACAGACAGGAGCTGCGGGTTAGGACTGAAAGCCTTGGAGGCTAAAGCTTTGCCTATAGCAGAGGCTGTGTTTTCCTGGCCAGAGGATATGTGGCCCGAGAGAGGGGGAAGGGACTAAAACCAAGGGGGAGGTTTCTCTATTGGAGACACATTTCTTTATTTAGTTTGTGTCTTTACAGAGCGTCATTCCTTGAGACAGCATGAGATATACGGCACCTCTCCATCTCTCCACGGGGCCGCCATATGCAGCACGTTACCCACCAGAGCTGGGAGTCTAAACTCCTGGGCTGCATGCTGGATATACAGTCAGTCAGTGCTCAGAAAGCCAGCACCTGGGGCTAGACAGGTGTTAGCAATTCCAGTGGGCACAAGGGACCGATTCTCAGTTGTACCAAGATCTCAAGGCCCCTTTCTGGCAGCAGCAATAGGCCTTAAAGTGGTCACAAAATCACTTCTACCAACCATAAGGCCCATTTTACAGTGCCAAAGTGGTGTAAAGGAGCTTCAGTGTAAATGGGAATCAGGCCCATAAAGCAGCAGCTACGTAACGCAGCACCCAGCCGTTCAGACTCAGAATACAGCCAGGGAATTGATGGAGATTTCCCTTAAACGGCATCAGTGCAGGTGAAAAGGGGCTGGAAGCGGAGCCCCAAAGAACAGAAGTTCTCTAAAGCCACAGAACAGGCAGTAGCAGTGCAGGCTCTGCCCCCTTGCCCCCCTGCAGCAAGAGGCTGGAGGAGACTGGACTAATGGGAAGCTAACAGAGCAATCCCCATGAAGTGCACAAATGGCTAACGGTCCAGTACCCCTGGGTGGGCACCTTCCAGCTGGGGAAGCATTAAGATCGGAGTTCCCAGGCCTGGGGCATGGGACAAGCTAGTAAGAGAGCTTCGTACAGATGGCTCAGCACTCGCGAGGGGAGCACAAACACCCTCCACAGTCCAAGTCGTTCCAGGGCAGAGCGTGGCTAACGCAAGCTGAGCAGCCCATGGATAAGAGGAGCGTTTTGGGGGCCTCTCACCTTCTACGGATCTAAATCATTTTCACAATGCAGCCACCTTGCCAACCCTGCTCTCGTAAGTTTCAGCCCAGTGTGATTGCAGAGTGGCTTAGATAATAAATCCTGAAACAGGCCATGCTAGCTCAGCTGTGAGGTATTCAACATCCCTGCTAGGCTCTGCAGCCACAGGGCTACTTCCAACCTTCTGCTGAATTCCTCTGACCACGTGCTTTCTCCTCTCCCCCGCCCCACCTTTACTCCTCTCCTCTTTGCAATCAGCGGAGCTGGCTAACGCTGCCACTCCCATCCCGCACTGATGCTAGCCTGACCCTCCAGCGCAACACACTGGAGCTGTGCTGGGGGCAGCAGAGCTCCGCGGATGCAGCAAAGGCGGCAGCTTTGAGAATTCCTGCGAGGATCTGCATCTGAACCTGACCTGAGGGGAGTTGGGCTACAGAGCTTTTCAGTAGGGCATGATAGAGAGCAGCAAAGAACAGGGATATGGTCGTGTGCAGTGTGGAACAGAATGCCTGCAATCAGAGGCAAACTAGGATTTTATGGGGCCCTGGGCCAGAGCAAGTGGGGGCCTCTCCCCACGCCTTCCACCTGCAGTCCCCCCTGCCCCTCCTGGCACTCCTGCCAGGGAGTGGGGTTGGGGCATGGGGACTTCCCTTGCTCCCTTGCAGGAGCGCCGGGCGGATGGGGGAAGTGGGTGTGCCCATTTTTCTGGGCCCCATTGGCTAATCCACCACTGCCTGCAATCCCTTTTTAACAGTGGAGGAAGCTTCCTCGCTGGTATTCTCTCCCCCTCCACTGCCAACGTGGCTGTGTTGCCGAGAAGGTGGCTCAATCCCAGGCCTTCTCTGCTGCTGGTGTCAACTGCGATGTGGATCTTTGTTTAGGTACTCGACTGAGCCCACATGATCTCTCACAGACCACTACAGGACTGTCAGATGGTAACGACTTTCAGTTGCTATTAACTTGGGTGTGACTGGACCAGTGAGCCCTAGGGAAAAAGATCTGCAGCCAGTGCACTTGGCTCCCCACTCTGGTCCCACGTAGCTGTCTGTATGCTGACTGCATGCTTACAGTACAATGAAGATTTTCAAGAGCTGATAATCAGACGGTCTCAGCTCTGCTACATAGTTTGGTTCCTCCTCCAATTCCTCCTCTTCTGTGTTTATTGCACTTTCTGAAACAAAAGCAAATAGACGCCTAAACGAAACTGGCAGACTGATGGTTAATCCAGCTTAAGGACCCTATTCAATTCTCTGAACCAGCCTCGAACAGCTACAAAGCCCTGATATACCCTGCACTCCTGATCATTCACTACAGCTCTGTCCCTAGGGAAATGCATTTCTAATCCCCCACCCTTTCAATGAGTTTCTCTGCTTCAATTCCATTATACTAAGAACCTGTTCGATACTCACCACATCACCTGAGGGATGCCCAGCACAACTGAGCTATCTCCTTCGAGAGGAAAATGATACTTACAAAGTAAATGCCTTTAATCCTTTGCTGCCCGGTTCAGGCACGAAGGTACCTTCCCAAAGGGCAAATCCTGCTAAGACTCATGGCAGCCATGCACATCAAGGAGAGAAACATCCCTTTCAAAAGCAAGGCTGTCTGGGCACCTTCTGTAGATTTCCTGACCCACATTTCAGGACGGGCTGGCCAAACCCCTCTCACAGTCAAGGGGAACACGGCTTCCACAGCAAGGTCTTCAACAGGGCAATCCAACCAGAGCTAAGCTCTTAGACATGCTAATTACGCCCCAGGCTCAGCATTTCTCTTCTCTCATCAGAGCTGGATCTGAGGAGTCTGCAAAGAAACCTGCTGGCAGCTTTCTGTGCTCTTTCTGCCTCAGACACGTACAGGGCAAGAGCTGCATTCAAACAGGGATCTCCTCTCCCAAGGAGGCGGCTCTGTTGGACAGTCCACTTCAGCTGTGGTCTTGGCTAGGCCTCCTGATCTAGGGAGAGGTCATGGGGTCCTCTCCCTGAGTGCTCCACAGGGGATACAGCTGCAGAGCAATGCACAGCAGCCCCACATGCACCTTCGCCGTTGGTGAATGAGTGTTACATTCCACAGAGCCCACGAAACCGCTCTGACCTGAGCACACCCTTTGTATACACTCTCTCCAGAGCTCCAGTGGGAATATTCCTCCATCAAGTGGCCAGGATTCCCAAAGGGACATTTCTTCACACAAGAGGCAGCAGATACCACTTTCTCCTTCCTTGGAGGTCAGTGCTCTCATCTCCTGGACACTGTTTTCGTGTCCTCCACCCACAGACGGGCACCAGGGCTACACAGGAGCCAGAGGAATGTATTCTCAGTTATGCAGCACCTGGCAGAGGTTTGGTCTATTGGGCTGTGAGATCTAGGAATGCTGAGTTTTAATCCCAGCGCTGACCTGTATTCGTTGTGTCCCTAACCAAATGACGTCGCTCTTGTGCCTCTATTTCCCCATCTGTAAAATGTTTTCAGTGCAATAAGCCAAGCAAACAGTCAAAAGGAGCACAGTGGCCAGAGAAACGTCCCCAAAGGCCAATCACAGCAGTGAACGTAAATACACTGCCGGAGGTGGTTACTAGCTCTAACCCTCTGTCCCCAGCATCCCTCACCTGATACCAGGGGCTCCTCGGAATTAAAAGAGCTCTCCTTGGTGCTGAGGCTGCTGATGGACGCTCGGTGGATGCACTGGTAGTCTGCATCTGGGAGAGATAGGGAGAGAGATGCTGGGGAAACCTTCCTCCACTTCACTTCTGGGACGATCACCTCCTGTGGAAGACACTGAACATTAGCACCACACACCACCACCCCCACTGCCGGCAGGCATCCGAGAGAGCCTGGGCCTCCAGCACAGACCATCCAACACAGGAAGCAGTTTCTAGGAGAGGATCTAAGCCCAGGGTTCTCACTCTGTGAGGCACGTATCTGCTGGGCAGCTGTCTCCAGCCTGTTCTGCACAGCTGCGACGCCCTCTCAAGGGCCTGCCTGGGCTGCCACTACCAGTCACATTCTCTTTGCTTGGATTAGCAGCCTCAGAGACACTAGAAGCACAATACAGATTCTTTATCAAGTGTTGGAGCTGGATTCGTGCCAGGATAGAAAAGCACCAGGGTGGGGGGCAGGAGGGCGTCCTTCCCAGAGCAGACAGGGCTCGGAGAGCAGGTCCATGGCGGAAATACTGGGTGAGATTTTCAGAGCAACCTCAGGGTTTAGACAGATCTCCATTAATCTTAATGGAAGGAAGGGACCATTCTGATCAGCGGGTCTGACCTGCTGCACAACACAGGCCAGAGAACCTGACCCAGGATACCTTGTCGCACTCTCCATCCTGGCTAGCAGCACTTCTGACCCCCCTCGACTCTCTCCCAGGGCACCCCTGCAGTCTCAAGCCTTGTGCCTGCATCTCCTTGGGGTGGACTCCCACTCGTTTCCCGCTCTCAGCCTGGGTCTTGGACTGCAGCGCCCTGTTCCCCAGCCTTGAGTGCTCAGCAGGTCTGATGGGGCGTGGCACCTGCACGTCGCCCTGTGACGGCGTGAATGCAGGGACCAGAGAGTTCTCTTCGAGCATTGTTCCATCTTAACAGCAGGGACACAGCAATGCATAAGAGAAACAGGGTTTTAAAACAACAGTGCGAAGAAGAGCTCTATCTAGCTCAAAGCCGCTCTGTCTCTCTCACCAAGAGAAGCTGGTCCAGTAAAAGATCTTGCCTCACCCCCCTGTCTCTCGACTATTCGGGGACGAGGTGGCTAGGCCACTACCAGGACCATTCCAATAGCCCAGGTAGCGCTGCAGTTCCTAGCGCAATAACCAGGTCAGATACAAGAGGCACAAACCCTCACAGCTCAGCCCCACGGCCGCCACGCTCTAGCTCGGCCGCAAGTTACTGGGCTTATCTTTCAGGCACACGGCCAATCTTGCTTTAAAAGATTCCCAAGTGACGGAGAATCTGCCATATCCCTGGTAAAGTTGCCCAACAGTTAATTACCCTCAGCATTAAAAATCTCCCCTACAGCCTCCACGAAGCATAAACAAAAGAGTGAATTTAAAAATCTTTCAGCATGTACAATTTGTGGCACTGCTACCACCCCCTCCTATGCGATTTCAAACCCAGCTACGCTCCAGCAGACCTGGGCAGATGCAGTTGTTTTATAAATATTTTGACAGATAAATTATATATTGCACAACTTATTTCTGGAGCTCACTATAAAACTCTTCCTAGTCAAACAATGCTAGAGCCTGAGCCAGATTTCTTGCTGGGGTTTAAACGCTTTGTCCCTTTCAGATGTTACCCCAGCCTTGCACTACCAAGGTGCAAGCAATCAAATCAACTCACACCCCCTTTTTCACAACTGCAAACTCTACACTGTGCATCTTGCCTGCCAGTCGCCTGCAGTGAGTGTGCGCCTTTGAATCCTTCCTTGGCGGATGCATGGCCTTATGCTGGAGCCTATGGAGGCCTCTCTGGGGAGCTGAGGTACCGAGACGTCAGGCTGAGTGTACAGCGTTGAATGGTGAGCAAGAACCAGAAGTACTGCAGAGGGTCAGCGATCAGACCAATGTGTCGTGTTTTTCTTTGGCTAAGTGGCTGCACTGCTGATCTGTACCTTCTGCTTGGTTTGCTTACATTAATTCTACAGCTGCAGTAGCCTATCAGCATCTGGAGAGGTGGGCCTCCCTTCACCCCACGCAGATTTCTGCTATTTGGGGGCTATGGAGGGGACCTGACTAAAACACTTCCCAGTTCTCATGCTCACTAGCCAAGTTAAAAATACTGCTTTTGCTTCCTTAATTCTGGAAGTGGAAATTTAAGAGGAGATTCAAATCTCACACTGCTGGAAAACAAGAGAAACTATGCTGGTCTTGCGTTGTTTCCAGTTGGTAGCTCTCAGATGTGGAGGGCAGCCCTTCCTCCTTGGGAAGTCTGCTCTCCACCCCCTTTGGGTTTGAGGAACCCCATGCAGCGGCTGGGAGAGGCGAAGAGCCATCTCTGTGCTGAATCACGTAGGGGCCCCAGTGGGCGGGTGATGGGTGAAGCAATGGCAGGATTGGGCCCTTGCTCTGGGGTGGGGGAACAGTGCCTGGTGTGTGCTGGCTGGGAGATGGGGAGTTCACACAGCCACTCCTTGCTAGGAATAAACTGGCCCCTGTCCAGTCCTGACATGGAGCGGTTGACAGCCACTCCGAGGTGCCACACAATGGGATTTGGACACGAGGCTGTTCTGCTCCGCTCTCCCCATCCTGGTCATCAGCTCCTGCGAGTGTTTGTGGGGAGGGGCCAGTGTCTAGGCCGCTCTGCGGATGTGTGTGCTGAGCCACAGCAAGCTGCGCTGAGCATAAATCCGACTGCCCTGGGCACCTGGAGGGTAGAGGCAGGGTCCTGGTGTGTGCCCTGTGTCAGCCCAGCTCCCCCCGTGCCTCACCCCAGCAGCCAACTGGAAACACCACAAGCCCTGCTCCCTTGTTTTCCAGCCCCCTCGGCTCCCCTTTCTGTGCCGAGACTGGAGAATACAGAGCTCGCGCAGCTGTGTGGGTGAAGTCAGCCCAGGCTAGGGTTTTACAAATGCTTCTTCCATGTGCCAGAGATCCAGAGGTGAGAGGGACGCTCAGAGCCCTGCCAACAGCTCCTCAGACAAGAGGTCTGCTGCATTCCCCTTGACACAGTAGTGAGGAGGGGGAGTAGCAACTGCACCAAGCAGTTAAAGCTATAGACTGATCTGCAGGGAGAGGGACTCATGGGATAGCTTGTCCTTTCCTCCACCTCCTCCTGAACTGGCCAGGTCACTGGTCAGCTTCCAATAAGCCAACCAACCCCTGCACTGGTGTGTGTTCTAGGAGGATGAATCAAGTCATTGTCTTCAAACGAGGGGTCTTCTCTGGAGACTCCTCTTCCTACCCCACCAATTCATCGTCCTCTGCCTCCGGGCTTCTCTCTGCCCTGGAGATTGGATGTGCTCCCTGCAGAGTCCAGCACGGCTCCTGTTAGTCCTTCCTTCCTGCCCCATGGCAGGAGGCGGCTGTTCTGTTAGGCCAGGGAGCAAAAGCCCCACTCGAAGGATCTACACGAGAGGCATCTTGGTGCAAATCACTCACACATGAGCACTGAGTGATTCCCAGAAACCATGTCCACAATGGGTTGCGGAGAAAGCTGTCAGGATGGATTCCTCACGCTCAGCAGCACTACACGACCTGAACTTCCGGCCAGCTGCCAACAATACATATGCTGTCCCTAAATATGCTGTCCCTAAAGCATAACATAGAATATGGTCTCAGGTAAGATGCTGCCAGCTTCTTCAAGTTGGCGCCTTAACCCCCAGCCTCCCTGGAAGCTCTGCTGGATGTGCTGCTCTACTTCAAATCCCAGGCTAGAAAACAAGGTGGGATTTGTGCTCTGGGAATTCCAGCCTGGGGAGCAAAGCATCTCTGTGGCACACAAGAAGGTGCATTGCAAATACTAAGCGTGCAATTGGTCTTACAGATCCTTGTTGGAGGCAGGTAGCTTCACTCGGGCTGTTAAGGGCTTCAGCTACAACAGGACCTTTTAACCGGCAGTTCCTATGCTATTACCCATAATCTTGCCTTGTTCACACTCACCATTAACTTTATCTATAGGCCAGAGCAGCTGTCCCTCATGGGAGGCCTGACTCCTGGAAACTCTGAGCACTTTATGGTGCATTAGGGAAATGGCTAACAGATAATAACCAGTTACTTGGCAAAGTAGAAAATAACTGGCCATGATAAAAGATGATTATCAACACAGTTGTAAAACCAATACAAGAGCTGCAAAAGGATTATTAATCACTGAAAGGGCCTCTGCAGCGTGGCATGAGACCACATGACAGGCCATGTAACATAAGGAGAGGTGAGCAGAAACAGGGCAATGTCTGCTCACATGGACAGAGACACTGTCTAGATCACCTCAATGAGCTGCCTCCCTGAGATCCAGGTGAGAAAACCTACCCCAATGCTGGAACAGCTTTCAGAATGGATTCTGAGCCACTGACAAGCGCGCCAGGGCTTCCCTGACACTGTCACAGCCAGCAACGAGAGCGCACGGAAAGGAAACGTACGTGGATCCTGCTCTGAGTGGATGAAGCAGACACAGCTGAGCCAGCTTGGGCCCACGAATCACAGTAGCCAAGGCTCTGGGTTCTCTCATTTCAGGGCACAGAGCCCTCACTGTGAGACAAGGCTTTTTAAAATTAGGCCCCAGGAGAGAAGAGTCATCCCATTGTTACAACAGGATCCCATTAAGGTGGGGACCCCAGGGGCTAGAGCACTCAGCTGGCCATAGACAGACATTTACTCTCCCGGTCACTAGAGAGACTTTGCAGAGAGCTGAAGGGCTTTGGAAGGCGCCAGCCTGGGCTGAGCAGATGCGATACTTTCCCCTTTAGCAGTCTGCAGAGATTATCTGACTGCTCCCTTCCACGGGGCAGCCATTCCCCCGCAGTGCACACAGAGAGACAGGTCTCCATTTCATGAAGGCTGTGAGAGCTTTACTTCGGAAGCTGCTGTTTCTAAAAGTGACGCAGCCTTGTGTGACAGCAGCTGCAGAAAACGAGGATTTCTGAGAGACCGGTGCATCTCAGTGCTCCTTGCACAACACAGAGAAGCAGAAACACAGCTTCTCTGGGGCACACAGCTACCGTGCGGTCACGAGCTTCAGAATCAGGCCATTACAAGAGAAGTCCAGTGGTCAAAAAATCCAACACTTAAAAGCTGTTGTCCTAGCCCCAGTTAACCCCTGCTGGAGACTCATTTCCTCTGCAGTGACTTGCATACCAACAGCATTGTTCGTGTATGTCAGTCTCTCTCTGATTAAAACAAACACCTGTACAACCACCAAGTGGTACACACACCTTATCTGAGTAACTTGTGCTTGTACTGCTGTAGCCCTCAGCTCGCTTAGCCCCAGGTCCTTCCAGCAGTTAATCAACATCACGCGAATGTAAAACAGATCGGAAGCCCTTTGGTCTTCCTAGAACACTACTGGGTGTTCTACCACCACCACCATTCTCTGACTTTCCTCACCGCGGCTCAGGAGGTGTCTGTATCGAAAACTTGATACATCTCAGTGAAAACGTGTCTTGACCAGACTGATTTATTTCAAAACTCGGGAAACATCTTTGACAATTTCCTACAAGACACTTGCTGTTCAACCAGCAACAACTGGGACGTTCCAACAGTGCTTGTAAGGTCTCAAGCCGTGCAGCTGCCATAGGGATTTCACTCTGGGAGCAGCACAGTTACCTGCCCTAAAGGCAGAGCTGGTCGGGAATTTTTTAACACCATGTTTTTTCGATTGGAAAATTCCAATTAGTGGAAAGGAAATGTCACAGAAAAAGATCAGTTGCAACTAAACTTTCTTTGGGAAGGTTTTTCAGGTCCAGGTGAAAGAGAGAGACCCATCACCCCAGAATAGTCAATAGCATCCTGGGCAGAGCACTGACATCCCAGGGGAGTGCCCTTGCCACCAGGCTATGGGGTATTATGGGGTGGCTCTCATTTGCTCGCTCTCTCTCTCGCTCATTATTTCCATGAAAAATCTGAAAAGCTCCAGTTTTTGTTCCAATGCAGAATGAAGTCAAATTTTGAAGCCACAAAATTTGTCACAAAATGGAATTCTTATTTTCCAGCCAGCCCTACTGCTGCCAACATCTTTGTGCTTTCTGGTGTGCTGGGATTTTCATGTAGAGTTATTTTCCCTGCAAATACAAATAATAAAAATAAAAGCTGATCTTTGAGTCTGATCCGTTGGTGAAATGGTTGAACAGAAAGTTTAAGAAGAGAAGAAGTTTTTAATCTATTGGGATTTTTGCTCATTTAATCATGTTCCCCGCACGTTATGAGTGTTTAGGACTCAGGCCGCTTTATTCAATTTGAAGATCTCCGCTCTAACCAGCAATGAAGAAGCTGTTTGAATGTCAAGCAGATTTTATGTCTATTAACCTGGACTAGACACTTGAACATGAGCCTTCAATTCAGGCATCAACACAAGGTTTTCCAAATGATCCCCTTCACACCATTAATATCCATTTCTGTCAAGTCACACTGGATTCTGTCAAAAGATCCTGCAGGCCATGCTAAAAAATGGAGCATAACCATGACCTTCCCTAACAAACAACGTTAAACATGATTTTGGCTGTGGGAGGAAGCAGGCAGAGGAGCTGGTGTTCACCACACTCCAGTGCTGCTTTTGGCAGGTTCAAAGTGCATGGGGATTTTATTAAACTTCAAACAGATGCTTCACAGCCTGCAGCATTAGTGCCCGTATGGTCACTGCAGAGGCATTTTACCAGGGGCATTCTGTGATATTCTATTGTAGTTATTGATTCCTTGTTTGTAAATATGGCTCTTACCAGGGATACAGAATCAGGTTCGTCTGTGAATTCTTTCAAACTCAAACTCTTCTTACTTGAAACCTGGAAGAGAGGGAGGAGCAGATGTTACCGACTCATCACCAGGGGATCTCCACTTCTCTGCTGGAAGGCACTGAATGGAGCATCCTGACTAGGACACTCCGCTGCCCCTCTCTCCCCCAGCAGAAAGTTATAGTAACTCTGGGTTCCAAAGCTGCTGGCGAGCCTGTTAAGAACACTGCCTGCAGACAAACTTGCCATGTGCAAACCCTTAGGGGTTGCCGCTCCTGTACATGTGACTTCTGGAGAAGGGTTTCTGGCAATGGGTTATTCCAATGGAGACAGAGTGCTCAGGCTAGACTGGGCTGGAGAAGAGGTGAATGAGGAGTCAGCAGCATGCAAGTGTTTGTTCTCATTTCCAAGACTGAACAAAACCAACATAATGTAAAGACACTTTGGCAACAATCTGGGCTTGGGGAGGATGTCAGGAGCTCCCAGCTTTGAGTCCCAGCGAGCCAGACCCATGACCAGGCTTTGGGTAAGTCATTTCCCCTCTCTGTGCCTCAGTTTCTCCTCCCTGTAAAACAGGTAACACTGTCTGGGGGGGGGAAGCAAAAACTCCTGAGGCAGAGTTATTGGGTTCCATCGAATTTGGCCGTCAGGATGAATCAGCAGAAGAACTCTACAAGTCCATGGACGATCCTAGCTCCTTACAGCCTGTTACATGCCAGAGGCACTTTTCTGGATTAAGCGTACGTCTGAATTAGACTACGCACCCAGATGGCTCAGAATAAAGACATCAAAAATAAGGTGGTTCTTTGGAGGCTGTTTATCCTCACCACCAGGTTAAGGACTGATGGATTTCTTCCCCTCAGACTTTTTTTTTTAAATTTCCTCTAGGATCTAATTTGTACCAGGGTTTTTATTCCAACATTTAAAAGCCCTGTAAAGAAAGTGTAAGAACACAAATCCTGGCAGAGCCAGTGTTCTTATGCTGAGGTTATAAATAATGCACATGCACACCATTAGAGCAAAGAAATTCCCTTGGATTCAGCCTAATTTATCAGTGACCCAGAAACTGCTGTAACTGGTGGCAGCAGAAATTCAGGCTCTCTTGTGATGCGACATGTGAATTATGTATCACGGGCCAGATTCTGCTCCCGGAGAAGACAATGGAAACAGGATCAATCCCAATGTTATGACATTAGCCGCCAAGTGGATTTTCCACAATGTGAGCTGCCACTTGACAAAGACCATCTTCACTTCCAGGTGTAAACTGAATTAGGGACAGTGAAGGCAAGGTTAGAGGATGGCTCGGACAGCTCAAGCAAATGGAGCATCCATAATGTTCATCCAGGTGGGGTTTGAACCTATCCCCCCCAACCCTGCAAAAGAAGAATAAAAAAAAATTAAAACCCAACCCCAGAAGTGAGTATGTTTTAAAGTTAAGAAAGGCAAATGGGTGCTTTATAAAATGCAGTGTATGACATGAGAGAGACACAAGGTGGGTGTACTGGACCAACTGCTGTTGGTGAGAGAGACAAGCTTTCGAGCTCTTCCTCCGGTCTACTCCAAAGGCTGCGTCTCTCAGCATGGTAGCAATAAAAGGTGTCACCTTGTCTGTCTAATATGCTGGGACCAACACGGCTACACCACCACTGTATAGAACCATGGGCAGTTTAACAGCACAAGTTAGGATATGTGATTCAACTCCCACTGAGAAGTCCAGTAGCAACACTGCACTACTGTGTGTGTGTGCATGCAGGCGTGTGCACACACACACACACACACACACACACACAGGTAGGAGGCAAATTACCTGGACACATGTATTTCCTTATATTAAGCATACACAACTTTCCATCTTCAAAGCACTTTAACAAATTCTCACTCCCCCCCATGCATGATCCCTATTTTACAGATGGTGAACCGGGCACAGAGAAGTGCAAGCTCATGTCAGTGTTAGATCCAAGGAGGGTGGTCTTGTTGCTGAAGTGCAGGACTGACTGCCTGATGCTTTTATTCCCAGCTGCCACAGATTCCCATATGACCCTTGGGCAAGTCTCTTAGGCTTGCCACACCTCAGCTTCCTCCTCCGTACGATATTGCTGACCCACCTCACAGACGTGCCGAGGCCGAGTTAAGTCACGTTTCCTGTATTCGTTTATTTGAGGGCGACAGATGGAAAAGCCTTATTGGAACATCCTGCCCATGGCTATGATCTGGCTCAGACATCATCCCACTCTCCAGCGGAGTCACTTCAGTGACTGCCCAAGAATGAAACATTTGGTGAGCTCTGCACTGCGGCAGAACGCACAGCACTCAGACAGAGGTTTACACAGCAGCCATCTATGTAGGCACTGGCTTAATAGGAGAGGGGATTTGTCTGTGTTAAGGGCAAGAACAGCTCAGCCGTTCTGCTCCCCGAACTGTGAACGAGAATCTGAACAGCAGGTTTATCCCCAATGGCCTGGACTCACTTATTATGAATGGAAACATTGAGGTACTAGCATTCCCTGCATGGGGCCTATCTAAATTAAGGTAGCTGGGGAGGGCTGGTTGATCTAACGGAAGATTCCACCTAGAGGAAACTAACCTCAGCAGCCAGGAACATGCTCTCTCACCCCAGGCCATATCTAGGCATAGTTGGAGCCACACGAGCATTCTGGAGAATGTTGGGGAGGTTTGAGGAGCTGACTGATAGCTAGGGCATACACCCAGCTTGATACGATCATTTGCTCCAAGGCACGGTTGCAGAAAAGGGGTGCTGCCAGCTCCCCCCCCTATTCAGGGAGGGCAGTGCCTGCTTGGCACTGGGGCCTGTGCCGTAGGACCGATGTCCTGGAAGCCTTTCCAGGTGGAGATAATCTCATGGATTTATTATGGTCCTGATTTCTGAATGCCTGTCTTTGGCAGTACTGCCATTTGCCAGCAGAGGGCAGTAGATCAGCCTCCCGCATGTCCCTCCCTTAGGGCCTGTCCCTGGGGAGTCTCAGCCACAGATGCTGGCACATGATGCTCCCCAATGGGGACCATGGCATCCCCTCTGCTCCCACTGTCCAGCATTTGAGACAGCTCCTCCAGCACTATCAACGCATCTAAGCCCTATGGTTCTGTTGGGGGCATCCGTCGGTTCCTATCATGCAGGGACAGCCCAATGCTCCTCTCTCATCACTAATCCAGGAACCATTAGTAACAGGCATTTGAAGCTGGGTCGCACAAAGTCACAGGGGAAGATGCTCTTGCTCCCGTGCCCATTCGAGCTGCTCCTCCATCGCCGGCGGTGGATGTCCAGATCACCCTGCCTGCATCTGCGCCACTGGGCGGGGGAGTCGCAGACCGGTGAACAAACAAAGCCATGCAACTTTGAGACATGAGGCTGCAATGTTTGATCCGTCAGGCAAACCCTCCAGAGTCCGCTCTGCAGCAGCGTCCAGGACAGCGGTTCCCAGGGGACACACAGGGAAAATGCAGAACCTTCCACCATCCCAGAGAGGGGACACGTCACACAATGCATGTGAGCAACGGATACAGTGCTGCCACCGTCCAAGCACAGTGCTCTCAGGGCACGCACCTCAGCCTCCCTCCAACCAGCTGGCAGGAGCTACTGGGTTTGTGATGAACTAGAAGGGTACCTGTAGGTGCGTGCAGACTCTCCTCAGCACATCATACACGCTGTCTCGGGAGATCAAGGACACAAAGATGTACTGAAAACAAACAGAGAGAGAGGCAGCAGTGAGAGGCTATCCCCGTTCAACACACGACATCGGCCCGGAGACACAGGCTCCTCTCTCCGCTGGGATGCTCAGAGTTAGAGCCAAGAGCACACTGGAGTTCTGGTTCCGGTTTCACAGTGTGAGCATTTAATTGCTCACCACCACGCTAAGCGCTCTGTTGAGATGCACAGGGGCAGGTTACAAAGAGCTGGTGCTGCAGCCTGTCGTGTGGCACACTCAGCTCAGCGTCATGCTGATGGACATGGCAACAGCTCGTTTTGCGAACAGAAAAGCCACCCGCAATGGCATTATGGTTCCGTGCAGAACACCAGGACCGGCGACATTCCACTCCCAGAGGGGAGACAAAACTCTCCTCCCACTCACACCAGGGGCAGTTTTGTCACCGACTTCAGTGGGAGCAATTAGGCCAACAGTGGGTACCTTGAAAAACCCACCTTTCAGGTCACTAACAAAGCAAATGTAAGGTTTAAGACCAATAGGACTTTGCTTCTATGTACTGTAGAGTGGCTTTCAGCAAGTGCTCAACTCTAATGGGTTCTAGAGAGCGTGTCTTCAATCAGCACTAAAATGCAGCCACCTCTGGGGTGGTATATCGGATTATCAGTACTAGTACTCACTAATCATAGAATTTGGACCGGAAGGGACCTCGAGAGGTCTTTTAATCCAGTCCCCTGCACTCATGGCAGGACTAAGTATTATCTAGACCATCCATGACAGGTGTTTGTCTAACCTGCTCTTAAAAATCGTCAATGATGGAGATTCCACAACTTCCCTAAGCAATTTATTCCAGGGCTTAACCACCCTGACAGTTAGGGAGTTTTTCCTTGCTGTGATTTAAGCCCATTGCTTCTTGTCCTATCCTCAGAGGTTAAGAAGAACAATTTTTCTCCGTCATCTTGTAACAACCTTTTATGTGCTTGAAAACTGTTATTGTGTCCCCCTCAGTCTTCTCTTTTCCAGACTAAACAAACCCAATTTTTTCAATCTTCTCTCATAGGTCATGTTTTCTAGACCTTTAATCATTTTTGTTTCTCTTCTCTGGACTGTCTCCAATTTATCCACATCTTTCCTGAAATGTGGTGCCCAGAACTGGACACAACAGTCCAGTTGAGGCCTGATCAGTGCAGAGTAGAAGAATTACTTCTTGTGTCTTGTTTACAACACTCCTAACACATCCCAGAGTGATGTTTGCTTTTTTTGCACCAGTGTTACACTGTTGACTCATATTTAGCTTGTGAGCCGCTATTTCTTCCAGATTCCTTTCTGCAGTACTCCTTCCTAGGCAGTCATTTCCCATTTTGTATGTGTGCAAATGATTGTTCCTTCCTAAGTGAAGTACTTTGCATTTGTCTTTATTGCACTGAATATAATGTAGGAAAGGAAATGAAGAATGACTATTTCACTTGCAACTAGGGAGGACATTAGACAGGTAAGAGCTGGGACTCCAGCCAGGACGCTAGGGCTGGTCTCTAACTCAAGGAGAAAAGTGAGATAATTAATTAGTTGGAACCACAAGTGCGGGCTTCTAATTTTCCCTGTAGGTGCTCAATCCCCACCCCACCCCTTCTCCCAAACCCCCACTCTTGCCTCGCTTCTTCCCGTCCCTGCTTTACCCCCATCCCCGACCCCATCCACCTCTTCCCCAGGCCCTTCCTCTGCTCCGCCTCTTCCCACCCTCACTCCACCCTCGCCCTGTTCTGCCCTTTTCACTGAGTGCGCCTCATCCCCACTCCTCCCCCTCCTTCCCAGCGCCTCCTGCATGCCGCTGAACAGCTGTTCTGTGGTGTACAGGAGGTATCGGGAGGGAGGGGGAGGAGTTGATCAGCGGGGGCTGCAGGCGATGGGAATGGGGAGTAAGGGGGGGAGCTGGCTGCCGGTGGGTGCTATGCACCTGCTAATTTTTTTCCGTGGGTGCTCCAGCCCTGGAGCACCCACAGAGTTGGTGCCTATGGTCAGAACAGTCAGAGTTTTGGTGTTAAATTTTTCCCCAAAGGCAGAGGCTCCAGCATCGCAAGGCCCCAGCGTTGTGTGGGCCATTAGCAGTACTGAAGCCTGTATAGGAAGAGTTCCACCTACTTCACCATTTCCTACCATCAACAGCAGGACACATCGCTGGCCACCCGCTTGTATTCTGCATGGTTACCCTCCAAGTGAGGAGCCCTGTTCCTGTGAGAGAGCAGTGCACGGAAATTTACACGACCCTTTTAGAAAGCAGGGTTCTTGCAAAGTTTGCTCGACTACACAGCAGAACAGAGCATGGATGGGGAAAAGTGTCTGGTGCGTGCACATAATCAGTGGGAAAATAAGTAAGTGACAATACCATTTTCCCCCAGAGAGCCCAGCTTAAAGTCTTTTATCTCCCACTGTTAAAGATGTCACTGCCAAGCTGGGATTTCCCAACAAGGGGCTGTTTTCCATGCTGCTTAGCTTTGCTCTCACATTTTAGTGCTAGGAGGAGGGGTGTACAGAAGGCTGGCTGTCTCCAGAAGTTCCTTCAAGCTGATGAGTTTTGCTACAGATGAAGCTAACGCTCACTTCAAAGTGTCTGTTCTATTATAGATGTGTCCTCCTCTGCACTCCGCATCCCTTGCACAAACAGCGACTTGTTTGCTGATTAAGTGGGGATTTCATTTTTTGAAGCACATTAACATTCCAAACCAGGTTTTTAAGTCTCAGCCTCCTATTCTCTTCCAGCTGCCATTCCCTATGGGATACCGTGTCCAGGACAAGAGCATCTGCAGGCTATATCTGATCGGTCATTCAGAAGAGAAGTGGCTGGATTTAAGCAGAAGCATTAGAGAATTCTGCTCACAAGTTCAGATGAACTGGCTGAGCATGCGGGCAGGTCACATGCCTCTTGATGTTATTATTTCAGGATGCCGAGTTCAGAGGACAAATACGCAGAGACTTGACAGTGTGAAAGGACTCACAACTAGAGGGGTTGGCACACAGCGTTCTTTTTAAATGTTCAGATTCAACCGTTCTGCAGAAGAATCCCCCTGGTTCAATGGCTCTCCCCATCCTTTCCAGACCCCCACCCCAAAATCAAATTTAAAAACATTGAAAGGTTTCAATTTTTCAATTCAAAACAATTGCTTGGTTTGAATTTTACTTCAGTTTGATTTTGAAAAGGATAAACTTGAAAGCAAAATGTTCTGTTCAACCCCCAGCATTGTTAACTGTTTCGATTCAGCCACCGGACTGAAAGGTCAATCATTTGCACAACTCTGCTCTCAAGTTGTGCTGGTTTGGGCCTTTGGAAGCCGTGGGGAAGAGCTGGCTAAAGCAGTGCTGGGGCCTAGGACATGGTGCTTGTCCCTTCAGTTCAGCAGTGTTTCAAAATCCCAGCATGGGGCCACGGCTGCCAAGGGGCCAGCTGAGAGGAGACATCGTACCAAGGGCCTCATCATCTGCGCTCTTTAATATTCCATGGGATCCTTTGCAGAAGGAACATTAGCTAGATCTGAACAAAACTCACATAACACAAGACGCTGGGCACAAACCTGGATAAGTCCCCCCCGTTTCTCTTGGGTGTTGGGCTAATGGGGTTGCCTGGAAGCCAAGAGGAAGGTAACCAGGTTCAGCTGGGTTTCACTTTGTGTTCGTCACAACAACAAAACATAGTTCACGGGCAGGGGAAAGGGGGTGAACTGAAAGCAAAGATTCTCCCAGCTGTAGTGTCTGCCCTCAGGCCCTAGCCAAATTCTAGTATGCGAATGACATTCTGCCTCCGCACACATCCCCTGTGGTTCCAGTCGGGGATGCGAATCTTCTCTTCATTTCCTGGCCTAAATTGTGTAGTGTTACTGTAAGCAGTTATGGTGCCAAGTATCAGAGAGGTAACTCCGTTAGTCTGTATCCACAAAAACAACAAGGAGTCCGATGGCACCTTAAAGGCTAACAGATTTATTTGGGCATAAACCTCCTCGTTGTTTTTGTAAGCAGTTAAACATCTGCCATGCTCTACCACAGAAGTGGCTGCACCAATTAAGGCCCATCCTTCATACCTTACTCACACCAATGCTCATTGCCTTTAATGGGTGTTTTCCCTTAAGTATGAAGTGCACGATTGGGCCCATGTTTGCTAAGCATTTGGGGATGGACTGGAATGAGAGAGGCTATGTACATTTGGGGTTAGAATACTAGACGAGTTGCCAGTCATCTCAGCAACGTGACACAGAGCAGCTACCCCGAGGCTGAGTGGGGCAGAGCATTCATGCTCCGTCACATCACAATGGTAGCTGTGAGATGCAGGGGAGCACCTAGGAGCCTCCTGTCGGATTAGACTCACACATGAGACCACAGCACAGCAGCTGAGTAGAAATAAGACCTCCAATCAGTTACCTTTCTGCTGGCATTGGTGGTGATAGCCAGCCCATTGGGCAGCAGCCGGGCCGTTTTGTGCTTTTTTATCAATTGAACCGAGACCACCGGGATAACCACCTGAAATGTAAAACAAACACCAGGTAAACGCACACGTACTATAGGTGGGGATCCAACAGGGAGGAGCGAGCACCACAGAAAAGCCCACAAGGGAGCTGGCAGTTCTGTGTTCCATGCAGGAACTGGAGACTATGCAGTCAGTAAGGCATGGGGTCATGCAGGGTATATTTATGCTGCAATAAAAGATCTGTAAGGGGAGCAGGGTGTCAGAGCTGAGGCTCCAGCCTGAACATCTACACTACAATTTTACGGCCCCGCAGCCCACAAGCCTGAGTCAGCTGAAACAGGCTCTGAAACTCAGTGTCGTGGGTATTTCTCCACCCCCCCAGTGTAGACTGCCAATACCCACACTGGCCAATGAGGATTAAACATAATACGAAACAGCTGCCTATTAACGGAGCTCTGTGCACCCAGTGCACTGAATGATATGGGTGCTGTGGGACAACAACAGTGTGTGATGGTCAACCTCAGTTCTCGCATTTCCTAACTTCTGAATGCTTGACTTTGCAACCTTAGTGATGGGTTTTTAACATAGTTCTGTGTGGAATTTCTTTAGAAATATGGTGATCCAATCTCCATTACACAGATGTCTAATTGCATCCTGTACATGATAGTAACCTGGGTAGCAATCATTGGCTGGGGACATCTTTATATTTACCGAGCAGGATCACCATACTCTGTGTATTAACCTTGGTTTGAAAAGGTTTTATACATTTTCAATATAATGAACACAAAAAGAGGCCAATGTCCAATACCTACAGAGCAGATCTTTGTCTAGGGACCTAGATAAGAGTCCTTGCACTCAAGGGCACAGTTAAAAATAAACCAGGATGTGGTTTCATAGCAGAATAACTTCACTGAAACATGCTCAACTTTGGGAGCTGACTAGCATTCCTTCTATCAGAGATCTGTTTAAATAGGACTATCCGCTGGTATAAATAATTCAGCGGTTCAGCACTGGTTTTAAAGGAAGTCAGTTCTTAAAAAAACAGAACATAAACCCTACACACGAAAAAGCTACCCATCAGCTACAGCATTAATAGGAAAATGTCAAATTACAACTCAAGCAGAGAGTTGAAAGGAAGATTCAGATCTGTTTCAGAATCCTCTAGGAGCCTTTGATCTTGAGGCACTGACAGTTTGAGCCTCTACAAATAATTGCAGTGTGGAATTAAAAAAGCAACACAAATAAACAATATTTCTATTAAGACGACTCGGAGGTTACCAGATACGTAGACGGCTCCCCCAGCAGTGCATGAAAATCCCCCGCCCCTGCTTATGGAGGGCTGATTTTGGCCCTACAGCATTATTTAACGGCTTAGGGCTGAAGGGAAAATGCATCACTTAGGAGAACATCCGACAAAGTAACCCTTCACTGGGCGCTAGGAGTCGCATTGCATCCTGCTAAGATAGAACCTGGGCCAGGGGGAAAGGAATGGTGCAGGGGCTCCTGTCTAAGAGCAGTAAATTCTAAGAACAATAAAATCTCTCTCTGAGTCAGCGCTGCTGCTGGCGTATGTGACAGAATGAGATACGGGTTCATTAGGCCCACATGGGACAGAGGTCAGTGCTAGGCAGTGACGGGGAAGGGAGATCACCGCTGTATGCTGGCGCTGGTGTTTTGGGATCAGACGTCAGGCCTCTTCCCAAAGCGAAGTGTGGTGGAGAGCAACTGTGCTGTGTTACCTTGATGTCCTTCCCGAAGAGTTTTGCATAGAAGCAGAGCCAGTTGGGGGAGATGTAGAGCCGCCCCTGGATGAGGATGTCTCTCTGGAGCGCACAGGAGCAGACTGTAACACACACACACACAGAGGTAGCATGGGGAGGGGAGAGGAACCCACAGACCTCGGATCCAGCCCCACAGCAAAACCCACAGAGCCCTGTGCTGATGCCGTGCCTGGGGACTCCAGCACATTGCCAGTCACCTGCCCTGAGATGCTGCTAGCTACAGTGGCCTGGGCATCCAGACAGAGATTTTCTCCCCCTTTCCGGGGACATCTGATGTTCATAAAAGGAAGAAACCAATCCCACTGTGCTAAGCACTGTCCCTCACAATTAAAGTGCGTGGCACGAGGTTGACAAACTCCCAACAGAGCCTAGGCTACGACGATCAAACTCCTTGGCTCCTGACCTCCAGCCGGGACTCAAAGACTGTGGTCTCCAGCATGCAAAAGCTTGTGTGTTAATCCGCTATAGTATATGGGGACCCCGTTGGGTTCTGCATTTGTCGCCTTCCTCAGCCTCTGGTCTCAGCCGCTGTCTGGTCATTGGTGGAACGGGGAGGGCCGCTGGTCTGACACCAGTGCAGCACCGAGGTTCTGTACAGAGGCCTGGGTGTCTCTTTACTCCCTCAAGACTGTCTCCACCACTCACCTTTCAAGACACTCTCCTCTGTGGGGATGTCCTTGAACAGCTTGTGGTACTGCGAGTTGTATTTATTTGGTGTCTAGAAATTAAAAAGACGGTCAGGTGGTCAGAAAAGCTACCTGGTGACCTGACAGATACACAGACATCAAGAAACATCCTGTAAACAGAGATTCAGCTTCCCTGTCTACCCTTGAATGGGACCCACCCAGATCCTCCTGCTCCAGAAGCCTGGAGCCCTGCCACTAGAGCTAAAGAAGAATTGCTGTGAGAGGTACAGGGTCTATGACACAGTGGGGCAGTTCCAATTTCAGCCAGTAGAGAGCAATGGTGCACACTTACACTAGCAAGTTCCCCATAATATTTAGTTCATCTAGAAGAGGACTGTCTGAACATTCGTGTGTTGAAACAATTTAGACACCAAGCCAACCAGGAAGCAAATGTTTGGCCCAACACTTTATCTTCCTCCATTATTAATGAATAGTATTTATTATTTGTATTTCCATAGTGCGTAGGAGACACAGACCAGAACCCCATCGTGCTGGGCGCTGTGCAAACACAGAACAAAAAGACGGGCCCTGCCTTAAAGAACTGATAGTTGTAAGCTTGGTCTACACTGCAAGCTTATGTTGTTATAGCTACATTGTAAATTCCTCAGGGCAGAGCAATCTAAGCAGTGTCTTCACTAAGCGCTACAGTGTATGTGTAGACAAGCCCATACTAGAGATAAGAGCTGGCTACAGAGACACGGAGAAGTACAAGGATGCAGTGAGACAATATTGGTCAATGTGATGGGCAATTAATCAAGAAAATTAAACTCTTCAGGACATACACTGAGCAATATATTTTTGGTGGCTTTTTAAGCACTATGTGACAATTGAAGCAGAATTGAAGAGCAGCAGCAAAGGTGGAAAGGTGCTGACCATGTCTCTGGATCACACAGCTGGGCCCATTAGCACCCTGGCACCATATTTATGCAATTCCAAAGTTTAAAATGGAACTATGTGCAAGTAGCTCACTGCTCTCTTAGTGAATCTGGTGCAGAGAAAACCTCCTGAGGCTGTACAACAAAAAAGATTTTACTCCTTAGATTAAATCCCTTGAAGACCTGAGAAGCAGGCTCTCAGTTTTGTCTGGGCTGCATCTTACCCATGTGCCAATGTCTGTCAACCGAGCAGATTGCTCCACTGCACTGGCAGGGTCAAACCTGACAGAAATACAGAGCTGGGTGCAGCAAGATACCGGGGCACAATAACCCACACACAAGAGGAGTGACACCAGGACACTACTTAGACAGTCAATTCCGCAGGGCAGGGGCTGTCTTTTGTGTTGGGTTTGTACTGAGCCAAGCACAACAGGGCCATAGTCTATGACTGGGATCCCTAGGCACCACCACAACATACAGAAACTGGGAAACCACGTGATAACCCATGGGAACTCCCTCAAAGCAGATGAGCCATTTGCACAATGCCACCCTCTAGGATTTATTAAGAGGAAATAAACTGAGCCACTCACAAGCAACTCCACCTGCCTGGCTAGGGTCTATAGTTGCCCAATGCCACTTCCTGGTCAATGGGCTCAAAGGCAGCAGGGAGAACCAAGAATCTGCAGAAATACCTGCCCTTCATCCACTGCTAGGAGAACGCACCCACCACCACCCCCCCATACCGGGCCCTGGCCTACAGCCACACGGACTGGCAGCAGTAGTGGAAGGAATCCAGCTTTTGTAGGAGCCACTGCAACCTGCCAGAATGATCTACCCCTGAACATTAGACATGAGACGTGGCAAGACCCAGACGCACTGTTTGCATCAAGATATGGTGTCTTCAGCAAGGGTCCAAGCAAGGGTTAAAGTGACATGATGAGGGGAGCTCCCCCTTCTTTCCCTGGATTGGTGAACAGAATTGCTCCCCCATGGGCTCTTTGGCAATGTAATGAAACAACAGCTCCCCCTCACTTCCTGTTTCATTCCACACTGGGACTGATATTCGCTTGTCAAGGCCTGGGGAAGGGGGTTCTGCCTGGTACTCTTTAGTAATTAACCACATCCAGAAGGGGAGCAGTATTTTGATGTGGTGGCTGGTTTAAAGCGTGATTGGAAGGTAAACTGAGGCAGCACCAGGGCCTTAAGTCAGACTAAGCAAGTCCTGGCTACACATCCCCAGTGTAGAACTACTTGTAATTAAGGATAGATTCTGTCTGTTTTTTCCCCCACAAAAGGCATGGTAGGTCCATCACAGAAACAGGAAAACCACAGTCCCTGCCCCAGAGAGCTACCATGCCAAGCAAACTGCTTGCTTATTACTGTCATCTTATTATTTTCCTGTATGGTTCCACCTCAACGGGTGGGAGGTTCCAACGGCATGCCTTCCCTGCCCCTTGCCTGTAACCCTTCTAGACACCGATGCATACTCTGAATGCTCTTCAGCTTATTTTTATAAATATTTCTGTCTCCACAAGCCAGCCCAGCTGCATCAGGTCTGCAGAGGTCACATTGCTCAGGGGTCTAGGATCATGTAATGAAAACCTCCCGCAATCAAGGCCCTTCTTCTGCTGTTTGTATTTTGTTTAAAATTTCCAAGGAATGTATCTGTGTTTATTGCAAACATTTGAAAAAATGGTGAAAATTGGTGCCAAAAATTAAGTTCCTAGATTTCTGGGCAAATATCAGGGTTAATACTTGGGATGAGAGGACAAAATAAAAAGCAACCGTGCGTGAGAAGTGGGCCCAGAAATGAGAGAGGTGGAAGGAGCGAAGGCACCAGCTCCTTGTGCTGCCTCCTCCATCTCTTCCGCTCCCGGGCCTACTCTAGAGGGAGAGATGGCAGCTAGGCTCCCTGTCCCGGCCAGGTTAGTGAGCGCAAGCTCTCCTTCCAGAGCCGGGAGCCACGTCCAGGCAGTTCTGGCACTTTTCTGTAAGGACGCAAGCACAGATGTACAGGTCCGCGCGGGTGTATCTTTCATTACATTTTGACAGGTTTCAGAGTAACAGCCGTGTTAGTCTGTATTCGCAAAAAGAAAAGGAGTACTAGTGGCACCTTAGAGACTAACCAATTTATTTGAGCATAAGCTTTCGTGAGCTACAGCTCACTTCAGCTCACGAAAGCTTATGCTCAAATAAATTGGTTAGTCTCTAAGGTGCCACAAGTACTCCTTTTCTTTTTTCATTACATTGCCTTACTCTAGCAGACAGCCTCGCATTTACACTCAGTCTAATTTATTATTTACATAAAACACCTCTACCTTAAGTAACACACTGGATTTTATTAATATAATCAGTATTTCCATGGACTTGAGTGGTCCAGAGAACAAAAAAACCGGGAAAAATCGAACAGTAGCTAGAATTTCAATAAAAAAGAAAACCGAGCGCAGATGCACGTGGGAACAGAGGCAAAGCTCTCTCAGCAAACTGCTGAATTCCATTCACTCGTTCTCAGCCGCTGTTGAGATAGTTGTTGGGACTGTTCCATAGTTACTGGAAAGCAGAAGCAGCAAGAAAACCTGTGTGCTTACCAAGGGCTGAGCAAACCCAGGTACGCCGTCACGCTCAGCCAAACACAGAGCGGCATTTGAGTGGGAAAGCCCATTCAAACCAGGACACGTCCTGAGGGAGGCCAAAGGAGTTAATTTTTAACAAGACCAGATTTATTTCAGAATGAGGGATCACCCGTAATTCCTCTTTCTAAAGAGGGATTAAAGTGCAGTGGCACCAGGGAGGGTCACTCTTCAGGCAGGCTCCACCCCGGCGGACAGGTGGGTCCCCACAGAGTCAGCTGGTGCAATGCCGCCGACTTCAACCACCTGAGACCTGCCCATGCCAGCGCTGAACTTAGCCTGGAGGAGAGGCCCCTCCTTCCATCAGATGAGGGGCTTCCTTTCTCTTCTCTCTTCCTTGTCATGCCCTAGGACATGCCTTCCACCACAGGACCCCTTCCCTCTGCCTGCCCTGTCCAGCATTCATCTGCCTTTACAAAAGCGAACAAGAAAAGCCACAGCAATAACTCATGGCCAAGCCTGAAGTGCCATTGAGCACCCAATGTGGACACGACACACACAAACACTCCCATCTTCCTGAAGAAAGCTCCTTTTCACATACAGTCCCAGAGGTCAATCACTGCGGCATGTAAGACAACCTGCCGGAAGGAGGCAGATGCGCATAATGCATCACCTGTCCCTCACGTGGTCTTGTGAGCATTCAGCTGCGCACCACCTCTGACAAATAAGGATGCCCAGATCACAGACCATGCTGTACCTGATCTAGATGAGAAAGTGGAGAGCAATTATTTGATTCATACTGTGTTAAAATGGCAATACAGGCTCACCTCAACCAGAAAAGCTTTTGGCCAGAGAATTCAGAGAATAAACACCACCGGTGGTTATGAAGCTTGAACAATATGGAAAAAAGTCCTAAAATGACACTTCAGTATAAGACTGAATGAAAAGGGGAGAGAAAATGGTGCGATTAAGGGCTGTGCGTGCCATGCTCCCTGCTCTGTTGGCACAAGGCTGAGATGTGCAGTTTATTAACAAACACATTTGGAATCAGTCAGCCAACGTTGGTAACACATTTACTGAGCAACGTGGCACTCCAAGGACCTCACTTGTCATGTATTATTTAGCAGCACTAAGGAGTAGCTGTCAACAAACACTATTCCAACACCAGCAGTTACAAGGCATGTTCCCACATCAATGGAAAGACAGCAGCATTAACCACACATATGGCCCAACATTCATCTGCCTTCTCCATAAGAAAGGTAGCTGCCCTGCAGCAGACAAAAGGCAGCTCTCAGCCAGAGGATCACTACTGTCAGGCCACACTGCCAGATATCCAGGGTGATGAGGAAAGCGCCATCAAGGAGTTAACATACTACAACATTCCAATGCTACTTTAAGGCACAGTTACATCAGCACTGTCTGCATTTCAGCAGCCTCACTAATGAACGCTAACCATTCTTCACAACGCCCAAGTCTGCTATTAGCTAGAGCCTATATAGTGCTGAGCGTGTGTGCCAGGAGAGTTCCCAGCTCAGCCTCTGGCTGCCTCTAAATGTAGTTATCACAAGGTTCCTTCTGCCATGTGGTCTGGCAACATCTCATGCCATGAAGATTCTGACTTGCAGTACGCTTGCCATGAGCTTCCTTCGACTGGGACTGAGGCAAACTGCTAACTAGGGGATCTCTATTTTGGACTAGATAGGCCACAATGCATCGCTGGAGGGGACCTGACCCATTTCTGGCTACAACTCCTGTTCAAAAGCTCTGCTTATATAAAGAATCCTTTACCTTTAGAGATGCTGGAGAAAGCTTACATCCCATAGAACCTTGGCTTCACGAATCTCCTACCACATTACACTCTTAGGAACGACTCAGTACTATTAACTGCTGACACCTTTCCCTCCACCTCGCTTCTTATCCCTTTACTTCTCCTCTCCAATCTACAGGAGAAGCGAACTGCAGAGATCACTCTCAAGTGCTTTCTTTACCTGCAGTGACTTAACACCCCTGCTTGTTCTCTCACAACTCCACATGCAAGCCTGTTAGCTAACTCAGCTATTCGTATCACAGCATTGTATCAGCTGGTATCTCTCCTCTATCAAGCAACATCTTGGTGTCAGTTACATTCACTATACATTGTGGGTTCAGACTAATGAGCAGCTTTTTTAAACTATTTCCTTTAGTATTGAGGAGGAGAAGTTCAGCGATGAGGTCAGCAAGTTATGAGGGATAGGTGGGGAGCCACGAGGCCCATGATGTTTGACCCCACAGTGCTATGGGGTGAGCTAGAGAAGGAACCTAGGTTAGCTTGATCCAACAACTCTGCCTTGGAAGACGTGGCTCAAAGTTTATCCACACACTGTGCCAGCGACACACCATCATGTATGTTTTCTAATGGGACAGACTAGACTGTTCACAGAGGCGGGATATAACCTACCAAGCAGCCGTCTGAGATGGACTCTCGCCAGGTCTCATTGCCCTTTGAGCCAATACAATTATCTCAGATTTAGTGCAATTTTATCACCACTTTATTTTATCAACGGATACTATACTGGCTTAAAACGGAGCACTGGGGAGAGAGGAGTTAACACTCACAGTGTGTCTACGTTGCAGTAAAAGACCAGCGGCATGGCTGGCTCGGGTCAACTGACTGTGGGTTGTGTGGCTCCAGCCATTGGGCTAAAAATCACAGTGGAGACGTTCAGCCTTGGGCTGGAGTCTGGGCTCTAAAGCCCCTCAAGGGGGGGGAGGGTCTCAGAGTCCAGGCTCCAGCCCACGCTCAAATGTTTACACTGCTCTTTTTAGCAGCTGACCTGGGCTCAGAGTTGGTGCAGAGGGTTTTTTATTGCAGTGTAGACATACACCCAGCCATTTACCCACCACAGACCGGGCCTGGAAGAAGATTAAAAGACGTAAGGAGGAGCTGTGACCGACACACTGCCTTAAAACACTTCCTGCTCCCACTGGGATTTCCCTACATACGAGTGTATTGCTTCCTCTTCTTGAGTATGCAGAGATAACCTGCTTTGAGTGGCTAAAATGTGGCTGAGGAGAGGCCAAAGGTGAACCACCTGTGGTCTCTGAGGCAATATACACAATGCCTCAATGATATCAAAGCGTCATGGTCTCTTACCAACGTCCACCTTGCTCAACAGGAGTTCCAAGTGCTGTCCAAATGCTGCGGATGTAAATAACTCACGTTCTGGAGCTATGCTTTATGGAGCGGATTCCCCACCTTGAGCCACGGTTCAGGTAAAGGGCCATTTGTGCGCATGGTGATGAAGTGCTACTGCAGGTCTTTAGACTCATTAAGCTACAGCAGAGTAGCTCAGGGCATTGGTAGGGATTTGTTTCCCCGTCCTACACAGGCAACAGAATTTCTCAAATGGCTCTGTACGTACACACACCCCCACACACCCCTGTATAGGGTAAACTTATAAATCACAAACTAAATATACTGTGACTCCATGCTAACAAGTGAGCATCATGTCAAAAAGTAGACACCACCGAGAAAGGCAGACAGCTGTATGTGAGCAGGAGACCCTCTAATTCCAGGGCAGGGGCTACACACAGACCCTCTGTCCAGAGGCTTTTCCCCTCAGGAGCCAGTCACACTGCTGTTTTGATAGGGGTTAGACCCCTATGTTACAGTGTGACACGTATTCCATAGCTAAGAGATGGACAGCCAAGTGGTGATGCTTTCCATAGTATATTCTCATTCAGGCAGAAATGCGTCTCTGACTTTCCAGCTCTCGTGCTCTGTAACACTGCCAATGTTAGACTGTGCTGCAATGAAACTGAACTGGGTGTCCAGCCGACTGGAGGCAGCTCCCGCACTCTTGGAGAGAGGTCACGTTACTGACAGGGGCTGCAGAGGAAGGTCCACCAGCTCCAGGCCCAGAGATGGCTGTGGTCTCTCGGAAGTGGGCTGTGGTGCACTGGGCTATCACGGGCACAACGAGGGCTCTGTGATAGACAAGGCTGCCAGTGCACACAGACTAGCTCACAGTCTTATCGTCAGACAGTACTCTGCATGCCCTAGAGGAGCAGCCACTTGAATGACTTTTAGGCCTCTAATCCTCATTCTCTCTTCTCCCCATGTGCAGAAATTGGTAGTGGCAGGAAAAGGGACTGGCAGTGTAAATACATAGCCTCCTGGATTTGTAAAGGCGGAAGATACAAGCGGGCGTGGGGGAGAAGAAGAGGACATACACCTGATCCTGCTCATGCCAAGGGAAAGGACGCAGCAGGTGCAGCAAAAGAAGTTGTGGAAGGATGAGAGTCCCAACTGGGGCTGAGACCATGGAATCCAGGAAGTGCAGCAGATGGCAGGGTTGGGCCTCAGGGGAGCAGCAAAACCTCTAAAGACAGCATCCCCATGCGTAGCAGGATTGGCCCTAGACCCTGCTCCCTGTATGGCACTCACAGGGCAGGAGTTCCTGTCCAGCGGTCAACACCCAGCTATAGGCACTGCAGAGCCTCTTGGTCAGTCACACAAAGGTGCCTTTGCCCAACACTGACCCAGACTGGCAACAAGACAGTAAACACTTATCTTCACATGGCCACCCATTGCATGGCAGCCATCACCTGGGAGGCTGAAGTAACGGTTCAAATGCACCACGGGCAGTGTTTCACCCCCGACTCACCGCTTCTCTGAGACATTTCTTTATTTCTTCATCCTTCAGAGCTTCATTCAGATGCAAACTGCAAGAGAAAGAGATCCTAGTTAAGTGAAAAGCCATCCATTGGACACCCCCACTCCTCTCCCCAGAGCAGATACAACAGAGGTATACAACATAATGAATGGTGCTGAGAACTCAGCCTGGGGCAGTTAATAAGAGAGCCCTTGAAATTAAAAGTGAGGAAATACCCGTGCGATAGGAGCTTCCTACCCCCCCCCCCAGGCCCCTGGTCCCTTGTGCACACAGTATAATTAACCTGTGAAACTAGCTGCTGCAGGAGACAAACAAGTAGCTCAGGGGAATAGAATTGGACATATATATGAGTCATCTGCAGTGACGCTAGCCAGGGTAAAAGATATAATGGGTGTAAATTCTTGCATTTCAGGATATAAGCTGAACACTAGCTGGAGTCAGGTAGGAATCTTCCTCTCATGGTTAAGTAGTGGACAATTTAAGGTGTTATGCCAGGTAGCAGGTATGAACCATCCAGCACTGGCCACCGCCAGACAGGACACTGGAGTAGATGGACCCTCTGTGCGATGGGATACAAATCTTTATATTCACCCCACTTCGGGGACTGAAAACTACGAGTGGCCTTGGGACCCTACTCTAGATCACAGCAAGGGACTCAGCAACAGGTCAAGGGAATTACTTGGTATGTTTAGCATCCAACCCTTAACTGCTAATGTGGGATTCTCCTGTGAAAGGCTGGCAAGAGCTTCCTACCTGCTGGGTTTCATTTCACATGCCAGGGCCAGCTACGGTTGTTGATAGAACTTGGCACACAAGGAGAAGGGCAAATGTTTGGCAGGAAACGCCAGGCCCGGCCTAGTTTAATAGGATTTCTCAGCCCTTCACTGATCTCCCACAGAGCACACTGGAGTCATGCAAAAAGTGTATTTAGAAGGCTCTACTCCAGTTATGAATGTCAGGAGAAAGCTCCTTCACTGACCCTGCTGCTGCTGTAACATGCAGGAACGTGGCTGCATCCCTGGGAGAGGAAGAGATCAGAAGAGGTTATGTGGTCACACCCTGGGAGGTATGCTGCACTGAGAGGGCCAGCACATCTCAGGGGAAGCTGTTCACAACCAGTACTTAAAATAAAACCCCACCCTGTGCGTGTCAGAGAACTAATTAGCTGATCACAACCAACATGGTTTCAGACTTTAATCTGTCATCAGACCCTACAAATCCAAACCATTTCAGAGCTCACCTGCCATCCAGGGCATCCAAGCTCTTCTCCTTATGAGGCGCCTCCAGTTTCTCCTGGCTGTGCATGAGCTCAGAGCTCTTCAGGGAAGCTGCTTTTTCATGCACCGGCTTTGTGCTGCAGACATACAATAAAACAGGAAGTCTGTTAGTTCACCAGCGAGGGGGGTTGGGGGGGCAGCGGCATTAGCTATGGCAGACAGGCCTCTAATTCCATGGCTTTGAAATCCTCAGCATTTCGAACCACTTCCATTGGCAGCCGAAGTATTTTGCTCTGCTGCATGCAGCTGCTGATGGAATTATAGGCAGAAGAATTAAGGCTGCTGACAGACCCAAGCCATGGACTTTCTATACATTTTCAGCAGGCCTGTGAAATCTCTTACCCTGAGCTGTAGCTCACGAAAGCTTATGCTCAAATAAATTTGTTAGTCTCTAAGGTGCCACAAGTACTCCTTTTCTTCCTGCTGGCTTGCTAAAACAAATAGCAGGAGAGGGAAAAGAGCTGGAGGAAGCGAGCTGGCTGTTAGGAGAGTGTTTGAACTTGTAGAAAAGCTTATGTAGAGATGGTCTTTAAAACTACAATATGAAACAACAGCTCAGGGCGACAGAGACCGCACCAGGCACCTTGCTTTGGAGCTCAGTGGAGACTTAACATTTGGCTCTTATTGGAGGGAAATGACATTTGAGAGAAATGCTATGGGCCAGCTCCCCAGCTGGTGTCAATAAGCAAGCATTGTTCAACAGGAGTCACTGAAGCTACGCTGGCTCACGCCAGCTGAGGATCTAGCCTGTTTCACAGATAGCTGGGTCACTTTTACAGCTCTTTCTAGTCAGCCCAGCTGCTATCCAAGCGGTCAATTCACTTGGTAGCAGAGGAAAGGCTGAGATTTACCCCTCCTCCCACTGCCTATTTTTAAGGTTTTTTGCATTTTATTGACACGACAGAGGGGGAGGAAGCACGTCTGTTTGACCAGAGAACTGAGGGACACTCTGATGCAATAAGGAGTGGCTGTGACGCACACATTTCTGCTTGAATGCAAGGTTTCCTTTGGGGATGAGTTTGTCATCCAGGTGTGAGCTCCTATAAATCACCCAAACCACTAGCGATATCAGCCCCACCTACTGTTCCATGACTCCGGCCTCAGGCCGAACATAAAGTAAAACAGACAGACACCCTTTCCAACACCACCCACCCTCTGCCGGAAGCAGCAGCTGCCTCCCATTCAAGTTTCTTATCTGCTACAACCAGGCTTATCAGGCAGAAGTGCCGCAGCATGAAGCAGTTACCAAACCAAACGCAAACACGATCCCAGGGCTGCCCGCAGAGGGTTATCACCTGAGGCCAGAGAAATGACACTTCCTCTTTGTACGGCTGGATACTACAGTGGAGTCTGGGTTCCTCGCTGCGACAAGGAAATCAACCAGACAGAGGCTAAAAGGGACCACACACAACAGAGGAACAGAAGGAAGCAGCACGGAAGTGAATGACTAATTAAAGATACCGAGATTGGGACGAGGACTAACAAAGTGGAGCTGGGGAGACAGCGGTTCGGGGCAATGCTGAGGAAGGACGCTGTCAGGCAATTTAGGTGTGTGTCTGCACCACAAAATCCAGTTGTGATCATAGGCAGTGGGTAGAATAGGCCAGGGAAGACTTGGCACTGCTGCCCACCCGCCACAAGACACCTGGGCTGCAGTAGCCCCACCCCTTCACCGAGGCCTCCACTGCCTGCACCTCCTCCACTCCACCCCCACCTCCGGAGGTCCCCACTGCTCTTGTCATGTCCCTCCTCCTCCTCAGGGCTGGGGGGAGTGAGAAGGGACGCGGAGAGCCAGTGGTTTGGCCAGGGGCCCAGTGGCTTGGGGTGGGGGCTGGCGGCTTGGGCCGGCGCTGGGGGGGGCGGGGGGGGCTGGCCTGGCACTTGGGGGGTTGGTGGCTCAGGCCAGTGCTGGTGGGGGGGCCGGTGGCTCAGCTGTGTGGGTCGTCAGGGGTATGGGGGCTGGTGGCTCGGTGTGGTGCTGAGGCCGGCCTGGCACTTGTGGGGGCTGGCAGATCAGCCCGGCGGCCTGGTAGCAGTATGTTGGGGGGGCCGGTGGCTTGGCCCCGTGTGGCTGGGCCAGGGCTCCTCCGGTTGTTGGGGGGCCCCTCAGGGCTTCTCCTGTTAGGGAGGTAGGATTTCAGGGCTCTGGCATGTGGGGCGGGGGCCCTTGGGCAAAGGGGCGGGGCCGGCAGGCTAGCCTCCACAAAACAGGAATTCACCACTGCCCACGGTTGTGATCATTAGGTCCCCACAGAGTTTAACGATGACTGGCTGACTTGACGGCAGACTAAACTTGCCCTCATTTTCACTGATGTGGTTGGCATCGCAGCAGCTAAGCCAGCCAATAATTAGGGCCCTACCAAATTCATGGCCAGGAAAAACACGTCACGGACTGTAAAATCTGGTCTCCGCCTGTGAAATCTGGTTATGTGTGTGCTTTTCCCCTACACTACACAAATTTCACAGGGGACACAAGCGTTTCTCAAATTGGGGGTCCTGACCACAGTTGTCAACTTTCATGCAGTAAATAAGCACCCGGACTTTCACAATAAGCCAAAATTCAAGCTAATCCCATTTCAAAACAAGGCCAAAACAAGCCAATCCCTAAGAACCCCAACACTCTATGGGACTAGATCCCCCCAGTGTGCAGTTGGACTGTGGTGGGCCTGCTGTGCACCCGACTCTCTCCCCTGCTTGCCCCTTGCTCCTGCTTGCCCCCCTTGTCCCCCTTTGCCGGGAGCTGATCAAAATAAAAGCAGCAACAAGCTACAACAAGCCAAAAACTAGCCAACAAGCAACTCACAAGCCAATTAAGCCAAAAACAAGCCCAATTTCTGTGTTTTTTCAGCGGGGTTGGCATGTCTGGTCCTGACCGAAAAGGGGATTGCAGGGGAGTCACAAGGTTATTTGAGGGGGAGGTTGCGATATTGCCACCCTTACTTCTGCTCTGCCTCCAGAGCTGGGCAGCTGGAGAGGGGCAGCTGCTGACTGAGGGCCCAGCTCTGCAGGCAGCAGTGCAGAAGGAAGGGTGGCAATGCCACACCATGCCATCCTTCCTTCTGTGCTGCCTTCAAAGCTGGGCTCCTGGCCAGCAGCCGCCGTTCTCCAGCTGCCAGGCTCGGAGGCAGCACCGCCAGCAGCAACAGCGCAGACCCCCCACCCCACACAATAACCTTGTGACCCCTTCTGAGCCTGGAGGGAGTGCCAGGATGGCCCTTGCCTTGCTCCTGGTCCCCACTTCCGCACCCTGCCCTGCCCTGCGGATCCTGGCTACTGATTCTAGCCCAACCCTGGGCTCTGGACTGCGGCTACCAACTCCGGCTTAATTCCTCAGGCCTGACTGCCTCTAGCTCTAACCACTGAACCCGACTGCCTACACCCTGCCCCACAGAGCTTGCACTCTCCAGTCAAGAGGCAGAGAGAGGCAGGCACGTGGGGAGGAGTTCTAAGGAAAAGGCAATTCGCAGCAGGGTGCGGATGAAGCTTGTGAGTGGCCAATATCCACGGTAAGTCTGAATCGGAGACCAGACTGGGCAGAAGCAGCGAGCACTGGAGAAGAGAGGTGGGGTGTGGCAGAGAAGCACTCCATTGTGTAGTCTGCAGAAGGCTGGAATACTGTGGTCTCATTCGGATTACTTGGCTTGGTGTGTGGGTGCAGGTTGGTGTTGGTGCCTGTGATATACAGGAGATCAGGTGGTCCCTTGTGCCCTTGAACTCTAGGACTGCAAGGAGGGGACGTCAGTCACCCAGGCTCCCAGGGAGCAGGAGGCAAAGGCAGAAGCATGAGAGAGATGAGCCAATGGGAACAGCCCTGTGGGGAGGACTGGTAAAGCAGGCAGAAACCAGGGGCAAGGCAGTGCAGTCCTGCGGGAAGGACGGCAAGGAGTTTGCAGATAAAGCCAGCGAAGGGATTACAGGAGGGGGGACTGGACATGGCCAGAGCAGCAGGAGGGAGGAGATCATTTTAGCAGCTGACAGTGGGATAAGATGAAAAGCTGAGCGTCAGAGAGGCTGGATAGGAGGTGGTTAGAGTGGCTCTAAAGCCCCCCCCTACACACACACACAAAGCTAGTGGAGTGGTTTCTTTGGAAAGGAGAGAACTCACCCCAAAGGGCTAAGGATCTTAGCAGCAGAGAACTGGGAAACTCAGTAACATGTAAGCAGTGAGCAAAAGGAAACAGTGCTTGCAGGTTGCCGAGGGAAGCTCTGAACAATTCAGCTTACAGCTCTGAGAACATGGCAGCAGATTAAAGCCTGGGACTGGAAGCTGATCCAGACCTTGGTCTGCTGCAAGAGTGCTGGGCAGGAGAGAGATAGGGAAGATGGATGCATTAAACATCAGCTTCTGGGTGGGGCAGCAGCCCTTATTAGGGGCTATTACCATGACTGATTCCCAGTCTTTCCCCTCTGATGCAACACAGCACTGAACACGCTGCAGGATTATACACTGCAGAGCCTGGATTCTTCCTTGTTTTTTGTCAAGTGGACCCTGGCCATTAGGTGCCAGCTAAGCTGGTCTCAGAGGATAAATAACCTTCTCATTCACCACCTCGCTCTTCCAAACCCTGAGTTATTGGGAGCCAGGGCAAGGTTACAATGGTCTGCATGATGCAGTTACCTGAGTTCCTGCACTGTCACAAAGGGTCCTGAGTGAGGTCTCCTCTCTGACCAGGGATAGCCCTGTTCTGGAGAGACTGGCTGCGCCTCAGACGGTGCTGAGACCCCACCTACCCACCGGTCACCCAGCTGGGCAGCATTGAACTCGCTCAGCAGACCTTCTCACACTAGGGCACAAGAGTGGCTTGTTCGTTCAATAACATCTGTTCCTTATCTTTTCTGGGAATGTATGTGACAGGCAACCCAGCTATCACACACAGATGACAGAGGGATTTTTCCCCTTTCTGGATAATGAGGAATTAGTCTCTCTACAGTTCAACATTTCGAAAATGGCCGATTTTTATTCCACATTGCTCAATTTCTCCTTTTTGTTTGTTTGTTTTGGTTTTGTTGCTTTAACTGCATCCAGAAGCAGGAAAAAACCCACCCGCTTCGGGTCACATGTCAGCAGGACCCTACCCGGAAAGGCCAGATGAGTTCCGGAGGGGGCAGTCAGGGGACAAGGAGCAGGGGGGGTTGGATGGGTCGGGAGTTCTGAGGGGGGCAGTCAGCGGGGCGGGGAGTGGAAGGGGGCGGATAGGGGGAAGGGACTAGGCTGTTTGGGGAGGCACAGCCTTCCCTACCGGGCCCTCCATACAGTTTCACAACCCCGATGTGGCCCTTGGGCCAAAAAGTTTGCCCACCCCAGTTATAGGTTGTAATTTCATTTATATAGTTATGAGGCTGAAAATGTGTCCTCATGGCTTAAAACAAGCCCAGGCAAAAAACTCTCCAGGAACAGAGGGGCAGTTCACACCTCATCAGGGCATGTATGGGACAAACCCAGCCCAGCCCCACAGGAACAAAGGATGCTGGCCTTGGCAGAAACAAAGGGTCTGTTGGACTCTCAAGTAAGTCACCCCCCTTCTCTTGGTCATTTTGGGACTGCGATGAGGTAATGCTCACCTGACCCTGAAGGGGGGGGGGGGGCAAAGCCAAGAGGGAAGAAAGAACATGATAAAAGGGAGAGACATTTGCCATGCTCTTCCTCTCCTCTCTTCCACCTCCATCTACAGACACCACCACCAAGCGACTAAAGCTCTGATCAAAGGGGAGAGCCTGGCTGAAGGGCAACCAGCCAGCCTGTGGTGAAAAACATCTAAGTCTGTAAGGGCACTGAAAGTGTTAAGATCAGTTTAGAATGCATTTTGCTTTTATTTCATTTGACCAAATCTGACTTCTTGTGCTTTGACTTATTATCACTTAAAATCTATCTTTTGTAGTTAATAAACGTGTTTGTTTATTCTACCTGAAGCAGTGCATTTGGTTTGAAGCCTATTAGAGACTGCCCTTGGGATGACAAGCCTGGTACATATCAATTTGTTAAACTGACGAACTCATAGAATCATAGAATATCAAGGTTGGAAGGGACCTCAGGAGGTCATCTAGTCCAACCCCCTGCTCAAAGCAAGACCAATCCCCAATTTTTGGCCCAGATCCCTAAACGGCCCCCTCAAGGATTGAACTCACAACCCTGGGTTTAGCAGGCCAATGCGCAAACCACCGAGCTATCCCTTCCCACAAGGTTGTCCAGTGGGCATAAGTGGACACTGCAAGATGGAGGTTCCTAGGGTTGTGTCTGGGACCGGAGATGTTAGCTAGTGTCATTCAGTTACACAGTCCAAGCAGCAGCTGGCCAAAAGTTCTCACTCATGTTCTGTGAGCAGCTTACATGCTAGAGCAGATGTGGGCAAACTACAGCCCACAGGACCGTCCTGCCCAGCCCTTGAGCTCCATCCGGGGAGGCTCGCCCCTGGCCCCTCCCCCACTATCCCCCCTCCCCTGCATCCTGAGCGCGCCGTGCAGCAGCATAACTAGCTCCAGCATGGTAAGGGGGTTGGGAGCAGGGGGGTCCTGGGGCAACAGTCAGGAGACAGGGGGCGGTCAGGGGATGGGGGGGTTGGATAGGACGTGGAAGCCCCAGGGGGCCTGTCAGGGGTGTGGATAGGGGTTGGGGCAGTCAGGGGACAGGGAGAAGGGGGCATTGGATAGGGGGTGGGGTCCCGGGGGTCAGTTAGGGCAGGGTCCCAGGAGGGCGCGGTTAGGGGACAAGGGGGGGGGGGTTGGATGGGTCAAGGATTCTGAGGGGGGGCAGTCAGGGGGCAGATAGGGAGCAGGGGCCAGGCTGTTTGGGGAGGCACAGTCGTCCCTACCCAGCCCTCCATATAGTTTTGCAACCCCGATGTGGCCCTCAGGCCAAAAAGTTTGCTCACCCCTGTGCTAGAGGCTGTGCGTGAACAGCCCAGGAGTGGGGGTTCTCACAGTGGAGCTGGGTAAGGCTGGCTCCCAGAGTCAAGGACTGGAGTGACTTAGCAGATCACCTGTCCACATAACACCAGGGGAATGTCATACTTACTCTCACAGCAAAGGAAAACAACCAGAGAACCTCAGAGGAGCCACTGCCACAGACTGGAAACTTTTACTGCCCGGGGAGTCATAGAATCATAGAATATCAGGGTTGGAAGGGACCTCAGGAGGTCATCTAGTCCAACCCCCCCCCACCCCGCTCAGAGCAGGACTAATCCCCAATTTTTGCCCCGATCCCTAAATGGACCCCCTCAAGGATTGAACTCACAACCCTGGGTTTAGCAGGCCAATGCTCAAACCACTGAGCTATCCCTCCCCCCTTCATGCCACTTCTCTTTGACATGGAGACAACGGGTAACCCCACACAGATCCTTAATGTGTAACTGCAAATGACAAGGCATTAGCCAGCTGGACGGCATGCCGGCACTCTGAGCTAACAAGGCACACAGTAGCCTGAGCAGTTCTGCTGGAGGCTCTATAGAAGGCGGCCAGCTGAGATCACATAGCTCTGCTAGCAAACAAAGGATGGAAACAGAATAAAAGGTCTACAAAAAACAAACAGTTCAAGCGTGTAATGAATGCAAACAGCTTTCGCCACATACAGTCAACAGCACTTTGGGATGCCTCCTACCAAACAGCTGCCCACATTGCAACTGGCACTAATTGGCTGCTGGGACTGCCACAAGACTGAATTTCTCGGTCCCTCCTCCACGTGGTCCCTCTAGAGCAGGGGTGTGTCGTGTCGCTGGAGGAACATGGCTGTGACACGCCGCTCTGGGCACATGTGGCCACCTCCAATCTGCAGGGCCCTTAATCAGCACTATATTCACCCACACATTGTAACTGAAAGGAAGTAACTGGCGTGGGTTGAGCGCATAAGGAAACGGCTGAGCTCGGGCTCCATACCACGGTCAGCCTCAAAATAACTACATCCTGCCAACTCGGGGAAGGGAAAGAGTTTCCAGAGAGTTGGCTGAAAGAATCCAGCCCCTAGGGATTTTAAATAAGGAAAGTCACAGGAGCTGAGTTCAGAAGAAAACGGATTCAGAGTGATTACTCACAGTCACAAGAGCCTGAGATCAGTAGGGTCTTAGGGTAGGTCTTACCCCGCAGAGTTAGCCAGGGTCTTATACCCAACCACCCTCCTGTCCACCCATGAAACGCTCTCACCTGAGGTTAGTGATGCTTTTGTAATGCCGACAGACCCTGATCGTTGGCAGGCGGGATCGAACCTGGGGCCTCTGGAGCTCAGTGCATGAGCCTCTACCCCATGAGCTAAAAGCCAACTGGTTGTTAAAATGAGTCTGCTCTACAGCCTTAGCTATCTCTCTCTCTAAGTGGTCTCGGTGCCACTAGATGGAACAGAACACCACACCCACTTTCACCCTGGGCTATCTGGCCTGGCTGGTGGTGGGTTAGAGAGCGGGTGCTGCTTTAACTTGGGCTGGTAACCCACCCACTTTGCTGTGAGGATGCAGGCTAAACTACCCAAGTGCTGACAGTCCTCCAATGCCTCCAAAAATCCCCCCTCCTGCACAAGTCCATCCTTCTGGGTAAGTTCTCCCACAATTCACTGGGAAAGAACCACAGAGCCGTTCAGTTCGCTGCAGCACAAAGAACCATGGGCTATGCCCCCAGAAGTCCACAGGCAAGCACAGCACGGCGAGGACACAGTCACTTGGGCAAGGCTCTGCAGAGGCTGGGCTAGGTTAACCTGAGTGCCGATCAGCCAAGCTATCCCTGCTCTGAAGACTGACCCTAAGATTATTGCCTCCTCTGGCTCGCAGCACAAACTCCCTCCCCAGACACCCATCCGGAGCTTTACGGGAAGCCTTCAGCCTCCCAGGAGAGGGTAACTCAGAGCAGTACACAGACGCAGACAGCAGTGCCAAAGCTCTCTCCTTCCATGCAAGTCTAGTAGCTGCTATCTAGGGAAACCGAGCTGTCACGCAGCTTGGCGAAATCTGCCCCGAGTGGGATCGAAACCAAAGGGACTTTATGCAGCACGGAGCAGTGCTTGGGCATGCAGGCCTCCAAGCCTTTTCAAGGTTTAGCAAGTCCTGTCCACCTAGCACAGTTCAAGGGGTCACACGAGAATAGGGACTAGTGCTAGAAAGGAGAGTCTTTGGTTGGGCCCACGGGCAGGTGGGGCACATGTACCCAGGAGGAGGGAGCTGGGGAGTAGGATGAATTGATTTAAGGCGATGGGCTAGGCCCGGAGAACCCCACATTTTCAGCCTTTCCAGGCCTGTGGCTGCAGCAGTAGGGAACTGCATGTTCTGCAGCACCACAGCGACCCTGGCCATGTTTTTTTAAAAACGCTTAAACATTAAAGATGGCTGCACCTCACAGGGGAAGGGCCAACCATGTTTGCAGGGCAGAGGGGTCCACACAGCTCCTGCAAGGCAGGGCAGAGATAGGCTGGGGGCCATTTGGCACACTCTACCCGCAATCTCTGTGTTCCCATGCAACTATCCCATTTATCATCTGAGCTGATCAGGCCTGTGTTCTCCTTCGGCTGCCAAGCCTACACTTAGCTGCAGGTCAGGGGAGCACAGCTGGATTTTCCAGCAGTTCCAGCCATCTGTATGGCAGATTCGCATTCCCCAGGTGAGGTCTCAGGGTGACTTTAATGTGTGTGGCAGAGGAGTCTGATCAATGTGTGTGGTGGATGAGGGAGGGGATGGGCACATACACACACACTTTTATTCTCCCATTCAATACATAAAAGGAACCAGCAACCATGTCTAGCACAAATCAGATGGCTCCCGTTCTTAGAACAAGCTCCTTGAACCCCTGGGTAACGAGCATCTAAGATTCTCTCTCTAGGGAACAGAGTTCTCACACAGTAAGAATCAGAACTTCCCTGTTTTTGCTTCCTGGATGCTCGGATAAAAACAAATCCCAAGAATGTTTCTCATTTCCATGCAGAGGTTTTCAAATTGCTAACATTACCTTTAAAAGAAGGCCACTTACCTCTAAGGTCAGTATTATTTGCTGGCAGGAAAAGAAAAGGAATTAATCTTCAAAAAGAATTAAATCAATACACTCGTTTAAGGACTTTAGACAAGGCTACAAAAACTGGACAGCACAAGCTCCACAGCAGGAATTCAGACAGAGAAGAGTTGCATGAAAGCTTCTTCTGCTTCACTTAGAAGCCTCTCACTTTGCCTGCAAACTCCTACAAAACATTTTGCTGCAGACCCTCAGGAGACCTCAGCCTCTTGCCACAAAGCAAAGCAGCACAGCTCTGTGCTAGGTGAGAAATCAAGGCAGCCAGCTGACTGGCGTTTCAGGAAGCAAACTGGAACAGAAAAAATAAACCACTTGCTAATATTAGACAACAGAAAAACAAACACTTAACTATATTCCACCAACACGTGGTTTGGGATGGGTTAGAAGTCCGCACACCTCCTCAGAAAATGCCTCCTGCCCTGCAAAAACTCAGTAGCAAGAACGGCTAGTGAAGCCAGTAAATGCAACGGCCTGTCATCACAGCAAACGTGCCCCATGAGACTGGCAAGCAGAGGCTGACTGAAACCCAGAATCGAACAGCTCAGCGAGATGTGCAGTATGAAAGGAGTTACAAAGCCCCTCAGGGTTACAGTTAACTTCTGAGCTTGCAATCAATGTAGAGTGATTTAACAATGTGCTCGGCTAAACTCAGCTCAAGATGGAAGGATGTTTTCGGACCTAGGTCTCTCCAGCTGGCCTGGTCCACAGTCTGGGGGACACGGAAGACGGTGATTCAAAGAGGGTGGGTGTGTGGCTGAGCAGCTCTATCTACACTTCCATGGTTTGCAGCTTGTACGAAATCCCATTGCCGGGGAACCCCCAATTTGGCCAAAGTAATAACATTGGTGTCACCGGTTGGCAAGATTCTCTCAGTCCCTGTGCATAGGATCAGGACTAAGACAGGCACCCACCAGACCCGGGGCAATAACCCAGTGACTGGCCTCGAGGTAAGAGCAGCTCAAGACAACAAGCCTACAAGCTGCAGAATCCTTGAGCAGCATGGATTCCTGGTGGTTAGAACAGTCAGACGTCTCAGCGAGAAACAGGCCTTCCAACCCCAAGAAAAGCTGAAGCAGAGACAAGCTAATGGCTTGTACCACCACTGGCCCTGAATGGTTAAGGTGCCATGGATGCGCCTGACTTCCTCCCACCACCACGTGACCCTTTAAGCGCTGAAGCCACTGTGCTGCTTCCTCTGGCAGGGCGGATTTTGCAGAGATACAGGGTTGCTCCCAAGAGGCGTTTCGTAGAAGTAGTCTGGGGTTAGTTTCTGATCAGATGTACCAGGAAAGCTGGTGTACGGGTTTGTTCCCGATGCTGCTACAGAGAGACATGCACACAAGCAGTAACAGGGACGAGCCGCCTACAGTAGGATCTCCAGCTAGACCTGCTCAGAGTGGGGGAAACTTACACCACTGACACAGGGACACTGCCAAGTCTGAGGTACCCAGAAGTTACCTGAAATGAACAGATTGCTCCCTGGATTTCTGAAGAATCAGCTTCCCTCTCCCTGCTCAAGAAAAGAGAGATGGCGGCGGGAGCAATCTCTGCCCCTTCTCTGGATAACCCCTTACCTAGACCAGTCTCCTCCAGTCCCTCAGCTCTGATCACATGAACAGCCCCAGAGTCTGCAAGAATCCTGCTTGGGCACAGGGCCCTGTCTGCCCGAGAACAGAGCAGAAGAGGACAAGGGAAAGTGCTACATGCCTGTGCACCATTGACCAAGCCACCGGCAGCTGCTGCCCAGAAGATTTAATGTTAAGCCAATCGCCCACGCACAGTCCCCAGAGCTCATCCTCCAGCCCCTCTGGCATTCACTCAGGAACAGGCTCATTCTTGCTTCCTCCCCTCCTCCACTCCCCTCCAACTCAAAGCCCTAATCCTTTCTGCAATGTCATCACAATACAGTGAAATTGTGTCTTTTCTTTGTTCTGCCCAGTTATTTCAGATCGCTCGGTGGCTGTTTCTCTTCTGATGTATTATCTACACTCGTCCGAGCCATCTCGCGTGTCCAGACAGGCACCTCTTCCTCAATGAGCCTGATTCATTACAAATCAGGGGAGACACAAGGATCTCACGGACTGCCACCAGGATGCTGCTAAAGGTGGGAAGCAGCAGAAGCAGGCCAAAGATCCAGGAACTAGGAGAGACACCCCTACTAAGGTATAAGCAGCCTGGGTTCATCTTTCTTCCACAAAATCTATTAGCTTCTTTTTGAGTCTCTCTGTGGTGTTGGCTGCCCCTTACTTCAAGGCCCTGCAAACCGACTCCCTGCTACGTCTCTTCGCGTTCCGATCCCACAAGCCACAGCACTTGATGGCCTGGTGCGCCCTGCTCTCGCTCTGCTGCTGGCTGTCTTCCACAGAGCTGTGCAGAGTTTTGGGGGACCTGGGGCAAAATCTGAAACGGAGGCCCCCCCATGCTTCCAAGAATTTTACCCCGAGGGGAGGCTGGCAGGGGGAGTGGGGGAGGACTGGAGAGTGACCCTGCATCGCACTCACCCCGCAGTGGCGGCTCCTGTCCCATGGGGCTGGGCCCAGCTCCCCACTCCAGGCATGACTACCTGGTGCATGGGGTAACAGTGCTACTCAGGTTTGGCCCAGCCGCCCGCAGTCATGACAGAGCAGCAGTCAGGCCAAATCTGCATGGCACTGTGTACTCATGCACCAGGTTGCAACGCCATTCAGTTTGGGAGCCCTCTGAAACAAGGGGCCTGGAGCAAAATTGTCCCTTCCTGCCCTTCCCCAGCAGCCCTGCCCTTCCACACAGCCCCCATGCCTGGAATCCTCTTGCAGACTTCTTCCAGAAACCCTATTAGCTGCAACCACCTGCTCAGAGAAGCGTTAACATGTTCTAGTTTGTTCTTGTGGTTCTCAGGCTCCCTGAGTAAAGACATCCCCAAGGGGGGAGCAGAGAGAACAATGCCGATCATTAAAGGATCTGCAAACCCACATATATCTGGGCCTGACTTGGCCAGAAGAGGGGCACTATCAGAAAACAGAACACTCTGAAATGAGTCCAAAAAAGTCAAGACCCTTTTAAACTACACCCTGCATGCACACCCAAAGCCGGCATCCTGGATCAAGCCTTTTACAGGTGCATGAGCGACAATCTCCCATGCGCTGGGCATCTGCATTTTCCCCAACAGCGTCAGAAGTCTCGCTAACTAAAGTTGATCTCCCTGATCCAGTTGTAATAGTGCTTTGAGCCATACTGATGAAAAGCACTAGAGAAAAGCTAGGAACGATTATGACAGCATAGACAGGACCGAAATAAAGCTAGGATACATTTTTCAAATTTTCAAGATTGACAAAAAGTGTCATGAAAGAAGTCATCGGTTTTTGACCAGCAATAGATCAAACTATGTTTTAGTGGTGTCCCTAAACGTTGGTCCTGTCTTAGACATGCCCAAGGCTTTGCCTGGGTCACAGAATATCAGTAAGGTCTCATCTACACTACAAAATGCAACTGTGTTGTAGCCAGGCCAGAGACAACCACATTGTAACAGAGCCCCTTGGCACAGCTGTAACCCTAAGGCAGATGAGGCTTTTAGTATCCAAGTACCTCACCTATTCGAGCTGCTGCACTAAAAGGTTGTCTGACCCCCGCCCCAGTTTTGCTAGTCTTAATGCACATTCAACACTTGACATGTACAAAACTGAACAGCAAAGAAGTAGCTGGAGTTTGGTGGCCCTGCCATGGAAGTTGGTCTTTCAGGAGAACTAAAAAAGAGGCACATTTGAGCCTACTTGCACCAACCCTCCTGGAAAGGGGCAACACTGGAAAGTCCAGAGTCAAGTAATCGTAGAAATGTGGGGCAGGAAGGCACCTTGGGAGGTCATCTAGTCCAGCCCCCTGGACTGAGGCAGGACCAAGTAAAGCTAGACCAGCCCTGACAGGTGTATGCCCAACCTGGTCTTAAAAAGTTACTGTGAAGCCAGCTCCTAGCCACCTATAGCTCTAGTTTAACCAACAAGAGGTTTGCTTTATTGTTTAAACACTAACCACTCAAGTTCTTCTTGGAGATCTCCAAGCCAACACTGCAACAGAACAGAAGCCGGCTTACAATCCTACAGCAGCTGGGTGGCCAACCTCACCCCCTCTTAGCTCTATGGAGGCTCCTTATGAATTGATCATTTCTATTACATGCCTTATCAGGACAGCTCAGTGAGAAAATCTCCCTGTACCGGATACTGCTGCGAGGGCACCCGAGGGGCGGTGGGGGGTAAGGGGGGCAGCTTCTTGGTCAGACAGAGAACATTTCAGGTCGACTGGTTGCCATATTAAACCACTACAATTATTCTCCAAATTCTCAGCCAGGACTGCTAGTTAAAACCGCTTTTCTCTGCATCAAAAATATACAGCATTTTAAAAGTATCTTGATCCATTGTGAGGCAAGACTGGTAATGACACAAAAGCCATAAAGCTACTGAAACAAAGACCACAATGGGAATCAACAGGCGAGGTTAAGAGGTTCAATGGCTCACTGTTTAAGGGAGAACAGCTGATGGGAGTAACGCTTCAGCACTTGTGCTTAAGAGGGAAGTTAGCTGAATTCTAAAAGGACTCCCTTTGTGATGGGGAGCAGCTGGACGGAGGTTGGCAGCCCACATGCCCAGCACTAGATGACATTCGGGATGGGATTCTTCCTTGCCTTGCACCCTGTATAGTCACTTACGTCACCATTCTACTCCGTTATTTGTGCAAACGACGGCACAAGTTGCAGGGCTGCGGAGAATCAGGCCCACCAAGTGGAGTGACATGCACCACCTGCTTGGAGTTCGACCGACAGTCCAGACACACATTGTTACAGAAGGGATGTGTGTGCGCACACACACGCACACACACACACACTTTATTACAGCTGGGATCTTGGACACAGAGCGAGTGTTTGTAGATCTGACCGTGGTAGCTGTGTAGTTACTTTTAGGGACCTCACTCGAAGCAACAGCAGGATTTAGAAGGGATATGCTGAATCCATGGCACCTCATTTCTCCATCACCAAGGAAATCACTCGTTTCTAGAGTCCAAAACCTTTGTGAGACCGGAGATTATTTAAGCCAAGCTCCAGAGCGCACACAGCCTAACTCACACAAGTTCTCTTTGAGCCACACAATGGCATCCCTCTGGGCTGGGTACAGCCTACACACAGAAAGCAGATCATGCCCTCTCATAGCACAAGAACAAGGGGACACTGAATGAAATGGAAAGAGGCCAAATTCAAAACTGAACAGGAAAGGCTTTTTACATTATGCATGATTAGCACGTGGAACTCAATGCCACAAGATGATACTGAAGCCAAGAGTTTAGTAGGCTTCAGAAAGGGATTAGACATTTATATGCGTAACAAGAATGTCCAGAGTTATTCTAGTTTATCTACCCAGCTTTGGAAGGGACAAACCTTCCTGCTTCAGGGCTTAAGCCAGCTTCTATATATAGGGGTCAGGAGGAAATTTCCCTGGTGCAGGTTATCCCATAAATGTCTCCCTGTGGGGTTTCTTGCATCTTCTTCCTTTGGTCACTGTAGGTGGCAAAGCACCTGTCTGAGCCAGCGTGGCAATTCCTAGGTTCCATGAAGGGGAGCATATGGCTAAATTTGCAAGTGACTGCTCAGCAGAACAAAAAGAGTACTTAGTTCTCACACTTCAGGGCAGACAGCAGCGAAGGCTGGCCAGACTCAACACCTATTCCATGGGATGAAGAGCACTGCTGTATCCCCCAAGCAGAACCAGAACCACCATGGACCCGACCCCCAAGAGCCGCAGCTATTACTCAGATCCCCTTCCCCATCTGTTCACTCTGACAGTGCCTTCTGGCCTTAAGCTCTCTGACTCCTGTGATCTATTCCCAGCACCTCTCCCTGCCCCAAGTTCCCCATCTGTAAAAGCAGGGTGAGCATTAACCTCCACCTTGGAAGGGGAATGAGAGGGTTCATGTTTGCAAAACACTCTGATGTCCTGGGATGGAGGAAGGGTCCTTTTATTACCATTATTTTCTGCTTGCAAAGTCTTTTCAACTTTGTATTTATTGTTGGAAAATAATTAGGCATTTTTAGAGCACAGCAAGAGGCAAGGACTGTTTAAGGAAACGATTACACTCTGGACGTCATCGCTGGGACAGGAACATGTACCAAAAAAAGGGTTTAAAAACACAGACGGTTTCACACACGCATGAAGCAGAAGGAAAACGCGTCTCCAGCTCAGAACCCCCTTAATGATCTGGAGGATGGGATGGATTGCACCCTCAGCAAATTTGCAGATGACACTAAGCTGGGGGCAGAGGTAGATACTCTGGAGAGTAGGGATAGGGTCCAGAGTGACCTAGACAAATTGGAGGATTGGGCCAAAAGAAATCTGATGAGGATAAAAAAGGACAAGTGCAGAGTTCTGCACTTAAGATGGAAGAATCCCATGCACCGCTACAGGCTGGAGACCGACTGGCTAAGCAGCAGTTCTGCAGAAAAGGACCTGGGGATTACAGTGGATGAGAAGCTGGATATGAGTCAGCAGTGTGCCCTCGTTGCCAAGAAGGCCAATGGCATGTTGGGCTGCATTAGGGGGAGCGTTGCCAACAGATCGAGGGAAGTGATTATTCCCCTCTGTTCAGCACTGGTGAGGCCACACCTGGAGTATTGCATCCAGTTTTGGTCTCCCTACTACAGAAGGGATGTGGACAAATGGGAGAGAGTCCAGCAGAGGACAACAAAAATGATCAGGGGGCTGGGGCACATGATGTACGAAGGAAGGCTGAGGGAACTGAGCTTGTTTAGTCCCCAGAAGAGAAGAGTGAGGGGGGATTTGATAGCAGCCTTTAACTACCTGAAGGAAGGTTCCAAAGAGGATGGAGCTCAGCTGTTCTCAGTGGTGACAGAGGACAGAACAAGAAGCAATGGTCTCAAGTTGCAGTGGGGGAGGTCTAGGTTGGATATTAGGAAATACTGTTTCACTAGGAGGGTGGCGAAGCACTGAAATGGGTTACCTAGGGAGGAATCTCCATCCTTAGAGGTTTTTAAGGCCCAGCTTGACAAAGCCCTGGCTGGGAGGGATGATTTAGTTGGGGTTGGTCCTGCTTTGAGCAGGGGGTTGGACTAGATGACCTCCTGAGGTCTCTTCCAACCCTAATATTCTATGATTCTATGAACACACGGGACCCTATTGCAATAGATTTAGGTAGGACACAAAGAAGCTTGCCCTACAAAGAGAAATCAATAGCCATTACAAAGGATGCACCATTTTGTGTGTCTGGAATTATTGGTTGTGTTACAGTAGGATCCAAGGTTCCCATTAGGATCGGGCCCCATTGCGCAGCTGGGCATCATATGCAAAAGCCTCCACCGCAACACTGCAGCAGCTGCACTTAGACGCCCTGCCCTGAACTCCCGGTGAGGGAAGAGTGGGAGAAGACTGAGCAGCCATCTGTCCTAACATACCCCTCAGTGGCAGGCAGGCAGGGTCGCTGGAAGGGAAGGACGAAGCCTGGGATCTAAATGCCAAGCACTGGCATGGAGAAGAGTCTGACGTCTGCTCTATGCTATGGGCAATCCTTCCCTGGAACAGCTGCTCCCTGATACGATTGTTTCACAGCCGCCTTCATGATCTCCCAGGGCCAGTGGCTCCAGCCTGCCTTTCTGGCACTCTCCAACTGCACCAGCGATGCAGGGTGTTTGCTCCGTGCAACTCCCCCTCCAACCACTGACTGTCTGCATGGTTACCAGGCACCACACATGGTTACACCACACCACCGCAGCCGACTGAGCCAAATCCAGCCTCGCCTCCTCATCAGCCTGACGTATTCGACCCCCGCAGCACTGGGCTTATTCCTCCAGGCAGCCTGACCCAGCCCCAAGTCCCGTGGCTCTGGCGAGCTGGACATAGGAGGAGCTCAGTGTGATCCTGCATGGCACTGACTCTGCAGGGCCCAACACAAAGGCAAAGGGGGCACGAGGGGCCCAGAGTAGTGAAATCTGGTCAGGTCTTGCCCCTTACAGCATTTTGGCTATATTTTTGTGTTAAAGAAATCCAGGAACAGGTGGCCTGACTTACACCTGCAGCTGCTCTGCTTTCAGTGGGAGTCGGGGTTGCTCAGCACCTCTGAAAAACAATCAAGCCCTTAGTCTGGAAGCTAGTTATTAGTGCTGGTTGGATGCTACCAAACAATCCCCATGCCTGGTGAGCAGCAGCAGGAGATGGGATCTTTTAAGAGGATTTCTCCCTCCCTCAGACAAGGCAAACTTGGGTTTAGCACATTTTAAGCTGGGATGTCTCAAAAAGGGATAAAAAAGGAAGATTTTCTTATCCAGCCAGACGATGCATTTCACAGCAGTCGTTTGTGGGACTCCTGCAGGGAATAGGTTTGCAACTGAACGTGAGGTGCAGTAACAGCTCAGTGCTACACCCAGTGGGTGCTCCCCACTCCCTCATTCAGGGTACACAACTTGCACTTGTGTCATTTCTATCACGCCAGCATCTAACAAACACGACCTTCTACACGCACGCAGGAGAAGACACGACAGTGTGAGCACCCTGGGGTGGACTTTGCATCTGTACCTGCTTTTAGAGCAGGGGTGGGCAAACTATGGGCCGGGGGCCGCATCTGGCCCTTCAGATGTTTTAATCCAGCCCTCAAGCTCCTGCCGGGGAGTGGGGTCTGAGACTTGCACTGTTCCAGCGCTCCAGCCAAGGAGGGGGACGGGGGCTTGCCCCGCTTTGCATGTGCCATAGCTCTGCGTGGCTCCCAAAAGCAGCATCATGTCCCCCCTCTGGCTCCTACACGCAGAGACAGCCAAGGGCAGGGATTTCCCTAGACCCCACCCTGAATTTCCCCAACACTCTCCCCAGTTTTGTGAACCAGTTACATGCAGTGTTGCCAATTTAATGATTGGAAATTTGAATTGAAATTGAAACATTAATACACACTTTAAAAGCATATACATGAAATAAAATACATGTATCTGAAAAAGTATAATAGATTTGAAAAGTATGAACATAGACTAGCTTCCTTGTACAGCTGTTGTTTTTTAAGAAAATGTAGGTGCCTTCATTTCAGTGATGTTGGCCAACCTAATAATTTCAAATTATGATTCATAAGCAAACTCTAAATGAGCTCTCCTTGACAGCCAATGATGAGCTGGGGGGAAAGGCTTTAGGACCAGATTGTATTTACACTCACACCTAATCTACATAGGTATCCAGCAAACAGAGTTGCGTTGCCCAAGTGATAGATTTTGCCTGGGGCTGGGTTACAAATCACTTGAATGAGGGGGGTAATGAAATGTTGCTTTTCTTATCGTATGAGTAAAGGGCAGTAGAACCGTACTTAGTATGTGCTGATTGAGGGCATCAAGAGAGAGGGTGGGGACAGGTGTTTTGCTTGATGGTCTGCACTGCCCCTCTCCACTGTTTAAAGACAGAGCTGATTAGGCTCCATAGTCTTTTGTTTTGTTAAGTGACCACTAGAGCTGAAATCATGGATAATCAGGTCTAAGTGCTTAGACCTGCTGTGGGACAGTGTTTCTGTGGAAAAGACAGCCCAGCCTACACTAGCAGCAAGGTTCCCCCACTGAAATCTCAGCTGAAAATCATTGAGAGCTGGGTGGAACCTCAAGAGAGCAACTCACAGAGGTCACAGTGGCAGCAGAAGGTGATGGTGCAGGGCCATTGGCAACAGAGCGATGGAGTGAATGGTGGCACAACGAACAACAGTGGCCAGAGCGAACAGTGAGCAGCTGGAGGAACGAGCAAGGTGCCTTCTTGTCCCCCACCTGGGAGGTGAATTCATGTGAAGGCACCTCTGAACTCTAAGACTCCACTGACCAAGGACAACACCAGTGAAGTGGGGTGCGGTGGAGGGAAAAGGGAGGGGCATGTTAAATAAACATTTGTTTGTTGGACTATATTTTAGTGACTTTGCTCCAGAATGCTAGATTTGTGACTGGGAATGGAAACCGATGAAGTGAGCTGTAGCTCACGAAAGCTTATGCTCAAATAAATTGGTTAGTCTCTAAGGTGCCACAAGTACTCCTTTTCTTTTTGCAAATACAGACTAACACGGCTGTTACTCTGAAACCTTATATAAATATGTTTCCTAGTAGTCCAAGAGTTTTAAAATGCATTATTTGCCAAGGCTGTTATCTCACATCATTGTTATCTTGAGAGGTCATTATGTTGGGGGATTCAGAGTAACAGCCGTGTTAGTCTGTATTCGCAAAAAGAAAAGGAGTACTTGTGGCACCTTAGAGACTAACCAATTTATTTGAGCATGAGCTTTCGTGAGCTACAGCTCACTTCATCAGATACATACCGTGGAAACTGCAGCAGACTTTATATATACACAGAGAATATGAAACAATACCTCCTCCCACCCCACTGTCCTGCTGGTAATAGCTTATCTAAAGTAATCGTCAGGTTAGGCCATTACCAGCACAAATCCAGGTTTTCTCACCCTCCACCCCCCCACACACAAATTCACTCTCCTGCTGGTGATAGCCCATCCAAAGTGACAACTCTTTACACAATGTGCATGATAATGAAGTTAGGCCATTTCCTGCACAAATCCAGGTTCTCTCACTCCCTCACCCCCCTCCAAAAACCCACCCCCATACACACACAGACTCACTCTCCTGCTGGTAATAGCTCGTCCAAACTGACCACTCTCCAAGTTTAAATCCAAGTTAAACCAGAACATCTGGGGGGGGGGGGGGGGGAGGAAAAAACAAGAGGAAATAGGCTACCTTGCATAATGACTTAGCCACTCCCAGTCTCTATTTAAGCCTAAATTAATAGTATCCAATTTGCAAATGAATTCCAATTCAGCAGTTTCTCGCTGGAGTCTGGATTTGAAGTTTTTTTGTTTTAAGATAGCGACCTTCATGTCTGTGATTGCGTGACCAGAGTTTCTGTACTAAACATTTTTATTATAATTAATTTTTTTGTAAGAGTGGCCATACTGGGTCAGACCAATGGTCCATATAGCCCAGTATCCTGTCTTTCGACAGTGGTCAAGGCAAGGTGCTTCAGAGGGAATGAACACAACAGGTGATCCATCCCCTGTTGCCCATTCCCGGCTTCTGGCAAACAGGCTAGGGACACTCAGAGCATGGTGTTGCATCCCTCCCCATCCTGGCTAATAGCCACTGATGGACCTATTCTTCAGGAATTTATTTAGTTCTTTTATTCCTGTTATAGTTTTGGTCTTCACAGCATCCCCTGGCAAAGAGTTCCATGTTGTATGAAGAAGTACTTCCTTTTGTTTTGTTTTTTAAACCTGCTGCCTATTAATTTCATTGGGTGACTGCTAGTTCTTGTGTTATGTGAAGGATTAAATAACCTTTCCTTATTCACTTTCTTCACACCAGTCAAGATTTTATAGACCTCTATCATATCCCCCCTTAGTCGCCTCTTTCCTAAGCTGAAAATTCCCAGTCATTTTAATCTCTCCTCCTGTTTCATACCCCTAAGCATTTTAGTTGCCCATCTCTGTACCTTTTCCAAGTCCAATATATCTTTTTTGAGATGGGGCGACCACATCTGCACGCGGTATTCAAGATGTGAGCGTACCATGGATTTATATAGAAGCAATATGATATTTTCTGTCTTATTATCTATCCCTTTCTTAATGATTCCCAACATTCTGTTTGCTTTTTTGGCTGCCGCTGCACATTGTGGATGGTTCCCTGAAAATATCCACTCAATGACTCCAACTTCTCTTTCTTGAGTGTTAACAGCTAAATTTAGACCCCATCATTTTATATGAATAGTTGAGATTGTTTTCCAATGTACACTACTTTGCATTTATCAACATTGAATTTCATCTGCCATTTTGTTGCCCAGTCACCCAGTTTTGTGAGATCCCTTTGTAACTCTTCACAGTCTGCATTGGACTTAACTATCTTGAATAGTTTTGTATCATCTGCAAATCTTGCCACCTCACTGTTTACCCATTTTTCCAGATCATTTATGAATATGCTGAACATTAATGGTCCCAGTACCGACCCCTCAGGGATACCACTATTTATCTCTCTCCATTCTGAAGACTGATAATTTATTCCTACCCTTTGTTTCCCATCTTTTAACCAGTCACTAATCCAGGAGAGAACCTTTCCTCTTATCCCATGATGGCTTACTTTTCAAAAGTAAATTTAAATTAAATAAAAAAATTTTTAAAAATTATATTTCTTTTAGAAATCTAGAACGCGTTATGTGTTTTGGTGTAATTTGCATTATCCTTATGTTAAATTTGCATTATCCTAACAAAACATTTAATTTATTCATATCCCTTTTATACGTTGCAGGTCAAAGTGAAAATGAAAAGACAAAAAACAATGCAACAATTTTTCCACTCAAAGGCCTCAAAAACCAACCAAGTTGAAGAACACGTCAAAATCCAAGAATATATCAACATGTCATCTGAAGGTTCAAGTGGTGCATCTACATCCAACCAGCCCGAAGCACAAATATAGCTACTTACTGAAGAAACAGTGTCTCCAAAACCTAAAGGCAGTTCCCAATATTTGTTGGTCAAAGTGTTCCCATTTATTAAAGTTATAAAAGATGGCTACTGGTGTACCTCTTGAAAAAAAGCTTTCCAATGCTATAACTGGTAAAAGCGGAGGAGCTTGGTTTGTCAGACCAATCAGCAAAGCCAATACTGACAAACTATGGGAAAGGCTGCAAAACACCACACCTCTGGAGCGTGTCAGCATGCAGAAAGCCTTATAAGCCCACTTTCAAAGCCAATTTTAGAAGTACTTAATGAGGCTCTTAAGAATGCTGGAGACACAACACAGTTCATGCAAACAAACATGGCTGTGGCATCATACTTTCTATTTAAGCACGAGATACCACACACTACAAACTGGAGGTCAATGTTAAGTGCATTGTCACTTGTTCATGCTGAAGTTGAACACTGGTTCTGAACAAGACCAGCAAATGCTCACTATCTTTCTGACTGGCTAGAAGCATGTGGTGCAACAAAAAGACTCACCAGTTGAAAAAGTGAAGAACTCTCTCACTACATTCAAAAAAATTTGCATACATGGCTGATGAATGCATCAATGCAAATGGGCATCAAGTATTAAGTCATTGTGTACGTTATCTTGATGTCAGTGGTAGGCCAGTAGATGCATTTCTAGATGTTCAAATTATAGAAGACACATTGGCTGCATTTCTGACAACCCACATCTTAGAAGAGTTAAATGCTTTTCAGATGGACCCCAGACAGATGGCTGCTTGTGCATTTGATGAAGCTGCAAACTTCTCTGGAAGACATGGTGGAGTACAAGCTTTGTTCAGAGAAAAGTATAACCCTAATATCTCTCCTATACACACTGCAGAGGCCATCTACTCCAACTAGCACTAGTACAAGTTGCAGACGCTTTAAAAAACATTTTTAAAAAGCTGTAAATTTAATGTCTTCATTATATTTTTTCAGCAAGAGTCCAAAAAGACTGAATATCTTGGAAAATACAGAAGATACACTGGAACTGAAGTTCAAATTAGTCCAACCTGGGAAAACCTGCTCGCACTCTCATGAGCAATCCTTGGCTGTTGTCTTAAAATTACTCCAGCCATTATTACTGGCTTTTGAAAGTATCTACTAAAATGGGATGGATCTAAGTAGTGAGGCTGGTAGATTACTTTTGCTACTACTTCAGAGAAAATTATTGCTATTCTCTCTCTCTCGTAAGTCTACCGTTGAAACCACTTGGGTTATTAAACAATGTCATCCAGGCATCCGCTACAACAGTAGTAGATCTTTGTCTAGCAATAGAAGCTACATTTGGATCAGTCAGAGAGCTATCCATTGAAAAAGTACTGGAAGAAGCAAAAACTTCAGTCCAGAAGTTGACTAATGAAGGATTCAATATAAATGCCGTAAGTGAAGAGGACAAGAAGTGTTTGTTAAGGCAACTGAAAAAATACACAGACTTGATTCTTAAAAATCTACAACAGTGACTTCTAGATTCTACTCAGCCTCTGTGTAGCTTTTACAGATCCCTGTCCTATAAAACACCGACAGCTGAGCGGAGTGAGGCACTACCAGCAATGGGGCTGCCATGGGATCAGGACAGAATAGAAAATTCGAACACAGAGCGGAATATCCTACGACGAATGAATGAAGATTTCACTACTACTTTTTTTTATCGTCACTAGTGGCTCGACCTGATCTTTGTGCTATGTTTCCTGGACTGAAAGAAGTAGGAATTCATCTCTTGCTACTCCCAGTCACAACAGCTACAGTTGAGCGTTCTTTTTCCTCATTGAACAGAATTTTGTGTTCTGAAAGAAGTCGCCTTCTGCCTGATCATGTGAATGAACTAATGAGCATATCAATTGAAGGAATGGAAGCACTGGACACATGAGAAGCCATCAAAGATGAATGCATTGCATTCAAGAAGTTCATTAACAGAGTTGTGCAAAATTATAACAAGAAACCAAGAAGGATGTAGATGCAGTGCTTCATAGAAGGCTTGAGTAGTCAACTTTAATTTAAAAAGAAGAGGAGGACTTGTGGCACCTTAGAGACTAACAAATTTATCTGAGCATAAGCTTTTGTGAGCTACAGCTCACTTCATCGGATGCATGCAGTGGAAAATACAGTGGGGAGATTTTATATACACAGAGAACATGAAACAATGGGTGTTTCCATACACACTGTATCAAGAGTGAGCAGGGAAGGTGAACTATTATGAGCAGGAGAGAAAAAAACCTTTTGTAGTGATAATCAAGGTGGGCCATTTCCAGCAGTTGACAAGAACGTGTGAGGAACAGTGTGGGGGGTGGGGGAGCGAAGGGGGAATAAACATGGGGAAATAGTTTTACTTTGTGTAATGACACATCCACTCCCAGACTTTATTCAAGCCTAAGTTAGTTTTACTTTGTGTAAAGTAATAAATAAAGACTGTGTATATAAAATCTTCCCACTGTATTTTCAACTGAATGCATCTGATGAAGTGAGCTGTAGCTCATGAAAGCTTATGCTCAAATAAATGTGTTAGTCTCTAAGGTGCCACAAGTACTCCTTTTCTTTTTACAAATACAGACTAACACGGCTGCTACTCTGAAACCAAATTTAATTTGTGTGATGATTTTGAAACATGAATTCAATCTAACAGAATGGTCATGAAACATTTTTCAGTTTTTACTATGGTGCCAAACAGCCCACTCTCACCCCTCATCGGTCCTGACCCCCCTTCCCCCCATTTCAATTCCTGAGGAAAACACTGGCCAAGGAGCTCCGCATGATGCCCCCACATCTCCTATTAGCCAGGAACCATGGCCAATGGGAGCTGCAGGGGCAGTGCCTGCAGACGGGGCAGTGCACAGAGCCGCCTAGCCACACCTCTGCGTAGGAGCCAGAGGGGGGACATGCTGCTGCTTCCAGGAGCTCCTTGAGGTAAGCACCGCCCAGAGCCTGCACCCCTGATCCCTTTCCGCACCCCAACCCCCTGTCCCAGCCCTGATCCCCCTCCCACCCTCCAAACCTCTTGGTCCCAGCCCTCCTGCACCTCCAACCCCTTATCCTCAGCCCCACCCCAAAGCCCTCACCCCCAGCTGGAGCCCTCACACACACACCCCTGTACTCCAACCCCCAATTCCATGAGCATTCATGGCCCACTATACAATTTCCATATCCAGATGTGGCCCTCGGGCCAAAAACTTTGCCCACCCATTTTAGAGGCTACCTAGAATCTTGATCCTATGTCCCGTCTCTCACCAACTCCAATAAAAATATAACCGGAGAAGCACCTTGCAGCCAGTGCTGCATTTTCAGCAACACACTGGGCTTGTTTTTAAATAATTTTTGTTACTACGGACACTTAACACCCTCTTACTACCATCTCTGCAGCAGCCACTCTAGTTGCCGAGCCCCTCAGCATCTCACACACCACAGACAAGCTTACAAGTGCCACAGATTGATGGTTCTTGTCTAGTTGCCCCATACAGCCATGTTCTTTTGGAGCATCTCTTACAGGGGGGTAAGATGAGTCGCATGCCACTGCCAATGACGTGCCCTGGTTCTCCAGAGTTTAAACTCACTGGTTTTTCTCTAGTCCAAAAGTTTCAGATGGCAGCAGAGCCAGTTACAAAAGAACCATTCTTGGAATCAGGATGCTGGGGATTGGAAGCAGAGTGTTCCCTGTAGACCAGTGTCTACTGCCTAGTAACCTTGGCCAGCTCTCTCTAAACGGCTCACATTCTCTTGCACTCTCGCAAGAAAGGAAGTTGATTTTTTTTAATTTTACTTGTCTCTCCCACGGGCTAGAACGCTCCATGTACTTCCCTCTCCTGGCTTTAAGGAGCTCGGCTGCTACCTCCACAGACCACAACCAGCCTTCCATGGACTGGCTGCAGCTGGAGCAGACACGCTAGAATTGAAACGTTTTCTTTAAGCCAGCCTGATAGACCGAATTCTGTAGGTGGGTGCTGCTGCTGAATGCCTCCTCCCGGGACCGGAGCACAATCAGCTGCTGAGATGAAGCGCAAGGCGAAAACGTCTTAAATAGACAGATCCAAACCTTAAAAGGCTTTCCAGCTCAAAGCCAACACCTGGAATTGCAGCCTGGGCAGAGTCTATGGCACAGACCACATGACCACCACGAGCAGAGTACGTTCCAATAGCCTGAAGCCCGGTGGTGAGCAGAGCCCTCCAGACAGCAAGAGGGGAAGGAAGCATCTATGGCTACTGCCGAGAACCAAGGAGCAGCTGGATAGTCACAGTGTCCCCATCTCAACCTGCAGACGTCGCTAACAATCAATGGATGTGCCCTCGACAGAGGGAGCAGGTCTCACTATCGTCAGCAGGGGGCAGCCATCGGCCTGCTTGATACAGCTCAGTACTACATCGGTCCCTTCTGCAGACCGAGGAAGCCCAAGTCTTAACCCTCTCCCATATGGCAGCCCCCACCCTTCCCCTAGGTGCCTCATTGTCACTTCCCTTCTCCAGCCAGGAAACACCCCTTCCCCTAGCCACGGATGCAGCTCGCGGACACAGTCAGCGGCCAGTAAGTGCCACGAGAGATGGGGATGGAGGGCCGGGTCGGGGGGGGGACGGACGGACACAGAGCCCCGATTCCTGAATGCCAGGAAGCACATTTCTGAAGGCAGCAAGAGGAAGGAAGCCGCACACTGCAAAGGACGAAATGCTGAGAGAGGACTGATTGCAAACTCCTTGGAGCAGGGCCCTTTCCCAGCACAGTGGGGTCCCAATCCTGACCAGGGCTCTGGGCCCTGCTCTAATACAGGCCATCCTCAACTAGTAACGTGTCCTGCAAGCCCCTAATCTCCGTCTGGTGGGAGAGCGCAGCCTGAGTTAACCTTTGCACACCTCAGCCCAGTCACTCAAAGCAAGGCCGGGCCAGGCGGTTTCAGGAAGTTATCCCAGTCCAGGGGAACTGGGGCTACAGAGTGGGCATATCCACAGGTAGAGCCTTCAATCTGGAGGAGCTCTGCCATCGGGCATGGCGGGTTTCATGCAAGGCAGGTAACCGATTCCCAGGCAGTCAGTGATGTGCGGGGGGAGCAGGCAGAGAAGCAGTTGCTCTCGCTGCCAGACTGGGTCTTGCATGCCAGCAACAGGATCCCATGCTCGACTCTTTCACTGATGAGGCCCTTTTAGCTCCTGGACAAGTTCAAGAGTCATGTGAGAGTCCCAGGGGCCAGTAACTAGGGTGCTGACCCCCAGGCGATCAGCAGCCCCCCCCAGCAGCAACTTGTGCTGCCTTTGCCTAGAGCGATCACCACTGGGCTCGTGAACAAAGCTCAGTTAGAAGCATGAGGTGGCCCTCGCCAAGAGGCAATGACTGGGATTCAGCCAGGAAGGAGTGACCAAGCATGTTACATGCAACTTGTCCCCCACCCCAGGAGCCCACCCAGCAATAGGGCACTACCATCTCTCTCCATTCGGACAATGGGGCCATCATTGGGCACCTCCCAGAAGAATCAGCCATGAACCCGCAAGAGGACAGGGGTCAGAATTTCCCTTCCCACTTTCCTCAGGGCCATTAAGGCTTTAAACAAAAAGTTCCCTTCTCCTCAGCTTTCCTGTTGTGGCTGTGGAGCGCCAGGCCGAAGAGGTGATGGAGTTCAGAAGAGGGGCCAGGTTTGCGGTCCCTTAGCTTCTTGGGTGCTAAACGCCAAGTTCCAAGGCCTTGGCCCTGGAGCCAGGAATGCCCCATCTCTGGTTCTCACTAGCTTCTGGCTTTGACATTTGAAAAAAGGAATGTCAGGGGAGGGTCGCCCAGCTCCCTCTGAGGAACCTCGGCCCAATTCTACAGGGGGTTTTGGAGACCATCCTCCACAACATACCAGTAAGGAAATCAAGACACACAACCAGGAGGGGACGTCTCCAAGGCCACACAGCCAGTCCGTGATGGAGCAAAGGAAGAGAGTGAGACTCCCAGTTCCTGCTCTAACTGCTCAGCCACACCTTGCAATAAGGTGGGAGAATCCTACATTGGGGGGGGGGGGAGGGGAGGGATGGACACCCCAAGCACTGCACAGGGGCAGCAACTGTGTTAACCAGCTTCCCAGAATTTCCACGGTCTGCCAGGAGGCAAAGACGCTGATGAATTGCCGAGTCACTTATGCCTTCGGGGGCAGGGTTGCAAATTTCCGAAGATCTGTTTCAGCACTTCTGCAGCAGCTAAGAATTCATTATGGCCCCAGGCCACCTCTGTAACTAATTGTCATTTCCAGGTGATTACTGCATCCATCCTGCCAGGACAGTAACATGCCTGGAGATACAGCACTAAAGCTATGGGGCCTCTGGGACAGGAATCGATCAACGTGCCCCCTAGCTTATGCTCCACATGTCTTTGCCACTGCAGTAAAGTAAGGCAGTGAGAGGGGCAGCCAACACTTTACTGGGGCAGGAGGACTTCTCGGTTCACACGAGTTCAGAGACCACAACCCCACCCAGCCTCCATAGTCCTTCAGGAAGAGGAATGGAAGCAAGGGGGGGGTCCCTTGCCACCTGTCTGACAGCCAAGGGGGCAGTATCAAAGGGAGAACCTGCATCCTGGTGTTAAAAGCACAGCGAGCCTCCAGAGCTGCTTTCAGCCACCTACGCTCTACCTCCCTCTGTGCACTGGTCCCTCTCCGGCTGCCGCTGAGCGCAGCCTGGAGTGTTTGTCTCGTTAGGAGACCAGACTGGCTCTGGGTTTACTATTTGTAATTCTGCAAACAAGAGTCTAACAAAGCAGCTGCCACGTTCACAGCAAGCAGCAGCTGAGCCAACTATTCCCCTGACATTTTGCCAGCAACGGAGCTTTCCTCTTAGATCTTAGTGCGTATGTTCAAGGGGCATCACGATCCAGTGAGAGGGCACTGCTCAGCAGCCATGTCCTCTAGTCCCAGCTCTGCTTCTGACCTGCTGCGTGGCACTGGGCAAGTCCCCGCCCCATACTGTGCTTCAGTTTCCCCTCCCACCCTTTGCCTGCCTTGGCTTTTTCGATTGCAAGCTCTCCGGGGCAGGGACAGTCTCTTGCAATGTGACCACAGTGGAGCCCTGTTCTCACTTAGGCCCTCTGGTGCTACTGTAACACATGACTGGCCCAGCCCTCAGCCTTGAGCCCCCTCCTCCCTGTCACACGTGACAGTCGATTTGGCAGGAAGATCTGGCCAACGGGGGTAACAAGCACCAAACACATGGGTAGAGAGGTGCAGACTGCCTTCAGCTGAGCGCCACGTGCCTGGGTAGCAGGAGCACCCAGAGGGCCCGGTGGCAGCTGTCCTCACCCACACCCACGGCTCTCTCCTCCCTCAGCACAACCAGTGGCAGCAGCCAGGAATTTGCTTTAATCCTGAATACACCCAGCCACATGCCCACGTGGTGTAAGGCCTTGCTGGCCCCACTGGAGTTACACCACTAACTCAGCTGGCCCATCCTCTGCAGCATTCCCCCCTCTTCAGGATCCAGGGTACCACAGCCACCGGAAACACAGCGTCAGGGAAACCTACAAGGAACCCTTTGCTCCCAAACACTCACGTCCAGGGCGGCAGGAAAAAACCCTTACAGCTGGGGTTCCACTCAAATATGACAACATGTAAAAGGCAGGACCTCAGATCCCTTCTCCCCCCACCTCCCTTTATACAGGCACCGTTTCCAATAAGGCTGGGCCTGAGTTGGCTGTTTGCAGGGGAAAACTCAGCCAGGGACTCCAGGCATTGCTGGAAAGAGGCGCTCCACTTCTGTATACAACACCTGCCAAGCCACTCTAGATCCCACGTGGTAGCTGACATGGAGCAAGACAAGGCCATGCCACAGAAGGGTCACGGTCCCTCCTCAGCTGGGCAGGATTCGTGCCTGGGCTTGGAGATGCCTCCAAGGCAGGACAAGTGGAATACGTTGGAGTAGGACAGTTGCATTAAGGCTCTGTCTTCTCCCTGTCCCCATCCAGAAGCACATTACCCCCAAGAGAGGAGGCACAGATCTCCAAACCAATTGCATGTAGCTATTCACTGCTTGGACAAGCCAGGTCACTGGGGGGGGCACTCCACTCGGAGGATATACTTACAATATGGAGAAAGACAAGGGGGGTGAGGGAATATCTTGAGCTCTGCATGGCTCGAAAGCTTGTCTCTCTCTCGCAACAGATGTTGCTCCAACAAAAGATATTCTCTTACCCCCCTTGTCTTCCTCCATATCCTGGACTGACATGGCTACATCAACACTGCATACAAAGATATGCAGGAAGGCTTTCCCAACCTGAGAATTAAGCATACCACCATCTGATGTTATCAGTCCCCAAGTCCAGTCAGAACTGAGTGCCATGTATTCCTAGAACACTGAAGAGGGAAGGATGAGGCTTAAACTAAGCCCCACATTTCCCAAGAACTGAAATATCATCCAGATTAGGAGGGCAACAGCTGTTCGCCTCGTACTTCGGAACCCATCAGCATGTCGCTCTCATGGTCAACAGAGCCCAGCAGCCCGCGAAGCAGAGCACCATCACTGTCCCAAGTCTGCTCAGCCAATTCTACCCCCAGGCTCTTGACTGACCAAGACCAGGCAAGTAGCCAGGGAATTTATGTCAGTCGGCTCTCACTCAAATTCCAGTTCTGCTGTCAAGTTCCTGCTTGCATAGGGGGCTCCTACCATCCCAGGGCAGGGATGTGGCCACCTCAGCAGAAGAATTTACACAAAGATACTTCTCCTCTCTTCTGCACCCACGCCCATGTTCAGTCCAGGGCTAGTCACACTGTTAACTAGGCTTGGAAGGATTCGATTTTTTAATCGGTAAGTGTCAATTTCACCATACACACACAAACCAATAGGAAAATATTTGCATCAATAATCAAAATGTACAGCTAGGCGAAGAAGAAAAACGCTGTTTGAGAAGCTGTTAATGTTTGACTGAAGGCTCTTTACTTTGTGTATTTTGACATGGGATGTTGACAATTTGTGTGTTAGCCAGGAGAACACTTCAAATGTCATTACATCGTTATTGCCTCACCGCCCCTTCGTTTTCTGCAACTGTGAAAATTTAAAATTAATAAAAATAGGAAAAATGCCTAAAGCCCAGAATTTTGTGCAACTGTGTAAATTTAAAATCGATAAACAAACAGTCTCTGGATATCAAAGTATGAAAAGATCAAAATCCTATTCTGCCACGCATAGTATTAACAGTGAATATAATGAATACCTGAGATCTACCTCTGTATTAGTTGTACTCCAGATTAGTGATCGTGACAGAATTTCGCTCATCTCCTCTAGGTACAATTGAGAACTATACTTTGAGTACAGTCTTTCAACCAGTTGTGCATCCACCTTATAGAAATTTTATTTAGACTATGTACATTTCCCTAGTTTGCTTAGGAGAATGTCGTGCAGAACTGTGTCAAAAGCCTTACCAAAAATCAAGGTATATCACATCTACTTCTTCCCCGCTACCCAGCAGGTCAGCAATCCTATCAAAGGAGGAAATTCAGTTACTTTGGCATGATTTGTTCTTGACAAATCTATGCTGACTATTCCTTATAACCCTATTATCCTCCAGGTGCTCACAAACTGATTGTTTGATAAGTTGCTCTAGTATCTTTCCAGGAACTGAAGTTAGTACCTATCTTTAAAAAGTCAGCATATGTTTTCTCTTCTCCAGGCTTCTGGGAGCTCTCCCATCCTCCAGTAGTTCTCAAAGATAATTGCTAAGGACTGCAAGGTTGCTTCAGCTAGTTCCTCATGACTAGAGAGAAACATGCCATAAAAACACGCTGCAGCCAGGGCAGAACACACACAGCGTGAGGAGTAACCCAAGGGCGGGCCTATCACAAAGCACAACCTGCTGGCTGCAGGGACCCCAGTGCCGCTGACAGCACGCAACAGGAAGCCCTTATCAGGCTCATTAGCGTGAGGTGGGAATGCATGGGGGGGATGGAAAACTCACAGCTACGTGAACTCTTGCACCACTGGCCACACGCTCTGCCCTGTTTCAGAGTAACAGCCGTGTTAGTCTGTATTCGCAAAAAGAAAAGGAGTACTTGTGGCACCTTAGAGACTAACCAATTTATTTGAGCATGAGCTTTCGTGAGCTACAGCTCACTTCATCGGATGCATACCGTGGAAACTGCAGCAGACTTTATATATACACAGAGAATATGAAACAATACCTCCTCCCACCCCACTGTCCTGCTGGTAATAGCTTATCTAAAGTGATCATCAGGTTAGGCCATTTCCAGCACAAATCCAGGTTTTCTCACCCTCCACCCCCCCACACAAATTCACTCTCCTGCTGGTGATAGCCCATCCAAAGCCCTGAAAGCCAACCCACATTAAGCCAGAGGCCAGGCAGGAGTTGCCTGCCATGCTCACCCAGCCCAGGCAACAGTAACACAAACGCTCATGAAAGTAGGGCTCAGCAAAGGGGGTTTAGGGGGGTATTTATCCCCACTGCTGTTCAGGAGGCTCAACTCCTAGCTCTCCTGGGGCACATCCTGATCAAAGACCCATCCTGCCACTAAACACCCCACACTGATGGAGACAAGGCATCACAGTGGCGATTGCACCATGCATCCTTCAACAGACATGTCGTACTCTAGACTTGCAGGGGGACTGGCAGTCCTGAGGCTCACACACGATGGGAGCATCAGGGCAGCCAGACAGGTACAGAGGATGCCAGGAGCCAGTGCAGGTAGAAAGCCAGGCTGGGGACAGATTCCTGCCATTTGGAGGAAGTGGCCATCCCAGGTGGGAAGCCCACGGACTGAGCAGAAGAAAATCAAGAGTGAGCACTGGGAAAGAGCATGGCCCATTGTGAAGCTGGGACATTTGTCTCAGGCTGCTTGCAGCCACCACAGATACTAGATCTCTGGACCCCATGAAAGCCCTAGCACCAGGAGACGGGTCAAAAGCGGGGCTCCCTTCTCCCACTGCCCAAATGGAGATTTTATTATATGTGTTTCACACACTGGCATGCGGCTCTGAGGCAGAAGCATCCCGGGGACAGTTTGGTAGGCAGTTTCCTCATGGCTTGTCCCACAAAAACAGCAGAGCCAGTGTCCCCGGGTCATCCATGTACCACTGGAGGTCAGGAAGCTCCTAGCTCTCCTGAAGCACTGGGACAGTGCATCAGCCTTTGCTCCAGCCAGTCTCACAGTCACTGCATCGTGGCGCCTGCCAGGAGCCAGCGTTCCTGTGGAAAGCCACGCACACACTGCCCACTCCTCACACCAGTACACCTGGTCACATAGCCTCCCCAGCCCAAGGACAGGCTGATTCTGGGTGATCCCCATGCAGAAGATAAGGTGTATTCCAGTACAGAGGGTTTGCACAATGTAAAGGCTGCCCATTTATCCTCTGGGGAGAGGGGAAGGCTATGGGTGAGGACGCTGGAGAGGAATTGCCACAGCTCCTGCACTGCCCCCAAGTGGGCCACTGAAGGGTGGTACTACAAGGTTTGGGATCGGGCTGAGCTGCTGACCCTCAAACTCTGTGTAAGCACCCCACAGGCAGCAGCTGTGGCTGGATTCCCAGTGAAGGCCAGGTGAACTCAGGCTCATGAAAGCAGAGCAAGTTTCACCCAGCGCGATTTCCATGCTCAGTTTGTCATTTGCCACCAGCTCTTCCCACACCTCATGTCGTGTCCTGCGCAGGCGCTGTTCTAAATTCTCCACCTCGTTGCTCTGCTCAAATGGACCCCCCCCCCAATCCGATTTCCACACCATAAAAACCCAGCAAAGGGGGCTACAGCATCCAAAACACAGCTCCCCACCACACACACACACACCGGGGCAAGAGTAAATCAATCAAATGCAGTTCCCCACTGTAACCTCTGCCCTGATTGCCTGAAACAGCACTAGGTGCTCAGAAAACTAGGTTACAGGACCAGGTTGCATGGTGCTCAGATGCGCCAGGCCTTCAGTCTAACCAGCTGACAAAGGCGCAGTGCCAAAGAGGAGCATAATTAGGAGTGCAGTGTCCGTGTTTCTCTTCCAAGAAACAACAGCGGAGCATGCTGACCTGGAGTCAGGAAAGCAAAACCTCAATTCTGAAATCAGGTCCTTTCCCTTTGGCAAAGGGTCTCAAGTCCCCTGTCTGGTCCCCATGCAGTGTCCTCACTCACCAGCCAAACAAAACGCCAACCCTACTTTCTCCCCTTTTACTTAACAAGTGTCCCCAGGCATCCATATAACAGCCTAGAAATAGGAAACAAAACGTAAATGTCTAAGCTCCGTCACATGCTCATTGTGCCACGTCTAGTCAGATTGCTGCTACAATCACCAGGGAGTGGGGACGTGAGAATCACCAACAGTAAGGGTTAGACATTTCTATGACAATCACCAAGATGTGAACACTCAGCTTGGGGCTGGGTTAAGGAAGTTACATTTCAGGAAGGGAGATCCCAAGAACAAGAGAATGCTCAGGAGTTGTTCAGCCCAGTGTTTCAGAGATAGCTCTCTGGTTATGGGCTGAGCCCACTGCCCTGTTTCTTTAAATCACAAGAATCCAGCAGACGCCCTGGATTAGGGACTGGTTGAGTCAGGCAGCTCTAGCTGGTTGGCCACAGTCTCAAGAAGGTCAGTAACAATCACAAGTAATTATCATCTGCTGGCTGTTTGGTAGCCTGCATGCTGTGGGTCCGGTTCCTAGTGGCCACGTGTCCATACTGGCAATCTAAGCAGCAAGACCAAGGACACACAAACAATACAGAATGAAGCCGTCTCTTCCCTGTGTTCCCTGTGAACAGGGTGAGGCACAGTGGGCTCTCATCTTCCCTGCTAGCCATGTTCTAAGTGTCAGGCAGTAGGATTAAAGGCACTGAAAAAGGTGAAGTCTAGATAGCTAGGAAAGATGCCACGTGTTTGGAAGAAGTGAAGCCAGGCAGTCAGAGCGCATCTCAGAAATCCAAGCCCAATGCAGCAGCACCAGCATCCCTGTATATATATATATATATATATATATATATATATATATATATATATATATATATATATATATATATATATACATACACACACACACACACACACACACACACACACACGTATATATCTACCAACGCAAATAAACATTCCCAATCCAAGAGACTGCTCAGCCTGCTGAAAGAATTAACATGCACCAGGACGGGGGGAGGGCGTTATTCAGATGCTCATACTAAAAAACAAAGAATGAAATGTAATAAAGCAAAACAAACAGTGCAGATCCTGTTAGTGCTGAGATTCAAAGGCAGGCCTGGCCTTGCTTTACTGGAAACACCAACTCCGTTTCCCAACAAGAAACAGTACGGAGCTTCATTAGTTCATTAGCATATGGAGAAAGCGCCAGCAGCCTGGTGAACGATGCAGTAGCATGGCTGATGAGAGGCAATAAAATGGAGAAAAGAGAAAGTGTGGGGAAAACTTTTTGTCCCAGCTAAATAAAAGCCTGCTTTTCCCTCTGCTTTCCCAGCGTATAACCCTATGCTCCGCAACCCAGTTTACAAAGGGACCTATGAAGCTCATCAAAAACACAGAGTTTCTAACACCTGCCTGGAAACATTCGCACACAAAAAGCCTGAACGTGTCAGCAGCAGAATACTGCCTGCTAATCTGCCAACGTGTCCAGCCCTGTTTAGAGTTGCAGAGCTGCGAACATGGCAGAGACAGGCTTCCGCAGTCCTGCTCTCCAGGACTAAAGCTCAACTGCTGCACACAAAGCAAGAACTGTGTAGGGAGAAGTCAGAAGAAACCACAAGTTCTCACTGACTGCCCTCCTCCTCCTTCCCAGTAATTCATTTCTGTCTGATGCAAGCTTTGGTGCTGGCACCAAGACCTGTGTGGAATTGCTCGTGGCCATCTGCACTGGCAAGGGAAAACTCCTCATTCCCTCTCTTGCTCTCTGGATTTACAGAACCAGCTGCACCAAAACCCAGCGCTATGCAGCCCTTTCTAAGACCTGCCTGGGTTTTGTGCCCACTCTGTTATTCAAGGGGGCACCTGCATTAAAGCGGCTGGAAATCTTGAAAATAAAAGCAACAGATGGTGGACTCTCTCCACCCTATCAAGGAGTCGCAGCCATTGCCCCCATTTCAAACCTACCTATACCCACCCTAATCTCCCCCGTTTGAAAAACTGGCAAAAAAGACCAGTCTTGCAGCATACCCAGAGTGTGCCACTGAACCAATAGGGAAGTGAATTCCAAAGTCAAAGGGCCCGACCTTACTGCAAATATTCTACTCACAATTAAACTACAGGAAACCAAGCCTGAAGTAGCCCTTAGGGCATAGGAGCAATTGCCCAGTAACCTCTGGGGTCCCTCAGTAAGAAAGGAGCAGAATCACTCAGTGACTTCATCTGCCCCCTATTAGAGTCACCATACATAGGGAAGGTAGCTAATCACTCTAAAGGAAGGGATCACCAGGAGGAGAATCACTCCTAAATACCAATCACTGCCATCTCCGAACCCCAGACTGACTGGAGTCCAGGAGACCTGAGGATCCAGGTCCTAACAGAGCTGCCTTGCCACCACTTCATTAATAACAGGGAACTCAGGACACAGCAATAGTTAGAGAGCTGGGCACCATCAAAAGGGTTCAGTGAGGAAGGATCTTTAAGAGAAGCAGGCATCTCTTCCTCCTGAAAAGAGGTGTTAACAATGAGCTCCAATATCCCAACGCTTTCCAAGTGATTTTCACCAGCCAGAAGGAACATTGACCTAGGACTTGTGGTTTACATCCCAGTTCCACAGGGCCTCCAGAACCTCAGCAAGCAACCCCTGGCTGAAACTCAAGCAGAAAAATTCATTGTTTGGCCCTCAGCCAGAGACACAACTCCGCTCTCAGACAGATAGACAACTCTGTCCTCCTCAAGCAATCTTCATGGCAAAGCATTTGGAGAACTCCTAGCTGCAGGCAACCTTTAGCTCTATTACAGCTGCAAAGAGCCTAGATTAACCAGCTTGTGAAGCCCAGAGCAGTTCTAGAGATCGGAAATCTCCAGAGGCTGTAGCAGAGGAACCCCCTTCTTCACCTCCTGCACAGCTCCGGGCTGGAACTGCAAAAGCCCTGTGTTCAGTCAGGCTTGGAGAGACACTTCTGCAACTAGCAAAAGAGCCTCTTCCCTCCTGCTTCATCTGTCAGAGGTCAGCACCACCTCACCCTGGGTGAACAGGGTATTTAGCCGCTACTGTATGGATAGCAGCAGGTAAGAGAGGAAGATATGGTCCTAGCAGGCTGCGTACCGGCTTCCTCAGACTCGTTCCATTAATTTCAGAGAGCAAACCAAGAAAATAGGCCCTTCACCTCAGCCTCAAATCAAACAGCAACAGCAAGTCAGTGGCAGGGTGTGACCTCACTTCCCTGCCCCAGCACAGCAATAACTGGGTGACACATGTGCCATGAGAGCTACAGATCCTGAGTTAACCTCACAGTATCCTCGTGCGTGTGGACAGAGCGATCGGCCTTGGAGATTCCAACCTAGGAGAATCGGGGACACTCAACTACAGACTCTGCCGTAGAAGGGAGCAAACTCATACCGAGCAGGCACACTGCTAGGTATGGCAGAGTCCGTCCGCACTACAGATCAGCTACAACCGACACCACCTCACCATCCAACGCCCCCCCCCCCCATAAGCCAGCAGATGCCATCTGGGCTGAAGGCCCCCTACACAGTAACAAGATCCATCTCTGTCACTGCTGCAAAAGGAGCATAAATGGAAGAGTGGGTCCCTGCCAGCAAACCCCCCGGGACATGTGCCAGGAAGTCCAAGTGGAGTCTGACAGTACAAAGGGAGCATTCCTGGCATTGCCTGGAGGAAACTTCCCTTCAGTCCCCTGGCACACAACACAGCAGCCCAAATATGCTGCTCTCTGAGGCCTGGCTATACTATCTCCCCACTTCCCTCTTATCACACCCAGCCTGCGCCCTTGCCTGATCCACCCCCTCTCCTCCCCAGGGCCCACCCTAAGCCCCCTGCCGGACCCAGCCTGCGCCCCTGCCCGATCCACCCCCTCTGCTCCCCAGGGCCCACCCTGGGCTCCCTGCCGGACCCAGCCACCAGCCTGCGCCCCTGCCCCATCCACCTCCTCTGCTCCCCAGGGCCCACCCTAGGCTCCCTGCCGGACCCAGCCACCCAGCCTGCGCCCCTGCCCCATCTACCCCCTCTGCTCCCCAGTCTGTACCGCCTGCCTGGCCCCCCCACCATCCTCCTGCACAGCCTGATCCCTCCGCCCCCCAGTCCCGCCCCCTGCCCGGCCCCGGTACCTGGGCGGCGGCGGCCCCGCGCTCTGCCCCCGGCTCGGCGCCGTCACCCAGCGACTCGCTCCAGTTCCAGCGCCGGCCGCTCGCTCTCAGTTCCCACCCAGCGACCTCCCATTGGCTGCCGGGAGCCCCGCCCCTAGAGCGCTCAACTTCCTCCGGATTCGCTCATTGGCTGCTTCAGGCCTTGTCCCCAGAGCACCGCCCCGTGCCCAGGTGAGGGGCGGGGCCTGGCGGGGACATCTGACCCCCCGGTGATAGCCCTGCTCCTCTTGCCCAGACCCCCGCCCCGGGCATTTCCCGCCCCAGACACGGGCATCTTCCCCCTCCTCCTTCCTAGCCCCTCCCAGCACCTCCCCCCCTGCCTCGCGCATCTCCCCCACCCCTTGCCCAGCCCCCCTCAAGGGCATCTCTCACCCCGCCCCTCATAGCCCCCCCCAGTCATCTCCCCCCTCACCTCATAGCCCTCCCCGCATCTCCCTCTCGCATCTCCCCCCTCCCCTTGCCCAGCCCCATGCATCTTCCCCCTCCCCTGCCCTGGGCATTTCCCACCCTTCCTCTCATAGCCCTCCCCCTCCCCACAGACATCTTCCTCCTTCCCTTGCCCAGCTCCCCCTCCCTTCATAGCCCCCTCCCCTTTTCATGAGGTGTTGGCTGGCTGATCCAAGCCTGACATGGGGCCAGCCAAGAGCAGAATAAGTCCCTGCACGAAGGGGTGTGTGCTGCCCCACACTCTCTAACCTGAGCGCAGCAGGGCTGATTAGATTAATGAAGATTGGGTCTCTCCTTTCCACCAGGATGGCAGCACTGGTATCATGAGAGCAGGGTCAGATTCGCTAGTCCCGATTCCTCACTGCCTTACTCTGTGTGTAGTCATTTTCATTGTGGGTGTCAAACAATACCAACTGGACTGGGCCCTGTTTGACACCCTCTGAGTTCAGGAACACAAGACACAGGATGGAGGCTCTGGCCCGCTTTTCCAATATGTCATTAAGGTATTTATTTTGATTAATAAAGCATAAACAAGTGCCCATCCTATGCTCTGGGCACCCTTTGCATCAGTGAATTCTGCCCACAGCATCCCATGGTAGGGTGTACACTTAACTCTGATGCTATCTACCTGTGTGTGCACTGGCCCAGGGAATCCAGTAACCCCCCTCCACCATAATGAAACCCCTGCACCCCTCAACCAGCTGCCTCCCGACAGGCCTGGCAGAAAAGATCAGTCTTGGTAGCTTTGCACTTAGCATGCCAACATCCAGGCTGATTGTGAAACACCCTCATGCAAGATATTTATAGGGTGCCAGTCAGCACAGGGCCCAGGCGCTAAATTACATGCTGTAGCACAACTTTTCATAAAGCCAGAGAACCAGCATCACTTTCATTTTCTTACTTGTTCCATGGATCTTGCAGTGCCCTCCACAGATTTGTACCGAGTGCCAGGATCCCCCTGAGAGGAGACATCTGGCTTGTGGTGGGGGTCGAGACAACCGGCCAGTGTGTCTCAGCAATAGCTCAGCCTGGCTGCCTCTCTCTTTTCTTTAGCTCTTTCTTCCCCAGCCCAGTGGTGGGCTCTTTGTGTGTTGGGGGGGGGTGCATCCGATGAAGTGAGCTGTAGCTCACAAAAGCTTATGCGCAAATAAATTGGTTAGTCTCTAAGGTGCCACAAGTACTCCTTTTCTTTCTGTTTACTTGCAAACCTTCCTGGGTACATGCGGACCAGCCCTGGAAGAATGTCACAGGATACTGGAATCCATCTTAAACCTGGTGCTTTTCCATTTAGAAGGAGGAGTAGGGACCCAGAGACACACAAGATTCCTGCCTTATGCCAAAGATATATAAGGGGGTGGAACAGAACAAAAGGGGCCAGTCATGAGAAATCCCCCAGTAACTACCTGAGCTGGAACGAACAAGAACTGTACCAGGGGAAAGGATTGGGCCCAGACTAGGAAGGAGTCTAGTCTGTGCAAGAAGCTTATTGGAACATCTCTGAGGGTGAGATTTACCTGTATTCAGTTTCTTAATGTATTAGGCTTAGACTTGCATGTTTTGTTTTATTTTGCTCGGTAACTTACTTTGTTCTGTCTGTTATTACTTGAAACCACTTAAATCCTACTTTTTATACTAAATAAAATCACTTTTGTTTATTAATTAACCTGGAGTAAGTGATTAATACCTGGGGGAGCAAACAGCTGTGCATATTTCTCTGTCAGTGTTATAGAGGGTGGACAATTTATGAGTTTACCCTGTATAAGCTTTATACAGAGTAAAACGGATTTATTTGGAGTTTGGATCCCAGTGGGAGCTGGGTGTCTGGGTGCTGGAGACAGGAGTACTTGCTGAGCTGTTTTCAGTTAAATCTGCAGCTTTGGGGGCATGGTTCAAACCCTGGGTCTGTGTTGCAGTAGGCGAGCATGTCTGGCTCAACAAGACAGGGCTCTGGACTCCCAAGCCATCAGAGAAAACGGACTCAGAGGTAGTGTCAGCACATCAGGTGACAGTCCCAAGGGGGTGTCTGTGACCAAACCTGTGACATGGGGAGCTCAGATTCCAACACTGCAAGCAAAAGCCCAGGTTCTGGGCCCTTTGCCTGTAGCAGGGCTGAAAAGCAGCCACTCCTTCAGAAAATACCCAGCATAGGTGGTATTATAGGAGAGACCCCCCCCCATCCGTGGCTCTTATCTAATGCTTTTCATCAGCCAATTTCAGAGCTCTAGAACATAAGAATGGCCATATTGGGTCAGATCAAAGGTCCATCCAGCCCAGTATCCTGTCTGCTGACAGTGGCCAATGCCACGTGCCCCAGAGGGAGTGAACCTAACAGGTAATGATCAAGTGATCTCTCTCCTGCCATTCATCTCCACCCTCTGACAAACAGAGGCTAGGGTCACCATTCCTTACCCATCCAGGCTAATAGCCATGAATGGAATTAACTGCCGTGAATTTATCTAGTTCTCTTTTAAACCCTGTTATAGTCCTAGCCTTCACAACCTCCTGAGGCAAGGAGTTCCACAGGTTGACTCTCCACAAAGGAGGGCAGTACAATTATCCCCATTTTTACAGGTGGGGAAACTGAGGGACAGAGCAAGGACATGATTTGCCCTTGGTCACTCAGCCAGCCAGTAGTAGAGCTGGGATTAGAACCTAGGACTCCTAAATCCCTGCCTAGTGCACTAGCCACTAGGCCACACTGCCTACCACACCTATCAAGGTAATGGAGGAGCCATGTGAGGCACTTCACAGGTGGAGGCAATAAACTTCTGTGTTATTTCCTGAGGTGATATCATGGCCCAAGCCAGTGCCTGGAGTAACATACAATACTGCACCAGAACCAAACAGTGGAGCTGTCCATGCCATGAATGCTTTCCCCATCCCTCATTTTGCAGCACAAAGTCCTTTCTAAGCTACAAGAGGCAGCTGCCTTTGTGAGAGCCTGGCAGTATTGCAGGAAACAGCAAAGCAGACACCTGAATCATTAAAAGATCCCTTGGCACTCTTTGCAAGAGTAGGTGCTGTCCCTACGGCCCTGGCCAACTTCTAACATGCCTAATTATGTTGTACCAACCTGGAAACACTCTGCCAGTCGACGTTCCCTAGAGTTTCAAATCAGGAAGTTAATAATCCCATCTCTTCCTAAGAAAGGGAACAAAAATACTCTGCTGCAAAAATTACTTGTTACTGTGTGCTGTTCAATAGGTGCCACGTTCCACCTCAGAAATGGCTGCAGCATTTTGCCCAAGTGGGGACTGCAGGCTGTAGCCCTGAGGTTCTGTACAGGGGTTCTTTGGGAGCCTTCAGGCTGACAAACAGATGGTGGCTTTGCAGAAAAAGGCGCTGAGACAATGCGTTCTGGCTGCACCGCTGCAGCAAATTCATGGCTCCTGAGCTGTAGCAATGCACTCAAAACTGAAGAGCAAGAAAATCTTCCCATGCTTTGATCACTGTAGCTAGCACTGGCAGTTGCACTAGGGGAAAAGAATCTGCACCACTCCTCTTCTGGTGTGAATCAGTGTGTGGCACTCAGTGATTGCCCACATCCTCAAAGGTATTTCTATTCCTAATTTTCCCTGAAATCAATGGGAGTTTGGTGCCTAAATACCCTTGAGGATCCAGGCCCTGCTTTATGCTAAGTCAGTTCCAGCTTCCAACTGGCTGGGCATAACCACAACCAGAGCTGGGAAGCTCAGCCCTTAAAGGCACAGTCCCCAACACCATACAGTGTAGCTCCATTGACTACCCTGGAGCTCCACTGAATTATTTCCGCTGGGGAGCCAGTCCCTCATGCAGGGTGAAATCCTGGCCACTCTGGGGTTTCTGCAGTGGGGGCAGAATTCACCCATATAGCCTCCGTCAGGGAGGGGCTGATTTCCTGAAGTTTGATACTGGCTAATGAGCATGCCCATCTCACCCGTTCAGGGTCCAGCACACTCTCTTAGGTGTATATCCCCGCCATCCAAGGGAATCAGGTACCTGCTGGCAATTAACCACCAGGGACATCCTAGGGAAAATGGTGAGCCGCCTGGTGGCTGGCATAGAGCTAGCTGCAGCAAGCCTGGCAGCCACCAAGGGCAGTAAACCATTCAGGCCAAAGTTTTCCAAAGTGATCACCGAGTCTGAATGCCTCCATTTTTGGGCACTCGATTTTGAGATGCCTCAGGTCTGATCTTCAGAAGAACTGAGCACCCCAAACTGTGCCTGACCTCAGGCACGTCACTTCCTTGCCCCGTGCCTCAGTTTCCCCATCTCTAAAATGGGGTTAATGATACTGCCGTCCTTTGTGAAGTGCTTTGAGATCGACTGAGGAAAGATGCGCACTAAGAACTAGGGATTATTATCACTACCTTGTCTTGTCTGCCAGCTCTTCTGGGCAGGGACTGTCTCTCACGAGGTGTTTGTACAGCACCCAGCACAATGAGACCCCAGTCTCAGTTGGGGAATGTAGGTACCATCATAATACAAATCTGTAATAATTAGCATGATGACTAATAGTACATTTGGGAAGGTCCACAGCTCAATAAAGTCCCTTTGTGGCTTTGCCCCTGCCCCTTTGCACACGTGGGCACACACTGTCGCTAAGAGTGTGAAATACGCACAAAGACCAGGGCAGGCGCTCAGAGATGGGGTTCATTTGCCTGGACAGTTCTGTTTCAACCACGTCACTACTCTTGGCCCTCTGTGCTAATCGTAGCACATAACGAAGGCTGGGATTTTTCAAGGAGCCAAAAGCAACAAGGTGCCCAACTCCCATGGACTGTCACTGGAGTCTCTGGTTACTTAACTCCTGTAGGTTCCCTTGTCAATCCCAAAGGATTCAGGCTCTAAGGGGAGAATTGGTACTTTTTCAGCAGCCAGTCAAACCTCAGCCTCTCGCAAGTGGCACTGTGCTCCACGCTGTCATTGCCTCTGTCCAGTGCCGAATGCCCCCCCGCCCCGGTCCCTCCCTCCAAGCGATGAGGCCCCTGGGCCAGTCCCACCCCTAGGGGAAGTTGGTGGAGTTAGTCTGGGGGTGGTTTTGTCCCTTTTGCTTTCCAAGCCCAGCCCTCAAACAGTTGTTCCACCACACCCGCCTCCACATGACATCAATGGAAAGTCTGAGCCAGCAGCCACACAGAACTTTCAAACCCTCTGAAAGCAGGGAAGTCTCCCGTTTGCCTTTCCGCACCTTGTGGTGCACGCAGTGTGTTGGCGTCTCATCCGATCACAGGGCTGGCGTGTGGTTACCCGCCCAGCACGCAGGCTGGGCACTAAGCAAATGCCTCAGCTTCACTGTGGGGCTCAGCCACCTGCTAGAACCATTCATTCCCTCTGTCAGGAACGTGAGCCTGTGTGCTGCCAAACTCCTCCTGAGAAGGGCAGAGAGTCGCTCCTGGGGACTCAGCACTGTGCAGGATCCAGTCCTGCATGTACTAGTCAGGCAGAAAGAAAAGGAGTAATTGTGGCACTTTAGAGACTAACCAGTCTACAGCTGTAGCTCATGAAAGCTCATGCTCAAATAAACTGGTTAGTCTCTAAGGTGCCACAAGTACTCCTTTTCTTTTTGCGAATACAGACTAACACGGCTGTTACTCTGAAACTAGTCAGGCAGAGAAAAGCTCTTCTCTGGGCATGGCTGGGTCTTGCTGGCTGCTCCGAGCCAGCTCTGTGATCTGCCTATGCAGCAATCAGAAATCAAGGGTGCAGACCAGAAGGGGGCCATGCTGGGGAGAGAAGAGCTTGCAGGATATTTCAGCCCAGAGCAGAGTCTCCCAGGCCAGCGCTGAGGCCTTGAAAATACCTACCCATAACAGAAGTACTGTTAGCCACTGACCTGTGCTGCTTGCCTCAGACCGAGGGCTGGGAGAGCAGACAGGCCTGTGGTTCCCTGCTTGTGCAAACTAGCGGGGATGGGACAGCACTCTCCAATTTACACTCCTCCTTTGAGTGAATAAATACTCCTGTGGCCCCGTGTGCGGGCACAAGTGCTGGACACCGGCTCAGGACTTGCCAGACAAGGCAAGGTGAATGCTGTGCTGATTGTATGAACATTAGTGACTCCGGCCAGAGATTAGACTGTTTACATAGCTCTGTAAACTGATTAAAAATCTTGGTTCGCACACATTTACCTTGCCTTTGCTGATTAATCAGCTCCAAAATCATGGTTCAATTACCAGTTTACAACTACCAGGGCCCAACTCTCCTTTCTCTCTTACACCGGGGCCAGTAAGGAGTCAATCAGCCTGATTCTGACCTGGTCACACTGTTCTCACACTGTTCTAATTCTATTGGGCCTGATTCCAGTCTCACTTAGTGTAAATCCAGAGTGTCTCCTAAGGCCAAAGTGGAGTAACACAGGGGTGAAGCCGATACAACTGAGAGCAAGGCCCGCTGTGCAAACTGTTAGGATATAGATATTCAGGCCTGTCTGTAAAGGCCTATACGCTAAGAATGTAGGTGTATTCTTATCACTTAGCTAGTTAAAGAGGTATGAAAGAAAGAATCAAAATCACTGTCTGCCGGTGTAAGGGCCTTCTCTCACTGTGACAGTCTGAGGCCCTGTTCTTAGGCTAAGGCCTTTGGCTAAGCAGCAGATGCAGCCATAAACTGGGAAGCGACCGGTCACATCCTCACATTCCAAACCAGTCACATTGAAATAAGGCTGTTATGAATACAATCCTGTCCTGATAATGCCTATCACCTCCAGAGAAAGGGAACTGCCTAGAAAATATAAAAGGAAACTTAGTCTGATAGCATCCTGTCTGGCAAGAACTCACTTACCAATAGCTGGGATGTGAAATCCTCATTTGTGTTGTTCTATCATTGTAGTCCCCATTTCCCTATTGTTTGTCTGTATAATCTCTGTCTGGTTCTGTGATTGTTTCTGTCTGCTGTATAATTAATTTTGCTGGGTGTAAACTAATTAAGGTGGTGGGATATAATTGGTTAAATAATCATGTTACAATATGTTAGGATTGGTTAGTTAAATTTCAGTAAAATGATTGGTTCAGGTATACTTAAGCGGAACTCAAGTTTTACTATATAGTCTGCAGTCAATGATGAAGTAAGGGATGGGAATGGGAAATTGGAATCATGTTTTGCTAAGTGGGGGAAATGGGACACAGGTAAGGCTCTGTGGTGTCACAGCTGGGAAGGGGGACACTAAGGAAGGAAACTGGAATCATGTTTGCTGGAAATTCACCCCAAAAAACATTGAATTGTTTGCACCTTTGGATTTTGGGTATTGTTGCTCTCTGTTCATGTGGGAAGGACCAGGGAAGTAAGTGGGTGAAGGAATAAGCCCCCTAACATCTTGGTGCCCTGACTTGGATGCATCGCATTGGATAGGTGAGTGGCAGCCTCTAAGTCCCCCTCCCCAACAGTCTGTGCAGCTGCTTGGAGGGGGTATAGCGAACTCTCTTGATGGCGCTCCACTAAGCTTCATGTGGATCATGGTCCCTAGGGGCTAGTCCAAGCAGGTGGAAGTTACAGCAGCCCTTAGCACCCAGGAGCTCTTTGATCCCAGGCTGGTGGCAGGACTGGGCGAGGCTAAGAGCCCCCTTTTCCTCCCCTCATTCAGCCATGCCAGACTCTGCTGCAGTGCAGCTGAGGACAGTGCCCCAAGGCTGCATCCGGGGCCTCTCACTCTGAACCCAAGACGCATCTGCTTTTACTCCAACCCCTCCAGCTTAAGACTCTCATTGGGGTAGTGGGAGTTGTGAGTGCTCAGCACCACTCAGCAGGAGGCTCATTCCCACAGGCTCCTCTGGAGCGCCCCAGCTGCTTATGCGTGTCCCTTATGGAAGTTGGGCCCAGTCAGCTGGGCAGACTGTGAGAAGAATCCGCTGCCCCTAGGGCATGGGGGGGATGAAGCACTAGAGGCAGGCAGCTCAGATGAGCCCCAGCCAGTCTCACTCCCGCACTGCCCAAGGAGTGTCCAGTCCAGCCGTAAATCTCAGGAATACTTCTTGTTAGCTAAACCCTGGCCAAGGCTGCTCTTCGGGGCGGGCTGAACTGCTTCCTCACAAATTCGCCTCTCTTCCCTTTCTCTCGCCAAGCCATGAGCCCTGAGGTCCCAGTTCCATTACTGAACCATAAAGTCACAGCCTCAGCATCGCAGCCAGTCACTCTTCACAGCATGGCTAGCGAGATAGCTGCATAAGGGCTGTTCACGGATCTGGGCAGGAAGCCAGGACTCCCTCCAGAGAAGCAAAGACTCCTAGATCTATAGACGTTAAGGTCAAAAGGATCATCTCGCCTGAGCCTCCGCTGAACACAGGGTATAGAACCCACCCAGGGCGTCCTGCACAAGCCCATGCCTTGTGGTTGAGCTAGAGCAGATCTTGTCACTTAGTAGAATTATTCTCCGCTTCATTAATGCTGCAGCTCACTTGCTGTGATTATGCAGGCAGGATCTCCACCTGAGGGAGCACTTTGCAAATGACAGGGGTAGTTTCCATGTCTGTATGTTGTCCTGGTGCTTGCTCTGCCTCCACGAGCACTTCCAGCTTCAAGAGACTAAAAATCACGAGTCAGACCCCAAACATCAGGAGAGGTGTGTACAGAGTTTGCACTGGGTTTTTGGTCTGTCTTTAGGTGGTTGAGCTCCCCCTGCCCCTCCACAGGGTGTGGGTGACTATTCATGTTGCCAATGCTCCCAAATGTATGGGGTGAGGTGACATTGGCCCCCACTGCTGGAAGTCTCACCCCACGTCTGCCCAACACCTGCTTAGCAGTTAATCAGTTCTGTCTGCCCTCCCCCCACGCCGCGCTCCCCTCACCCAAGTTCAGCCCTCCAACCTCACCTCTGCTTCCCCTGGGGCTCTTCATCCCCCTCTCCCAGGCTGGTGGGTCCTGCAGCAGGCTCCACAGACTAGGTCCTGCTCATGGGGGAAAGTTTTACTGTCCCAGTGTGTCATAGCTATCTCAGGAGATTGTGATCATGGCAGAAGAGACAATGCTGCAGGTACCCATAGAGCTAACGACAAGGGGCCTTGGAGTACTAGGACAGAGACCTTGAATTGGACTCTGTTGGGTGGGAGCCAATGCAGGAAGCAGGGCACCAGGGTGATGCGTTCACAGTGACCTGTATTCAGCAGAAGGGCTGCTGCATTTTGTACTAGCTGGACTGGAGCTAGGGGGGGAATGGAATTTCTACCCTAGGGCATATTCTGCTATTTCAATGTTTGTTTTCATCCTCAATACAGACAAAGTAATTAAACAGCAACATTTTCCATGGAATTAAATATCTCAAAAACGTTGAACATTTGGAAACGACAAAACAAACTATTTATCTGAACCAAAATACTTGGTTTCAAAATGGTGATTTCAAAATGAAACATTTCTGGTCATAATTTGTGTGTGTGTGTGTGTGTGTGTGTGTGTGAGAGAGAGAGAGAGAGAGGGTATGGCGTGTGTGATCAGAACTGACATTTCCCATGGAATAATTCAACTTTGACAAAACCACATTCTCTGACGAAAATGGTTTCTCAGAAGATTTTTGACCAGCTTGCGTTGCAGCTTCTTCAGGCTGTTTGGCTTCGTCCCTAGTTGTAAATCTCAATGATCCAGTGAGGTGGTCCCAAATGCCTGGCTCACCCTGGCCTGCTGGGCTAGGCTGCCAGCTGGGTGTGAGTGGCACAACAGTTTCAGTTTCACTGAGGTGGCATTTAGTGGGTGCGCATAACCAGGGCTAGACTAACTCTCCTTTGGGCCCAGGGCTATTAAATTTTGTGGGACCCCTGGGGGTTTGAAGTGAGCTCAGGGATGGGGCAGGTGATTGGGGTGCAGGAGGGGGTGCAGCTTCATCGTGGGGGGTGGGCTCTGGGGTGGGGCCTGGGATGGGAGAGAGGGTTGGGGTGCAGCAGGCAGTTCGGGATGCAGTTCTGGGTGGGAGTTTGCGTGCAGCAGAGGGCTCAGGGCTGGGACAGGGGGTTGGGGTGCAGGTCGGAGTGCAGGGTCTGGGAGGGAATTTGGGTGCAGGAGGGGGCGAGGGGTGCTGGTTCCAGCTGGGAGGCACTTACCTCAGGTGGCTCCTGGTCAGCGGCGCAGCAGGGCTAAGGCAGGATCCCTTCCTGCCCTGGCTCCGCACTGCTCTGCTCCCCAAGGGGGCTGTCATGTCCGGCCCCTAGGCAGAGGAGCCAGGCAGCTCTGTGCGGTGTACATAGCTGCAGGGGTGACATCTGTGGGCACAGGCAACCATTGGCCAAGATACCTGGCCAATGAGAGCTGCAGAGCTGGCGCTGGGGGCAGGGGCAGTGCACAGAGATTCCCTGAATGCCTCTTGCCTAGGGGCCGCTGGAGCACATTGGCGAGCCAGCACTCACAGCTCCAGTGCTGGGGTGGTGCTGAGGCTCGGGGACCAGTGTCTGGCCCACGGGCTGGATGAAAAGAAGCAGTGGGCTACATCCGATACACGGGCCTAAAGGGTTCCCCTTGACCTGTGGGCCTGGGCTGCAGCCCCTAAAGCCCCTGTATTAATTCAGCCCTGTCAAGGTTCCTTCCCCCCTTTGAACTCTGGGGTACAGATGTGGGGACCCGCATGAAAGACCCCCTTAGCTTATTCTTACCAGCTTAGGTTAAAAATTTCCCCAAGGTACAAACTTTTGCCTTGTCCTTGAACCATATGCTGCCACCACCAAGTGTTTTAAACAAAGAACAGGGGAAGAGCCCACTTGGAGACATCTTCCCCCAAAATATCCCCCCCAAGCCCTACACCCCCTTTCCTGGGGAAGGCTTGATAAGCATCCTCACCAATTGGCATAGGTGAACACAGACTCAAACCCTTGGATCTTAAGAACAATGAAAAATCAATCAGGTTCTTAAAAGAAGAATTTTAATTAAAGAAAAGATAAAAGAATCACATCTGTAAAATCAGGATGGTAAATACCTTACAGGGTAATCAGATTCAAAACATAGAGAATCCCTCTAGGAAAAACCTTAAGTTACAAAAAAAGACACAAAAACAGGAATATACATTCCATCCAGGACAGCTTATTTTACCAGCCATTAAACAAAAGGAAATCTAATGCATTTCTAGCTAGATTACTTACTAACTTAACAGGAGTTGGAAGGCTGCATTCCTGATCTGTTCCCGGCAAAAGCATCACAGACAGACGAACCCTTTGTTCCCCCCCTTCAGATTTGAAAGTATCTTGTCCCCTCATTGGTCATTTTGGGTCAGGTGCCAGCGAGGTTATCTTAGCTTCTTAACCCTTTACAGGTGAAAGGTTTTGCCTCTGGCCAAGAGGGATTTTATAGCACTGTATACAGAAAGGTGGATACCCTTCCCTTTATATTTATGACACACCCCCCCAAATCATAGATAGGGTGGAACACTGGCTGTGATTTCTTCCTGGAGCTCTAGGAGAAAACAGAGTTAATAAGACACATACATCTCTAAATATACTACTAACTGTATAAAGACTAAACAATATTTTCCACATCTCAAGGACGATTTTAACCAGTTGATTCTGGGAAACTTTCATGAGACAGTGCATCAGCCACTTTGTTAGAAGCTCCTGAGATGTGTTGGATGTTGAAATCAAAGTCTTAGAGAGCTAAACTCCACTGAATAAGTCTTTTGTTATTTCCCGTGGCGGTATGAAGCCACTGTAGCGCAGCATGGTAGGTTTGCAGGTGGAAACGCCGTCCCCAAACTTATGGGCGTAGCTTTTCCAGAGCGTAGACAATGGCGTAACATTCCTTTTCACTGATTGACCAGTGGCTTTCCCTCTCATACAGCTTCTTGCTGAGAAACACGACAGGATGGAACTCTTGATTCGGTCCTTCCTGCATTAAGACTGCTCCCACACCACGCTCGGACGCATCTGTGGTTACTAGGAACGGTTTGTCGAAGTCTGGGGCCCTTAGCACAGGGTCAGACATGAGTGTCGCTTTAAGCTGGTTAAAGGCCTTCTGACACTCTTCAGTCCACTGAACTGCATTTGGCTGTTTCTTTTAGGTTAGGTCTGTCAGTGGGGCAGCGATTTGGCTGTATTGCGGTACAAATAGCCTGTAATATCTGGCCCAGCCTAAGAAGGATTGGACCTGTTTCTTTGACTTTGGGACAGGCCACTTTTGGATAGCATCCACTTTGGCCTGTAGGGGGTTGATAGTTCCTTGACCCACCTGGTGTCATAGAATCATAGAATATCAGGGTTGGAAGGGACCCCTGAAGGTCATCTAGTCCAACCCCCTGCTCGAAGCAGAACCAATTCCCAGTTAAATCATCCCAGCCAGGGCTTTGTCAAGCCTGACCTTAAAAACCTCTAAGGAAGGAGATTCTACCACCTCCCTAGGTAATGCATTCCAGTGTTTCACCACCCTCTTAGTGAAAAAGTTTTTCCTAATATCCAATCTAAACCACCCCCACTGCAACTTGAGACCATTACTCCTCGTTCTGTCATCTGCTACCATTGAGAACAGTCTAGAGCCAAGGTAAGTCACTCTGTTTAGGCCTATTTGACACTTCTTAGCCTTAACAATTAGTCCTGCCTCCCTTACGCGCTCGAAGACTTTTTGTAGATGTTCCAGGTGTTCTGCCCAGGAATCCGAAAATATGGCCATATCATCAAGGTAGGTGACTGCATAGTGTCCCAATCCCGCTAGGAGACCATCTACAAATTTTTGGAAGGTGGCAGGTGTATTCTGCAGCCCGAAAGGGAGCACATTACATTCATACAGCCCGACATGATGAAGGCTGACCTTTCCTTGGTGGATTCATCTAGCTGTACCTGCCAGTACCCCTTGGTTAAGTCCAAGGTAGAGGTGAACTGGGCCCGTCCCAGTTTCTCCAATAGTTCATCTGTGTGTGGCATTGGATAGTTGTCTGGGCGAGTTACAGCATTTAGCTTACGGTAGTCCATGCAAAAATGTCTCTCCCCATCTGGTTTGGGAACTAGAACCACTGGAGATGCCCATGCACTGCCAGAGGGGCGGATTACACCCATCTGTAGCATCTCCTGCATCTCCTGTTCTATAGCAGTTTTAGCTTGAGGAGACACCCGGTAAGGTTGGACCCTAATTGGGTGAGCATTACCTGTGTCAATGGAGTGGTATGCCCGTTCAGTCAGTCCTGGGGTGGCTGAGAATGTTGGCGCGTAGCTAGCGCACAGCTCCCTGATCAGCTGTCGCTGCATACGCCCAAGGGTCATGGAGAGGTTCACCTCTTCCACACCACCACCACATTTCCCTTCGTAGTGGACACCTTCAGGCCACTCAGCATCATCTCCTCCCTGGGCTGTAAACTGACAAACCTTTAATTCTCTGGAATAAAAGGGCTTTAGAGAATTAATATGGTACACCTTAGCATTCCCCACTTCAAACCGAAAGCCTATGAGATAATTAACAGCTCCTAGGCGCTCTTGGACTGTAAATGGCCCTTCCCATGATGCTTCCATTTTATGGACCTGGAGAGCCTTTAAGACCATGACCTGGTCCCCTACTTTGAAGGACCGCTCTCTGGCATGTTTATCATACCAGGCTTTTTGCTCTTTTTGAGCATCCTTTAGGTTTTCTTTAGCAAGAGCTAAAGAGGTTCGGAGGGTGTTTTGTAGGTTGGTTACAAAGTCCAGAATGTTAGTTCCTGGAGAAGGTGTAAACCCCTCTCATTGCTGCTTCATCAACTGTAATGGCCCCTTAACCTCGCGACCATATACAAGTTCAAATGGTGAAAACCCTAAACTGGGATGTGGTACAGCTCTGTAGGCAAAGAGCAACTGCTGCAACACTAGGTCCCAATCATTGGAGTGCTCATTTACGAATTTACGTATCATGGCCCTCAAAATTCCATTAAACTTCTCCACAAGGCCATTTGTTTGATGATGGTAAGGGGTAGCAACCAAGTGGTTCACCCCATGAGCTTCCCAAAGGCTTTCCATAGTTCCTGCCAGGAAATTAGTTCCTGCATCTGTAAGGATGTCGGAGGGCCAACCTACCCTGGCAAAAATATCCGTTAGTGCTGGACACACACTTTTAGCCCTAGTGTTGCTTAGAGCTACTGCTTCCGGCCATCAAGTGGCAAAATCCATGAAAGTCAGTGTATACTGCTTTCCTCTGGGTGTCTTATTCGGAAAAGGACCCAGAATATCCACAGCTACTTGCTGAAATGGAACCTCAATGATGGGGAGTGGCTGGAGAGGGGCTTTGACCTGGTCTTGGGGTTTTCTCCACTCTTTGTCACACCTCACAAGACCGGACATAGGTAGAAACATCCTTGCCCATTCCCTCCCAGTGGAACGACTTTCCCAAATGGTCTTTGGTTCTGTTCACCCCAGCATGGCCACTAGGATGATTGTGGGCTAAGCTTAATAGCTTTACTCGATACTTAGTTGGAACTACCAACTGTCTCTGAGGATGCCAGTCTTCCTGGTGTCCACCAGAAAGAGTTTCCTTGTATAAAAGTCCTCTTTCTACAACAAGCCTGGATCGATTAGAAGAGCTGAGAGGCAGTGGTTTGCTCTGTGCCACCGTCCAAGCTCTCTGGAGGCTTTCATAGATTCATAGATATTAAGGTCAGAAGGGACCATGATGATCATCTAGTCTGACCTCCTGCACAACGCAGGCCTGCTTCCTGTTTCGTCTGAAACTGTTCCCTTGATGCTGGAGACGTCAGTTCCTCATTGGATTGTGGACCTGGGCTTTGTCCCTCTGGAAGCGATGCAGGTGATGGGGTTGTTTCCGTTGACTGTGAACCGCTCTCTGCTGGTGCACTATGTTGGGGTTCAGACTCCGGCTGAGCCTCTTGTGTAGGGTTATCTGCTGCTGCTGGTGCAGGTTCGGTAGGGCCCTCTGGTGTTGGGGTTGCAAGTACTGGATTCAGTGCTGGCAATGGGACTGGTGTTGGTTGTTCCGTCGGTTCCAGTTTTGAGACTGGCTCTGTCTGTGTCTCTGGGACTGGATCCACTACTGCTGTTGCAGACGTTGGCATGGGGTCTGGTTCCATCACCTCTGACCGGGTCCTGGTAGAAGTTTCCGGAACAGAGCTAGGTGTGACAGCTTGCTTAGCCTGGCTGCGGGTGACCATTCCCACCCTCTTGGCTAGCTTCACATGATTGGCCAAGTCTTCCCCCAACAGCATGGGGATGGGATAATCATCATAGACTGCAAAAGTCCATGGGCCTGACCAGCCCTTGTACTGGACCCGCAACTTGGCTGTAGGCAAGTCAAAAGAGTTTGACTTGAAAGGTTGAATTGCTTGGACCTCTGGGTCGATTAAATTGGGGTCCACTAAGGAAGCATGAATAGCAGACACTTGTGCTCCAGTGTCCCTCCACACTGTGGCCTTCTTTCCACTTACACTCACAGTTTCCCTTTACTCTGAGCGTATCTGGGAGGCATCTGGGCCTGAGGACCTCTGGTGCGATTCTGGTAAAATGAACTGTAATCTGTTGGGGTTCCTGGGGCAGTTGGCCTTTACGTCTCCCGGCTCATTACATTTAAAACATCGTCCAGCTGACAGGTCACTGGGGCGAGGTGGGTTGCTGGAGAATGATGTGGCAGGACGATAAGGTGTCTGGAGTGTTCCTTGGGGTGTAGTTGGGGCCTTGGGCTGTCCCCGGTAGTAGGGTGTGGTCTGAGGGTGTCCCTTCTGGTATCCGCTCCAACTGTGACCAGGGTCGTTTCTCTCTTCTCCCTCCACCCATTTTGTTCCAGCTTGCCCCGCCACTCTGGCAGTCTGGGACTGCTCGTATTGATCAGCATAAGAAGCAAGACTTTCTGCTGAGTCCATTTTCTTATCCCATAAACACTGTTTTATATCCTCCTTGGACATATTCAGGAATTGCTCCTGTATCATCAAATCCCGCATTCCTCCAAAGTTATTTACAGCCCCTGTATTAATTTATCAAACAGATCTGTCATTTGGTTTACATAAGCCACATTACTTAATCCAGGTCCTCTCTTAAGGGCTCTAAATTTTACTCTGTAAATTTCAGGTGTAACTTGAAATTGTTTTAAAACCAAATCCTTGAATTTATTATAGTCAGAAGCCTCCTCAATAGGCATCTTATTGAATATGTCCAGAGCTCTTCCAGTCAATTTTGTGACCAATGTGGTCATCTTGTGAGCTTCAGAAATTTGATGGAGTGTGCATAGTCTCTCAAAGGTGAGAAAATATTCAGCAATATCACTAGATTCATCATACTGTCACTCCCATACATCATACATAGTCACCCATTTGTGGATTGTTGGGGAAGGATTGTTAGGGTTATTCAGTGTATTCTACTGAGCCTTTGCCTTCTCCATCTCCAAAGCATGCTTCCTCTCTTTCTCCTTCTCCTCCATTTCTTTAGCCTTTGCCTCCTCAGCATGCTTCCTCTCTTTTTCCTTTGCCTCCATTTCTCTCCTGTGGGCAGCCTCCCTTTCTTTTTCTGTGGCTGCCATTTCTTTTTCTTTTGCCTCCATTTCCATCTGTCTGAGTTCTACCCGTCTTTCATGCTCCTTTTGTTTTTCCTCAGCCTCAAATCTGGCTAATTCCAGCTTCTGTTGAACAGTGCATTCTGTCATCCTAACCTCTCTGTTTTTAACTAACTTTACACCCGAGAGTTAGAAAGAAAAACAAATAAACAAAAAAAACTGGCTTGTAAAATTTTGCTGTGCTGTAACCTGATACCTCTTTTTCTGATAGCTGTTCTCATCCTACAGAAAAATCCTTTTGTTATGCCTGCTGCTCTGTCCCCCAGGCAGAGAGACAGAATCTACAGCTGCAATCACCTTTTCAAAACCTTTTAAAATCCTGCTGTGCTTCTGGTTCAAAATAATCTCTGGTTCAAAATGATCCCACCGCTCTGCCACCATGTCAAGGTTCCTTCCCCACTCTGAACTCTAGGGTACAGATGTGGGGACCCGCATGAAAGACCCCCTAAGCTTATTCTTACCAGCTTAGGTAAAAAACTTCCCCAAGGTACAAACTTTTCCTTGTCCTTGAACGGTATGCTGCTACCACCAGGCATTTTAAACAAAGAACAGGGAAAGAGCCTACTTAGAGACGTCTTCCCCCAAGCCCTACACCCCCTTTCCTGGGGAAGGCTTGATAAGAATCCTCACCAATTTATACAGGTGAACACAGACCCAAACCCTTGGATCTTAAGAACAATGAAAAAATCAATCAGGTTCTTAAAAGAAGAATTTTAATTAAAGAAAAGATAAACGAATCACCTCTGTAAAATCAGGATGGTAAATACCTTACAGGGTAATCAGATTCAAAACATAGAGAATCTCTCTAGGCAAAACCTTAAGTTACAAAAAGACACAAACAGGAATATACATTCTATCCAGGACAGCTTATTTTACCAGCCATTAAACAAAAGGAAATCTAATGCATTTCCAGCTAGATTACTTACTACCTTAATAGGAGTTGGAAGGCTGCGTTCCTGATCTGTTCCCGGCAAAAGCATCACAGACAGATGATCCCTTTGTTCCCCCCTCTCCAGATTTGAAAGTATCTTGTCCCCTCATTGGTCATTTTGGGTCAGGTGCCAGCGAGGTTATCTTAGCTTCTTAACCCTTTACAGGTGTCATAAATATAAAAGGAAGGGTAAACACCTTTAAATCCTCCTGGCCAGAGGAAAAACCCTTTCACCTGTAAAGGTTAAGAAGCTAAGATAACCTCGCTGGCACCTGACCAAAATGACCAATGAGGAGACAAGATACTTTCAAAGCTGGAGTGGGGGGAAACAAAGGGTTCTCTCTGTCTGTGTGATGCTTTTGCCAGGACCAGAGCAGGAATGCAGGTCAGAACTCCTGTAAAGAGTTAGGTTTCAGAGTAGCAGCCATGTTAGTCTGTATTTGCAAAAAGAAAAGGAGTACTTGTGGCACCTTAGAGACTAACACATTTATTTGAGCATAAGCTTTCGTGAGCTACAGCTCACTTCATCCGATGCACTCAGTGGAAAATACAGTGGGAGATTTATATACATAGAGAACATGAAACAATGGGTGTTACCATACATCACTCTCACAGATCTTGGGAGACAGGCCAGTCCTTGCTTACAGACAGCCCCCTAACCTGAAGCAAATACTCACCAGCAACCACAAACCACACAACAGAACCACTAACCCAGGAACCTATCCTTGCAACAAAGCCCGTTGCCAACTGTGTCCACATATGTATTCAGGGGACACCACCATAGGGCCTAATCATATCAGCCACACTATCAGAGGCTTGTTCACCTGCACATCTACCAATGTCATATATGCCATCATGTGCCAGCAGTGCCCCTCTGCCATGTACATTGGTCAAACTGGACAGTCTCTACGTAAAAGAATAAATGGACACAAATCAGATGTCAAGAATTATAACATTCAAAAACCAGTCGGAGAACATTTCGATCTCTTTGGTCACTCGATTACAGACCTAAAGGTTGCAATTCTTCAACAAAAAAACTTCAAAAACAGACTCCAGTGAGAGACTGCTGAATTGGAATTAATTTGCAAACTGGATACAATTAACAGGCTTGAATAGAGACTGGGAGTGGATGGGTCATTACACAAAGTAAAACTGTTTCCCCTTGTTTATTCCCCCCCACCGTTCCTCAGACGTTCTTGTCAACTGCTGGAAATGGCCCACCTTGATTATCACTACAAAAGGTCCCCCCCACCCCAGCTCTCCTGCTGGTAATAGCTCACCTTAAGTGATCACTCTCGTTACAGTGTGTATGGTAACACTCATTGTTTCATGTTCTCTATGTATATAAACCTCCCCACTTGTATTTTCCACTGAATGCATCCGATGAAGTGAGCTGTAGCCCACGAAAGCTTATGCTCAAATAAATTTGTTAGTCTCTAAGGTGCCACAAGTACTCCTTTTCTTTTTGTAAAGAGTTAGTAAGCAATCTAGTTAGATATGCGTTAGATTCTGTTTTGTTTAAATGGCTGATAAAATAAGTTGTGCTGAATGGAATGTATATTCCTGTTTTTGTATCTTTTTGTAATTTAAGGTTTTGCCTACAGGGATTGTCTATGTTTTGAATCGGATTACCCTGTAAGGTATTTACCATCCTGATTTTACAGAGGTGATTCTTTTACTGTTCTTTAATAAAATTCTTCTTTTAAGAACCTGATTGCTTTACTTTGTTCTTAAGATCCAAGGGTTTGGGTCTGTGTTCACGTATGCAAATTGGTGAGGATTTTTATCAAGCCTTCCCCAGGAAAGGGGGTGTAGGGCTTGGGGGGATATTTTGGGGGGGAGACATTTCCAAGTGGGCACTTCCCCTGTTCTTTGTGTAACACTTTAGTGGTGGCAGTGTTTAACCTAAGCTGGTAAGAATAAGCTTAGGGGGTCTTTCATGCAGGTCCCTATGTCTGTACCCTAGAGTTCAGAGTGGGGAAGGAACCTTGACAACAGGTGAAAGGGTTTTGCCTCTGGCCAGGAGAGATTTTATAGCACTGTATATGGAAAGGTGGTTACCCTTTATTTTTACGACAGGCCCTGCGCATAGTGAGTGCTATTTACATGTTTGGGGGTGCAGGAGGCAAAGGGTGGTGATGGGAAAGCAACTTACAGTAATGTGTAAGGAAGTGGGCAGCACCCCCTGAATCTCTCCTGTTAGCTGCTTTTCCTGCTACTCAGCCTCCATTTCACCCCTCAGTGTGTAAGTTACACCCAGTTTGCACACCCGCCAAACCCAAATGGGTGCATGTTATACTATAGACTCACACCCACTCCTTGACACCTACCCACTCTGTGTGGCTGATACCCCCATTTATGTTCCTGGTGAATATGGCCCAGAGAACTCCATAGGAGGCACAGCTGCTTCCCCCAAGCCTGAGCTGGGCCCCAGTATGCCGAGTGCTGCCGACCAGACTGCCTGGCCTGTCAGCGCTGTGGGGTTGGTCTCTGGTCTCCTTGAGCCATGGGGTTACAGAGGTGTAAGTGCCGTCAGACACCCAGCCCCCCACAGCTTGAGGTTACACAACAGCTCAATCCACTCCATCTCTTTTGTTTTCACAGTCTGAGTCTGGCTCAGAGATTTCCAACCTGCTGCCAGTCTGATCAGCAGCCACATTCGCTGCCTGTGGGCCCCTCCCAGGACAAGGTGCAACCTGCTGGGTTAGCCAGGAGAAGGCAATGAAGGAAGAGGAAGTGGGGAGGTAGGGGCAGAAATCCAATCAGAGGCTTCCCATGTGAAGTGTTGGCTACCAAAGCCACCCCTGCTGTCAGACAGGGGAACTGCTCCTTTATCTCAGCCTCTTAAATCACTTAGAGCCCGCAGCCAATCCCAGGTACCTGTCCTGGGCCCCAGCTGAAATGGAGGACAGGGAACCAGGAGCCCTGGGCTCTATTCCACCCTCTGTCACTGACATTCAGGGCAGCGCGCCAACAGTACTGTATTACAAGGATTAAATAAGAAATTGCTTGTTCTGTACTCAATCCATATGCCTTTTCCCCACATTTCCACCGGGGTGTAGTGCTGCTGGCACCCGAAATCCGGGATGGAGTAGCGCTCCAGCACTTCCCTTTGCAAAATGCTGCTGGTTGACAGCTGGACCCAGAGCACGGGATCGCAACACTCAATGGCCAGTCCACCCCTCTGTTCCTGGACCCCCACTGAACGGTGCCCCTCCCTGCTCCACGGTGCCCAGCAGTGGAGCAGACAGACACCAGCAACTTCAGCCTCCAGCTCAGCTCTCAGCGCCTGCACAGAACCTGCACAGGAGCTGCTGCAGCTGCCCGGTTCAGCACCTAAGGCCCTGGGTTCCCTGCAGCACCCAGAGCTGGAGAAAGAGATCCTCTGAACATTAAGCCTGTAATTATTCCCTGCCTCAATTTCCCCACAGTCCCTGCTCATGTGCTGATGCTGAACCCCCTTTGCAAAGCACCCGCAGATCTGTGGATGAGAAGTCTGAGTAAGTTCAGGCTGGAAATGCAAAGAAGGTTCTAACACCAGTTGAGGGAAGTTTTGGAACAGCCTCCCAATAGGAGGAATCGGAGCAAGACACCTACCTGGTTTTAAGATGGAGGTGATGAGTTTATGAATGGGATCATGTGACAGGGCTGCCTGCAATAGCCAGGGACTGGAGTCTCTGGCCCAGGAGGGCCCTTCCACTTCTATGTTCTTAAGCTCAACATACACATGCTCAGCAGGATTATTATAGTAACACGAATGTTCAGGAGGGAAAGGGGGGGTGGGCTTCTCAGCTCAGCATTCTAGCACAGTGAAAAAGCAACAGTGACTTTCACCTCCGTGGAGGTGCTCAGGGAAGCTAGTGCTGCTTCTGTGGAATCAGGTAGAGGTCCCGGCAGCTACATCCCCTCTCTCTCTGTGTCTTACTTGGATTCCTTTGTAAAGGTCTTTACGTGTCCTCCCAGCTAAGGCTTCATTCTCCTCTGAGTCTCTTTCTGTAGGGCAGCTCTCTATCCGGTCCTGTTTGGTTGGTAAACAAACCCAGGGCATAAACTACAGGGCATATCCTTGCTTTATCATAGTATTCATCATAGCTACAGCCTTCGCTACTACTGCATCTATGATTACCGATGAAGTGAGCTGTAGCTCACGAAAGCTTATGCTCAAATAAATTGGTTAGTCTCTAAGGTGCCACAAGTACTCCTTTTCTTTTTATGATTACCCTGTGATTCACAGACCAGGAAGTAACCCATTATGTTTTCCTTTTTCCCTGGGTTAGTCTGTGCGTTGCAAACAAGCTTCTCCTTTGATTGCATTGTTTGTTTCTGTTTGGGCATCAGGAATGGAAGTAGGGAAGTTTGGTTTGGAAAAGGCAAGAATTCTGGAAATATTATCAAAGCTGCTAAAATGCTCAGCCGGATTAAATGGAATCTGTGCGGACAGGATTGCTAGAGGGGTGGCTCTGAGCCAGCGACATTATTGGATGGTTCTGATTACTGGCTGGCTGACCCATGCTTACTGGGGAAAGTTTTACAAAGAATGGAGCTGAAGTCAATCAGGAATCAATTTTTTATAAAAAGGGCCTGTAGTTTTACAAAGTGGTCAGTAATTCTGGCATCTTGAGACACCCTTGAGCCAAATGTTGTGCTGTGACTATGTGGTGCCTCTAAAAACCAGCCCCCAAAGTACAGAACACTTTCAGCCAGTTACAGTTATAGATCTTGATCCCTGATTATTAGACTCCCTCCTCCTATTAATCTACATGTTCGGACTGTAGTTATGGTCAGTTAAGTGACTGTGTACAATACAAGTGCCTCTTTGTACTCCCCATCTCTGCGCCTGGTGTGTTCCCTGGGAGCAGCTGCCGACTTTACCAACACAAAACTCATTTCCCTTTTCCTGGCACGACACAGCCCATGCAGGAGCCCAGCTCTGTCCTGGATCATTAGCAGGATTCCGAGATTCCCAGGCCAGAATGGACCATAGCGATCATCTAGACCAGGGGTCGGCAACCTATGGCACGCGTGCCAAACACGGCACGCAAGCCAATTTTTAATGGCACGCTGCTGTCTGCCGGACCCGGGCAGACACAGTGTACCACTAAAAATCCTGCCTGGCCCGGCCCGCTCTTTTCCACCCCCTGCCCACCGCTCTCTCCTTGCAGGGCAGGCAAGCTTCCCCCTCCCCCCGCCTCTTCCCCCAGAGTACTGGGTTCCTGCCCCTCCTTCTCTCCCTCCCTGCGGCCGATCAGCTGATGGCCCTTGCTACGGAGCGGGAAAGGGAAAAGCGGATCCGCAGCACGCTCTCTGCTCCGGGGACCTTGGGGAAGGGGGTGGAATCAGGGCATATCCCCTCCAGCCTCCTGCCATGAGCTGCTCAGGGCAGGGGGCTGGTAGCACCTACAACCCCAGCCCACACCCCCAGCCCTCTGCCCTGACCCCTGCACCCCCCCCCACAACCCATGCCCTGACTCCTGCACCCTCACAAACCCCCAACCCCCTGCCCTGACTCCTGCGCCCCCCACATATACCCACCCCCCACACCCCATGCCCTAACTCTTGCACCCCCCACATCCCCACTCCCACCTTGAGCACCAAATGGGAGCTCCTGCACACACACACACTCCCACATTCCCACCTGCACCCCTCACACCAAATGGGAGCTCCCAGGTAAGCGCTCCACACCCAAACCTCCTGCCCCAACCCTGAGCCCCCTCCCTCATTCTAACTCCTGGCCAGACCCTGCACCCCAACCCCCAGCCTGCTCCTTCACCCCCTGCCCTGTTCTCAGCATACTCCCACCCTCATCTCAGTGCAGAGAGAGGAAGAGAGTGTGCTAGAACCAGGGAGAAGGTAGGTACCTACTGTATGTGGACAGGGCCGGGACTCCAGACCGGCAGTGGGCTGAGCGGGGCCGGCAGCCGGGATCCTGGCTGGCAGGAGCTGGCGGACGGAACCCCAGACGGGCAGTGGGTTGAGTGGCAGTGGGCTGAGCCGCTCAGCCCACTGCCAGTCTGGGGTCCCAGCCACCGGCCCCGCTCAGCCCACTGCCGGTCTGGGCTTCTGGCTGCCGGCCCCTTGCCAGCCGGGGTCCCGGCCGCACTGTTCAGCCTGCTGATGGCCTAGGTGAACGGAACCCCAGGCCGGCAGCGGGCTGAGCGGGCCAGTGGCATAAGAACAGCATTTTAATTTAATTTTAAATGACGCTTCTTAAACATTTTGAAAACCTTGTTTACCTTACATACGACAATAGTTTAGTTATATAATACATAGACTTACAGAGAGAGACCCTCTAAAAAACGTTAAAAAGTATTTCTGGCACGCAAAACCTTAAATTAAAGTGAATAAATGAAGACTCGGCCCACCACTTCTGGAAGGTTGCCGCCCCCTGCTCTAGACTGACCTCCTGTCTACCCCAGCCCAGAGAACGGCCCCACAATAATTCCCGGAGGAGACCTTTTAGAAAAACATCCAGTCTTGGTTGCAGAACTGACAATGGAGAACCCACCTCAGCCCTTGGTGATTTGTTCTGATGGTTAGTGACTCTCAGGCAGGCCGAGTGGTTGTCATCAGAGTTCTGACTACGGGATCTTTACCACTGGGGAGGCAGCAAGACCCCAGCCCGTTTGTCAGATCCCAGGCACAGTTTGCAACATTGGCCTTTGTGGCTTGAGAGCAGAACCCAGCTGATAACTACCTTTGGCAACCGCCTTGCACCCACCTCTGCTGCCTTCCAGCCAAGGGTCTCAAAGAATGCTGTCAGCATAAATGGATGCAGGAGTCTTACCCTCAGGCTGCACTCCCAAGAAATGCTACTCTCCTCATTTCATGGACAAGGAATAGAGGGGCAGAGAAGCCAAATGGCTCATCTATAGACACACTGCAAGTCCCTGACATAGCCAGACCTTGATCTCAGGTCTCCTGACTCCACTCTGCTGCACTGCCCACCAGACCAGAGGGGGGGCAAACTACGGCCCGCGGGCCACATCTGGCCTGCAGGACCCTTCCCTCCGGCCCCCGAGCTCCTGCCAGGGAGCTGAGTCAGGACAGGCTTGTAGAGGAGCCAGCCCAAGTCCCCGGCAGCAGCGTGGTGAGCGGGGCAGAGGCTAGCCCCTGGCCCCTCCTCTTCTGCTCCCCTCCCTCCCTCGCAGTCACAGTTCCCCCAGCACCTGGCAGCGTGGCTGCCTCTCCGGTCAGGTGGCACGGCTATAGCACGGCCAGACCTGGTGCACCAGGGCGACGCGGCAGGGCCGGATTAACCTTTTCTGGGCCCGGCACCAAATATATTTGTGGGCCCCCATGAAGGCAAAGGAGCATGTTATGGGGACGTCAGTCCCCAGAGCGAGGGGCCAGCCAGAGGCAATGGGGCATGGCATGACAGGGGCGGCCCCATTCCACCCAGCCCAGTGCGAGGGCACTATTTACAAACCAGCAGTTGCCAGACACACAGTGGCCCAGCCGGACCTGTGCTGCCAGCATGCTCCTTCCCCTAGGGGGTGGGCCCATACCATGCAACACAGCCCCCTCCCACCCAACACCGGAACCCCTCCCCCCGATTCCCTGTGGCCAGAGCCCCCACGGACCTGCTATGCCCAGCACCCCCCAACATATCCACAGCACCCTGCACAACCCCACCCTTGCCCAGTGCCCCCCTGCCCACAGCCCCACCACAACTGCCCAGCACCCCCCACAGAACCCCCACTCCCTAGTGCCTCAACACACAGATCTTCCCTGCCGCCTCACAGCCCATCGCCCCGCAGAGACCCACTCCTCAACCCCTGACTCCCGGCCACACTCAGCAGCCCTGCTGGGAGGTGGCTGTGTCTGCTGGGCTGCTGATCCCAGGGCCGGGAATCACTCTGGCCCCTCGGGAGTGGCACGATAAGCCAGGCCAGGGCCTGCCCCAGCCGGGCTCTCTCAAGACGCACTTGCCTGGAGGGGCCCAGGCAAGCTCCCCACACTGTCACCCGCCCTGTCTGAGACTGGCCAGGCTTCCGGCAGGCGTCCGGCTTGGCTTAACGGTGAAATCCTAGCGGATCTTAAACATAAAAAAGTAGCTTACAAGAAGTGGAAGGTTGGACATATGACCAGGGAAGAGTATAAAAATATTGCTCGGGCATGTAGGAATGAAATCAGGAGGGCCAAATCGCACCTGGAGCTGCAGCTAGCGAGAGATGTCAAGAGTAACAAGAAGGGTTTCTTCAGGTATGTTGGCAACAAGAAGAAAGCCAAGGAAAGTGTGGGACCCTTACTGAATGAGGGAGGCAACCTAGTGACAGAGGATGTGGAAAAAGCTAATGTACTCAATGATTTTTTTGCCTCTGTTTTCACTAACAAGGACAGCTCCCAGACTGCTACGCTGGGCATCACAAAATGGGGAAGAGATGGCCAGCCCTCTGTGGAGATAGAGGTGGTTAGGGACTATTTAGAAAAGCTGGACGTGCACAAGTCCATGGGGCCGGACGAGTTGCATCCGAGAGTGCTGAAGGAATTGGCGGCTGTGATTGCAGAGCCATTGGCCATTATCTTTGAAAACTCGTGGCGAACCGGGGAAGTCCCGGATGACTGGAAAAAGGCTAATGTAGTGCCAATCTTTAAAAAAGGGAAGAAGGAGGATCCTGGGAACTACAGGCCAGTCAGCCTCACCTCAGTCCCTGGAAAAATCATGGAGCAGGTCCTCAAAGAATCAATCTTGAAGTACTTGAATGAAAGGAAAGTGATCAGGAACAGCCAGCATGGATTCACCAAGGGAAGGTCATGCCTGACTAATCTAATCGCCTTTTATCATGAGATTACTGGTTCTGTGGATGAAGGGAAAGCAGTGGATGTATTGTTTCTTGACTTTAGCAAAGCTTTTGACACGGTCTCCCACAGTATTCTTGTCAGCAAGTTAAGGAAGTATGGGCTGGATGAATGCACTATAGGGTGGGTAGAAAGCTGGCTAGATTGTCGGGCTCAACGGGTAGTGATCAATGGCTCCATGTCTAGTTGGCAGCCGGTGTCAAGTGGAGTGCCCCAGGGGTCGGTCCTGGGGCCGGTTTTGTTCAATATCTTCATAAATGATCTGGAGGATGGTGTGGATTGCACTCTCAGCAAATTTGCGGACGATACTAAACTGGGAGGAGTGGTAGATACGCTGGAGGGGAGGGATAGGATACAGAAGGACCTAGACAAATTGGAAGATTGGGCCAAAAGAAATCTGATGAGGTTCAATAAGGATAAGTGCAGGGTCCTGCACTTAGGACGGAAGAATCCAATGCACCGCTACAGACTAGGGACCGAATGGCTAGGCAGCAGTTCTGCGGAAAAGGACCTAGGGGTGACAGTGGACGAGAAGCTGGATATGAGTCAGCAGTGTGCCCTTGTTGCCAAGAAGGCCAATGGCATTTTGGGATGTATACGTAGGGGCATAGCGAGCAGATCGAGGGACGTGATCGTCCCCCTCTATTCGACATTGGTGAGGCCTCATCTGGAGTACTGTGTCCAGTTTTGGGCCCCACACTACAAGAAGGATGTGGATAAATTGGAGAGAGTCCAGCGAAGGGCAACAAAAATGATTAGGGGTCTAGAACACATGACTTATGAGGAGAGGCTGAGGGAGCTGGGATTGTTTAGCCTGCAGAAGAGAAGAATGAGGGGGGATTTGATAGCTGCTTTCAACTACCTGAAAGGGGGTTCCAAAGAGGATGGCTCTAGACTGTTCTCAATGGTAGCAGATGACAGAATGAGGAGTAATGGCTTCAAGTTGCAGTGGGGGAGGTTTAGATTGGATATTAGGAAAAACTTTTTCACTAAGAGGGTGGTGAAACACTGGAATGCGTTGCCTAGGGAGGTGGTGGAATCTCCTTCCTTGGAAGTTTTTAAGGTCAGGCTTGACAAAGCCCTGGCTGGGATGATTTAACTGGGAACTGGTCCTGCTTCGAGCAGGGGGTTGGACTAGATGACCTTCAGGGGTCCCTTCCAACCCTGATATTCTATGATTCTATGATTCTATGATTCTGCACCAGTCCCAGACAGCTCAGCTCCGGGGAGACAGACGGTGCCCCACAGGTGATGGGAAGCAGAGAGGCGCACTGGGGTCTGGCCAGGGGGCGGAGAGGGCCAGGGAGGTGGGGCCAGGGAGTGGAGAGGAGCCCTTGGCCTGAGGAGCAAGTGATGGGCAGGGGGGAGCCAAGGGGGCTGGCGGGGTCTCGGGATGCAGTCCAAGCAGAGCAGGCCAGGGCCCTTTCTGAGCATGGGCCTGGCTCCATGGAGCCACGGGTGCCATTGTAAACCTGGCACTGTGGCGCGGTCAGGGGGAGTTCCAGGGGGGAGGCGGGGAGCAGGGGGGATTGCAGACGGGTGGTCAAGGGGCCTGGGCCCTGCTGCCGGGGACAGGGACAGAGCAAACCAGGGCCCCCCTCCACCTCCAGCATGCTTGGCCCCTGTCCCCAGCAGCCAAGCCCAGACAGGGAGCAAGCCCTGCCCGACTGCCAGGGAGAGCAGCCAAATGAGCAGGGTAAACACACAGGAAAAGGACTGAGCCCCCATTTCTCCCACCCCACAGGTAACGTGGGGTGGGGAGAACAGGGAGGGTTGGATAGGGGGCAGGGGGGCCCCAGGGGGACAGTCAGGGGGTGGGAAGCAGGGGAGATTGGATGGGACGGGGGTCCTGGGGGTGGTCAGGGGGCAGAGAGCAGGAGTGTTTGGATAGGATGCAGGAGTCCCGGGGGCAGTCAGGGGTGGGGAGCAGGGGGGGTTGGATGGGGGTGGGAGTTCCGGGGAGCTGGAATGGGGGCGGGGGCCAGGCCACGCCTCACTGTTTGGGGAGGCATAGCCTCCTGCAGCTTTCCCTACCCAGCCCTCCATACAATTTCTGTACCCGATGTGGCCCTAGGGCCAAAAGGTTTCCCCACCCTTGCACCAGACCATCTTTCCTTTGAGAGAGAGAGAGAGGGTGAACATATGGAATTACAAGGTGTCACCTTTACACCAACTAACAAACAGCTGTGAAGCGCTACCCCTATTTGCATCAAGAGCTCTGTGACAGACAGTTGGGATACAGTTACAGGATCAGCCTCCGTGAGAACCCCTGAGTGAGAACAAACAGCTCAGCTCACCTTGGCTTCTCTGCAGCAAGAGGAGACGATGGTCTCCTTACGGTGTTCCCTTTTGTGCAACGGCCACATTCTGCTCTCGGTTACCCCACTGTGAATCAGGAGTAACTCCAATGAAACCTGCGGGTCTCATTCTGAAGTGTCTGTACAGCTCCTAGCATGGTGCAGTCCTGGTCCATGACAATGAGTCAGAGGTACTACAGACATACAAATAATAATTCTCCTCTCCTTTACATTGATGTAAATCAGGAGTAACACCATCGGAGTCATTGGGGCAGATCCCCAGTTGCCAGTTTAGGTCAGCTGGCCCAATGGTTCTAACCACATTCACTGAAGAGAAGCGTGCTGGGAGCTAATGCAATAAGCAGTGTCACTGTAATTGGGTTGTTCTGGTAGGAGGCAAAGGAGAAAGAAGACACCCTTCTCTCAGAGAGGACAGAGTGACAAGAGGCATGCTGCCTCTTAATGAATCACTTCTATTGTGATTTCCCTTATACCGGTGTAAACCTGGAGTTGCTCCACTGACTGCACTGGGGTTACTCTGGATTTACACTGGTGAAGCTGAGATCAGACCTGCTGACAAGCACTGTTGATCCCAAATGCAATGTAAGTGCTGTATTCCAGCACCTTCAAATGGTGAATAATTGTTTCCTTCAGTGCTGGGGACTCCAAAAAGCCACGTGCACGCTGGCTGTGCAGTGACAAGTATACACAGAGCCCGGAGAGCCAGGCATGTTCCCAACGGCATTGGCTGTCAAACTACGGCACCAACAAGGAAGCAAAGGAATGGCGCCATGTTGAAGTCTGCCCCATTAGAAAGGCAGGAAAAGGATGGGGATTGGGCAGCACTCATCTGTCCTTGTATGCAATGACCCCTGTGTAGTCACAGTATGTTGCCCCCCAGAATCCCGGTGAACACGCTGGGCCAAATCCTTGGTTGGTGTGAATCACAGTCCATTGATTTCGGTGGAGCTGTGTCAGTTTACACCCACTGTGGATCTAGGCCCAGGAGAGCATCCAGAATGATGGTGAATGTTTTCAAGCTTGTGTCACAGCCGCCATCTTGGCGATTGAACCAGGGCTGTCCAGGGGTAAGAGTATGAGCTGTTGCAGCTTGAGGTAAAATCCCAACCCTGCTTCAATGAGGCTGCAACAGCCTCATATCCTCTATGGATCAGGCACAGCAAGGGACTAGTAACACTCCCCAGGGCATTGTACTTAGTCACCTACACTCATACAGGTTTGGCACTGATTCCCCCTGCGCCTTCCGTCACCGTTACACCCTCTATCGTCAACAGGTGTCAAATGTTCCACGATCAGCACAGTAGAGCAGCCTTTTACACCCACTTTACCCTGCTGTAAACAACTCCACAAGGTGCTAGAGTGGAAAATCAGGCCCACTAACATGCACTGAGGATTTTTGGTCATTACAAGAACATTTTGGTCTGGGTAAGAGGATTTCAGCTTAGAAGAGTAAATCCCCAGCTGCTTCCTGCCAAAGAGGTCACCACCGTGGACAGCGTTAGCTCGACTGACTTAGAATCATAGAATATCAGGGTTGGAAAGGACCTCAGGAGGTCATCTATTCCAGCCCCCTGCTCAAAGCAGGACCAATCCCCAATTTTTGCCCCAGATCCCTAAATGGCCCCCTCAAGGATTGAACTCACAACCCTGGGTTTAGCAGGCCAATGCTCAAACCACTGAGCTATCCCTCCCCACAACTTCCCAGAACATGGCTTGGAGGGAGGCCAGAAGAACGAACAGAGCGTGCTAATTTCCACAAGCTGCAGGGAGCAGCGCGTATGGGCTCCCTTAGCACCACTGTGGTCACTGTTTGTGTCATCCAGTGGGAGTGGAGCGTGTGAGATGGGGGCTTGAGTGAGCGAGAACCTGTTTGAAAAAGCAAACTATAAAGTGCTCCAAATGCTGCTGCTGCTGCTACTGTATTCTCAGGGTGGGCTAACGGCCAAAGCTGGGGACTGGGAGCCACGACTCTTGGATTCTAGCCTGTTAATGACAGGTTTCAGAGTAGCAGCCATGTTAGTCTGTATTTGCAAAAAGAAAAGGAGGACTTGTGGCACCTTAGAGACTAACCAATTTATTTGAGCATAAGCTTTAGTGAGCTACAGCTCACTTCATTGGATGCATTCAGTGGAAAATACAGTGGGGAGATTTATATACACAGAGAACATGAAACATTTTTATGGCTGATTTAGAACAACGCTTCCTCAGCTCTCGTCCCCTAAAGCCCCTACTCTACTTGCGCTATATTGATGACATCTTCATCATCTGGACCCATGGAAAAGAAGCCCTTGAGGAATTCCACCATGATTTCAACAATTTCCATCCCACCACCAACCTCAGCCTGGTCCAGTCCACACAAGAGATCCACTTCCTGGACACTACAGTGCTAATAAACAATGGTCACATAAACACCACCCTATACCGGAAACCTACTGACCGCTATTCCTACCTGCATGCCTCCAGCTTTCACCCTGACCACACCACACGATCCATCGTCTACAGCCAAGCTCTGCGATACAACCGCATTTGCTCCAACCCCTCAGACAGAGACAAACACCTACAAGATCTCTGTCAAGCTTTCTTACAACTACAATACCCACCTGCGGAAGTAAAGAAACAGATTGATAGAGCCAGAAGAGTTCCCAGAAGTTACCTACTACAGGACAGGCCTAACAAAGAAAATAACAGAACGCCACTAGCCGTCACCTTCAGCCCCCAACTAAAACCCCTCCAACGCATTATTAAGGATCTACAACCTATCCTAAATGATGACCCAACACTCTCACAAATCTTGGGAGACAGGCCAGTCCTTGCCTACAGACAGCCCCGCAACCTGAAGCAAATACTCACCAACAACCACATACCACACAACAGAACCACTAACCCAGGAACTTATCCTTGCAACAAAGCCCGTTGCCAATTGTGCCCACATATCTATTCAGAGGACACCATCACAGGGCCTAATAACATCAGCCACACTATCAGAGGCTCGTTCACCTGCACATCCACCAATGTGATTTATGCCATCATGTGCCAGCAATGCCCCTCTGCCATGTACATTGGTCAAACTGGACAGTCTCTACGTAAAAGAATAAATGGACACAAATCAGATGTCAAGAATTATAACATTCATAAACCAGTCGGAGAACACTTCAATCTCTCTGGTCACGCAATCACAGACATGAAGGTCGCTATCTTAAAACAAAAAAACTTCAAATCCAGACTCCAGCGAGAAACTGCTGAATTGGAATTCATTTGCAAATTGGATACTATTAATTTAGGCTTAAATAGAGACTGGGAGTGGCTAAGTCATTATGCAAGGTAGCCTATTTCCTCTTGTTTTTTCCTCCCCCCCCCCCCCAGATGTTCTGGTTTAACTTGGATTTAAACTTGGAGAGTGGTCAGTTTGGACGAGCTATTACCAGCAGGAGAGTGAGTCTGTGTGTGTATGGGGGTGGGTTTTTGGAGGGGGGTGAGGGAGTGAGAGAACCTGGATTTGTGCAGGAAATGGCCTAACTTCATTATCATGCACATTGTGTAAAGAGTTGTCACTTTGGATGGGCTATCACCAGCAGGAGAGTGAATTTGTGTGGGGGGGTGGAGGGTGAGAAAACCTGGATTTGTGCTGGAAATGGCCTAACCTGACGATTACTTTAGATAAGCTATTACCAGCAGGACAGTGGGGTGGGAGGAGGTACTGTTTCATATTCTCTGTGTATATATAAAGTCTGCTGCAGTTTCCACGGTATGCATCTGATGAAGTGAGCTGTAGCTCACGAAAGCTCATGCTCAAATAAATTGGTTAGTCTCTAAGGTGCCACAAGTACTCCTTTTCTTTTTGCGAATACAGACTAACAGGGCTGTTACTCTGAAACCATACACACTGTAAGGAGAGTGATCACTTAAGATGAGCTAATACCAGCAGGAGAGCCGGGGGGGTGGGGGGGGAAGAAGAAAACCTTTTGTAGTGACAATCAAGGTGGGCCATTTCCAGCAGTTGACAAGAACGTCTGAGGAACAGTGGGGGTGGGGGGAGGAAATAGTTTTACTTTGTGTAATGACCCATCCACTTCCAGTCTCTATTCAAGCCTAAGTTAATTGTATCCAGTTTGCAAATTAATTCCAATTCAGCAGTCTCTCGTTGGAGTCTGATTTTGAAGTTTTTTGGTTGAAGAACTGTCACTTTTAGGTCTCTAATCAAGTGACCAGAGAGATTGAAGTCGGAGAACACTTCATGCAGCAATAAACCAATCAATCTCATTCATTCATCTCCTTTTAAAGGAAGGGGACAGTAAGTTAGAGCTCTTAAGAACTAGGAGGGACAGGTCCCCACTGGACCTTGGGGAGACAGAAGGGAAAAGGCTATCCAGAGTAGCTCATCACAAAATCATGTCTTCAGGCTTCAGCAGCCCCAATGATCACATAGTTCAGGGATGGGCAAACTTTTTGGCCTGAGGGCCGTATAGGGTTTCAGAAATTGTATGGAGGGCCAGTTATGACAGGCTGTGCCTCCCCAAACAGCCATGTGGTCCGGCCCCCAACCCGTATCCAACCCCCCTTGCTTCTCACCCCCTGATATCCCCCCCCCCCCGGGACTCCTGTCCCATCCAATCCCCCTGTTCCCTGACAGACCCCTCCAGGACTCCTGCCCTATCTACCCCTCTTGTTCTCTGTCCCCTGACTACCCCCTGCCCCAACTGCCTCCTGCTGACCCATCCAACCCCCTTTCTACTTCCTGACTGCCCCTGGAACCCCTGCCCCACATTCAACCTCCCTGTTCCCCGCCTTCTGACCACCCTGACCCTTATCCACACCCCTGACCACCCCCCGAACTCCCCTGCCCTCTATCCAACCCCACTCCCTGATCCCGTACCGTGCTTCCTGGAGCACCAGTGGCTGGTGGCCGCACCGCCGGCTGGAGCCAGCCATGTGCCGTGCAGCACAGAGCACCGGGTCAGGCTGGGCTCTGCAGCTGCGCTGCCCCAGGAGCTCACCACCCAGAGCATTGCACCGGCAGCGCAGTGAGCTGAGGCTGAGGGGGAGAGGGGACAGCAGGGGAGGGGCTGGGGGCAAGCCTCCCAGGCCAGGAGCTCAGGGGCATGGCAGAATGGTCCCGCAGGCCATAGTTTGCCCACCTCTGACCTAGTCTGACCTCCTGTATAACAAAGGCTAGAGAACTACCTCTAGTGATTCCTGCATCCAGCCCATCACTTCCAGCTGAGCTAGAGCAGGTCTTTAAGATTAGATGGGCAGCTTTCTAAAACACTTCCAGTGACGGAGAATCCATCCTATCCCTAGGTTAGTTGTTCCAATGGTGAACTAGCCTCACCATTTTTGTAGTCTTTATTTCTAAGCTGAATTTGTCTAGCTTCAGCTTCCAACCACTGGATCTCATGCCTTTTTCTGCTAGTTTAAAGAGTCTGATAGTAGACTGACAGAAATGGCTTCTCCATGTAGGGACTTGTAAGCTGAAATCAAATCACCTGTTAACCTTGCCTTAGATCAGTGGTTCTCAAGCAGGGGTATGCATACCCCTGGGAATACACAGAGGTCTACCAGGGGTACATCAACTCATCTAGATATTTGCCTAGTTTTACAACAGGCTACATAAAAAGCACTAGCAAAGTCAGTTCAAACAAGAATTTCATATGAGTTGTTTATACTGCTCTATGTACTGAACACAAGTACAAATACAGTGTATTTCAACTGATTTATAATTATATGGTAAAAATGAGAAAGCAGTATTTCAGTAACAGTGTGCTAACACTTTTGTAGTTTTATGTCTGATTTTGTAAGCAAGTAGTTTTTAACTTAAGTGAAATTTGGGGGTAATGCAAGACAAATCAGGCTCCTGAAAGGCGTACAGTAGTCTGGAAAGGTTGAGAGCCACTGATAATCTAAATATTTTGAGTCCTCTTTAGTCTCTCACAGTAAGTCCTTCAGAGCTCGACTCATTCACTGTCTCCCCAGTACATTTGTCTAGATCTTTCTAAGCCTTTTACTGATTGTTGCTTTGTGAAATACCTGACTAGCATGGCAATTGCAGTGAAAGTTTGTCTATAGAATTCCAAAATGGAGGTACTGTCTTCTCCTCCTCAGCATCCCAGCCATGGCCAAAGCCCAGGGCTTTTAGTGAGAAACCTGGCTCTTTTTGGAGATCTCTCTAAGCCCAAGTAGAGTCTGTCCGTGCTGCTAATGAATAGACTTAGCTGGCTAATGGGATGCAGAATGCGTGTGGTTCAGACCAGCACACAGGGTGAGGGTGTGTTACTGAAGGGCTTTACCAGACATTCCAGCCCATCTGCACTGAGCTGGTCACAGCTTTAGTGAGAAGTACAAGCCACTGTGTACTTTGGGAAATCAGCTCACTAATCCTGCTAAAGGACTGAGTTCCAGAGGAACAAGAGAGAGATTGAGAGGCACACACAGAAGGCTATTTACACACGCTCTTTAATTAGCACCAATGCAACAACCTAGTGGAGGCGAGAGAACAGCTCGAGGGAAGGGATGAGGAGTCAGAGCTGCTTTATTTAAATGTGCGGCTCCGTCAAGTTGTATTCACACTAGTACAGGCACCAATACCTCTGAGCTGTACCTGAAAAGAAAGTTATAGATAGCAGGGTTGTGACAATCCCCAGAACCAAATGGACTCAGGCCTGAACCTTGTTAAGTGTAATCAGCATTTGATTCTCCTAGCCCTCTCAGCATAATGGTCTAAATGCAGCATCACATTCAGCTAGTCAGACAAAACCTAGTCCCTCTTTTGTTCTGATGTATTGTTTGCACTGCAGTCCATACTAACAGCCGCTTGCTGGTCCCTTTTCTTTGTTCCAGATAGAACAATTGCTCCCCATGCTGGGGGTTATTTGTAGAGGGTGCTCATGTACCCAGCTTTGTCTCCTCTAGTCCAGTCTAGGTGGATAGAGCTCTTTCAACCTCACACAGCCCTCTGGTCATTTGTGTCAAACTCTTAGGAAACCACACCCTAGTTAGTTGAAATCATTATCATCATGCTAAATGCCTGTCATCTGGGGATCTCGAAGAGCTGCTGGGCCTCACCCCTTGTGGGAAGTAGGTATTATTACCCCCACCTTATAGATGGGGAAAGCAAGGCACAAAGACAAATTTGTAACCCCATGAGGAATCAAACAAGAACAGCCTACTCTGCTCATCTCAATGGCTTTAAACGCAGTTGCTGGAACTTTAAGGGAAGAGAACCTTTTGCCCATGTGTTCGTCAGGCTTCTAATCCCACCATCTCACAGAAGCAAATAACTATGGGTATAAGCCCTGCCCATCTTTGCGTGTTTAGCAGCAATCCATCCTTTTGCTGCTTGCCTTCCCTCTGACACCCCCTGACTCCCGGCTGATTTTCTCCCCTATTCTTTGTAAGGAAAAAAGTTTAATTTTTTGAGTGAAAGTTGGATGGGCAGCTGCAATGCCCACTCCTTTTCTGCAGGGCTAGGGGTGCTCTAACAGTGTGAGCTCCCCCCACCAATCCCCCAAATAGCCATGTTCCAGAGGGACCAGATACTGGGAATAGGCAACAGGGGATGGATTTCTTGATGATTACCTGTTCTGTTCATTCCCTCTGGGGCACCTGGCACTGTCAGAAGGCAGGATACTGGGGTAAATGGACCATTAGTCTGACCCGCTATGGCCATTCTTATGGCCAATTCTCTGCCTGAGTAGTTAAGCTCTGTCTCATTATTGTGCCTGCCAGCAGGACTAGGACCTGTGTACTGTAGACCCCTAAAGCCTATTACACACACTTTTTGTGCCTCCATAAATACATTGGTTACGGGTGTGATTTTTAGTGATAGTTATGATACGACCACTAAAATGCACATTTATAAAGGTGCTATCTAGCAGTACAGCTTATCACTGTTCAAGAATAAATGTATGAGTAGACAAGACCCAGGAAATTAATCTGAACCCCATTAAACACATTTCATTTAGGTTAGAAATAGCTATCAGATGGTCCTAACTTCCCGTCCCTGTGGAACTGGACTACAGATTTAGTCTCTTTTTAAATCTAAGGTTGAAGACTTTGTTTTTTGTAGATTAGATAAAAACCACACATGTACTTAAAGGCTGACCATTACTGTAATGGCCATGGCACATGGACTGTATGAATTAATAAATTTGCATTACAAAAAGAGTACAGGAATAGCAATAAAAAGCAGAAGGATGCTAAATCTGGGACAAATACAAGTCTGGCTCCAGTCTAACTTGATAACATCAGTGAAAGCTCACCACCTGCTGGGACAATTCAGAAGGGCATGCTCCCATTTTATTGTCTGATTTTTGGTTCTTCAAAATAAAACAATTTGAGACTTGACATTTCAGCTAGTTTTGGCCCCAGAATAGACCCCCCCCCCCTTTATGTTGTTAAAGTGTTATCTAAAATTAGGACCATCCTAATCAATTCACCATGAGCACCTGAGGGCCTGTGAACTATAAATCCAGCGCTTCCACATTTTAACTCCCACAATTGAATCCATTGTTTTATGGCAGTCTCCTACTGTGCTCTCAAGATAAGCAGGGTCAAACCTATTCAGTGTTTGGATCAGAGACATTCAAAGAACAGGCGGGGCCATTCTAAGAGGTGACACTGTTCCCTGTCACTGCCGAACCACTGTCCTAGAATGGGGCCAGGGACATGAAATGTGAGGGGAGGGTCCCCACTATCAGTCACTCTTTTCCTAAAGTCCTGTTCACACTGCAGCAGTGATAAGCCCAAACATTGCCCGTGTAACTGTGTTGTGGATACTGCCTCACTGGTACATACAGCACTCTGCATGTATATGCACATGCAGACAGAGTGCCTAGGAATGGGGGTGCGGGGGGGACTGTTCAGCTTTCGCACCTATTCACTCCTCAGCCCTGATGAGACTGTCAACATACTGGAGACATCTACTCCCTACCAACCAAGACCACCAACTCTTTCACATAGGTCATCTCATGCTAATGATCTCACTTGTCAGTACAGGTGGACTCAAAGTAGTGATCTGAGGTATTTTCAGTCATCCATCAGCAGTCTTCTGAACCCTCCAGTTGCTTTTGAGGACTCTTTTCTACCCCCTCCCCTTGAGCCGACCAGTGCAGATAAACAAGCATTATTCTGCACACATTGTCGTGCGTGTTGTTCAGTTTTCTGTGTGAACTGTAGAGAGTTTTTAACTGTGGGGCGAGGCACATAGTTCAGAGGAGGCAAAATATCTACAATGCAATTAAACAGCCCCAAAGCCCAAGTTAGCTGACCCAGGCCAGCCTCAGGTGTCTTAACTGCAAGGTAGACATACCCCAACTTCCTAGAGTTAGTGAGCTGGTCTCTAGTGATGACCCCTTCCCAAAGGGGCATGGATACAGGTTATCCCACACTGGATTGGGAAGTGATGTAGCTGGTAAGTGAAGTAGCATAAAGTGATCTTTATGTCTGCACAAGAGACAGCTATGTCTGAAGTTACAATAGATTTGGCACATCTGAGGGCTCTACCATCTAGCTGCCATGCAACAACTACAGTATTGAGAATTCCTTCCACAACAAAGGATAAAATAGCTTTCAACTAATATGGAAAATAGGTTTTTCCTCCTTTAGTTTTCAGATATTTGTAAGCATTGACGTGTTTCAGCTGGTCAGCTTAGTCACCTTTTCTTCGCAAAGGACTCCACCTTGCCAATGGAAAAACCAAGCAAGAGCAGAAGTCTGATGGGTGCTTCAGCTTTTCTTTATTGATGTACATAGTTGTGCTCTACCACCCAATACACCTGTTACAGTAAATAACTTGTCCAGATTTACAACATAAGAGAATGCTCTCAGGAAACATGACTACTCAACTCAGACAGATATGCAACATTGCAGGAGGAGCACAAGGAGCTCAGCAGCACAGGAAATGGAAATGCAACACTCAACCCTTTAAGAGCAAAACCCTGGTTTTATCCTTGTTCTATTTCTCCCTGCTGCCCAGAAATGACTAACTGACTTAGAAGGAACCCAGGCCTGAACTGCATCTTAGACTTTGGTCTGTGCTGGAGGTTTCTATCACTGCTTTCCAGGTATACTGGAACCCTGAAGTAGTTCTCTCCATTTGCACTGGGAGGGGGATACACAGTAATCTGTCTCATGAAAGTTGACATTTTAGGACTTAAAGGTTAAGCACATCTTAGTCTTTCATCAACATCCATTGGCGTGTTAGATACTGGATGTATCTGTAGTGGAGTTTAAACTATGGAGTGCAGAGAGCCACTGTAAATCCAGAGGGGGAGACAAGAAGACTAGTTTACATACTGCAAGTGTGTTCAAGTGTGGCTACATAGATCCATGCCTTAATCTACCACAGCTCCTAAACTGGAGTGCATTGGTGACAGTACAAGTTTGCAGTGGGGGAGTAATTAGGAGGACATGGCAGAGAAGAGAGGCATTGAATTAAGCTGATGATTATCTGAACCTACAGGGTACAGAGCTGTATTCTGCCTGTTGCAGAGTGTTAACACTGGAACTCAGACGATTACCTTGTTATTGCCTCCTTCCCCTGCACTCCTGAGAAAGGTGCAGGGAAAGACACAGTATTCACCCTTAAGACAGTATCCAGTCTACAAAGAGGGGGATGAGCAGCACAAGTTCGGTCACCATTCAGGAATTTCCTACACCAACTCCCAACTACCTCAGGGCAGAATCACCTTAGGGAAAAAAGGTTTTATTTCATTTACTTTTCAAAAACTAAAACATTTCAAGTATTCTTTTAGAGTGACAAAGGTCCTCCTTCCCCCGCTGCTGCATTTGATGGTGTTTAGCAACCTATATCCACTCTACACACGGATAACACTGCAAGCAATTGCCAGCCTAAGGCAAGGGGGTAGAGCAGAGGAGAAGAAAGTGGGGGAGAGGGAAGGTGTTGCTGGGGAGAGTTTGAGAGATGGTGTTCATGGAACTGGCACCACACGCATGGTGTTGGTGTAGCCGGACCCAGGGCGCCATCCTGTAAGTACAATGACAAGATCGCCAGTCTTGAAGAAGCCACGTGCTTTGCCTGGAAGAGAAAGATTTGTGAATATCTGCAAACCAAGCTCATGTCAACTGTTCCATTAGATGCCATAATATACAGTAGACTCAGTATCACTAGGTTTTAGCATGTCTTCCACAACAGGTCTGCATCCAGAGACAAGGAATACCATTTCTTTCTTGTAAGTCCAAATGTAATAGAGGAGGGTTACCAGAGCTACCACATGGATTTAGTAGCTCTCTTGGACCTCATTTAGCCATAGTAGCTGCTCTTTACATTCTAAGGGCTTCACCTAGTTCTTGTTCCCATACCCCCTTCATGCCACGAGATGACATCATTACGCCAGGCTAAAGGACTCAGTTGTCCTAGCAGTAAGAGCACTTCAAACATGGTTTGATCTACCACAAAAAAAAGACAGGACATCTCACCTCTGTCCTACACCATTTGTTCCATCTTGAGACCTTAAACTCAGCTACAGGTGCCGCCACTAGATGAAATTCCAGTTCATACAGCCCATAGTGAACTTTGGTGTTGGGCCTTTGTCAGTTAATGCAAAGTGCACCGTAACAGTGGGAGGAGTACCCTTTACCGCAGCCCAAGGTTGGTTTGGTTTTTTTTTTAAAAAAAACAAGGTGGCCACTCACCAGACAGACCAATAAGCATTTGTCTGTACAACTTTCCATTAGCGCTATTAAAAATCAAGGCCTGTTGTGAAGGGGAGTGGTTTTCAGTATGAAGTTATCAGTCGGAGCACCAGATCTGGCTAAGGAGGTGTGATTGTAGGAGGCCCATTCGTTGGTCACAAGCAGTATTTCTTCTAACTAACAGCCTTAAGGCTCTGCCAGATGGCAAAAGATGCCCCAAGGGGTGGTTCTTCCATAAGCTATCAGTTACCTGACCAGAGTAAAGATAAAGCAACATAACTCACCAACATTCATGCCAAGGTTAACTCTGAGATCCACATCCTCAGCCCATGCATCATGGGTGGGTTCTTTGCACAACACAGGGAAGATGCCACGGTACAGATGGGCCTGGCGTGCTGTCTGTCCATTACGAGTCACAGCAATGATAGGAGCACGTGGGCGGAACCTGGACACCAGGTGAGCAGATCTAATAGGAGGGAGAACAAAATTGAAGGTAGAATTAACCTCCAAAAGCATCCCATATATGGCAGCCCAACAAGAGTTTGAGAAACTTCAAGTGTTCACAGCAAGCACAGTGAACAGAAGACAAGATCAGAGAAATGATCATGGCACTTCTTATAAGTAGGTGCTATCTTCACTTATGTGGAGACTGAGTGGCATGGAAACAGCTAATGGTAACCACTGCTTGGATATTTTGCACACATTGGCCAGGAAGACTACTTGCAATAAAAATCATGCAAGAAAATCAAGGTTTACATCAAGTTTAGTTTGAAGGCCAGGCTGGTCCTTTGTCCCGCGACCTACCAATAGAGGACATGATACACAGCAACCTTTCCTGGAAGGACTGCCTCAGGTCCACATGATCTCTTGCTTTAGGGCATAGCAAACCATCTGTTGGAACGGGGAGTCTCTTCCCCCTTCTCTACAAACCTGGTGTCATCCCACTTCAGTTTTTCGAAACCAAAGAGTTTAAGAAACTTCACTCTACACTTAAGGTGGATGTTTCCTGCATTGGGTGTTGTAGCTCTGCTGGCAGTAATGTCAAGGTGGGCAGATATTGTGTGGCTTTTATTTTGCTGCCCTTCTGTGTGTCATAGTCATGTGGTTTTGACCCTTTGGTACTTCAGGCAGCATGCATGAATCCTGTTCTCTTCAGAGCAAAACAGTGAAGGTTTGGCCTGAGTGCTCCTCTTTTCACGGGCAGGAGAATGGAAGACTTTATTTCCTAATACCACCACTGTGCTATTGGGGGGGGAGGGGGAGAGAGAAAGGAGAAAATAATCACTGCAAATAAACTGTGCAAGGGGATGTAAGTAGTGGTGACAGCTTGCCAGATAGGAGTACGGAGTTTGCTTGCTGGTTTCAGTCTATTTTTCATTTAAGCATATCTGATCACAGGGTTAGGTGGAGTCCCTTGCTCCCATGGCTGGCAAAGGCAATATTCAGTCCCTGGTGTGGGAGAAGGAATGCAATGTTGCAAAAAGCCACAACAAAACCAAAAAACCCCACACCATTTTGGGGGAGTCACTGGCATTTCCAGAGCATCCACAGAGTTCAAATAATTTGCTGGGGAGAGTTGTGGCAGAATTGCAGTCACAAGAAATCAAATTCTTCTGAAGGATCTAGAATCCTTTCCCTTGAAAAAGGGGGGCGGGGAGGGCAGGTAGAAGGAATGACCTCTGCTGCATCATACCCTGTGTGCAGTCACTGAAGTGTTAACAGGAGACTTGCTAGAGCAGGCTATTTTCAAGGCAGTCACTGGGAGCCACTATTAGAGGGAAACTGTAGGGAAAATCATAGGGAACTCTAAGGTTCTTTGAATCAGTGTTTTGTTTTTTTATTAACCACACAGCTCAGGTCAGATACATAGGGAGAAATCCCCTTTTCACCTGCTTAAACATAATAGGCCTATCCTGCTAGGATCTGTTGCCCAACTTGGTTTTTATGCAAGGGTCTGGAAGCAAATATGGTAAAATGGAAATATTTACGTGGGAGATCTAGTGAACATGGGATGGTAGGCACAAATGATGCCTATTCAGAGTCTCAAAGTCTCTAGCAGCAGAAGCTAGTACTGGTACAGGTGCCACCCCTTCCTACTGGGAGGGAAGTTAAATTCTGGAAGGTGGTGCATGCTCAGGGATTAAACAGACTCTGTCAGGAACTGCAAAAGGCCACGATATTTATAGTTATATTTTACTGCTCAAAATGTATCATAGAACAGAATTATATACTTGTGTTTCAACTAGATTCTTATGGTCCAGTTCTCGTGAATCAAACTTCAAAGATGCTTAATACTAAAGATTTCCAGTCAAAGTTTTTGTTGATTAAAAGACAGCAGTTCCAATTTCATCAACCCAGCCACTCTGACAAACCCTTTCTACTGTCAGAAAAGCCTTCCAGTGGCTCAAGGAGATCCAGGTATTCAGAGGCTGTAACAGAATCCAGAGCTAAAAATATTCAAATATCAAAGTTCAGATCTCTTCAGAAAGGTCAAGTGTAAGGCTGGCTGGAACCCTTTATACAGAAACATTGGAAGCACAAGCACAAGAAGAACACAAGCTCTCATGCTTACAGCTATTATTCCCTGTTCTGTAGCAATAAAGCAAGCACCAGCTTGAAAATTTCTTTAAAGTGAAGAATTCACAACTGGCACAGTTCTTCATCCAGAATAGGTGCTGAGTATATTTAAATGACACGTCAGTTGTACCACTACCTGCAGGGTCCAGATTCAGGGTGAAGATTCATAATGCCCATCTAGAGGGCTATCAGGTTGGTTTGTTTGTTTTTTTTTTTTTTGGGGGGGGGGGGGAGATGGGGAGGAAGGGAGGCATAAAACAAGCAAAAAAAATCAAATCAAAACAAAAGCCACCTACAACTTATCGTTAGCCAAAACTTGCTTTGAGAGGAGCAACTCAGTTCTCAGTTTGGAGAAACTAGAAGCTGATGAGCTGGTTTAAGGCCCCTTAATGTGCTTTCCTGCATTTTCTAGCCACAGGCGACCATAATAGCATTAACATTTGTCATAATCCCAAAACACTCCAGGGTGTTGTTCCATGAACTAGTGCCTTGCACGCTGTTGGCACTAAGCAGTGGAAGCTGGTGCAGGAAACAGGCATTGGGTGAACCTAGTATTAGAGGCATATTCCACAATTTGTCTGTTGGATACTTTAGGCCTTGCTTTATTGTCTTCAATACACTGATCTTAGACTGTACACCCAAGCAGGACAGACATTAAGAAGTGTTAACCTACAAAAGGGAACAAACTTCTGTATTTTTAGCCTCCTGTTTAAACAAGCCTCTCTTTAAGCCAGGCCCAGTAGTCCTGTGCTTGAAGTCTGCTGTATGGTCATAGGACTAGAAGACAGGAGGAGTCAATATTCTAATAATGGTTTAGCTAGTGATGCCATGTCAGGCAGGTCTTTACTTTTGCTGTTACTGTAGTCAACTCAGCTGGAAATGTAGGCTGAAAGGTACTGCCTTATTCAAAAAGCTAGATTCTGCATCCAGTGAACTTCAGACCTACTGTCAAAATCCAAGATTTCTCTGGTTAAAGTGACTAAACACAAACTTTCAAAAGTTGTTTCCTGTCAAAGTTTTCCAGCCAGCTTTACTGGCAACAAAGATGCAATTTTATCAGCAGAAAAAAAAAATTCTACATGCTTGGTGCTGATGCCAAAATGGTTGAGGAACGCTGAAGAACTGAATTAAGACTAAATATCTGCAGATTTCTGAAATGTTTGTCCATCTTCTTAGTGAAACTGGGTATTGCAGACTGATGACCTTAGCTTGGAAGTTGCCTGGTTTTCTAGCTGCTTCAGTGTCACCATTTCATTCATTCTTAAAAACACACTTTTGAAGGTGTCCTTTACCCCCACCCCGGTCATTGAAGTCCATTTGACTTGAGGGAACCTTTCACCTCCTACCTTCCAGACTTGGTGAGGACGATAATAGCCCCACTGCAGCACTTGAAGGAAGCTTCTACAGCGCCAACAGCGGCGGCTTCCGTAGGGTCACGGTTCAGAGGGGCCAGCCGACGTAGTTCCTCAAACAATTGCCTGTGAAAGATGGCGGCTTCGGCCTCACGAGCAATCTATAAGAGCAACACGCATTCGGGGAAGACGACATTCGTGTCAGTCAGCGCTCAGGTGACAGGGTAAGGTGAGGTGCCATGCCCAGCAGGATGCCAATAGCATAACCTTTATTTTGATATTCAGAAGATTTACCAATCAGTTTTATACTAGCAAGTCCAGATTAATGTATGGTACCACGCTGGTGGCGGTCATCTGTTTAGCTAAGCACACTGCTTGTGCAACCTCAAATTAGCAATCAGTGTATGCTATTTAATAAACATTCACCCACCAGATAATTGATAAAGAGGTTTCTCTTCTGAATTCAAGTGAGACCTGCCAAATCACCCCACCCTGCCTGGCCAGCACACTCTTCACATCCATGCCCAACTGCCAGGCACTCTTGCTCTGCTTCTACCTACCTCCAATCCTGCTGTACTATAAGGATGATGTAAACTCAGATTCTGCTAGTGTATGCCAAGCTGAAGTTTTGAACTACAAAGAGCTGCTCACAGGGTGTGTACTATTGTGTTATAGTGGAATGTGTTTCTACCCATCGAAACATGGCCTGAAGCACAAGAAGTTTGTCTTTGTTAGAGCATCTCTAACGCACGCTCTGTGGAGTGAAAATGTTTATTTATCTTTAGAGCCTAAGTCTTTCTTGCCCTTTCTGAGCCCTACCTGCCAGACTCGGTCAGAACTATCAGAGCTGGAGCTAAGCACTTAAAAGAGGCCTCCACAGCGCCTACAGCCATGGCATCAGCAGGGTCCCTGTTGTTAGCAGTGACGCGGAAAAGTTCTTCAAACAGCTGACGGTGAAAAATTGCGGCCTCAGCCTCGCGAGCGATCTGCAGGCCGGGGTAAGAGGGAGGGAGAAGAAAGAAGTGACAGAAAGAAGGAAAGAGATACACCAGAGAGTAATGTGATATTGAGTTAATTTGCTTAATTGTCATAGTCATGCAGGCAAAGATTATTAGAGGTAGGGTTGTGAAACTTCCTTTGGCTTGGAGGTTAAGATTTAATATAGACAAACACGGTTAGAATTCTAACATTGCCAAGGCTAGTGGACATTCAGTGCCATTTCTTACAGCTAGTTTGTACATCAGATCATGTGTTTTCAGAATGGGACCTTTTCTGCTACATTATTCTGATAGCTGCTCTCAAAAAATCTCAAGTACAGATAGCTTTACAGTCAAGCCGCCCCAGGGCCTGAAGTCAGGCTAAATTTTTTGAATTGTCTATTTGTTTAGGCTAAGGAAGGTGGGGGGCCCCCACTTCCTTATGAAAACTGCTCATCTAATTATATGCTAAGGGCATATCTACATGGTGGGGTAATGCACTTTATGGGGTAGGATTTCTAAAGCACATTTATGTGTGGCACATTAGTTGGTCGATGTAGACACTGCTGGTGCACACTACAAGTTCCTCGGTGCAATTTTATGTAGTTTTTTTTAAAACAGTACTATGTTAAGTGCACCAATTAATGTACAACAGTGCACTTTAGAAATCACACTCCCATAGTGTGTAGACAAGCCTTAAAGTGTCAGCTTACTGTAGGTCCTGCTTCTGCACTTTACCAGGGGCTCAACTTTTAGGTGTGCCAGAGAACACATAGTAGTAGAATGCAAGGTATATGTTGCTTCAGGGATGCATATGTGTTCACCCCACCCTTCTAATGGCCCAGAGCACTGTTAGAATAATCTTCTATAGAAGAAGAGTCCAATTGTTAACAATGCCACCACCTTCCATCTCATTCTTTGCAAGCAAAGAAGGCGGGCTCATTTTATGGTTTGGCTGTTACCTTAAAGACAAGCCAAGAAACTTAATCTTTACAGTTGCACCACCCTACCCTTTAGTTTCTATACTGTGAACAGTATTACAAGTCTTCCTTATATGGTTTTCTCAAAAAAAATGTAGCGTACAGAAATCCTCATTTAATATTTGTATTTACTCTACTTAGTCAAGCGTACAACTACAGAAGATGCTTCTAGTTTTTGTTCATAGAATGAAGGTGTCATGAGAAGCTTCCACATCCAGTTTACAGACAGTCCATGGATATTCCAAGTGAGTTTGTATAGAATCTAGGAATTTTATACAGATCAGTAGGTATGCCTAACCAAGCATTTTTAGGACAAGAATTCTTGTCTGACTAGGCAATGCTAGCCCTTCACAGCCACATAAAGAAGGCTTGCAGAGTTTACTAAAAAAGCATGCAGAAAAGTTGATACTCTTGAAGAGATTACTAGCTGAAGTTATTTATAGCAAGCAAGACAAATGGAGGCTTCAGACAGACTAAATCCATCTAAATAGAGATACCTCACTCTATGGGACTTTCCAGGTGAGGACAAGCATGTTACAAATGTTAATGAATTGTCACCGTTATGCCCACCTTATAATTTTCTTTATTTAAGTTACAAGTTCAGCAGCTTGTCTAGATATCCCAGAGGATGTGGAAATTCTGACTCCTGGTCTCCAGCCACCAGATTCTTTGTAACAATAATTCAGACTGAGACACCTAAATCAGGTGTTCTCAACCTTTTTCTTTCTGAGGCTCCCCTGTCACACCCCCAACATGTTATGAAAACGCCATGGCCCACCTGTGCAACAACTGTTTGTCTGCATATAAAAGCCAAGGCAGCGCTTTAACGTGGCTTGTTTAGTCATGGCAGAGCCACCTCCACAAGAGGCACAGCTCCCAGCGCTGGTGCACTGTTTACACTGGCGCTTTACAGCACTGAAATTTGCTGTGCTCAGGGGGGTGTTTTTCCACACCCCTGAGTGAGAAAGTTGCAGTGCTGTAAATTGCCAGTGTAGACAAGCCCTTAGTCTAAACTACATACTTACTTCGGTATAGCTGCATCACTCAGAGGTGTGAAAGAAATCCATACCCTTGAGCAGGGGTCTCAAACACATGTCCCACGGGCTATTTCCTGTGGCCCGCCAGCTCCCTGCGGTCCCCCTGCATCTCTGCCCTGAGCCCCCTGCCGCACCCCACCCCCGGTGCACTAAGTCCCCGCCACACTCCACACCCCTCCTCCACCCCCTGGGGGCAGGGAAGGGGTGGGAAGAGGCAGGGCAGGGGTGGAGGGTCAGTAATGTGGTCCTCAGGCCAATGAGCTAGTCCTCATGTGGCCCTTGTGGTCATTTGTGTTTGAGACCCCTGCCCTTGAGTGACATAGCTACACTGACCGTAACCCCCTGTGCAGGCAGCGCTATGTCAGCAGCAGAAATTCTCCCACTGACGTAACTCCACCTCTGTGAGAAGCGGTCACAATTCAGCCAACGGGAGAGAGCTCTGTTAGCTTAGAGTATCTTCACCAGATGTGCTGCAGCTTTGCTGATGCAAGTCTGTAGAGTAGACCTGCCCTTCAGTTTGGAAAATGGATTACATTAACGTGAACTAGAAATCTTAGTATGCACCTGCAGCATACACATGGTAAAGTTACTGCAAAGCACTTTGGTATGTGCTATTAACATCCTATAGTCCAAACTGCAGTGGAGTATAGACATGCCCTACTTTCTTTGAATTTCATTGAGCTCTTTAGACAAACAGGCAAGGGCAGAGTTTCAAGACTTGCTTTTCCCACCGGTCAAATTAGCTGTCAACTTTTTAAACTGACAGGACGAATGGAAATTTTAGGAGCTGCTTCCTTCCCAGGGAGAGGTATCCTGTCCAACATCTGGAAACTTGCTACTGAACTCCTAGAGGACTGTGCCTCATCTTTTGGGGACATTAGGATTATCACTAGAGTCAATTTTTGATATCCAGTGGAAATTAGAGAGTTGTCAGCAAGTGGTAATTATTACATTCTATCAACACATCTGTCAGGTCAGAGAGATTCATTGGGTGTAGAAAGGACGTATCAAGTATACTGGAGAAACTTCTGGCACCAAGTTTAAACAGGCTTTCTCCCCCATTCCTAGAGGATAAATTCTTTTAGATTAGTACATAAAGTACTTCCAGATTCTGAAACACCCTAACGTTCCTAGAAGCTATGGGGAGGGAGAGCACCTAGCTAGAGCATCTCATTGTTTTCAGCTTAGGTGTGAAGAACCAGTCTGATCTATACTCCCTAACCACTGAGCTGATGTTTGATAAACATACTGTCTTATGTATACAGGTAGCAGCTGTTGGTGATCTTTGAGCCTACATCCATTAGCTAAGTATCCAGTTTTGCTGCTGGAGTATTTTGTAACAAAGTTTTGGCAATACAGAATAGCAATACAAAAAAAAGCAAAATTTGTGTACAGGGACTAGATTCTGAGCAAAGTATTGCTTCACATTTATAAAAGATGCTAAAATGTGTAATACATTTTTCGTAACAGAAGCTGGAAAGCAGGAACATAAGGGTCCTACTCTTATCAGCTGACTTGACTTTTAGACCAAGAAAGCATCAATAAAAGTGGTCCACGCTCATTTTGCTGTCACTGCAATTGGGCAGTCTTACCACTGGCAAAGTTACCTGGGAAGAAAGCAGGAGCAACCCAGGATTATGCAGTCACCATACACTGTATGTAAAACCCTCATGCTCCTGGAAAGGGAGAAAACTGTGCTCTAGAAGTGAGAAAAAACAAACTTACCAACCCAGTATTAAGACCCTACTTCTAGGAAGAGCAGTTCTGGTAAATGGAGCTGCAGGTAATGGGACTGCATAAGTGCTTGGGGAACCTGAATTTGTTTGAACTGTTTAGACATTTCTATAGTGTCACTGTCATGTCAGATTCCTTACCCGCTGTAAGGTTTAGGATAAACCGTTTTCTTCTAGAAAGAAGAGCAGCTCCTTTCAGTTAGTTTTACAGTGGTCAATGCTTGCAGTGCTGGTAAGCTGTCACACTGCCATTTTATATGGCTTAGTCTGGAAAGGTAGAGACTGAGCCTCACAGCCTTATTTTACAGAAGCCAGATTCCATAATTGGAGGTTTTGACCCCAGATACTCTAGAGAGCTTCGTGAGATTTTTCCCCTCCCTGCACCCTAAAGGCAACAGAAAGCCTCAATGTTTTGAACTGCCCTTGGCTGAGCCTGGGGATTTAGTGCACTTTTGTGCAGAAAAGCCTTAGTCCATGTGTGCCAATATTAACTACTCATTGCATCATGGTAAAAAGGGATAAGCAGAAGTTGGTGCTCTGAGGTTGTAACCTGGCCTATTCTAATAGCATTCACTTTAGGAAAAAACCACAAGTGTCTAGCTACTCCTAGTAACGTTGCAGCGGTACTAAATGCCTCCACATGCAGGGTTTGATTAGGGGATAGCCCAAGTTTAAAGAAAGGTGGGGACAAAACCTTTGATGGTTATGATTCTGAAGCCAGTAGGCACAACCATTTTGCATTACATCAGAAGCTTCAGTTTCACCTTAGCTGCGTGCCCTGGTTTATTTTCCTCTCATGCTTGGAGGTTCAATTCTCCAATATGTTTTGCCACTATGAAACCAAGTGTTCAGAACTTAACCTGGTAATTAAGAACCTTGCATAAATGCAGTGTAGGTACGATGAGCTATAATATGGAAGTTCAAGACTATATCAATAAAAGCCACCATCCATTAAGAAAGGCAGTATTTTGCCTTACGTGAAAAATACAGCCTAGAACCACTTGTATTAATCTGTTGACCATGTTCTTTGATCTACCTACAGTAACTAAAAAAAAGGAAGGTCAAACACTTGAGATCACCAGTACCCACATACTATCTAGTAGCCAGATCTAAAGAACTTCTGCTAGTCAAACTAGATTATCTGAAACTAAACTGGATCACAAGAGTTCATTTCTGAAATTAAGTTTTACTGCAGCAAGTTTCCAGATTTAGGTATCAGGGTCAACCCTCAAGATTTCCTAGTAGGAGAAGCTTTAGGCAGGCAGTTAGTGAGTAGTTTACAGTGCAGAGCTATCACATGCTTTAAGATCATTGGCCCACAGTCTGGTTTCATCATCTGTTCCCTAAGTGAACAAGAGTTCCAGTGCACATAAATCAAATACAATTAACAGTGAGAAGAAAGTATACTTATGTAAGGAATTGTAAATGCACATTAGTAGCTATGTTTATTAATCTATATAACCTGAACTGCAACTGACAAACTAGTGCATTGTAAATGCTGTAATTCACAGCAGTTACCCGGAGATCATCAGTACTTCTAGACACTTAGCATTAAACTTAAATTAATGGGAAGATGAGCTGGGTGAACTCAAGGCAGAGCAGAGAGGTTTCTGGCAGTTTAAACATGTAAAAAAAAAAAAAGTCCTGTCAGTCATCATGCAAGAAACATCCCCATAAACAGTAGTCAAATGCAGAGCTGTTGAAGGCAACAGGACAGTAAACCTGGAACAAGCACCCCATTAAACCATCCCATTCCCTTACCACACAAGTTCATTTATTTAAATTTGAATGGTTTTTCCGTATATGGAGTTGAGCTCAAAGGCCAAAATGATCCTTGGAGCAGCTCCGCAGCTTGAGTTAGAGATTAGAGCCGTGGACTCAAGGAAATCAACACCAGGGTAACGAAGAAAGCTCAACCTTGCCATATAAATATAAGTTACGGTTTCTTACAGTCCACTGAAGTGGACATCTCTCAGCACTGCACTTCAATTCTTGGCTCTGCCTCTAAGTGATGAGTACAAAGCACATGGCAAGTGACATTTGCATGTCTGGCATGTAAAGGAAACCATTTCTCATAGATGATCTAGTGGCAGAGGGCAGCGCCACACTGATCTGCTCCTGGTCAGGCTACAGTGGGCTTACAAGTCCATGCTCCATGTAAGTGTAGGTTAGGAAGATGAATGGGAGGAAGAAATAGAAGGAAGAACAGATTTACTTTTTCAGAAAGCAGGGGTTAGTGGGAGCATGGACAAGGAGCTGCCATTATAGAACTGTTAGGTATTGCTACTTGACTCTGAATGCATTTGGACAACCAGACATCTGGATGAAGTGAAAAGCAGGAAGTGGGATATATGCTACCTTTACCTCTTTGGAAAGTTTCCAATTTTGGACTATGTAATTCTACCCTTTAAAGCAAAGGCACTACTCACAGCGTGCTGCATGCGGACAGCCTCAAGAGGGTAATCTCCTTTGGCAGTCTCCCCAGACAGCATGATGCAGTCTGCTCCATCCAAGACAGCATTAGCAACGTCACTGCCCTCAGCACGGGTTGGCCGAGGTTTCTTAATCATACTCTCCAACATCTGGAAAAGGAGAAGTTGGGGTGTTAATTTACTCAGCCTACTATGAAGGAGACCAACTACTTTTCTAATACATCTATGTAAGCACTGGAATGTGTTTTAAAGCATTTTATACTGTAGGGTACAGCACAAAGTTAAGTATCAGTAAGTCTGACTAGACTATTTGAAACAAGTATGTTTTGTCTGGCCACCAGAACAAGAGTGTTATGCATGGAAACAGAGCTGATGACATACTGAAGTATGAATACTGATATGCCAAACCTTGCGACGAACTCTAAAACAGCATTACAGCAGATTTCACCAAGAAACCTGCTACATACGAATTATTAAAAATGAATTGATGCTACAATTGGCATTTATTTAAGACAGCCGTGTACCATTAATATTCAACTACTAGTTAATCAGCAGCAAGGTAAGAGCTGAATATGAGGATGAGAGAGGTTTAGGTTCACATAATCCACAACCAGGCATGTATCAGAGAAATTAATACATCAATAGCCAACTAATGCACACCGTTGTGGCTTGTTGCTATTACAGTCTGGCTCATTAGTTGCCCACTTCCTTTTAAAAGTGAGACTTTTCAGGTTTATATGACATCTTTCCTTTATGCAATCATTTAGTAAAATAGTGGTGGAAAGGTTGTACAAACACCTTCTCTATTTTGAACCGGGTAGTTCAAACTTCTACTGTTTACTGACTATTCAAACAGTCCTTCCTCCCCACCAAAATGCTTCGCTGCCTTCTCAGCAGTTTATTTTGACTCTTTATGAAGAGGAAAATGTGAAATAGAATTGACAGACACCAGTTCAGAAAGCAAGTTGAGGCTGAAGTGCCTACAAACTACAGCCAAAGTAGCATTTTAGTACTTTGCCAGTGAGGCTGCGGGTGGAAAGATAAGGGTAGTTTTAAAAACACAAAACAAAAAAAAAAACCAACCAGCCAACAAAAACAAAAACCCACCAACTTATGTTCTCCATCCCTTCTGCACCATCTTTTCCCACCTTTCAGTCCCCATAATATAGTTTTGTCTTGGTCCTTCTCCCAGTCTCCCCCACTTACTACTCCACCTGTGACTTAAATTTAGGGACTTTTCCAGTGAGGAGGTCTCAGTTGGACAGTGCCAGGAGTTGGTGTGCATTGTGGTAAACACCAAGAGGCCCAACTGGCTAGTGTCCAGAGCCATATGGTCCTTTAAATATCCTACTAATGGAAACCAGGCTATTCTTGAAACACCAGCTGCAGAGATACTAAGAAGATGATCCTTCCAGTACCAGAAGGCTGCTTATAAAAATCCTGCAAGAAGTTACTCCTGTGGGAATTCTGCACCACTACACACAGGCATAATGAGCCATGCATATTTTTAATTTTTCACAGAAAAAAGCTTTGGCTTGAAAGTTGCTGCTGCTCTGCCTTTTGCCCACCAGAGGGTGCTGTGGTGCTAGAACAGAGCAGCAGCTCCTGGCCAACTAGGGAAGAGAAAGAGCCTACCATCTTCATAGCACCTGTTGGGCCAGGTCAGGAGACAGGGACTAAGGGGAGACACAGCATGGGGCTGCTGGGGAGTCAAACAAGGGCTAGTGGGGGAGGACAGACTGGGACAGAGGCTGAATGGAAGTGGAGGTACAGGGCCACATGGTGACGGGGCAGGGCGTGCAGGGCCACATGGAAATGGGGGAGACGTGGACAAGGGGTGCAAGTCAGATGTGTCTGACTGAATGGGATGCTAGGGGTCAGCATGGGGGAAGCTCCCTAACAATCCCCCCCGCCTCCCTCCCAAAAAAAGTCTGTTCCATATACTTTTCTGACCCATACCCAACAATCCTCCAAGTTCACACCCAGGCTCCATCCCAGCAATCACTTCTCTCCCTCAACTCCTCCATTACCCTGACTCCCCCAAGCCTTTGCACTGCTTCAGAGGGGTGTGGGAAATATGGTATTGTAGTTTAAATGTATTACTCAGAGTTCTGTATTAATATGCCTTGTAAGGAATTTGTCAAAAAACATTTCCTGAATTTTTTGTTGCTGTATTGTTACAGATGTACTTGCTGTCAGATATTTTGAAATAAGTGACCAAAAATCATGGAAACTAGTGTGATAATACTGTGTTAATTTGACAAATACGCAGAATTCGAAGTGTGTGCAGAATTTAATTTTTTTGGTGCAGAATTTCCCCAGGAGTAAAGAGTAATCTGCCTACTCACCATCAACTCATTTAAAGCTCACTCTCCAAGAGTGAAGCAAAAGGAGAAGTATTGGGGAAGAAGAGAATCTCAGTTGCCATTAGTAACAACTTAGAAATTTTATTTGTGCGCCTCCTCTAGTCCCTACAACTGAGGCTGTAGTGCTGCTGCAGAGTTCTGGAGATTTTCCATACAAGGCACTGCTCCATTCTCTGGGCTTTGAGTTACTTGCTTTAACTTAATCTGAATATACTCAGACAAGAGCCCTTCTGCAGAATAGTTTACATAAAACCCTGCACAACTGTAATTGCTTTTGAAGTCATAACAGAAAGGAAATGAAGAATAGACTCCTTTACATGGGGAGAGAGTTAATCCACTATCACTAATGCCAGCTACCCTTATAAAATGAAATTTAACTTCTGTATTGGAAACTGAACCTTCTGCCTCCATTAAATGCAGAGAGACAGGCCAGTGAACACAAGAGGAAAGGAAAATGAGGGGAGATTGGCCAATCCATAAAAGGTTTCTTCACTTGGATGAAAATGTTTCTAGGCCCTATATTTTAGGGCTTAACCTTTTTTTTATATTATATATAATTCATTCCAAACCATGCAAGATGTCCAGTCACAAGAACGTTTGGATGGCATCTCTTCCCACACCCAAATTACTCTGTTTGAACAGAGGTACGAGGTGTTTACGACTAACTTGGGATAAGCAAGTATAGAAATCTCAGTTTGCTTGCGTCTTATTCACGAAGACAGAAAAGCTGCTGAGTCACTGTACTTTGCAGCCCTGCTCTGTGTGTTAGCTTCATGCTCTGATAGGGATATCTTGAAACAATGTCTAAGTGTGTAATGGGCATACTGAATCTCAAGTACTATTAGAGAAGTTATACGATAAAGACTCCGATTACGAAAGCTAATGATATTTGAAGTACCTGAGTAGCACAGATAATGGGCTTCCCAGCCCTGTTGCAACGTCCAATCATCATCTTCTGGGCTAGAAAGACTTTTTCAGCTGGGATCTCAATACCCAAGTCACCACGGGCCACCATGATACCATCACTGGCCTCCAGAATCTCATCAAACCTCATGGCCAAAAAACAAAACATTTGTTTTATTCTTTCCTCCATCTGCAAGACACCTTTCAGTTCTAGGAACTACAGGGAAAAGGTGGAAGTCACTCTCTCCACCAGATACTTTTCTATTAGTACAAGTTTATTGCTTAGATGATGGTGTATAGTTACAAATACTGTGTTCCCATAAGCTATTCCACTTATTAATATATAATTTAAATGGATAGTATGATGCTTATTTTTAAACTTTTTAAATCAATTTACATTTTCACAATTGTGTGAAACTGGGGTCAGTTATTTAATGACAGATAATGGCATTCAAAAAGCTTTCCAAGATGTTAAAACACAGGCTGTCAACAAGTCAAAATATACAAAGCAACTATCCTTAAAATGTACAAGTCATTTTACTATTCATTCATTAGTCCATTTGTAACAAGTCTAAATCACTGGATTTTGACTAAATTATCAAGCAGCATTTCTCTCACTTCTCCTATTGGAAAATTTTAATTATTGATAAAAAAAGTGTGTAGAGGATGAAATTGACATTCACTGATAAAAATATACTCTCATTCAAAGCCTACTTGTGTTATGTGAAAGGTAATTACAATACCAGGTGTATCTAAGGAGGAGAGAAGAGATTATCATTTTGGTAGCTAATCAGATTCCAGTTTTCTAAATTGAACAAGGAGCAAGTATTGTGACACTGGGTACATCTACACTATTTTTAGCCGCAGACAAAGTCAGCTGACCTGGGGTCTGAGACTTGCTGCTTCAGGTGGGTTTTTTTGTTTTGTTTTTGGGTGCAGCGTTGACATATCTGTTGAATCACTTGAGAAATAAATGGTCAATACTTTAGTGTCACTGGCTGCTATTAGAATTGGAGATTAAGTTTTCATACAGGGAAAAAAGTAGAGGCCTTGCTAATTAGCATTAAGTACCAGGCGATCCACAGCAAGTTACTGAAGTTTGAGCTGATGAGGTGAGGTACATAAGACTGACTAAAAAAAATAAAAAAAAAAAAGTACCCATTTGTATGTTACAGTATGTTGATAGATATACAGCAATAACTGCTAACCAGTTTTGCAATGAAGGCAGTAGTATAGTAGTGACTCATTTCTGCGGAGAAGTGGGATAAGAACCAAAAGGACAAGCTGCAGTTCAGCAAAATGAAATTTGTGCTCCCAGTGTCTTTTCCCCCCCTCCCCATACCTGTGAGAGTCTTTACTGTCACTTGTACAAGCCATGCTTGGGAAAGCTCACCTGCGCACACCCTCATGGTTCTCAATCTTGCTGATGATCTTGATATTCTTCCCCTTTTCTCCCAGCACTTGCCTGACAGCATGGACATCAGCTGCCTTGCGGATGAAGGAAGCAAACACCATGTCCACATCCTGCTCCACACCAAATTTCAGATCTTGAATGTCCTTCTCAGAGACTGCAGGAAGGTCCACTGCAGCACCAGGCAGATTTACACCCTTCTTGCTACCAAGCATACCACCATTCTCAACTTCAGTGAGAACATAGTCTGCACCTGAATTAAATTGGATGAGTTTAAGTCAGCATCTTACTTTCATAGAGTCTGTTGCTTGCTCCCCCACCAGTTCACCATTATTCAGTAGGAAGTGACCAGTACAATCTCCTCTTTCTACTGGAGAAGAGCAGGTGACTGAGCACTTTCACAACCAGAGCTGTTTTGCCCAACAGACAGCACAATTAGATTGTCTTTTGCCTTTGCAATAGACAATCATGTTATGGTAATCCCTTAGGCACAGGCTGGTTGGGAGCACCCGCATTTTGCATTGGTCTGATAAATCCTGCTCCTGTGAATAAATTCTGTCAGTCTAGATTCACCTCCACCACCATTCCTGAAAAGGGAAGATATCTATTCATTATAGACTTGCGAGTATGATTGCTGAACTACAGAAATGCAATTTGGTGACTTCGAGACAGGCTGTTCACTTGTTCCAGAACACTCGCAAGTATAAGTACCACTGAAAGAGGGGGAGCCCTGGAGGATGCATTTCACCAGCCACAGTTCAGTGCATTCTACCATGAAAGCAGATAGCTTAAAAAAAAAAACACAAACAAAAACACAGAACAGAACTGTTGGTACTTCACTTCCCAGTAAGACTAGTCCCACATTAGCTATATGATCTAATTTTACAAACAGGAATTGGCATGGTGCAGCAAGAGGGCAGATAGGTTGAGTACTCAAAGTCTCCCTATCCCAGTCCCATACTACTCCCCTTTCAGAAGGGAGATAAGCACCCCAGATCAGAAAGATTAGGTATTCTATACAAGAATCAGCAACTCTGTCCACTGATGCAGATTTATTGTGCTGGTATCTGAGGATTGCAGAGAAGCTATTTAGAGAGCAGACAATAGTTTGCCAGGAGGCATAGTTCTCACTATTTGCCAGAACAGTTTATTTATACCAAAACCAGTGATTTTTAAATGGTTAGGTTTTTTACTCAAAGTTCCCTACCCATTGGTTTCTGCATCACTTTCAGAATTCAGTTAATATGCCTTGGTCTGTGCACAGACCATGGCATGCTAATACTCTAAGTTCATGGGATACTCAACTAGTTGGAGGTAGCCAGCTTTCCCTGCAAGTGGCAGAAATTGTCAAGTAGTTAATGACCAAAAATTTGACCTGTGCTTTATCAGAGCAGCTAGCAATGAAGGGTTTAGGACAGGGATGCGCAAACTTTTTGGCCTGAGGGCCACATCTGGGTGTGGAAATTGAATGGAGGGCCATGAATGCTTATGAAATTAAAATTTCAGAGATTCAAATAAAGCTTTATTTAATAAAGATACATTTTAGTGGAAATAAAAATTAATCATAATAAAGTATTACAATAATTAAACCAAACTTACCTCCTTTCCATGCCCTCTTTAATGTGAGCAATACAGTTGGCATGTCCTGGCCAACTACTCTGTTTTATCAGCAATGGAAAATTAACACTACTAAAACAGCAAAGTCAGCTAAGAGAACAAGTAGCAGGCACATGGGCTTGCACATTGCAGGCTTTGATAGCGTATGAGGTGCATTTGGTAATTGGGTTGTGCAGCCACAGAACATGTGCGTCCTCATGCAGGTCCCACCTGAACATGTGGGAGTGTCGGGCGGGCAGAGTGGGGCAAGCCCCTGACCCTGCTCCTGGGGGGTAGAAGGAGGGGTGGTTAAAAAGGTCTGAGGGGCTGGATGTGGCCTGCGGGCAGTAGTTTGCCTACCCCTGGTTTAGGATAACATGTACAGCCTAGTGAAATCTGGCTTAAGTCATCACTCAGTTACTGGAATCATGGCTTTAACGGTAAGGAATTAGATGTGGTTTTACTGCATTTACCAAAATCAGAAGTCCATCCCCATTATGTTAGGTCAAATCTGGAAGTGAAAATGGGTGGCCACTCACCAGTAAAGTACCAAGTAAGCTCAGCTAGCTATTGAAGATAGACTAAATGGAATTGTTACTGCAAAGTGAAACATTACCACAAGTTAATACTTAGATGTGAAGGGACAGATCAACATGAGTGCAGGGTTCACGGTATTGGAATCCCTTGATTATTACATACCTTTCCCCTTAACCTGCAGGGAGATGAGGCCATCATCTATATAGATTTTGCTGCCCACATCCACAACATGGGGGAGGTTCTTGTAATCCAGCCACAGTACATTTTCATCACACTTCTCCATGAAGGCGTTGTCCAAGGTCACTTTGAGAGTTCCTCCCTTCTTAAGTTCCACCTCTGCTGTGCCACTCTGTGTGCAACAATGGAAACTTTAGTAACAGAATAGCATGTGGGGTGTTGGGATTAGCATGCAAGTGTTGATAGCCTGTGATATACAGGAGGTCAGACTAGATGATCTGGTAGTCCCTTCTGGTTTTAAGCTGACTTTAATATCCACTTCCCTCAGGATAGCAGTTGTGACTTATAGCAGAAGTTGCCATCACAAAGCTAGAAGTATGTCTCTCACACCTACAGTGTATTCTGTGCACACAGCCCCACCCCAGAGCCAACAATGGAAAAGAATAGTCACAAACTGGCAAGGTTACTTTCCTGTATGTGACGTGTTCCATCACAGTAAGCATGCTCATTATGGTCACACTCCTGTTTTGCACAGCGGACACTCAATTCATCCACACTGTGCAATACTCAGCCCCCTGAACTTGAAGTGGCTGAAAATGGTCCAGCTTCATTCTTTCATTCAGAGGTTTGTTAACACTAACCCTTGGTCCAGAAGCAGAGCTAGTATTACAGCCACAAGACTATCTAGTTCCTTAGAGGAATTTTTTCCATGTAGAATGAAAGCTTGTATAATTACTGATCATACAGAACAAACTTACTCCCTTGATAAGTCCAGTTCGGATTTCAGGTCCCTTGGTATCCAGTGCTACAGCCACAGGTCTGTAGGTGATGGGATCAGAAGCAAAGCTCTCTGTAGCTTCTCGCACATTCCGGATTGTTCCTTCATGGTACTGGCAAGGGGGGGGGGGGGGAGGGAGAGAGAGAGAGAAAAAAAGGAAGTACTTTCAGCCCACTTCTTTTCATTTACTGTCCTGGACACTATGAGCCTACAGTAAAAGACTGCTGTCCCCTTCCCCCATGCCGAGTTACTCCATCAGAGTGGAATACAGTGCAGAATTTAAGCTTTCAGTTAATGAAGATTACTCATTGTTTTGAAGGCCATGTGTATGGACCAGGTTTTACAAGAGTTAACTATCAGTATAGTTCAAGTGGTACAATTCCCTTAGGGTGGGTACAGTTATGTTGGGTACTTATACCAGTATTTCCCTTCCAGTCAGGAAGCTATCTGGTAAGAGGCACCTTGCTGTGTGTGGTGTGGGTAACAGTCCATACTAGGATTGTATTAGTAGAAATATTTTGGCAAAGTCACAGCCCTAAATATAGCTATATTCATACAAAAGCTGTTTATAGACCAGCCTAAGTAAATTCAGTTCTGTCAAGTGTGCAAAGACAGCCAAAACCAATGGCAGGCAAGTGCAAGTAATTCACTTTCTCTCAATGGGTACTAACATGGAAGCCCAGTGCTGGTTTAAAGCATCAATATTATTTTGTTATTAATTTTTTTAACAGAAGTTTTTAGCCAGTATGCTTTACCTTTGGATGCAGTGGACTGCTCAGCTGCCAAGAATTGCCAGGGTGAAGAACTAGCACTCCCCTCCTCATAGCACTGGAAACACACACACACACACACACACTCACTCTCTGGTACCAAAAGCCCAAACTGCCTTCTGAGTGCCACAACCCCAGACTGTCTTCCACACCAGCCGGAGGCCAAAAGATCTGGATGCTGCCTACCCACATGTAAGAACCTCCAGCTTTCTACTGACAATTTCAGCAGTGCTCCAGAACAAAAATGGCAAGGTCTGAAGAGACAGTTTAGGAGAGCATAAAGCTGGACAGAGCACATTGTACAAAACTGCAGGTTGAGTCTGAAGCTGCTACAGAATTCAGGTCCAGCTTGGCACAGTATTACATAGGCCAGGGGTGGGCAAAATTTTTGGCCTGAGGGCCACATCAGGGTTCTGAAAATGTATGGAGGGCTAGTATAGTGTATTAAATTGCTCCCCGCAGGAATGTGCTACTCTCAGTTGCCAGTCCTGGTGCTCTGAGCAGCATGGTAAAGGGGTGGGGGGGTTGGATAAGGGGCAGGAGGCAGTTGGATAGGCGTGGGAGTCCTGGGGAACCTGTCAGGGGGCAGTCAGGTGACGAGGAGCAGGGGAGGGTTGGAAGTGGGAGGGGGCCAGGCTGTTGCACAGCCCTCCCTACCCAGCTCTCCATACACTTTTTGGCCCGAGGGCCACATTGGGTGCAAAACTGTTTGCCTACCCCTGAACTAGAGGGAAAGGAATTTGTTAATTAAAAAAGGAGGTGGATAACCTGAGCTGGCAGAAGCCAGCTCATTTGATCACTGTTACAACAGTGATGTTACTACCAAGTTTACATGAAGTTCCACACTCCATCAAAGGCTTTTATTGGAAGCTGCTGGAGGAAGTCTATCCAACATCCGATAAAGCTTTAGACCTTTTACTCATCATGCTTTTGCAATGTATGGTTTGGTATAACTGGGATCTGGTTTTTGGTCTACTCATTTTTATTTCAGCCACTAGTATGGTTACAGTTTCTTGCACTCTTGTACAAACAATGGGATAGGAAAAGAGATGCAAATTAGAAAGGGTGTGACATTTGATCCTGAAAATAGATATGGTAGACAAGCATGGAGAAAGCAAAAGGTTAAGTATTCAAGCAAATATCAGTGACCTCCAGATTAAATAAGAACTGAAACAGAAACAGGTCTGCAGACTATGCAGTGAAAAAAGTGCCAGGAAAGTAGCATCAGTTTTTAGACTGTATGTAGGCAAACTTGGAAGGCAGCAATACAATCAAGTTTTCAGGAGTATGTAAACCTTGTGAACCTCAGTTTTTGGGAGTAACTCAAATCACACATAAGGTGTCAAGTTGGTCACAGGAACGGAGGTATATAAACCTAATGAATATTCCTGACAATTGTAAAAAGAAAAGGAGTACTTGTGGCACCTTAGGGACTAAAGTTTATTTGAGCATAAGTTTTTGTGAGCTACAACTCACTTCATTGGATGCATTCAGTGGAAAATACAGTGGGGAGATTTATATACATAGAGAACAAGAAACAATGGGTGTTACCATACACACTAATGAGAGTGATCACTTAAAGTGAGCTATTACCAGCAGGAGAGTGTGGGGGACGGACCATTAAATGGGAGTCCAGGAAATAGCTGAAGGATTAGTGTGGGGAGAAGTTAAAGTTGAACAGCCTGTTGTGGCCTGAGGGGGTCAAGAAACTTTGCTATACATAAGACTGGAATCTCTGCATTACCCTATATATTCATCCATCCAAGTTAGGAGTACAGCATTCCCAAGGGACAGATAACTGTTGAAAGTGCTGAGATTATGAAAGGAGAAAAATAAGTCAAGGCATACTTCTTGCCATACACATGAGCAGCTTCTGGCTCTGGCCACGGTCAGAAGCCCAGCCACTGACACTATTCCAATGGTTAGATTTTTCAGTTTTCCGTAACTTTAAATGTCAGCATGTTTGTGGTTTCTGCAGTGTGTGCGTTCATTTTAATGACCTGTGCCCTTTAAAGTTCAGGGGAGGGCAAGAGGCCAAGTTGTAACATAGCTTGAGGTGCTTACTTTGTGTCCTATAGAAACTACAGCCCCTGACATTTTGAAGGCTAAAGGACAGGCAACATGGAGGCCCTGGGCATCACTGCAAGGGAAGCCATATTTGGGAATGGGATCACTTCCACATCTCAGGTCACAAAGAGGAATCTAGTCTATTTATATAAACTGAGGGGGCTTGTCTTTGACAACAAATGGTTTGCATTTCTTATGATCTTATTCCTCACATAAATTTAACAGTGCTTTCAAATGCCAGAGCATGATGTCCATAACAGTCAGGGAACATACCTCTGCAAACTAGCAAGCCAAGCAACAGAGACCCAGGACTTATTTGAAGTAGTTAAGAGTTTGCTTCTGAGACATGGAATTGTACTAGTCAGCAAGTTGCATGGCCTACAACAAAATGTATAACTTTAACAGCACTCTGTTTATTTCTGTAGTAGTAGATCAGTGTTTGCTGAATAAAGTTCACATGTTAACAGCAAACCAGTGGCTGAGGAAGAAATGGAATTTCATTCCACTCCAACAGACCTCTATACTGACTCGGAAGTAGTTGGTTATTAGAACTAAGCAGTCAAAAAAGCCAAGAGAATGTTAGGAACCATTAGGAAAGGGACAGACAGAAAATATGAAAACACTACATAAATCCATGGTACATCCACACCTTGAATACTGTATGCAGTTCTGGTCATCCCATCTCAAAAAAAAAAAATTAGAATTGGAAGACAAAGGCAACAAAAATTAGGGGTATGGAACAGCTTCCACATGAGGAGAGAGTAAAAAGACTAGGACTTCTCAGCTTGGAAGAGAGATGACTATGGGGGATATGACAGAGGTTTATAAAATCATGAATGGTGTGGAGAAAGTGAATAAGGAAGTGTTATTTACTCCTTTGCATATCACAAAAACCATGGGTCACCTAATGAAATTAATAGGAAGCAGGTTTAAAAACAAGAGTAAGTACTTCTTCATACAATGCAGTAAGCCTGTGGAACTCTTTGCCAGGGGATGTTGTGAAGGCCAAAACTATAACTGGGTTCAAAAAAAAGAATTAGATCAATTCCTGGAGGATAGGTCCATCACTAGTTATTAGCCAAGATGGGCAGGAATCCAACCCCATTCTCTGGGCGTCCCTAAAACCTCTGACTACCAGAAGTGGGGAGTGGATGACAAGAGATGATCACTCAATGATTTCCAGTTCTGTTCATTCCCTCTGAAGCATCTGGCTCTGGCTAATGTCGGGAGACAGGATGCTGGGCCAGATGGACTCTTGGTCTGACCCAGTATGGCTGTTCCTATGTTTGTTTTTATTCCTACCCAACCTAATTCTAAGTGGTAGTTGGAAGGACTTAAAGGATATGTAGTAACACGAGTCAAGTGATTTAGGTTTCATGTTTGTTTTTTTCAAAAAAGGACTTCCTTCAGAGGCAACGAAGAGGCAACGTCCATGCTTCAAGGATCTTGAAACTGGTCACCTGTATACCAGCTGTGTCAGTGACCTATTAGTTTAGTGAAATCCAGACTGCAGCAAACAGAATACCCTTAGAAAAAGGTTTTACAGGCTAGCATTTGCTAACACACTTAAGGGATCGTAAGGAAGTGTGCACACATACATACACATACCCGCTTTCCCAGCAGCTTTCATTTATGCCTATTACAAGAGACTGCAGCTCAAATAGGTTGATTCAATTTAGCCAGAAAATTCTTTAGAGCAGGGGACCTCATACTCCTGCATATTTAGAAGCGCCTTCAGTGGAGTGCAAGAACAGAGCCCTCTTGATATAGTGGTGCTTTATGACAAGCTGGGGAAGAATCAGAGCGATTTAGTAGTTGTTTAACTAGGAAAGTATGCCCACGTGTAGTAAACTGTCGTAAGTGGCAAATACCAAGGTTAATCAGCCTCCAGTGAACTGTAAGCTTGAGACATGCAATGGGACCTGAACACCATAGGACCTAACTACAAGTGTCAGGTTCAGGTGAGGAAAAAAAACAACTTGCATAGCTCAGATCATCTCTGCTCACCTTCTCCTGCCTGTGGGGTACGTGAAGCAGCAGCTGCATGCCCTGCTCCTGTCAGCCACTGTCACCTTGCTGTGCTGGATTGAGCGTGCTGAGGCGTTTCAGTGCAGCATACCTCTCTCTCTACAGCAGAGACCAGCTGGCAGCAGCCAGCCGAAATGAGGCTGTGCAGACCAATGGATATGCTACAGATGACAGTACTGACCCAGGCTCAGGAGGAAGTGTCAGTTTGGGTCTGAAAACAACTCAACCCCCTCAGGATGGGTGGGCTCAGGTCATACTTTAAGATTAGGCCTGAACAAACCTCTCCTGCAAGTGTCTAAGGATGACAGTTTGGGTAAAGAAGATTCTAGCATGAGATTTTTTGCAGGGCAGAGACATGTACAGGGAGAGAGAGATCACCCTAATATTGTTCCTTTGCTTAGCATGGCCAGTTGTGCATGTTTTGACTCTAAAGTTACTGATGGCAAGACACCTTACCAAGTGCATTAAGGAACCTGCACATACAGGATATGGATGTTAACTTGTCTTTTGAAAGAATGCGTAATTTGTGATTAAGTATCATCTTCCCACTGCCTACGGCTGGAAGCTTGAAGCAGCACACACACACACACCTTGGACCAAGTATCTCGCCCCATGAAAGCATTTTTGATTAAACATTGTCCTGATCCAGCAGACTCTCTCTGCCCTTACCTCATGAGTTCCATGAGAGAAGTTGAGACGGGCAACATTCATTCCAGATTTAATCATTTCTCTCAGCATTTCCACTGAGCGGGAGGCTGGGCCTAGATGGAACCACAGTTTAACAAACTTAATCAATTGGTAATCAGACTTTTAAAGGCAAAGATAGCAAAACCAGAAACTGTTCTAGGTTTGTGGGCTATTTCACAAGGTAGGAAGGGGTAAACCACATATCCCTAGACGACGTAAAGGGACTTGAATATCTGAAGTGACATGTCTCTGCTTGCTGGGCTTCTGGAAATTGCGTGCATGCCCTCAAACTAGTTCAGATGTCTCCATCTAGATCTGTAAAGACTGACTGCACTCCAATTACGGGCCCTTGTAACTCACAAATGCAATTCCCAAGTATTAAAAGAATTCTTCAACCCTGGCTGTATGTTACTCCCATAGCCAAAGTCTGCTGCATACAGCATTACACTAGATCTTTACTACTGCATTTTCAATCTGCCAGTTTAGATTTAGTGGGGAAAAAGGGATAATGATGCTGCAAAGAAAACTGTCTGCAATAGCTAGAAGAGCATTTCACTTTGAAACACAAATTCAAACTAGCAGTCAATTCCCTAGCTGCACATGAAAGCAGACAATTCTCTGCCATTAATAGAAGCAACTCCTATCCATCTCTTACTTTGGGTACAAGTTTGTATTTCAAGCTACTTTAACTTAATCATTGTGCAGCATGCAGGAAGACTGGTGCAGAGATCAACGGTTTATTTTTGCTTCAGTCTCCAAAGTAGGAATGGTGTACTTCGTAGCTAAATCACAATTTTATATTTTGTAGTAGTGGATAGGCTCTCTTACTTCTGAAGCCAGGATTCATGCAAACTTGAGAAAAGGATACGGTTGCAATACTCATGAGTTCACCCACGCTCCTCATGTTACAGAGAGGTAGTGAAGTTAAATATTTGCATTTTTCCTTAATCCACTCTACAGATCTTTGAGAACACTGAAGTCTTTGGGGCTGTTCTTAAAATTTTATATTAGGAGACAGCTGCAATTACCCACCTCCCCCAACGTGTTAAGAGTCACATACCAATAGTGCAGATAATGCCGGTGTTTCGTGCCGTGATTGGCTCAGAATCAATGTCCAGACGGCACATATGCTCCAGAAAAGTGTCTGCCATGGCAGCATGTAGCTGCTGGGTCTGGATGAAAGCATCGTGGTGCTTAGACATGGTTGCTGGGATTCTTTACCTAGGAGAGAGGTTAGAGTTATTTTAGACTGGCAGGTAAATCTAAATAAATTTGTTTAGCAGTTCTCATACACTAGTACACTGAAAATTGAGCTGGTTGAGATTAAAAACAAATCTCAGTAAGCAACTCTGGATGAGTGTTTAAGTTATATACATTCCATTTTACATCATTTCTTGGGTAATCTCAGCACAGATTGGTGTCAGTTATTGAATCAAACTATTGATGTGAAGCCCTAATACTAGAAACCAAAGATTAGGAAGAGTGCCTGGTAAATTGCTGGGAGGTAGTGGTTATGAAGTGAAATATTAATGTCTTCTACAGCTAGTTTATTTGGTCTCCTTGTAGTGATTTTAGAGGGTATTTTTTAATGGACAAGTGTATGGATTTGCAGACATATTAATGTAACCCAAGGCCCAATGTAGGCCTTAATGTAACATAGGCCCAAGGGAAGCCCCTAACTGATCAGATCAGGAACCAAATTTGCTTAATACCATTGTAAAGATTGTTTAAGGGCTTGTTTATATGGCACCACAGGTAGATATGCCAGACTCTTGTATAATAAGCAAACACTGCCTGAACCAATCATCTCAGAACGCTGGACTTCCTGAGGGCCTGTCTACATGATGCTCCAGTCCATACTACAGGGGTTTGAACTGTACTGTAGAGTGCTCTAACTGCCCCATGTAGACCCTGCTGGCGTAAACAAAAAAGGTACCAGTGTGTGTTGTCCTGTGGACTACATCAACATGCACTGGGTACCTTTTTAGTTTATGCCAGAAGGGTCTACGTCGGCAGTTGGAGCACTCTACAATTCACACCCCTCCCTGTAGGCCAGTCTTCAAGTGTGCTACTATGAAAGTGCACAGGTATTGTCACCGTACCGCAGAGTTCCAGGAATGCTTACACTTTGGGGTTAAGCGTAGGAACACTTCCTGCAGTTGTGACCAGTTGAGGACTCAGGCAACAGCAAAACTGACCACTACTGTAGTTTTCCTACAGTTAGTCCAAAATACATCCATAATTTGTGCTGCTCCCTCATCCTTACTCCCTTAACCTGTTTCCATTCTCTGCCCTCAAGTATCTACAGACTATAGTAGTTATACCATTGTGAACATTATAGTACCAAAGTCTTGTTACAGAAAATATGCACACTGATGTACAATTTAACAGGTTCATTTCTGAGCTGAAGTCTCTTCTATACCCAAGTGCCTAATCAACATTATGGATTAATCCTGTAGGAGAAGTTTAAAACCAACCCTTTAAGTCGGAACAGCTCAACAGGCTTAAACTTGAATAAAACCCCCTCAAGCTGAGGGTGTCTGAAGGAGACACTACCTGACCATTAGAATAGCACTGTGATAAACTTGGACAGAATTATACTGTGGAATCAGATAAATCTCCCAATTTTGATCTTTTCTGGAGGCCTAAATAAGAGGAAATTGCACCCCCCTCAGTTCTTGAGGCCAGCCAGTCTATGTTGAGACTAATAATCCTAGAACAGATTAACCCTTTTCGTAACACCAGCTAAGGACTAGTCTACACTGGCAATGTTAAACGTGGCTTTAACGTGGTTTGTGTAGTTGTGGCAGAGTGCTGGAAGAGCTCGATTTAAAAAAAAAAAAAAAAATCAAAACAAACCAAACAAAAAACCTCCACGAGGGGCATGGCTCCCAGCGCCAGGGCACTGTTTACACTGGCACTTCACAGCACTGAAACTTGCTGTGCTCAGGGGTGCGCGCGCATGTGTGTGTGTTCATACCCGAGCGAGAAAGCTGCAGTGCTGTAAAGTGCCAGTGTAGACAAGCCTTAAGACACAAGTTGTTTGAATTGCTTTACCACGAGGTTCTAATCAGACAGGTCTGAGAGAAAAGCCTGGGCCTGGTTAGTCTCAAGCAAGGGTTCAGTTTACTGCCTAAGGCTGCCAAAGGAGAGCTGGAAGGCAACACTTCCACCTGATGCTGGAGCTAGTCATTCAAGGAATCAGGTATGTGCAACACCAAGTTGTATGAAAGGTGCCAGTGAAGGACACTGAATTGAGAAACTTCACTTTGCTTGTCAATAGATATTCCCAGCTGAAATGCTTATTCCTCAGCTCTTTCAATATCAGCACCACTCCAGCCTCCCCATCCCCACTGAATTCATATGCAACCTAAGAAGATTCCTATTAAAGACATTTTGATTTAAAAAAATATAAAGTTAACATGGCACACATTAAATGGGTAAAAACTGGCTAACTGACTGGCTTTGAAAGGTAATTAATTGTAGAAGGGCAATAGTCATCAAGCGTGTGTTTCTACAGGGGTCTTACAGGGAACAACTTTCATTCCTATGTCATTTAACATTTTTATCAGTGACCTGGAAGCCAACAAAACCACCACTTACAAAGTCTGCAGACAATACAACAATTGGGAGGGTGATAAATAGAGACGAGGGCAGGTCACTGATTCAGAGCAAACTGGATCACTTGGTAGACTGGGTACAAGAAACAATATGCATTTTAATTCAGCTAATGTAAATGTATGCATCTAGAACCAAAGAACGTAGGCCATATCTACATGATTGGGGATTCTATCCTGGGAAGCAGTGATACAAAAGAATGCAGGGGTCATTGTGGCTAATCAGCTGAACATGAGATCCCAGTGAGAGGCAGTGGCCAAGAGCTAGTGAGATCCTGGGATGCATAAAAAAAGGGACTCAAGTAGGATTAGAGAGGTTATTTTACCTCTATTTGGCACTAGGGTGAGTGCTGCTGGAATACTGCATCCAGTTCCAGAGCTCACAATTCAAGAAGGATGTTGATAAATTGGAGAGGGTTCAGAGAAGAGCCAAGGCCTTGTCTATACTGGCAAGTTACTGTGCAGTAAAGCAGCTTTCTGCAGTGTAACTCCTGACTTGTACACACAGCCAAGCCACTTTGTGCGCAGAAACTCCTCAGCTGCAGTGTTGCAAAAAAACCCCCCCAAAAACACCACACCTCGAGTAGAGTCATAAGCCTTAAAGCATAGAGGCTCCAGCACTGTATTGACAGTGTAAACATCTTACAGCACAGAAAGCAATCAACTGGCCTCCGGAAGTGATCCATAATCCCTCAAGTGGCTGCTCTTCTCATTGTTTTGAACTCTCCTACCCTGGAGACAAGTGCCCCCCCCTTTTCAAAGCTCCATTTCTGACAGACATTGCATGCTGTGCTGATCTGCTCCAGGATACAAAGCAAACCATTAATGTGGAATGGTCCTGCTGTTGAACACAGGCGTGCATGTGGTGCATGTGTGAGAGAGACCGCTGTGCAGAGAGCTGGGAGCGGATGTCGGGGTTTCCCCCTCCCCCCCAGGACTGGTTGCTTCCTGATGCTGTCTGAACTTACAAGACCGCATGCTGACACACACTGTGCCCCGAAACACACCATCTCCACCCCATACACACACACTCCCTGTCACTCTGCCGTCCCCTGCCTATTTCAGTTGAAAAGCAGCTGGCAATGTAACATGGTGCCCATGGAACAATGGGATTGGGAAACCTGCATCATGTGATGCTGTGCCTGCCCCATGAGGCATTGCAAACTCTTCCCAAAGCAGCCTGTGGTCAGTTACACAGTTGGATATCCACCACAATTCACTGCTCTTTACAGTTGCAAGAGCTGCTAATGTGGATGCGCTCCACAGTCACAAAGAACACAGTAAAAAGAAAAAGGAGGATTTGTGGCACCTAGAGATTAACGAATTTATTTGAGCATAAACTTTCGTGAGCTACAGCTCACTTCATCGGATGCATTCAGTGGAAAAATACAGTGGGGAGATATTTTCCCCTGAATGCATCCGATGAAGTGAGCTGTAGCTCACGAAAGTTTATGCTCAAATAAATTCGTTAATCTCTAGGTGCCACAAATCCTCCTTTTCTTTATATAATTTGAGTAATCTGCCACCTTCACCTAGATAAGTAGCTTTTTTGGAATGCAGTCTGACAGCAAGTTAGGCCATCTGTTTTTTTTTTTTTTTTTTATCAGATCTGGGGGGGCGTGGCAGAAATCACACTTCATAGTGTCTGTAGGGTAAACTTCCTGCACACACCAGGGACTCCCTGCCTTCCAGGCCAGAAATTCCTGGGTGCTATTCTCCCATCTCCCTCTCTGGCAGGGACTTCCTGTAACTCCCCTCAGTCTTCCTCCCTGACAGGGGCTGTTTGCCTCCTACATATGCTGCAACACCAGGGTCCCCCAATGTAGGCCTACCACCCTCATTCCAGGTTGCCCCATTCCATTAACGGTCTGGGAGATTGATAGTCCTTCAGTGTGTGAACAAACTATTAGAAGGATGAACCGGGGGGGGGGGGGGGATTGTTATGCTAGAAGGCATTAGTAGGTGACAACCAGTTTGATCGATACACTATTGCAGAAGTGCTTGTGGCTGTGCTGAAAAGGTAACAGGTATTCCCATGTCTCCCATTTATCCCCCACCCCCCCCAAATGTAAAGCTCTGGCCATTGAGGCCTAAAACATTCCCCAAAGCGTTGGAATTGGTTGGATGCAATGTTCCAGTGTTATTGCATTACATAAGACAAAAATCATGTTGAATGTAGCATGCTCAACCAATGAAGGACCAATTATGATCATCTAGTCTGATTTTCTGCATAAGACAGGCCTGCCAGTGAATTCTGCCTATTAACTCCTGCAGAGCCAAAAATATTACTGGTGAATTTGAGACTATACTGCTCCACATGGTACTTGTGTGTATCTGGATTCATAGATTATTCTGAACCATTGCCTATTAAAATAACTAAGATAAACACATTCCCAACTTCCCCCTCTAATTAGCATTTATAGCAGCAACCTGAACTTATCCTACATCATGGACACTGGGAAAAAGCAGGCAGAACTTACTGTAAAACCAGTAACATTGCTTGTTAGATCAAAGTTACTGTAACAGTCAAATGATAGTGTTAGTTGTACCTGTTAGCTAGATCAGGATATTCCGCTTTATCAGTCATTAAGGCTAAGAGATTTAGAGTCCCAACTGTCAGTTAAGAGTTTGGATAATATGGACATAAAACAACTTTACAATTGGCATTATGACTTCACCTACAGTCCTTTGCAGAAGAGATATCCACTATGATCCAACCACAACGTATTAAGCATTGCTGTCACCGGAGACCACATGCTATTTTAAAATGGTTCACTCAGGAAGCTTAGCTCCTCCCTCACCCACCTCTGCCAGTCAAGCCTTCCAATTTCTCTGCATCTACGTGCAGTTTCTCATGCAAGGCCGCTCTGACTCACTACATCCTCATTATGATATAGAGAAGTACTGCAATGACACAGGCTACTGAAAACCTCAGTATACCCTGGCAAGTAGTCTCTTATCCAGCCCCATGGGAAAGTGCTGACTCACTGAGTTAGAAATAAGAAAAGGAGGACTTGTGGCACCTTAGAGACTAACAAATTTGAGCATAAGCTTTTGTGAGCTACAGCTCACTTCACTGGATGCATAAAAATGAAGGCACATGAAAGTCTGCCCATATTAGAAACATTGCAAGGTTACATTATGATACATAGCTATTCCAGCATACATAGCTTAATGTTTCCCAGCAGCATGAGGCGGTGGTACAGAAGGAGAGACCTTAGCTCCTTCATATCAAGCCACTTCCTCCCCATTCTTACGTAAGAGTTTTTTAGATATTAAAAACAAAGCAGTTCCCTGAAAAGGCAATTTCACACATGAACACAGTGTCAGACTTCCAGATCCTGCAACCGATTAGGCTGCTTTTGGTCCTCTGATGGATTTGTTTAGTTATTTCCTTCTGGTTGGCCTGACTTTAAAATAAGAAATGACTTCTGGAGAGGGGAGCAATTCTCAGATCTTACTAAGAAGAAAGATGGATTTTGCAGAAGGGGAACAGTTCCCACAGCCAGTCATCATAGCCTAGATTTCAGGTGCAAAGCCTCTGAAGAGTTCAAGCAAAACCTTTATATTATGTAGCACCTTGTATAGTCTAAATTGCTGAATGCATTAGGGAGTAGTATAATGTATATTCTCATAAATGAATGAGAAGGAACTGTAGCAGCAAAAGTTCTCCCCATGCCCACTGACATCAATAAGTCAAAACATGCACTATTTGAAGCATCTCATCTCATTTGGTTCTGTACAAGGGATGAGCAATTGAGATGGAAACTGACAGTCCCCTGGCTATCAGGCTATTACTGAGTCACAAGCTTTTCAAAAAAAAAAAAAAGGGGGGGGGGAGGAGGAGAAACCCCTAACAGTCATTTACAAACTACTCTAATTTAAATTTCTGTATTTCACACTCATTCTGTGATAAGATCACTGCTTTTTGGGGGGGTGGAGGGTGAGAAAACCTGGATTTGTGCTGGAAATGGCCTAACCTGAAGATTACTTTAGATAAGCTATTACCAGCAGGACAGTGGGGTGGGAGGAGGTATTGTTTCATATTCTCTGTGTATATATAAAGTCTGCTGCAGTTTCCACGGTATGCATCTGATGAAGTGAGCTGTAGCTCACGAAAGCTCATGCTCAAATAAATTGGTTAGTCTCTAAGGTGCCACAAGTACTCCTTTTCTTTTTGCGAATACAGACTAACACGGCTGTTACTCTGAAACCTGCTTTTTAAAAGAGTTTCATTTGAAGTCAAAATCCCATTAACTACCATCTTTTCCAATGCAACTCAAAAGTCAGAGAAACAGTGATCACAGGCATTGTGACCTTGGCTTTTCTGGGGCAGGGAAGTTGGAGGTGGAAAGAAAAGCACCAGCAAGAACATGGAAAGTGTGTTTCCCTGCATGTGGCTTTAGTTTTGCAATATTGTGCCCTACGTTTTTGCACTTCCTTCCTACAGTGTATTTCTATGAAACATTCACTGAACGCTGCTGCAGGTTAAGATTTGAGTGCTATGTTTGGCATTTTACAGTATTTTAGAAATTTTTGCAAGATGCAGGTGGGCACGGCTTGCTCAAGACAGTGATCTTATAATAGTAGGAATAAAGCAGACACACAACTAGTAAATCCCAAGTTTATTATAGAGCCTAGCCTCACATGTCTCTGGCAAGAGGCACTTACACATTTGAACTGGTCTGTCCAGTGTTTGTTCAGAATTAATATGTTTTTTGATATTAAAAAGACAATTGGCCTAGGATATGCAGCTCTTCTTATGCTGCTGCTTAGAAGTATCTAAGAAGGTAGAAGAGGTCAGATCTCAGTTGCTTCCCTTTACAACGTTAAAATGAAGGTGACTGGTTAGGAAAGGGTACAGAAGGACAGCCATTATCCAGCACTGGAAGAGCTTAGACAAATTTCTTGTAACAGAAGGAAGTAGTTACAAGTTTTGATCTGTCACATTGCTCCTCAGCCAGGTAAACCTCTAGAGGCAGAAATGGAAGGAACAAGGGATGGAGGGAAGTCAAACCCCAATAACTGCACATGAGGAAGTGGGAGACAGCAGTTATTGATTTTACAGAGGGGATCCATCCCTGGTATTTGGCACAATGAACATAAGAAGGGCCATACTGGGTCAGACCAAAAGTCTACCAACAGTGGCCAATGTCAGGTGCCCCAGAGGGAGTGAACCTAACAGGTAATGATCAGTGATCTCTCTCCTGCCATCCATCTCCACTCTCTGACAAACAGAGGCTATGGACACCATTCCTTATCCATCCTGGCTAATAGCCATTAATGGCCTTAGCCTCCATGAATTCATCCAGTTCTCTTTTAAACCCTGTTATAGTCATAGCCTTCACAACCTCCTCAGGCAAGGAGTTCCACAGGCTGATTGTGGAATGACGTTCTAAAAAGACAGCAGCCAACACACTCCTCTTTGAAGCCCACAATTAAGGAAGTACAATCAGAAGAAGCATCTTATTTGAAGTTAGCCAAGTGCATGCCAACCCACACTGTTCCAGAGTAACAGCCGTGTTAGTCTGTATTTGCAAAAAGAAAAGGAGTACTTGTGGCACCTTAGAGACTAACCAATTTATTTGAGCATAAGCTTTTGTGAGCTACAGCTCACTTCATCGGATGCATAAGTACTCTTTCTTTTTGCGAACCCACGCTGTGGCTTGTCAGCAAGATTTAAGTGATTGGTCTAGGATCAGAGAACACATCTCTCCACACAGGTGGGAGATTATGTGATTATTTCACACATGCAAAAGATATACCTGCCCATGTCGTATACACTTAATTGGTTAATCTCCCGGCTAAATGTTCACTGTCTCATCTCAATACAGCTGTTAAGAAAGTAGTAAAGGGAAATTGAGTTTATCTAAAAGTTTGCACTTGGTTAATCTTACCTCAATTTTTAAACTCACAGGTGTTTCCCCCACAGCATAAATACAAGCATGCAGGCCCAGAAGAATGTTACTTAGATAGCTACCTCCACACTCAATGGACAGTTGTGGGGGATTTTAAAAAGTATTCTTAGGCCTATAAGAGCCAGAAAACAGACTGCATGCAGGTAACATGACAGGTCATGCAGTGGATTCTAGTTTTGCTGCCCCTGGAGATTCAGGTTTAAGTCAGCTTGAACCATGAGTGAAGAAAGTCTGATGGGTATTCTACTAGAAGAGTACAAATTTATTCATATAAAAAAGCCAGTCAGTCATGCCGACTTGATCTTGTACAGCCTGTACAAACAACTCAGGACTGGTACAGGAAGAGTAAGGAAAGGAAGGCAGGAGTGAGATGAGTTAGTGGTGTGTTTAGGAATTCAATCCCTCATGAGCAGGGAGTTTACTACCAATATTTACAAAAGAAAAGGAGTACTTGTGGCACCTTAGAGACTAACCAATTTATCTGAGCAGAAGCTTTTGTGAGCTATAGCTCACTTCATTGGATGCATACTGTGGAAAATACAGATAAAGTGAGCTGTAGCTCACGAAAGCTTATGCTCAGATAAATTGGTTAGTCTCTAAGGTGCCACAAGTACTTTTCTTTTTGCGGATACAGACTAACACGGCTGCTAGTCTAAAAGCTTTGCCAATTGCCCCACCCACCTATGAAGGAGTTGTGTGCAGGAGCCCTAGATCAGTTTGAAATCTGGGAGAAGGGGATATAAAGATGCTCACAAAAAGAAATGTTTCTCTTTGCTGTTTGGACTCTCAAAGGGCTGGAGCTAGGAAATAAAAAACAGATTCCCAGAGTTAGCCCTAACAGACGTTCAGTGGACAAGTTTACACATCTGTCACCTTTAGGAACCTAAGACTAATTCATTTGTGCTTATCTGTTGCCTGCTTTAAACCTGTAAATAACTCTTTATGTCTACACTATAAGATAATGTGGTATAACTTACGTTGCCTAGGGGTGTGAATAATCTACATCAGGGATCCTCAAACTGGGGGTTGTGACCCCTCAGGGATCACAAGTTTATTACATAGGAGGAGTCGCGAGCTGTCAGCCTCCACCCCAAACCTTGCTTTTCCTACAGCATAATAGTGATAAGTTAAAAATGCTTTTATATTTAGAAAGGGGGAGGGGTCATACTCAGATGTTTGCTGCGTGAAAGGGATCATCAATACAAAAAAAAGTTTGAGAACCACTGATCTACACCCTGGAGTGACATAAATTATCCTGAACTGAGTGCTGGTGTAGATAGCGCTATGTCGACAGGAGAAGTCCTGTCAACATGTCCTGCCTCTGCAAGAGGTGGGAGCTTTAAGCTGACAGGCCATTGGCTTTGAGCTTCTCTACCACAAGCGCTACAGTGATGCAGTTGCGCCACTGTAAGTGCTGTAGCGTAGACAGCCTCATTTCTTTTTCCTTGCTAATAAATCCTTAGTTAATTATAGGATTGTCTTTGGTGTGAGATCTAAGGTACAAATTGATCTGAGGGTAAGTGACTGGGAGTAACCTGAATATTTTGTCATCTTAACCATAAGTGACCATTTATCCAGCTTGCCTGGGTGGCAAGACAGACAATCCGCTTGGGCACTCTAGTCTGTGACTATGGTAAGACTGGTTTCAGAGTAACAGCCGTGTTAGTCTGTATTCGCAAAAAGAAAAGGAGTACTTGTGGCACCTTAGAGACTAACCAATTTATTTGAGCATGAGCTTTCGTGAGCTACAGCTCACTTCATCAGATGCATCTGATGAAGTGAGCTGTAGCTCACGAAAGCTCATGCTCAAATAAATTGGTTAGTCTCTAAGGTGCCACAAGTACTCCTTTTCTTTTTATGGTAAGACTGTTATAGTGATCCAGGCATTCACATTTGTTATTGGGCTGGTGAAATCTAATTATAGAACACAGCACCAGTTTGGGGTGTCTGTCCTACTTTTTGACATTCTACCCTGAGGTTGGCACTCAGTCATGAACCACTCCAGACAGCATGACAGATACTGCAGATTATTCAGGACCACATGGCAATTTCTGCTTCACCCAATTGATTTAGAACACCTCTCTCAGCTACCATCAAATTGCAGATTCTAAACCTGTATCTTCAGAGACAGGCATTCAGACAGCAGCTTTTGGGATGCTAATGTTTCTTGGATTTTCAGAGCACAAATTAACTAGATTAGAAAGGATAGGTGGGAGGGCCACACTGATGCTGTGTTTGTGACATCAGTACTTTTCCTAGATGAGAATGAATTAGCGGTCAGATTAACATGATCTAGTTCAGTCTGCACCTCCCTGAAGAAATCAAGCTCACCACATGTTTGATTAAGGAGTCAGATTGATGCCGATAACGAGATCATATAACCCCTCCAAAAAGAATTCGAGGTCGGGGTGCAGGCATAACATGCCAGCCACACTTATCTGTATTGCATGTGTTACCAAAGCAACTACAGTTAAGCAGAATTGCAGAAAAATCCAAGAGTTCTCTCCCCTGTGCTATCAGCAAACAAGGCTAGTGATCTCTTTCGGAGGAAAGGAAGCAGATTCATTGGTAGAGTGAAGATTTGAGCCCTACCTTGATTTATAGATGAGTCAGAACAGCACACAACTGAAATACCTCCTAGATAAAGCATTTCTGCACATATCATTCAGTAGCGGCGGTTAGCTGCTACTGCTGTCGGTCCTATTTTTTTCCCTACGTGCTATCCATCACACAACACTGCAGCTAAGCTCTGCTGCCAGAGGAGGTGGGGCTATATAGCCTCTCCTAGGAATAGGAACAGGCTGCTGTCCGAAGCCAGAGGACAGGAAAGAGGACACACCCACGTGATTTGTCCTGGCCATTTACAGCTTCAGCAAAATGGATTCAGCTTTGGATTTTATGTAATCAAGATTGGCCTTTCCTACCTTGCTGGTAGCAGATGGTCTTATTTATATACTAAATAGGTGATAAAAATTCTAAGTGTTTTACCCAGGAGTGGAGGCACATAGATGTAGACTAACTGCATTCTTAGATGTTAGATTGCCTCAATGTGCAGTCAATGCAATATCAAACTGACTGCCTTATTTACCACCAGCTTTTCACTAGAACTTGTAATTTCATCTCTAGAAAATTCAGAAGGATCTTTTTTAGACATAAAACATTCAGCCCCAAGTATCTTATGATTTCACAGTATGTTTACTTTTCTGCTGGAAGAACTTGAGTTTGTTTCAGTTATCTAGCCACAACAGAAGAGTGGGAGTGAGAACTAGTTATAACTAAAAAGAAAAGGAGGACTTGTGGCACCTTAGAGACTAACAAATTTATTTGAGAATAAGCTTTCGTGAGCTACAGCTCACTTCATCGGATGAGCCGTAGCTCACGAAAGCTTATACTCAAATTTGTGAGTCTGAGGTGCCACAAGTCCTCCTTTTCTTTTTGCAAATACAGACTAACACGGCTGCTACTCTGAAACGAGTTATAACTGTTAGCCACAAAATGCATTATGCCTCACCCCCAAATCTGTTCTCAAACCATGTCAGAACCTTTCTAAAACTTTCCAATTCTCTAGTGAAGGATTATCTTGATAACCCTAGCATGGCCCAGACACTTTTTTTTTTTGGGGGTGGGGGGGGAAGAGTTAGAGGAACAGGAAGAAAGATGGGGAGTGGCCAGCTCTGTTTATAAAAGCTCTTGATTTCAAAAGGCTAACTGTACTTCAATTTCCCTTTGATGTATAGCTGTAGATAACCAGATAAAAGTCTAAGATTCTTGAAGCTGGATGAAGTTATAATTGTTCTTCTAGATTTCAGTGATATAAATAAAAATAAGGCTGCAGTTTATAGGAGCAATTTCAGGGAATAAGGAGTCACAAAATACTTGAGGGATTGTGCAAACATTAGTGGGTTGTATTACTTAACAGATTCAAAACTCTGTACAAACATAAGCAGCATTTTCTGTTATGCTGTGCTCCATCCCAAAATAGCTAGAATGACAGAGCCATGACCATTTTAAAAAAAATCTACTCTACTTTTATTAACCTGAGATGACAGCAATTAAGTTTCCACTGCATAGTAACAAAAGCACCATTCATGCAAATCTGACTCTAAAAAGAGCAGTTCAAAGATGGTTCAAAGATTTTTTTTTTTTTTTTTTTTTTTTTAGAAAACCAGTCTTTAGTGAAGTACAGATGATCATCAAAATTGGACATGTTTGCACAGACATAATACAGGAAAAAATACAGGAGACATTCAACAGGGGCCTTTGCTTGCCTGTGCAATGAAGAGATGACTAAGTCACTAACAAATTTATTGAGCCATATACTGATCTAAGTTAGCATCCTTTAGGATACTGCCAGCTTTCTTGGCGTGGGAGGAGGGGGAAGTGGCAAATACTCCCTTTTCCATTTGACTCAACTCTTACTCCCAGTCTGATTGGCCCACTGAACCCCAGGAAACACTAAACTGAAATACCTTGCAACTCTGAATCCAAGCTTCTTTCTGCAAATTCTATGGCATGTAGCTGCAACCAGAAATAAATGTAATTTGCTTAATCACTTCCCCCTTTTAGTAGCTCAGTTACTTCAGTGCCATATCAACCCAGTTTGATTACTCAATTACTCTTGCATTTGAGGGGAGAAGATCAGAGAAATAGCTAGTAATAACCACACCTCTTAAGACATGGCTCTAACTGTAGTATATTAAAACCCATATATCTGAACCAAAACCAAGAATTGTTTTCCAGAGGTGTTTGGTATTAATCTGAATAAAAGTAGGAAGTATAGAATAAGGCAGTACATAGTACGGTGTTCTAGCTAATTCTACCTTAGAGGCATAGTACACTACAAAGTTCAGCATCCATCAATAGGGTAATAGTTTCAAATTTACCAACACTGGAATTCTGTTTAAAGAATACCATTAGCTGGGGTGTACTTAATTCCCTCTTTTGAGGGATACTTGCATGTTCAGTTTACTTTTACGCATCACCCACCTAAAAAACAGATATTAAGATGAAAAGCGGAGGTTCAATCCAGGGCAACAATTTAGGAACAACTCTCTTCCACATTTCTTTTCCTGCACTGTACATCAGCGGTTATATTGCAGTCCTGTGCTGTGGCACATTAGACGACCACCTCTGAGGCTGCAGCATCAGAGCCAATCATAAGGGGTTGCGACAGCAGTGGTACCCGCACTCCATTGAACAATCCCAGCAGGCATGTGTCCCCCTGCATGGTGCTGCAGCAATCTGACCCATCAGGTTTGCCCATAAAGTAGTTTCTTGTCAGTTACGTTTGGCCAACAGACCCACCAGGGGTAGGGAAGTTTGATCCTTGCCATTTTGACAATAGTATGCATAAGCGATCTGCTTGGGGGAGGACCAGTTTTGTTTCACACATACAGTCTCAGGATACCATCAGGGGGCATTTGTGATTCAGACCTCCCTATGCAAGGGAAAGTTGGGATAGAATCTAGCACAGGGATTCTCAAACTGGGGGTCAGGACCCCTCAGGAGGTCATGAGGTTATTACATGCGGGGGGGGGAGGGGGGGAAGGGTCACGAGCTGTCAGCCTCCACCAGAAACCCCGCTTTGCCTCCAGAATTTATAATGGTGTTAAATATATTAAAACATGTTTTTAATCTACAAAGGGGGGGAAATCACACTCAGAGCCTTGCTATGTGAAAAGGGTCACCAGTACAAAAGTTTGAGAACTACTGATCTAGCATCACCCTCTTACACTGACCTCACAGTTAACTTAATAGCAATGTTTTATAAAGATCCTCCCTTGCAACTACACAAAATGGCATCAGCTCTGAAATGCAGATCATTACAGGACTGCAGCAGATGGAAGAACCCTTCCTATTGGCAATCAGATCACATTTGACTAGACTTGGTATGCAATGCAACATAATCCCTGTCTCACAAGGCTAACCAATGCTACAAGATCCATTCAAAAGCTAACCTAAGGATAGCTAACCTAGTTTAACAGCTCACTGTAGGAGGAAGACATCTCGAACACAGGATGAAGGGACAGAGGTTTAAACTTTGATTTAAAACCTTCTGAAAGGTACTTAATTGCCTCACTTTCTATTGTGCATCATATGTTAAGTCTGCCCTTTCCTCTTCTACTGAAAGTCACCCCTGGTGTGGATTCCCCTGCATCACTGAAGCAATGAAGGTTAAAAGGATTGAGTTTCACCGGAGCCTTTAAGAGTAACATCGCATTTTCTATAGGTCAAATTGTACAGAATTAGTACAAGCAAGAATCTGACAACAGAAGCTGGGCTTGTCCCGCCTCAGGACGCGGCTCTTTGCTATGTTAGTGTGGTGCATCAGATGGTCTCATCTGGCTCTTGGAGCCCCCCTCCCAACAACAGGCTAGGGCAATGGGTTGCACCCCCACCCCCCGCCGCCGCATCTGTAACAGCCTGGCGCAGTGGAGCTTCGGCAGCATCCCACGTGCGAGGACGGCTCCCCACGTGCTCCCGACGGGACAGCTTGAGCTCGGACCACGCACGTGCCCCCGCACGCCACCAACGGCCAGACTCGCTCTGCGCGAGGCAGCGGTGGCTGCGCGCTCCGCTGGGAAGGGACGAGCTTCGGCGCCCCCGCCCGAGCATCCCCGACTCGCAGCAGCGCGGGCCCTTCGGCCTCAGTAGAGTGGCCACGCCGGCCAGGATCGGCTGGCATCCTGGGCCCCTCAGCGCGGGGGGATGGAGGAGGCTCCCTGGGAAGGACCCGCTCCGCCCCAGGGAGTGGTGGCACCTGGCTGGCTGGCTAGCCAACCAATCTCCCTCCCCCCACCCGGGTACCTGCTGCTCCTCGCCGCGTCCGTTCTCCCCGAGAGCCTCAGCTTCTCTGCAGCCCTGGCCGCCGCTCCTCAAGGTGAATGCCGCCGCCCTACGGATCCCTCCGCCGCCCGCGCCTGGCTCGCTAGGGGAGGCGGGGCGGACGGATTTTTTTCACTAGCGGAGGCACAAGCTGCGGTGGGAAAAGGTAGTTCGACTTCACGCGGATAGCTGGCCAATGGAGAGGCGCCCAAGGCGCTCGGCACACGGGCTGCTAGTGACAGAGGCAGCGGTGGCTGCAATTAAAGGGGCAGCATTCCTTACCTCCCTCCATGCAGCAGTATCATCTCTTAAAGGGGCCGCATCCCTTACAACCCCCATGCAGCAGGAGCTCTGAAGGGGACTGCAGGCCTCATCCCCCCATGCTGTAACATCTGTTAAAGGGGTCCACGCCCCTTAGTTCCCCGTGCAGCAGCAGTATTTCTTAAATGGGCCACAGCCTCATTTCATTTCCCTTTCCCTTCCCCTGCAGCAGCAGCAGCAGAATCTCTTATCACGGGGTGTGCCAGCCAAGAGAGAGCTCCATGTGGGACCCTGCATTCTGCCACGGCCTGGGCTCCCGGTAGCGTCGGTGCTATGCCTCATTGCCACGGGACAGCACCCCATTGCCCATCCCCCATGTGCCTGCTCAGAGGCTAGGCTGCCCTACATCCCAGCTGGAAGCCTGTCCTGAATACCTCCTGCCCCTCCCCCTGTCTTTCAGGGCCCTAGAAACCGTTTACAAAGATCTTTCTGTTCCCCATTGTTGCTTTTCCTCACTCTAGTGACAAAGGGAGGAGGAAGCAAGCTGAAAACCAAGCATGACAAATGAACGCTTGAGGTCCCCATGCATGGCCAGTTTCCCTCCCCATAGGTGGTTACAGCCGGGCTCCAAGGAGACGGGAAGCTGAGCCAAAAGCTACCTTTGAGGGTTCCCCAAAGACTAAAGAGTGGGGAATTGGGCTCTGGGTTGCTGAGACTACCAGGGGCATCCCCCAATTTCCCCTTGTCCTAGGAGCTTCGGGCCCTGCCAGGTGGGAGGCTAGCCCTGATAATGGCTGGTATCAGCAAGAATGAGTGTGTCTCTGCCCAGCAGACTCAGAGGATGAGTTTGCAGTGATGGAGCACCCAGCAGCAGCAGCAGCTTGTGACTCATCTCCTCTGGTTTTAAGGTCACATTGTCTTTTCCCTGAACTGGAAATAATTCACGTACCATGCTGAGTAATGGAGCACACCCACTTCCTACAGCAGACTGCTCCTTCCTGTTCATCATATCACCACATATTCATTGGGCTGGGATCTCTGAATACCACAGTAAGACACATTATGAGAGCAAGAAGAGATGGGTTATTTTTTCTCAGAGTATAAACCCATGTGCCCAGTTAAGGGCTGACATGAGTCACCCCACAACTCAGGGGTTCTAGACCACAAAGCACCTGGGGCAGCATAGGTTCCTCACTAGAGAAATGAAAGTGACACATACTGGGTTACGTTGGGTAAATCCCTTCCTCTGTTTCCCCATCTGAAAAATGTGGATAATGGTATCAATAGATAAAAAGTGCTCTAGGTATTATTTTAAAGCAACATGCTTAAACAATAATTTTACCTAGCTATCATATAGCACTTTACATCAGTAGATCTCAAAGTGCTTCACAAAGAGGGGGAAATATCATTATCTCCTTTTTACGATGGGGAAATTGAGGCATGGAGCCGTTAGGTGACATGCCCAAGATCACCGAGCGGGTCATTGGCAGAGTCAGGAATAGATACCAGATCTCCTCAGTCCTAGACTAGTGATTTAACTGCCTCCTAATTCCCGCTTTCTTGGGGTTATCCAGTTGTGGTCATAAACTGAGGACTTGTGTTGATATTTTCAAAAATAGGAGTCTTATGTTAGACACCTAAATAAATGCTCTGATTGTCAACAATGCTGAGCAACTATTGACTTCAGTGGTAGCTGCTAGGTACTCAGCACTTCTTAAAATCAGGCCACTTATTTAGGAACCTAAACACGGATTTAGAAACATTAGGCTCCTATTTTTAAAAACCTTGGCCTAAATCTTTTACTCTGAGCCCCTGTGGACCCTGTGTCCTAAGCCATAAATATTTGTTGGTCAGAAATAATCAAGCCCTACATGACTAGGAGCCCTGAATATCACTCCATGTTGAACAGAAGGCTTACGTCTCAGTCTGTTGGTGCATAAAGGAACACGGCAAAAGTGTAGAAACTGATGAATGGTTCAGAGAAGTTTGAATCGGGTGCTTCTAATTCCTCTTCCTCATAACACAAGAAGAAAGGGCTCTCTAATGAAATGGAAGGATAACATATTTAAACCTGATAGAAAGGAATAGTTTTTCATATAATAGATAATTAGCCAGTGGAACTCACTGCTACAGGATTTCATGGAAGCCAAGAACTTGGTAGCAATCAAAACACTTGATTTATATGATTCATATGATTTTGTTATGTAGAAATGTATATGATTATGTTAATATTCTTTCCTTCCCCCAGCAGCTGGGTTGGTTACAGCTGGGCGTGGTTTGCGAGAGGCTGGGAGACTGAAAAGTGAGACAAAATGTTTCTTTATCGGAATGGTGGGGAATCAGGGTCCGGCTAGATTCTTAAGACTCTGTGGCCTTGCCCCTTTCATTCCAGTATCCCTCAGACTACAATGTTGACAACATCTGCAGTTACATTAGATAGCATAAAAATGGATAAGAGATATGAACCCTTGTGCTATAGAGCAGGGGTGGAAAAACTACGGCCTGGGGGCTGCATCCAGCCCTTCAGATGCTTTAATCTGGCCCTTGAGCTTCCAACAGGGAGCGGGGTCCAGGACTTGCCCTGCTCCACATGTGCCATGACTCTGCGTGGCTCCCGGAAGTAGGGGCATGTTCCTCCTCTGGCTCCTACACGTAGGGGCAGCCAGGGGGCTCTGCACGCTGCCCCACCCCAAGCGCCGCCCCCGCAGCTCCCATTGGCTGGGAACTGTGAGCATTTATGGCCCGCCATACAATTTCCACACTCAGATGTGGCCCTCGGGCCAAAAAGTTTGCCCACCCCTGCTATAGAGCATGAGCCAACCACCAGGAAGGGAGATCAGGAAGGTGCTTCCCCTATGAGGAGTTTACTCCATCATTATTTGATGTGCAGGGATTAAAGTACATGGGTGCCTGGTCCCTCTTCCCCTGCTAAAAGCCAATGAAGGGCCCCTCTTATAATTATCTCTCTTTCCTTGGCTTGGGGGAGCCTTTCCCCGAGGGCTCACCCTCCTGCCATCTCTTCCCTCTCTGGCGAAGTGAGGACTCTCCAGGCAGAAGACTGTGAAGTGGGATCTGCAGGAGGAGCCTGGCCTGGGTGGGGATTTTGTGGGTCTCCCAGCTTTCCTGCAGCAAGTGGAAGAGCAGCAGCAGTACTTGGCAGGAAATGAAGAGACATTCTGACTGGAAGTCCCCACCTGCCTCCTCTCCTCAAGAGGAGAATTCTATGTCCCCATAGCTGGAGAGGGGAAAGCACTGGGAGGCAGAGTAGGAGAGGAAGAGTGGAGGAGTAAGAGGGAGACAGGAGGGGAAGATTTAGAAAGTAGCCCATGCTAGCATCTTATCATTGATTAGACCCATCCTCAGATCCACCCTTCCTTCTGGTCCCAGGTCTTTACCAACAGACAGGGCCCACAGGGTGTTTCACACAGATGGCAGGCTTTATCTCTGCTGCCAGATATTGACACAACCTAGGCCTGTACCTGCTTTAATCTTGGTTACAAAGATAACATCACCATCCCCTGGCTGTGTGGGCACTATCCTGTCACCCAGAGCTCACAGCCGAATAAAGGGCGCAGCTGCCTCAATCAGACTACTTCCCCCGCTCCTGCAATATTTTAAGCATTTTTACAGGAACAGTCTTTTTCAACTAAGCTAAAGGGAGGATTAAGGGCTCATCAAACTCACTTTCGATACCAAAACTTTAACATCAACCTAAGTAAAGTGAGGGCAGAATAACTTCCTGAATTCATGGAATTTGTGACAGTCAGATCAGGATGTACTGATCTGTTGATGCAAGAATATGGTAGATTGCAGTTAAATTTTTGTGCTGTAGTGTGTGTTTGGTGAAGGTGGGGAACTCATTGCTTTTCAGTATGTTGGAGAAGGAAGGGAAAGCCTTCTGGAATGGAGGAGCGCATTATCAGTAGCATTGCCAGGGAAGGGAGGGTGGTAAGGAGTGCAGGAGACTGTTGTGTTTTGCGTGGGTAGGGTGCGTCATGATGAAGTTAATCACATTTCATTTTTACAACCCCAGTAGTGTGGTCGGCACTTTCCAGACAGGTAGTAACAGAAGTCAAGTCCCTGCCCATAAGATTGCACATGTCCATGGCCTTTCACAGCCCTTATATGATATTGTGATAGGCCCTATATGAAAAGCTGAGACAGAGTGGAGTAGTGTCCAATGACCTTCCTGGTTACAAGAAAACAAATGGTTTCTTACATGCAGTTTCAGATGGCTCACAGGATGAACAGTGAGCAAGTGGCAGACCAACTCCATCAGTGGCCTGGAAGGACAGATGAGTCATCTTCTGTCATCAACTGTCGACCCATCTGCCCCTGCTTCTTTCTCACAGGTTGCTGTGCTATACTGACGGCCTGTGACAGTTGAACCGTCAGAGAAGATGGCTAGAGTCCAAGCCTGACTGATTGCAGCACAGAGAATGTGACATTTGATGGGGCTGCTGTTTGGGCGGTGCAGCACTCCAGCCAGTGCAGTGCTTCCAGGTGGGATGCAGCCTAGTGACACCCATTGGCAGCACAGTGCAGCCTTTCATGACCTGAGGATTTTTTAATTGCTTTGGCAAGAAGGTTTCTCCGATCAGGACCAGGTTGTCTGTTCCCTCAGTGGCAGAACTGTGACTGGTGGAGGAAAGGGCTGTGTCATCTCTGCTTGGTCAGGGTCACTCACTCTGGAAGCTTTGCGGGAGCTTTGGGTTAGGATTTGTAGTTTGGGGCCATGCCCTTGTCGGATGGTAAAATCAAGTGGGGGAAGTGTTAGTCCCATTAGTGAATGAGACTTCCAGCCTTGCCTTTGAGAGGGCAGGTGCTGAAGCAAGAGTTAGGCTGTGACTTAAAACAATTGCTGGGTCTAGGAGGAACCACAGACTTATGGGGTGGCCTTGAAGTCACATAATCTCTCAGTGCCTGGGGGATAATAGTATTAACCTACCTGACAGGGGGGTTGTGAATTTAAATGCATTAAAGATTGTGAGGCACTTGGTAACAGAGACCAGATAAGACAAAACATACCCCAAATAAAAGACATAGGACAACAGTTCAGTCTTTCAGTCCATCATCAATAGTCTACATGTCTGCAGTACTTGCCTTCGACTGCAGACCTGTTTGGCAGGGAGCTTGTCTCCTTTCTATAAAGCAGAAGGTATATTTCCAGCCTCGGTGTGTTGGATAATAGACATTGCAAAGGAACTGGGCCTGTTTACCTCCCTGTTTCTGATGTCAAAATAGCTGTGAAGCCACCTGCTGTCTGCTCCTGCGAGAACGTAGGGGTGTTCCCACCCTGGTTAACAGGGGAAAAGGCAGTCCTCTCTCTCTGGCTAGAGGAAGGACCACCATCAGTTGCTCTGGGTGAGGGGTTTTGCAGAATAGCAAGCGGGTAGATTTAAGGATTAGGGCCTAGCAGGTAAATGAAGTGGGGGGCCCGATGCCAGGGGAGCTGCCTGGAAGGATTGCTTGGATGGGGTAGAACTGGAAATCTGGAGCGGTGGGTTGGAGGCTGGAGGGAAGTAGGATGTGGGTGTTGAGGATGCTGGATGGGGGATGCAAACAACCCATGGAATCTGACCCCTCTGTTCCCATTACTGATGGGCTTTTTGGCTGGGGATTCTTTACCCAGGATGGTAATAATAATGTTGCTCTTCACAGACATTCTGCGGGCCCCATTTTTTACCAGTCTTTCCCCAGCCATTGAGTCACTGCATGCTATCACCACTGCCTGCTTCCTAGCCAATACCACCCTTTTCTGGGTCAGCCCTGGCCACTTGTAGGCATCCAGAGGATGTTGCAGCTGCTCGCTGGTGCAGTTACCTCTCCTTTGTGGACTTTCTATCAACGAGGTCCTCTGCTGATTTTCTGCATGGGTGGAAGCCAGCACAAACCCCGTGATGACCCTGGAAAGTATGTTCATGAGCAGGTGAAATCCAGCCATAGAATGTATATGCATGTGCAGTTTCTATGAGCTGAAGTGCCTAGTCTGGGCAGGAATGCAGCGGCTTCATTAGCCAACATGCTCCAACAAGGACAGGAATAAATGTAGCTCAGCATAAAAAAAATGCAACGGGAGGAAAAGGAGGCAAAAAACCCAATCTCATATCTCTCCAGTCAAATGCGCAAGGAAATCCTCATCCAAAGGTGGCTATGACCTTTGGCAGGAACACTCACAAAATGTTCCCTAGCACTAAGAAAGACAGTGAGATGAGCCACGTAGAGAGTTTCCAAAGCACAAGGTTTCTGGATACTTAGGGTCTGATTCTCTAGTGTGGCCTGTTGGATTGAGTGCCAGCTTAGTACTCAGTAGAGCTGGGCTGTAATCCCGGCTCTGCCATGGGCCTGCTGGGTGACCTTGCACAAGGCACATCCCCACTCAGTGCCTCAGTTTCCCTATCTATGAAATTGGGATAATGATGCTGGCCTTCTTTGTAAGTGTGCTTTGAGATCGACTGATGACATATGCTAGACAATAATGATTATGAGAAGAGTCCCTCCTTCACACAGTTTTATGTGCCCGGGAGCTGTGTTCTATGCTGGCCATGCTCATTGTTTTATATGATCTTCATTAAAGGGTAAAGTCCCCTGCTCAGCAGGGAGATCACACAAGACCTATGCTCCTCAAGCCTGTGTAAGCCTGGTTTGGAGGTGTAAGTGGTGCAGAGGCTTCATGCTGATGAATTTTTCCGTAACAAGCACAAAATACCTAAGCCAAGATTTTCAAAAGTGACCAGGGATTTTGGGTGACTGACTTGACACTTTAAAGGGGCCTGATTTTCAGCGGGTGGCAGCTCAGCACTTTCTGAAGATCAGATCCCCTTTAATGTGTCTCCAGTTGGGCCCTCAAATTGAGACACTGGTCACTTCTGAAAATCTTGGCCAGACCTGGAAACTGTGCCCTAGAATCCACTACAGATTCCTTTAAAAGTACCAAGGAAGAACTCCCTTCCCACTGGGTGAGTTTGATTATTGGAAGCAAGATGTACTGATCCTGCAGCCATTTAGGCTAGATCCTGCTCTCTCTTCTGCCCACATAGCTCCTGCCTTCTGTCAGCATATTGCAGGTTACTGCACACAATACCAGGCGTCAACCAGCAAGTGTATTGCAGCAAAGGTTGTCTTGGCGACGCCATGCAGAGATAATGAAAAAGCAAGACTTGCCTTGAGCTGAAAAGCAATTCACAGCATCCAAGCATGGACCCACAGGTGTAGAACTAAGCCATCAAACTGAAGATTACACAACCATCACTGCCCACTGAGTGTCATTCAGCTCCATTGTCCCTTCTGCACCACCCACTTCTTTGTCTCTCCCCCCCCACCCCACCCCCCACCCCACGAGGCCACAAGGACCTGTCAAAAATGGTCTGTCTAGGTTGCCACTAGTCCTGCTGCTGATAGCTGCACTGATTCCAGACCCTTGGCTGTTAGTGTCTATGGATCTGCTGTTTCTTTTCTCCCTTCTGGTTGTATTTAATTCACACTTTGCCTCCTAGTCCCTTTCTTGAATTACATTTCATTGGTGGCTGCTGCTGCTTGGAAATCCAATACCCTCACTTGTATTACCCTGCTAGGAAGGGGTTAGGCTCTGAATCCAAAACCAGCGCCAGGGGTGGTTTTGCCCTTGGATTGTGCAACAAAGGAGAAGCAAGAAGCCTGGAGCTAGGGCAGAGCGAAAGTTGCTGGGAGGAGAGCCAGCTGCTGGCAAAAGGGAACTCTTGTAAACTCTCAGCCTGGAGCTGACAGGACGGCTGAGACCACGTAACTGACACACCATTCTGAGCTAATATCACATGCCAGCAGTGGAGCAGAGCACATGGATAAATAGGACGTCCCACGTGGAGGGAGGAGTGCATGGGCATAGGGCAGAGAGCCTGTGCATATCTAGCCAGGTGTGGCGTGGGGGGGGGAAAGCTGTTTTGCTACAGGCTGTGCCGGGGGCACGGGAGTCTGTGCAATCCTTGCTAGAGATCCTAGTCTGGGTCTGCTCCTGGCTTTGCCTGGGTTAGATAAATGAATTGTTCTCTTGTTAAGTGTGGGGCATGTTCCAGGGCTTAACTGCAACCCCCTCGGAGTAAGGGTTGGTGTTTGTGCTGAGGCACATGGCTGGGACCCTTAGTCTAACCCTGGGAGGCCCCACCTGATAACTGTGCCACCCACACCCACTTGGAGTGGCACTCTGATCACCACTGATGGTGGCTAGACCTTCTATAGTGGCTGATGAGCCAGCTACAGCCTTGGCTAACAGAGGTGGAGCTTTTAGCTCAGGCCACAGGGGCTCATGCTGCTTGATTCAGGGACTGAACCTGGCGCCAGTGTCCTACCCAGCAGTGTGTGTTACAATTATAAATCGAAACCATGACAGCGGAGGTATTGCCAAAGCACCTACTGCCCTGCTTGGGCCCACCTGGCATTTCCTAGTTATTACTGTTAGAGTCTAGGTGAGACAGTGCAGATGGGGTGCAGGCCCTTTACCCCTAGGTCACTGGCCTGGATCTAGTGCAGGCCAGTAGTAACTGGAAGTCATTCCCTTCCGATGGCTGATTGGGTGAAGTGAGTTGGAGGCTTCAGTTCATTGCCCAGTGGACAGGTGACCCCATCAGCAGAGTCGGGCCTCTTCTCAGCATGGACAGAATGGGCTGTGGGGACTCAGCTGAGTTCCTCCACCGAGAGGCAGTCTCTGCAGATTGGCGGGCAATGTGGGACAGCTGGCACTGCTGCTGTCTAGGCTGCACCTGTTTGGCTTTGTAAACAGAGGGCTCTACTCTGGTCTCCAGGGCTCAGTTGGCTACCAGTGACCATTCACTTGAAAAGGACAATCAGCAAACCCACCTCAAACTTTTCCACTTTTACAAACAACAGAAGAACTTGACTGGGTATTTTGTGTCCACCAGAAGCAGCTGCCTACACTGAGCTATCTGTGCACTGCAATACGGCAGGCGTATTCCAGGGGAACGTGTTGTAGGGCAGCCTTGAAGCCTGGCACAAATGGCACAAACTTAATGAGCCCTCTGCACCTGAGAATCTTAGGGGCTGCTTGGACAGGTGCCCGCTGCAGGCCATGGGGTATGTGTCCTGAGAGAGGATCGTGATGGTGAGTGACTCTCCAGGCTCTCCTCCACTCAGCTCTACAGGATCACATGCCAGCCTCATATGAGGCTCATCGGCTGAGGTCAGCTGCGTGGAAGCGCTCTGGCTGATGGACTCTGCATTTTCATCAGCTGTTGTCTCTGCAGTGGAACATTCGGTAGGTTCCCGAGACCGAGTGCTTTGTATAATCCCCTCCCACTCCATCCCACAGACAGCATTGTCCTCCCCCATCTTGCTGCATGGGGCTTCCTGCAAAATCCTGGCTTTGTTTGTGCACATTTGGAATAATTGTCTGTTTATTAATGCCCACAGTCTGCAGCTCGCTAGAGAGTTCAGCAGTGCATGCTCGCAGAGAGACTAGATAGCTCGGGGGGCTGGCAAGGGGTTTTGATGTGCTGCGGCTTTAGATCACGTGTCTGGATCCGGTGCAAGTCGGCAGCGACCTGACATCTGATGGCTGTGCAGTAGCCTTTGTGAAATGAGTAAGAGATTCTCAATCAACAGAATGAGAGTAGCAGGGAGTGATACAGGACAGGACAGGACTGAGATATATTGAGAAAGCTGTGGGGGGACCCAGGACTGGAATAAGAGGGAGTATTGCTGTCCCAGGTTCGATCACATTGTAGGGGAGGTGAGGTCTGGAATAGCAGGGTTGCTGGAGGTCAGGGTTTAGGTATATTAACCTAGGATGGAGCCAGCAGAGTCCAGATTTGAACCCATGCACATCCTAGGCCTGGTCCTCTCCTCTAGAGAAAGATATTGTTATTGATTTGAATGCGGGGGTGGGGGGGATATTGGAGGGCGAGCAGGAAGCTGAGACATCCCAGGAGGAGGAAGCTGAGAGGAAAGGAGAGTGGACACAGAAACAGCAATAATGGGAAAGGAGACGTCCAAAGGGCAGGGGAGTAGCTAAATGGGGTTTGAGATGAGTCTCTTTGTGCCAAGGATGCTTATAATTCTAAAGCCAGATTGTCTCAGCTGGTGTAAATCAGTCAATAGGACTCTGCTGATTTACACCAGCTGAGGATTTGGTTCCTAGCTCCAGTCTTTGGCATGGAATGATTGTGAGCTGCAGAGGAATCAGCATCAATCTTGTTCCAAACAATTTTCTTTTTATAATGTAACCCTTTGTTGGTGTGAGAGAGGGGCATGAACAGGAGTCAGGTGAGCCAGGGTCTAGTCCTGGCTCTGCCATAAACCCTGAGAAAGTAACTTCCCTGCTTGCTGCCTCAGTGTCCCCTCCCACCCCGTGTCTGCCTTGAGTGTTCAGACTGGCAGCTCCTCAGGGCAGGGCTGTGTCTCACTTTTTGTGTAGTGTTAGCACAATGGGCCCCGATTATGGGTCAGCCTGCAGGGGCTACTGATATACAAATCAATTACTTAATTGAGTATTGTCCTCGTTGTTTTGTAGCTGAGGAAAATCAAACCCGGCTGCACCTCAGGCAGAGTGTGGCTCTGACTGTGCATTGCATCTTGAGGTGGGGCAGTGAGGTACAAAGGAGAGGAGACGGTGGGACCCCTGCACACAGCACCCCCACAGGGCACCTGGGGACATTGGTGGCTCAGCACGGCAGGATGTGCAGCCTTTCACCTGTCTATCCAGGGTGCAAACCCAGCCGCAGGCTGCGAGTGACCAGTAGTCCTTGGTGGCAGGGCCAGGACTGAACAGTCATTGTTGGCCTCCCTGACTCCATCTCTTTTCAGATCCTATTGGAAAGTGTGTTCTCCCTCCCTGGCTTATCCCTCTACATTGCCCCCTCCCTCCGCTGCTATTTATTGACTTCATCTCTCCATTAAGGCCAGGGCTGCGGCCTGAGGACACGGGCTGAGGAAGAGTTTATTTATTTAGTTATTTTTCAGCAGACTCTGGATGTGCTGAGCTGAGTCATTGTGAGGTCCTGTGTCTGCTTCTCCTAGGAAAGCAGCCCCTCTAGTCAGGGGGGACACTGGCCCTGCTGCTGCTCTTGATGTCCCTGCTGGGTGGAGGAATGCCAGATTCCTGCCTCCAGGGCCATACCGCACCTTGCAGTGGCACTAAATTCATAATGAGACGACAACAAAAGCCTCATTCTATTCCCCCTCAGCCTATGCCAAAGGCACTTGGGCACACCACGAAACACAATCCCTCCAGTTCCTGCCTAGTCGGGGGGGAGGCATCTTTAGGAAAAAGCTTTCTCCACAGCCCAGCCCTCCAGCCCAGTGGTTCTCAGCCTTCTAGTTCATGACTCACAAAAGGGCTAACAAGGATGATATTTTTGGCCATTTTGTGGGTCAAGGCTCAGAGGGAGGTAGGAGGAGCCAGTAAGGGGTGGGGGCTATAGGATGGGCAGGGTTTGTGAGCTGTGCGTGGGGTCAGGGGGGTTGTACTGCCGGGGTGGGATGTGCCTCTGCCATTTGCTGTGGGGCAAGGTGTGCAGGTGAGTGCTGACACCCACAGACCTGCATTGGCCATAGGGAGGAAGGCACCACTGATCTTCATGATGCTGAGGAAAAGATCTAAAAGCCACCCAGCCCCTTGCCCCAGGGCCAGATCCTTCAGAGCAGGTGGTGGGAAGAAACCCCGGAGAAGACAATTGTGTAAACTGCCCAAAAGGCAGCTTCTCCCTAACTCTCAGCAGTTAGTGGCTGGCTCATGTGCTGAATTAAGAGCATTCGTCTCCTTTGATCCCATAGGGGGTGTATTAACTGATCTGTCTCTGGATCCTGCTCATCAGACGTACTTCACTGCCCAGCAGCAGCAGAAGACACTCCTGGTGACAGAAAGGGGGCTGGAAGGGAGAGTGTCCAGCTTCATCCCCCACCAGTTATTCTGCTCTTCATATTAACTCTGCTGAAAAGGTTAAAATCCCTTCCTGGCTGGATGTGAAACCCATCATGATCAAGAGGGTTCAACGCTTCCATCTGTGATCGAATTGTGGGAACCCGACGGACGGACTCAGGTATCCGTCTGTCCTGAACAGCGTGTTCTGGGTTTAGTATCATCCTTCACTCACACCAGAAATGCTGAATGAGAGTGTGGGGTTAGAACAGAGACCTGCCTCCAGAAAATGAAGGATTGCTGCCTCATCTGCAGCTCTTGCTTTGCTTCAGGGCCTCCTCCATATGGAGTCCCTTTGGGCAGTGGGTTTTAGGTACTTCATTGTGTGGGAAAGGTACAAGACTAGCATGGCCAAAGACCTCTATCCTCAGAACAACATGGAAGGAGGGACACACACACAAAATCAGCTCTTCCCACACTGCTCTGCCTAGGAGCACTTAGATTGTAAGCTCTCTGGAGCTGAAACTGGCTGTTCGGTGTCTGTACAGCGCCTAGTGCAAAGGAGCACTGGTCTTCATAGAATCATAGAATATCAGGGTTGGAAGGGACCTCAGGAGGTCATCTAGTCCAACCCCCTGCTCAAAGCAGGACCAATCCCCGACTAAATCATCCCAGTCTTGCCTTGAGTGCAGGGGACTAGATTAGATGCCCTCTTGAGGTCCCTTCCAGTCCTGTGATTCTATGACTGGAGCTCCCAGTGCTAAATAATAAAAATAAATAATAATATTATGAGCTGGGTGAAACATTATTATGGCTTGAAGAAAAGGAGTACTTGTGGCACCTTAGAGACTAACCAATTAATTGAGCATAAGCTTTCGTGAGCTTAATTGGTTAGTCTCTAAGGTGCCACAAGTACTCCTTTTCTTTTTGCGAATACAGACTAACACGGCTGTTACTCTGAAACCTGTCATTATTATGGCTTGAGTTAAAACCCCATGTAGACTGGCAGGTGTGAACTCACTCTTTAATTTAACACAACTGTAAGCATAAGCCCCACCTAAGACCAAAGGTGTGTGTGAACCCACCCAAGAGCTTTTGGATGAATATTGTTTTGTGTGTGTGAGCGTGAAGAGAGGTCTCACAGAAACTGAGGGAGAGAGAGAGAGAGCCTGAAGGAGGAGCAGCTGAAAGCATGGTGGCTGACCCTGCAAGAAAGCTGGGAAGACGTTTTTGGGTCAGGGCACTTTTGGTGCTGTGAGCAAAAGAAACCATTTCCTAATTCCTGTGGTTTGAGTCCTCCGCATTCAGAGACTTGGTACATTCTTTGTAAATAAACAAAACCACGTCAAAGCAATACCTGGCTATCTCCAGTTTCCACTCCCAACAGGAGCATGCACAGGGTCCCAAACTTTGACTAGCCATTTGGGTCAAAAAGGGGCAGCAATAATAACTAATAAGAAATTCTCCACTCAGTCTTTGGCTCCTCTGCTCAGTTTGCTGCCAGCAAGGGCCCAATTTTCCCAGGCACTCAGCATGCAGCTTCCACTGAGAAGAATGGACAATTTCCTTCTTCACTGAGTGCAATGGGAGTTGCTAGGTGCTGAGTTCATAGGAGAAGCAGGCCATAGTACTGCGGTGGGGTATTTTTGTTATATGGACTAGCAAGTGGGGTTGCAATTCAGGATTAAGGTGTACCTGCTGATCTCTGTGGGGTTCTGCCCTGTGCACCCCTACACAGCCTGGCGATTGCACCTGCAGCCTGACCCGCTGGTTGCTGCCTCCTGGGGCTCTCGAAGGCAGAGATGCCAGTTGTGGCAAAACCCTGCTGGTTTTGTGAGGAAGCTGAAAGGAGATGAGGGACCTGATTCATTTAACATGGGACTCAGGACTTTTCCCTGAGGGTTGCCAGGATTGCTTGTTACAGGGCACCACCAAGGCTGATCTATGAAGTAACCAAGCCACTGTCCCTTAAATGTCACAGTGACCGGTTCCTGGGGGAACTTTCAGCTTGTCACTTGTTTCAAATGAGGGCTTCAGAGCCACTCTGTAGTGCATACAAACAACTGGAACGACTCAGCTCTACACCTGGATCGTCTTGTGACCAGGTCGGAGGTGGGACCGGTTTGGTTCCTGCCATACGGTCTGTCGGATTTAACTACCACCTCCTGTTTGAGTTTCGTTGGTTTTTAATTTCTCTACCAGGCGAGGAAAGAGGAGGCGCTGTGCTATGCTTTCGCAGTTGCGCTGCTGTGCTATAATGTACAGATGTGGGAGGCAGGTGCTGCCTGCAGGCCCCGAGTTCTTGTCAGGCTGTGGTAGCTGGATCCTGCTGGTACACTGAGGCCTTAAAACAAAAAAGGGTAGCGGGGGGGGGGGGAGATGAAGGGCTCCTACGGTGCGCTGTCCAGCCAAGGTGGCTGGGGCGGGGCAGAGGTTTAAAGGGGGAAAGCAGGGCATTTCTAGAGCAGCCTTAGCTCTGGATTCTCAGAAAGGCTCCAAGAAGGAGGTGGGAGAAGAGAAGCCACAGCAAGCGCTCGTGTTGCACTGCAGCCTTGTCCACCCCAGTGGTTCACCAAGCAGGAGTCAGACCCCAGCAAACCACAAGAGCTTTGAACAAAAACTAGACTGTGGTTTGGCCTGGCTTTTGTTTTGTGAACTCCCCCCATCTCCCCACCCCGCCGGGCGGGTGACAGTCAGTGCTGCCAGTGGTCCCAAATGCAGCAAGGGGATGTGGGACCCCTGCAGAAGTGCTCCCCCAGGAGCAGCCCTAGCTGTTTTGCCAGCCAGGGCAAACACCAAAATAAAAAAAAGCAGCACAGCTGTTCAGCAGCCCCTGGAAGCTGGTGCCTAGAGCAACTGCCTTGCTCACCCGCCCCTAGAACTGGCCCTGCTCTCAGCCTACATCCACCCTCCCTCTGCCCAGCAATTAATTCTGCCCCTTTTGTCCCATCCCTGCTCCTCCTGGGACTCTTCACCCCCATCTTCCAGGTACCGGGGGGTGGGGGCGGTGGGCGCTGCAGCAGGGTCCCCTTTCCCCTTCCACGCTGTGGGGGTAGCTCCAGGGGCCCTTCGCCCCCCCTCTGCCCCTTCCCAGGCCAAGTGCTGCAGGGGGTGGGGGATAGCGTGACCAGATAGCAAGTATAAAAAATCAGGACACTTTTTTGGGGGTGGTGGTGGGGTAGTTACCTATATCAGACAAATCCCCTAATATCAGGATGGTCTAGGATTGCCAACTTTCTAATTCCAGAAAACCAGAACACCAGAAAACCTTGAATTGCTGGGCTCCCCACTGGAAAAGCAGGGTCAGGAGGTGATAGGAGGAGAGATCTGCTTGCTTCCACAATGGTGCTGATTGGCTGCTGTTCTCCAGGAGATGGGGCAGTGGAGAAGGCAGCCAATTGGATGGGGTTTTTCCCTTAGGAAAGAGATGAAATTCCCAATTGGGCTAGACCCTCCCACTCCTGGCAGGGAGATGGGCTCCTCCAACCCTGCCTAACGGTGTGGCTGGGGAAGGAATCAGGGGAGCTGGCAGCTCTGGGGATGGTGGCTCTCACCCTGGGTCAGGGCGTGGCCCCGGCCCCTCCCACAGAACCCACCGCAAAGACGCACATAGAGGGTCTGGCCCTGCTTCCATTTCCTGGTGAACTCAGGGGGAGCCAGAAGAACACAAAGGCCTGTAGGTCACCCAGACCAGTGAGGGGTCGCGTCACCACCTGCCCTGTAACCCTGGGCACATCAGTGAGTGCAGGTGTGGCTCAGCGCCCTGACACCAGCAGCCTGCTCACAGCACGATGGCCTCCCCCTGGCTTCCAGCAGCCAGGTTACTCCTTGCAGGGTGACCCCCCCAAGCCCTTCCAGCCTTAGTCTCCCCAGACTGTCTCCCCAGCCATGCCCAGTCCCTCACAGAAGTTAAGTGGCTCCCTCCAAAGAGACAGAGCCCACACCAGACTGATGGGTTAGCTGAGGACTTCACCCTTCAGTTTAATACAGTAGCAGTAGCACTGAGGGGTTGTGTAGGAAAAGAAGACTAAGTTCATTAACGAAGAACAGCTAGTTCAGTGATGAAAAGTGAGACTAGATGACACTGATACGGTTACAATTAAGACAAAACAAACCAGCTTTCTAGTGACCAGAATTTAACTTCAGCAAGTTACAATTATTATCTCAGCAGGTTTCTCACCTGTAGTCAGTTCCAGCTACTCTAGGCTATGCTACTCCCCCTTTGTCTCCTAGGTGATGGAGGCCAAAATAGCTTTCTCCCTTTGCTTGTATCTCCCAAAGTCTGTCTTTGTTTCAAGCAGTAGGAACGCTTCCTGGGGGTGCAGGCTCCACCCCTCCCCATGATCATTAAGGATCTTCCCTGCTCATTTAGCTTGATGGGTTTATTTACCTTATATGTAGATTTATTTTCATTGTCTTCTGAAGTATTACCTGGCTCAATTTACATTGGAGACACAGGAAACAGGTGAAACAACATTCCTTTGTCTGGGACAGGCTGGACTTATGCCCTGGTTGCAAAAAACCTTGTAAGAATGTATTTCCATCACCCATATCTAATGCTTTCTACACTGCTCATCCGTACATCACATGGTGATATTAATGACCAGCATGTTACCAGCTGGTGTATGAGACCTCACACAATACCCTCTAGATACAGATTGTAACAACAGTGTGTTGGGGCAATGAGTGTGTCAGGCCTGATGTGCATTACGGTATATTGTGCCCTCTGCCCGTTGGCACTCAGGGGCTCCCAGGGTCACAATGGGAGGCTGGGGGGAGCTGTCACATTGGATCAGTGTGCAGTCCTGGCCCCCTCCCACAGAAAACCCCATTGTGATTAAGGTCCTTGTGGGGAGCCAGCTGTGGTCACTCAATTAGTGTGAACTGCAAAGAATGGGGCAGACAACCCCCAGAAAGCTGGTGGATATTCCAGTACTTAGATTCACCAAACCAGCGCAAACCAGCTTCTTTATTACCTTACTGGTTACTCAGAAGTCCAAACAACACAGTTCCCTTAAAGTCATCCAGACTCAGGCGCACATCCAGGTATCCACATCAAATATGATGAAAATTTCTGTAAATCTTATTTCATCATATAAAAGAAAAGGTTCTACCAGTCCCATATGACTGGACACATTACCTCCCAGGTTAATGAATGATTCAGATCTTACCCAAATACATGCTACAGCCAATTCTTATTAACTAAACTAAAATTTATTAAAAAACAAAAGAGAGGGAGTATGGTTAAAACATCAATATACATACAGACATAGAGTTCAATTCATTGAGGTACAGATTCATAGCAGAGATGGTGAGCTCTGTAATTGCAAAGAGTTCTTTCAGAAATAGTTCATAGGTTATAGTTCAATGTCCAAATCTCGTATTTAGGGCATACCATCATAACTGGGATCTCAGTCTTGCGACTCAGACTTCCCTGATGAAGCCTAAGCAGATCTGAGATGATAGAATCAGGACTCAAGGATCTTTTATACAGTTTCATGTTCTCTTTGAGAAGTTGGGAGTTCCTCATGGAACAAAAGATAATTAGGATGACTTTGAAGGAGGTCCATCACTGGTACTTAGCTATACAAATTAACATAAGGCCATTTGCTTGTTCCTCCACCATTCACAGTACATGTCAAAGAGAGATGAATATGGAGATATCCCATCTTTACAATTCATCTAAATGCTAGGATGTCCTTTTGATCTCTGAACTATCAGAATACAGCATAGACAGGGACTCATACATATGTAAATACACAAAAACACAGATATTATCTCCCCACATGTCATAGAATCATAGAATCATAGAATATCAGGGTTGGAAGGGACCTCAGGAGGTCATCTAGTCCAACCCCCTGCTCAAAGCAGGACCAATCCCCAACTAAATCATCCCAGCCAGGGCTTTGTCAAGCCTGACCTTAAAAATATCTAAGGAAGGAGATTCCACCACCTCCCTAGGTAACGCATTCCAGGGTTTCACCACCCTCCTAGTGAAAAAGTTTTTCCTAATATCCAACCTAAACCTCCCCCACTGCAACTTGAGACCATTACTCCTTGTTCTGTCATCTGCTACCACTGAGAACAGTCTAGATCCATCCTCTTTGGAACCCCCTTTCAGGTAGTTGAAAGCAGCTATCAAATCCCCCCTCATTCTTCTCTTCCGCAGACTAAACAATCCCAGTTCCCTCAGCCTCTCCTCATAAGTCATATGTTCCAGTCCCCTAATCATTTTTGTTGCCCTCCACTGGACTCCCTCCAATTTTTCCACATCTTTCTTGTAGTGTGGGGCCCAAAACTGGACACAGTACTCCAGATGAGGCCTCACCAATGTCGAATAGAGGGGAACGATCACATCTCTCGATCTGCCGGCAATGCCCCTACGTATACATCCCAAAATGCCATTGGCCTTCTTGGCAACAAGGGCACACTGTTGACTCATATCTAGCTTCTCATCCACTGTAACCCCTAGGTCCTTTTCTGCTGAACTGCTGCCTAGCCATTCGGTCCCTAGTCTGTAGCGGTGCATGGGATTCTTCCATCCTAAGTGCAGGACTCTGCACTTGTCCTTGTTGAACCTCATCAGATTTCTTTTGGCTCAATCCTCTAATTTGTCTAGGTCCCTCTGTATCCTATCCCTACCCTCCAGCATATCTACCTCTCCTCCCAGTTTAGTGTCATCTGCAAACTTGCTGAGGGTGCAATCCACACCATCCTCCAGATCATTTATGAAGATATTGAACAAAACCGGCCCGAGGACCGACCCTTGGGGCACTCCACTTGATACCGGCTGCCAACTAGACATGGAGCCATTGATCACTACCTGTTGAGCCCGACAATCTAGCCAACTTTCTATCCACCTTATCGTCCATTCATCCAGCCCATACTTCTTTAACTTGCTAGCAAGAATACTGTGGGAGACTGTGTCAAAAGCTTTGCTAAAGTCAAGGAACAACACATCCACCGCTTTCCCCTCATCCACAGAGCCAGTTATCTTGTCATAGAAGGCAATTAGATTAGTCAGGCATGACTTGCCCTTGGTGAATCCATGCTGACTGTTCCTGATTACTTTCTTCTCCTCTAAGTGCTTCAGAATTGATTCCTTGAGGACCTGCTCCATTATTTTTCCAGGGAAAAATTTTCTTTTGAGGGTTATTTATTTTGCAGGATGTTTAACCCTTTCTAGCCATGGGTCACACCCATAAAGAAGCGCATAGATCCTTCCTCCATTTCCCAAGAACTCAATGGGAGCCAGAACACTTCAAAGGCCTGTCAGGCCTTGGGGGGTCCCTCTCCCCAGGGTCTTGACACAGGAGATTGGCCGTTGGTTCCTCCAGCCCCATTTTCAATCCCTTGCCATGGCTCCTGGTGCCTCCCTCTAGAGACTTTGCCACAGGCCCACAGATCTCACCAGCAGGAAGAGCCGTCACTTTGCCTTTGCTTCCTTCATTCCCATCCCCTGAGTTCTCCCCCTTGGAATCCCCACTGAGCCATTGCTCAGCCTCAGAGACCCAGGGGCTCATTTGCTCTCTCCTTGTTAGTCTGGCACTCCATCCCCTTCTTTGCTCCCCAGCCCTTTGCCGCCATCATCCATGGGTGGGGGGGCCCAGAGCCAAGTGCCGTGTCCCAGGAGTGCTCTCCCCAGGGCCCTATGGAGACATGATGGGAGGCCCCTGTGTTGGCCCCCCAGCCGCACTGGCCTTGTGTGGCTACCATCTGGGGTGCGGTTACGTCTGCTCCTGGTCCCCCACCTCCCCAGCCTCAGCTGGATCCTCCCCAGCTGTAGCGGCTCTGGCCCCAGCAGGACCCTTGTTATTTCGTCCCTGGCTCCCAGCTGGGGGTTTCTCTGTTCACTGTGCCTGCTCTGGCCGATCGCTTGAGCTGGGTGGCTCTTTCCTAAAATACCCAATGCCAGGTGGTTAGCAAGGGGCCTCGGGGGGGAGGGAAAGCGGGGAAAAGAGTCCGGGCGAGGCAGCAGGGGGGCTGGGTCTGCTGCTGCAGAATAGGGTGGGGGCAGGAACTCACCCCCAAAGGTGCTGTGGATGTGCTGGAGGGGCAGGCCTGTTTCACCGAAGCACCCTGGAGAAGCAGGACAGCGGGAAAGAGACCAGGATGGGGAGTGGAAGCATATGCCTTCCCCTTAAATGCTAATGGAGGAGAAATAAAGGCTCCCAGCTCCCCCCATGGCCCAAGCCATGGCGAGCAGAGGGGGAGCTGGAGCAACTGGGGATGGAGGCCCAGCCTGAGTCTGCCTCTCCCAGCTCCTCTGTGCTGAGTGGGGCTGGAACTCGTGTGCCCCTCAGGGCTGGGCTCTGGGGGCCCTGGGGAGAGCGATGTGTTTGGAAGGAAATCACGGGGAGGGGGGAGGAGTGGGGTGTTGCCAGCCCGCTGCAGGGACACAGCATTGACCATCACAGGCTGGATCAAGGGTCCCTCAGGCTGGGATCCTGCCCCTAGCTGAGCCCCCTGCGCCAGGTGAGGGGAGCTCATGATGCAGCTGTGAGGAGGGGGGGACCTTTCCTGACCCCTGTGGGGATCGACTTATGCCCTGATGCCTGAGGGCCCATTACCCCTAGGGGCCAGTGCAGCTGCAGAGGGGCCTGTTTCTGGGGTCCCTTTAAACCAGCATGTTGGGGCATGAGTTCCTCAGGCTGTAGTGAGGGGGAGATGAGAGCCCAAGGTTGCCCGGAGCATCTGAGTCAGGGTCTGGCTTTGCTTCCTACCTAGGTCTGTGGGAGATCGCACTGGAGGGTAGGAGCCCCTGCAGCAAGCCCCTGCCCCATGGAGCACAAAGCCAGTGCCCTCCAGAGAGAGACAGGACAGAGAGGGACTGGAGCTGGGGTTGATATTCGATAGGGCTCAGAGACTGGATTCTTAATAGCGACTAGAAATAGCTAGTTCTTATTGTTATCTATTATTATTAACTATTTAGGATTACAGCATTTTTATGATTAATAATGATTTATTACCGATAACTACATTAAATAGTAATTATTATTTGACTCTATGAGTTGTATTTACTATTAACTATTTATCAGTCTCAGCTACTTATTATTAGAATTCTCCTTATTAGCAAGAGCTGTCTCTAGTATTAGCCCAGTTAAGTATAGTTAATGTGCTTTTGCCCTTTTCTGTCTGGCTCTGTGTCCATCTGTCTGTGTGAGAGGTGAGTGCATGTGCTGGGCTGGGCTGGCTGGAGAGTCAGTGTCCTGCCATGACACGATGACCCTGGGCATGGGATTGCTGCTCCCAGATGGACTCTTGTCTGTGCCAATGGCTGGTAGTTAGGTGTGGGAGCTGTCCCTTTCTGCAGCGTCAGACCCGCAATGGCTCCTGCAGAGGCTCTGCGGACTTTGCTTCAGGAACAAATACGCACAGCACAGTGGAGAGACAGAAAGAAATGACAAATAAATTAACCCCCTGAAGGATCCTGGGGTGCACCTGGCCATGGGCAGATAGTTCACTGAAATCCCCAAATCATGGTTTTTAGGAAATATCTATTACACTTGCCATTTTTCCAGAACAGCGAGCATCTCTCTCGTGGAAGCTGCTGTTTACCGGTGGAATAGTGACACTAGACCTGTTTCCCCTCCCTGCCTCCCCGCCCCAATTGCACCCCAGTGCTGCGCCATTCATCTCAACGGCGTTCCTCCCGATTCCCTGGTGTGAAGCATCTGTCCATAAAATATGTGAAATCTGGGCTGGGCAAAGGGACTTACTACAGAGAATCTGCTTTAGCTCTCGGAGGGCCTGGTCACACTGTGTGTGAGCAGGGGACTTGCTGACTTTTTGATGGGGTCCATGAGGGGTGCTGCCAGGGAAACAAAATCTGACACAGACCACAGGTAACAGCTTTCTAGACCCCACAACTGTTTTCTATTTGCCTCTGCCTTATTGATGAGGGATTGTACCCATTAGAGATCCCAAATCCTTTGTTTCTCGCTTGTCTACCTGGCCCTCCTGAGGCTCCCTAGGGTTTGCTGTGAGATGGGTCTCTCGTGTGGACTGTAGGTCTGCAGCCAGATTCTGATGGTGAGTAAACCTGTCTCGGCAGCAGATGACAGCATCCTTGAGCCATGGCACCATGTAGCAATACTGAGGTCGTAACACCCAGTCCATCAACCTATGGAAGGCGGCCAGGGCCCCACGTCACCCCAAAGCCATTGTGATGGTGTGGAACAAGCCTACTAGGCTAGCAAATGCTGTTTTTTTCTGGGAGTCGGGAGAAAGAGGAACCTGCCAATAGGCCCTTGTCAGAGCAACATGGTGCTATATTGGGCTTGGCTGAGGCAATGTGGTAAATCATCCACCTGGGGCATGGACTGGCATCGACCTGTCTGAAGTCTACAGTGACCCAGACAGCCCCTTTGGGTTTGGGACCCAAGACTACACCGCAGGGCTATGGGATTCCTCGATTACCCCCCATATCAACATTTCTTCAACTTCCTGAACCAGGACCGTCTTCATCTCTTTCAGGAGCTGCTGGTTTCTGCACGAGCTTGGCCCCGTGCTGGAGCTGGTGTGTCATGAGGAAAATCTGTCCCAGGAGTGGGGAAAACATTTGCCCTCCCTGTGTCCTAGTTAGCTGTGTCCCCAGAGGTACTTTCCTAGTGCCCACAGGTTCTGGAACCTGGGGTCCTGGACCAGCCCCACTGTCCCTGTGGTGAATGAAAAGACCCTGCTGGACCCTCTGGGGTTTCTGCAAATTGTCATGAAAAACTGGTCTATGTTTCAGTCTGTCTGAAACAGAATCTTGTAGTCCATAGGTCCAACGAGGAGTTGGAGCACTTGACCCTAGGGATCCCCACACCAGGAGCTTGCTGGCTGGGCCCCTTGGAAGGCAACTTGTTGGGGCGTAAGCAGGTTTCTTGCGGGCAGAATGTCACTGGCTGCAGTGCGTTGTCAGTGCTGACCCCACGCTTTCCAAAAGCATGACAGTCCTCCAACTCATTTCCTTGGGGCCACCCAGTGGGAACAACTGGCTGCTGGCCCTTTAAATACCTACCTAATGTTCCCCTTTCCCAAAATCATGAGATTGTCTTAAAAATCACAATATATTAATGACGGTACACTCAGAGTGCTTTTTATTTGCTGTCTGGCCTTTGATTCTTTAGGGGGTCACTTTTTCAAGCTTTTCTCTGGAATCATAGGTGTTAGGAACTCAATTTTGTACTGATTTGGAAGTTCAGATTCTGGTGTATTCATGTGACTCCAGGAGCTGGGGCTTTCAGCAAAACCCCAAGGGTCATGAGACTCGCAACAGAATCAGGAGAGTTGGCAACACTTATTCCTGATTTACACCAGTGTAACTGAGAGGAGCACCAAGCCCATGCTGTTCCTTGGTACGGCATAATCCAGGAAGATGTCTCTTAAGGCAAGTACCTTTGCTCATCATGGCACAGGATAATTTGCTTCCCACTCTGTATTTTGAATCCCTGAACCAGCCCCAGCAGCACTTCTGCAGGCAAACAAGATTTCCTTTCCACTTGATTTACCTCATATGCCCATCTACAAGTGAAGTGGAGGATAATCGTGACAACAACTGTCAGCTGCACAACATGCCAAAGATTCATAAGCCCTTGACGACATGACTTGTACTGACTCTACATACAGTGCTTCACATACCTCCGAAACGCAGCTGCAGCTGAGGAGTAGCCTTGCAGCTGTTTACCAGCACACAGCAATGCTACCGAACAGATCAGGGTAGGAAGTGAAGGAGAATCCTGTGTCCAACATTGCTGCATTGAAATGGAGCTAAGTGGTTATTATTAATTATGATTATGGCAAATCTGTCTAAATGCTAGTGGCACAAATATATAGCACCTTTTATCCAGAAGGATCCCAAGGCTAATATTAATCTCCTTTATATGTATAATTTCACCGACCACTGAAGTGCAGCCCCTCTGGGGCAGAACCTGACAGCTGTTTAACAGCACCCAGCAACATGGTTTAGGATAGGAAGTGAAGGAGAAAAATGAATCTCTGGAGGGTTTCCTTGGCTGAGTGTAGTTACCTGAGTTAGAAATTGTCCAGATGTGAAAGAGTGGACTGGAGACTCAGGGTCCTGCCACACCCATCCCAGGAAAGGAGCAGTGGAGAGGTCCTCCAAGCAGGCTAGAGTGGCTGCAGGGGAAGCCGCCAATCTGAGAGGTTGCAGGGAGCAGCCAATGAGGGCCCAGCAGGCTCATATGAAAGGAGCTGCAGGGGCAGAGTTCAGTCTGTTTGCAGGGCCTGGGGATGTAAAAGGTGTTCCTGGCTGGCTGCTAGAGCTGAAAGGACTGGCTAGATCAGTCTGTTTGCAGGCACTGGTGAGCAAGTGGTGCTCCTGGCTGGCTGCAGGGATTGCAAGGGCTGAGGCTGGTAGTTGTTGGCAGGGCCCGGTAAAGTGAGGGAATAGCTTCTGGCTGGCTGCCAGGACTCAATTAAGACAGGCTATGGCAGTGGTGGGCAACCTGCAGGCTGCACATGGCCCGTCAGGGTAAGCAAGCAGCTGGTGGGCCACCAGAGCATTTATTTATATTTGCACGGCTGCCTGCAGCTCATCAGGCCCACACTGATTTCCACAGCTCCCATTGGCCAGGAATGGCAAACTGTGGCCACTGGGAACAGCGGGCAGCTGTACAAATGTAAACAAAGGTTCTGGTGGCCACCAGCTGCTTGGTTACCCTGATAGGCTGCGTGCAGCCCGTGGGTTGCTCACCACTGGGCTACGGGGAAGTGGCCCAGGGAAAAGCAGTTTGTTAAAGGCATGGGGTGTGTGGCTGCTACTTAGAGGGTCCCTGGGCTGGGACCTGGAGTAGTGGGTGGGTGTGGGTCTCCCTCTGCCACCAGCAGCCATTTGGGGTAGTAGTGTGCCCTGAGAGAAAGGAGTTTAGACAGGCCCAGGAAAGGGACTGTACTTGGACCGGCTATCCCCTGGAAGGGGTCTGAACTGAGACTGACCCAGCTAGAGAGTTGGTGTCAGAGGACTAAAGGGCAGGCTAAGAGCTTCCAGGGAGAAAGCCCTGGGGGGTGCTGCTCCATGCCAGAGCAGGCACCTTCTCACGCAAGCTGGCCAGCTAGGGTACTGAGATAGGCCCTCTTGGTCAGACTGAAGACTAGAGCCTGGGGAGGGTGACAGAGACGTTGCCAGCAGGTGGGCTGCTGTGATGGGCCCTCTTGAGCTGTGAAGGAACTGAGCCTGGGGAGGGCTACAGGATATTACCGAAGTCTTTGAGATTGGCCTGGTTGGACAGCCTACCCCAGAAGGGGTTTGTTTTGTTTGTTTGCACACGGACTGTGCTGTGTCACCGAAGACCCACCTGACAAGCACAGTGGCTGCCTGGGGGCACCATGAGCTGAGAAATTGAGAACTGCAGGCATGCACACACTTGACCAGGGGGCACTCCACTACACCAGGGCATCTGGCTAACACTACTGAACTTATGGAAAGGGACTTGGAATCTTTAATGCCCACAGGTGGCCAGCCCCTGGGTTTCCTATTTCATTCCTTTCACAGTTGCTCCTCCTCAGGGGCTGTGGGTAGTTTGATACAGTTTGTGCCCCAGGAGGAGGCAGGGGGTATAGGAGGCAGAGCTGGCCCTGTGGATTGGCAGCCAGCATGGTGGCCGTGTTATTCTCTGGTACATGTTGTGTGTGTTCAGGGCAGGACTTTTGGATGCTTGACAAAGCAGAAACAGAGGTAGGACCCACAGCATGGTGACCTTCCAGTACTGCCATAGAGCCAGCCTCACAGCCAGCCCTTCCTCTGTGGTCATGCCCATCTCATAACACTGGGCGGTCATCTAAGACAGTGAGCAGGGGAAGGCCACCTTCTGTTACCCAGTGAACATACATGTGCACACACCCATCCCTGGAGCCAGAGTGTGATTCTTTGGTGATTAAGTCAATTGAAACTCATGATTGTTGTGCCTGTATTCCAGCTGACCCAAGTCTGGCTGGTGTGCTCTGGGGACAGACTGTGGTAGGAGGAGTCCACTACCTCTGCTGTCAGTAACACCATCACAGGGTGGTTGTGGGTCACAGGAAATGGGTCTCAACCCTGCCTGTGCCATGGTGAACTCCTCTTCCCAGGTAGGGAAAAATGAAGAGGGGACATATGTCCCACCAGGCCTCTGGGATAGATAAGGATGAGGCCTGGGGGGTGGAGACTCTGGAGCCAGAGGACAGTCCAGGGAGGTCCCTGTGCCCCTGTTGGGTGTGAGGAGCAGGGAACCCAGAGAGAACGGCAGCTGAAGGAAGCCAAGGGGATGTGTCCTGCCAGTCTCTGAGATTGCTGGGGTGAAGGAAGTCCAGGGAGTGCCCTGCGGCCATGGCCCTGTGCAAGGGGCAGGGAGCTGGGGATGATGGGGAGAAGCCCAGAAACCCCACCCCTTCTTGGGCACTGAAGAAGAATCGAGGTGACAAAAGGCAGCAGAGATGGGATGGAAGCTGACACATTTGAGATGTGCACAATAATAAACTACCCTGTGACAAGGGGGTTCTCAGCCCAAAAGAGTCTTTGGGGAGGGGGCAACTGAGGCTGCAGGGGCACTTTCCTGCCATGAGGGGGTGCTCTGGAGGCAGTGCCGCTGCTACAGCCACACACCCTCCATTGTTTACATCACCCACCCACGGCCTCTGCAACTCGGGTTCCTAATCAACACCCTCCTAACAAGCCCCAGCGTCAGGCGATGCCCCTTCACCTCTTGGCTGTCTGTGAGGGCCCAATGCCATGGTGAGAGCTCCTCTGGGAGGGGTGGCGAGGGGAAGTGGCCAAGGCTGTTTCCAGCCACCGCAGGGCAAGTCTGGAATAACTGAAGAGCTGTGAGCCAGACTCAGCTCCCAGTGCCAGCCCACATCTCGCTGTGCCACCCTTCCTGCGGAACTGAGCGTTAATTGTGCCCATGGGGAGGCTGGAACGCTCCAGGCTGTCAGGGTCACACACGCTGAGTCCTGAACCTGCTGACAAAGGAGATTACTGGACGAGAGGGGCAACTCACAGGGTGCTGTGGCCAGAAGGCTGCCAGGCCCCCAGAAGAAGACTCCCCAACCTCCTGAAGAAGTCCCCAGCACAGGAGAAATTCTGTGGGACATTCCTACTGCCCACTGCAGCTACCCCCCGCTCCCACAACACCTCTTGGATCCCCATGGTCAGGATGCAGGCTAAGGCTCAGAGTCTGAAGAAGCATCCTGGTAATGCCCAGACAGAGGAGTTGCCCGCCTGCATGCTCATCCTCAACACTGTAGGCTGCCCTGTTGGGTGCAACAACTCAAAGAGTCAGAGAGTTTAAGGCTAGAAAGGCTCAGATCACCCAGTCTGACCTCCTGTATATCACAGGTCACCAGCACCCGCATGCTAAACCCACCAACAGAACCGAGAGTAAAGGGTCAGCCCACAGGAGCCTAGACTGTTCTTTGCCACAGGGAGTGCTAGGAGGGACCGAGCGGCATGGAAGTGGTTAATGAGATATACCCAGGTAATCCTGGCAAGTGACCTGCACTCACACGCTGCAGAGGAAGGTGAAAGCCCCCCAGGTCTGTGCCTATTGGCCCTGGGGAAAAATTCCTTCCTGACCCCCCATATGGTGATCAGTGAGACTCTGAGCATGTGGGAAGAACCAGCCAGCCAAGCACCCAAGAGAGACAGTGCTCAGTGCCACCTCATAGCCTGGCCCACCCCGCCCAGAGTCCCCTCTGCAGCTGTGGCCATCCCTCATGTTTCAGAGGAAGGAGACCAAAAAATGCCAGAATACACTGAGGGGAATCCAGTCCTGACGTCTGTAGGTGAGCTGCTAAAGCTCTGAAGCATGGAACATCAGACATCCACCAGAAGGGAATCCAAGGGCTGCCAAGCCCTGCCCCTACCATCACAAGCACCCCCTCACAAACTTGTCTAGCTGTTCCCATCTGGGGGTGATTCAGTGGCCTGCGTGAAATTAGTTTGCTGGGTCTCAGTCCAGCTCCCGGGGACACTTGACAAAACCTTCACTGTGATTGGCACTGGCTGGCATCCTCAGCAGCAAGGTCAGGCACTGGAGAGGCCATGGAGGCTGCACTGCCCTCTCTTCCATGGGGGTGGTTCCCCCCCTCCCGCTCAGGACAGAGGCACGTGGCTGGAGAAGCTTGCTCTGAGCTGTTCCTACTCTGCGTATAAAGAGGTCTCCAGGGCTGTCAAAATGTACTCACTTGTTATCTATATTGTGTGGCCCCACCCACACCTGATGGGGGTGGGCCTTTCATTTTCTTTCGCTCCACCCACCAAATAGGCTGACATCTGTCACCAGCTGGAAACGTCATTGCCCCCCACATTCCTCCTCTCAATTATTTCCTGTCATGCCTCCCTCATCAGTCTGAGATGGGGAGCAGTGGGTGTGGGAAGGAGTCGTCTCCTTGAGGAAATATGGCTCAGTCCCCTTCTCCCTCCCCAGGCATCCTGAAATGTTGTTGTCATGACTCAGCAGCCTACCCACTGGGTTAGTGGGGGCTGATGCAGGGCTATGGGGGTCTGAATGCCAGTCACCGCTTCCTGGAAAGGAAGGCAGGAGCATTTCTAACTGAATCATCCAGTGCATTCGCTAGGCTCTGGGGGGTTCCAGAACTGCACTGCAGTCTGAGCCTCCCCTGTCCGCCAGTAACGGATCTCAGCCCACCAAACTTCCAAATTAGAAGACAGCAAAAGTCAGCCCCAAAAGCGCATCCCCCACCTGCCTTCCCAGTCCAGAGGAGGCACCTGGCCTCCCTCAGGCAAAAGCCAGACGCCACCATTTACAAAAGCAGTCACTGCTTCATTTTTGGGATTGCAGCATGTGACTCCTTGGCTCTGATTTTCAGATGTGCTCGGCCCCTTGGACAATCAGGCTCCTGGTGTCTCAAGCTGGCACCCAAAATCAGTGGCTGCTTTTGAAAATGAGCTGGCGTGAAGAGGAAAAACCTTGCCATGTGGCCTGAAAGTCACAGATTGGGTGGACCCGTGGTTAGGCCACTAGCCTTGGACTTGGAGACCTGGGCTCAAGTCTCTGGTGAGTCACAGACTCCCTGTGTGATCTGGGGCAAGTCATCTAGCCTCTCCATGTCTTAGTTCCCAGTCTGTAAAATGAGGATCGTAGCTTCTACATTAAAGATTGTGAAGTGCTCAGAACTACAGGTCTGGGGGCCAGACCATACCAGAAATAAACAGGTCTTGGCAGGCTAATGGGGGAAGGGAACTCCAGCTAGCTTGAAGCTGACACTGCCAGAAACAAACAGGGAGTTAGCGCAATCTGTATCAACAGCGCAGAGCACCACTGATGCTGGGCATCACCACTGGGCTAAGAGTGGGGGAAGTGTCTGAAGGGTCTTTGTGAGGGGGTGTCCCCCCCTGCACAAGGTAAAGTGGAGTGGAAATCTATCAACTGCATGAAAAAACTTGCACAGATACAGACAGACATCATCTTCCTTTCCAAATGCAAACAGATGGACATCGTACCAAAAGGACTGAAGGTAAAAAATCCATTACAATCTACATACCACACAGACTATGCTGACAGCTTGTGCCACACGCTCTCAAAGAAACTGCGGAATCACCTGATCAACATCCTCTACAGCAAACAGGGAAAGATTAAGAATGAGCTCTCAAAAATGGATACTCTCATAAAAAACCAACCTTCCACACAAACTTCCTCGTGGCTGGATTTTACTAAAACTAGACAAGCCATTTACAACACACACTTTGCTTCTCTACAAAAGAAAAAGGACACTAAACTTTCTAAACTACTACATGCTACAAGGGGCCACAGCAATGGTTCCCTCAACCCACCTAGCAATATTCTTAACCTATCCAACTATACTCTCAGCCCAGCAGAAGCAGCTGTTCTATCTCGGGGCCTCTCCTTCTGCCCCTCCACCCCCACGAACATGATACAGTTCTGTGGTGACCTAGAATCCTATTTTCGACGTCTCTGACTCAAGGAATATTTCCAAAATACCTCTGAACAACATACTAATCCACAGAGGTCTCCCTACCAACACTACAGAAAGAAGGATTCTAGGTGGACTCCTCCTGAAGGTCGAAACAGCAGACTGGACTTCTACATAGAGTGCTTCCGCCGACGTGCACAGGCTGAAATTGTGGAAAAGCAGCATCACTTGCCCCATAACCTCAGCCATGCGGAACGCAATGCCATCCACAGCCTCAGAAACAAATCGGCAGCTCTCCAACACGAGTTTCTACAAGCCATTACCCTATGATCCCACTGAGAGTTACCAAAAGCAACTACAGCATTTGCTCAAGAAACTTCCTGAAAAAGCACAAGATCAAATCCGCACAGACACACCCCTGGAACCCCGACCTGGGATATTCTATTTACTACCCAAGATCCATAAACCTGGAAATCCTGGGCGCCCCATCATTTCAGGCATTGGCACCCTGACAGCAGGATTGTCTGGCTATGTAGACTCCCTCCTCAGGCCCTACGCTACCAGCACTCCCAGCTACCTTCGAGACACCACTGACTTCCTGAGGAAACTTCAATCCATCGGTGATCTTCCTGATAACACCATCCTGGCCACTATGGATGTAGAAGCCCTCTACACCAACATTCCACACAAAGATGGACTACAAGCCGTCAGGAACACTATCCCCGATAATGTCACGGCTAACCTGGTGGCTGAACTACAAGCCGTCAGGAACACTATCCCCGATAATGTCACGGCTAACCTGGTGGCTGAACTTTGTGACTTTGTCCTTACCCATAACTATTTCACATTTGGGGACAATGTATACCTTCAGATCAGCGGCACTGCTATGGGTACCCGCATGGCCCCACAGTATGCCAACATTTTTATGGCTGATTTAGAACAACGCTTCCTCAGCTCTCGTCCCCTAAAGCCCCTACTCTACTTGCGCTATATTGATGACATCTTCATCATCTGGACCCATGGAAAAGAAGCCCTTGAGGAATTCCACCATGATTTCAACAATTTCCATCCCACCACCAACCTCAGCCTGGTCCAGTCCACACAAGAGATCCACTTCCTGGACACTACAGTGCTAATAAACAATGGTCACATAAACACCACCCTATACCGGAAACCTACTGACCGCTATTCCTACCTGCATGCCTCCAGCTTTCACCCTGACCACACCACACGATCCATCGTCTACAGCCAAGCTCTGCGATACAACCGCATTTGCTCCAACCCCTCAGACAGAGACAAATACCTACAAGATCTCTGTCAAGCTTTCTTACAAGTACAATACCCACCTGCAGAAGTAAAGAAACAGATTGATAGAGCCAGAAGAGTTCCCAGAAGTTACCTACTACAGGACAGGCCTAACAAAGAAAATAACAGAACGCCACTAGCCGTCACCTTCAGCCCCCAACTAAAACCCCTCCAACGCATTATTAAGGATCTACAACCTATCCTAAAGGATGACCCAACACTCTCACAAATCTTGGGAGACAGGCCAGTCCTTGCCTACAGACAGCCCCGCAACCTGAAGCAAATACTCACCAACAACCACATACCACACAACAGAACCACTAACCCAGGAACTTATCCTTGCAACAAAGCCCGTTGCCAATTGTGCCCACATATCTATTCAGGGGACACCATCACAGGGCCTAATAACATCAGCCACACTATCAGAGGCTCGTTCACCTGCACATCCACCAATGTGATATATGCCATCATGTGCCAGCAATGCCCCTCTGCCATGTACATCGGTCAAACTGGACAGTCTCTACGTAAAAGAATAAATGGACACAAATCAGATGTCAAGAATTATAACATTCATAAACCAGTCGGAGAACACTTCAATCTCTCTGGTCACGCAATCACAGACATGAAGGTTGCTATCTTAAAACAAAAAAACTTCAAATCCAGACTCCAGCGAGAAACTGCTGAATTGGAATTCATTTGCAAATTGGATACTATTAATTTAGGCTTAAATAGAGACTGGGAGTGGCTAAGTCATTATGCAAGGTAGCCTATTTCCTCTTGTTTTTTTCCTACCCCCCCCCCCCCGATGTTCTGGTTTAACTTGGATTTAAACTTGGAGAGTGGTCAGTTTGGATGAGCTATTACCAGCAGGAGAGTGAGTTTGTGTGTGTATGGGGGTGGGTTTTTGGAGGGGGGTGAGGGAGTGAGAGAACCTGGATTTGTTCAGGAAATGGCCCAACTTGATTATTATGCACATTGTGTAAAGAGTTGTCACTTTGGATGGGCTATCACCAGCAGGAGATTGAATTTGTGTGGGGGGGTGGAGGGTGAGAAAACCTGGATTTGTGCTGGAAATGACCTAACCTGATGATCACTTTAGATAAGCTATTACCAGCAGGACAGTGGGGTGGGAGGAGGTATTGTTTCATATTCTCTGTGTATATATAAAGTCTGCTGCAGTTTCCACGGTATGCATCCGATGAAGTGAGCTGTAGCTCACGAAAGCTCATGCTCAAATAAATTGGTTAGTCTCTAAGGTGCCACAAGTACTCCTTTTCTTTTTAAGGTAAAGCAGGTTAAAGTAGGTTGATTAACCTGATAGGCCACCGAATTCCCCTCAGGTGTGGTCTAAATAGCTGGGAAGCGACAGGTCACATCCTCACATTCCAAACTAGTCACATTGAAATAAGGCAATCTGGGACTGTTAGAAAGGTGATCTGATCTATCACCTCCAGAGAAAGGGAAGAGCCTACAGGATGTAAAAGGAAATTTAGTTTGATAGTGTTCTGTTCGGTAAGAACTCACTTATCAATAGACACAGCTGGGAAACCCTTATGTCTTTATAGATGTAGTTGTGAAATCCTCACTTCTGTATTGTTTTGTCATGATAGTTCCCACTTTGCTATTGTTTATTTGCATGGTCTCTGTCTGGTTCTGTGATTGTTTCTGTCTGCTGTATAATTAAGTTTGCTGGGTGTAAACTAATTAAGATGGTGGGATATAACTGGTTAAATAATCATGTTACAATATGTCAGGATTGGTTAGTTAAATTTCAGTAAAATGATTGGTTAAGGTTTAGCTAAGCAGAAATCAAGTTTTACTATATAGTCTGCAGTCAATCAGGAAGTGCGGGGGCGGGGGGGAATAGGAACAGAAACAGGTAATGGGGGTGGGGCAATTGCAATCATGTTTTGCTAAGGGGGGAAATGGGAATAGGGACACAAGTAAGGCTCTGTGGTGTCAGAGCTGGGAAGGGGGACACTAAGGAAGGAAACTGGAATCATGCTTGCTGGAAGTTCACCCCAATAAACATCGAATTGTTTGTACCTTTGGACTTTGGGTATTGTTGCTCTCTGTTCATGCGAGAAGGACCAGGGAAGTAAGCGGGTGAAGGAATAAGCCCCCTAACACCTGGCCCTCCTGGGCAGAGGTGATAAGTGTTTGCCAGCAAAGATCTGCTCTGCCCTTGCCTCACCACTTAACCTAGCTAGTGGGAGCACTGATCCATCCCACAGGCTGGAGGCTGCAGACCTCCAATTACCTCCTGGATCTGCCCCAATAAAACTGGCCCAGGGTGGGGGAAATAGCATTTGCTTTCTGCTAGAAATTGGACAATCTGGTCTGAACCTGAGCAACCTTCTCGACAAAGCAATCAGGAAATTCCTCCAAGTGAGGACATGCTGCCTTGGTTCCCAAGGGGAGGCAGGCTGGGCTGGGTCACCTCACCCCCTGGAACAAGCCTTCTGACTGGGAACCTTGTGGTCAGTTGGGTGGAAGAAACAAAGACTTTCTTTGCCTTCTTCATCATCATCACCACAGCACAGGGCCTTCAAAAGTCACCAGGCCACAGCTGGGCAGGCGGGTGAACTGTGAGGGTGGCAGAGAGGGAAAGGACATTTAGGAATCCTCCTCAAGGGTGAGAAACGGGTATAATTGCCGCCAGCAGTGCAGTGCTCTTCCCTCAAGAGATCTGACACCCAGCCCCAGCCCCAGGGCAAGGCAGCACAGTGGGTCTGCAGGACAGACCTCGGGGTAGCGATCTGGGTCATCTCCTGTGTCTTATGCTGCACAAGGGTCAGAAAGCTTGTGGGCTTTCTGTGCTGCATCGAGATGGTATGTGGGGGGCTCGGCCTATGGATGCATGGATGGCTGGTGCACTAGACGCGCGTGTGTGTACGTGTGTGAGCTTTGTGCTTCCCTGCCTCCAGCCCAGCAGCACTCTCCTGCTCACTGAGCCGAGAGCATCACATGACTCCAGCCTGGAGTGGCACTGAGCATGGGCGAAGCCATCTGGCTCACTGTGCTGTGCGCTAAATGAAACAACAAAGCCAGGAGGGGCAGCCAGCCGACAACCCTTTTGTTTTTATCCACTGAGCATCCTCAGTCCCCCTTTTTGTCTGCTCCCCTGTGGAGAGAGGCCAGCCATCCCTAGCCCTGATCCCTGGCACCCAGCAGCACTTCCTCCCCAGCCTGGACCAGCCTGGCAGCCTCCCAGGGCCTTTGTGGTTGCGGGGACTTGGCCAAAGGAATCACCGTGAGTATCGAGGCCTGGCAGTGGCCGGAGCTGGGGCTGGGTAGGTGGGAGAGTGAGCCACACTGCCTGTCACTGAGCGGGGCAGGGAGGAGGGGGAAGTAGCCACAGGTGTGGAAGGCCCTGCCCAGCCCTCCTGGCTCTGGCAGGTGCTGCTAAATGGACAAGCCCTTCCACTCAGGACACTGCCTGTTGTGCTGGGGCTGGGAGGGGGCAGGAGCCAGCTGGGAGGAAGGGGGGGTTTCCTGCTCATTCCCCCCCCCACCTCAACGCCTTCTGCCCACATAGGCCTTTGTGAGGCGCTTGAGTCCTAGTCACGCTGTGGGGGACCCTGGTGTATAGCCCAGGGCAGCAAAGGGGCAGGGCTGTGATCAGGGGAAGGGTCCTGCCAGCAGGGTGTCTCTTTGGGGCAGCAGGCCTGGGGTGGGCCGGTGTTGTGCCATCTTCCCCTAGAGGCTGTTGCTGGTGGGCATGGGGGTTCAGCTCAGGTTCTTCTGCTCCCAGGGGCTACAGCGGGGTGCGTCCAGGCGGGCCCAGCAGTCCTGTTCAGGCTCTGTTCCCCCCAGCCGCCTGCTCACAGGTCTGTTCCAGGTGGGCCCAGGGATCCTGGAAAGTTCAGTTCCACCCTAGGGCTGTTCCACCCAGGCACAGGAACCCCGTTCAGGGTCTTCTGTTCCTGTGGCCAGGATCTACCCGAGGTGGGCGTTTCACAGCGGAGCAGGCCGTGCACAGGCAGAAGGATCCCGTGCGGGTATTCTGCCTATTCCCAGGAGCAAAGGGGACAGCCTGCAGCCCCTGGCATTGCTGGCAGTGGGGAGCAGGCCCAGGTCCCTCACTGAGCTCTGTCAGTGTCTGAGACAGAGTCGCTGTGGCACTGCCTGGGTGCTGTTTAAGGGACGCTGCCACACTTGGCGATATAATCCCAGGAGGGGATCTGTTCCCATGGAGTCCTATTGTACCAGTGAGGCAGGGTTTGGAGCAGGGCCAAAGCCTTCTGGGTTATGTCCCTAGGCAGGCCGGAGGCACTGCTGAGGCCAGAGCGTGACTCCTGTCTGACGGAAGTGCAGAAACATCCTCTTTGGTTTTGTCTTGATCCCCACTGCCTGCCTCACCGCAGTGGGGCGATGTTGCGCTGCTCCGGGCTGGGGAAGGAGGGGGAGAGGGAGAGACCCTACAGAGCAAAGGAGAGCCAAAACTTCACTAAATCCATGATTCTCCTGGGCAAGCATCCCAGCTGCTGGAGGAAAGTTATCCAACCCTGCCTCTCCCAGCAGGAGGCGCTGCAGGGCACAGTGCAGGAGCACTGGCTGTGAAGGGTTGTGAGAAGAGTCCCCCTCGCCTACAGGTGGAGTTGCCCTGGCTGTGGCTTGCGTGACAGAGATTCAGCGAGGGGAGCCCTACTTTCTGTTATGTGCCAGCCCTGCCTGCCTCATGCCAGCAGGCAGCAGCTCAGGAGTGCCCACTGGGCAAGAGTTTGCCCCACTTTAGTGGTGAGCTGCCCCTACAGAGCCAACCTGTCCGGCACTAATCAGGGGTTAGTGATTGCGCTGGCTGCTGAGGGAAAATGAAGTGAACTTGCATTGGGCTGGGCCCCTCTGCCAGGGCCCCTCATACCACGCACTGTATTGTTCCATGCTGGGGGGATTAAAGCACTGGCAGAGCTGGGGCTTGGGCCCCTTCACCACCTTAGCAATTTCCTGCTCCTTCAACCCTTGTGTGTGGGAGAGTTTTATACTCCCTCCGCCCAGCCCAGAGCCTGGAAGTGGTGGTTGGGTCGTTGCACCGGGCTGCCCTCACCTTCCTGGGATCCTGCCAGAGCAGTAGATCCAGCTCCTGCTTTTCCAGGTGTCCCTTTCTGCCGGAGCTTTTCATAATGGCTTCTTGGAAAAACACTCAGAGGCTGACAAAGGGGAGAGAGAGGCAGGAGAGGCCTGCTTTCCTACTGCAGAGATTCCTAGCCAGGGGCTGTGGGGTACAGGGCTCGGTACATCTCTGGGCAACATCTGTGTCTCTGGGCAGGAAGGGGTCATTCTAGGGAACTTCCCCCCACCCCCAGAAATAGAAGAAAAGCCTGGTAGCTGCAGCTTTAAACAACTTCCTGGGATGGTGGTAGACTTGGAGTGGTTCAGACATGATTAGCTGTGTTTTCAAAAGACATGCTTTGATCCGTCTTCTTGGCAAAATTCTGCGGCTTGTATGTGTGAGTGTGGGGCTGGAGGGTCTGGGGTCCCTTCTGGTTGGAATCTGTGATTTCCTGTTCATCCCCTTCCTTCATGGGCCATGGGGAGAATAGGATTGCCCATACTGGCCTTAACGTGCTCCCAACACTTGCTGCATTAGGATGATGAGCATAACCAAATTTGGGAATTGGTCCTGCTTTGAGCAGGGGGTTGGACTAGATGATCTCCTGAGGTCCCTTCCAACCCTGATATTATATGATTCTATGAAATCTCATGCTCCACGCCTGGCTGCCTGCAGAGGTCAGGAAGGATTCCTCCCCTCCCCCCGCCCTGATGCGCAATTTAACAATTGTGTTCTGTTTGGGTTCTTTTGCCTTCTGAAGCATCAGAGATTGGCCACATCTCAAGATGGGGTGCTGGTTGGGGTGGACCACTGCTGTGTGATGCCTCTGTCTTACATGCTGGGCTAGTACATCCTGCTGACGTGCTCAGGGTCCAACTGATTGCCAGATTTGGGGTCAGAAAGGGTTTTTTCCCCAGGGCTGATTAGCAGGAACCTGGGGAGGGAGTCTTCTCTTCCTTTATAGCACGGGGTGCTGGTTGGCTGCTGCGATCTGCTGGGCATGTCTCACCTAATCAGTTCCCTGCCATTGCAGGGGCCTGGGGCAGAGGTGGCCCCTCCATTCCTCCTGTTCTCTGCCTGTGGCACAAAACAGGTCAGCTGGACTAAAGCATTTCAGCTCTCAGGAGACTAAAGTCTCTGGGCTTCATCTCGGGGTTTCCGGGGAAAATATAATGGCCGCATTTCCCTAGTTTGCTTATGAGAATGTGGTGTGGGACTGAGTCAAAGCCTTGCTAAAATCCCAAGATGTCAAGAAGTCTCAGTATAATTATCTGCCCACTGGTGGGCCATCAAAGGCCAGTTATCTCACTCTTCCAGCCTCTCCCTTCTCCCAGACAGGGCAGAGGGGGAGAGCCCCAGGGAGACACCAGCCTTCTGGAGAACAAAAGCGGGTGCTTCCCTCCGGCTGGCCCTGCTGTACCATCCTGTATGGTGTTTGGGGTCGGCGAAGGCTGGGCCAGGTAACTGTCATCCTGGCCGCCCTGCCACACAGGAGCTCAGAGGGCAGTTCTCTCAGCTAGGAAAAGCCTGGGCCTCACACAGAAATAGCTGCTAAAATCTGGCAGCTTATTCTAATGTCCCTTGGATTCACTCCAGGCCTCAACTGATAGCTTGGTGAGGGCAGGATGTCCTGGGGTTACACCTGGGTGTCAGACAGGAAGGGGTTTCCCTTAGGATTCAGATATGTCTGTGAGACTTGTACGCAGCTTGACATACATATGTTTTCTCTGCTGTACCCCACATTGGTGCTGGAGTTAAAGCCCTGGGCCTAGATCCGTAAAGGTATTTTGGCACCAAACTCGCATTGACTTTATGGGGAATTAAGTGGCAAAAGACCTTTGAGGATCTAACCTTTGCTTGTCCAAGGGCAGCACTGCAGTCTGGCGAGCTCTAAGCATTCAAAAATCACAAGTCAGACCTTTAAAACAATACAGCAGGGGTTCTTTTTAGTTTGCCTTCTCCATTCTGAGCCTTTAGGCTGCACTTGCTTCATGTTTTCAAGCTTTTCTCTGCAACCATAAGGGCTAGAAACTTCCTGTATTTGAACAGAAAGTTGGGATTCTCCTGGATCTGTGCTATGAGCTGCACAGACACAGAGCAACAGACAGTCTCTGCCCAATCGGAATAGGCAAGACAAAGGGTGGGACGGGAAACAGAGAGGAAGTGGGTTTCCTACGGTGCCACAGCATTGCATGCTGGGTCATGAAGTCTCTGCAGGTTGTGCTTCTCTATTAACTATGAGGGCACCTGCAATCAGACATGTTGTGGTCTGGTGGTTAGAGCACTGCACTGGGAGATGGGAGTCACTTGTCTCCTAGCCCAGGTCCTTGACCACCAGCCCACACTGCCTTCTGGATGGCAGGGGCCCTCTTGTTTACACCAGAGGGGCACCCTGCAGAGATTCCAGGTCCCAACACGCTCTGAGCAAAACAAGTTGGAGCATTGCCCCGGGACTTGTTGTTTCCGCACACCCTGGTCTGTTAAGAGGAGGGTGCTCCATGGGCCAGGCCCCACTTTGCCCACCCTGGTTGAAAGACAGCCTTATGGGGGTGGGACAGGGAGCGGAAGGAACCAGCCCACCTGCATCAGGGTAGCTAGGGTGGCGCTAGCCCCCAGCCACAGGCAGAGGGTCTGGAGCCCAGTTCTGAGAGCAGCTAGAATCCCTGTGCAATCTCGTCTTCCCACCTGCACAGCGAAGTAAGGACTCAGCTGAGACAGGGACTAAATGAGGTCACCAGGGTTTGTCTATTGCTGCTCAGCGGTGCCGGACCATTGTGCCCATCAGATGGTGGTTGGGTTCCTGGGAAATGACTGGTGGGGCCAATTAAGTTCCTGGTGGCTGGGTGCCCACTCTGTCTGCTTCTGCCCTGCCTGGTGGGGATCCTCTGCCCTGGGCTCTCCCCTGTCACAGGGAAACTGCTCCTGGCCCAGGTTGTTAGGAAACACTTAAATGAAGATGAAGTGATATGCCCGGGGGCTCACAGGGAATCTGTGGCAGAGCTGGGAGTTGTGCCCAGGTCTCTTGGAGCATCACCAAGACAGGAGATTGTCTTAGAATGATCCATGCTGGGGTCTCTCTTTGCCTCCTGGTTCCTGCACTCGGGACACGTTTTCCAGCTTCTCTCAGCAACCCCCAGGGCTAGAAACTCTTGGATGTACCTGAAAGCCCAGATTCTCAAACTGTGAGGCCAGGAGTTGGGGCTCTATGAAAACCACCAAAGATCCTGAGCCTCACCCTAAAATCATGGGGGTTGGCAGCACTGCTCTGGAGGCCCTGGTCAACGCCCTTCCCAATAAGGCCTCTTCTTCTGTCCAGCCACAGCGGGGAGAAATGGGTTTTGAGAAGGGCTGGACAGCAGCAGCAGGCTCCCCTCCCTAGGGCTGGGCTGAAAGGAGACCCAATGCTGGGGTGGGTGGGGAAGTATCTAGTCAGCAAGCCCTTCTTCATGACATGCTCCCAGCCAGCACTTAGATACCAGGCCCTGTGCAGTACCATGGCAGCATGCTGGCTAGGAGCTGCAGTGGTCTGTGCCGAGCAGCCCCAATAAAGAACCCCTTTAATACACTCACCATCTTTCCTCTGTTGAGAGGGACAATATAGCACCATCCTGCTGCAGCTCTGGGCGGGCCAGTCCCTGGCCAGCTACTGGAGAGCTGTCATACCCACAAGGGGCTGCATGCGAAGTCTTGCCCTCTCCCCCTCGGCCATGCCCCTGTTCGCATGACGTGTGGTGTGTGGCATGAAGGCTCCATGCCCCTGGAGGATCCCTCTCATGCTGGTGTGCTCCTCCCAGGGCGGGCCAAGCTGGCTTTACCCAGTGACACTGTGTCCTTATGGGACTTGGGTGGTATCCCTTTAAATAGCCTGTGAACCCTCTAGTGGTGCTCACTGTGGTCTCTGCTTTCAGCCATGTGTACGTGGAGCTGGGCTCTCAGGGTGGTGTTAGCGCTCATGAGCTTTCTGCATCATCACTGCCCCAAAGCTGTGTTGGTGCAGAGCTGAGGCTGACGGACAGTGGCTCCTGCCTTGCCAGGACACCGAGTGCCCATGAACCTAACCCTCTGCAAAGTGGAGACACAGAGTTCGGGGGCACACCAGCCCCCGCCCATCACCTTAACTCTCCCCCGTGGAGGTGGCAAGAGCCCCTGGGGATATGCTGCTACCTGCTGGCTGCGTGAGTTCTGAAAGGGTGAAAGGCCCCGCCTGCTGGCAGGGGGGGTGGTCCCCATGGGCTTGGCTCAGCCTTGCCAAGGATTTAGAAGAAATCCTGGTTGGTCCCTTGCTCTCACCCCCCGGCCCAGCCCCACTGCTCTGGTAGGGCCCTGCAGATTCCCCCAGCCATACTGTTCCATTGAGGGGCCATGCCTCTCCAGCTGAGTGCAGTGCGACAGCTCCTGCCACGAGCCATCAGAGCTGCTCCTGCCCCCACTGGCCAGGGGTCTCCCACCCCGGCCTTCGCAGCCTCTGTTGGGCCTAGCAGGAAGATCAGAGAGCTCTCTGCCCCGCGGCCTGAGTCTCAGTGTTGTCAGAACTTGCCCTCCTGTAGGCTGGCGCCCAGAGAGAGCAGCCGGCAACATTCCTAGCACGCAAAGAGCCACAAGCAGAACCCACAGCAGATTGCAGGCTGCCAGCCCAGCTCTGATTGTGGCTGTAAACCTGGCTTCACGGCGCAGGGCTGCTGCGGGGAGGCAGGAGGGCCCCCAGGAAACCGAGGGGCTGGTAGCTTAGCCTGGGAGAAAGAGGAGGAGCCCAGTAATGCCACCAGTGCCTGGGTGTGTACCAGCTCTGGAGCTATCACTGTTCTACCCACAGGCCTCGGCGTCTCACAGCTCATGGCTGGTGTTTGCTCCACCGCAGGTGGTCAGTGGTGTTCCCCTGCCCTAGCCAAGCGTTGTGTTCTCGTCCCAGAGGAGAAATTACTTAGGGAAACCGAGTAGCGGCCCTGGGCCACCGTTAGTGCTGGTGGAGGGAGGTCAGGTGCCATTCATAAAGCTCAGCTCCCCGCACGGCAGAGAGGGCACATAGGCAGGGGCTTTATTAGCTGCTGTCATCTTGGGGGCGTTGATGCCCAGATCCTCCCAGGTGGGGAGCCGTGGGGAGTGAGCGCAACCCCCAAGTCAAAGCCATAATTACTTGGGTCTTTTTAGCTGGAAAACTGATATTTTGGCAACTTCGGAAGCTACTAATTGGCTGTGTGAAGTTAACACTGCTCCAGGCTCGCTAGCTCAGGGGCGTTGTGGGTGGGGAGTGGAAAGAGCTACTCCAGTCCCAGCCTTGTCCAGGAAGGAGGGCTGGAGGGAATGGCACCGTCTATGCCAATCTGAGCTTCTGCCAGTAGGAGGTGCTGTGGGAAAGCCAGCTGATGGGGGCTCGCAGCTGCTCCAGCCTCTGTCTATAGGGAACGGCCAAGCAATTGTTGCCGGCACCCAGTGTCGAGAGGCTGAACAACAGCTTGAGTTGGTTCGTTACCCGGTGTGCTACACCCAATAATCACAACGTGGTGGAGAAGCAGAAAAGTTTATTTGCAGCTGCAAAAAGGTACAGGGAGAATAAAATCTCAAATCCTGCACCCAGAGCAGGAAGTTACACAGGCTTTTATACATCCTTTTTCCCAGCATACTTATCCAATAGCAAGCTGCCCCAAGTATCCATATAGCCAGCCAATCCAGTTCCCAGCTAGTTCCCTGATTCTCTGTATCATTTGTTAAACTATACATAAAGCTGTTTTATTCAGCATTGTTCTTCCATATCTGCCCTGTTTGGCCTTGCTTAGTTTCAGGCAGTCTGACTCCGCAGCATATTGTTGCAGATCCTCAGCATAACTGCTGTGTGTGCCTCCAGGCCGGGGGGGCCAAGGACACTTGGGCCTAGTACGCAGAGCTGCTGCGAGTGCCTCCAGGCGGGAGAGGGGGGCCAAGGACACCTGGGCCTAGTGCGAGGGGGCTTCATCGACACTCGTGGTCTTCCATCCCCTCGAGTTACCTAGTGGCCATGCCCCAGTGTCCCCAACACAATGCTGGACTTAAGTCCCAGGCTTCCCCCCGCAGAGGTTGATCTATGGCCCAGCTCTGTGGTATTCACAGCTGTCACTTCCAATAGCAGGAGCATGGGTTGTGGGCAGCACCCACAGCTACCCTGCTGCCAGCCTCTCCCAGAAGCTCACGGCGTAGCAACACAGCCCTGGCTTTGCTCTTGGGCCAATATGATCAGGTGACAGTCTCACCTGGGGCATGAGCCAGAGATGAGACAACACTTTCAGTCCAGCTCCACGGGCCTTGCCGGGACCACATTCTGGTCACCTGTTGGCATGCTATAACACAGGGTGCCAGGCGCGCGAAGAGAAAAGGTACCTGACGCTGTAAGGCCACGGATTTCTCCCCTACCCATCTGGCCTGGAGGCTGCTGACGGGGTTCTGAGAGCCAACGAGGCAGGTTAGGGGCAGGGGCCAGAGGAGTGAAGTGGCAGCAGTCTTGGACCCAGGAGCGGTGTGGAACCCAGTGTTTGGGTCTGGGTGAGCTGCAGGGGTCTGGCCACTAGGGGGGGACATGGAGCTGCACGCCACTAGTGCAGGATGTGCCATGGGAGCTGTCCCCAGGGGTGATGCCGTGGGCCTTCGGGGTGCAGTGGCTATGAAGGGAGCCCTTTGGTGGGTGCAGTTATGTTGGGTGTTTGGGTGACTGGCGGTTGCGGGTGAGTTGGGTGGTTGGGTGACTGGCAGGTGTGGGTGTGTCAGGTGGACGGGTGACCGGTGGGTTTGGGCAAGTCAGGTGATTGGGTAACTGGCAGGTGTGGGCGAGTCGGGTGGTTGGGTGACTGGGCATGTTGGGTAGTAGGGTGATAGGTGGGTGTGGGCCTGTTGGGGTAGGTGGCTTGTGGGCCTGTTGTTTGGGCATTCTTTGCCATGGAAGGAATATTGGTCCTTGTCTAGATTCCCGGTTGGGCCTGTAGTTTCAGCTGGCTGCGGGATTTCAAACTGCTGTGTGCTGTTACTGTGTGCCATTAAAAGGCTGGCATACTCTGCCCCAGAGGTGGCTGCATTTCAGCAGAGGGGACTGGGATTGTTTACCAATATTACCATATTGTCAGGACTCTTACTGCAGCACTGGGGCTGGAATACCCCAGCCCTGTAGCATTGCTGCGGCTGGGTGCTCCTGCACTCTGCTAAACTGGGCAATCTCCATAGTCCAGGTGCAGTGGCCACTGTCCCTGGGGAGGAGTGGCTGCGTGTGCCCCCTGCTGGTTGGGCTGGGTGTTACAGGGGAAAGCAGGAGGAGGCTATTGCGGCCTGCACAGTCGCGGTCTAACGAATGATGGGTTCCAACACCCTTTTCCAGCCTCTCACTCAATAGGCTGGCCAACCCTTCCCTCCAGGTCTGTGGAACCAGCCTGGCCCGTCTACATACAGCCAGCCTCTCGCCCAGGTGTTCTTACCCTGGCCTCACCACTCAACATCGGCTCTCCAGAGAGTGTCCCAGGGCTGTGGGGCTGGCTGGGTTCGGCTCCCCACTCTGGGCCTTGCAGCCTGGTGCGCGGGGTCACAAGGCTGCTCAGGTTTGGCCTGGCCGCCACTCCATCCTGGTGGTGGGGAGGGCCATCTGGGCCAAGTGTGAGGGAGTGCCACTGCCACCCCTTCGCCAGCTTGCAACGCCGCCCACGGCTGAGCCAAAATTTAGCGGTGCTGCGGCCTTGGAGCTTGCACGCCCAGAGCGGGGAGCCGAGCTATGCCAGCTCCATGGGCTGGGCCAGGAGGGAGCGGTTGGTGTCATGTTCCCCAGTATGTATCGGCCCTTTGGTGTTCCCCCTGCCCTGCAGCTTGGTGACACCCCATCTTCCATATGCGCTGTCCTGTCCCCCCAGCCTGGGCACCCCCATGTTCCCCCCGCTGCACAGCCAGGCTCCTCCCCCACTGCACCCCAGCCTCTTCAGCCCCCCAACTCCTCCCAGCCCCTCACTTTTCCCCCAGGACTTAAACTGCCCCCAACCCAGGAGCCATGTGTGGGAGGTTCTGCTTTTTGGGGAACAATCAGCTTGCCACCCCTCTGCCCCCAGATCCTTCCCCCAGTCCCTCACCGTACCCCTATATCCCTCCGCCCCCCAGTTCCTTCCCCAGCCTTCCCAGAACCCTTAATTCCTTCCTCACTGCACCCCTCAATCTCTCCACTCCACTTCCAGGCCCTCAAATCCCCCCTAGCCCTTATCCTCTGCCCTCCATGAGCTGGGGGGCTGTTTGTTTTGGGGTGTCTTGACTTGCCTCTCTCTTCAGTTGCAGATGTGTGGGGTGGTCCCCCTGTTCATATCTGGCCAGAGCATCTAGAATCTTTCCTCCGAGCCCCCTTGGATGGACCTCTGGTGTGCATCGGGTCTGGGGGCATCTCGGGGTGGGGGGTGTCTCTGGGGCATGACAAGCCATCCAGGTTTGCAGATAGGCTGAGAACCGCTGCCCTAGCTGCTGTCACACCCTCGTGTGGACTGGCCAGTGCAGGGCCCCTGACCCCTGCCGCCTGGGCCATGCCATGTGTCACACTCACTCCGTGGGGACGAGGAAGGTTAAATACTCCAGAGGAAAGGTTCCCCTGCCTCCCAGTTGCCCAAGGTACAAGCCCAGCGCCCTGCAAGGGGCTGGGCACTTGTCCTGCTGCACCCGCTTTGCCCTGTGTGTGTTCACCGGGCACAGTGGGGCGGCATGGGCCTATGTTCCTGCCATGTGAAAGCGAGCCCTCTCTCCCCCGGGCATGGGAGTGAAGCAGGATTCGTTCCTGGCTTGCGACGCAGGAGGGTGAAGGCAGGATCCCAGGTGCGAGGGGTGCCAGTGGTTCTGCCTGGGGGCCGAGGCACCTATGCCATGTCCCCGGTCTCTCCTCTCTGTCTGCAATACCTGCGTTTGCCGTGCAGGGCCGGCAGCGTTTGGAGCAGCACCCGAGCCCCTGCTGCACAGCGCTGACGTAACCACGGTGCTGGCTGCCTTTTAGAGGCCAGGGACTCGGTTGCCTGGAAACAGCAGAAGATACTCTCCAGCCCGGATCTCAGCCCTGACGTCAAGGCCTGACGCTGCCTGGATGCCTGGCTCGCTCTTTCCAGGCCGCCTGGTGTCATGGAGGGGAGAGGCCTAGCCTGACAGAGGAGTGCCCGGGAACCACAAAGCAAATGGTGAGCGGGGTGTGGCAGAGGGACGGGCAGGCAAGCAGGAGCCCCAGCCCAGCGCAGCCACGGCCACCGGGCTGCTGCTACGGGGGAAAGCCCAGGGGTGCGGGCGTGGGGCGTGGGAAAGCAGCATGGAGGGAAACAAGGGGCGAATGTGGGGAGGGGGTCAACCCAAGGCTCATGATGCTCTGGCTCCCCCAGCCTCCCAGCGCGGAGAGATGGCGCTGAGGTGGGGGAGTGGGGGGGGCACAGTCAGGGGTGGTGTGGACAAGTGAGGCTGTTGGGGTCCAGAGCACGAGATCAGGGGTTCCCAGAGAGTGGCTAGCTTGGCAAAGGATAGCAGGCCGGCTGCACACCAGTCACACAGATGGGCATGGCTTGCCATTTGGGGTGTGGCTTCTTTGTACTCGCTCCCTCTCGTTCCTCCCTCCCTCCTCCCTCATGGCCTCTTCCATCCTGTCTTTTCTTGCCTATCTCTTTATCTTTCTGACTGTTTTCCATCTTTCTTGTTTTCGTTGCTCAGTGGCCAAAGCAGGTCCATCTCACTCCTCCCTTGCCACCTGTTCTCTGTCCCCCACTCTGTTTTCCTTTCCCCTTTTTGTCCTTCCTTCTTTTCTCCTAAACTGACTGTTATCTCTGTTTCAGAGTAACAGCCGTGTTAGTCTGTATTCGCAAAAAGAAAAGGAGTACTTGTGGCATCTTAGAGACTAACCAATTTATTTGAGCATGAGCTTTCGTGAGCTTTGGGAATCTGGCTCTTGGAATTTCTCCCTAGAGAAACTGGGCTTAGACCTGGCTCCTAACCACAGGGCCTCTAGCAGTCGCCATGGGAAGAAGAGTACCCCAATGTAGGGAGGGACTGGTGGGTTTGCAAATGTCCCAGAGCACTTGGACGGGGGCTCCTAGCTCTGAAGATATGAAGGGCCCGATTCTGCTCTGCACTACTCCCAAGCCTGTTTTCCCCCTCTCTAAATACAATTGGTCTGTTCTGTGTTTGTACGGGACCTAGCATGATGCTTCATGCCTAGAGCTCTAGGGGCTTCGGGAAATAATAATAAAATAATTGGCATGGCTTTTTTCTGCTTCCCTGGTCCATCACTGTATTGTTAATTAATAACACATTTCTAATAAGTAGCATCTAAAGATGGCAGCTGAGAGCAGGGCCCCATTGTGCTTGGCACTGAAGTACAGAGAGTAAGAGGTGGTCCCAGCCATGGAGAGTGTACAATCTCTGTCAACAGGGTAGACACAAGGTGGGGGAGGGTGTCATTGTTGTATGTACTTGAGAGGGAAAACAAAGCAGCCATTTTTTTAAAGGAGACTCGCACAAGCAGTGTGGCTTGTGTCATTTTTGGCTCCTATGTGGTGCATCCACATGGCCCCAAAGTTCATTTTATTCTTTTACACTTTTTCGCTGCTTGGTTTTGCTATTTTCAAAGCTTTGTCTATGGATAACAAAGAATAAGTGGGTACAGTGAAAGATATTACCTCACCCATCTTGTCTCTCATATAGCTTAACAAAGAGAAAGTTAAAAGGTGGCTTGATTACAGCCTATATGGGGAACAAATATTTAATAATGGGCTCTTTGGTCTAGCAGAGGAAGGTCTAACACGATCCAATGGCTGGAAGTTGAGGCAAGACAAATTCAGACTGGCAATAAAGGGTAAATTTGTAACAGTGAGGGGAATTAACCACTGGGGGTCGTGATGGATTCTAGGAATTAAGGGTCGTAGTGGATTCTAGGCATTATTTTGGGGGCAGTTCTCTGGCCTGTGCTATACGGGAGGTCAGACTGGCTGATCACAGTGGTCCCTTCTGGGCTTGGAATCTTTGACTGGCAGGTGACATTACAGACACCTGGCAACATTTTCAAATGCACCTAGGCGACTTAGGAGCCTCAGTTCCATTGATTTGAATGGGGTGTAGGTTCTCAGGTGACACAGATGCTTTAAAAATGTTGCTCCTGCCCCCAATTAATGGAGAGGGGAAGTTAATTTAATGCCAATAGTTTGCTGAGCACTCGCTGGTGGTGTGTGGAGAGCTGGCTGGTCCCACGATGCTGGTTCCTCCTTGCTACTTCCAGCAGATAAATTGCATCAAAAGAAGCTAAAAATATATTGAATGCTTCCCTAATGTCATTCTTCCATGTTTGTGAATGTTGTAGCTGCCAGGGGCCTGGGAGCTGGGCTGGGCTGTGGGGAGTGTCTGTGTGATAGTCTCATGGGGGATAATGAGGGATGAGCACAGTGGAAGAACTAGAATGGAACAGTATTAGCATTTGGCCCACAGTGGGAAAACTGGAGAGAACCTCTGGTTTCAAATGCTGGGTCTTTTGTTAACTCTCAATTCACTCAAACACCTGACAAACTGGTGGGAGAAAAGCTCTTTTGTTAAAGGTCCAGCAGTCCCATCTAGCTAAGGGCTGAGTGAGTTCCCAGTCCCCATCTCTGGCTCCACACAGAGGGACCTCCTGCCCTATAGGGAAAATACGGCAGGCCATTCCTGAGACCCTCTCTCTCTCCTTATGGAAAACAAGCCACAATTCCGGCCGCCTGTATCCACTGAGAAGGGTCAGGAAAGGGCACAGGCCCCTTGGTAACTGATCTGGTCTGGACAAGTGTGTGGAGGGGAAGTGCTATCACCGGTTGGCCAGTGGGACCAGGTCAGAGCTGTGCCCAGTGGGCAGGGCACCGGAGGGGAACTCAGCAGACCTGCATTCAGTTTCCTGTTCAGCCACAAGTGACACTGGGCAAGCCTCTTCCTCTCCCCAATCCTGGGGTTTGCTAGAAGCTGGGGATATATCAGTTGGAAGTGATAGAGGAGGAAAAATACTTGGGTTATTGTTTCAGAGTAGCAGCCATGTTAGTCTGTATCCGCAAAAAGAACAGGAGTACTTGTGGCACCTTAGGGACTAACAAATTTATTTGAGCATAAGCTTTCGTGGGCTAAAACCCACTTCATCGGATGCACTGGTTGATCACAGGATGACTGTGAGCTGTCAATGTGATGCAGCCGTGAAAAAGGCTAATGCAGTCCTAGGACGCATCAGGCAAGGTATTTCCAGTAGAGACAGGGAAGTGTTAGTACTGTATTGTTATACAAGGCACTGGTGAGACCTCATCTGGAATACTGTGTGCAATTCTGGTCTCTCAGGCTTAGGGAAGATGAATTCAAACTGGAACAGGTGCAGAGAAGGGCTACTAGGATGTTGTGAGGAATGGAAAACTTACCTTAGGAGAGGAGACTCAAAGAGCTTGGCTTGTTTAGCCTGACCAAATGAAGGCTGAGGGGAGATAGGATTGCTCCCTATAAATACATCAGAGGATAAATACCAGGGAGGGAGGAGTTATTTAAGTTAAATGCCAGTGCTGACACAAGAACAAATGGCTATAAACTGGCCAGCAACAAGTTTAGGCTTGAAATTAGATGAAGGTTTCTAACTCTCAGAGGAGTGAAGTTCTGGAACAGCCTGCCAAGGGGAGCAATGGGGGCAAAAAACCTAACTGGCTTCAAGACTGAGCTTGATAAGTTTATGGAGGGGCTGGTATGATGGGACTGCCTACAATGGCATGTGGCCCATTGGTGGCTGCTAGCAGCAAATATCCCCAATGGCTGGTGATGGGACACTAGATGGGCAGGGCTCTGAGTTACTAAAGTCTGGCTGGTGGGTCTTGACCACATGCTCAGGCTTCAGCTGATCACCATGTTTGGGGTCAGGAAGGAATTTCCCCCCAGTCAGATTGGCTGAGACCCGGGAGTTTTTTTTGCCTTCCTCTGCAGCATGGGTCACTTGCAGGTTTATACTAGTGTAAATGGTGGATTCTCTTTAACTTGGAGTCTTTATATCATGATTTGAGGACTTCAGTAACTCAGCCAGAGGTTAGAGGTCTGTCACAGGAGTGAGTGGGTGAGATGCTGGGGCCTGTGTTGTGCAGGAGGTCAGACTAGATGATCATTCATGATGGTTCTTTTTGACCTTAGAGTCTGTTAGTTTATGAACTGTAACTTGGCGGTAATAGCCCCTCCTCCAAGGGGCTGATGTGAGACCCCATGAATGGCTCTGAGGTGCTCAGATGCTCTGGAGATGAAGGCCATACCAGACACTTTGGTCCCCTCTGCCCTGGCCTGGCAAACTGACCCTTCTGCTCTGAGCTGGGTGTGAGTGAGGTGGCCGTGGCCCAAGGCTCTGGCTGTGGCTTATAAACACTAACAGCCTCTTCTCACAGGACATCAAAGGCCAGTACTGGACTGACGATGATTCGGATGGAGACAATGAGTCAGAAGAATTCCTCTATGGAGTCCAGGTAAGGAGCTGGGTGATCGGCTGGCTGCCCCTGGGGGCCACGGTGTGGTGCTGAAACTGGCGTGGCGGTGTTCGAGGCCCTCTGCTGTGTGCCAGGGCAGCGTATCCAGTGGGATTGGCATGGGGAACTTGTTCTGATTGCAGTGGAGGTCAGTGTCTGGAGCTGTGACAGTCTCACTGCATGGCTGGGAGGCAGGTGTGGCGATGCCCCTCAGTCCTCCCCCGCAGCTCCCACTGCCAGGAAATCCTGGGCCTCTGCCAGTGCATCTGAAGCCTGAGCTAAACCCTGGCCCCTGCCCCAGCCCCCAGCTTTGTCAGTGCACCTCAGTCCTGACCTGCAGCCCCCACTGCTATATGCCTAGCTGGGGCCCAGTGCACTGATGCTGGCTGTAGCCCCTGTCTGAACTCCCTCCCCTCCTCGCTCCTGCGGTGTGTTGCAGGGGACCTGCGCGGCGGATCTGTATCGACACCCGCAGCTGGATGCTGACATTGAGGCGGTGAAGGAGATCTACAGTGAGAACTCTGTGTCTGTCAGGTGCGTAGGGCAGACGGGACTCAGCCCCGGGCAGCAGCTTCCTCCTGGTTGCCCCATGGGGGCTGCACTGACTGAGCCGCTCTCCTCCCTGCACTGGTGAGCGGAGATCACAGCTTGTCCATTGAGGGCAGCACATTCCCTGCATCTCCTCATTGGGATGCCAGGATGGGGAATACCCAGAGCCCCTGCTTATGCGTCAGAGATGGGGAGAGGAAGAGGATTCACACTGGGACAAGAATCTGAGCTGCTAGGATGGGGAGGTGCAGAAAACCCACCTAAAGTGCTGATTGGCGCTGGGATCTGCACCCCAGGCTTATGTGGGAGCTTGTCGCAAAGGGCGGAGATGGTGCCAGCTTTGCTGTGAACCATGCCCTCTTGGTGAGGGTATGAATGGCCCAATCAGAAGTAGAGACAGGTCCAGGCTGCATTTGGATGCGGGGTTGGTCTGGACCTCTCTCTAGTCAGAGGGAAAAGAGTCACAGCCATGAACAGTCTTCAGATATGTTGAAGGTTATAAAGAGGAGGGTGATCAGTTGTTCTTCATGTCCGTTCAAGGTAAGACAAGAAGAAATGGGCTTAATCTGCAGCGAGATATAGGTTAGATATTAGGAAGAGCTTTCTAAGGGTAGTTAAGTGCTGGAGCTTTGTAAGACCAGGCTGGAGAAACCCGTCAGGGATGGTCGAGGTTTGCTTGAACTGAATTTCACTCCCAGGGCAGTGATTCTCAGAGCCATCTCCCTGAATCCTGTCCCTGGCTGTGCAGTGGGGCTGAATCAGCCAGCACCCTCTGGTGCCATGGGCCTGCGTGGGGAGGAGCTGGTCCTGAGAACAGAGTGTAGCCCCCTCCCTGAGAGGGGCAAGCACGTCTGGGGAGATGGGAAAGCTGCTGAGCGGGGCCCCCCCGACTCGCCTCCTGCCTAAATACAGGGAAAGATGCAGGGGCTCTTGCTCCCCTGCTCTGAGCAGCAGGAGCCGGGAAGTCTGGAAAAGGGGAGGAGGGAGGGACTAGACTTGGGAGGCATTGTGGTGGCCTGGGGGAGCCTGCTATTCTTCCCCTGGTGAAGCAGAACAGCAGTTAGCTACGGAAGGCAGGGCCATTTACCCGGGGAGAGGACCAGACGCTTCTCAAATGCATCTAACCCAGGGGCTGGGCTCTCAGAGCCGAGCAGGGGGATCCGTCAGGACTGTGATTTAGTTGGGGCTTGGTCCTGCTTTGAGGAGGGGGTTGGACTAGATGACCCCCTGAGGTCCCTTCCAACCCGGATATTCTATGATTCTATGATATGTGTGGCTGGGCCAGAGGCCCCCGATTCTGCGAGATTTTCTTCCAGACTTGCTAGAGTATACATGGCGTGTCTCCCCTGTGGGGGGAGGGGGCAGAGGCGATGAAAGCTGTGTGCCCCGGGGAACGGCCGTTACAAAGAGCCAGTCCTGTCTCTGCCTAGAACCTTCCCACACCTTTTGCTGGCCTAAGTGCTGCATGGCGCAAGTGGGGCCCGGCTCTGTGCTGGGGTGTTGGGGAGGCAGGCGTTACGCCTGACCCAGGCTGGGGAGTCTAGCCGAGTGTGACTGATGTGCTGGGGGCCTGGGCGAACGCAGAGGCCCAGGAGCGCCAACGGTCATCGATCCCCTCGGGTTCACTCCCCTGCCCCTGGGAATTGGCTGGGTGGCTTTGGGGAGCATGGGGCACCAGGCCCTGATTGCGTGAAGCCCCTTGACCGGGCCAGTAAGGAAGGGAGGTGCTTTGGTCCCCCTGCAGGCATGACCAAGGCAAGGCAAGCTCTGGTCCTGTGGCTGTCCCTAGCCCCTTGTCTGAGACCTGGAAACCTCCAAGGGGTCTGGGTCCTTCAGGAACAGGCATCTCTGCTGGACTAGGATTTCATGAGGAGGGCCGGGCCTCAGCCAGGACGTTTGGGGCCAGCACAGATCTGAGTTTGGGGTGCCTGGGTGAGGGTTGTGGTTTTTCCCAATATAGAGATTGGAGGTGGGCCTGCACTGAGACACCTGGGCTTTCTTCGGGTGTGGCTGTGGAGTTTGCACCCTGCCCCCATCTCTAATAGAGACAGGAACTTGTGCCATCTGGATCCAGATCTAGGAGCTTGGCAGGGGGAGGGGGGTTTTGGACCCACCATTCCAGTTCTCCTCCATCCTGAGTGAACGTGTTTGCCTCTGGTGGGAGAGGTTGAGGCTCTTGGCTCCCGTATCAGTCTAGCCTGGAGAGCCCCTGGCCCAGGAACATGCCCCTGCCCATGGGAGCTGTCTGGAGCAGGAGCTGCCTTTTCCTGACGTGTCTGTAGCGCAAGATGGCTCTGATCCCTGAGCGGGGCTCCTAGGTCCTACTGCCATGCAAATAACACCAGCAATCCAGGATGGGATTGTGTCCCATGGGAGCATGGCCAGGATCAGCCAACGGGGGCCTGGCCAGCTGTGCCCGAGAGGGTTGTGGGGGGTTGTGGGCCAGCAGGCAGTCTATGGAGGTGAGTAACTGGTTGCTCGCATCAGGGCTCAGTGGAAGGGCTTTGTGATCATTATTAATTATTGGGAGCACCTAGCGGCCCAGGCCTGGCAGAGAGCCCCAGGGTGCTAGGTGCTGTACAGAGAGAACCAATGGACAGACTCTTCCCCAAAGAGCTATGACTTGTGATTTCCTGCTGCATGGGCCAGGCTGGGCCTCGGTGCGGAGTGCAGATGTTTGCTGCTCATCTCAGTGAGAGATCATTGCATCATTTTCCCACATACCAAACGTGGTGTGAGTGTTCTGTGGGGGGGCTGCAGGGCCTGTTTGCCATGGTGGGGCTGTGGGAGGGTGTGTGCCGTGGGGGGCAGTAGGGCATGTGCGCCATGGGGGGGCTGTGGGGTGTGTGCTGTGGTGGGACTGTGGAGTATGTGTACTGTAGGGGGGCTGTGGTGGGTGTCTGTGCTATTGGGGGGTTGTTGGGGGGGGGGGAGTTGTGCCATGAGGGGCTGTGGTGTGTGTGTGTGCTGTAGGGGTCCTGTGGTGGGTGTCTGTGCCATGGGGGAGCTGTGGGGTGTTTTTGGTATGCCTGTGAACACCCACATTTGTACAACTGGTTTATAAATCCCCTGCCAGGAGAGGCGGGCTCTCGATGCTCCTGGGCGCTGGCTGGTGGATCTGCCCCAAGGAAACGCTGATCCCAACAGAGCTGAGTGTGTGGCTCTGGCCCAGCCCCTAATCTTGCCGTGTCTCTTTGCAGAGAATATGGGACCATTGATGACGTGGACATCGACCTCCACGTCAATATCAGCTTCCTGGATGTAAGTGGTGCTGGGGCTCTCCGCGGGCGGTTACATGTGCTCCCGCGGCTCGTTCTCAGTAGTTGGACGGTCCCATGCACGACCCTCCCGTGTGGGTAGGAGCTGGCAGTCAGACCCGCTGCCGCCGGACGGACAGCTCCCTCTCGGGTCCCAAGAGGGTCTCGCATTCCCCCGTGGCCGCAGAGATCTGATAAAGCTCTACCTGTCCCTGTACAAACCTGCCCGCTGGTCAGGATGAAAGTGCCCCGTCTCCAGAGGATTTGTGTTTGCAAAAAGCTTGGAAAATACAAACACGCTCGGTCTTAGATCATTAGAGTTCCTGGGCTGAATCCAGCTGTGCCTACTCAGCGTTTGCTCCTGCTTTACTCGGTGGGTGTAGATGTCCGTTCCCTGTGGACACTCTTGGCTCAGGGTCACAGCGCAGGCAGAGGTAGATAATGGGCAGTTAGTGGCAGGTTTTGCGAGTTACCCGGAGGTTTGGGGGCGCGTAGAAGTGGGATCCCAGAGGTGGGGGTGGGGACGCTTTGAGGTCTGACATAGCTCAGTGCAGAAGGGCTGCTGGGGAGCGCTCAGCCATAGCAGCAGGGAGACGTGGGAGCTCTCCTGCCAGAGAAGCCAAACCATCGCCCTGGAGCAATGACAGGAACAGTCGCAGGCCCCTGGCAGTGGCCACCAGTACTGTGGCCAGATACCGGGCGCACGCCGATGCTGCTGCTGAGTGATCGTGCTGATGGGCTATGAGTGCTCAGCCCTTCCCAGGATCAGGCCCTCCTTAGGCTGCCCTCCAGTAAGGAGTGGGAGCCCTCAGCTCTCGCTGCCCTTCCCCAGCTCTGCTCTCTCTGCAGGAGGAGGTGTCGACGGCCTGGAAGGTACTACGGACCGAACCCATTGTCCTGAGGCTGCGGTTCTCCCTCTCCCAGTACCTGGATGGACCCGGTGAGTGCCAGCCTACACTGGGGGGACAGAGAGAGCGACAGTAGGGCAGCACCACACCTTGGCCTCAGCAATTCATCTGCTGCCCAGGATTCTATCCCCTGCCCAGCCCACAAGCAGAGGGCAAGCTAGGGCAGAGGGTGATTGTTCGGACACCCCCTCATCCCTGCTCTGTAGGGAAAAGCATGGAGCATGCTGAGTCAGACTGGCTCAGGGAAAGGGAGCCTTGCATCATGTGCTGAATAGTCATGGCAACATGAACAGCCACAAATAGCCTGTCCAGCATCCCGGCCAAAGAAATGGGTATTCTGGAGGCAGTGTGGGCTAGTGACTAGAGCACTGGACTGGGCCTTGGGAGACCTGGGCTCTATTCCGAGCTCTGGCCTGCTGGGTGACCTTGGACAGGTCACGTCCTCGCTCTGTGCATCAGTTTCCCCATCTTGTAAAACAGGGATAATGAGGCTGCCCTCCGTTGTAATGTGCTTTGCGATTGACTGAGGAAAGATGCTCTGTAAGAGCTCAGTTTTATTATCACTACACTGCAGAATCCACTGGGAATAATTAACCACGTGATCTGTGGGCCACAATTATCCCTGGCACAATTCTGCAGGCTCCAGGGGTAGCTTGGTCCATCTGTGGTGGGGGTGGCCTTTGCAAACCTCCCTGGACTATGGCATTCCCAGTGGCTATTGGGACTCTGTGGAGAGGCACCTGGACCCATTGCATGGATATCGACCCAATCCCCTGGTTTGCAATGACCATCCAGGGCTTCAGGACTTCCCTGTTCCCAGGCTCTCCAAGGGGATGATGGGAAACAGCCCCCATGGTACCTGCCAGCCCTTCTCCCTGGCCTGGGAGTCGCAGGGGTTGGATTCCCTAGGGGTGGAGGTGTCTGTGCTTCCACTCCTCCAAGTCCCCTGGAAATTGTGCAGTGCTTCCGAGGCGTTGCGGGGGTTCTCGACCTGGAAATTGCCCTCATGTGGAGCAGCCAGTGGGTGTATCCTCCAGGATGACAGGTTGGACAGCGTCAGAGCCTTTGTGGAGGGAATCCATTCAATCTGTCTAAACTTGGGCAGCGATTTGGCTTTCCCCTCCCTATTTGCAGCACCACAGAGTGCGATCTGGCCTAGTTAACACTCAGCTACCAAGGTGTGTGGACTCCAGGAGCTCTGTAGCTCAGCGATCAGAGTGTTTGAAATCAAGGAGAGGGGTGCCTTAGCCAGTCCTTTGACTGGGAGACCACTTGGGAGGAGCCATGGGCTGCTGGTGATTCAGTGGGCAACATTCTGTTCCCTGAGTCAGCCCTGGGCTAGTTGCCTGCAGAGGTGTGGGGGGCCTCCTTGTGTTTATGGCCCGTTCTGCAAGTGCCCTACACGGCTCAGTGTGGGTGTGCATGGTCAAGCAGCTGCCATGCTCTACTCAATGGGCTGGGTGAAGGGATTCCTGTCTGTGGGTAAAGTGCCCCAGGAGGAGGGGAGCTTGGTATTGATGTCAGCTGACTCTGATCTCTCTGCAGAGCCATCGATCGAGGTTTTCCAGCCGTCTAATAAGGAGGGGTTCGGATTGGGTCTTCAGCTGAAAAAGTAAGGCCAGTGAGCTTGTCACCAGGACATACAGTCGGGGCGTCTTCCCCTAGGCCAGTGCAATGCTGGGGCCAGAAGGGCTAACACAATCTTGGGCTGTATAAACAGGGGAACCATGAGTAGGAGCAGAGAGGTTACTTTACCTCTGTATCTGGCACTGGTGTGAGTGCTGCTGGAATCCTGTGTCCAGTTCTGTGCCCACAGTTCAAGAAGGATGGTGATACATTGGAGAGGGGTCAGAGAAGAGCCACGAGAAGGATTAAATAATAGTGACAGACTCCAAGAGCTCCATCTATTTAGCTTAATAAAGAGAATGTTGAAGGGTGACTTGATGACAGGCTAAAGGACCTACACAGGAACAAATACTGGCTAAAGGCTTTTACAGTCGAGCAGAGAAAGGTGTAACAAGATCCAATGGCTGGAAGTTGAAGCCAGACAGGTACAGCCTGGAAATAAGATGTACGTTTCTAACAGTGAGGGAATGAACTATTGGAACAATTTACCCAGGGTCATGGTGGATTCTCCATCCCTGGCAATTTGTAAACCAAGACTGGCTGTTTGTCTACCAGCCCTGCTCTGGTTCACACAGGGGGTATCAGGGATGTCCCCTGGCCTGGGTTGTAAGGGAGACCCGGCAAGATGATCACAACGGTCCCTTCTGGCTTTAGGATGCTGGACTCTGTGAGTGCCTGTTAGTGCAGAAGGGGCAGCCAGGCAGGATACAGGGTTGGCAGGTTGTATTTATGTTTATTGGTCTGAATTTCTCACAGGCCTTTTTAATGCAGTGAGGAGCCCTAGCCAGGGCTGAAATGCCATGGGATCTGGACTCTTGGGCTCCCATCTCTCAATGGCTCCCTGTCAAGTTTCCTCCCCCACTCTGAACTCTAGGGTACAGATGGGGGGACCTGCATGAAAACCTCCCAAGCTTACTTTTACCAGCTTAGGTTAAAACTTTCCCAAGGTACAAATTAATTTTATCCTTTGCCCCTGGAATATCCACTGCCACCACCAAACTCTAACTGAGTTTACTGGGAAACATAGTTTGGACACGTCTTTCCCCCCACAAAATCCTCCCAACCCTTGCACCCCACTTCCTGGGAAAGGTTTGGTAAAAATCCTCACCAATTTGCATAGGTGACCACAGACCCAAACCCTTGGATCTGAGAACAATGAAAAAGCATTCAGTTTTCTTACAAGAAGACTTTTAATAGAAGTAAAGAAATCCCCTCTGTAAAATCAGGATGGTAGATACCTTACAGGGTAATTAGATTCAAAACATAGAGAATCCCTCTAGGCAAAACCTTAAGCTACAAAAAAGACACACAGACAGGAATAGTCATTCTATTCAGCACAATTCTTTTCTCAGCCATTTAAAGAAATCATAATCTAACACATACCTAGCTAGATTACTTACTAAAGTTCTAAGACTCCATTCCTGGTCTATCCCCAGCAAAAGCAGCTTACAGACAGATACAGACCCTTTGTTTCTCTCCCTCCTCCCAGCTTTTGAAAGTATCTTGTCTCCTCATTGGTCATTTTGGTCAGGTGCCAGCGAGGTTACCTTTAGCTTCTTAACCCTTTACAGGTGAGAGGATTTTTCCTCTGGCAGGAGGGATTTTAAAGGGGTTTACCCTTCCCTTTATATTTATGACACTCCCTGAGGCCAGAATGTTCCACAGGAGACAGACATGAGCACAAAGCCCAGGGCACTAGGGTTCCTTTGGATTGCTGAGGGGTTTGCTGGGCGGGAGCCATGGTGCTGTGCTGTGACCAGAGCGATTCGCCAGGGGACGGATGGCACAGGGGATTGGCAAAGGGCTGTGGTGCCATGCACCTGTCCATGCTCCAGCCCACGCTGAGTGGAGACTGTCACCATCTGGTGGAGAGCCATGCAAAGTGAGCTGGTGAGCTCCAGTCACTGCTTTAGATGAGGTCCCTGAATTAGAGGAGGTCCCTGATCCCCATCAGACCTGACCCCTAGTAATGTTCCAGGTGTGGCGTTCGTGCCCTTCCCTATAATCCGAGCGCTGGCTGGCTGGCCTCATCCGGCCTGGGAAGTCACCTCTGGCTCTTCCCCCCAGGATCCTGGGAATGTTCACATCCCAGCAATGGAAACACCTCAGCAACGATTTCCTGAAGACCCAGCAGGAGAAGCGGCACAGCTGGTTCAAGTCGAGTGGCACTATCAAGAAATTCCGAGCGGGCCTCAGCATCTTCTCTCCCATCCCCAAGTAAGGCTCCCGCTGCTGACCTGGGACTGTCTCCGGCCCAGCTCCCTCCCTGAGCACGGCTCTCTCTGAACTTTGGTCCCAGGGTCGTCCCCTACCCCCGTCAGTTCCTACTCTGCGTTTAGTCTGTCAGTGTGCGTGTGGTGGGACTCACATGCTGCCTGGCCCTCTGCCACGCCCACAGGCTGCCGGGGGAGATTTCATTTGCTGCCTCGTCAGCCCAGGAGCCTCCCTGGGCGCTGTGCCGGACAGGAGTCACTGCCATGCTCTGTGCTGCAGCCCACCTGTGCCGGGATGCTGGCTGGGCTGGTGCTGTGTCAGTGCGTTCGTTGGTGCTGTCCCTGACGGCGTCAGGCCTGCCTCTGCTCTGCTCTTTGGGATGTCCTGTGCCAGGCAGGCTGCGCCAGGGCACTAAAGGCCAGCGAACTGTGGACAATGCTCAGCCATCCCCTCCTTATTGCTGGGGGGTGGGTAGAGCTCACCAGTGGCTCCCCGGACCCCGCAGCCGGTGAGTCTTGCAAGAGGGGGAGGCACAGGCTGCCTCGGTGGCACTCCCAGCTCCTCTTGGCCCGGGAGCAAGCGACTGACACTGGGAGCATGCTCAGGCCTCCACAGGCATGCAGGGGGCACTGATCACCAGGCCCTGGGGCTGGCACCCCTTCTTGCTGCTCTCCCCCCCGAGCCAGCACTTTATGACCCCTGAGCTGTGCCGCTGGCTCTGTCTGCGCCGGACTGGCACAGGCCTCCAGACGCTGCGCTGCTCTCCCCTTGCCCATACTGCGTTACTCCCCACCCCGCCTTCTCCCCGTGCGCTGGCTGGCCCCCTGGCTGGCTCATGGCTCCCTCTGTCTCCCCAGGTCTCCCAGCTTCCCCATCATCCAGGACTCCATGCTGAAGGGCAAGCTGGGGGTGCCAGAGCTCCGCGTCAATCGCCTTATGAACCGTTCCATCTCCTGCACCATGAAGAACCCTAAGGTGGAGGTGTTTGGCTACCCCCCCAGCACCCAGGCAGGTGTCGCCCCATTCAACATCCTGGTGGGTTTCCTCTGCGTCCCCCTGCCTTGGCTCTGGGTGGGTTTTGCTCACACTGGTCTGGAGCGCGCTCCCCCTGCTAATGGTCATGCAGGTTTGCCTCCCACTCTTCCTCACTTCAGCATCTGGGGGGTTCCCCGGGGCACAGGCCGGCTCCCCCGCCATGGTCACCAGGCAGCCTGTTGAAACGAGGCCTGTTCAGAATACACTGTGCGTGGCAGCAGAGCTCCTGGCCCTGCTGGGAAGCAGCCGGGCAGCTCCAGCAGATCCTGGGGCCAACAGGGATAACAGCAACCTGGTTTGGCCTGGCACCTGCGCCGCCTGGAGCGTACCATTCCTCCATCTCTCCCGGATGGGGCTGCTCTCCTGGGGACGTGTGGCTGCACTCGGGCTGAGATAGCACGTGCTATTGCTTGCCAGCACCTCGCCGTCTGGGAGCTGGGAGCCCTCCCTTCTTGCCAGTGGAGCAGCCAGGCCCTGAGTCAGTGTCCTAATGCACCCTTTTCCTGGGGCATGTCTTCACTGGGAACTCAGCAGCAATGATATGACGGGCCCCTCAGCCTAAGCCGCCTTCTGGAGCGTGGCCCTTCTTCCCCTGGGACACAGGCGCTGGCTTTTATTTTCCCCCGGGGGATGCTCCACCCTTGCTTCGCCCCTGGCCCTGCCCCCACTCCACCCCTTTCCCCAAGGCCCTGCCCTCGCCCCACGTCTTCCTGCCCCCACTCCATCCTTTCCCCCGAGGCCCCCGCTGCTTGCTGCTCTCTGCCCTCCCCCAAGGGCCTCTGCCAGCGGCTGAACAGCTGGTTGAAGGCCCCACCAAACAGCTGATCGGTGCTGATAGTGCTGAGCACCCACTAATTTTTTTTCTGGATGCTTCAGCTCCGGAGCATCCAGAGAGTTAGTGCCTATGCGCCAGGACCTCCTCTGGCTTAGCTCCCTAGTTCCCTTGGCCCGGGAGCCACTCTCCCCTCCCTTCTGCCGAGGGTGGCGAGAAGCAGGGGCAATTAGCAGAAGAGCTCTGCCCCGGGATGGGGTCTCGGTGCACCCTGGCACAGTGCCTGCTGAACCACCCCAGGTGGATATCACCCCTTGGAAGGGTGCAGTAAGGTACTGGGGTAGATGAGGAGCAGAGCCCAACATCCTCAGCCATCTGGCATGAGATCCCATGCGGCAAAGGGGAGGGCGAGCGCAGAGCCCTCTGGGCTGCTCCCCCCTCTGCCAGCCTACACTGAGGGGCACAATGGCCCATGGGCCAGGAATGGAGGGTAACGTGGCTGGGTCGGGTTTGTGTGCCCTCTGCAGGTCGGCGGCCATTGCAAGAACATCCCCACGCTGGAATATGGATTTCTCGTCCAGGTAAACCACGGTCGCTAACTGGGGGCCCCTGAGAACTCCTCGCCTGGCCTCTCCTCCTGCTTGCCCCCCTCCAGCCTGGCCCCTTTCATAGGCGGCTGCTGCCTGCTGGGAGAGGCCCAGGTGTGCTAGGCCCTGGAGACAGGGCCTTCTTGCTCTCGACGCTTGTCTTGGCTAGGAGCAGGGTCAGGCTTAGCTACCAGGAGCCAGCTGGGCCAGCCTCACTTCATTGCCTTTCCCTTGTGTGGATGCAGGTTAATGCCTTGAGCTCCATTTCTCCACTCGACCTAAACTCAGCTGAGCTCCCAGGTGAGACCAGGCCTCAGGCTGGGTTGGAGGGCGAGGGCCCTCTCCGGTGGAGGAAAGGTCTGTTCTGGTGGAGGAATTCAACCTCCGGGGTGTCAGTCAATAGGGAAAAATCTTTGATTAACCCCCCTCCATGGGGCCAGTCCTGGCTTTGCAAGGCTACAGTCCTACTCTCATGGATGTTCCTGGCACATGGGCAGCCCACAGGCTGCTGTCTTTGGGGACAGAGCCCCATCCGCAAGGCCATAGCGTGGTCTGTTTGCACTCCTCCCCACGGTGTCTGTGATGGTGTTACCGTCACAGGACAGGATTCCCTCAGCCAATAAGGGATTCCCCTGCCAGGCCTTGTCTCACCAGGAGAAAAGAGGTGTTTGTAACACGTTAGGTAACATGACCCCAGAGCCTGGAGCGGCTCTTCCCAGTGCGCTGGGTGTGGTGGGTCAGAATCCTCAAAGGTCCCATCTCTGAACCCCTAGCGCTCCCCCCAGATCTGTGGGTTGCAGGGCAGCTCTCCACTCTGCTGTGGGCTGGCAGCATGGGGGACTTTGTTCCTCGGAGCTGAGCCAGCAGAGCTGAGCATTTCCTAGCTGACCGTTTGAGGCCTGGGGAAGGGCGCACTGGTCAGCATTCTTCTACCCAGTGCTGGCTGCTGGGAACTCTCCGCCTGAGCCATGGTTCCCACATTAACACAGGTATCTGGCCTGACACGCAGCCTCCAGGGAGCGAGCTGGCCACGTGTTCAGCCCTGCCCCGTGTGGTACACACCTCCAGGGAGCCGAGACATGACCCTGCCTAAGCAGGGCCAGCTCTGCTGTTTTGCGCCCGCCCCCACCTGTTCTGATCCTGCCCCTTGAGTTGAGAAGTGGTCTGGTCCTAGCTCAGATAGAGGCACATCCTGGGGGTAGCTCCGTGGGAGGTGGTGAATTCTGCCCAGGCAGGAGCCCAGGTCAGCAGGTGGGACAGGACAGAGACAGCTCAGTGCTAATAAACGGCCTGGACCTGCCGTTTGCCCCGGGATGGGAAGTGTTGCCTGGTTTGGAGTATGCTCATCCTGTGGCTCAGTGTGGAGAGGGTGGCTTGTGCTGGGGTGCGTGGGTGGTCCTGGCTCACTACGGCCTCGCTGCACAGATAATGAAGTATGCAGAGCAGCGGATCCCCACCCTGAACGAATACTGCGTGGTATGCGACGAGCAGCACGTCTTCCAGAATGGATCCATGCTCAAGGTACAGAGACCTCCAGGCCAGCATCCCCTGGAGCACGTTTGTGGTAGGGCTGGTCACCAAGAGGGGCCATGGGGACAGTTGGAGGCAGGTCAAGTGCTGATGTCCTTTGGATTGGCTGGCACTGGGAGCGCTCCTCGTTGCCCCTTTGTGCTGCTGGAGGCAGCAAAGGGTGGAGCCCTGGCGGCTGGGGCTTTTACTAACCTGCCCCAGTAAAGGATGGAAACTGGTAACTTGGAGGCGGGGTAATGAGGCAGGCGAAGAGAAGTGCAGTGATTGGTGGAAGGCGATGTGGGAGGAGCCAGGGCCCTTTAAATTGTGCCCAGCACGCACCCCACCCCACTGAGGGAGTGGGTGCAGAGGGAGGTTTGCCATGGTTCAGAGTGGCTGTAGCTGGTGGCAGCCCTTTGGCAGTGCTATGTGCCAGGGGCACAGCCAGCGATGCAGGTGGGTTTGATCCCAGTCTATGATCACAGGGGTGCTACCAGGAGCCAGCTGGGCCGGCCTCATTGGCCTCCCCTGCCCAGCCCAACTGTCCCCTGGGAAACCCTCCAGTCAGAGAGAGACTGTCCCCACATGCTGGGATTCTAGCGGGTAAGTTCAGCATTGCTCCCTGCCCAGCATCTCGCGCCCACAGGGCCCTCTTCGCCAATAGCCAGGCTATGGGGTGTGCGGGCTTTGCTGCCCCTCCCCCCTGGAGTGCAGCAGCTGCATTGTGGTGGTGATGTGTGTGCGGGGGAGCAGAGCCTGTTCTGCTGCTGCCCCCTGCTGGCTGACTCCTAACTAGCATGGGAGTATTAACCACATGCCACTTGGCCCCACCCAGCTGACAAGAAGGCAGAGCGTAGGACGGGGAGTCGGGGCCCTGGGTTCTAATCCTGTCTCTGCCGCAAATGGCTGTGTGACCTGGGCCAGTCTCTTCTAGCAGACTTTTCAAAAGTGGCCTCTGAGTTTAGGTGCTTCAGTTTTTGGGTGCCCAGCCTGCGTCCCTTAGGCCTGCATCTTGGGGTGCTGAGCACCCCCACCTCCAGCTGAACTGAAAGATTGGTTGCCCTGTATCTCTGCAAATCCAGCCCAAAGAACCTCAGACTGAGGACTTAGCAACCGATCACTCAAAGTTAGAGGGCATTCTTGAGAACACTGGCCTCAACTGTACCCAAGCCTCAGTTTCCCCACCTGTCATAAGGGGATGGCGCCTCCCGGGGAGTGTGAGTGCTAATGAGGGAATGTGTGCTGAGTGCCTTGGATGGCTGGTGCTGGAGCGGGGAGGTGGCCTGTTGTGACATGTAGCTGTAGCTGCTTCTGTGTCCAGGAGCCTCGGAGCGGTGCAGGAGCTGCATGGCCGGCTTTAACAGAAACAAAAAATATTCCCAGAATGCACCAGGGTCTCTATGGGAACAGGTTCCAGGGGGCAAATGCTGCAGTGCCAGCCCATCTGGGTTGCTAGGATGCCTGGGGGCTGGGGCAGGCTTGCTCCCTGCGGTACCCGCTCCTGGCCAATGGTGAATGATTCCAGTGCTGGGCTCAGTGTGGGAGGCTGGGGCATGGGGCTCTCTCTGACCCCCCGTGTCGCTCTCGTCTCCCTGCAGCCGGCTGTGTGCACGCGGGAGCTGTGCGTCTTCTCCTTCTACACCCTGGGGGTGATGTCTGGTGCAGCGGAGGAGGTGGCCACGGGAGCAGAGGTACCAGCACTGAGCAGAGGACATCAGCAAGGGCACAGGCAGAGAGTTGGGGGGCGGGGAGCCCTGCGCCCGGGGGAGAGCTGTTAGGGAAGGAGCAGAGTGATGGTGTCGCAGCAATGCCATGGCAGGTGAGAGTCCCTCGGCGTGCCTGCTCCCCTGACAACCCCAGCCCAGAGGGGTGCTGAGCTGAGCATCTTGCCCCGCCTCGGCTATAGCGGATACCTCTCCGCACCCGATCAGGGCCCTGCTTCCTGGCAGGGCTGGATCTCGCATCAGGGCCTGATCTCGCACTGGGGCAGTGGTGCTTCCTTCCCGCCCTCCTCCTCCTCTCAGTCGCGCTCTCCCCGGCCCAGGTGGTGGATCTGCTTGTGGCTATGTGTCGGGCTGCCCTGGAGTCCCCACGCAAAAGCATCATCTTCGAACCGTATCCCTCCGTGGTGGACCCCAGCGACCCCAAAACACTTGCCTTTAACCCCAAGGTAAGCGCCTCATCCCACCGCTGCGAGCGGGGCCCTGGGCTGCTCCTAAGACCACGGCGGCGAGCTCCAGCTGGGGGCGCGACTCCCACTTGGGAGGGTCACTGTGCCGGGGTGTGGCGGCCTGTCCCTTCTCACTACAGACCCGGCTGCTGCCGCCTGAGGCCAGGGAGACGCCGATCGCTCTCCTGGAGCTGGGCTGGCTCGGCAGGGCCTCGTTTCGCGGTCAGTCAAGAAGGCAGTGGTGACCCCAGGCCATTTATACCCAGACATTTCCAGGTGTGACTACGCTCTGGGGGAGGAGACAGACGTCCTCCTCCCACACTCCCATTGGGTTCAGGGAGTGGGGTGACTCTGCCCGGGTGCAGGAGTTGGACAGAGGGACGTAGGAATTGCCAGAGCAGATCTCAACAGAGTCTAAGCTCCTGCTGACAGCCACCGGTATCCATGCTACCAACCTGCTGTGGCCCAAAGCCAGACTCCGGAGCACCCCCGTGTGAATGGGCGGGGATTGCGTCTGATCCGCCTCCCACTCACCCTGTGGCTGCAGTGCAGTTACGATTTGCACTGGTGCAACTGGGCGATGAGGCCAGGGGTTCCCTTGACAGGACTCCAGGGTCCCCAGGGAGCTCTGACCCCTGGCATCAGGCTGGGGGCAAGGAGGACAGGCTGGGTACGTGCCCGTGTGTGCTGTGCCTGACAGCTGTCTCTTTCCCTTCCCACACTGCAGAAGAAGAACTATGAGCGTCTGCAGAAGGCCCTGGACAGCGTGATGTCAATCCGGGAAATGACCCAGGTATGGTAGCTGGTGCTACCAACACTGGGCCTGGCCTCAGGATAGACCCAAAATCCAGGCCCCTCTCTGATTCTCTCAGCCCATCCTGCCCCTCAACCCTCACCCAACGGGGCGGCTGCTTGTGTCACCTCCTCTGCAGCAAGGAGACATTCTTGATGTTCATTATTACTCCTAGGCCCGCAGCACTAGAGGTCCCAACTGAGATCCAGGCCTCAGCGTGCTATGCGATGCACAGCCCCAGAGAAAGAGCTAGGCTCTTTCCCAAAGAGACATGACCTCTCCAAGGTCAGGGGCAGGGCTGGGAGTACAGCCTGCTTCTCCTGAGCCCCAGGCCAGCGTCCCAGCCCCTAGGGAGCCAGTGTCCTAGCCACGGGGCACTACTGCTGAGCCAGGTTCACTTTCCTTTGTCACCCTCCTCTCCCCATGGAAGGATGTGGGCTGCAGACGCTGGTGACAGAAAACCCAGTGGCCTTGGCGCTCCGACTTAGTTATGTGACTTTCTGACTGAGATGCGCTCCTTGGTGTCCTGTGCCAGGCCCCAGCGTTAGCGCTGCCCTGTTCTTTGCAGGGCTCATATCTGGAAATCAAGAAGCAGATGGACAAACTGGACCCTCTGGCACACCCTCTCCTGCAATGGTAAGTGCTCCATGTCCTGCCGGGCTGTGGGAGAGTGTGGGCAGAGGTCGGCGAGGGGCTCATAGGATGGATGAAATGCCAGGGGGTAAAAGCACCGGCTCACAGAGGGGACCCAGTGACACTGCCCCTGGGATGAGCAATCTGGGAACAATGAGGGTTTGAGCTTCCCAGGCAGCACAGAGGCACAGTCCCCAGGGCACGGAGTGTCAGACCCCATGGTTAGTGATGTTGTAGAAGCATGACTCTCTCTCTGGGCCAATATCAGATGTACTGCCCAGCCTCTGGTTCTCCCGTGCCACCATGAGTGGCTAAAAGCTGTGCTGCTTCTCACACAAACAGCCCCTGCTTGGCCCACTAGGGCAGCATGGGTCCCACGGTGGGCAGATGGGCTGGAAATTTGTCATAGTCTCCGGCCCATTGCCAGACACAGAGGCACCAATCCTGCAGGACTGGAGCCATGCTATCTGTGGGTTGGGTGCTGGTTTGAATTGCTAGTGAGCCTTGAAAGGCAACAGTTGAGAGGAAACACTGTTCCCCCTGAGATCATGTGGCATGGCTGGTTCGTTTTTCTTTTCTCTGAAGATTTCAGGACACCCCACTGGATGGGTGGGGGTCTGACTTGCCAGGGCAGGGGGTGGGACACCATCCTGGATGGGCTGGGGGTCTGACCTGTCGGGGCAGGGGGAGGGGCGCCACGCTGGATGGGCTGGGGGTCTGACCTGTCGGGGCAGGGGGAGGGGCGCCACGCTGGATGGGCTGGGGGTCTGACCTGTCGGGGCAGGGGGAGGGGCGCCACGCTGGATGGGCTGGGGGTCTGACCTGTCGGGGCAGGGGGAGGGGCGCCACGCTGGATGGGTTGGGGGTCTGACCTGTCGGGGCAGGGGGCGGGACGCCACGCTGGATGGGCTGGGGGTCTGACTTGCCAGGGCAGGCGGCCGGACACCATGCTGGATGAGCTAGGGTCTGATTCAATATGTGAAGAGTAGCAGCCGTGTTAGTCTGTATTTGCAAAAAGAAAAGGAGTACTTGTGGCACCTTAGAGACTAACCAATTTATTTGAGCATAAGTTTTCGTGAGCTACAGCTCACTTCATTGATGAAGTGAGTGAAGTGATGTGAAGAGTGTGGACTGGTCTGATCTAACATGTCCTAACCCCGCAGTTCTAACGGCCTCTTTCTCCTCCCTAGGATAATCTCCAGTAACAGATCTCACATTGTCAAGCTGCCTCTCAGCAGGGTACGTGGCCGCTCCCCTTTCAGGGTACGATCTCTTTCCTTTTGGGTCAGGCTGGCTGCGTACCACCATTCCGTTCCCTCCTGCATGCCCAGTGAGCGCAGCCCTGCTCCGTATTGCCACAGTGGGCCGGAGCTTCCCTAACCCCCATTCCCAGCACAGCTCCCTGGCCCACGTGGCTGGAGCCACCTGCTGTGGGGCTCAGAGGACCAAGGCCAAGCATGATGCAGAATGCACAGAGCCTGCTCCCCAAGAGGGAGCCTGTGTGCAGATGGCAGGAGATCTGCCATGTGACAGGAAGCAAAGGAAGCCCCCCTCCAACTTCCCCTCAGTGGTAACTTCAACAATGGGAAGCCTTAAGTTCCCTTCCTTCTACAAGCTCAGCTGGTCCTCAGACCTGTAACCACCCAACCCCTCCCCTCTCTCCACCACTGGGAGCTCCTCGGCCTCTTTGACGCTCCGAAGCCTCACCTACCAGCAACCCCCCAGCTCTGCCCATGAGCAGCCCTTACTGTGAGTGTGACTCAGCCTTGCGTCAGGCTGGCACCCTTCCCATCCTGGGGCCTGCAGTCCTCTGATACAAGCTCCCCGTGCCCCGAATGTGTCTTGTTCCCTAAGGCTCTGCCTGCACATGGGGGCTGGGGCTCTGGGGTGGGGACTCCCATCCAGTGGGACTCTGAGTATAGCTCACTCACTTCTAGGTCACTGGTAACAGCCTGCAGGCCCTGCCGAGAGGGGCAGGACTGGGAAGGTGAAAGGCTCCATCTGTGGCCATTGCTGACACTAGCCATGCAGGGAGCAGCCTTGGTTTGCTTCCACCCCACCAGTCACTGCTTGGCACCCAGTGTCCCTGAGGTGTAGAGAGCTCTGCACCATTGGGCCCTGTGCTGGCTCCTGGAGATGGTGTTGGGGTTGGGATGGGGGTTCAGCGCGGGGATGGACTTCCCTGCATGATCTCTCTCTTTTATCTCTCTCCTGCTCGGTCGCTTGCTCCCTCCCCATTTTGCTGGTCTGTTTCCCTTGGTAGCAGCTGAAATTCATGCACACCTCACACCAGTTCCTTCTGCTGAGCAGCCCCCCGGCCAAGGAAGCCCGGTTCCGCACAGCCAAGAAACTCTACGGGAGCACCTTCGCTTTTCAGTGAGTCCATGGTGGGACGGGGCCCTTCCCCTTGGGGCAGCTCCCCACTGCTTCTTCCTGGGGGCTCCAGACCGGCTGGCACTGCTGCCCCTCGGTTTCCCTTCGCTGCTGCATGTCAGAAGAATCCCCGCAGTGGGGCCTGTCCCTGCTCTGGTAGCGATGCCCTGGCAGAGCTAGTGCCCAGAGAGAGCGAGCCAAGGCCCTTGCTTCAGCAGCTGAGCAAGGTACCCAGCCAGGCAAGAGGGTCTGAGTGTACCTGGGGGAGAGCTCTGGCTACAGGCAGGCTGGGGCAATGGGGTTGCTTCTAGATAAGGAAACTTAGGGCCTGATCCAAAGTCCATTGGAGTCAATGGAAAGACCCCCATTGGGCTTTGGATCAGACCCTGTGAGCCCACCTGGCAGTGGAATGGTGGTGCTGTGTGCTAGGGAGGGGAAGGACCCTCTGTGTCAGATCAGAACCAGCTTGATCCATTGCCAGAACAGGGACTCCAGCCCCAAAGGGGCTGGCAGCTGACAGGGACCAGCTAACTTGCATTATTTTCTTACCCTGGCGTGGCCAGGCCCAGATGGAACAGTGGGGGCTGCTCTTCTGAGAATCCCAGCCTGCTGCCTCAAAGCCCAGAGGTGCAGAAGGATCCAAACTTACCTGCACTAAGTGGGACCTTCCTGTGGCTGCTCGGCTAAGTCCGTGTTGTGTGGCATGGCACAGCTGGGCATTGTGGGGCTGATGAGGTAGCACTGGGAGGCCGCCTGCATCCCCAGGGTGTGTGAGTTAGGGAGCACCTTGGGAAGGCTGATGGCTGGGTCTGCCGAAGCTCTGTCTCCATTCAGCCTGGCCCGCCATCCTGCCCAAGGCTCAGGGCCATTCAGAAGGGGAGGCTGGGCATGGCCCAGCAGAGGAGAGAGCTCTTGAGACTTTACAAAGCCGTGTCAGCCCTAGGGGAGGGTGTGTCTGTGGGTCTGACTGCCCTGGAGCAGGAGGTGTGAGTCCCAGCTGGCATGGACATAGTCGGGCATAGCGGGAGGGGCTAGCTGCGTTGGGGATGAGGCTAGGCTATCCCCTGGGATTGTCCTCGGGGTGGCCAGCCTCTCTTGGTGCCCGCACCGCCGCAGACATGGCTGTTCCAGCTGGAAGTTCCACCTCTGGCCTTGCCATCCTGGATGTGGGTGTATGGGAGAGAGGGAGGCGCCAGGTACTGCTCTGGTAGCAAGGGAGTGGCTGGCTGTATGTGTGCTAGGTGCCAGTGAAGGAGTGGAGGGCGGGTGCGTGAGGGGACAGGTATGAGCAGGATGTGCACGCAGGATGGCAGCGCTCGGCTGGGCTGTGTGCCTGACGTGCTGGTTCCTTGCTCTTACAGTGGATCTCACATTGAGAACTGGCATTCCATCCTACGCAACGGGCTGGTCAATGCGTCCTACACCAAACTGCAGGTAACGGTCTGGTGCCTGCCCTCTGCCAGCCCTCTGACCTCATGGGCTGGGTGTGGCCACGTGCAGGTGACCTAGGCTGTCCTGGGCATTGAGGGAGCCAGTGGGTCTGAGATCCGGGCTCTGGCCTGGCTGGCATTAGAAGAGAGCCCAGCTTTGTGGGGCAAGATTAACCCCTGCAGTGCTGGGCTGCAATGAGCACCAGCAGCAGAGTCTCCCATCAGCGGGTTGTGCCTGGGAGAGACCTGGATTTTCACTCACAGCCCTCATGGGGAGGGTCCCATGCCCAAGGCCATGCCCTCTCCTCTTTCCACTGCAGCTCAGCTCCCAGCAGCCAACTCTCCCAAACCCACCCCGCTCCCAGCAGTGCCCAGGCACTGGCTCTGCAGGCTCAGCTGCTCCTGAGTTGGACAAGCAGACAGAAAAGTAGTTGGACAGACTGACTGGCGGGGGATGGGTGGGAAGATGGATAGACAACATGCAGGGGAGGGGCCTGCAGCATGGGGCAGATGGACAGACTGACAGCGGTGGGAAGGACCTGCAGTGTGGGGTGGATGGACAGACCGACAGGCGGGGGCAGGGCCTGCAGCGTGAGACAGATGGACAGACTGACAGGTGGGGGAGGAGTCTGCAACATGGGGTGGATGGACAGACTGACAAGCGGGGGAGGGGCCTGCAGTCCAGCCAGTGTGTGCCCTGTTGGTTTCTCCCTGCCCTGGCCCTGGGCTGGCGGATGCAGCGCCTCCTGGGTACAGGCTCGCACCGTCTGCCTGTGTTGCTCACGCTGGTGTTTTCCTGCAAGCTGCATGGAGCAGCCTATGGCAAAGGCATCTATCTGAGCCCCATCTCCAGTATTTCCTTTGGATACTCAGGTAAGAGGCTCTCCTCTCTCCCTGTCTGTCTGTGCACCCAATGGCCCTGGAGAGCTACACGTTCCCCTCCATGCCCTGTTGCAAACCCAGCCTGGGAGGGACACTGCTGGGCTGGGGCACTTCTGGGCTCCCTGGGTAAATGGCTCGTGCCACTTGCACACAGCTCAGGCTGGGAGAAGCACGTGCAAACAGCATTTTCCGGAAGCCATGTGTATTAGAGAAGGAGAATGCAGCTCCCAGGGACACCTGAGCGGGGTTTCCCAGATGGGTGACCCTGCACAGCCTGCCCTTCAGGACTCTGGTCTGGTCTGGTCTGGTCTCTGGTCGCATCTGCTTGATGCGAGGCCTATCTGCACATGTTGCTTCCAGCCAGAGCTGTGTGTGATTGGCATGAGTACCCCCAGGCCCTGCTCCTCCATCACCGCTGTGCTCCAGGCTGTCCCACTCAGGGCTGTTGCCAAGAGCAGCTCTGTCCAGGGTGGCTGGGCAGGGTGTGCTGGTGGCATGGAGGCAGGTTTAACCTGTGGGGGAGCTGGTCCTGTGGCCTCCTGGGATTAACCCTTGCTCATGGCCTCACTTCTCAGAGACATGCCTGCTTGGTGGTGCCAGCATGCCTGCTTTGTGGTGTGTTTGTGTGTGTGCCCGTCTCGGCCATGGCAGTCCCCACACATCGCACTGCTCCCTCATTCTCCCCTCCCCACCTCTGTAACATGCTCTGGGATGTCCCGCAGCCATTGGCTGGTAGTGCCAGATCTTGCCTCGGTCTGATGGGGTGATGGGTCTTCTCTGATGGGAAGTCCCTGGCTACATGGGTATCTGCTGTCACAGCCTGGTACAGTCGGGAAGGCAACTCTGCCAGCCTGTTGGGGGTCCTGGTTCTTCTCCAGCATTGCATGGCACTGATTTTGGGCAGCAGCCTCCCATGTCTGCCATGGGAAGGTGCCGTCCATGTCTCGGGAATGGATGGACAATGAATGGCTCTCTGCAAAGCGTCTGCTTCCTGGGGAAAGCTTTGATTTTTTTCATCCAAAACCCAAATACCTCCTGGAAGCTCTAGTTCAGGCACCTCGTGTCCCCTTTCTCCTCTCTGGACCAGGCTCCCCAGACAGATTTTATTTCTCATGATGCATCACCCACCTCTCCAAGAGGGGAGGCCGTGGTGAACAATGGGAGATGTAGTCTGACCAGGGGGTTTAGCCCATAGAACATAAGTATGACCATACTGTGTCAGACCAAATGTCCATCTCACCCAATATCCTGTCTTACTGTGTGCCAGGTGCCCCAGAGGGAATGAACAGAACAGAGCAATTATCAAGTGATCCATCCCCTGTCGTCCAGTCCCAGCTTCTGGCAGTCAGAGGTTTAAGGATGCCCAGAGCATGGGGTTGAGTCTCTGGCCATCTTGGCTGATAGCCATTGAGAGACCTATCCTCCATGAACATGTCTAATTCTTTTCCGAATCCAGTTATTGTTTTAGCCTTCACAACATCCCCTGGTAATGAGATCCACAGGCTGGCTGTGCATTGCGTGAAGAAATACTTCCTTATGTTTGTTTTAAACCTACTACCTATTAATTTCATTGGGGCACCCCTGGTTTGTGAGTTATGTGATGGGGTAAATAACACTTCCCTATTCGCTTTCTCCACAGCAGTCATGATTTTGTAGACTCTATCATATCCTCCCTTAGTAGTCTCTTTTCTAAGTTTGAGTCCCGTTTTTTTAATCTCTCCTCAAATGGAAGCTTGTCCACACCCCTAATAATTTTTGTTGCCCTTCTCTGTACCATTCCCAATTCTAATACCCCTTGTTTGAGATGGGGTGACTAGAACTGCAAGCAGTATTCACGGTGTGGGTGTACCATGGATTTATATAGTGGCATTATGATATTTTCTGTTTTTAATCTCTCCCTTTTGTAATAGCTCCTAACATTGGGTTAGCTTTTGTGACTGCCACTGCATGTTGAGCAAATGTTTTCAGACAACTGTCCACAATAACGCCAAGATCTGTCTTGAGTGGTAACAACTAATTTAGACCCCAGCATTTTGTATCCATAGTTGGGATTATTTTTTTCCAATGTACATTACTTCACACTTATCAATATTGAATTTCATCTGCCATTTTGTTACTCAATCCCCCAGTTTTGTGAGATCTCTTTGTAACTCTTTGCAATCAGCTTTGGACTTAACTCTCAAGTAATTTTGTATCATCTGCAAATTGTGCCACCTCACTGTTTACCCCTTTTTCCAGATCATTTATGAATATGTTGAACAGCACTGGTCCCAGTACAGATCCCTGGGGGACACCACTCTCTCCATTCTGAAAACTGACTATTTATTCCTACCCTTTGTTTCTTATCTTTTAACCAGTTACTGATCCATGAAAGGACCTTCCCTCTTATCCCATGACTGCTTAGTTTGCCTAACAGCCTTTGGTGTGGGACCTTGTCAAAGACTTTCTGAAAGTCCAAGAAAACTGTACCGACTGGATCATATACTTGTTGACCCCCCCTCAAAGAATTGTAATAGATTGGTGAGGCATGATTTCCTTCTACAAAAATTGTGTTGACTTCCCCCAATTTATCATGTTTATGTACCTGATAATTCTCTTCTTTACTACAGTTTCAACCAATTTGTCTGGTACTGAAGTTGAGCTTACCAGCCTGTAATTGTCAGGATCACCTCTGGGGCTTTTTAAAAAAAAATCAGCATTACATTAGCTATGCACCAGTCATCTGGTACAGGGGCTGATTTAAGCAATAGGTTACATACCACAGTTATTAGTTCTGTGATTTCACATCTGAGTTCCTTTCAGAACTCTTGGGTGAATGCCAGCTGGTCCTGGTGACTTATTACTGCTTGTTTTAGCTATTTATTCCAAAACCTCCTCTATTGACACCTCAGTCTGAGACGGTTCCTCAGAATGGCTCAGGTGTGAGGATCTCCCTCACATCCTCTGCGGTGAAGACTGATGCAAAGAATTCATGTAGCTTCTCCACAATGGCCTTCTCTTCCTTGAGTGCTCATTCATGACCTCAAACATCCAGTGCCCTCATTGATTATTTGGCAGATGGGCTTCCTGCTTCTGAGGTGCTTAAAACAATTGCTGTTAGTTTTTGTGTCTTTAGCTAGTTGCTCTTCAGTCTTTCTTGGTCTGCCTTAGTACGCTTTTACACTTGGCTTGCCAGAGTTTATGCTCTGTTTTATTTTCCTCACTAGGATTTGACTTTCAGTTTTTAAAGGATACCTTTTTACCTCTAACCACCTCTTTTACTCAGCTCTTTAGCCATCACAGCATGTGTTTTGGTTCTCTCACTGTTCTGTTGTATTATCTCTGCGGTGTACATTTAGTTTGAACCACTGTCGTGGTGTTTTAAAATAGTGTCTATGCAGTTTGCAGGAATTTTCCCCCTTGAGACTGTCCCTTTTAATGTCCATTTAATGAACCTCCTCCTTTTTGTGTGGGGTTCCCCTTTTGGACATGAAAGGCGACTGTGATGGGTTTCTGAGGCACTTTGAGGATATTACACTGGGGCCGCTAGCACTGAGCGGTTCAGCAGCGGTCACCTTTTGGACCAGACTCTGTACTCCGCTTGAGAGAACGTGGAGCACCTGGACTACAGCTGCTATGGGCACCACCACAGCATGTCCACACTGAGCTTGTTCGTTTTCAGGTTCCCATTTTTCAGAGAAATATCAACATTTCCCATGGAAAATTTGGACAAAAATGACTTGTTCAATTTGTGTAGAAATTTGCCATAGAAAAATAACCTGCTTTCCAATGAGCTTTAATTAACACACTTCCCCCGATGTGTCTGCCAGGGCGCCCGGCTTCCTGGCTGGCCCAGTTCCCTCAGCCACTGAATCGGCACAGTGAGAAACCTGTCGCAAACTGGGAGCCCACTCCTGCCTCTCTTGCATATCTGAAGCTTTTATTGGCTTCAGTGAGTTTTACTTCCACCAGGAACCCAGGACTAGGGCCCTCGTCTCTTAGTCCCTCACCTCTCAGGCCGTTCCCATGCTGGGGCTGGCTTGGTTTATTTGGTCTGCAAAAGACTCTCCATAGGAATTCTGAAAATCTGGCTTTATCTCCTCAAAATTGCTCAGGCCTAGATTTCTAGTGCTTGGCACCCTTCACTGGGGCCAGATTTCCCAGAGAGCCCTGCACCGACCATACTCAGTGGGCGGAGCCCCTAAGCAAATCAAGCCACTCATTTTGGTGCCTCCCTGGGAGTGGTGTTGGAAATTCTGGTCAGAGCACCCTTCCAGCCCCGGTAAGCGGGAAAAGGCCAGTCGATTGTCCCCCTGCATTTCCCAGGAGCCCTGGTGAGATTGGCCCCTGTGGTAAGTCCCTTGTGTCTAGTCCAGCCTAGCATTATATCAGCTGCTGCCCGTGCATTATAGAGCAGTGCCTCTTGAAAGCCCCTGGCTGCACTGTCTAGAGAGCCGTCCTGCCTGGGGAATGAATGACTGTAGTGCCTCGAGGGTGCTATCATGTCTTGGTGATAGGCATGGTATGAACACCTAGAGCGGGGGTAGCCTGGGGTCATGGCTCTGGGGAGGGTCACATGCCGGTGTCAGGGTCAGTGACCAAGCTGCATTGGTAGATGAGGTGTGTGTGTCCTGCTCTGGGGAAGGCTGTGAAGCACTGGCATGGTGGATCTGTTACCTGCCCTCCCTGCCTCGCCCTCCTTCTCTCCTCTCCACTCCGCTCACCTGGTGAACAGGGGATGTTTCCTCTTGAGTTTCCATTGGCAAATGCTTTGCCTCCCCTTCCCGCTGCAGTGGGACACAAAGGGGAGCCAAGCCAGCTAGCCTGGGAGCTGCAGCAGGGCCATGTGGAGGGGAAGCCTGGCCGCTCATCCAGGCAGCCAGCTCTGTCCCCTCTGCACAGCTTCCACATGGCTCATTGGCCATGCAAGCAGCAGGGATGTGGCCAGCAGAGGAGCTGCCTTGAGTGGTAGGTCATCGCAGCTCCAGGCATTGCTAAAGAGCTGCAGCCAAAGCTGCTGGAAGCCATAGATCTCCCTCCTGGAGCAGTCTCAGCACAGTCGCCGGCATCACGGCTACTGGCCAGACAGCGCTGCCGTGGCCAGTGGGGTTGGAGGGAGAGTCCACGCAGATCCCCCTCCAGGGCTTCTGCTAGCCCTTATCTTGGTCCCATGGATTCACAGATTCGAAGGCCAGAAGGGACTGCCATGATCCCTAATCTGGCCTCCTGTCTAACCCAGGCCAGAGAGCTGGGGGACGTGCAGACTCCTGGTCCCTATTTATTCCTCTGTCCACTGGGAGGTGAATGTGGGGAGCTTTCTGATTCCCAGGGCCCTTTTACACTACTCACTCTGGGGATCTGGGGCCAGTGGGCTGATGTCTCTTAGGGCATATCAGGAAGCAAACGAGGGCAGCAGAAGCCGTGTCTGTTTAACCCCCCTCCAGCTTGAGCATCCCTGACACACATCACACTGCTGCAGGCCTTGCCCCTTAGCTCCGGAAAGTCAGACTCATTGCTACGTCGTCTGTCAAGGGCCCTGAGCCATGGACGCTTCCCAGTCGGGTTGGATCTTCACCTGGAGCATTCGGTGACAATGCACGTCTGGGGGGCCCAGACCAGGCCAGCGGGATGGCAGAGAAAGTCAGGGTGCCCCCGCTTCAGCCACAAGCACCTAGGGAGACAACTGGCTGCTCTGGGGTTCATCTGGTTTCTGTGGATTGAAGCTGCCCCATGGCAGTTTGAGGGGGGTGGGGGGAGACAGAATTTGAGCTGCAGATCCTGTTAAACTCCAGACTAACAGGGAACCACAGCAACTCCTGTTAACAAGACTCAGACCCCACCTTCAGCAGCATCACTCACTCCCTACCCTTGTCCTTCACAATGGCCCCAGGTGGCGGCAGCTGCGGGGCTCTGTTGTTCCACAGTGCATGGCCCTTTCAGGAGCACTTTATTACTATTATTATTATTAGTCTCCTCCTCCCTGAACACCTCTGATTGTTAAGCTACAGGGTCTATCATGTAACCCAGGGGTTCTCAAACGGGGGGTTGGGAGGTTATTACATGGGGGGTCGCTAGCTGTCAGCCTCCAGCCCAAACCCCGCTTTGCATCCAGCATTTATAATGGTGTTAAATATGGTAAAAAAGTGTTTTTAATTTATAAGGGGGGGGGTCACACTCGGAGGCTTGCTATTTGAAAGGGGTCACCAGTAGCAAAATTTGAGAACTGCTGATGTAGCCAGTGAGGTATATACGCAGGGTAAGACACCTGGCCTGGTGGAGCTGTGTGCCGGGCTGTAGCTCTGGAGACATGGGGTCAATTCCCAGCTCAGCCGCAAATGCCTGTGGCTTTAGGCAAATCATGTGATCTACCCTGTTTCCCAGTTCCCGAGCTGAAAGAGTGGGGCCAGTCCTCCCACTGGGGCTAAATCCATGAGTGGCTGTGGTGCTGTGGGGCCATGTTACATACCTCGCTCAGCCTTGCCTCCTAAAAGGTAGACAGCTGACTGAAGATGGTCGTCTCAGCTCTTGCCCAAATGATCTCCAGGGACACATGGCCCTTTGTGGTTACACTCACCAAATCCAAGTTAGCCCACTGCATGGTAGTTCCCACGTGCACACATCCGTTTGTGCTCCTGTATATGAGAGGGTTTCTGCACCATCTAATGTTCTTCATGGGAATGTCTGCTTGGGTCATGGCACACCCTTGGGTGTGGCAGTGCATTGCCAGGGCAATCATAGGCGCCAACTTCTGCTCCCGCCGGTGGGTGCTCGACCCCACTCTACCCCCGGCCCTGCCCCGGCTCCACCCCTTCCATGAGGCCCCGGCCCTGCCCAGCCCCCATTCCGACCGCTTCCCCAAAGTCCCCGCCCCAACTCTGCCCCCTCCCTGCCCCTATTCCGACTCCTTCCCCAAATCCCCACCCCGGCCCCGCCTCCTTTCCTGAGCGCGCCACATTCCCGCTCCTCTCCCCGCCCCCCCAGAGCGGCCAAACAGCTGTTTGATGGCAGCTGGGCAGGAAGCACTGGGAGGTAGGCGGAGGAGCGGGGAGGCGGTGCACTCAGGGGAGGAGGCGGAGGAGGAGGAGGTGGGGCAGGGGAGTAGGGAAGTTTGACTGCCGGTGGGTGCAGAGCACCCACCAATTTTTCCCCGTGGGTGCTCCAGCCCTGGAGCACCCACAGAGTCGGCGCCTATGAGGGCAGTATTGATCTGCATGGAGAGCTGGCCTCATCCTTTCGCCTCCTTCAGCAAGCAGCTATGTCTTGTGGAGCATCCTGGACACAGGATTTAGTGAGAGGAGGGCGGCCTTTCCCCAGTAACTGCTGACCTGTGCTGTTGTTCTTCCTTTATTGTCCAACAGGGATGGGGAAAGGACAGCACAGGATGCCCTCAAAGGATGAGCTCGTCCAGAGATATAACCGAATGAACACCATCCCTCAGGTAACCGGCGGTATTGCTTGCTGGGCCTTGTCCCTGGAACCCCAGCCATGCACAGCCTCTGTTTGTCCTTCTACCCTCACATCAGCCACAGGGGTATGTGCAAGACTGGCTTGTGTCATATCTGAGATGTGTTTGTGCAATCACTGTTTTTCTGTGCCTGAGGGGAGGGAATGTTGCCAAGTGGTTAGAGCAGGCGACTGGGGCTCAGGGCTCCTAGGTTTTGTTTGCTGTTCTGTTGGTCTTTTGGTAAGGGCCATAACTGCTTAGTATTGGCCCAACTCTGGTCCCATTGATGTCAATGGGCAGTCAACTTCTGACTCTGAGGGTCAACTTCTGAAAAACCCACCTTCTGTGCCTCAGTTTACCCATCTATAAAATGTGTATAGTCAGCCTCACCTACCTCCCTGGACTTCCACATCTGGAGACCTGGCTTTCTACATCTATCACAGATGTTTGGTGGGATTTATTCTAGCTCCTAGTGACCATTTTCGCAAAGCATGAAGCTGATCATGTGTCCTGAGACAATTTGGTCCCATAAGTGCCGACTCCATGGGTGCTCTGGACCTGGAGCACCCACTGGGAAAAATTGGTGGGTACTCTGCACTCACTGGCAGCTCCCCACCCCACCACCCCGCCCCAGCTCACCTCTGCCTCCACTCCGCCGCCTCCCCTGAGTTCACCGCTGGGTCCTGCTTCTCCCCCTTTCCTCCCAGCGCTTGCGCCGCAGAATAGCTGTTTTGCGCGGCAAGCCTGGGAGCAAGGGGGGAGGAGGGGGAACGCGGCACGCTTGGGGGAGGAGGCGGGGCCAGGGCAGGGATTTGGGAGGGATCCAATAGGGGCAGGGAGTGGGGGCGGGAGCGCAAGCACTCTCCGGCCCTGACAAAAGTTGGTGCTTGTGTTTGGCCTAATTAGCGGCCTCCGGGGGAAGGACCAGGCTTGGGACAGCAGGAGCTGTGAGACAAGGCTGGGCTGCATTGGCAGAGCTGTGTGTGTGTGTGTGTGCAAAAATCACATTGGGGAAGAAAGCTACTAGAGCCTCCCTTGGGATAGTGCTTGGGGTGTGCTCCACTGGGATCCGATTTGGATATGGATAGAGGCCTCTTTAATTTTTTTAATGAAGTAAATACTAATGGGAATTGTGTGATCATGGGAGACTTTAACTTCCCGGATATAGACTGGAGGACAAGTGCTAGTAATAATAATAGGGCTCAGATTTTCCTGGATGGTGATAGTTGATGGATTCCTTCACCAAGTAGTTGCTGAACCAGCCAGGGGGGTTGCCATTTTAGATTTGGTTTTGGTGAGTAGTGAGGACCTCATAGAAGAAATGGTTGTAGGGGACAAACTTGGTTCGAGCGATCATGACAGCTGCAGCGGCACAGGAGCTAGCAAACAGAGCTGTAAACAGGGGAGTTTGAGTGGGAGTTCTGTTGGAGGAGAAGGTATTTGTGTGTGCTTGGTTTTGTATTGGTAGTATTTGTATGTGTAGAGGTTTGTAGGGGCTTTGTGCTGGGAGAGAAGCTGAGCCCTGATTAGGGGGCGGGGCTTCACTGACTAGGGGTCCTATAAAGGTAGCAGCCAGTCAGGCAGCGGCACAGGAGCTAGCAAACAGAGCTGTAAACAGGGGAGTTTGAGTGGGAGTTCTGTTGGAGGAGAAGGTATTTGTGTGTGCTTGGTTTTGTATTGGTAGTATTTGTATGTGTAGAGGTTTGTAGGGGCTTTGTGCTGGGAGAGAAGCTGAGCCCTGATTAGGGGGCGGGGCTTCACTGACTAGGGGTCCTATAAAGGTAGCAGCCAGTCAGGCAGCGGCACAGACAGCTGCAGCGGCACAGGAGCTAGCAAACAGAGCTGTAAACAGGGGAGTTTGAGTGGGAGTTCTGTTGGAGGAGAAGGTATTTGTGTGTGCTTGGTTTTGTATTGGTAGTATTTGTATGTGTAGAGGTTTGTAGGGGCTTTGTGCTGGGAGAGAAGCTGAGCCCTGATTAGGGGGCGGGGCTTCACTGACTAGGGGTCCTATAAAGGTAGCAGCCAGTCAGGCAGCGGCACAGGAGCTAGCAAACAGAGCTGTAAACAGGGGAGTTTGAGTGGGAGTTCTGTTGGAGGAGAAGGTATTTGTGTGTGCTTGGTTTTGTATTGGTAGTATTTGTATGTGTAGAGGTTTGTAGGGGCTTTGTGCTGGGAGAGAAGCTGAGCCCTGATTAGGGGGCGGGGCTTCACTGACTAGGGGTCCTATAAAGGTAGCAGCCAGTCAGGCAGCGGCACAGGAGCTAGCAAACAGAGCTGTAAACAGGGGAGTTTGAGTGGGAGTTCTGTTGGAGGAGAAGGTATTTGTGTGTGCTTGGTTTTGTATTGGTAGTATTTGTATGTGTAGAGGTTTGTAGGGGCTTTGTGCTGGGAGAGAAGCTGAGCCCTGATTAGGGGGCGGGGCTTCACTGACTAGGGGTCCTATAAAGGTAGCAGCCAGTCAGGCAGCGGCACAGGAGCTAGCAAACAGAGCTGTAAACAGGGGAGTTTGAGTGGGAGTTCTGTTGGAGGAGAAGGTATTTGTGTGTGCTTGGTTTTGTATTGGTAGTATTTGTATGTGTAGAGGTTTGTAGGGGCTTTGTGCTGGGAGAGAAGCTGAGCCCTGATTAGGGGGCGGGGCTTCACTGACTAGGGGTCCTATAAAGGTAGCAGCCAGTCAGGCAGCGGCACAGGAGCTAGCAAACAGAGCTGTAAACAGGGGAGTTTGAGTGGGAGTTCTGTTGGAGGAGAAGGTATTTGTGTGTGCTTGGTTTTGTATTGGTAGTATTTGTATGTGTAGAGGTTTGTAGGGGCTTTGTGCTGGGAGAGAAGCTGAGCCCTGATTAGGGGGCGGGGCTTCACTGACTAGGGGTCCTATAAAGGTAGCAGCCAGTCAGGCAGCGGCACAGACAGCTGCAGCGGCACAGGAGCTAGCAAACAGAGCTGTAAACAGGGGAGTTTGAGTGGGAGTTCTGTTGGAGGAGAAGGTATTTGTGTGTGCTTGGTTTTGTATTGGTAGTATTTGTATGTGTAGAGGTTTGTAGGGGCTTTGTGCTGGGAGAGAAGCTGAGCCCTGATTAGGGGGCGGGGCTTCACTGACTAGGGGTCCTATAAAGGTAGCAGCCAGTCAGGCAGCGGCACAGACAGCTGCAGCGGCACAGGAGCTAGCAAACAGAGCTGTAAACAGGGGAGTTTGAGTGGGAGTTCTGTTGGAGGAGAAGGTATTTGTGTGTGCTTGGTTTTGTATTGGTAGTATTTGTATGTGTAGAGGTTTGTAGGGGCTTTGTGCTGGGAGAGAAGCTGAGCCCTGATTAGGGGGCGGGGCTTCACTGACTAGGGGTCCTATAAAGGTAGCAGCCAGTCAGGCAGCGGCACAGGAGCTAGCAAACAGAGCTGTAAACAGGGGAGTTTGAGTGGGAGTTTGAAAGGGGAGTTTGTCTTGCGGTGCTTGTGTTGGGTTTGGTTTTGCTGTGGGTGGTGGTGTTTTGGTGTGGTTTGTGTTTCCCAGAGTAACAGGATTTAGGTGGGAAGGATATGACAGATACAGAGGTGGCAGTGGGAGTGACCCATGTAGCAGAAGACACAATGAAGATGACTGGATGTGGAAGCTGTGGTATGTACATGATCCTGGAGGGGGCACCTGGTAAGAGTTTTGTCTGCATGAAGTGCCGTCTGATAGAGCTGATGGAGGAAAAGATCCGAGGTTTGGAGATGCAGGTGGAAAGTCTGGTAGAGTTTAGGAAGGGGTTTGAGCAGATTATGGAGCAAAGACATGAGGTATCTGAAAGGAAAAGCTCAGACTTGCAGATGGAAGCAGGACTAGGGAATTCTGAGGGGAGACTGGGTGAGGAAAGTGGTCAGTGGAAGCATGTGACTAAAAGAACTAGGCAGAGGAAAAGACGGGCTAGTGAAGGAGAAATAGAGCTTAAGAATAGGTTTGCAGAGTTGGAAAATGAGGAAGGGGCTCAGCAGGTAGTCACTGAAGGTGACAGGGCAAGGAAGAAGAGAAGAGAGGTTAGTCCTATAGGAAAAGGGGAAGAGTTAATGGAGATTACACCAAATATGAGCCCCAGGAGGATACAGGATGGGTTAAAAAGGATTACAAGGGAGAATGGGAATGGAAAGAACTTGCAGCCAGAGGGAACAGGGGATAGACTGGAGAATAGTACAGTCACTAGGAAAAGGCAGGTCTATGTGATTGGGGACTCTTTACTGAGAAGAATAGATAGGCCTGTAACCAGAGCTGATCCAGAAAATAGGAGGGTGTGCTGTCTTCCGGGTGCTAAGATACGGGATGTAGACCTGAGGTTGAAAAGGATTCTAAAGGGAGCGGGAAAGAATCCCCTAATTATCCTTCATGTGGGAACAAATGATACGGCTAGATTCTCGCTGGATAGTATTAAGGGAGACTATGCTAGGCTGGGGAGGACGCTTAAGGAAATTGAGGCTCAGGTGATCTTTAGTGGGATTCTGCCTGTTCCTAGAGAAGGGCAACAAAGGTGTGACAAGATTATGACTATCAATAGATGGCTTAGGCAGTGGTGCTATAAGGAGGGCTTTGGGATGTATGGCCATTGGGAGGCATTCATGGATAGAGGACAGTTCTCTCGGGATGGACTTCATCTGAGTAGGGAAGGAAATAGACTTCTAGGATGGAGGCTGGCACAACTGATTAAGAGAGCTTTAAACTAGGAATTTGGGGGAGATGGTCGGGAGATGTCCAGGTAATCTCCACGCCAGAATTAAGCATAGAGTGGAAAGAAAATGAAGTAAGAGTGGATACAGCTGTAGGTAGGAGGAAGGGCAGTGTAGATACAAGTCTAATAGGTTATACTGGTAGTAAAATAACCGTGCCTAATAGGGTACAGAATGTGAGTGAGGCTAAACAGCAAAAATTAAGATGTTTGTACACTAATGCAAGGAGCCTAGGTAACAAAATGGAGGAACTAGAGTTACTGGTGCAGGAAGTGAAACCAGATATTATAGGTATAACAGAGACCTGGTGGAATAGTAGTCATGACTGGGCTACAGGTATTGAAGGGTATGTGCTGTTTAGGAAAGACCGAAATAAAGGTAAAGGTGGTGGAGTAGCACTGTATATCAATGATGAGATAGAATGTAAAGAAATAAGAAGTGATGAAATGGATATGACTGAGTCTGTCTGGGCAAAAATTAAATTGGGGAAGAAAACTATTAGAGCCTCCCCTGGGATAGTGCTTGGGGTGTGCTATAGACCGCCGGGATCTAATTTGGATATGGATAGAGTCCTTTTTAATGTTTTTAATAAAGTAAATACTAATGGAAACTGTGTGATCATGGGAGACTTTAACTTCCCAGATATAGACTGGAGGACGAGTGCTAGTAATAATAATAGGGCTCAGATTTTCCTAGATGCGATAGCTGATGGATTCCTTCAGCAAGTAGTTGCCGAACCGACTAGAGGGGATGCTATTTTAGATTTGGTCTTGGTGAGTAATGAGGACCTCATAGAGGAAATGGTTGTAGGGGATAATCTTGGCTCAAGTGATCATGAGCTAATTCAGTTCAAACTGAATGGAAGGATTAACAAAAATAAATCTGCAACTAAGGTTTTTGATTTCAAAAGGGCTGACTTTCAAAAATTAAGGAAATTAGTTAGGGAAGTGGATTGGACTGAAGAATTTATGGGTTTAAAGGTAGAGGAGGCCTGGGATTATTTTAAATTAAAGCTGCAGAAGCTATCGGAAGCCTGCATCCCAAGAAAGGGGAAAAAATTCATAGGCAGGAGTTGTAGACCAAGCTGGATGAGCAAGCATCTTAGAGAGGTAATTAAGAAAAAGCAGAAAGCATATAGGGAGTGGAAGAAGGGAGGGATCAGTAAGGCAAGCTACCTTATTGAGGTCAGAATATGTAGGGATAAAGTGAGACAGGCTAAAAGTCAAGTAGAGTTGGACCTTGCAAAGGGAATTAAAACCAATAGTAAAAGGTTCTATAGTCTTATAAATAGGAAGAAAACAAAGAAAGAAGAAGTGGGACCGCTAAAAACTGAGGATGGAGTGGAGGTCAAGGATAATCTAGGCATGGCCCAATATCTAAACAAATACTTTGCCTCAGTCTTTAATAAGACTAAAGAGGATCTTAGGGATAATGGTAGCATGATAAATGGGAATGAGGATATGGAGGTAGACATCACCATATCTGAGGTAGAAGCGAAACTCAAACAGCTTAATGGGACTAAATCGGGGGGCCCAGATAATCTTCATCCAAGAATATTAAAAGAATTGGCACAAGAAATTGCAAGCCCATTAGCAAGAATTTTTAATGAATCTGTAAACTCAGGGGTTGTACCGTATGATTGGAGGATTGCTAACATAGTTCCTATTTTTAAGAAAGGGAAAAAAAGTGATCCAAGTAATTATAGGCCTGTTAGTTTGACATCTGTAGTATGCAAGGTCTTGGAAAAAATTTTGAAGGAGAAGGTAGTTAAGGACATTGAAGTCAATGGTAAATGGGACAAAATACAACATGGTTTTACAAAAGGTAGATCGTGCCAAACCAACCTGATCTCCTTCTTTGAGAAAGTAACAGATTTTTTAGATAAAGGAAACGCAGTGGATCTAATTTACTTAGATTTTAGTAAGGCGTTTGATACGGTGCCACATGGGGAATTATTAGTTAAATTGGATAAGATGGGCATCAATAGGAATATTGAAAGGTGGATAGGGAATTGGTTAAAGGGGAGACTACAACGGGTCCTACTGAAAGGTGAACTGTCAAGTTGGAGGGAGGTTACCAGTGGAGTTCCTCAGGGATCGGTTTTGGGACCAATCTTATTTAATCTTTTTATTACTGACCTGGGCACAAAAAGTGGGAGTGTGCTACTAAAGTTTGCAGATGATACAAAGCTGGGAGGTATTGCTAATTTAGAGAAGGACAGGGATACCCTACAGGAGGATCTGGATGACCTTGTAAACTGGAGTAATAGGAATAGGATGAAATTTAATAGTGAGAAGTGTAAGGTCATGCATTTAGGGATTAATAACAAGAATTTTAGTTATAAGCTAGGGACGCATCAACTAGAAGTAACAGAGGAGGAAAAGGACCTTGGAGTATTGGTTGATCATAGGATGACTATGAGCTGCCAATGTGATATGGCTGTGAAAAAAGCTAATGTCGTCTTGGGATGCATCAGGAGAGGTATTTCCAGTAGGGATAAGGAGGTTTTAGTACCGTTATATAAGGCACTGGTGAGACCTCACCTGGAGTACTGTGTGCAGTTCTGGTCTCCCATGTTTAAGAAGGATGAATTCAAACTGGAACAGGTACAGAGAAGGGCTACTAGGATGATCCGAGGAATGGAAAACTTGTCTTATGAAAGGAGACTCAGGGAGCTTGGCTTGTTTAGCCTAACTAAAAGAAGGCTGAGGGGAGATATGATTGCTCTCTATAAATATATCAGAGGGATAAATACCAGAGAGGGAGAGGAATTATTTAAACTCAGTACCAATGTGGACACAAGAACAAATGGATATAAACTGGCCACTAGGAAATTTAGATTAGAAATTAGACGAAGGTTTCTAACCATCAGAGGAGTGAAGTTTTGGAATAGCCTTCCGAGGGAAGTAGTGGGGGCAAAAGATCTATCTTGCTTTAAGATTAAACTCGATAAGTTTATGGAGGAGATGGTATGATGGGATAACATGGTTTTGGTAATTAAATATTCATGGTAAATAGGCCCAATGGCCTGTGATGGGTTTTAGATGGGGTAAGATCCAAGTTACCTGGGAAAGAATTTTCTGGGAAAATTTTCTGTAGTATCTGGCTGATGAATCTTGCCCATATGCTCAGGGTTTAGCTGATCGCCATATTTGGGGTCGGGAAGGAATTTTCCTCCAGGGCAGATTGGAAGAGGCCCTGGAGGTTTTTCGCCTTCCTCTGTAGCATGGGGCACGGGTCACTTGCTGGAGGATTCTCTGCTCCTTGAGGTCTTTAAACTACAATTTGAGGACTTCAATAGCACAGATATAGGTGTGAGGTTTTTTTTTGTAGGAGTGGTGGGTGAAATTCTGTGGCCTGCGTTGTGCAGGAGGTCAGACTAGATGATCATAATGGTCCCTTCTGACCTAAATATCTATGAATCTATGAGCTAATTCAGTTCAAACTAAATGGAAGGATAAACAAAAATAGATCTGTGACTAGGGTTTTTGATTTCAAAAGGGCTAACTTTCAAAAATTAAGGAAATTAGTTAGGGAAGTGGATTGGACTGAAGAACTTGTGGATCTAAAGGCGGAGGAGGCCTGGAATTACTTCAAGTCAAAGTTGCAGAAACTATCAGAAGCCTACATCCCAAGAAAGGGGAAAAAATTCATAGGCAGGAGTTGTAGACCAAGCTGGATGAGCAAGCATCTCAGAGAGGTGATTAAGAACAAGCAGAAAGCCTACAAGGAGTGGAAGATGGGAGGGATCTGCAAGGAAAGCTACCTTATTGAGGTCAGAACATGTAGGGATAAAGTGAGAAAGGCCAAAAGCCATGTAGAGTTGGACCTAGCTTTTTCTGTAATATACAAGTACCTGATGTCACACCTGCATGCTGGGGGATATGGGTGGGCCCAGACACATGTCCAGGGTGGTGTTTTACACAGGTTGGACCTGCGTTAAGATAGGAGGGAAGCCTTGAGAGCTGTGCAAGCATGGCTCTGGGAGGGGATCCACACCCCCAACACAGATCTGTACCTTCCTTTGCCCCAAATACCTAATTCATCCCTGTGAAACACTGAGGCCTGGTCTACACTGGCGGGGGGAGGGAAATCGACCTAAGTTATGCAACTTCAGCTACGTGAATAACGTAGCTAAAGTTGATGTACTTAGATCTACTCACCGTGGCGTCTTCACTGCAGTGAGTCGACAGCTGACACTCTCCCGTCGACTCCACCAGCGCCTCTTGCTCCGGTGGAGTACCGGAGTTGACGGGAGAGTGCTCGGCAGTCGATTTATCACGACTAGATGCAATAAGTTGACCCCCGCTGGGTCGATCGCTGCCCGTCGATCCTATGGGTAATGTAGATAAGCCCTGAGTAGAAATACACTGGGTATCAATAAAACTCTCCCCCCAGGAAAAAAGTTTTAAACACAGCACATCTTGTTTCAGCAACTCCTCAGTTTCCTCCACTCCCAAGACCCCTCAACAAATCTCCATTTTCTGTTTTAAGCTGCAGATAGGTGTGTTCCTGAGCCACTGCCCCTTCCTCGTTGCTTGTCCATTTTTCTTCTTTGCAGTGTTGTTGTAGCCGTGTTGGTCTCAGGACATGAAAGACACCAGCTTCTCCCTTCCAATTGGTCCAATAAAAGATATTACCTCATCTACCTTCCACCCTCTTTTGAGTGGCCAGTCCATCTGGTGATATCTCTGATATAATTGTCTTTTTCCTCCGCCTGCGATTTTGCATGAGAGTCAGAGTGTTGGAAGTGAGTCACTTGTGGATCAGCAAGCTATGTGTCCACAAAAAGATGTTCCTTTACTTAGGATCTCAAGTCATTGTGCTCCCTTTAAGTTAATCTTTCTCATCACCTCTTTGTTCATAGGTTTCATTATCCAACTAACTAAACATTCTTCTAGAAAACCAGAATTCAAATGTTCTGAGTTTGATCTGTGTCCTTTGTAAGTGTCCAGCTCTCACATCCATACAGGAGAGCTGACCATATGTAGCCCTTCAGCAATCAAGTGAAAATATTCAGTTTTGAGGACCAGCCACTAGAAGGCATGCAACACACTTTTCTTTTATCCGGATAAAACTCCATATTTTACGCACTCTCTCCAAACAGTTTGCACAACTGTTTCCTATGATAGCAGGAGAACAGTGGTAACAGGATTCCTTGGTTCTGCTCCACAAAACACTTCCAGCCCCATGGACAGGAAGTTTCATTGGCCAAAAACCAACCAAGCAAGAATATACATTTCAATAAGAAGGCACAGGGGAACAAAAGGAGACAAAGGTCTTAGCTCTTAACTCTCTAGGGCACTGAAGGAACTGTGGGCCAGGTAGAACTGTAAACTTACAAGGCCCTTTGCTACATCTACGCTCCAAGACACTTTAAATTCCAAAGGAGTTACTGTAATATCAATGCCCCACATGCACACTACATTCACTTTTCATTGGGAGCATTATTTCTGTGGACCTTTTGAGATCTGCAATAGATCCGGCAGACTTTACAGCAACATGAAACATTCTGTTCAAAGAGGAAGTTCAAGATTGCCATCTAATATTAAAGTATGAAAATACAGTTATGCAAAGGTAGGTTACAGTCCTAAAAAGCTAAGTGTTACCCCGCTCCCTCCGCAAGTGAGAACTGTGCTGGAGCTTAAACTGTGAGTCAGCTCCCTGCCACCCAGCCTGCCCACCTCACTGCACACTCCTCAAGGCTCTGCCCATGTAAGCCTTGCCTTGCTGGGACCCATCAGTGAACCCTAGTTGTCGCGCTCCCTGGAGTCATCTCCCTGCAGTGTCAGCCCCTCTCACTGGACACTTGCATTTGCTGCCTCCAAAGAGACAGTGTGTACACCAGTTGGTTAGTTTAGCTGAAGACTCGCTCTTCACTTCCATGCACAGCACTGAGATGGTTTGGTAAGAAAACAAGAATATGTTGATTAATACAGAACAGAGATTTAAGTGATACTAAGCAAGAGGCTTGTCTGGTTACAAGCGAAACAAAAATAAAACCCGCTTTCTAGGGTTGAAAGCATAACAGATCACAAGCTTGGTCTCAGGCAATTTCTCACTTATAATCTCTTCTCAGAGACTTCAACCCCCATGGCTGAAGATCCACCTTTCACAGATTCCCAGGGCTCTGTCCTCGTTTAAGTGATAGATACTTATAATGTCTTTGTGCTCCCTCTTACAATTTCCAAAGTCTATTGTCTTTGTCTCAAGAGCCAGAAAGACTTCCTGGGTGTGCAGACTTGGAGCCCCGGTGAACTCACTGAGCGCCTTCCTCCATTGCCTGTTAGCTTGATGGCTTTGTTCACCTGATATGTAAATGTACTTTCATTGTCCTCTGCTGATCATCAAGCCGGTCAAACATTCCTTTGCCTAGGGCAGGCTGGGGTCATGCTCTGTCTCCCAAACACATTTCCAGCACACATATACAACTCTTTGTACCCTACCTGTACATGCATCATGCAATGACTCTCAGGACCAACATGTTACCAGTTTACATATGATACCTTACGTGATACCTTTTAGAGACATGTTAGGAGAACAGCATGTTGGGGTGGTGAGTGTGTCAGGCCTGATACAATTTACGGTGTAGTGGGCCCTCTGCCAGGGGGCATTGAGGGCTCTTGGGATCCCACCCTCAGATGTGGGCTGGGCCACAGAGCCCAGAACTCAACAAATTACTGAGAACAACAAATGAAGAAAGCAGGGCTGGGGTCCAGCCTGGGTTGGGTTATCAGTGTTTATACCTCTGACATGGTCAGTATTCTTCACTGTGATTGGCTGCTCCTACAGAGTTTGGACTATGAAAGGGACAGGGCTGGCCCCTTCAAAGGCAGAGTGGTGACACAACCCGAGTGGGATGCCAGGCAGATCATGATAACCCAGACTTTGTGGTTTGTTTGCAGACTCGATCCATCCAGTCCCGGTTCCTGCAGAGTCGGAATCTAAACTGTATAGCACTTTGTGAAGGTAAGAGGTAGAGGAAGGGGTGTCCTCACGCACCGCCTTGAGGGCCCTGGGACCCCAGGAATGGCACTGGAACAAGGTGGGGTTGGAGTGGTGGGTGCCAGAAACCTGGCTGCCTATTGTCTGTTCTCTGAGCTCAGATTGTTGCAGCGTGCCATCCCTTCCTGCTGAGTTTTGCAGCTTGTGGCCTGCTCGCTCCATGCCCTAGTGGGATGCGCTGCCCATTCACCACCTTGGCTGTCCATATGCTGGTGTCCCCTCTCTGCCACACACATGGCTGTGACACTGTGTGTCCCAGGCCTTGTGCTGTGGTGGGCATTGTTCCTCCCTCTATGTAGGAGTATCTGGGCCGGTCTGGGGGCTGGTCCACGGCTGGAGGGGACCCATACCACATTGTCTCTGGTGGAGCTTTAGCTGGCGTCACTCACTCAGGCGTCTTCTCCTGGAGACCCAGAAGGATGGTGTTAGCCCTGGCTCCTCCCCAGCAGCTTTCCCTGGTAGCAGTGAGGGTTGCAGGGGCTCTGCTACATCACATGCCCCCCTTTCAGCATGGCTGTGAGGCTGTAGGGGGCAGTGAGCCACCATGAGCTGCGTCTGACAGGTAGGTCTTGGTCTCTTCTGTGCTGAGCCCAGTGGGTTCAGTGTCTTTGCTTTTCTCAGTGCCTGGCTGGGGAAAGGGCTTGGGGAATGGTGCTCTGGCTGGGGCTCACTCTCGGTCAGCTGATGGTTGGGCTCTGGCATGGATGGGGCCTGCCCATGGGATCTGGGTGGATCCCTGGTGGCTTCTGGGCACAGCTCCAGTGGCTGATACTGTCTTTTTAAAGCCCTGCCTGGTGGGACTGCCTGGCTGGGATCCTGCCTCCTCCCCAGGCCCCCATGTAATAGTTGAGATCAGCAGATTTGCTCTTGTGAACTCTCCCCAGAGCCAGACACCCTGCCTGGGCATTTCCAGTGCTGGGCCCCTATGCTTTGGAATTGGCTTATGCCCTCTACTGGGTCTGAGCCCACTGACTCCTGGGGCTGGTGTGATGCCTGCCTGTCCCCTCCTGGGGTTGGTGGATGGGGGGTGGGGGTGAAGGGTTTTGATCTTCACATTGGGCAGGAAACAGTTTTCTTGCCCTGTGAAACTTTGGCCTTTAGAAATGTCTTCCAGTTCTAAACTGGGATGAAAAGTCAAAACTCGAAAAAGTTATGCATCAGAAATCCGAAAGCGTTTTGGTTTGACTCAGTCGAACGTTTCATTGCCATAAAGTCAAACCATTTTGCCCACTTTTCTTTTTTGATTTTTTACTCTAGCTGGCTTGAGTTTTGCAATGGACAGGACTTTCCAACTGGAGGAACCAGAATGTTTTGTTCTGAGAAATGTCAAAATGGGCATTCTGACCGTTCAGAAACGGTTTTTCCAAATATGCTTTGGAGTTGAAACATTTGTCCAAACTTTCCCACCAGAAGTTTCGGTTTCAATGATTCTGCATTTTATTTATTTATTTTTGACAAAGAATGTTGAACTGAATCAATCCCAGCCAGCTCTAGGCTCTTTGCTTGTAGCCTAACTCCATTTCCATCAGCTCTTTCCTCGCTTGTCTGGCTGGACTGCACTCTCTTTGGAGCAGGGCCTGTCTCTTGCTGCGTGTTTATACAGTTCCTAGCACAACGGGGTCTTGATCTCAGCGTGGGCTCCTAGATGATCCAACAGTACAAATAATAATTACGATATTCAGTTGATGTTAGTCAACTCCTTTTTGTGTGTTTTGAAACATAATTGTATAGGCAGGTCCCTTGTTTTGATCCTAATGATTCCTAGAGTTTTTAAGGCCAGACCATTAGATCATGTTGTCCAGCGGTTCTTAACCAGGGACCTGGGGCCCCCTGGGGGGCCTTGAGCAGGTTTCAGGGGGGTCTGCCAAATAAACCAGAGAGCTGGGCCGGCTTTAGATTTGCTGGGGCTCAGGGCAGAGAACCAAAGCCCGAGCTACCCGGGGCTGAAGCTGAAGCCCGAACAACTTAGCTTTGTGGGGCCCTGTGTGGCATGGGGCCTAGGGAAATTGCTCTGCTTGCTACCCCGTAATGTTGGCCCTGGCTTTTAATCTACTGGATATGCAGGAAACCAGTTGTTGTGGCACAGGTGGGCTGTGGAGTTTTTATAGCCTGTTGTGGAATGAAAAAGATGGAGAACCTCCTGCATAACCAATCTCACCCCGTTACTCCTGTTGAGTGGGCCCACTTCAATGGCTTAGTTAAATGAGGTGACTGATGGGAGCGCAGCCAGGCTGCAGTAACAGGTGTTAACAGGACAGTGGGTAGATAACGGTGCAGTTCCCTGTGCCATTCCACAGCACCATGGGTGTCCTTGGCATGGTCACCCCATTATCCCTTGGTGGCTGTGCCTCTCCCAGCACTCCTGTCTGGCCTGGGGAAGCAGCCCTTCCCCCCCCACAGCCTGGTGTGGCAGGACAGACATGCCCAGGGACAGCCCCATGGGACTGGCACCCAAGGCAGGGCCCCAGCTTTGTGTGTGAGCCGCAAGGGCCGCTGGCGCCTTCTGACGCCTCCTCCCTTTGCAGTGATCACCTCGAAGGATCTCCAGAAGCACGGGAACATCTGGGTGTGCCCGGTCTCGGACCATGTCTGCACCCGCTTCTTCTTTGTGTGAGTGCCGGGGCGTGAGTGGGGAGGGGCCCTGCTCGTGTGGTGGGGGCAGCTCCCTCTTTGGGGATGGGACGGCCCAAACAGCACCAGGACAGCCCAAACAGCAAGAGCATCGCGAACCATTAGTCAGCATCTCGACTCAGTCCCATGCGGGAGGGGAGAGGAGAGGAGAGCACAGTGCCCCTCACTGCCCCTGCCCCCCAGGGAGGTTGCCAGGGCCCAGCAGCACCTTGTGTGCCACCAAATGGATGCTCGAGTGCAGCCTCCAGCCCCACTGCCCCCTCCTTCCACGCCAGGCCCCCTGTTCATTACCGCTTCCTCTCCCGATGGGATCCCCTGCCCCAGCCAGCCAGAGCGGCACTGGCATGCAGCTGTCAGCAGTGGGAGGAAGGTGAGCCCCAGAGCCTGCTCCCTTTGGCTCTGCACAGCTCAGGGCCTGGTGCCTGCCAGCCGGGAGCACAAGGGGGCGCTGGGTAGGAAGGTGCTGGCAGGCAGAGCCCCTGGCCCAGTGCTCAGCACCAGCATCACAGTAGAGGGGTCTGCACTCTGTCACCGGGGGCCAGCCCTGCTGAGACAGACCCGTCTCAGAGCAGAGAGCTACGGCCAGACACTGACACCCAGGCCGCTGGTGCCTGCAACCTGGCTCTGCTCTGGGAGGGGTGTTAGCAATGGAATGGCTCCCAGTCTGTGGCCCCACTGGCAAACCTGGGTGGTTCAGCTGGGGCTCCCAGCGCTGTGACTAGGGGCCCATTTCCCTCCTGCCAGCCCCTCGCCCAGATACAGAGTGAAGTGCCTGTCTTTGCAATCAGAGACCTCCCCCTCTGTCCGAGGGCCTGGAGACCCCAGCTCTGCTCCCCTTGATGGGGGCGTGGCCCTGGGAGGACAGAGCTGGGGGTGGGGGTGTTATTGCTGGAGCAGGGACATGCTGGCAATGGACACTCTGGGGAGCTCTGGGTAACCTCTGAGTCCCCCCTCATAGTGCTTTCCCTGCCTCGCCCCTCCCAGGTACGAAGATGGACAAGTAGGAGACGCCAATATAAACACTCAGGACCCCAAGATCCAGAAGGAAATCATGCGCGTGATTGGAACTCAGGTCTACACAAACTGAGGGGCACCTGCGGAGCCCATACTATTCGCACGGGGAGCCGCTCCCCCTGGCACAGGCAGAGAGGAGCCGGGTGTCCGAGGCTGCCAAAAGGAGCAATGAAAACACTGGCTTCAGGAAGGAAACAGACAGGTGTGGGGGTGGAGTGAGGGCCTCAGCATCCTCCTGGGAGCAGGACTCTGCCGCTTCAGCCAGCACCACATCTGGAGGACAATGGCTCCGTTGCCACATCTGGGAAGCAGAGGTGCGACTGTGGGTCAGGTTTCCCAGCTGGTTCCCTGCTGTCTGTGCATAGATGTATAGCAGAGGACGCGGCCAGGGCGGGCTTGTTGATATTTTCCCATTCTCCCCCCGCCCTGATCTCCCTGTATCCCAGCACTGAGCAGGAGCCATGGGCACGTCCTGCCTCATGTGCCTGCCCTTGGACCTGGGCGTTGCCCCTGGGCACGTGGCCATTCTCAAGTTTACAGCAATGACATTTTTAACAACAATAAAAACAAAGCAAAAAAAAAAAAAGGTTTTAGCTTATTAAAGTTCTTTAAAAAACTGTCCCCGACTCTGCCTTTGTGAATGGGCCTCTGTTGTGAATGTTGTGGCCACCATGAGTGGTTGGGCCATACAGAGGTAACAGCCTACTACTGCAGCCAGTTAGTGGCTTTGCTGGTTTAGTTCCAGTGGTAGCAGGCTGAGCTTCAGTGTGGAAGCTCCTGTGCTTCTGAAGTGCAGCGGGGGTGGTTACACTGGCGTTTGAACCCAGGGGCTGGTTGTGTCACTGTAAGTAGCAGGGTGGTGCGGTGCCGATTGGTCTGATCAGAGGAACAGCTGCAGTAGGTTCAGTGGCTTTGCTCGGTGGCTCATCCATTCACCAGAGCCTTGCTGGGACAGTGCAGTGAGACTTCCCTGGCACAGCAGTGCCAGCCACAAGTTATGATGAGCTGTGAGCCCAGCTCTCTGCCCAAGGGGCACCAAGAATGGTCAAGCCATAGCCAGGAAGGCTGAGCTGTTTGTTATTCAGCCAGACTCTGTCAGCCTCCCAGGGGGCAGTCATGATTGAGGAAAGTGCCACTGATCGTGTGCCAGCCATATCAGCAGCACCAGCATCAGAGACTCTAAGCCCCAGGCCGTGCTGCTTGGAGAGTGGCCGAGCAATCGCCAGGGGAACATCCCTGGGGCAATGCCTGTGCCCTGGTAGTGCAGCCAGGCACTTTGATGGGAGCGCAAGGCAGCTCTGCAATGGTGCCTCAGGGGCTCTCTTTGCTCGGTGGCTTTGCTACAGAATGTGTTCCATTTACAAACCCTGCAGTGACTTTGGCGAGGGCCATAACCGCAAGCCCCGCCAGCCAGCTTCCCCACTGCCCCACTGACGTCAGTGCAGAGTGGGCATTGACTGCTCCCAAATCCGAGTGTTGACTGCTTGCCCCTGCTTTGCCCTGGTGTTGAGACGGACACAAGAAGCAGAGGCACTGGGGCAGCATCGAGCTGGACTCTTCCACTCAGGCCCACCAGCACTGAGTGAGGGCTGCCTGCTCTGGCAAGGATGCCCCCGGTGGGAAGGCCTCTCCAGAGCTAGCATGGCCCTGCAGGCTAGGAGAGGAAGAATGGCTTTCGTCTGCAAAGCTCTAACATGCACCCATCGCACGGGCCGCCAGAGGCACGTGCAGCTTTGAAACTAATCAGCTCCTGGCAGCATCAGCAAGTCCCAGAGCTTCAGCCCCTGCCCCACCTTAGGCAAACGCACAGCCCTGTTCCCAGGCCTTCCCTAGGGTCCCAGTTCAGCCGGCGTGTGAAACTTTAAGCACTTGAACTGTCCCATTAAATTCACTGGCACAAGTCACATCACACACTAGGGATCCGGCTCATAGGTGTTGACTTTTGTTTTTGCTGGTTGGTGCTTTTGAAGAGGTGTGTGTGTTTGGGGGGGCACTCTGCCAGTTTTGCGGGGAGGCTATTTTCAGCATATTTATATACCTCTTTCATATTCTAGTTATTGAATAGGTCTATCACTGGTATCTTTACTATTTTAATAATGATTAAATTGATATGAACTACATAATTACATTATCAAGAATTACAGTATATTAAGATCATTGCAATCACAAGCTGTCTTCACGAACGTCCCACTTGAAAGACATAATGTCTCACTGTAGTTTTCTGGATGAAACTCTCAGCAACCTTATTTACATCTAGGTTCCCTGGTATTATTTTGGTGCACGTTAAGGACGGCTATATTATTCAGTTGTGTGTGTCTCCCTGATGACTGGAGAGAATTTTTAAATCTTTTGAAGCAGGAGAATGAGCATGCTACAATTCAGGGTGATACAGGCACAGTGAGAAGGATTCTTATGAATTTGCAGAGCTCTGGAAACATAGCGCTTCCAGAGTACCACAAATGACTCCAAGATCTCTTCCTTGATGGGTAACAGCTTATTTAGGCACCATCATTTTATATGTGTTGTTGGGATTATATTTTGCCATGTGCATTGCTTTGCATTTAACATTGAATTTCATCTGCCATTCTGTTGCCAAGTCACCCAGTTTTGTGAGATCCCTTTGTAACTCTTTGCAGTCTGGTTTGGACTTAACTACCTTGAATAATTCTGTATCAGCTGCAGACTTTGCCACCTCAAATGTTTACCCTTTTTGCAGATGATTTATGAATCTGTTGAACAGCACTGGTCCCAGACTAGTATAAGCCCTTCAGGGCCAAGTGATGGTGGTGGAGAACACCACTATTTACTTCTCTCCATTCTGAAAATGGACCATTTATTCCTACGCTTTGTTTCCTATCTTTTAACTGGAGTGCCTGGGAATGCTTTCAGGATAATCTAAAAAAGGAGGACTTGTGGCACCTTAGAGACTAACCAATTTATTTGAGCATGAGCTTTCGTGAGCTACAGCTCACTTTACTTCACTGCCACTCAGATGGGCACAGTGGTGCGACACATGCAGGCTGCTCTTTGGCCACCTGTACCCTACAGCATCCTTTGCTGGAGGGAACATGGCTCCTTCCACACCACCTACCCTACCAGCCTTCAAGAATCACCAGCTGAAGGCTGTGGTGGAAATGGTGGTTATGTTTCCCCCTGGCCCTTCAGGCATCGCACTGTTGGACACAATCAGCCTCATGTGCTGGAACAGGCACCAAGGCTCCTTAGTGAGATGCAGACCAACTCTCAGCCACCCCAAACCCTTTGCTCACCGTCACGCACCGTAGAGCAATAGCGAGCAGCGGTGCTGTCTAAAGAAACCCCCCACGCAGTGCTCGAATGGGAGCTCCCATTGCTAGAGTGTTTATGAAGGGGTGGGAGTCCACAGCAGAGTTCTCCATCCCTGGAATCAATGCACCTTCCATCATCCAAAAAGGCTAAGCAGCTCGCAAGGTTATCGGTGGTTGGGCTCCTCCAGCCAACCCCCAGCCCAACCGTATCTCCATCCACCGATATGGAAACACTCAAGTCTCTGCCCATGCTGCTTCCTCTAAAACAAGGAAGGCATCCGATGAAGTGAGCTGTAGCTCACAAAAGCTTATGCTCAAATAAATGTGTTAGTTTCTAAGGTGCCACAAGTCCTCCTTTTCTTTTTGCGGATACAGACAAACATGGCTGCTACTCTGAAACCTGAGGATAATCTAACAATCCTTAATTTCATTTAATGACAAGCCTTTTGTTATCTTAATCACCCTGCCCCTGGTTATAGACAAACTCCCTGCCCCAAGGGCAGAAGGTGTGAGCAGCATAGAACTCATCACATTCCACACTCAAGCTCTGATTCCTGGGTGCTGACTTGAGCTCCCACTCTTTTTTCCCCCTTTGGTGCTTGAGCCCTGGAGCACCCACGGAGTCGGCGCCTATGGTCCGGCTGCCCTGCCACTGGGTTAGCCTCATCTGGCTGAGCATTCCCACAGCAACCCCTCCCTGACTTAGTGTGGCCTCAGTTTCTGCTCTGGCCCATGTGTGTCAGGGGCATGTCCCAGGGGTCTCTGTGCTGTACCGCTCCAGGGTCCTTTCCCTGCCATTTCCAGGAGAACCGGCTGCCCTGGGGGCACTGTGACAGTGTGATCACTCCACTGATTTTGCCTGCATCCTCACTGCAGAGTGGGTGGGTTGCAGCCCAAGCTGAAGCAGAGCCTGGGTTCTTACACCCATCCAAGCATGCATGGCTTCAAAGTATCAGGGCTTGTCTACACGGGCACTTTACAGCCCTGCAATTTTCTCGCTTAGGGGTGTGAAAAAACACCCCCCCCCAGTGCAGCAAGTTTCAGCGCTGTCAAGCGCCAGTGTGGACAGTGCCCGGGCGCTGGGAGCCGTGCCCGGGCGTGGGAGCCGTGCCCCTCGTGGAGGTGTTTTTAGAGTGCTGGGAGAGCTCTCTGCCAGCGCTCTGCCGTGACTACACAGCACTTTAATGTTCCCAGCGTAGACTCGCCCTAAGTAAGCACATGCCGGGGGGGGGGTGGCCATGGGCCTGTGCACACACGTGTAATAGCATGTGGGGGGGGAGGGGAGGCAGAAATGTGTAGGAGCAGGGGCTAAGGCGTCAGTGTCGCCAGCCCCTTAAACTCAGGTTTGACTGTAGGCACTTGCTGCAGCCTCAGCCCCTGCTCCTACACATTTCTGCCCCCCCCCCCCACGCTACTACGTGTGTGCACATGCCCAGCTGGGTGCTCGGGTGGTGATGGATGCTAACCTCCAACGGCCCCCCGAGGAGTGGCTGATCTGACCCAGGGGAGAGGATAACATCCACCTGGACTGGCAGACTCTGTATCGGCTGGACACTGCAGTTCCCGCTTCTTGCTCCCCGCTGGCTGGAAGGCGCCATCTTCATTGCTGGATGCATTGGATTCCCACCTGCACCTTCCTGCCGTGTGGGGGTGGTGCCCAGCCAGGGCAGACACAGGGCAGCTCTGGGGGTGATGTCTAGTTGGCAGCCGGTATCAAGTGGAGTGCCCCAAGGGTTGGTCCTGGGGCCGGTTTTGTTCAATATCTTCATTAATGGTCTGGAGGATGGCGTGGATTGCACCCTCAGCAAGTTTGCAGATGACACTAAACTGGGAGGAGAGGTAGATATGCTGGAGGGCAGGGATAGGATACAGAGGGACCTAGACAAAAAAGAGGATTGGGCCAAAAGAAATCTGATGAGGTTCAACAAGGACAAGTGCAGAGTCCTGCACTTAGGACGGAAGAATCCCATGCACCGCTACAGACTAGGGACCGAATGCCTCGGCAGCAGTTCTGCGGAAAAGGACCTAGGGGTGACAGTGGATGAGAAGCTGGCTATGAGTCAACAGTGTGCCCCTGTTGCCAAGAAGGCTAACGGTATTTTGGACTGTATAAGTAGGAGCATTGCCAGCAGATCAAGGAATGTGATCATTCCCCTCTACTCGGCATTGGTGAGGCCTCATCTGGAGTACTGTGTCCAGTTTTGGGCCCCACACTGCATGAAGGATGTGGAAAAATTGGAAAGAGTCTAGTGGAGGGCAAGAAAAATTATTAGGGGGCTGGAGCACGACTTATGAGAAGAGGATGAGGGAACTGGGATTATTTAGTCTGCAGAAGAGAAGAATGAGGGGGGATTTGATAGCTGCTTTCAGCTACCTGAAAGAGGGTTCCAAAGAGGATGGATCTAGACTGTTCTCAGTGGAAGCAGATGACAGAACAAGGAGTAATGGTCTCAAGTTGCAGTGGGGGAGGTTTAGGTTGGATATTAGAAAAAACGTTTTCACTAGGCGGGTGGTGAAGCACTGGAATGGGTTACCTAGGGAGGTGGTGGAATCGCCTTCCTTAGAGGTTTTTAAGGCCCAGCTTGACAAAGCCCTGGCTGGGATGATTTAGTTGGGGATTGGTCCTGCTTTGAGCAGGGGGTTGGACTAGATGATTCTATGATTCTCGGATGCTGCTTGCTCATGCTGGCCCTCGCCCCCCCCAGTGGAAGAAGCAGTGGGAGCCCCTGCTGTAATGCTTGGGACATTGGTGGACTGCTCACACCTTGTGCATGTTTCCATCTCTGCTGGACAGTTTTGGTACCTGTTGCTAATCTGATCCAACACCAATTAAAGGAGATAGAAAAAGTATAAACTAAAAACCAGAACTCTGTCTGTCAGGCCTACGTCGAAATGTGCAGCCCAAAGGACAGGGCAGCCCAACTAGGGGGGGAGCTTTTCTTGACCTGCTGCTCACAAACTGGGAAGAATTAGTAGGGGAAGCAAAAGTGGATGGGAATCTGGGAGGCAGTGACCATGAGTCGGTTGAGTTCAGGATCCTGACACAGGGAAGAAAGGTAAGCAGCAGGATACGGACCCTGGACTTCAGGAAAGCAGACTTCAACTCCCTCAGGGAACGGATGGGTAGGATCCCCTGGGGGACTAACGTGAAGGGGAAAGGAGTCCAGGAGAGCTGGCTGTATTTCAAGGAATCCCTGTTGAGGTTACAGGGACAAACCATCCCGATGTGTCGAAAGAATAGTAAATATGGCAGGCGACCAGCTTGGCTTAATGGTGAAATCCTAGCGGATCTTAAACATAAAAAAGAAGCTTACAAGAAGTGGAAGGTTGGACATATGTCCAGGGAAGAGTATAAAAATATTGCTTGGGCATGTAGGAATGAAATCAGGAGGGCCAAATCGCACCTGGAGCTGCAGCTAGTGAGAGATGTCAAGAGTAAAAAGAAGGGTTTCTTCAGGTATGTTGGCAACAAGAAGAAAGCCAAGGAAAGTGTGGGCCCCTTAATGAATGAGGGAGGCAACCTAGTGACAGAGGATGTGGAAAAAGCTAATGTACTCAATGCTTTTTTTGCCTCTGTCTTCACTAACAAGGTCAGCTCCCAGACTGCGGCACTGGGCATCACAACATGGGGAATAGATGGCCAGCCCTCTGTGGAGAAAGAGGTGGTTAGGGACTATATAGAAAAGCTGGACGTGCATAAGTCCATGGGGCCGGATGAGTTGCATCCGAGAGTGCTAAAGGAATTGGCGGCTGTGATTGCAGAGCCATTGGCCATTATCTTTGAAAACTCGTGGCGAACGGCGGAAGTCCCAGATGACTGGAAAAAGGCTAATGTAGTGCCAATCTTTAAAAAAGGGAAGAAGGAGGATCCTGAGAACTACAGGCCAGTCAGCCTCACCTCAGTCCCCAGAAAAATCATGGAGCAGGTCCTCAAAGAATCAATCCTGAAGCACTTACATGAGAGGAAAGTGATCAGGAACAGTCAGCATGGATTCACCAAGGGAAGGTCATGCCTGACTAATCTAATCGCCTTCTATGATGAGATTACTGGTTCTGTGGATGAAGGGAAAGCAGTGGATGTATTGTTTCTTGACTTTAGCAAAGCTTTTGACACGGTCTCCCACAGTATTTTTGTCAGCAAGTTAAAGAAGTATGGGCTGGATGAATGCACTATAAGATGGGTAGAAAGTTGGCTAGATTGTCTGGCTCAACGGGTAGTGATCAATTGCTCCATGTCTAGTTGGCAGCCGGTGTCAAGTGGAGTGCCCCAGGGGTCGGTTCTGGGGCCGGTTTTGTTCAATATCTTCATAAATGATCTGGAGGATGGTGTGGATTGCACTCTCAGCAAATTTGTGGATGATACTAAACTGGGAGGAGTGGTAGATACGCTGGAGGGCAGGGATAGGATACAGAGGGACCTAGACAAATTGGAGGATTGGGCCAAAAGAAATCTGATGAGGTTCAATAAGGATAAGTGCAGGGTCCTGCACTTAGGACGGAAGAACCCAATGCACAGCTACAGACTAGGGACCGAATGGCTAGGCAGCAGTTTGGCAGAAAAGGACCTAGGGCTCACAGTGGATGAGAAGCTGGATATGAGTCAGCAGTGTGCCCTTGTTGCCAAGAAGGCCAATGGCATTTTGGGATGTATAAGTAGGGGCATAGCGAGCAGATCGAGGGACGTGATCGTCCCCCTCTATTCGACATTGGTGAGGCCTCATCTGGAGTACTGTGTCCAGTTTTGGGCCCCACACTACAAGAAGGATGTGGAGAAATTGGAGAGAGTCCAGCGAAGGGCAACAAAAATGATTAGGGGTTTGGAACACATGACTTATGAGGAGAGGCTGAGGGAACTGGGATTGTTTAGTCTGCAGAAGAGAAGAATGAGGGGGGATTTGATAGCTGCTTTCAACTACCTGAGAGGTGGTTCCAGAGAGGATGGTTCTAGACTATTCTCAGTGGTAGAAGAGGACAGGACAAGGAGTAATGGTCTCAAGTTGCAGTGGGGGAGGTTTAGGTTGGATATTAGGAAAAACTTTTTCACTAGGAGGGTGGTGAAACACTGGAATGCGTTACCTAGGGAGGTGGTAGAATCTCCTTCCTTAGAAGTTTTTAAGGTCAGGCTTGACAAAGCCCTGGCTGGGATGATTTAATTGGGGATTGGTCCTGCTTTGAGCAGGGGGTTGGACTAGATGACCTCCTGAGGTCCCTTCCAACCCTGATATTCTATGATTCTATGATTCTATGATATTGCAGGGACAGACTGTGATCAGGGTAGGCCAAATGTGCCCTTGGAAAGCCCCTCCCCTGCAGTAAGGTTTTGTGGGCAGTGCGGAGCTGGTTTGTGAAGAACTGCAGGAACCAATCACAGCACAGTCCTTGCTCTTAGAACTGAGTCATTCACCAAAAGGCTACGCTGCTGTCCTGCATTTTCATCCTATGAACGCACTCTCAGCATTTCTCTCTGTAAGCAGGGTCTGAATGAGCTTTCTCCTGACATCTAGTGATGAGCTGGGGGAGAAGACCTCAGGAACCGCCCTTGTATGCAGAGACACGCCCACTCTGCCTAGGTGCGCAGCATGATGGAGCCGCTTGGCCCAAATGATCACTTTTGGCTGGGGTTGGATGGCAAGTCCCTTTGTTATTGGGTTCAGGGGTTGTTATCCTTGTGTGAATCAAGGGGAGCAGAACTGAGCTTGGCATGTCCTGAATCAGAGGTTCACCCCCAGCTGAGCTGCACTTGCTAAGCAGGGGACGGGGTGCCAGAGGCCAGTGGAGATGAGGCAGGGAGTATGAATGCACGCACGCATGCGTGCACTCACTTCACTTTACTTTACTTTTACTTTAAGGGTCCTATCTGCTATTTGATTTTTTCTTGTTTAATAATAGAGCTGATTAAGATTTAATTGAGAAGCTCTTGTGGATCACTGAATCTGAAATCAGTGTTAGTCAGGTCTAAGTGCTAAGCTTTAGGCCTGCTATGGGGACAGTATCTCTGGTGAAAAAAACTGCCCAGTCTGCAGTGAGGCTCCCCCACTAACTGTTGAAATCACTGAGAGCTGTGCTAAGCGGTGGGACCTCAGAACATCCCAGAGGTTGCACTAGAGGGCAGTGGTGGAGTCGGTGGTTGTGGAGCGGCTGTGGAGCGGCTGACAGCGCAGGGCCCGGCAGGGCAGTGGTGGCAGTGGGCAGCTGTACAGAGTGAACGGCACAGCAGCAGCCACTAAGGCAGAGGTGGGCAAACTACGGCCCGCGGGACTGTCTTGCCTGGCCCCTGAGCTCCCGGCCGGGGAGGCTCGCCCCGGCCCCTCCCCCGCAGCCACACCGCCGTGTGGGGACCACTCTGGCCAGCCGCTCCTGCCGGGCAGTGCGGCTGGCGCCCGCCCACCTCCCATCTTTCTAATAAGCCAGTCCTGCCACTCTGAGCGGCATGGTAAGGGGCAGAGAGCAGGGGGGTTGGATAAGGGGCAGGGGGTCCTGGGAGGCAGTCAGGGGGGCGGTTGGATGGGGTGGAGGTTCGGGGGTGGGGCGGTCAGGGGATGGGGAAAGGGGAGGTTGAATAGGGCGTGGGCACCCCGGGGGCCTATCAGGGGGTGGGGTGTGGATAGGGGTCGGGGCAGTCAGGGTCAGGGAGTGGGGGGGGCAAGTGGGGAGGGGTCCAAGCGGGGACAGCGGGGCGGGGAGGTCCTGGCAGGAGGCAATCAGGGGACAAGGAGCGGGTGGGTTGGGGACTCTGAGGGAGGCAGTCAGGGGGCGGGAAGTGGGAGGGGGTGGGGGGCCAGTCTGTTTTGGGGGGCATAGGCCTCCCTACCCGGCCCTCCATACCTTTTCGTAACCCCGATGTGGCCCTCGGGCCAAAAAGTTTGCCCACCTCTGGTCTACACCCCTGCCCTGCCAAAATGGAGGGTTCCAAACGCAGAGGCCAGTCTGGAAAACTCAGGCCACCCCAAGGCACCACCCTGCCCCAACAGCCGCTCCCTAGAAAAGACCCCATTGCCAGGCTTACTGAAGAAGAAAACATGGCCTTGCTTGGGGAGAGACCAGTGCTCCTGCCATCAGCTCGGAGCCATGAGGTGTGTGGGGAGAGAGAGCCCGCTGGCTGGAGTCACTGCAGCTGCTTGGAAGCGGGAAGAGCTGTCCTGGAAAGACCTGGGATCTTGTTTCCATCCCCTGCGTCTCCCTGTCCCAATAAATCAGAACCTGCCCTTTGCGGCTGCTGACTTGGAATGCTCCGTGACAGACCTGGAGTGGAGCAGAAAGCATCAGCGCTGCCATGTGGGACATAGAGGACAAATGAAATTAGGAGAGCAAATGGCTAGCTCTGGCTTGGGGCATCGTGACCATGAGAAACATCCCAGGGCTTTAATGCCAATGGCACCAGGGCCCAGGGCCAGCTGTGTCCTGCAGATGGATGAAGACACACAGATTAATAAGAGACCCCCACATGAAACAACCAGGCAAAACCCCACTGGACTGTGCTTTATTTCAGTCTAAGCAGCATATCATTAACTACAGAGCTACAGAGTTACCATCCATTCATCTCGCTTATGCTACAAGGACATCAAAATGAGACTCATTCAAAATAATTGGACTCAATTGGAATCTCAAAGCCTGTTGTGGTCTGTTTCCCCTCCGCCACTCCTTGGAGCCGAGTGCTCTGCTTAGAATCATGGGAAAGGAAGAGGGTGGAGAGGGAAAAGATTTTTAAAAAGGGTTAGTTGAGCGACAAGGTGGGCGTGAAAGAAACGTCTATCCCAGCAGGCCAGGGGCAACGTTTTCTGTTCTCTTTGGCTTGCCTGTGAGGGGGTCTATGTGTTTTTGTCAGCCCAGAAGCCCACTTAGACCCTGCCAAAGCCAGATGAGGGCTGGGTGTGTAGCTAGCCGGAGTGCCAGGTGACTCTGCCTTGGAGCTTTGTTCCTAAGAAGGAAGGTAGGTCATTATGGGTCAGGAGCTTTTCACCAAGCTGCCCCGGGCATGGATGGGGTGAGGAATTGGACCACTGAAAAGCATTTGCTAACAGGCCTGGTGCCTTGAAGTGTGATATGGCCAGAAGGATGGACTGTCTCTCCTGCCCATTTCCTGGTTCCCTTCACAAGGCAGGATTCAGGTGTTGCTTTTCAGCCAGGGAGTCCCCAGCCTTCCCGCCCCAAGCCTGAGGCATCAGAAAAAGTGCTCAGTTGGGAGGACTCAGCCCAGCACTCCAGTGGCTGTGCTCTAGGGTGGGGGTAGGAACAACAGACAATGGGTGCGATAGCAGAAGGAGTCCATGCAGCAAAGGGTGTCGGCACTAAACCAGCTGGGAATTGGCAACAGCTGGGAAAGGCTGGAGGGAGGGGGGAGGGGGAAAGGAGGCTGGGGGAGGGAGGGTGTGTGTGTGTTTGTGTATGTGTGGGGGGTCTCAGTATTTCACTGGGGGATGCCATTCTAGTCATGGTGGGGTTTGGGAGGGCTCCTGAGCTGGCGTTGGTCTCCTGGGATGGGAGCTGTCTGTGATCCCCTGAGCTACAACTCCTCTTCTCCCCTGTCCCCCCAATCCATGCTGCAATGGGCTGGGACCAGGAGAAAAAGAGGGAGTGAGAACAGGGTGCAGGAACGCATTGTGCGAAGAGCGTCTTCCACTATAAACAAGCTTAGCATGGCTCTGACTGGCTCATCAAACCTGGTGGAACCATTGCCTTGGCCCACATGGTCCTCCCAGTGGGCCTCCAGCCCTCTCCTGGACACAGATGTTGGGCCAGGGGACAAAGCGCCAGGAATTCCAAATCTGCTGTTAAAGGGAAGAACTGCACAAAGGTACTGGCTGGTTGGGTCCTCCGGTCTCCGAAGAGGCTTCCAGCTTGGAGGGAGGTGGGCTGGGACAGAAGTAACTTTTGAATGGAAGGCCAATGCTCCTTAATGGATTCTACTCCCGAGAGCTGGCAGGAAGCAGGGAGGGTCCATGCTGCAGCGAGGGGGGCACAGAGGGTGAGTCAATGGAAGATGGGGCTGGGAGATAGCAGCCTTTATGTCCGAGGTAGCTTTATATTGAGAATTCTCCTGTGGTTGCCCTGGTCCTTCAAGGTAGCAATAGACCTTGGCAGCAGAAAGTTAGCCCTTAGAGACGGCAGTCACTGCTGGGTTTGTGTCAATGTACATGCGGGGCTGGGTCGCCGGGAAGAAGAAGGGTGAGAACAGAAGAGCTGCTGGGACAGGGCCATGTCCCTACAACCGCATGTGAGCTCAGCCCTGCCAGGGCTGGGAGATAGCAAAGCAGACCAAGCCCTTTCCCTGCTCGCTCATGACAACACACGTCTTTAACCAAGCTCCCAGGGATTGTGCACCAACTACCCCCCACCCCCCATCCAGACCCAAAAAGGCAGCCAAGGTTCTTTGGGATTCAGACTGGTAAGCCTCCACCCCAGGCCCAGAGCTCCAGGACATCTGAGCCATCAATTCTCTGTACCTCAGTAGCTGCCTGCCTCTGTAATTCTGGTTCCCTCCGAGTCATCGGCCTCTGGTCACCAAGAGAACCAACTTGGTGAGGGGACTTGTTCTCCTCACTAGGCTCATGTGTAAGGATTTCAATGTACGGCGGCGGAGAAATTACCTTGCCCACCACTCCCTCTCAACCCTACAGATAATTCAAGCCAAAAACAAAGAGAGAAGAATTCTGTTCCCCTTGGCCCAGCAGTGGTCTTGGATCAGGAATTCCAAACTGTCCTTTGTTGCACAAACCCACTGAAATCACTTGTATTTTAAAACCATGATTTATAAAGCAGTTAACAATGTAATTAAAATGATGCGTTATGACTGACAGTCGCTGTGGCTAGTTGGCAGTCAGGGTAAGCAGAGGCAAAGAGAACAGCTAGCCTGTTGCAGCAGGAAAATCTCCTCATGGCATAGGATAGCTCCCAGCACTGGCTCTAGGACTGGGCTGTTTCTCAGGCAAAGGGGACATTCGTTACAGGAGTTCTGGGAGGCAGCAAGACTTGCTCGGTGCGATCCCTGGCTTGTACCTGCATGGGCAGAGGGCCAGCTCTTTTTGGTCTGTGGTTGCACAGCACATGGAATGATGGGGTCCTGGGCCCTGACTAGGGCTCCGAGGAATGCTATCACAATGCTAATCATGAAGACCCTCGTCTGGTGTAAATCAGGGTAGGGCTGTTGAAGTCAATGGAGATGATTTGTACCAGTGAAGGATCTGGCCCAGTGCACTTTCCAACACTCCCCCCACCCCCAGATGTAGAAAAAGCCTTGGGGTTGCTTAGAGAAAGCCAGCCAGGACTTGCCGGCATCCCAAAGGCTGACGCATGTGTATTGCTGTATACTGAGGCCTGCGATTTCCAAAGTGACCTGGGTGCCAGCTTGGAGACCCGAAGGGGGCCTGGTTTTCAGACAGTGCTGAGCACCACTCCTCTGAAACTTCTCTTTAAGCAGCCTCCCTTTGGGCACCCAAAATGATCAGTTGCTTGACATTGCAAGCCTGCAGGGTAACATATACCAGTGGCTTGGGCCCTGCCCCCTCCCTACACATTTCACACCTGTCCCTTTACTGATACCTGACATTGCTGGCAAGAGCGGCTCAGGAGTCATTCAAACTGCTGTGCAGCCCCAACTGGCCAGCAGTCCCATTTAACTAGCATGGGCCACGCTGCATAGCCCCGGGCTGTCAGGAAGGTACTCATGTCTAAAGGGCCCTTACCTCTGCTGGAGTCTGCCATGCCCTCCTTGTGAGTGATGGGGAGCAACCTGGACTGCCCAGTCAAAAACCCTGCCCTAAGGGGATGGGGCTGGCACTGCTGATGCAGCTGGCTCTACTGTCCTGTAGAGCACATGGCCTCTGGTTGGCCTTCAGCCCTGATCTCTCTGCATCTCCCTCGCTATAGCCTTTAAAATGGACCCTCTCCTTGCCACATGGGCCCTAGGTTTGCTGGCTGCTTTGAGCAGGGGGTTGGACTAGATGACCTCCTGAGGTCCCTTCCAACCCTGATATTCTATGATTCTATGGTGGTTAGCTCTCGCTAGGGTCTGTGCTGCATGGCTCAAAAACCTGGGGGGTTACACTCACGTGAGGATGAAACTAGAGGAGCCAGAGGCCCTGCAATGAGTCATTAGGGTCACAGCTCAAAATGACCTGCTATCTGGTGCCCTCTCTTCACCAGCACTGGCCCTTGTGCACGGCTCAGCACCCAGTAACACGAGGCCTTTACAGGTTGGTGCTGCCTTTCCTGGGAGGGTCTCCAAGCGTGCTACAGACATGACTGGACTTAGCCTCCCAGCCCAATGAGTTTGGTCCTGATTATTAGCCTCATGCTCCAGGTGGGGCAGCCGAGTCCCTGGGAGTTGGCATAACATGTCCGAGGCCACCCAGTGAGTCTGTGGAAGAGCCAGCGCTTGTGCCCCTCATCCCAGCCTTTCACCACAAGCCGAGCTACACAACGTGCCACCTGGTGTGTGCTCCCCGCTGCCCAAGACTGTGAGGTCACCGTGCTGGGTTGGCTGCCAGTTTGTCCAATTCCTTTGGATATGCCTGACTAGGGCGAGCAAACCCAGTGGTGAGGTGCTGGCACCTCCACGCTGGACGCTGTCTCTGCCTCTGCTTGCGCTCTGCAGCACCGGTGAGCTGACAGTCTCGTCCCACAGCTCTTGGGGCTGAGGGCGATGGCGCAGCCGGAGAGCACGATGCGCCTCGCTGCTGACGGGGAGCGTGCGCAGGCTGAAAATGAGTCTGGGAGCGGGCTGGCTGGGCTCATATGCCAGCACAGGGGTCACTTTCCTTCGCTTCTTCCCCGTGCCTGAAAATGTTACATCAGCTGGAGACATACATGCCCTGTGGAGGAGTGAAGCTTGGCTCTCAGTTCTGTGTGCCTTGGCTGTCCAAGATAGTCCCCCTTGATTGCTACTGAATTATAGTATTAGCTGAACTCATGACTCATACCTGTCGTTCATCCGAAAGCTTTCTGCTGAAGCCCTTCCCAGGTGACTGCTCTTGATCATCTGGCTCAGACCCCCTTTTTTGGGGACCAGGCCTGGGTCCACACATATGTCAGTTGTGACTTTAACATATAATAATATCAGACAGCGAAATCCCTGCCCTCACTCCACTGAGAAACCTATTCTGGGCTTGCCCTGCAACAGCCACTGTGAGGCTCCCAGACAGATTGTTTCCCCCAAGCATGTTCCTTAGGGAGTCTGCCAAGGCTCACGGATAAAAGTTCAGGCATGCGTGACTGTACTTCTAAATGAAGGCAATATTAGAGCAATGGCTAAGATAGAGTAATAAAGACCCCTGCACACACAGCAGAGCCGCAGCCCCACTGTCATACAGCCCTTTCCAGAAGCCAGGAGAAAACCTCCCACTCGGAAAAATAACCTGGCCCCAGTCCTCTGTTGAAATGCTGCCGTTTTGTTAATTGCAGTCTAGTTGTGTTACAAGCTGCTTGGGGGCCTGTGATCTTACCCTGGGTGTAGGCTCTTAGACAGGGGCTGGCTCCATCATTTGTGACTTAGACTCACGTTTTATAGAGATGGGCTGGGCCTAGGACTGCCGATCTTTGGCAAAGAGCCCACGTGGAGCCGATTGCTTGGGCTCATCCCTGGTTATTTACAGTCAGGCATCAAGAGGGGAAAAGGTCCCAAGCACTCGCTGCTGCTGGGAAGAGAGAGAAGCAAATCTGCCCCTTTGGTATTCCTCCCAGTCCATCTCCATCTGTAGCCTGCCCATCCCTGCCTCAGTGCTTTAGGCGCTAGTTCCACTGATGCCTCTGAGCTCCACCGCTACAGGCTGGGGATGGACTGGCTCAGCAGCAATTCTGCAGAAAAGGACCTGGGGATTACAGTGGCCAAGAAGCTGGATATGAGTCAGCAGTGTGCCCTTGCTGCCAAGAAGGCTAATGTCATCTTGGGCTGCATTAGTAGCAGCATTGCCAGCAGATCGAGGGAAGTGATTATTCCCCTTTATTCGGCACTGGTGAGGCTACACCTGGAGTATTGCATCCAGTTTTGGTTCCCCCCACTACAGAAGGGATGTGGACAAATTGGAGAGCGTCCAGCAGAGGGCAACAAAAATGATCAGGGGGCTGGGGCACATGGTTTACCAGGGGAGGCTGAGGGAACTGGGCTTGTTTAGTCTGCAGAAGAGAAGAGCGAGGGGATTTGATAGCAGCCTTCAACTACCTGAAGGGGGATTCCAAAGAGGATGGAGCTCGGCTGTTCTCAGTGGTGGCAGATGACACTCCAAGGAGCAATGGTCTCAAGTTGCAGTGGGGGAGGTGTAGGTTGGATATTGGGAAATATTATTTCACTAGGAGGGTGGTGAAGCACTGGAATGGGTTCCCTAGGGAGGTGGTGGAATCTCCATCCTTAGAGGTTTTTAAGGCCCGGCTTGACAAAGCCCTGGCTGGGATGATTTAGTTGGGGTGGGTCCTGCTTTGAGCAGGGGGTTGGACTAGATGACCTCCTGAGGTCTCTTCCAACCCTATGATTCTATGATTCCACAAAGTTAGAGGAATGCACAGATATAGGCATCTTTATTGGGCCTCTTAAAATGTATTGATAATCCCAACTAATAATATATATTATGTTTAGCCCTTTATGAGCCTGATTCTCCCCACATTTACACTGGTTGAACATCAGTGTTATTCCGTTGACTTCAGTGTAGTTACTTTTAGTCTATGCCAATGGGGTGGAGGAGTAGGCGCCATAATGGTGCTACACTGGAGCAGGCGTAGATCAGGAATGCTCCCTCCCTGTTCAATGTGTGGTACAGCAATGAGACTGGATGAACCAGGCCCATGAGCTGATTGAAACTGTCTCTCTGCCTTTCCATCGTTAATGTCAGCCTTGTACCTGGAACTAGTGCCTTTCATGGTGAAGGACTCGGAAGTGCTTTACAAATGTATAGTGCCTGATTCTGATCACACTCCTGGATAAATCACAATGAGACAGTAAGAGTAAGGGAAGTCACTGGCAGTACACCAGTGGGAACTCCAGAATCAGCCCTATCTATTCAGAGATCACTTCATACCACATTGAAATGCGGCCACCTTTGCCCTGGTAACAGTTCCAGTAAGCACAATCCGAATCCTTCAACTGAAGTGCCAGGAGCCCCATGAACTAGTAGCCCTAGGAACAAGCAGATTAATAGGTCCCTTGTTCTGCTCCAAACCCTGCTGGTCATTGTCCAATTGGACCAGTAGGAACTAGATGAAATTCTGCAGCTGGAATTTCTGTGTGGGTGGGATGGTACACGTCCACTTGGTCACTGCATGTGTTGTCAAGAAGAAAGCAACGGTTGGTATTTCTGCATTTTTGGTCAGTTAATTTGCCAGCTCAAGTCATTATCACAATAGGCTTGAAATGGAGAGATGCACAAGGCCATATCCTCATCTGGTGTAAATCAATGTAGCTCTGTTGGAGCCAACAAATTCAATTCAGTGAAGCTACACATATTGAAACCAGCTGAGGATCTGGCCCAAGGCTGCCCACAGGCAAAAGGCAATGGACCAATCACTCAACCTTTTATGAGTTAACACACTCTAGTGAATATTTTATGCTGGGCAAGAAGGTGGTCAGCTCTTTAAGAAATAAGAAGCAATTGTTTTTTCAGTTACAACACAACATGCTCTGGGACCTGGCAGATGTATTAAGACAGGAGGTGGAGAATATCATCCCTTGTATCTGGCAACAGCTATCACCCAACAGGGTTTGTGGGCAGCGGCTGGTGAGCAAAATCTGTTTGTTGAAAAAGAAAATCTCATCCAAATAACTGGGACAAATATGTTCCATGGACACTTTGTACTATGGAGCCTGGCCAGGTCATGGTCTTGTCTAGCTTCTTCTCCTGCTAGTGAATCTACTAGATCTTTGAAACTCAGATGTGGTGGGAGGGTGAATACTGTGCCAAGACAGCACAAGGCTGAGGTTAGATCATTGCCAGATTCTCTACTCTGTGAGCCCACTATCCCCCACTAGTGTTACCGGCCTCAGTTGTTTCCTTTTCTCTTTTATGCAACTATGGGAAACGGAACAAGAGGCAAATCACATGAGCAGGCTCTTGCCTGTTCTGTCTAAGCCTTTTAAGAATGCTCGTTTAGTCTGGAGCCAAAGGGGGTTATGTACCCAACTTCCATTAAAAGTCAATGGTAATTAGGCACCTACCTCTTTTAGGCTCCTTTGGAAATCCCAGCCTTCATTCCTCCACTGGTGAAATTATGAACAAGAAAGGGTGAATTGGCATCTCAAGCCAGGACTGTCCACCATGTCAGAGCCTCCAGGTCTACAAAAGTGTGTGGACTTTGTGATACAGAGAAGAGTCTTGGGCCCAACCATTGACCGTTGAATTTGTGAGAATCAGGAAATACTAAAGTAACCTTAGAATACTACTAATCTCTTCCTTGTATAACGCATCCTTCATTCCCTGCTCTCAAAGCATACTAACAACATGAACCATGGCTTCTCCCAAGCCCTCACTGAGGCAGGGATGTACAGTACAATTTCAGTGACCTACATTTCCACTGTCCAAACCTCCCTGTTCTATTGGTTCCCTGTTTATTGCTTGCCACTTACCCCTTCATATTTCTATTCTATTCTATTCAGGTTCTTATGCTGTGCCAATCGTTATGGTATCTTAATGCCTATTTGGTGTTGTCCAAGCCAGTAAGATAACCAGGAAAGTCTTATGAAAGTCTTGTTTTTGCTTGCTCTAGACTGAGGGACCAGTTTTTAAGGCAGGTAGTAGCAGACTAGCTTTACTTCTCTTAGCTGTAATACTAAGTATGGTTTAACAGGATCTGTAGAACATCCACCCCTTTGCTTTACACTGTAGTTTGATCCCAACAGTGGGACATGTCAGCAAAGCTTCCCTTTATTCCCTTCACCATCACTTCTTCAGTTACTTGCATATCGGTTTTTGGCCCCAACGTTTTGGGGCAGCGAATCCAAACCAAAATGGCAGTAAATGGGAACTGGAAGAGAATGCTGTCTTGAAATACTTACAGACTTTTCCAACAGTTGGAATGGAGTGGATCATTTGACAAAGGAAGCACAAAAATTTGGCGGTTTAAGTTAATGGTTGCGTCAGAAGACTCTGGACCTAATTCTCTGATGTCCTGCATCGTTTGTTGCTATTTTCACTGCTACCAAGTGGATATAAGATGCACCAACTCTGATCTGGTAGTGTCCTACACTCACTTTGAACAGGTATAATGACAACACAAATTGCAAACTGAAGGATAATTAGGGCCTCTTTCTATTGAGTGAATTTCTTGCATGAGTCAAGGTTTTCAACTGCCCTTCACCATTAAGAGGAAACACATATTTCTGTATGATAACACCATAATTTAAGAATAAACAAGATCTCCCGACAAATGTACCTTGGTTCTTGGTGTAAGACGTTCTTTTTTTTTTTAGTACGTGATTATAGATCATAAACTGCCTTCTAAAACTTAGGCCTGTAGCTTCCCTGGGCAATGCAGTTTCTTTATGTAGGTTATAACTGGAGCTAAGCCATCAAAATCTCAGTCTTTCAGAAAGAGACATGGATGAGCTAAAGAGTGACGGGGCACTCAACATACCACCCTTTGATACTAGGCAGCTGGGAGCAGGTCACTGAATTTCTCAGGTCACTTATATGGAAACAAGGACTGAGCCACTCATTAACTTTCCTGGAGGCAGCTGGAACAGGGCTATCACACCTAACAGGCCCCATATTCAGTGGTCTGCTGTTTGAAGTAGAGCCTGGAACACATTGTTCAGTTGTACTATGAGTATCACTTGCTGATTGGAGCCCCCCTGTTGTATGTATTTTTTGTTGTTGTTGCTTTTTTTCATTTTTTTTTTAAAAAAAGTCACTTTCACATGATCACTAAAGTCGATTGTCTTTTTTTTTTTGTTTTCAAATGGAGAGTTATCCTACGTTAAATGCTAACGTTCTACAAAAGCATTCTGTTCTAAACCACTAGGAAATGTAACAATGAATCACAGAAAAAGGAGTCCAGTGGCCAAGCGACCAAACCAGGGCATGTGAGCTGTGAAGGGCAACTAGACACATCTAGTCTCTTCACATGCCTTGTCCATCCTGCATTCTGTTCGGCTGGACATTTCCTAAATTCCATCTCGGACCTCCTCTCCTCCCCTTGTGGCTTTGGGCAACCCATTCATGGCCAACCAGTACCCACAAAAGTCATGTTGTAAAGTGACTGGTCACTAGGTACTGAAGAACAAATGTGGGTGAAGTTACACCAGTGCAGCTGAGAGCAGGATCTGGCCCTTGGTTAATATTGCTCAAGAGACACAGAGCCCACCTCCCTTGTAGGGTATCTGCAGGCACCAGAGAGGCTAAAGAAGGTGCGAGTGCTGTGGAGTATGTTGGTGTATGTTCATCAATGCTGTGACTCAAATATGACTCTCAGAGCCTGGGACTGTAAGGCAGCAGATGGCTCGAGAGATGCAAAAAACAAGGAGGGTTTGGAGACAACCCCTAGTCTTAGAAATACAGAATTTCTGACCACATTTACCCTCAGTAGCATGGCATTTAGCACTAAACAACAGCTAGGCTTTATGAGTGGCCTGGCTCTACATACTTGCTTTAGAAGCTCTTTGGTTAGATTGCTTCCACAAACCTTTAGTCAACCAGCTCCCTTGTCCCCTGAATGCTCAACAGTATGGGCTTCTTTCTACCCCCACTAGCATTGTGAGAGCCATGCCTGGTGCCGGGTGCCAGCTACTTCTTTTCTTTGTACATTCAGCGGGGCAAAGAGCGGGCTGAGGCTCGGGGGCAGCCTGCGGTGGGAGTCTGATTCAGTACATACTGAAGTCAGTGGCAAAGTTGCAATGGGATGGATGGATCCTGCTCCAATAGCGTAGGATCAGGCCCTGGCTTAGTTAGTACCATTGGAGTAGAAGGGTTTTCTTGAAAGGCTCTGAGTGATGTACTTTAGGGCTGGCAATTCAGTATCTGACCGCTATACAGACATAATATTTTTCACTTCTACAGTGCGTTGCATGCAAAGATCTCAAAACACTTTGCAAACATCGATTAAACGTGCCTCACAATGTGTCTTGTGAGTTAGGGCACTATTATTATTCCTGTTTTAAAACTGAGGCAGAGCGAGGACAGTGACTTTAAACAGAGCTTTTATCCCATCCAGTGAATCTGCAGCAATGTCAGGAATAAAGGCCATGAGTCCCAACTCCCAGTCCTCTGCTCTAACCATGCAGTGTGTATACAGCACCATTCCTTACACCCCTCTTCCTTCCTGCCTAGCTGCAAACAATTTTAGTTTGAAATAGAGTCTAATTTAGTTCTAAACAGGTCAAAGGCAGCAGGATCTCCCATACACAGCATGATAATTAACACCTACTTAGACCATAAACCTAGCCCAGCAGAGCAGCAGTGAATCCAAGTAAATGCACTGGTAGTATAAAATGAGCAGGTCTGTGACCATTTCAACACCCAGCATTTGGCTGGTGCATAATGGATCCTGTGGCGTTTCAGTTGGTTATGTGGATCTGGATCAAAGAGCTCCTTATAAGTCCAAGCCCTATAGGTAATGACAATGGATGGAACACTGCATGTCAAGGAATACTCTTCTAGGTAACGCTCCTGGGTAATGCTTGCAGGGAACAGAAGGTGGTCCATGCATTGGCATGCTTATAGCTACTATGAGTGTGAAAGCATCGTGGAGTCAGGGATGGAGACATCTGAGGAAGGTGCTCATTTTGAGGCTTCAGAAATGCCCTCCTCTCCCTTGAGTTGACTCTGGAGCACAATTCAGGGGCATGGTTTTAGATCCTGAATCACTCCCCTCTATTTTTGTAAGCCTTATGATGATTCCTTCCAACTGCTTGCAAGGTGACAGGTTCAGGCACTGGGGGAAGCACAGCCTGCTGCCCGTGGGAAACACGAGTTGTGACAGAAACTAAGAAAAGAGAAGTGACAGATGTGTGAAGAAATTTAAAACGAAGTACTACAGGCCTGCTCCTTTAAGATCCCACAGGAGATATAGTCCAGCTCATTTAAGGTCCCATCTGTCCTATCTGGGGGTTTCTGCTCTGCAGGGTGAATTCCATTGAATAACAATGAGTTCCAGTCAAAAAGGACACTCCCTCCCTGCAGGACAGGGGAAGTTTTAAAGGGCCATGACTGCACATCCTCTCAGACTTGAAGGCAAGGCCTTTCCAATGGTTGCGAGGAGGGGAGCAAAGCTTCAGCCACCCTGGAGAACATCAAAGACAAGAAGTAAAGGGACGGGTGAGACAAGAGTGATTGTGAGCCCACTGGTATATATGTATTTATGGATGGCAGGGGATATCTGCTTCTACCATTCTGCAAAATTATTGTGTTCGATGCAGGAATCACTGAGTTATGCAGTCCCTTCTGGCTTTCCAATCCACAGGTGAAATCCTGACCCCATTGAAGTCAATGGCGAAACACCTGATTGCAGTGCAGTCAAGTTTTCATGCTATGACTATAAATCTCCATGACATGTAAAATCTGACCTCTCCCAGAGGCTGCTGGTCTCTCAGACGTTTGCTCTCTCTCTTGTTTTATTTTTTGTATAGGACCAAGTTGCTAGTTTTTTTATTCTGGGCCTGGAGGTGGGGAAAGATGAAGGTTTGCTTTCATGAGGGAGAGCTGGACTTGATAATGTCTTGAGGTCCCTTCCAGCCCTACGTTTCTATGATTATATGATACCTCAGGGATGAATTCAGCCCTTGTTTAAACTTAATGGGCCAAACTTTGTACTGATGGATGCCCCATACAATCGAATTGACTCCACTGGAATTGCAGGGAATATAAATCAGTGCAGAGTCTGGTCCACTATAGTTAATAACAGCCTCCCGCACTGCCTCTCCTGGCTTGAATTTTACCTTTGGACGCATGCAGCGATCGTGAGATCAGCTGGTGGGGAAGATTTATACCATGATGCAAATATCTGACCTTGAGCAAATCTGCCCTGCTGATAGGAAATCTGAGAGGTGGTGAAGGGTGTGTGGGAAAGAAAATCTTTTGTTTTCACAATGAAACATGTAAGCACCTGGAGGGGACGTGTGCTCCACATACATATTTGGCACAGTCTAATATAGTCTTATCCTGAAGCATCAGGTATCGTATGTTAATATATCTGCAACCCACGAACCAAATTCTGATCGGCTATGCCCAGGTAATGCAGCGACCTCAGCAAGGGATGCACTGGTGTAACAGAGTTGGATTTGGATGTACAACGTTATGGCCCCAATTCACCTCTCGCACACAGTGTAAAGGAGAGGCCGAGGAGATCATATATATCTCAGGAGCTAGTGAAGGTTGCAACACATTTCTCATAATTGTCTCAGCAGTAGAGCTGGTTGACATTTCTCAACCAAAATCGGTTTTTGTCACAAAGGGAGTTTAATCAAAATTGAAATGTGTAGTGAAAACAGGCCAATTTGGATGGAATTTTCAATTTCTCAAGAACTCAAAACAAAATGAAAATTTCCCTTGGAAACAAACATCTTCGCTTTCTTTAAAAATTTTCCTTTGACAAAACCCAAATCTTCCTTAACAATTTCAAATGGAATGATTTCTTCCATGTTCTCGGTGGAGGCAAAATTGGATCTTTCAACCAGCTCTACTTACCAGCCAAAATCTTCATTTCTATGTTTTCGTCTGGAGTGGGACAGAGGTGCGAGAAGAAGTTGCCATGACAGAAATGCCACGATTTCACTTTCCATAGCCTTGGAAAAACTTCCCTGCGTTCCGGTCCCTTGGGCTCCTACAGCCTATGGAGTCGCTGGGCCACTGGAACACACGACACGGTAAACAAAGCTCTTTCTAGTTTCCCTCTATTTGTGTTTCTTTTTGAAACGCTCGCAGCTGTTATGTGATACGTCTACCTTTTTTCTTTGTTTTTTTGTTAAATTAATTTATTTATATATATTTTTAAAAAAGCAGTAGTCCTTTGGTCCCTAAACTCTAAGGAATGATATGACTTTGAAAGAAGTAAATCCTATGTCCCTGTGCCAGTGACAAGCAAGGAGGGGGCACATCCCTCTGCCCTGCTCCATGGTGTGTGTATGTGTGTATATATATATACATATATATATATGTATATATATATATATAAACGTATTTATATATCTCTTCTATAAGTCCAACATGCGCTTAGCCTTTGATATTTTTTTTCCAGCCAGATATGGAAAAAAATCAATTTCTCTTTCCCTTTTAAAACAAAACGTTATCCAGGTGAAACATACACGCCTGGTCCAATCCCACTGGCTTTGGTTTATATCCATTTGGATCCTCTTTCCTAGTTCCTCCTTTGAAACTTGTAGCAGCAAATGAGTGCTTTAAAAGGTAGGGTTCATCCTCATGAATGACCTGTCCTAGCTCTGAATCCTAGGTTGGTTTGTTTTTCCTTCCAAGAATCCCACCTCTCTCCTTGCGAGGAATTCAAAGTCTTCTCCAGCAGCCACCATTTCATAGTCTGACTCAGCAAATATCTGCACCTGTTTGTCTTTTCTCCAACATCACTGTGTCTTTTTCTTTCTTGTTAAGAAACAAACAAAACTGATTCAAAAATTAAAAAAGAAAAAGAAGATACAACCACGATGGCTCTCTTTTTCGCCAGCATTTCTTCTCCTCCTTCGCTTCCGCCTCTTCCATGATATGTTGCAAAGAAAGAGAGTTACAAGTTTGGATACTGCACTTGGGAAAAGGGTTAATACTCTTCATACGCTGCAGGGCATCCAACCTGCAAGACAACAAAGGGCACATTACAAGGCTCCAGGATTTGCAAGGCCCATTGCAATGTACAATGCATGAGAGCCCCCTGAGAACGGCTTTAATGTTGGGTGAGTTTTAGTGCTTGGGAAACAGAGGAAACAGAACTATGCAAGTTCCCTTTTTTTACCCACCTCTGCCAAGGCACCTCAACTCTGTCCTGCAGCTCCATCACCATCCCAGCTCTGCCAACGTGCCTCCATCCTCAACTTAAGCACACGCTCTTATTCCAGTCTTGGGTAGCTCTACCAATGACCCTCAAACCTGACCTGTAGCACCCCTGCTATTTTAGTCCTGGACTATCCACACAGATCTGCCAATGAATGCATCTCAGTCCTGACTTACTTCAGTCCTGGGCCCCCGCACAACTTTGCCAGTGCACCTCAATCCTGACCTGTAGCTGACCCTGCTATTCCAGTACTGGGTGCTTTTCAGCCCAGACTATCTTTATGTTAAATAGTACAGTGGTTTTGCAATTTGGAGAAATGTCCATTAGGAACTACATTTAGATCCACTAAACACATTTTCACTTGGAACTGAGGCTAGACTTGAGGCTAAGTTCTCAAATGTAAAAAGGCAAGGGCATCTCTAAATTTCACAGGATTCTACTAGCTGGTTAAGTGGTATGGAGGAGCACTAGTGAGATACATGTGCCCTTCAGCTGGTTCATCACCCCCCCCCCCACAAAAATAACCAGTCCATTGTTTAAGGAGACGGCACTTCTTATTTAAAGTCTCTGCAAAATGTTCAGCAGTGAGAATGTTAGAGGCCAAACTCTCTGGTGGTATAACTCCTCTGAGGTCAAAGCAATTACATCAGCTGATAATTTTGCCCTAGATTCCTTTGCAATCTCATTTGGCTCATTTTGTTACTGCGAATACTGGCTTCCTAGCTCTGAGGAATCACAAAGACTGCCCGCTCTGTCTCCTCTTATGAAAGTGAAAGGGTCTGCATGGAGATCTGATGTGCTAACGGGACAGAACTGCACTGGCTGAACCAGAGGTGAGTTATTAGTCCTCCTGTGTTAGGGAATGGGACCTGAGCACCTAACTACCGTATATTCTTTTGTAAATCCCACCTCAGTCTTTGCTCATAACTCACTCTCTCCTGCTCCAGCCTCACTTTCTGCTATTCTACTCTGAATTCCCTTTTGGATGGGATGAGAAGGAATATTCAGCAAAGAAATACAAGACTTCAGTTCCAACTCAGAATCCGCAAACCATACTGCTGAAGGATCAACGTTCATGGTATTCCCAAGTGCTTTTCTGCATGCACTACCAAGTTTTTGAGACTATATATAGAAAATAACAAAAGGGAAAAAAATACGAAATAAAACCCTTCATTTCTTGTTTCAACCGAAATTAAGTGAAACCCCCTTTTTTCAGAAATAATATTGGAACCAAGAGTGATTCCTTAACAATTAAATTTCCCCGGTCATTATGGCCATATAGTGAATGCAGGTGAAACACAAACACAGATTGTTACGTTACAACAAAGAGAAAAGAAGAGAGGGCAGAGGAGACGGTGGAGTTTGGGGGGGTGGGGAGTCAAAGTTCACAACTAATCAAGACTGACCAATCAGCACTCCAAAAACTATCCACCAGGGGCTTCACTACGGCACTTCACAATCGCCAAAAGAAAAGCACCAATACAGAAAAAATAAAGATATAGAAATAGAGATATAGAAAACTCAACGTCAAATCATGCAACGAGATTACAACCGGCCACATGGCGTCATCGCAGAGGACGATGACAACATGAGTTAGTCACTTACAGTTTCGATTTATTTGGGAGAGATAGTTTTGGTTTGGGACTCCCACAACAGCGAGAGGGTTGCTAGGCAACTGGGGGGCCATCTTGGAGCAATGATTGGCCTGGTCTGGTTAGGTACAGTAGTGGTTGGGTTGGAGGAAACAAAACATAAAGAAAAGATGAATTGGTTTGATGGAGTTTTTCATTTTCATTTTTGGTTGATCAAGAACAGAAAGTGATCCTTTGAGGTCATGTGTAATAATGCTTTGATCTCCTCTAGCACCTTCCCCTTGGTGAATCTCACAATGCTTTACACATTAATGTCACATCACTCGCAAGAGACCCAGGGTCAGGTGAGTATGAATGTCCCCATTCTCAGAGCTAACGGATGCTCATTTGTGATTGGTTACATAAGCTACCTAGTATAATTTCTCTTCCCTGACTGGATGTGAGTCAGCAAACACATCCAACTGGAAAATCTGGGTGTGCAAATTTCAAATTTGGCAGCTGCAAATACTCACGTATGTGACTTTGAAATTCACCATGATGAACAACTTCTTTCATTCTTTCCCTTTTTTTTTGCATTAATTGCTTTGCTCTGCCCATTTAGGGGGAAACTGAGACATAAAGGTGGCAAGTGAATTGCCCAAGATCACACAGTGAATCAGAGCTGGGACTAGAACCTGGGGATCCTAGCTCCAAACCCATTCCCTCTAGCCATTAGAGACACTGCTTCTCAGCTTAAATAGCTGCATGTTAAAGGAAAAATGGAACTTATTCACCTATTTCTATGAATGAAAGGAAGATTAGGTTATATGAGTCACGTATACTAAGTGTGTGGTGAAGGAAGACCAAGATTTTACCTTCTGGCTCTTTTCTTCCAGGAAATTTTGCTAAACACTTGACAAAATGTTTATGGAGAAACTGCCCCGTCTTCAAAGAGACTTCCTCCTCGCTGCTGTGCTAGACTGAACAGTACCGTCAGGAATGGCTGTCTTTGAACAGTCCACTCACTCCTATGGAAAATCAGTTCTATGCAGTCTCACCACTGCTCTCCTCTTAACCCAGAAGTGAAGACCAGGGTGTTCAGGGCCTGGCATGCCAAGCTCCTAGATGCAAGCAGCCAGGTGCAAGGTGGAACACTGAATGCTGTGATCTATTTCTTCAGGCCACAGTTTCCTACTTTATACACCCAGGCACAGGTGCGGGAACTAGGGGTGCTGGGGGTGCTGCTGTAACCGCTGGCTTGAAGTGGTTTCCATCACATACAGGGTTTACAGTTTGGTTCCATGGCTCTCAGCACCCCCCCATACAAATTGTTCCAGTCCCCCTGCACCCAGGATAGTTGCAATCTGTTAAGGCTTTAGGTATGTCTCTCTCAGGCAGAGGGCAGGCCCCCCCTGTTTCACATGCAGCATATGAGCAAGACATTTCACAAAGCATATGGGCTGTAGAGAGAAAAGGGTTATCTCTGGCTGGGCGACTAGGACAAAGTCAGTGAGGAGATTGAGTTGTCTAAGTCTTGCCATGACTTTTCAACCTACAGACCTGCAACGAGTAGGCACATGTGCCAAAGTTCCAGGCCCAGCTTTTCAGGGGCTTGGGTGAAAGCAGGTGAAGGCTTTGCCCTGCTGTTAGGCTTAGAATGGGTGACAACGATGGGATGGAAACACATAATGGATGGATGACCCAGGTCAGATTTAATAAAATAAGATTACTCACCTGTGAGTGGCGTTCTGAGTGTGCATTGCCTCTGCAGAGCCACACCTTTGGGGGTGCATATGCCTTAGGGCCATGAGCCCAGATAGCACCTAGAAAGCAGAGATGGATGGTCCCACACATACACCTACCTGTGGAGCTCAAGGCTCGGTGTGAAGTAATGCAAGGACTGCACATCTGACCACCCTCAGTTCTTCCCACAAATTCAGAATGCTGTGTATGGGAAGGAGGTTGGTTCAGTGTGAATTTGCAGGGGCAACTCTGTAGTTACAGATAAGTATATTTTCTTTCTCACCCAGAATTGCCTCTGCATATCCCCATGCTTGGGAGACTGACTAGCAGTAAGAACCCCTTAGAGGAGGGTTGAGGAGTCCTTGGTTAAAGAAAGGTCAAAGGACTGTTCTCCTAAAATTAGCACCATGTTTGGCCCCTAAGGCAAGACAGTCATGTTGTGTGATGTTAATGAATGGAGCGCAACAGAGTGACTTCCCAGAGTTCAGAGATGGAGACATCCCCCAAACTCGCTGTGTGAACTGCTTTGAGGGCCTCTAAGCCATCTGGCACTGGGACACGTGCTTGGTCAGGACTGACTCCAGAGCCTAATCTGTTTATACACTCTCTGAACAGAAACTGGTTTTCCCTTACACTTGTCTCCGAATGTCACAAATAACTCTGAAGAGTTGCAAAAGAGTTTTGTCCTCCCCAGGTGATGACACAGTGCCTTCTCACTGTCTAACATACGTAGCCTAGCTCCAGCTGATGAAATACCCTATCTCTGCTGTGTTGTTCAGTAAAGGTGGCCATGTCTCTCTGCCAGAGCAGGAAGTGAGGCCGGCCTGAGCCAGAGGCCTTTTCCTGGCTTTAAGAGCCATTTGTGTACGGGAAGAATAGTCTTCTCTGCTCTCCGATCCCAAAGAGCTCGTGTGACTTCCCTCTCACTGCCCACCCTGGACTGTCAGGGGTCTCTGCAACTCCTGGAGCTGTTCAGTCTCCACCTCTCCGAGTGAGGGCACAGTCTCACTTCCCTCTGGGGAGGTGAGAGAGGATGGCTTCAGCCTTTGTTGCACCACATGCATCTTCTGGGTTCTCTAATTCCTCCTCCTTTTCTTCACACTCCAAGGATCATCCTCCAGATTTGTCAGTGGAGGAAAAGGCAGGCTTAGGTGATGAGGTGAGTATTTCTTCCAGGTACTCTGGAGAAGATGAGCTTTGCAAGAGGCCTCTCAGTGGATTGCCTCTTGGCTCGATGAACAGACAATGCCACTTGTGCCATACTGTCCGTGGTGTCTGATGGCCATAAGTGACCTCTTAGAAGAACTTCATGGTGAGGGAGAAGTCCAAAGAGCATGTCTCGGTATAACCTCCCTGTAATACTGAGAGCATGTGTCCAAGGTGCTAGGAGAGGGAGAATGGTCCCTCTCTCTCATCTTACACTTGGGTTTGCAAGGAAATGTATGGATCAGAGAGCCACCAGGACAACCCTCCATTCTTATCTCTGTCCAGGAAGTCCTTGGATCTGAATTTGGGCCACTGAGGCAGGAAAAATCAAAGGAGAGAAAAATCAAAATCAAATTTGGTTTTTTGGACCGTGGCAGATCTCCTATTGCCCTGAGAAGGATGAGAGCATGGATTACTGCCTCCCTGAACTCCCAGACAAAACAGGGGCAGAGAGAGATACATCAGTCACTGGATCTCAAGCTTTCAATTCAGGCAGCCCCAGCTCCAACCTCTATGGATCTGAAGAGCCCACAGCACTAACAGGTGCTTGGATCTGAGGGCTTTATGATGCTTGCAAACCACCAGTTCCTGCACTGAGCTAGAGGAGAGTGTGTGGGTCTGCACCTATTCTCGGTTAAGAGAGAAGAAAACAGGAACGAGGACTTCCTATGAGGAGTCACGGCCTTTGGGTTTTTTGTAGCCCTTACATCTCAAGAAGCATTGCAACCAGTCCCTCCCTCATTGAACTTTCTTTTGATCCTTTGGTTCTGAGGTGGAACCAAAATGCGATGAGGCCAGTTCCTTTGAAACCTTTCGTACAGAGGAAATGGGTCCAGTGCTGGCTGGCTGGCCTCTCAAGGAATTATCCATCAATAGGCATTTAAGCTGCCCCTCCTGCTCAAGGCAGGTTTGAGGGGTAAAGCTAATCCAAATGGCTTCAGGGACGGCCCTTCTCCCATGCCTGGGGCTGTTATGGATATCTGGTCACAAGACACACACCATTTAAATCTGGCTATCGGATGATAAACTCTAGGTTCTCAGCAGGGCAATGAAGGGGATGAGGATGGATCAGAACCCTGCAATGCCACAGATGACAACTGACCTGGGGCTCTGCAGTGGGGCCAGCTGAACTGTCGTGAATCTAACAGCCAAGAAACCGATACGCTTCTGGACACAGCTTCAAACTTCTCCAGAAAACATGTAAATTAGCTACCTAACCTGAGCTAAAGATGGAACACCGACTCCTGCAGCACAGGTGAGCTGAAGGATCGTTCTGAGACATGCTGCCTATGGCAGTAGGAATGGAACTGAAGGCAGCTGGGGTCACCAACCCTTGCATTGAACAAGCGAATCTCTGAGAGGTTGGGCACATGGTCCCATAATGGTCCGGGGCTTGCGATGCAAAGGTATGCACTCGTGAGGATCTGCAGAGGCAATGCTCAGTGGTTGTCATCATCCATTAGAATTTACATCACACATAACTCTGAGTGACGCTTTCAGGAGAGTGAAAGAGACACAGTCCTGGCCCAAAGAGCTGACTATCTCCATCAGAAGAGAACAGTCAAAAGACATGGGTTGGGAAAGAAGGGGCAGGAGTGAAATCAAGGAACGGTCGGGCAGGTCACATTGCAAAGGGAGCCAATCTTGTAAGTTCTGTGTGTTGAAACAGGCACTGAGGGTGGGCACAGGGGAGGAGCTGGCAGCGCAGGGAAAGGCAAAGGAGGTGTGACGTTATTGACATGAACTGGGACCATATAGATCATGGTTGCAACCAAGGTCCTGTAGTGGCACCAAATCATATATAAAGGGGGTCAAATGAGGTGTCTAAGACAAGGTTATGGTTTGCTGGTTATGATTATGCTCTCTGTATGCATGTATCATTTTTGTATTTAAAGTTATAAGTATTGGCTGTATACATCTGTAGTTCAAACTTGTGCTATGCTTCTGGGTGACACCCCAGACAAGTTGGTGTCAGCTCTGCCTAGCCTGCTTGATGGCCCATTAAGGACCATCAGCTATACAACTGACCCATTGAGAGAAGGCAGACACGCCTTGGGACTCAGCAAGGCACGCAGGGACATGCCTATGGACAGAGCTCTGAGGTTTTTCCAGGCCATGTGATGGACGGTTTGTCTTTGGGACAAAGAAAGAAAGACCACTTGGCAAGAGAACATAAAACCTGCTGCAGTTCCTCCATCTTGTCTTCAATCCTGCTTCTTACCTCTGGAGGGACTTTGCTACACTGAAGCTTTGAACCAAGGACTGAAAGACCCATCCCAGCTGTGGATGTACTCCAGAGACTTGATCTATCACTGCTGCAAGCCTGAACCAAGAACTTTGCCATGACTGTGTTTAATCGATTCCATTTAACCAATTCTAGCTCTCATCTGTATTTTTTTCCTTTTATGAATAAACCTTTAGATTTTAGATTCTAAAGGATTGGCAACAGCGTGATTTCTGGGTAAGATCTGATTTGTATATTGACCTGGGTCTGGGGCTTGGTCCTTTGGGATCGAGAGAACCTCTTTTCTTTTCCTGGGGTATTGGTTTTCATAACCATCTGTCCCCATAACGAGTGGCACTGGTGGGGATACTGGGAAACTGGAGTGTCTGAGGGAATTGCCTGTGTGACTTGTGGTTAGCCAGTGGGGTGAGACCAAAGTCCTCTCTGTCTGGCTGGTTTGGTTTGCCTTGGTGTGCATAGAAACCCCAGCCTTGGGCTGTAACTGCCCTGCTTTAAGTAGTTTGTTCTGAATTGGGACTCTCAGTTGGGTCCCGCCAGAACCAGCATCGTTACAGGAGGGATTAAAAGGAAGGGAGGGAGGTCACTTGGCATACATGGGAAGTCGATTGGGAATAGGGAGAAGAGCAGGCAAGGCATGAGAGGGAGCAAGAATGGAAGAGAATGGGGTTAGATTGGGCGTGATGGCACACGGCAAGGACATTGTGGCCAATGTAGAGCGCAGCGGTTAGGGTGAGCATGATGGGAGATGAGGCAGGGGCAGAGCAGAGGGGGCAAGGTTAGAAGCTATAGAAAAGGGGAGAGGAAAAGAATTTCTCCATGGAAAAACCACGCACAATCATCATCCAGAGCCTGAAATTACCCTGAACCGAGGCTCGCTTTTGTCGCATTTTTCTCTCTGGGTTCCCGCCAGGCCTGGGAGGAGAAATGCTGGCAGGCCATGAGAAACCCCACTCTAGCTGCATTTCCTGCCCTAGTCACAAACACAATTTGGACCAGGGGGCCCAAGTGGGTCTCGTTTACTTTCCGGTCAGTACTAGTTTGGGTTTATTTTGATCCTCTTATGCAGGGACACGCCCCCCACTCCATTGAGAGGGTAGGCGGGGACACTGCCCTGCTGAGAGGGCATATGGGGACATGGTTCCCCCCCCCGTCCCGAGAGGGTGTGCGGGGATATGGAACCCTAGAGAGGACAGGTGGGAGGGGCCCAGGGTCTCCTCTGCACAAAGTTGCTAATGGGAGTGACAAGAGGGTGATTTCTTCAAAAACCTCTTTAAAAACATCCCCTTTGGTATCCCTGGAAATGATCAACCAGTCACCACAGACTGACCCATCCTCCCTCCCTCCTTACTCTGAATGCCCATGTTCTTAGCCAGTTCCCATAGCTGCACTTAGCCACCCTGGACAAAGAAATAAGGCAAAGTGCATGTGAGGCTCCTGGTATCACCCTACTCTTGACAGGTCTTCTGGTCAGGTGGGACAGTGACACAGCCCGCCCGTCCTGCACCTCTCAGCCACGCCACCTCCGAGGTTCAGGGGCTGTCAGTACAATCCCATTTCCGCAGAGCAGCCAGTAATTCCAAGTGTCTCTGTTTTGGGTGCCCAACATGACACCCTGAGGGCCTGATTTTCAAACTGCTGAGCTATTCCCTCATGATTTCCTGTGTTCCTGCCAGCATACTCACTGGCAAGTTTATCTGCAGAAAGCAAATGCAACAAGGTCACAAAACACAGCTGAAGCCAATTAGTTTGAACAATCAAACTAATTTTGGGGAATACTTTGTTGCTGTATTCGCCCAGCTGGGCATGATTAAATGCCAAGTGAGGCCTACAAGCTCTGGCCTGATATAGTATACAAGGAATCAGTTCATTCACCTCTTGGCTGTAGTCCCCTCTGTGGTGGCACCTGGTTTTTTAACAGTGATTGGCAACAATATGCCACAGTTTGGACAGATGAGAATATTGTAGCCAGATGAAGCAGCAGTAGGAATCCAAATCAACAACATGAAATTACTTGAGCTAGAATTTGTCCAGGATACGGGGGTTACCGCCCCTGTTCTAGAGACTGAATGGGCCTCCTTTTGGCCAGTCAGTACTATCTGTTCAGGTCACATCATCCATGGAGCTACTAATTGCCTGGAGCATGAGGAAAGACAAAAAAGCAAATGCCTCTTTCCCCTCCACTGTCTCTCTTGTCACGAATTCCCAGTGCGGCCTTTGTGCTTTCATAGCAGCTCATCTTGATGAGTCACTGCCCCAGCTTCATGGTTGTATATTTCAGTATTACTAACCCCAAGCGTTCAAAACTCATGAGACAGGCCCCATAAAATCATGAGATTGGCATACAATCCAAAACATTTTAAAAAAAATCTGGGGTGCTTTTTATATGCTTTCTGGTCTTCAAGCATTTTGGGTACACTTGGGCCATGTTTTCTAGCCTATCTCTGCAACCAGAAGGGCTAGAAACTTGGGGTTTTGTTTAAATGAAAGCTGAGATTTTCACCACATCACATGACTCCAAGAGTTGGGGCTTTAAGAAAAACGTCAAATATCACCAGACCCTTGGTAACATCATGTGGGTTGGCACCACTGTATTCTGTAGCACAGACTGATTCAAAACACAACCTCTCTTTTTCCCTGGATGGGCTGGTTGCAGGGATTGTGTTTATGAAAGTCAGAAATGAAATAATCTTGCTTAGAATCAGGCTGACAGCAGGCAGACTTCCCCATGCCTAGCAACCCAGGCCAGTCCATGGTCCTGATCTGCAGCCCCTCCTGCTTTTCTCCCAGCCAGCTCTTCCAATTGACCTTGCTCCCAAGCTATAGCAACTCTGTGGGGTTCCGTTGTGAGCTCCCCACACACCTCTGCCAATTGCATCAATCTGTGCAGTACTGCAGATAAACACCTCTAAGGGACCATGATTTCAAACCATGTGTCACCGTGCCCTAATTCAGGTTCATGTTCTTAAGTCTCCAGAGTGGATAGGGGCAGACTATAGTTCCCTGCACCACCAAGCCCTTTGCTTGTAATTAGTTTTTCAGTTCAGCAATCTAATTACTCTCCTGTTGCACTTTCACATCTTACACAAGCAAACACAGAAGTTAGGTGTCTTTAGCCATGTTTTCTTAGATCAGGGGTTCTCAACCTTCATTGCATCATGACCCCATTCTGACAACAAAAATTACTATATGATCTCCGGAGAGGGGACTGAAGCCCAAGCCCATTCGAGCCGTGCCCCTTTCTTCAGCCCTGAGCTCCAGCAAGTCTAATGCCAGCCCTAGTGATCCAATTAAAATGGAGTCATGACCCACTTCGGGGTCCTAACCCACAGTTTGAGAACCTCTGGCTTAGATGCTACTTGGGAAAGACCTTGTATGGCAAAGTCTGCTGAGGGCTTGTTTCTCACAGTGTGGCTGATTGTCCCTGCGTGGACAAGCCAGCCAGTCCTGACATTATGAATCATAGGGCATCAAAGGAATTGGTAAAAACTTACTGTACCACTGACAATTATTTTGGAAAACTCTCAAAAAGCTGGGAAGGTACCAGAAGGATGGAGAAAAGAAAATGCAGGACTGATCTTCCAAAAGCAGAAAGAAGCATGATCCTACCTACTGATACCCCATAAGATCTATCCCTATCCCTATCCTGAGTAAAATAATGGAACAACTCTTGAGAGAAAGAAAAAAAAAAATCACTAAACTTCTAGTGTGTTACAGGATCATAACAGGTAAAAATCAGCCTGGACCAGGAGCCCCTTGCAGCATTGCTCAGATGGTGACTTGTATCTTATTGGAGAAACAAGTCTGGGAGTTGCAGCAAACTTGCAAATGGCTACTGAGAGAGGGGGCATTACTGGTCATGACAGCAGCATGTATCATTGCAGGAGTATTGTGTAACACCAACAGACACTGGTCTGTCAACGGGCAGGATCGAACCAGGGACCTCCGGAGCTTAGTGCATGAGCCTCTACCATATGAGCTAAAAGCCAACTGGCTATTAGCTACGGCTGTAGAGCAGACTCATTTTCTAAGTGGTCTCGGTGCCACTAGATGGGATGGAACACCACACCCAGAAGGTGTGTGGATTACAGTCGTATACCCTTTCTTAGTGCACAATGGGAGTATAGTGCATGTGTGTGTGTGTTTAATTATGGGGTGCTTTTCACACTTTTTTGTGTTTTCAAAATAAATATAGCTAAATTTAGAAACAAAATATTTCAAAATGGAAAGTTGAAACATTTAATTTTAAAATGGTCAAAATGAACTGTTTTGACATATTGGAAAAAAAAAATTTTTTTCTGTCCAAAACTATTCACCAAATTCAACTTGAATGTGCAAATAGTTCAGGAGCCCTCACAAATTTACCATTTACTGAAAATATTTTGCCTAGAGAGAGAGAGAGAGCATGGGTGAGCTTTGGTATGTGTGCAGCTGTGTATGTTGGGAGAGCCTGGAGAGCGTGTTGGAAGAGTCTTGTAATTATGCCTGTATATCTCACACACACACGCGCGCGCGTACATGAATCTACAAGCCAACTCTTTGCTAATTTTGGGGTGTCTCTCAGGGGTTCACTCATTCATGTATCAGCCTTTCCTGATGAGGATCATGCCACAACTACCCGCCTTAGAGTACAACCCTGCCATCAGGTGTTCCATCCCCTCTGCTCCATCCCCCTAGTTAGAGGGTCGGAGCTAGTTTCAAGTGTCAAAGAGGGACAACATGCCAGCAACTCCTTGTACAAGCTCACCCATATATCCTTCCCCTCAGTCGCTAGGGAATAATGATCTTGTGGCAACGTGGCCTGAGGCTTTAAGATGTGCAAGTAAGTGCTGAATCTGTTTACACTATTTTATCTGCTCGTGGAATCCCCTCTCCTCGGAATGCCCATACCAGGCAAAGTGCATCCGAATGTGACCCTTGCACATCTTATCTCAGCCTATCTTCTAAACAGCATGGGCTGTTTCTCAGCTGGCTGTTCTCTGGGTGACCTATGAAATGTCACATTTGAATGGACATGTCTCCGGGGAGTGCATTTTGATGCAGGGAGCAGATGTAGACTGCTGCAGGACGGCTGCGTAGTTATACCCGACCACTCAGAGCAGCAGGTGGCAACACAATGAGAAAGGGTGGAGCTGGTCCAAAATTCCTTTTTATCTCAAAACTGGTTTTTGACAGAAATTTGGGGTTTTGACTGAATTCATTTTTCTTGAAAAAGCATCTGATTCCTGTGGAAAACATCAGTTTTTCAACAAAAAATTAAACGAGTGAAAACTGAAATTGTTTTGGTTTTCAGCCAAACCCAACAATATTTCAGTCTGGATATGTGGCTGCAGTGCCTCATGCTAGTTGTAGTTCAGGTACCTCATTACCTATTTTCCTATATAAGCTACGACCCTTAGCAGGACGTTATTTCCCATGTTGCACCATGGCCATGCAGCTTCCACGATGCACCTCCCCTAATCAAGAATGAGGACCATAGTGCGTCCTGGGAGATGTAGCCTGACCAGGGAGCCTGCACAACTGAGGAGAATGGGAGTATGATACACACAAACTACAACACCCATGAGGCACTACGGCAGCCTTTCAGAATAAAATTATTTCAGTTTTTGGCCAAAATAGTTCAGATTTTTATTTTTCACCAGGAACTTGACAATTTCTTTGGAAGCCCCTCTCCTCCAGTTCTAAAAGAGGGTCAAACTGCTGCATCCCCCCAGTGTTTGGAAGAGGCAGAGTAATAGGCCCAGTGTCACTATATAAAGGCCGTCATGTTCCCATGAGGATTAGTGCAGCACAGTGCCAGTCCTGGAGAGCCACAAATTTCTGACTAACAAGCAGTCCACAAGCACCTCCAGTCACTACTGTCTACATTCAAAATAGTGATCAACCAAAGGTTAGAGCCAGGATTTTGGATACTCATCTAAACCCACCTAGTCCCTTGGCCTCGCAGCTAGCTTAGAAATGGTACAAGAATAGGCTTTCTCACTAGATTTCTCCAATGTTTCCTAGTTTCAGCTCAGCGTCTGCTGCTTCCATGTCCTGGCTAGAGGCAGGGAAGCAAAATGTGCCTGAAAATAAAATGGGAATAGCAAATAAAACTTAAACAGAGCACTTTAAACCTGTGAAAGGGCTTGGGGGCTCTGGTCTAGTTGCATTTGGGATGGAGGTTGGATGGTGGAGTGGCAGTTTGATTAATATTGTGGAGGGAGGGGTGCTCTGGTGCGTTTGAGTTTTAGGGATGATTCATTTTGAAAATCTGATTTTTATCCAATATGGTTCAGCCATCTCAAGTTCAGGCCTGACTTTACCTAAACACAATGCCCTCTTTAGAAGCCTCTGGCTGGAAGTACTGGCAGATGATGTTTTGGAAGTGGAAAGTCCAGCACACTTTCAAAGCAGAGAGAGACCCGAACCCACACCCTGAATCCAAACACTCCCAATTCTTTCCCTTCTCTGAAATTCAGATCCCAATTCTGCAGCTTGAGTCGTCTCTATTGGAAAGTGCCCTTAGTGTACCTGGGAAGGGTTCAGCAGTCTGGAAGGTGACATCTATGGTCTGAATAAGTGGTGGGAACAGGCATCTGGTAGGGTCAAGGACAAACCTAGTGCTTATCCCTCCTAAAACAAGCTGAATCCTGAGCAGTTAGCAAATAAAGAGCTTCTAATCATCTCTATGGTTGGCACACCATGTGCTTGTGCATCACTGCCCTCGGCTAGATTCAGGGGACCTGCTTCAGGAGAGCAGTTACCCCATGTATTTTTGGACATCAGTCTTGATGCTGCTATTGCATGTAGGTAGATAGCTGATGACATCAGCATATGTGCATATGCAGCCATACATTACTATAAACAGCGCATGATCAGCAGGGATCCTAGTTTTCCATGATAAAACCCCCAAAATTCTCTGATAAAAAACATTAAAATCCACATTTTTCCACAATTAAAAAATAAACGCTGAACTTTGGTTTCCCTCGCCATCCAGAGCTGGGTGGCTGGAGAGCAGCAGCTGCTGGCCAGGTGCCCAGCTCTGAAGGCAGCACTGCAGACAGCAGCAGTGAAAAAGTAAGGGTGGCAACACCATACCATGCCACCCATGGCTGTTCTTAGGATTTATGGGGCCCTATGCAGTATTATTAAACTGCTGCCCCATGCCTAACGGCAGCCCGGGGTTGCATGTGTATTTTAGATAAGGGTGGTCTTTTGAAGGATTTATTTAAAAAACTATGTCTGAAGAGCCAAGCATTTAAGGCTAAAGATGAATACTCAGATTGTCCATCTAAAAATCTGTGCAAGGATTTTTTAGAGACGTGATTTTATAATCTTCAGCAACACACTAATGAAATATTTTTAAAGAAAATTTTAAACTAAGGTCTTGTAGAATAACATGTTCTGAGTAAATATTACAGTAATGCACAACTGTTTTCATCAGTAAATTCAGAAACTGACAGTATATACTTGGGCGTTGGCAAATGCCTGTTAAATGGTTTCATTACCACTTATGCTCAAATAAATTGGTTAGTCTCTAAGGTGCCACAAGTACTCCTTTTCTTATTACCACTTGAATGGCTCTTTAACAGTTTCAATGTTGTGCTAATAGGTCTGGCAGGCTGGAAGCCTTTTTCACTTTTAAGTACTAGATCCCCTCCAGAGGAAGATTCACCAGGCTGCAGCAGCCAGCTGTGGTGGGAGCCTGCAGGAAGGGTCAGAACAGGGATAGGAAGAGGCTGGTGGGTGGACACTAAGACCCAGGGGTGCCCCAAATTTTCAGGTGCCCTATGCAGCTATGTATGCTGCATATGCCTAAGGACAGCCCTGATGCCAACCTTACATGTGCACTGCCAAAGGCCCCAACTTCCACTGTTCCCGGTGGGTGCTTGACGCTACCCCTGCCCTGGCTCCATCTCTGCACCACCCTTGCCCCACCCCATTCCACCCTTCCCCAAAGTACCCATCATATTGTATGTATAGTTGGGGTTATTTTTTCCAATGTGCATTACTTTACATTTATCCACATTAAATTTCATTTGCCATTTTGTTGCCCAATCACTTAGTTTTGTGAGATCTTTTTGAAGTTCTTCACAGTCTGCTTTGGTCTTAACGATCTTGAGCAGTTTAGTATCACCTGCAAACTTTGCCACCTCACTGTTTACTCCTTTCTCCAGATCATTTATGAATAAGGTGAATAGGATTGGTCCTAGAACTGACCCTTGGGGAACACCACTAGTTACCACTCTCCATTCTGAAAATTTAGCATTTATTCCTATCCTTTGTTCCCTGTCTTTTAACCAGTTCTCAATCCATGAAAGGATCTTCCCTCTTATCCAATGACAACTTAATTTACGTATGAGTCTTTGGTGAGGGACCTTGTCAGAGGCTTTCTGGAAATCTAAGTACACTATGTCACAGAATATCAGGGTTGGAAGGGACCTCAGGAAATCATCTAGTCCAACCCACTGCTCAAAGCAGGACCAATCCCCAATTTTTGCCCCAGATCCCAAATGGCCCCTCAAGGATTGAGCTCACAACCCTGGGTTTAGCAGGCCAATGCTCAAACCACTGAGCTATCCCTCCCCCCATGTCCACTGGATCCCTCTTGTCCACATGTTTGTTGACTCCCTCAAAGAACTCTAGATTAGTAAGACATGATCTCCCTTTACAGAAACCATGCTGACTTTTGCGCAACAATTTATGCTCTTCTATGTGTCTGACAATTTTATTCTTTACTATTGTTTCAACTAATTTGCCCGGTACTGATGTTAGACTTATTGGCCTGTAATTGCCAGGATCACTTCTAGAGCCCTTCTTAAATATTGGCGTAACATTAGCTATCTTCCGGTCATTGGGTACAGTAGCTGATTTAAAGGACCAGTTACAAACCATAGTTAATAGTTCCACAATTTCACATTTGAGTTCTTTCAGAACTCTTGGGTGAATGCCATCTGGTCCCGGGGACTTGTTACTGTTAAGTTTCTCAATTAATTCCAAAACCCCCTCTAGTGACACTTCAATCTGTGATATTTCCTCAGATTTGTCACCTACAAAAGACGGCTCAGGTTTGGGAATCTCCCTAACATCCTCAGCTGTGAAGACTGAAGCAAAGAATTCATTTAGTTTCTGTTTGGTGGCGGGAAGCGCTAGGAGGCAGGCGGAGGAGCAGGGACACGGCGTGCTCTGGTGGGGGGAGGAGGTGAAGTGGGGCGGAGGGTGAGGGGAGCTTGGCTGCCAGTGGCTACCCACTAATTTTTCCCCAGGGGTGCTCCAGCCCCGGAGCACCCATGCAGTCGGCACCTATGTGCACTGCTGCTGGGGCAGCACTGCCTTCAGAGCTGGGTGCCTTGCCAGCAGCTGCCGCTCTCCACTCTGCCTTCAGAGCTGGGCACCCGGAATAAAAACCAAAGATTCTCTGTAAAAACGCAAATTCTGTGTTTTTCTGTGTTGTTCCATGGCAAATGGATTTCTAGGATCCCTGCTGATCAGGGACTCTGCAATGGTTTGTGGCTGCATATGATACACACAAGACACCAAGTCGGAAGGAAGCAACAATAATAACAATATCTAGCACCAAGAGATCTCAAAGCACTTTAAAAAGATGGCAAACATCATTATCACTATTTTTCAGATGGGGAAACTGAAGCCCAGAGAGGGACAGTGACTTGCCCCAGGTCGCCCAGCCAGTCAGAAGCAGATCTGGGAGTGAGTCCTCGTCCAGCGCCCTAGCCACTGGACCACACTGATTCAAATTCAGGGCTACCAGGTCCGAAAGAATAAGGCAGAGCCAAAGGAGCAGCTCTGATAGCTAAGTCAAAGGTCCAACACTCTCCAACAAATGGCAGCGGTGCACAGATCAACAGAAGTCAGCATCATCCTGGCATGAATGAAACAACAGGAGATGCCATACTGCCCCCTGGCTTCCTGGCAGCAAGCACAGATGAGTTGGTGAAAACACCAAACTACCCCACTCTCCCACTTGTACCACAGTTGGGGCAGTCTGGTCTGCCAGTGCCTTACCTGTTTGCAGGGCCAGGGTGAGCAGGGGTCAGTAGGGTCTGTTGGCATCTTTTGGCCGCTTTAGTTGGACCTTTAGCCTCTTCATGCCGATCTGGAAGCCGTTCATGGCCTGAATGGCTGCCTGAGCACTAGTTGGATTGTCAAAACTGACGAAACCTGGGGGTGAGGGGAGGGTGAGAGGGGGGACGGAGAAGGAAGGACACAATTCATCACCAACAGCACCAGAGACCCTCTCCACTCATCACCACAAGTTCACGCCAAGCAGGGGCGGCTCTACCAATTTTGCTGCTCCAAACAGTCGCCGTCGAATTGCTGCTGTGGGGCACGGACTGCCGCTCAACTCTGAATGCTGCCCCGGGCACCTGCTTGGAAAGCTGGTGCCTGGAGCCAACCCTGACTCCAAGCATCCATCAGTAACTGCTGGACAAGGGCAATGGGATTACCCAGAAGACTCTGGTGCAGGGAAGGGAGAGGTGATGCTGGGAATATTGTGACCACAGCCCTCCGCATTCAATAATCAGACCCTCCCCCCCAAATCATGAGGTTTAAACTCACATTGGCTGGCTCCTGATTTTGGAGCTTTTAAGGGCGGAAGCTGCCTGCCCTCACTTAGTGTGTGATCATGTAAGGGTCAAAATTCAATCTTAGACGTGTACACAAAAATGTGGGCCTCCTCACTGGCTTTTCAGAGACGAGCTCCACTTTCCCTGCACTAGCCCCGGGATAGACTCACATTCTCCCTTTACACTCCCCTAGTCTCCTGTCCCTCACCTGCCCCTACATTTTTCCTTCTTTCCCCTTACAATTGCCTAGTCCACACATTCTCTGTCTCTGTCCCCCATTCCCCAGCAACCCCATGATATCCCTTCTACACCTTGTCAGACTCCTTTCTGCACCCCACATTTCCCCTGCATCCTCCTCAGTCTCCCTTCTTCTTCCCATATTCTCCTGCACCACTTGAGTTTCCCTCCTAGTCCTGTCCCCTCACAGTCATTATAACCAAAGATAGCCTGGCTTCAGTCCTATTGGAAACAACGGGAAGTGCCAGCCCATCTTTGCTAGGGGCACACTCACTTCCACAAGGAAAAGTTGTAAGGAAATGGCTGCTATTTTGACTGTAGGCCTCCTGTGGCTTCAGTCCCATTTAATGTAATGGCAGACAGCAGCCTTTTGGAACAAGGGCCAATCTTGGTGAGAGTTCTGCCAGAAATCAGGAGATCTGAGAAGCTATGTCTGCCCCTGTCATAAATATAAAGGGAAGGGTAAACCTCTTTGAAATCCCTCCTGGCCAGGGGAAAGCTCCTCTCACCTGTAAAGGGTTAAGAAGCTAAAGGTAACCTCACTGGCACCTGACCAAAATGACCAATGAGGAGACAAGATACTTTCAAAAGCTGGGAGGAGGGAGAGAAACAAAGGTCTCTGTCTGTCTATATGCTGTTTCTGTCGGGGATAGACCAGGAATGGAGTCTTAGAACTTTTAGTAAGTAATCTAGCTAGGTACGTGTTAGATTATGATTTCTTTAAATGGCTGAGAAAAGAATTGTGCTGAATAGAATAACTATTTCTGTCTGTGTATCTTTTTTGTAACTTAAGTTTTTGCCTAGCAGGATTCTCTATGTTTTGAATCTAATTACCCTGTAAGGTATCTACCATCCTGATTTTACAGAGGTGATTTCTTTACTTCTGTTTACTTCTATTTCTATTAAAAGTCTTCTTGTAAGAAAACTGAATGCTTTTTCATTGTTCTCAGATCCAAGGGTTTGGGTCTGTGGTCACCTATGCAAATTGGTGAGGCTTTTTATCCAACATTTTCCAGGAAAGGGGGGGTACAAGTGTTGGGAGGATTGTTCATTGTTCTTAAGATCCAAGGGTCTGGGTCCGTAGTCACCTAGGCAAATTGGTGAGGCTTTTTACCAAACCTTGTCCAGGAAGTGGGGTGCAAGGTTTTGGGAAGTATTTTGGGGGGAAAGACGTTTCCAAACAGCTGTTCCCCAATAACCAGTATTTGTTTGGTGGTGGTAGCGGCCAATCCAAGGACGACGGGTGGAATATTTTGTACCTTGGGGAAGTTTTGACCTAAGCTGGTAAAGATAAGCTTAGGAGGTTTTTCATCTCCACATCTGTACCCTAGCGTTCAGAGTGGGGAAGGAACCTTGACATGGTGGCATAGTGGTGGGATTAACCTGAAATCATTTTGAGATCCAGTTGAGATTTTTTGAACTAGAAATACAGATTTTAAAAAGGAAATTTTTTTTTCCCTTGGGAAAGGAAGTCCAGAAAGCAGCTGAAACTGAAAGCAGCTTGTTTTTTCTCTGCTTTGTGGAGAAGCAGATACAAAAGGGGATTATCTTTGTGAATTGCAGGTTTTCTTTGCCTGGAGGCAGGGTACTTAACTCCTGTAGGGAAATTCACAGTCTTCCAACCCAGAGTTTTTTTTTCCCTAAAAGTAAATGGGGGGAGGGTGTTCTACCCATTTGCCTGGAGACAAAAGTGGCAGGTTTTTTTTTTTTAGGATTTTGATTTTTTTACAAGGAGCACAAGTTTAAAAAGGAATTTTTTTTTCCTTTGGGCTGCTGGTAAGCAGGTTTCCAAGTAGTTGGAGGTATTTTGCTTTGATTTGGGCCCAGAGCAGAGACAAGGGAATTGTCTTTTTCTGTAGGCTGACAATCACTATCAGAGAATAGGTATTCTATTCTAGCACAGCAAAAATTTCCAGCCAAGTTTTGTTTGTTTATTTCTAAACCTCGGGTGTAAAGTTAGTTAAAAACAGAGAAGTTAGAATGACAAAATCCACAGCTCGACAAAAGCTGGAATTAGCCAGATTTCAGGCTGAGGAAAGACAAAGGGAACATGAAAGACAGATAGAACTCATGCGGCTGAAGGAGGAGGAGAAGGAACAAGAAAGGGAGGCAGCGAAAGAGGCAGAACAACACCAAGCGGCTGCTCACAGGAGAGCTATGGAAGCAAGGGACAAAGAACTGAAGGAGAAGGAAAAAGAGAGGAAGTATGTGGAGGAGATAGAGAAGATAAAGGCTCAGCAGAATATCCCAACAAATCCTAGCAATCCTTCTCCAAGTACCACTTCCCATCCCAGAAAGTTCCCCACCTACAAGGCAGGCGATGATACTGAGGCCTTCCTAGAAAACTTCGAAAGGGCCTGCCTTGGGTACAACATCTCTACTGACCAATACATGGTAGAGCTGAGGCTGCAGCTCAGTGGACCCTTAGCTGAGGTGGCAGCTGAAATGCCTAAAGAACACATGAACAAGTATGAACTGTTTAAATCCCAGGTGAGAGTCAGAATGGGGATAACACCCGAGCAATCTTGTCAGAGGTTCAGAGCCCTAAGGTGGAAACCAGACGTGTCATTTACCCGACATGCCTACCACATTGTGAAACATTGGGATGCCTGGATAACAGGAGCAAGTGTTGAAGAAAACTGGTCGCAGTTGGAGCGGAGACCAGAAGGGACAACCCCAGACCACACCCTATTACCGGGGGCCACCCAAGGCCCCACCTACCTCCCAAAGAACCCTCCAGACCCCTTATCATCCCACCACCCCGTTCTCCAGCAACCCACCTCGCCCCAGTGACCCGTCAGTTGGACGATGTTTTAAATGTAACGAGCTGGGGCATATAAAGGCCAACTGCCCCAAGAACCCCAACAGATTACAGTTCATTGCACCGGAATCACACCAGTGGTCCGCAGGCCCAGATACCTCCCAGATACCTTTGGAGTGGAGGGAAACTGTGAGTGTGGGCGGGAAGAAGGTCACCGCGTGGAGGGACACCGGAGCACAAGTGTCAGCTATCCATGCTTCCTTAGTGGACCCCAATTTAATCAACCCAGAGATCCAAGTGACGATTCAACCCTTCAAGTCCAACTCTTTCAATTTGCCTACAGACAAGTTGCCTGTCCAGTACAAGGGCTGGTCAGGAACGTGGACTTTTGTAGTCTATGATGATTATCCCATCCCCATGCTGTTGGGGGAAGACTTGGCCAATCCTGTGAAGCAGGCCAAGAGGGTGGGAACGGTCACCCGCAGCCAGGCTAAACAAGCCGTGAGGCCTAGCTCTGTTCCGGAAACTTCTATAAGGACCTGGTCAGAGGTGATGGACCCGGACCCCAGGCCAATGTCTGCAACAGCAGTAGTGGATCCAGTCCCAGAGACCCAGACGGAAAGAGTCCCAGAACCGGAACCAGCCGAACAACCAACACCAGACCCATTGTCAGCACTGAATCCAGTACTTGCAACCTCAACACCAGAGGGCCCCACCGAACCTGAACTGGCAGCAGCCGATAACCCTACATAAGAGGCTCAGCCGGAGCCTGAATCCCAACATAGCGCACCAGCGGAGAGCCGTTCACAGTTAACAGAAACAGCTCCATCCCCTATATCGCTTCCAGAGGGACCAAGCCTAGGTCCACAATCCCATGAGGAACTGATGTCTCCAACATCAAGGGAACAGTTCCAGACCGAACAGGAAGCAGATGAAAGCCTCCAGAGAGCTTGGAAGGCAGCACGGAGCAACCTACCACCTCTCAGCTCTTCTAATCGATCCAGGTTTGTTGTAGAAAGAGGACTTTTATACAAGGAAACTCTTTCTGGTGGACACCAGGAAGACTGGCATCTTTAGAGACAGTTGGTAGTTCCAACTAAATACCAGGCCAAGCTCTTGAGCTTAGCCCATGATCACCCTAGTGGCCATGCTGGGGTGAACAGGACCAAAGACCGTTTGGGGGGGTCATTCCACTGGGAGGGAATGGGCAAGGATGTTTCTACCTATGTCCGGTCTTGTGAGGTGTGCCAAACAGTGGGAAAACCCCAAGACCAGGTCAAAGCCCCTCTCCAGCCACTCCCCATCATTAAAGTTCCATTTCAGTGAGTAGCTGCGGATATTCTGGGTCCTTTTCCGAAAAAGACACCCAGAGGAAAGCAGTACACACTGACTTTCATGGATTTTGCCACCTGATGGCTGGAAGCAGTAGCTCTAAGCAACACCAGGGCTAAAAGTGTGTGCCAGGCACTAGCAGACATTTTTGCCAGGGTTGGCCCTCCGACATCCTCACAGATGCAGGGACTAATTTCCTGGCAGGAACTATGGAAAACCTTTGGGAAGCTCATGGGGTAAATCACTTGGTTGCCACTCCTTACCACCATCAAACAAATGGCATGGTGGAGAAGTTTAATGGAACTTTGGGGGCCATGATACGTAAATTCGTAAATGAGCACTCCAATGATTGGGACCTAGCGTTGCAGCAGTTGCTCTTTGCCTACAGAGCAGTACCACACCCCAGTTTAGGGTTTTCCCCATTTGAACTTGTATATGGCCGTGAGGTTAAGGGGCCATTGCAGTTGGTGAAGCAGCAATGGGAGGGATTTACACCTTCTCCAGGGACTAACATTCTGGACTTTGTAACCAACCTACAAAACACCTTCCAAACCTCTTTAGCCCTTGCTAAAGAAAACTTACAGGATGCTCAAAAAGAGCAAAAAGCCTGGTATGATAAACATGCCAGAGAGCGTTCCTTCAAAGTAGGGGACCAGGTCATGGTCTTAAAGGTGCTCCAGGCCCATAAAATGGAAGCATCGTGGGAAGGGCCATTCACGGTCCAGGAGCGCCTGGGAGCTGTTAATTATCTCATAACATTCCCCACCTCCAACCGAAAGCCTAAGGTGTACCATATTAATTCTCTAAAGCCCTTTTATTCCAGAGAATTAAAGGTTTGTCAGTTTACAGCCCAGGGAGGAGACGACGCTGAGTGGCCCGAAGGTGTCTACTACGAAGGGAAATGTGCTGGTGGTGTGGAAGAGGTGAACCTCTCCATGACCCTTGGGCGTATACAGCGACAGCAGATCAAGGAGCTGTGCACTAGCTACGCACCAACGTTCTCAGCCACCCCAGGACTGACTGAACGGGCATACCACTCCATTGACACAGGTAATTCTCACCCAATTAGGGTCCAACCTTACCGGATGTCTCCTCAAGCTAAAACTGCTGTAGAACGGGAGATCCAGGATATGTTACAGATGGGTGTAATCTGCCCCTCTGGAAGTGCATGGGCATCTCCAGTGGTTCTAGTTCCCAAACCAGATGGGGAAATATGTTTTTGCGTGGACTACCATAAGCTAAATGCTGTAACTCGCCCAGACAACTATCCAATGCCACGCACAGATGAACTATTAGAGAAACTGGGACGGGCCCAGTTCATCTCTACCTTGGACTTAACCAAGGGGTACTGGCAGGTGTTGCTAGATGAATCTGCCAAGGAAAGGTCAGCCTTCACCACACATCTTGGCCTGTATGAATTTAATGTACTCCCTTTCGGGCTGTGAAATGCACCCACCACCTTCCAAAGACTTGTAGATGGTCTCCTAGCGGGATTAGGAGAATATGCAGTCGCCTACCTTGACAATGTGGCCATATTTTCGGATTCCTGGGCAGACCACCTGGAACATCTAGAAAAAGTCCTTGAGCGCATCAGGGAGGCAGGACTAACTGTTAAGGCTAAGAAGTGTCAAATAGGCCTAAACAGAGTGACTTACCTTGGACACCAGGTGGGTCAAGGAACTATCAGCCCCCTACAGGCCAAAGTGGATGCTATCCAAAAGTGGCCTGTCACAAAGTCAAAGAAACAGGTTCAATCCTTCTTAGGCTTGGACGGTTATTACAGATGATTTGTACCGCAATACAGCCAAATCGCCACCCCACTGACAGACCTAACCAAACAGAAACAGCCAAATGCTGTTCAGTGGATCGAAAAGTGTCAGAAGGCCTTTAACAAGCTTAAAGCAACACTCATGTCTGACCCTGTACTAAGGGCCCCAGACTTTGACAAACCGTTCCTAGTAACCACAGATGCGTCCGAGCGTGGTGTGTGAGCAGTTTTAATGCAGAAAGGACCTGATCAAGAATTCCACCCTGTAGTGTTTCTCAGCAAAAAACTGTCTGAGAGGGAAAGCAACTGGTCAGTCACTGAAAAAGAATGTTACGCCATTGTCTACGCTCTGGAAAAGCTACGCCCATATGTTTGGGGACGGCGTTTCCACCTGCAAACTGACCATGCTGCACTGAAGTGGCTTCACACCATCAAAGAAACTAACAAAAAACTTCTTCGGTGGAGTTTAGCTCTCCAAGATTTTGATTTCGACATCCAACACATCTCAGGAGCTTCTAACAAAGTGGCTGATGCACTCTCCCGTGAAAGTTTCCCAGAATCAACTGGTTAAAATCGTCCTTGAGATGTAGAAAATATTGTTAGTCTTTATGTACTTGGTAGTATATTTAGAGATGCATGTGTCTTATTAACTCTGTTTTTCCTAGAGCTCCAGGAAGAAATCCCAGCCAGTGTTTCACCCTAGCTGAGATTTGGGGGCGTGTCATAAATATAAAGGGAAGGGTAAACCTCTTTGAAATCCCTCCTGGCCAGGGGAAAGCTCCTCTCACCTGTAAAGGGTTAAGAAGCTAAAGGTAACCTCGCTGGCACCTGACCAAAATGACCAATGAGGAGACAAGATACTTTCAAAAGCTGGGAGGAGGGAGAGAAACAAAGGGTCTCTGTCTGTCTATATGCTGTTTCTGTCGGGGATAGACCAGGAATGGAGTCTTAGAACTTTTAGTAAGTAATCTAGCTAGGTACGTGTTAGATTATGATTTCTTTAAATGGCTGAGAAAAGAATTGTGCTGAATAGAATAACTATTTCTGTCTGTGTATCTTTTTTGTAACTTAAGTTTTTGCCTAGCAGGATTCTCTATGTTTTGAATCTAATTACCCTGTAAAGTATCTACCATCCTGATTTTACAGAGGTGACTTCTTTACTTCTATTTACTTCTATTTCTATTAAAAGTCTTCTTGTAAGAAAACTGAATGCTTTTTCATTGTTCTCAGATCCAAGGGTTTGGGTCTGTGGTCACCTATACAAATTGGTGAGGCTTTTTATCCAACATTTCCCAGGAAAGGGGGGGTACAAGTGTTGGGAGGATTGTTCATTGTTCTTAAGATCCAAGGGTCTGGGTCCGTAGTCACCTAGGCAAATTGGTGAGGCTTTTTACCAAACCTTGTCCAGGAAGTGGGGTGCAAGGTTTTGGGAAGTATTTTGGGGGGAAAGACGTTTCCAAACAGCTGTTCCCCAATAACCAGTATTTGTTTGGTGGTGGTAGCGGCCAATCCAAGGACGACGGGTGGAATATTTTGTACCTTGGGGAAGTTTTGACCTAAGCTGGTAAAGATAAGCTTAGGAGGTTTCTCATGCAGGTCCCCACATCTGTACCCTAGCGTTCAGAGTGGGGAAGGAACCTTGACAGCCCCTTGCTCCCAAACGCAGCCCTGGACTCCTACATTGTCCTATGTCCCGAGGCTAATTACGAAATAAGTCACTCCCCAAAGAGAACAGGCTTATAGAAGGCGTTCAAAGGAAAGCATTTTAAAGCAAAAGCCACATGCTTTCCCTTACCCTACTCCTGATACAGAACAGAAAGATGTAGACATTAAAGAAGAAAACAATTCACTTTTAAAGCCAAGAGGTCTATGCTTCTGTCACAAAGGATGCTTTGGGCTGCTTTGGATATAATATAATGAACATGCCATCACCCTGCCAAACCTTTCCCCGCAACTGCCATTGAATGGGAAACCCTGAACCTTGGAGGCATGACAACTTTTCCCCTCCACCCAATTCCTTTGAGTGCTGCCTCTGTACCTCCAGCTTTGAGAACCACCATTCTGGAGGAGATATGGCACAGGCTCTACTAAGAGCAGAAAATACAGCACAGGAAATGCTCCTTCTCCCAAGACTATGAGCCCGAATTTGCAACTTCTCCAGAGGGTTGGAAAGTTTAGTGATGGTTCATCTGAACTTTTAAGGGCTTAGATGAACTGGCTGGTGCAGCACAGCGGCTGCCTGGGAGAGCACCTGGCTGTGGTGGCAGCAGCCTGTCTCCAGCCCAGGCTCGGCTTCCAGGACAGGGGCCAAGAGCAAGCCGGAGTACCTCTCCCCTCAGCATGCTTGGAGTCGGCCCCTATCCCCGGAAGCCGAGCCTGGGCAGGGAGCAGGCTGCCGCTGCCTGCCACCCCTCCCTAGCCAGCCTCTCTCCCAGGCAGCTGCTGTTGCACAGGGAGCATGCCGGAAGGGGAAGGTGGGGCTCCGGCTCACTTGGCCCATGTCCCTGAAGCCAAGCCTGCGTGGGGGGCAGCCTGCCACTGTTGCAGCCAGGTGCTCTCCCAGGCAGCTGCTGCGCTGCATTGGGCCAGGCCTAGCTTCCAGGGAGAGCAGCTGAATGTGCCTGGGGGAGGAGGACACAGTGCAGCGGGAGGACAGAGTTCCCCCTCTCCCCCGCAGGTAACGTGGGGTGGGGAGAGCACAGGGGCCACGAGCTGGGGTCAGGGCGGGGAGGAGACACCTGTGGAGGTCACAGGTCTTCCCCTTTAGTTGGTGCCCCCCCAGTATGGGGCGGCACCAATTGTCTCACCCCAATTTACGGGAGGATTTGGAATTCAAACCTGTGTATGAATTTTGTATTTTTATAGTGGTCTCAACAAAACCCAGGAGAGGTAAATCTCTGAATTTCCTGAGAATTTGAGATCTGGGACCTGTTTCTCTGCCTTGCATCCTGGGTTGTCATTTACAGCTGTGCAAAGCGGGTGTACAGTTAGATTAGCCACTTAGATCCTGCAGCATTTTGCAACCAGTTTGCAAAGGAACAGTGACAACACAGGGTACAAAGCAGTGAAGAATCAGGCTCCTGGAAACTAATTTTGTCCTAATCTCTGCTGTGGACTCTGTTGCAGTTTTCCCTTTGCTAACACTGCCCTTCCTGCATGTTCACTTAACCAGCTCCAATCTTTGCTGGGCTTCGCCATGCTTGACATCAACCCAAGCGTCCACATTAAAGACACCCAGCCTTTCGCCAAGAGTACAGTCTCCAAACCAACCACCAACTTCTCCAGCATTTAAAAGAGTCCCCGCAAAGCATCCTCCCAGTTCCCCACTTGGCTGGCAAAAGACCTCAGCTAAATCCAGGATCTCTGAGATACAGCACGTGGTGCCTACAACTGCCTGAAGCGTCAACCTTACTCACAAGAGGCTGATGTGGTGGTATTGTATATTTGAAAGGCTTCTCCTGTCACCTATTGTTGTATTTTTTTCTCTTCTTGCTAACATCTGCTGCAATAAAAAAGTAACATACAATAATAAGCTGCAGCGTTCCAGTGTGCATGGCAGCTCCATTTGTCCCTGCATCTCCTGGGAACTGGCAGCCAGTCCCGGCAGGAGGGCATTTTAATTGAACGTACCATTTTCACATCCTGGAAAGGGGGCACGTTGAGGGAATGGATATTTTCCTTTCCACGGATGGCAGGTGGCAACTCTGTAATACTTTCCTCCTTTCCTTTGAGCATCAGGGAGAGGCACCGTGGAGCAGCAGCAGCCATTAATGGAGCAGGGCTGGGGGTAGGAGGAGGACAGAAGCAACAGCAGTGGTGGTAAGGTTATGAGAATTGCAGCACTTATTGGTGTCAGTAATGATCTTCCCAGCACCTTCCAGCCTAGGATCTCAACGCGCTTCACAGCCACTAATGAATGAAGCCTCATCTGCATGCCAGTGTGAGTTAGTGAGTATGGGTGTCATTTGATGCACGTGTGTGTGTGGAAAGAGGGGCAGTGTCTCAGCCAAGGTCATGCAGCAAGCCACTGTCAGAGCTGGGAGTAGAACCCACATCTCCTTCCTACACTCCTTTGTTTTAACCACCAAACAGTGCTCCAGCCACAAGGTGGCATTTGTGCAAGGTCCCATCAGAGCTCACACTGAATATAGTATGAATGTGCGTCCTCAGAATAAGCTTGCTGAGTTGTGTGGGGCAGTAACAATTTTGATTGTAAGGTGGCAGGACATTGCCAGTGTCCTGCATTCACTTGGGGGAAGATGCAACGTCATCACCCTACGTTATTTGCCTGAAGACGGCCGATGTTTGTGAGACAGCGTACTACGAAAGCAATGCTTGCGTTGTGACATGCTGACACTGGTAGGGTGGGGCAGTTCTGTTTGACCATCTGAATGTGAGCCTTCAGCAGGAAAGAATAGGTGTGGATTGCCAAGACAAAAAACAAACCAGGGCCATCAGATGTACACATCTAAGGGGTGGTGCCATACACCACAACCACACCATACACCACAAGAACAGCAAGAGCAGCAGCAATCCTCTTCGGAACGAGAAGGAGGCAAGACTGCATATTATCATGCTGGTTATGTCTAACATTGATGACCAACTTGTACCAAGAATTATTAAGTCCAAGATAGGCGCTAGAGGGATTAGGGGATAGGCTATTGGAACTGGAGTCTGTCACCTCTACGGCATTCATTCAAATGCTGCCCAAGTCAATAGCAGCTGTAAGTTTTTCTCATCTGGTGTACCATCTCCTCAGTGAACATCACAACTGGCACCTTTCATGGCAGGCTGAGCAGAGAACTGAATAGGCCTGCAGAGTGACCCAGCTTCTTACGCTCTGGGGTTGTTGTTGCAGAGACAAGGTGGGTGTACCTTTTATAAAGGTCACAGGTCAGACCTAAAGCATGCTGCCAAGGTGTAGACGAAGGGAGCCGTGTGTGTGAACCTACGCTTGCCCTGCCGCTGCCCACGTCTCCCCCCCAGCCCTTCCGTGGATTCATGGAACATACCAATGTCCAGGGCGGTTAGTCTGGTGCTTTTCACAGACAGCAGAGCCATGGGAAAGATAAACTGGCAGGAAGGAGAAACTAATGTCCCCACTTGCAAGATAAATGATTATATGAGCATAAAGAGCTCTGGACACTGACAACCACATGAGAATCCAGAGGAAAACAGACCATACTACTCACCCAGAGTACTGAAAACCCAGTGCAGGAAAGACTAAAGGTAGCATGTATGACAAGTAGGTGCCCCTCCAGGAATTTCACAGCCATGAACCTCGCCTGTTGGGCTAAATCACAATCAGTAACAGAGAAAAATCCAGCATTGCAACAGTGTAGCATGGAAAGGGAAATGACTTACCTGAACTTCTGCCTCTCACTGCAGGGTCTCATCACCTAGTACCAGAGTGCTGTAACTCCCCAGGCTCTGAAAAGTTTTAACCCTTACGAGTGGTGGTAACAGAGCTCTTATTATCTGTCACATGCCCTCCTGCTGAGCTGAAATGCTGCCTTTGGAGGAAGTGGTCAGGGCTGATTGTGCAGGAGGCGAAGCTCCCAAAGGAACAAGCCAATCAATCACACCTCACAAGACAAAATAAAATAAAAGTGCAAAATCAACTGCAAAGGGAGCCCCCCAGCTCTGAGGGGAGGGGAGACTTTGGTCGGAATCATAGGCGCAACGAAGCAGAATTACAGGTCTGCAATTTCTCCTTCTCGAAAGATACCAACCACCAAGAATCTCGCTCTTGGAGAAGAAACTTGAAAGATGTTCCAAGAGAGAAAACGAGAGCTTAGTCACAACAGGCAGCGACTGCCAGGCCCAAGCCAACAGAGCGAACAGAGAGGGTTCTCACATAGCTCTGTCCAGTTACCTGTCTAACTGTGGTAACAATAAAATCCCTCCCAACATTATCAATTCCATGGGTAGCCTGGGAAAAAATGGTCTATTCAAATGAGAGAGATACTAAATGGAAATGAAACCTTTTGGGGTGAGAGGGTTTGGACTCCCTACCTTAGAACCCAGTTCTGGATTAGGTAGGCTCAGGCACTGAAACTGGATTCCCACCTGCAGGCTGAATCCAAGCCATGATGATTTGTGAGCATGCCGAGGAGACCATGCAGCTGCTCAGCAGATGTCAATAATGGAAACTTCCCTGAGGCAGACTGTGAGGGTCCCCTTGTCTCAGTCCGTGTGTGCCTTAACATGGCCTTCTAATTCCAGGACAGCCTGGCCACAGCAAGGTGAGGCCTGATCAGACATGCATTTACATACAGTCCTCTCAAGAAGAGCATGGCTCAGCCACTTGGTGTCAGATGAAACAGTCAGATGAATGTTCAAAGGTTTTTAGGTCTGCTCAGGTCAATCCTTTTCACAGAGAGCTTACGGAGAAAGGCCTTTCCAGGGGGAACCTGCGAGTGTGTGAACCATGTTAGCACAGCTCATTAACAGCAGATCTCCCACACCACCTTGGAAAGGAATCCTGGGTGAGTCCACAGCACCACCTGAGCTTTATGTAACCTCCCTTCCTTCCCAGGTTTCTGGGGAAGCAGGCAATGCTCACCTGGGCATCTGATGTTGTCGACTGTGAGAGAGATCCTGAGTACCCCAGTGGTGATTGTGGCTAGATGGGAATCCTCGGTTCACCCCTCTGCTGCAGTCCTTTTACTTGTAACAAAATTAATCCTGGTTGGGGCCTGCACACAGCCACTGGGGTGCCTGGGGAGCCTCCAGGAGTAAACCTGAGCTAATCTATGCAATGGGGCTAACCCAAAAATAGGAATTATACACTCTCTGCAATCAATATCTGCTTAGACTAGAGTTAGCACCCCCTCACTGCACAATTTAGAAAAACATGCTATAACAGATTCAGAATAATTAAAATGTCACAGCCACTTTAATGTATGCAGCGTTGGTCCCAGGAGATTAGAGACACAAGGTGAGTGAAGTAATTTATTTTATTGGACCAGCTTCTGTTGGCGAGAGAGACCTTTCCCAGACCTGAAGAAGAGCCCTGTGTAGCTGGAAAGCTTGTCTTTTACCAACAGAAGTTGATCCAGCAAAAGACATCACCTCACCCACCTTGTCACACTACCAATCACTTTAAGTCACTGGGGGTGCTCCACAAGAAGTCAATTATTAAATGCTATTTAGAGTAGTGAATTAAAAGGAGTGCCCCACTCTGGGGTGGGGTAACTGGTGGCAGTGTAAACGTAGTAAGTTGACCAGAGTGGGGCACTCCTCTTAGATTCATAGATATCAAGGTCAGAAGAGACCATCATGATCATCTAGTCTGACCTCCTGCACAATGCAGGCCACATAATCTCACCCACCCACTCCTGCGATAAACCTCTCACCTATGTCTGAGCTACTGAAGTCCTCAAATCATGGTTTAAAGACTTCAAGGTGCAGAGAATCCTCCAGCAAGTGACCCATGCCCCATGCTACAGAGGAAGGTGAAAAACCCCCAGGGCCTCTTCATAGAATCATAGAATATCAAGGTTGGAAGGGACCTCAGGAGGTCATCTAGTCCAACCCCCTGCTCAAGCAGGATCAATCCCCAATTTTTGCGCCAGATCCCTAAAATGGCCCCCTCAAGGATTGAACTCACAACCCTGGGTTTAGCAGGCCAATGCTCAAACCACTGAGCTATCCCTCCCCCCTCTTCCAATCTGCCCTGGAGGAAAATTCCTTCCCGATCCCAGATACGGCAATCAGTTGAACCCTGAGCATATGGGCAAGATTCACCAGCCAGATACCCAGGAAAGAATTCTCTGTAGTAACTCAGATCCCACACCATCTAACATCCCATCACAGGCCATTGGGCCTATTTACCATGAATATTTAAAGATCAATTAATTGCCAAAATCATGTTATCCCATCATATCATCTCCTCCATAAACTTATTGAGTTTAATCTTGAAGCCAGATAGATCTTTTGCCCTCACTGCTTCCCTTGGAAGGCTATTCCAGAACTTCACACCTCTGATGGTTAGAAACCTTCATCTAATTTCAAGTCTAAACTTCTTGATGGCCAGTTTATATCCATTTGTTCTTGTGTCCACATTGGTACTGAGCTTAAATAATTCCTCTCCCTCTCCGGTATTTATCCCTCTGATATATTTAAAGAGAGGAATCATATCTCCCCATAACCTTCTTTTGGTTAGGCTAAACAAGCCAAGCTCCTTGAGTTTCCTTTCATAACACAGGTTTTCCATTTCTCCGATCATCCTAGTAGCCCTTCTCTGTACCTGTTCCAATTTGAATTCATCCTTCTTAAACATGGGAGACCAGAACTGCACATAGTATTCCACGTGAAGTCTCACCAGTGCCTTGTATAACAGTACTAACACCTCCTTATCTCTACTGGAAATACCTCGCCTGATGCATCCCAAGACCGCATTAGCTTTTTTCACGGCCATATCACATTGGCGGCTCATAGTCATCCTGTGGTCAACCAATACTCCAAGGTCCTTCTCCTCCTCTGTTACTTCTAATTGATGTGTCCCCATCTTATAACTAAAATTCTTGTTATTAATCCCTAAATGCATGACCTTACACTTCTCACTATTAAATTTCGTCCTATTATTATTACTCCAGTTTAAAAGGTCATCCAGATCCTCCTGTATGATATCCCAGTCCTTCTCTAAATTGGCAATACCCCCCAGCTTTGTATCATCTGCAAACTCTATTAGCACACTCCCACTTTTTGTGCCGAGGTTAGTAATAAAAAGATTAAATAAGATTGGTCCCAAAACCGATCCCTGAGGAACTCCACTGGTAACTTCCCTCCAGCCTGACAGTTCACCTTTCATTATGACCCGCTGTAGTCTCCCTTTTAACCAATTCCTTATCCACCTTTCAATTTTCATACTGATCCTCATCTTTTCCAATTTAACTAATAATTCCCCATGTGGCACCGTATCAAATGCCTTACTGAAATCTACGTAAATTAGATCCACTGCGTTTCCTTTGTCTAAAAAATCTGTTACTTTCTGAAAGAAGGAGATCAGGTTGGCTTGGCACGATCTACCTTTTGTAAAACCATGTTGTATTTTGTCCCAATTACCATTGACCTCAAAGTCCTTAATTACTTTCTCCTTCAAAATTTTTTCCAAGACCTTGCATACTACAGATGTCAGATTAACAGGCCTGTAGTTACCCAGATCACTTTTTTTCCCTTTCTTAAAAATAGGAACTATGTTAGCAATTCTCCAGTCATATTGTACAACCCCTGAGTTTACAGATTCATTAAAAATTCTTGCTAATGGGCTTGCAATTTCATGTGCGAATTCCTTTAATATTCTTGGATGAAGATTATCTGGGCCACCCGATTTAGTCCCATTAAACAGTTCGAGTTTCGCTTCTATCTCAGATATGGTAATATATACCTCCATATCCTCATTCCCATTTGTCATGCTACCAATATCCCTAAGATCCTCATTAGCCTTATTAAAGACTGAAAGAAAAGGAGTACTAGTGGCATCTTAGAGACTAACCAATTTATTTGAGCATAAGCTTTCGTGAGCTACAGCTCACTTCATTGGATGCATTCAGTGGAAAATACAGTGAGGAGATTTATATACACACAGAACATGAAAAAATGGGTGTTATCATACACACTGTAAGGAGAGTTATCACTTAAGATGAGCTATTACCAGCAGGAGAGCTGGGGGTGGGGGGGGGGAAGAGAAAACCTTTTGTAGTGATAATCAAGGTGGGCCATTTCCAGCAGTTAACAGGAACCTCCGAAGAGCAGTGGGGGGTGGGGGGGAGAAATAAATCTGTTATTAAAGACTGAGGCAAAGTATTTGTTTAGATATTGGGCCATGCCTAGATTATCCTTAATCTCTACTCTATCCTCAGTGTTTAGCGGTCTCAAGTCTTCTTTCTTTGTTTTCTTCTTATTTATATGGCTATAGAACCTTTTACTATTGGTTTTAATTCCCTTTGCAAGGTCCAACTCTACTTGACTTTTAGCCTTTCTCACTTTCTCACTACATGTTCTGACCTCAATAAGGTAGCTTTCCTTGCAGATCCCTCCCATCTTCCACTCCTTGTAGGCTTTCTGCTTGTTCTTAATCACCTCTCTGAGATGCTTGCTCATCCAGCTTGGTTTACAACTCCTGCCTATGAATTTTTTCGCCTGTCTTGGGATGCAGGCTTCTGATAGTTTCTGCAACTTTGACTTGAAGTAATTCCAGGCCTCCTCCACCTTTAGATCCACAAGTTCTACAGTCCAATCCACTTCCCTAACTAATTTCCTTAATTTTTGAAAGTCAGCCCTTTTGAAATCAAAAACCCTAGTCGCAGATTTATTTTTGTTAATCCTTCCGTTCAGTTTGAACTGAATTAGCTCATGATCACTTGAACCAAGATTGTCCCCTACAACCATTTCTTCTATGAGGTCCTCACTACTCACCAAAACCAAATCTAAAATGGCAACCCCCGTGGCCGGTTCAGCAACTACTTGATGAAGGAATCCATCAGCTATTGCATCTAGGAAAATCTGAGCCCTATTATTATTACTAGCACTTGTCCTCCAGTCTATATCTGGGAAGTTAAAATCTCCCATGATCACGCATTTTCCATTAGTATTTACTTCATTAAAAACACTATAGAGGCCTATATCCATATCCAAATTAGATCCCGGAGGTCTATAGCACACCCCAAGCACTATCCCAGGGGAGGCTCTAGTAGTTTTCTTCCCCAATGTGATTTTTGCTCAGATTTTTGCTCTGTCTTATCCATTCCATCGCTTCTTATTTCTTTACATTCTACCTCATCATTGATATACAATGCTACTCCACCACCTTTACCATTATTTCTGTCTTAATTTCAGAGTTCTAGATGCTTGCGTGGGTGCACTTGAAGATCTTGAAGCCGGGGACAGTAAAGCTCTGTGGATCGAGTAGCACAGTCCAGCCAGGGGCAGAGCAAATCTAAATTGGGATCATTCCAAGCTGCACAGCCCCTAAAGATGGGAGCTGTTAGAACCAGGGGGCAGTAACCTGGATCCTGGCCAGCCAATAAGACCATTTAATCTCTTCTCACACTCAGAGCAACCCCAACCTCTTCACTGTCCCATCCCCCTGCACACTGCCCCACTGCAGTGTGCAGGGGGTGGTTCCTCCTACTGTCTTCACTGCAGGCCAGCCTCAGGCTCCCCTGACGCCTGGCTCCCCTGACGCCCAGTGATAGCCTGTGTGGCTCCCTGCTTGGTCCAAGCCCCGGAAGTTTCAAAGCATCAGCTCCCAGCTGGGCCAGAGCTCCACAAAGCAACCTGCCATCCCTGGCCAGGGGACCAGTAACACAGCCTCAGCTCCCCACAAAGCGCATCTGCCTCAGCAAGGAAAACCAAGGGTCCCCAGCCTCACCCTTGGAAGCGGAAGTCTGTCTCTTCCTCTAAGCATCATGGGAGTTGTAGTCTCCAAGGCTGGATTGAAGCACTCATGTTTTCCCCCTAATTAAGTTCAAAGGCCCCTCTTATATGGAGTGCCTACACTTCTCCCCCCACCAGAAAAACCCTTAATATCCCTTTTAAGGAACCAGAACAAGGAAGAAAACAACACAAAAATAATACATACATTCTTAATCCCTGTTGCTCTCTGGGGTAACATTAAATGCCGGGCAAAGTACATGTCCACTAGAATAGCCACAATTTAGGCACCGAACCTGAGGGGAGCGTTGCCATGAAAAACACTTGTCCCCATCTTTAGAGGGCTCTATCTCCCTTTTTGACTCGATAGGTGTTTTAGAGCCAGGGGACACAGCCACACCATGGTGCACAGTAGGTCTGGACACCTCACTGGTAACTCCAGCTGCATCATACGTTAACCACAGAGGAGTGTCTGATCTCTTGCAGGGACCTCCTTAAGGGCTGCACAAGCTCTTCTTCTTCTTCAGTAGAAGGAGTCAACAACACTTTATTAGGCTCTACATTCTGCACAGGATTACTACTGGAAGAGGGGAATTATCTGTAGCAGGATCCCTGTGTACACAAGAGAGCCAAGTAGGCTACTGAGAGGGTCCAAGCCTTCCCTGGAAACATCTCTTGGAGGTAAAAACAGGTTTTTCAGCTAAACTTTCAGGTTGGTGTGGTTCAAGTGACAATACAACAGCCTCAGGAGGCACATCTGAGGGTCCAGGATACACAGATATATAGTCAGAGTAAACCTCCTTAGAATCAGTCACCGATAGGGAACCAAACATAGCCACTGGGGTAACCATGTTACGCTCTCCTCTGGCAAGATGATCAGGGTACAGGGGTAGGCTCAGTAATCAATGAAGGATCCATTCTCACATTACTCCAGAGGAAGTAAACAGTTTCGGTGCAAGATCTTTAATGGGCCGCCATTCTTTTCCAGCTTTAGTTGGTAGACAAGTAGCCCAGGCATTTGACTTTCCAAAATGGAGGGCTGCGAACCCCAACAGTATGCAAGGTTATGTTTTCCTGGGAGCCCAAGATTCCTGATGAGAACTCGAGCACGCAGTTGCAGATCATAGTATTGCACCTTCTGATCATAATGGTCTTTATTACCTTGGTTTATCTTATCGGCCGTAGCCTAAGCAAGCGAATAAACAGCATGCAAGTCTCTTTTTAATGTAGCCACGTACTGAAGGTAAAACAGGTGGGAGGATCCATCTGATGAGACCCCCCCAAAAAGAGGTTCACAAGTAATCAAGCGTCTCATCTTAACATTATGAAATATGGAGAATACCCTGTGACCTCATTTTGCATACAGTTTTAAGCATGCACAATATGGCTAACGTGCTAGCTCCATCTAGATTTCTGCTAGGGATTTCAAGTTCCCAACATATTAAGCAGGGTCAGATTAAAGCATTCAGACTGGGGATCTCCCTGTGGGTGATAGGGTGTTGTCCTAGATGTTTTTACACCTAGCTTAGTCTGAAATTCCTGAAGTAGATGACTCTCAAAGTCCCGGCCTTGATCAGAGTGCATTTGTTTGGGCAGCCCATAATGCACAAAGTATTTTTGATATTTAGTGGGATAGGTCTGTGCATACCTAGTGAAATGATCAGTTACAACTAGGGCTGTTGATTAATCACGGTTAACTTACGCGATTAACTCAAAAAAATTAATTGTGATTAAAAAAATTATTCGCGATTAATCGCACTGTTAAACAATAGAATACCAATTGAAATTTAATAAATATTTGTGGATGTTTTTCTACATTTTCAAATATATTGATTTCTATTACAACACAGAATACAAAGTGTACAGTGCTCACTTTATATTATTATTTTTTATTACAAATATTTGCACTGTAAAAATGATAAAAGAAATACAGTAAAAGCTGTTTTGTCCTGCATGTTGGGGGAAGGGAGGGTGCTGGTTAGTGAAAAATGCTGGTTAACTAAGAGGGAGGGAGTTTGGGTGCAGGAGGGGCTTGGGGCAGCAGCTTGGGGCGTGGGAAGGAGTGCGGGGTGCCAGATGTGGGGGCCGTTCACCTTGAGCGGCTCCCCGCAAATGATGACTTGTCCCAGCTGCTCCTAAGTGGAGGCGGGGCAGGCAGCTCTGCACGCTGCCTAAGCCTCTGCCCGCAGGCGCTGCTCCCATAGCTCCCATTGGCCGTGGTTCCAAGCCAATGGGAGCTGCGTTGCTAGCGCTCGGGGCAGCGCAGGGGCTGCGCCTCTGCCTAGGAGCAGCCAGGACAGGTTGCTGCTTGCGGGGAGCTGCCTGAGGTGACTGGACCCCAGATCCAGCAGCCCACACTCCCTCCAATGCCCCAAGCCCCCTCCTGCACCCAAACTCCCTCCCAGAGCCCGCGCTCCACACCTCCTCCTGCACCCCAACCCCCTGCTGGCCCCACGCCAACTGGACTATAAACTGGAATTTCAATGAAGATCAGAAATGCCAGTTTATAGAGCTTTCCGGTTAGTGAAGTGCCAGATAAAACAGCTTTTACTGTAGTATTTTTCAATTCACCTCATACAAGTACTGTAGTGCAATCTCTTTATCGTGAAAATGTAACTTACAAATCTAGATTTTTTTGTTACATAACTGCACTCAGAAACAAAACAAAGTAAAACTTTAGAGCCTACACGTCCACTCAGTCCTACTTCTTGTTCAGCCGATCACTAAGACAAAGAAGTTTGTTTACATTTGCGGGGGATACTGCTGCCTGCTTCTTATTTACAGTGTCACCTGAAAGTGAGAACAGGCATTTGCATGGCACTTTTGTTGCCGGCGTTGCAAGATATTTATGTGCCAGATATGCTAAACATTCGTATGTCCCTTCATGCTTCGGCCACCATTCCAGAGGACGTGCTTCCATGCTGATGATGCTTGTTAAAAAAATAATTAATTAATTAAATTTGTGACTGAACTCCTTGGGGGAGAATTGTATGTCTCCTGTTCTGTTTTACCCACATTCTGCCATATATTCCATGTTATAGCAGTCTTGGATGATGACCCAGCACATGTTCATTTTAAGAACACTTTCACAGCAGATTTGACAAAATGCAAAGAAGGTACCAATTTGAGATTTCTAAAATTAGCTACTGCACTCGACTCAAGGTTTAAGAATCTGAAGTGCCTTCCAAAATCTGAGAGGCGTGGAGCATGCTTTCAGAAGGCTTAAAAGAGCAATACTCAGATGCGGAAACTACAGAACCTGAACCACAAAAAAAGAAGATCAGCCTTCTGCTGGTGGCATCTGACTCAGATGATGAAAATGAACATGGGTTGGTCCACTCTGCTTTGGATTGTTATCAAGCAGAACCCGCCATTAGCATGGACACATCCCCTGGAATGGTGGATGAGGCACGAAGGGACATATGAATCTTTAGTGCATCTGGCAAGTAAACATCTTGTGATGCTGCCTATAACAGTGCCATGCGAATGCCTGGTCTCACTTTCAGGTGACACTGTAAACAAAAAGCGGGCAGCATTATCTCCTGAAAATGTAACCAAACTTGTTTGTCTGAGCGATTGCCTGAAGTAGGACTGGGTGGACCTGTAGGCTCTAAAGTTTTACATTCTTTTATTTTTGAATGCAGTTATTTTTTGCACATAATTGTACATTTGTAAGTTCAACCCTCATGATAAAGAGATTGCACTACAGTACTTGTATTAAGTGAATTAAAATATACTATTTCTTTTGTTTTTTACTATGCAAATATTTGCAATCAAAAATATAACGTGAGCACTATACACTTTGTATCCTGTGTTGTAATTGAAATTAATACATTTGAAAATGTAGAAAACATCCAAAAATATTTAAATAAATGATATTCCATTATTGTTTAACAGTGCGATTAATTGTGCAATTAATTGTGCGATTAATCGCGATTATTTTTTTAAATTGCTTGACAGCCCTAATCCAAATACTAAAACACCTTTTAACCTCGGGTTAACAAATACATAATGTAAATCAACAAGTTACAGATAAGTGAAGACAATAGCGCTAATATTGCCTTTTAATCTATACATACAAATGAATTGGCTTGAACACCCCAGGACCTTTTAATATTTCTTTGATATTCACACATCAGTGAATTGCCTTAGGGCTCTAGTCTGAGCTGGCTGTTAACATCATAGCTAGTATCCCAGGAACTGTAGATACTAGACACAATGCTCAACCCCCTGGGTCAGGTACCTCTTCCCATTCATTCTCAGGTGCTAGGACATTATGAGGTTGTTTAGACAATGTGTGGACAACCAAGTTCTTACTATCCTGGCTGAAATTGCAGGTGGACAATGCTGCCAACCACCGGTGATCAGTAGCATCCAGTTTGGCTGCTGCTAAAATGTAGATCAAAGGATTATTATCCATGTGAACCTCAAACCTCGTCCTGCACAGATAATCACACAGCTTGTCTACTATTGCCCACTTTAAAGCCAGAAATTCAAGTTTGTGCACAGGGTAGTTTTTCTTGGTATGCAACAAGCTCTGGCTGATGAAGGTAAAAGGCGTCAATCCTTCAGGGTGTTCTTGATACAGTATTGCTCCTAAGCCATCGAGGCTGATGCCTACATTCAAAACATGAGCTTCTGAAGATCGGCAAATGCTAAGATGGGACCATTGGTGAGGCATGCCTTAATTTTCTGGAAGGCCACTTCACACTGATCATTCCAAATGGCTCAGAGGGATGGAAATAGCTTTTATCAAGTTGTATAGACTTAGATTTTGATCCATTCCCACAAAGTGATCGTGCATAGCCCCGCAACAGCTCTTTCAGTGATTATGTCACACTGTGCATACAGAAACCACAGAACCCCAAAAAAGAATGCAGGGCAGACAGGTTATGTGGTCTAAGCCAAATGGAGAGAGCCTCAGTTTTTGATGGATCTGTGGCAATACCTTGCTCGGACACTATGTGTCCCACATAGGAGACTGAATGATGGAAAAACTTACACTTGTCCAAGGACAGTTTCAAGACTTCCTCTCTCAAACGATCAAGGACTTTCAGGAACTGCTCTTCATATTCTTCAGGACTCTGCCCAAAAACAACTAGGTCACCTAAGTAGACAAGTAACTCCTGGAGATTCACGTCTCCAACTGTTCACTCCATTAATTTTGAAAGATAATACAAGCCCCACAAATGCCTTGGGGCATTCTCTTAAATTGGTAAATCTGGGTGGACAGATAAACACAGTTTTCTCTTTATCCACCTTGTTCATAGGTATTAGGTTATATCCGCTACGAAGATGTAATACAATGAGCCATTTACTTCCATGTAAGCAGTTAAGGATGTCCTCAGTCCTCAGCCTTTGATTTGGTATGGTTCACCTATTTAGAGGTCTATAATCTACACACATTCTGACAAACCTATTCCTCTTCCTCACCACAACAACTGGGGAGGCATACGGACTTTCTGACTCAGAAATTACTCCAGCAGCCATCAAGTGATGTAGGTGTCTCTGAACATTTTCCACAACAGCCAGAGCTAGGCAAGGAGCTTGTTCTCGAAAAGGTCAAGAGTCAGACACACAGGTGCCAACTTTCCTTGGCGCTGGTGAGTGCTCGCACCCCCCTGCCCCTGGGCCTGCCCCAACTCCGCTCTCTCCATGTCCCTATTGGACCCCTCCCCAAATCCCCGCCCCAGACCTGCCTCTTCCCCGAGCATGCCGCATTCCTCCTCCTCCCCCCTCCCTCCCAGCACTTGCTGTGTGAAACAGCTGTTTCGCTGTGCAAGCACTGGGAGAGAGGGGGAGAAGCACGATGCAGCAGAGCGCTCAGGGGAGGAGGCGGAGGTGAGCTGGGGCAGGTCGGGGAGCTGCTGGTGGGGTGCAGAACACCCACCAGTTTTTCCCCGTGGGTGCTCCAGCCCTGGAGCACCCACGGAGTCGGCACCTATGATCAGATGGATTTCACGCTGAGTATTTTCTGCACAGCCCACATCCCACTCATGTTAGGAGAAGATATCTGCCTCTGGAAATTTCTACTACATGCATCCGGTGAAGTGGGTATTCACCCACAAAAGCTTATGCTCCAATATGTCTGTTAGTCTATAAGGTGCCACATGACTCTTTGCCCCTCTCCAGCAGGAGTAGGTTTTATCCTGAGAAGAAACTCAGCTACAGTACCCAGCCCCCTCACAAAGTGGCCGAGTACAACCTTCCACCAATTGTCCTCGTGCAGTTATCAGACGCTCATTCGTAACAGATGCTGGTGTAACTATGGCCATCTCATCTTTCAGTAAAGCCTTCAATTTAGCTGCAAAATCAGCAGTCCCAACTAGTGTAGTCTCCTTTTTTGGGCACTCCCAGGCAGAAACACAGGCCAGGGGCCAATTTCACCCACAATCCCAACTTCCTGGGGTACACACAGTGGGTCCAAGTCAGCAGCTGCTCTCACCAATACAGCCACAGTCTGGGTGCTAGAGTCACCTCGGCAAACAGTAAAAATCATGGTCTTCCCGAAGATTTTCACAGTTCCCAACAACTGACAGACAGTAGCACCTTACCCAGTATAAGGGCTCGACTGGGCGGCACGCCGATCTCTTTACACCAGGACTTTAGCTAAAGTCCAGAAGGGTTCAGGAAAATAGGCAGAACTACAATAGCATAAAATAGATATAAAAGGTTTCTTGCTGGAGAATTTGGGGGTGGCAGAAGGATCCCAATGGTGCCTCCAAAATGTAACCCCTCCTTTTCTCCCTGGGTTATCAGGAGCAGGCAACACCTCCCTGGGTGCCTGATGCTGTCAACAGTGAATGAGATCCTGAGTATCCCAGTGGTGGTGGTGGCTAGGTGGGAATCCTAGATCCACCCCTCTGCTGCAGTCCTTTTACTTGTAACAGAATTAATCCTGGCTGGGCCCTGCACACACCCACTGGGGTGACTGGGGAGCCTCCAAGAATAAACCTGAGCTAATCTATGCAATGGGGCTAACCCAAAAATAGCAGGTTTCAGAGTAGCAGCCATGTTAGTCTGTATCCGCAAAAAGAAAAGGAGGACTTGTGGCACCTTAGAGACTAACAAATTTAGCAATTATACACTCTCTGCAAATAATACCTGCTTACACTAGAGTTAGCACCCCTTCACTGCACAATTTAGAAAAACACACTATAACAGACTGAGAATAATTAAAATGTCACAATCACTTTAAGTCAGTAGGGGGCGCTTCAATCAGTCAACTGATGAATGCTGTTTAGAATAATGAATAAAACGTAACCAACTCACTACCTTTACACTGCCACCAGTTACCCCACCCCAGAGTGGGGAACTCCTCTTAATTTCAGAGTTCTAGACGCTTGTGTGGGCGCATTTAAAGATCGTGAAGATGGGGCCAGGAAAGCTCTGTGGATCAAGTAACGCAGTCCAGCCAAGGCAACATGGGGCAGAGTGAATCTAACCTGGGATCATTCCAAGCTGCACAGCCCCTGAGGATGGGAGCTGTTAGAACCAGGGGGCAGTAACCTGGATCCTGGCCAGCCAATAAGACCACTTAGTCTATTCTCACACTGAACTCTCTTTGCTGTCCCGCTTCCCCTTCACACACTGCCCCAACAAACAAGGCGGTGGTTCCTTCCACTGCCGTCACTGCAGGCCAGCCTCAGGCAACTCTGGGCACAACAGCAGTCTCTGCTCTAGCTCCACTGATGCTGAGCAATCATAGGTGCTGGAATTAGGGGCGAGGGGGGTGGACTTGAAGTGGTTTCCTTCATATACAGGGTTTACAGTTTGGTTCAATGGCTCACAGCACCTCCACTGCACAAATTGTTCCAGCACCCCTGCCAGCAATAGCCTGCCTGGCTCCCTCCTTGGTCCAAGCCCCGGAAGTTTCTCAGCAGCAGCTCCCAGCTGAGCCAGAGCTCCACAAAGCAACCTGCCATCCCTGGCCAGGGGACCAGTAACACAGCCTCAGCTCCCCACAAAGCACATCTGCCTCTGCGTCCAAAATCAAGGCTCCAGGGCCTCACCCTTGGAAGCAGAAGTCTGTCTCTTCCTCTAAGCATCATGGGAATTGTAGTCTCCAAGGCTGGATTGCAGCCTGCAAGTTCTTCTTGACCAGGACACCCCCAATTAAGTTCAGAGGCCTATGTAACAAGGGGTGCCTATGTTTGCAAAACATGGGGTCAGATGGATCAGTCAATAGGGCCTGAAGCACCCATGATGGGCACTGAAGCCCATTACCAGTGACACCACAACTTTCCATGTGAAACACAGAACCACACAGGAACTTGGGACTTGGGTCAGCTCTGCTGAGATCACATTAATATCTGGTGTTTCACAAGACTTTTTAACTGGGTGGAGTGAGGACTCAAAAGTGTCAAGCCCTGCATGAACCTGACACTAGGGGCTGCAGAGACCCTGGCCAACTTCCACTAATGAGTGAGCGAGTGAGATATCTGCCAGAGGCACCTGGATGCATAGGCGCTGACTCTGTGGATGCTCTGGGGCTGGAGCACCCCTGGGGAAAAATTAGTGGGTGCTCTGCACCCACTGGCAGCCAAGCTTCCCTCTCCTCGCCTCCTTCTCCCCTCCTGCACCTGAGCGTGCCACGTCCCCGCTCCTCCCCCTCCCTCCCAGCGCTTCCTGCCCCCTAGCTGCCTAACAGATGTTTGGCGGCGCTTAGGGCTTTCCAGGAGGGAGGGGGAGGAGCGGGGACGCAGTGCACTCAGGGGAGGAGGTGGAGAAGAGGCAGGGTATGGGCGGGGACTTTGGGGAAGGGGTGGAATAGGGGAGGTGCAGGGGCAGGAAGAGGCTGGGCCAGGGGCAGGGGGCAGGAGTTGAGCACCCACCAGGGAGAGGGCAAGTCGGCGCCTATGCCTGGATGGGCTCCAGCTTTCAGTCAGACAGCCAGGGGAGGGAGGAAGTGAGGCTGGTGTTAGGCAGGGCAAGTAAAGGGGCTGCTGGGCCTGACTGCAGCACTCCACACTCTCTTTCCACCCCTTCCTGCTGCCAGAGGGGATCCCAGCAGCCAGGAAGCCTAGGGCCACATTCTAAGAGACTCCTGGAGGGGCACAGTGGCTGGCGCAGTGCCCTGCTAATGCACGCTTTGCTTGGTGCCAGGAGCAGCAGCTCAGGTGCTTGTTTTGTTTTTTCGGGTAAGTGACAAAGAACCCCATTTCCAGGGTCCCCAAAGGGAAATCCTGCAGGAAGGGGTCAGAGTGCTGAGGAGAATGGCGGGGCCCTGACGTGATACTACCTGAGACACCAATGCGGCTGCTGAGGTGGGTCGAGGGAGACACCAGGTGCTGAACCACAGGTCTCTGCACACCGAGATGGGCACCAAAGACTAGATGTATCTGGTGCCCAGGCAGACGCCACCTACCGTAACACAATGCACTGAAGCACCAAGCCAGGCGCTGGGCCATTAACAAAGCCCAGGTGCCAGGACACTAGGTGCCAGTACTGAGGTGCTGAGGCGCCAAACCCTAGAGGTGCCGGAGCATGAGGGTGAGAGGGGGGTTCCTCAGAACACTAGAAAAACATGAGCCCAAATGATGACCCGAAGGGCTGATGGAGCAAGAACCCTGGAGGACGGTATCTGGAGAAAATACACGTTTCTTTAAGAGCAGCTGTTTAAAATGTGGGACAGAGGGGTGTATCTATCACTGTCACGCCTAGGTGCCTCAGGTGTGGACCAGAAGCTGTGGAAACACCAATCATAGCTACGGTCTCTGCCCCAAAGAGCTGACAGCATTTTCAGTTATCGCAATGCAATTTCCTGCTGGGGCCTGGCTGGGAGAGAACTGTAAGAGGTGGGGCAGGTGAACCAGGGTGAAGCTAAAGCTCTAGCCACAAAGAGAGCAAGTGAATTCTGCAGTGGCAAGGAAGTGTGAGACTTAACCCATTGTGACAGGGCTGCAATTTGGGAGCCCAACACACCACGCTCCGTAATGGCTTTCTTTACCTTCTCCAGAGTGCAACTATTCCGAGCTGTTACAGTGAGTTCTTCTGGGAAGCCTAACACTGAAATGAATGCAGTGCTACATCTTAAAATACATGCTTTGCACATTTTAACCCAACAACGAAAGGATTCATTATCACTGAGACAGTTGCACAGTTCCAGATACCTGATGTGCTAGAAATGCCAGGGAAAGACAAAAAGCCATTGTTGCTACTAGTGTTCTCGCCAAAACCTGTGTGTAATGAATATATCTGGGTGAGCTTTGTAGATGAGCTGTGGTGAGAAATGTGCTGGGACTCTAAACGGGAAACCCTCTGGGGGAACAATGGAATTGGAAGGCTCCCAGACTATATATTATAAATATTATTATATTACATATTATCACCTTTCTTTCCCTCCAGTTTCCAGCTCAACTTTAGCCAACACAGATGAGGCATGTATAAGTTTTCCTGAGAGTACGTGGGCAGGGGTTGGTGTGTGGATCTGCGTATGGAGCATGACTGTGAATATGATGCACAAATGTGCAGGAGCGTAAGGGACTGTGGGTGCAGAGAGTAGCGTGACTGAGCTTCCAAATGCAAGCATGTGCTCTCCTGTGTATGAGTTTGCAGGCGTGTGTGTGATGCGGAGGCGTGAGTCTGTGAGTGGGGAAGGAGTGGCAGAGAGGAGAGGAACTCTTCCTTCTTAGCATGCATGGAGGATTAATACGTTTGCACAGTGCTTTCCAACTATTATTATTACACTGCTTAATATCTACCAGCCTCCCCCACCCAAAGCAGTGAGAGCCAAGAGTCCAGCATGACTCCTTGTTTGAGGAAACCAACTTGGGACTGGTGACTTTTACCCCCAGAGTAACCACTAGGAGCCCTCCTGCCTCTCCAATACACTCTTCCAATGCACTGTTGATCACACTGCCCTAGAAGGATAGTGAAGGTTCCACTGCAGGGTACTAATGCCTCCCGACATTGTCTATTACCTGTGCATCACAGTCATGATTGTATGCAGTGTAGTTGCAGCCATGCTGGTCCCAGGATATTGCAGAGACAAGGTGGGGGAGATAATATTTTTTATTGGACCAACATCTGCTGGTGAGAGAGGGCACGTCTACACTGGCAGAGTTACAGCGCCGGGAGTTGCAGCGCCGCTCAGAGAGTGTTGAAGGGAAACCACTGCTGTGTGTTCACACTGTCAGCTGCCTGCGCAATAGCGTGTTCACACTTGCAGCACGTGCAGCATTATTCAGAGCAGTGCACTCTGGGCAGCTATCCCACAGAGCACCTCTTCTGCTTCTGCCGCTCAGAGTTGTGGGAAAGTGGAGGGGGTCGCGGGGCATCCTGGGGCCTGTCTCAATGCCCCGCAATGCATTGCTTCGCCTCCCAGCAATCCCTGTACTTCCGTCCATATTTGGCGCCATCTTTCAATGGTTTGTGTACTGTGTGCCCTGCCTCTTGGGGCTACAGGAATGGATCCCGAATTGCTGACCAGTATACTGCTCGTGCTGACCAACACATCACTAGTGACAGTGGAGTTATTCCTTAAACTACAGAGGCAAGAGGAATGTAACATTGATCTCGCCACGTGTACTAGCTACAACATGAGATTGCTTGTGGCATTCACAGAGGTGCTGACCACAGTGGAACGCTACTTGTGGGCTTGGGAAATAAGCACAGAGTGCTCGGATCACATCATGATGCGCGTTTGGGATGACGAGCAGTGGCTGCAGAACTTTTGGATGAGGAAAGCCACTTTCATAGGACTGTGTGATGAGCTCGCCCCAGTGCTGCGGCGCAAGGACATGAGAATGAGAGCTGCCCTGCTGTCGGAGAAGCGTGTGGCGATTGCACTGTGGAAGCTGGCTACTTCAGATTGCTACCAATCAGTCGTAAACCAGTTCGGAGTGGGAAAGTCTACCACTGGATTCGTGTTGATGGAAGTCTGCAGGGCCATTAATTGCATCCTGCTCCAAAAGACCATGATACCGGGCAATGTGCATGACATTGTAGATGGCTTTGCACAAATGGGCTTCCCTAACTGCGGAGGCAGAGATAGCACACATATTCCAGTTCTGGCCCCAGACCACCTAGCCAACTAGTACATTAATCGCCAGGGTTATTTCTCAATGGTTTTCCAGGCGCTTGTGGATCACCGTGGGCGTTTCACAGACATTAAGGCAGGCTGGTCTGGAAAGGTGCATGATGCACGCATCTTTCGGAACACTGGCCTGTTCAGGAAGCTACAAGCAGGGATTTCCTCTCCGGACCAGAAGATCACCGTAGGGGAAGTAGAAATGCCCACTGTGATCCTGGGAGACCCTGCCTATCCCTTAATGCTGTGGCTTATGAAGCCATACACTGGGCAACTTGACAGCAGCAAGGAGCGGTTCAACAACAGGTTGAGCAAGTGCAGAATGACTGTTTTGTGTGCTTTTGGCCGTTTAAAGGCCCGCTGGCGCTGCCTCTGTGGGACGCTGGACCTGGCCGATGACAATATTCCTATGCTTATAGCCGCGTGCTGTACGCGCCATAATATTTGTGAAGGGAAGAGTGAAAGCTTCACTCATGGCTGGACCGCAGAGGCTCAGTGCTTGGTGGCTGAGTTTGAACAGCCAGAGACCAGGCTATTAGAGTGGGACAGCGCGGGGCCATAAGGATCAGGGATGCCTTGAGGCAGCAATCTAAAGCTGAGAGCCACTAATATTTGTTGCTATGCTCAGGAGTGCAGTACTTGTAATGTTAGGAGGTGATTGTGATTGGTGCAGATGCTGCAATATGAAGGTTTAAGATAATTGTCTGTTGCTTTGCAGGTCTCTGTTTGCTTTCAATTAATAGAATTAAGATTGCTTTCAAACCAACACAATTCTTTTATTAAAAAACAACAACTGGAGAAGAGAGTCAAACAAACAAGAAACAAAAAAAACATCAGCAGTGAGGGAGATGGGGGAAGGGAAGGTCCCAGGAGGAGGTGGGGTCCTGGGACAGCTAAAGATTTGTGTATGTCCAAGGATCATATCCAACCTTCTCCTTTGGAGTACAGTGCAGTGGGTACTGTACTTCAGCAGGGCCAAACTGCAGAGGGATGGGTGTTGAGTGCAGTGGGTAGTGGAAGTCCACAGTGCTGGACTGTGATGGGGGAGGAGTGGAATGATATGGGTATAGACTGGACACAGGAGGTTGATCAGAGTGTGTTGGTGGTCTCTGGGGGGAGCATGGGAAAGAGTTTTGCAACAGCGGCTGCAGGGGAGGGCGGGCACACAGCTGCCCGGTTTGCAGAGCTAGTATGTCCTGGAGCGTGTCTGCTTGGTGCTCCATAACCTTTAAGAGCCGCTCCGTGGCTTTATTCTGGCATGCCGCATTATCCTTTTGGTCCCTCTTCTCACTGTCCAGCCACTCCTTCAATTCCTATTTCCTGGTGGCGGAGTGCATCATAACATCACACAGAAAGTCCTCCTTAGTTCTTCTTGGCCGCTTTCTAATTCTGCACAGCCTTTCAGCTGCCAATAACAAAGAAGGAGGCTGGGCTCCCAAGGTCATCTCTGTGAAGTTTAAACACAACGTTTTACAGAAGCAGTATTGTTTGCAACACAGAGAACATAGATTCAGTGAATTAAAACACAGCCCATACTCTGACACCTGTCACTAACTGGCTGACCCCAGGCAAGCACACATGAGCCACAAGACCCCCATAATGGTGAGTAGCCACCAGGGCAGGGTAAATCACTCTTCCTGGACTCTGCTGTACACTGGGCACATGGCTCTTGGGGAAAGCCAGCACTGTAGTGGGGGGCCTGATAATCATTCCTGTCCCCACACTTTCCACAGGAGGTGATCATTATGGAAGATATCTCGCTGCTGAGGGTGAGCAGGGAATCAAGGGAGGGTCTTCTCCAAGATTGCAGCTTCTGCCCTGGCCCCTATGCAGCTTGCCTGTGTGCAGCAATGTTCCCCCTCCTGTCCGCACTCTCCCTGTGACGGCACAGTAGTGCGGAAAAGGTACTGTTAATGGGGCAAGAAACAAAGCAGCTCTGCCGAAGAACCTGTGGCAGTGGATTGCCCAGTATTTCTACAAGAGTTTTCTGGAGATCTCTGAGGGAGATTCCCGTGAAGTGAGGGAATCAATCAACAGCCTGTTACGGCGCTCAGACTAGGCATGTGGTGGGAGACACGCCTGCTTTCTGCAACCCTCCTGCCCCCAACAATTTGCATCAGTGATTCCCAAAATCAAATCCACTTACCAGGGGCTTCCTCTCCTGTTTGCGCTTCACCAACATCTGACAGCTGTGACTGGCTAGCCTCCTCCCAGGGTAGAAAAGAGCTCCTGGCTGCATGCATCTCTGACGTCTGAGTCATCCTCTGCCTCTGGGTCCCGCTCCACATCCTCATCCAAGATTTCCTCCTCCTGGCTCGGTCCACTCTTGACTGGCACATGAGCCAATGAAGTATCCATATTGGTCTTCGCAGTGGAGATGGGGTCGCCACAGAGTATCGCGTCCAGCTTTTTATAGAACCGGCAGCTCGTGGGCGCAGCGCCTTGTGGTAGGCGTTCTGCAGCTCCTTCACTTTTACCCTGCACTGCAAGGCATCCTGGTCATGGCCTCTTTCTGTCATCCATTGTGAAATCTGTCTGTAGGTATCATAACTCCCATGGCTGGAGCGCAGCTGGGACTGCACAGCCTCCTCTCCCCAAATGCTGATGAGGTCCAGCAGTTCAGCATTGCTCCAAGCTGGGGATCGCTTGGTGCATGGAGCAGGCATCGCCACCTGGAAAGATGCGCTGAGACCACTGCATGCATCACTGAGCAAACAGGAAGGGGACTTTCAAAATTCCAAAGGAATTTATGGGGTGGGGATGACGGTTGGTCACCCGAAAGCTGCTTTACTGCGCAGAAACTTGCCAGTGTAGACAGGGCCTGAGACAAGCTTTCGAGCCACACAGAGCTCTTCTTCAGGTCTGGGGAAGGTACTCAGAGAATCACAGCGAAACACAAGGTGGAACAGATTGTTTAGTATAAGTCATTAACCCGTATTTCAAGGGACCATTCAACATGAAGTGGTCTGTTAACACCCCTGCAGTCATAGGGGGGAAGAAGGGAGGGGGAAAATGGCAGCTTGGGGGGGTTGTTAGTGGGTTATCGATTGTTGTAATAATCAATGATTCCAGTGTCTCTGTCCAGTCCACGATCTTTAGTGTCTAGCAGTGTTATAAATTTAAGCTCCCAGGCTGGTCTTTTGAAGGCATTGTGCAGGTTTCCTTTGAAAATGATGACCGAGAGGTTAGATATAGAGCGATCATTGTGTGAAAACTGTTCACCCGCAGGTGACAGGGTGTTATTGTCTTATCGTTTTCCTGTGTGAATTCATTCGAGAGCTTAGTGAACGGTTTCGCCCACATAGTTGTTGTGGGTGCACTGGATGAGATATACCACATGTTGTGATAGGCATGTCCTAGGACCCCTGGGTCTTGAAAGGTGTGCTGTTGGGGGTGTTGATCATCATAACAGTGGAGATCTATCTACAGGTCCTGACCTTGGTGTGACGTTATTGACATGAACTGTGACCATATAGATCATTGTTGCAATCACTGTTATATATTTGCAGCAAATATTGTACAAAGGTTGTCGAGTGAGATGTCTATAAAAAGGATATGATTTGCTGGTTATGATTATGCTATCTGCATGCATATATCATTTTTGTATTTAAAATTATAAATATTTGCTATGTACTTGTATCTCAATGTGTTTGATTCTAAGTAGCATCAGTGAAGCAATTGGCCAGCTTATTGAGAAGGGACTCTTCAGATTAAGTGCCCAGTCAAGAAACATTTAACTGACAATGGACTGTGGGGGACTCCAGTCCACATACGAGGAGTCTTCCTGGGGACATTCAAGGTAGCATGTGAGCAATGGCTGCTCTACCTGTGAAAAAGTGAGTCATGCATGGACATGTGACTTGCCCATGTGACTCCAAACTCCACCTTGCTGCTTGGTTTCAGGGTGGTAGCCGTGTTAGTCTGTATCAGCAAAAAGAACGAGGAGTACTTGTGGCACCTTAGAGACTTATAAATTTATTTGGGCATAAGCTTTCTCTGTGTATATATATCTTCCCACTGTCTTTTCCACTGCATGCATCTGATGAAATGGGTTTTAGCCCACGAAAGCTTATGCCCAAATAAATTTGTTAGTCTCTAAGGTGCCACAAGTACTCCTTGTTCTTTTCACCTTGCTGCTGTGATTTTCCACAATAAGAACAAAGGGGTGTCCTTCCACATGGCAGAGGATATAAAAGGCCTTGGAAACTCCTCCATTTTGTCTTCAATCCTGCTTCTTACCTCTGGAGGAACTTTGCTACACTGAAGCTTAGAATAAAGGACTGAATGACCCATCCAAGCTGTGGATGTACTCCAGAGACTTGATTTGAACCTGCAGTTTATTCCATTACTGCTACAAGCCTGAATCAAGAACTTTGCCATTACTGTACATAATTGATTCCATTTAAGTAATTTTAGCTCTCATCTATATTTCTTTCTTTTTATGAATAAACCTTTAGATTTTAGATTCTAAAGGATTGGCAACAGCGTGATTTGTGGATAAGATTCGACTTGTATATTGACCTGGGTCTGAGGCTTGTTCCTTTGGGATCGGGAGAACCTTTTTTCTTTTACTGAGGTATTGGTTTTCATAACCATTCATCCCCGTAAGGAGTGGTGCTGGTGGTGAAACTGGGAAACTGGAGTATCTAAGGGAGTTGCTCGTATGACTTCTAGTTAGCCAGTGGGGTAAAACCTAAGTCCTCTCTGTTTGGCTGTTTGGCGTGCCTTAATAATAAAGGACACCCAGCCTTGGGCTGTGACTGCCCTGCTCTAAGCAATTTGTCCTTAATTGATACTCTCAGTTGTGTCCCGCCAGAGGCTGCATCCTTACACTTGGCATCTACTGGCTGTCATAGCATGCTCATATTTCTCAGCTCTATGCCAATGCAAGGTGCCTCAGAACTTACTCAGGAGCTCTTGGCAGTGCCATGCAACTAAACCAGGCTGAAAGAGACGATTATTGACTCACTGCAGGGCAGCCTAGCATGGTCAACAGCAATGAACACAGCTGCTGCGATTTATAAGGTTGTACCACACCTGAATGGCCTCTGACATCTGTCCAGCTATATGAGAAATCATCACGACAGGGACTGTCTTCTTCTAGGACCAAATACTCAGCAGTGAAAATTAGTGTTACCAATGGAGTTACGTGATTTATACCAACCTGAGTCTTTAATGCCAATTCAAAAGGTTTGTTCTCCCTTGGAGAAATGGTACCATCTTGTCCATGTAAGCATGCTGCTAAGTATGCCACATTCCTCAGGCAGGATGCACCTCCCTTTGCTGAACGATGTACTGTACCAAGGGTATCCCATTGATTTCAGTGGGATGCTAAGGGATTGCCACAGCACGTCTGGAGTGGAAGACCAGCTGCAAAGTATCTTACCAGTGTGTTGATAGCTTATATAAAAGCATATATTCCTAGCCCCATTCCCAGGATTATCCCAACAGTAGTAAAACCCCCCACCCCGGGCAGTCTATAGACATGATGGGTCTGTGCCTAATAACTGGCTTGATGCAGTAAATGTGAGGTGAACACACTGTAGTTTACTTGGTTCAGGTGTATCAATGTTGAAGGCAAAGACAGCTGATCCCATGCATCACAATAACACCTCCTGTATTTCACAACCCACAGCTTTCCAAAATGCTTGACAGCCCAACGTACAGCCATCTCCAGGGCACAACATAGCCAGAGAGGTCAGGGGAGATGGGCACACCTCTCATCTTTGACTCCCTCAGGGAACTGATGGGCAGGATCCCCTGGGAGAATAATATGAGGGGGAAAGGAGTCCAGGAGAGCTGGCTGTATTTTAAAGAATCCTTATTGAGGTTACAGGGACAAACCATCCCTATATGTAGAAAGAATAGTAAATATGGCAGGCGACCAGTTTGGCTTAACAGTGAAATCCTTGCTGATCTTAAACACAAAAAAGAAGCTTACAAGAAGTGGAAGATTGGACAAATGACCAGGGAAGAGTATAAAAATATGGCTCTGGCATGCAGGAGTGAAATCAGGAAGGCCAAATCACACCTGGAGTTGCAGCTAGCAAGAGATGTTAAGAGTAACAAGAAGGGTTTCTTCAGGTATGTTAGCAAGAAGAAGAAAGTCAAGGAAAGTGTGGGCCCCTTACTGAATGAGGGAGGCAACCTACTGATAGAGGATGTGGAAAAAGCTAATGTACTCAATGCTTTTTTTGCCTCTGTCTTCACGAACAAGGTCAGCTCCCAGACTACTGCACTGGGCAGCACAGCATGGAGAGGAGGTGACCAGCCCTCTGTGGAGAAAGAAGTGGTTCGGGACTATTTAGAAAAGCTGGACGAGCACAAGTCCATGGGGCCGGATGCGCTGCATCCGAGAGTGCTCAAGTGGGTGGTTGTGATTGCAGAGCCATTGGCCATTATCTTTGAAAACTCATTGCGATCGGGGGAAGTGCCGGACGACTGGAAAAAGGCTAATATAGTGCCCATCGTTAAAAAAGGGAAGAAGGAGGAACTACAGGCCAGTCAGCCTCACCTCAGTCCCTGGAAAAATCATGGAGCAGGTCCTCAAGGAATCAATTCTGAAGCACTTAGAGGAGAGGAAAGTGATCAGGAACAGTCAGCATGGATTCACCAAGGGCAAGTCATGCCTGACTAATCTAATTGCCTTCTGTGACAAGATAACTGGCTCTGTGGATGAGGGGAAAGCAGTGGACGTGTTGTTCCTTGACTTTAACAAAGCTTTTGACACGGTCTCCACAGTATTCTTGCCAGAAAGTTAAAGAAGTATGGGCTGGATGAATACACTATAAGGTGGATAGAAAGTTGGCTAGATTGTCGGGCTCAACGGGTAGTGATCAATGGCTCCATGTCTAGTTGGCAGCTGGTATCAAGTGCAGTGCCCCAAGGGTCAGTCCTCGGGCCGGTTTTGTTCAATATCTTCATAAATGATCTGGAGGATAGTGTGGATTGCACCCTCAGCAAGTTTGCAGATGACACTAAACTGGGAGGAGAGGTAGATATGCTGGAGGGTAGGGATAGGATACAGAGGGACCTAGACAAATTAGAGGATTGGGCCAAAAGAAATCTGATGAGGTTCAACAAGGACAAGTGCAGAGTCCTGCACTTAGGACGGAAGAATCCCATGCACCGCTACAGACTGGGGACCGAATGGCTAGGCAGCAGTTCTGCAGAAAAGTACTTAGGGGTTACAGTGGACGAAAAGCTGGCTATGAGTCAACAGTGTGCTGTTGTTGCCAAGAAGGCCAGTGGCATTTTGGGATGTATAAGTAGGGGCATTGCCAGCAGATTGCGGGACGTGATCGTTCCTCTCTATTCGACATTGGTGAGGCCTCATCTGGAGTACTGTGTCCAGTTTTGGGCCCCACATTACAAGAAGAATGTGGAAAAACTGGAAAACGTCCAGCGGAGGGCAACAAAAATGATTAGGGGACTGGAACACATGACTTATGAGGAGAGGCTGGCTGAGGGAACTGGGATTGTTTAGTCTGCGGAAGAGAAGAATGAGGGGGGATTTGATAGCTGCTTTCAACTACCTGAAAGGGGGTTCCAAAGAGGATGGATCTAGACTGTTCTCAGTGGTAGCAGATGACAGAACAAGGAGTAATGGTCTCAAGTTGCAGTGGGGGAGGTTTAGGTTGGATCTTAGGAAAAACTTTTTCACTAGGAGGGTGGTGAAACACTGGAATGCGTTACCTAGAGAGGTGGTGGAATCGCCTTCCTTAGAAGTTTTTAAGGGCTTGACAAAGCCCTGGCTGGGATGATTTAGTTGGCGATTGATCCTGCTTTGAGCAGGGGGTTGGACTAGACGTCCTCCTGAGGTCCCTTCCAACCCTGATATTCTATGATTCTATGATTCATCTTAAGGAAAGGGCCAGGGGCTCTTTCGTACACACACAGAAGATCTTGAGTTTTAAGGTCACTAGCCAGAGGCCAGTACTCAGTTTATCCGCCTCAGAAAACTGACGGGGTGAGTTGAGTCTGGGGGAGGGAATCAAACCTGTGGGTTTGGGGAGTCTGGCTGCTTTGGCTGTGACACTGTCTCCTTCCATACTCCTCCCACTGGGATAGCAGCACGTGCCAGGCGGGGATTTTGTTATTAGTCTCAGGAGTACAAGATTTCGAAACAAGCCATGACTCCTGCCCCCTGCTTTTGTCTGTGAGCTGAGTGCTGAGCAGGAGCGGGTGGGGGAGTGGGATGGCCACACTGGAACAAACGTCCAGGAGAGCTGCAGAGTGAAATGCTGAGGATCCTGTGCCCAGCCTCTCGCTACTTACTCCATTTGCACAACCTCTGCTCTTTTCACTGGGGCTTCCTAGTGCAAGCTGCCATGAAAAACACCTGCCCTAAGTTCATCTGGACTTTGATTAAACCTATGTGGCCCCCCATGATCATGGGGGTGCCTTGAATTCTTTCATCTACTTAGCCTTACAACACCTTGTGAGGTAGGTAAGAACTATCATTTCCATTTCACAGAGGGGGAACTGAGGCACAGCGAGACTAAGTGATATGCCCAAGGTCATACGCAGAGTCTGTGGTATAGCCCTATCAACTGAGTACTGCGCTAGTACCCTTGCCACTGAACCATCCTGTCTCTCTGACTGGACCAGCCCTGTGTGCTGACTTTGCTCACATGAATACAGGTCTTTTGATTTTTTGGCTGCATGGGTTTGTTCAGGACTTCAATAGCCATAAAATAACTGGGCTTGAGCTTCAGTTAGTGTAAACTGCACTAGTTCCATGGACCTCAATGAAACCACACTTCTGTATGCCAGCTGAAGAGCTGGCCCAAGGTAGGCATGGACGTGTTTATAGGGGTCTGTTCTGGTTAGTGGAAAGTGAAATCAGACAGACTTTCTGCCATGCCTGCTTTCTATTTTAAACTGATTTTGGACACAAGACTGCTGGTCCCTTTTATAACATTCTTTATACGCAGCACAGTGACTATGCAACATAAAACTGATCATTATGTTACGCCTGTTGCCTGAGCAGGTCCTGGCATGAGATAAAGACTTGAGGGAGCTGACTTCATGGTACTTCCATCCTCTACACATAAAGAGGGCTTTGTAAATGTCTTCACATGCCCTCTGGGCACAAGTTTGTCTTTGTCCCACCTCTGCAGGGTTGGGAAAGCTTGTGACGTTTCACCTGAAACCATCTTTTCTCACTAATTAACATACTTTTCTGCCCACCAAAGAAGCCACACCTGGTCCAGGACTTAGTGACCACCCAGGCCTAGGTCAGAGTAAAGGATAGGAAAAATAGTTGTTCTCTGGGATGGCTCTGTACTCCTAGAGGTAGTATCTAGCCATCATGAAGCCTAAGTGCTACCTGGCTCATCCCAGCTCACTGCAGGGATATCTACCAATCATCCATCCACTTTCCTATACCAAACCCATCACCATAGTATCAGTCCTCCTTGTCTTACCTGGATGGAAGTACGCACTGCACTCCAATTGCCTTAGCCACCACTGCTTGTCAAAACCTCAACAAACTGTGCTGAGGCATCAGGCTGCCCCACTGGCTGACGGGAATTGCAGTGCTTTGCTCTACACAACTCTTTTCAGGGCAGACCATTGACTAGAAGGCTAATGCATGACATCCCGCTCAAGTCCCGGTACCTACACAAAAAGTGCATGAGAAGTGATTTTGTTTGTCATTTTCTTCAGGCCAAGGTCTATAAAGTTTACAAAATCTAGGCAACATGTAATTTTCTTGGAAATAGGAGGGGGTGAGGGAGGGAGGGAAGGGGTAGAAAGCCAACATGTACGGAGGAGCACGTGGTTCTGACAGAGACATCCTTTAGGGGAGGTTCTATTAATGAAGATTCTCTATGTCCTAGTAAGGAAGAGAGGATGAAGATGATAAAATATGGGTAGGATCTGATGAGAAACAATCAAATGAAAAAGAGTCCCATTCAATTACATCATGTAATGGCAGACAGATAAAAAGTGAGGATTTTTTAAAGTGCTTATATACAAATGCTAGAAGTCTAAATAATAAGATGGGTGAACTAGAGTGCCTCGTATTAAATGAGGAGATTGATATAATAGGCATCACAGACATTTGGTGGAATGAGGATAATCAATGGGACACAGTAATACCAGGGTACAAAATATATCGGAAGGACAGAACAGGTCATGCTGTGGGGCAGGGGGGAGTGGCATTATATGTGAAAGAAAGCAGAGTGTCAAATGAAGTAAAAATCTTAAATGAACCAAGTTGTACCATAGAATCTCTATGGCGAGTAAGTCCATGCTCTAATAATAAGAATATAGCAGTAGGGATATATTACCGACCACTGACCAGGATGGTGATAGTGACTATGAAATGCTCAAGGAGATTAGAGAGGCTATAAAAATAAAAAACTCAATAATAATGGGGGATTTCAACTATCCCCATATTTGACTGGGTACATGTCACCTCAGGACAGGATGAAGAGATACAGTTTCTCGATGCCTTAAATCACTGCTTCTTGGAGCAGCCAGTCCTGGAACCCACAAGAGGAGAGGCAATTCTTGATTTAGTTCTAAGGGTATGTCTACACTACGAAATTAGGTCGACTTTATAAAATCGGTTTTTTAGAAATCGGTTTTATATATTCGAGTGTGTGTGTCCCCACAGAAAATGCTCTAAGTGCATTAAGTGCATTAACTCAGCGGAGTGCTTCCACAGTACCGAGGCAAGCGTCGACTTCCGGAGTGTTGCACTGTGGTGAGCTATCCCACAGTTCCCGCAGTCTCGGGAAATGAGATTCAAAAGTTCGCGGTTCTTTTCCTGTCTACCTGGCCATGCATCTGAGTTAAGAGTGCTGTCCAGAGCGGTCACAATAGAGCACTCTGGGATAGCTCCCGGAGGCCAATACCGTCGAATTGTGTCCACAGTACCCCAAATTCGACCTGGCAAGGCCGATTTAAGCGCTAATCCACTTGTCAGGGGTGGAGTAAGGAAATCGATTTTAAGAGCCCTTTAAGTCGAAAAAAAGGGCTTCATCGTGTGGACGGGTGCAGGTTTACATCGATTTAACGTTGCTAAATTCGACCTAAAGTCCTAGTGTAGACCAGGGCTAAGTGGAGCACAGGATCTGGTCCAAGAGGTGAATATAGCTGGACTGCTTGGTAATCGTGACCATAACGAAGGATACGTTTTAGTCACGGGTATTTTTAGTAAAAGTCATGGACAGGTCAAGGGCAAAAAACAAAAATTCACAGCCCGGGACCTGACCATGACTTTTACTATATACCCCTGACTAAAACTTGAGAGGGGAAGTGGCTCCAGGGGGCGGCCCTGGGGGCACTGCAGGTGCTGGTGGGGGGCAGGGGTGTGCTGGGGGTGGCAGTCCCAGGGGTGCCACAGGGGGAGGTTGTGGCCTGGGGGGGGCGGTGTCATGGGTACTTGGGGGTGGAGGGGGAGGTTTGGTGGACCTGGGGCAGTTTCCCTACCCGGCTTCTGGAAGCAGTGACCTCCAGCTCCTAGCTCCACATGCTACCTCCGCTCTTTCCCAAGCCCCCACACTCCAGAGTGCCCCTGCAGCTGCCCCCCCAAGCACCCCCGGCACCCCCCATTGGTTGGGAACTGCGGCCAATGGGAGCTGTGGGGGAGGTGTCTGCGGGCAGGGGAGTTGCTGTCACCTTTCTGGGGAGCCCCCCCCCCAAGCACCGCCCCCGCACCCTAATCCCCAGCCCTGAGGCCCCCACCACCCAAACTCCTTCTGCTGGGGGGCGGTGGGGTCCAAGACTGCCCCAGCAGCAGCTGGTGTGAATGGCCCAGGGGCTGCCTGAGCTGCTCAGGTAGCTCCCAGGCCAGCCCCACGGACTGCTGCAGAAGTCATGGAGGTTATGGAAAGTCACAGAATCCGTGGCTTCCGTGACCTCTGTGACAAACACGGATCCTTAAGCATAATATAATTAAGCGTAAAATCCCTATGGCAGGGAAAACACCGCAGCGGCCCAACACTGTAGCATTTAATTTCAGAAAGGGGAACTACAAAAAAATGAGGAAGTTAGTTAAACAAAAATTAAAAGGTACAGTGCCAAAAGTGAAATCCCAGCAATTTGCATGGAAACTTTTTAAAGACACCATAATAGAGGCTCAATTTAAACGTATACCCCAAATGAAAAAACATAGTAAGAGAACCAAAAAAGTGCCACTGTGGCTAAACAACAAAGTAAAAGCAGCAGTGAGAGACAAAAAGGCATCCTTTATAAAGTGGAAGTTAAATCCTAGTGAGGTAAATAGAAAGGAGCATAAAGTCTGGCAAATAAAGTGTAAAAATATAATTAGGAAGGCCAAAAAAGAATTTGAAGAACAGCTAGCCAAAGACTCAAAAACTAATAGCAAATTTTGTTTTAAGTACATCAGACGCAAGAAGCCTGCTAACAACCAGTGGGGCCACTGGACGATCAAGATGCTAAAGGAGCACTCAAGGATGATAGAGCCATTGCAGTTAAACTAAATGAATTCTTTGCATTGGTCTTCACGGCTGAGGACGTGAGGGAGATTCCCAAACCTAAGCGATTCTTTATAGGTGACAAATCTGAGGAACTGTCCCAGATTGAGGTGTCATTTGAGGAGGTTTTGGAACAAACTGATAAACTAAACAGTAGTAAGTCACCAGGACCAGATGGTATTCACCCAAGAGTTCTGAAGGAACTCAGATGTGAAATTGCAGAACTACTAACTGTAGTCTGTAATGTATCATTTAAATCAGCTTATGTACCAAATGACTGGAGGATAGCTAATGTGACGCCAATTTTTAAAAAGGGCTCCAGAGGTGACCCCAGCAATTACAGGCCAGCAAGCATGACTTCAGTACCGGGCAAACTGGTTGAAACTAGAGTAAAGAAGAAAATTGTCAGATACATAGATTAACATAATTTGTTGGGTAAGAGTCAACATGGTTTTTGTAAAGGGAAATCATGCCTCACCAATCTACTAGAATTCTTTGGGGGCGTCAACAAGTATGTGGACAAGGGGGATCCAGTTGATTATAGTGTACTTAGATTTTCAGAAAGCCTTTGACAAGATCCCTCACCAAAGGCTGTTAAGCAAAGTAAGCTGTCATGGGATAAGAGGGAAGGTCCTCTCATGGACTGGTAACTGGTTAAAAGATAGGAAACAAAGGGTAGGAATAAATGGTGAGTTTTCAGAATGGAGAGAGGTAAATAGTGGTGTCCCCCAGGGGTCTGTATTGGGACTAATCCTATTCAACATATTCATAAATGACTTAGAAAAAGGGGTAAACAGTGAGGTGGCAAATTTGCAGATGATACAAAACTACTCAAGATAGTTAAGTCCCAAGCAGTCTGCAAAGAGCTACAAAAGGATCTCACAAAACTGGGTGACTGGGCAACAAAATGGGAGACGAAATTCAGTGTTGATAAATGCAAAATAATGCACATTGGAAAACATTATCCCAGCTATACATATAAAATGATGGGGTCTAAATTAGCTGATATCACTCAGGAAAGAGATTTTGGAGTCATTGTAGATAGTTCTCTGAAAACATCCACTCAATGTGCAGCAGCAGTCAAAAAAGCAAACAGTATGTTGGGAATCATTAAGAAAGGGATAGATAATAAGACAGAAAATATTGTATTTCCTCTATATAAATCCATGGTACACCCACATCTTGAATACTGGGTGCAGATGTGGTCACCTCATCTCAAAAATATATATATTGAAATTGGAAATGGTTCAGAAAAGAGCAACAAAAATGATTAGGGGTATGGAACAGCTTCCATATAAAGAGAGATTAATAAGACTGGGACTTTTCAGCTTGGAAAAGAGATGACTGGGGGGGATATGATAGAGGTCTATAAAATCATGACTGGTGTGGAGAAAGTAAATTAGGAAGTGTTATTTATTCCTCCTCATAACACAAGAACTAGAAGTCACCAAATGAAATTAATAGGCAGCAGGTTTAAAACAAACAAAAGGAAGTATTTTTTCACATAATGCACAGTCAACCTGTGGAACTCCTTGCCAGAGGATGTTGTGAAGACCAAGACTACAACAAGGTTCAAAAAAGAACTAGATAAATTCATGGAGGATAGGTCCATCAATGGCAAATAGCCAGGATGGGCAGGGATGGGGGTGTCCCTAGCCTCTGTTTGCCAGAAGCTGGGAATGGGTGACAGGGGATGGATCACTTGATGATTACCTGTTCTGTTCATTCCCTCTTGGGCACCTGGCATTGGCCACTGTCAGAAGACAGGATACTGGGTGAGATGGACCTTTGGTCTGACCCAGTATGGCCATACTTATGTTCTTATGAATGAAAGGAAGGAAGCCCCAGACATAACATTCCACCAGTTTCACTTTGCTGGAACTTTGCCACAAAACCCTGCGTATTTGGGTACATTTCATGTTGCAGAACTCAACTTTTATCCATTTCTAAGGGGAACATCTCAGCCTCTGGAACACAGTGAGACCTGTGCAAGCAGCCTCCCTAATCAGGTAAGCTCCTGTCCGAATGGAATGCACTAACATACCACCCTGGTGTACGGAGTACCATTCTGCACCACCTCCTTCAGAAGCCCACCTAGAAGTGTTGTTGGTTCCTTGAGTGGTCAGTCCTTTCAGACATGGTTCCAGCCTATTCATGTAACAGACTGGACATATCAATAATGATGTGATTGCAGAGGGGATGCAGGGTCTAGTCTCTCTGCTATCAGTTCAGGCAGAAAAGTTCATATGCAGATTGCTTTGTGTGTAACTGGAGTGGGATTGAAGAAATGTCCCACGTGTTTCCCAAATAGCTCAGATTTGCTGGTAAACCTGGCCACCGATTGGCTTAATTGGCTCCTTAATGAAGCATAGCATCACTATGCATCAAAATGCTCTTTTGTGTGAAATGCAACAGGAGACCCAACTATCCAAAGGAGCCAATGCTGCAAAACTCCTGGAGGGAAAGATGAGAGCAGGTTCTCTGGTACTTACCAAAGCATTTACTTTGGTTGGTGGCACGGTCAACAAAGACTTTGGCAGAGATGACATTGCCAAAAGGCAAAAACATCTGCATGAGCTCCGCATCTCCGAACTCCTGGGGCAGGTGATAAATAAACAGGTTACATCCTTCGGGACCTGGGATAACACACGTGCACACACAAAGAACAGCCGCCCATTAGCAAAGAGGCCACATGTGCCTTCCTCCTCTTTCTCAGACTTGCGCAGTGTACTGTACTTGAGCTGGCATTGTAATGAGCATCTTCAGTCACTGAGTGATCTCTCTAGTAAATTACTAGTGCATCCTTCTGTCAGTCCACCCACCCATCTCTTTCTAAATGTGTCCAGCTACCTGTTACTCCATTCACCCATATGGCCCAGCATTGCTTTGCTTAGCCCTGTGTTGACATACCCAACCAGCCACCTATGCCCACACATTTCTCTCTACATCTCTAGGTCTTTTCATGTAACTGTTTGCCCATTCAGCAATCTATCTAAATGTTCACTTGGCAATTCAGCTACTTCCTTTCACCAGTTCATTCAGGTCCCTGCATATACCCATTACTCTGTTCATCACCCCACTCCACCTCTCCAGCTATGTTTCCTTTCATCTTTTTCTTTTCATTTTTTTCACCCACCTTTCCTGGCATGTCTCAATTTCCCTATTTCTCTATTTGCACATCACCTATCACTTATCTGTCTTCTCATCCATCCTTTCCATTCATCTACACACCATCCAACCATCAATCTCTGGGATTACATTAAAACACCTAGCATATACACACACATGCTACCAGTAATTCTTCTTCCTCTGGGATATGGCTGATTTCTATTAAGTATCTCCGGTAGCATGGACTTCAATCATAAGAACATAAGAATGGCCACACTGGGTCAGACCAAAGGTCAATCCAGCCTAGTATCCTGTCTACCGACAGTGGCCAATGCCAGGTGCCCCAGAGGGAGTGAACCTAACAGGTAATGATCTAGTGATCTCTCTCCTGCCATCCATCTCCACCCTCTGACAAACAGAGGCTAGGGACACCATTCCTTACCCATCCTGGCTAATAGCTATTAATGGACTTAACTTCCATGAATTTATCCAGTTCTCTTTTAAACCCTGTAATAGTCCTCGCCTTCACAACCTCCTCAGGCAAGGAGTTCCACCGGTTGACTGTGTGCTGAGTGAAGAAGAACTTCCTTTTATTTGTTTTAAACCTGCTGCCCATTAATTTCATTTGGTGGCCCCTAGTTCTTATATTATGAGAACAAGTAAATAACTTTTCCTTATTCACTTTCTCCACACCACTCATGATTTTATATACCACTATCATATCCCTCCTTAGTCTCCTCTTTTCCAAGCTGAAAAGTCCTAGCCTCTTTAATCTCTCCTCATATGGGACCCGTTCCAAACCCCTAATCATTTTAGTTGCCCTTTTCTGAACCTTTTCTAATGCCAGTATATCTTTTTTGAGATGAGGGGCCCTACCTCAACCCAGGAAAATAGATCTGCCTCGATATTTCCTTTCAAATTACTGGGTCTGCTTATTTATCTCCTGGCCTGGAAATCTTTTGTTCTGAGACCTTCTATGGTCTTTGAAGCAGCAAAGTCTAACATCATTCACTTATCTTTCCTTTTTAATGGGCTCTCTCTTTCTCCCGCCACACACACACTACTTTATTGACCAACAGATGTTGCTCCCCCACCCCAGAATAGCTGTACAGCTGGATAAATGACCAGCGAATAGACCCACATCAATGAATTCATCATTCAGCCTATCCCCTCCCGAACGTGCGCCTCCCCCCCTTACCTTCTCTCTGCTGCTGTGGAATGATGGGCGCTTGCTGGGGAAAGGCCTGGCTGATAGGTGCATAGGCTGCTGGGTATGCTGCTGGACAACAGAAAAACAAAAGGGTCAAGCCTCAGTGGTCTGTCCTGCTTTGCTTTGCTAACACTCCGAGATGGCACAAATGGCATCCCCAGCGAACGGTTCAGAGACACCCAGGTATAGGGGCCACGTTTTCATGAGCCCTTCAGCTTCTTTTGCCTGGCTTAGCTCTGAAGCTTCAGGTAGCGCTGCTAGTCTCTCCCAGAAAGCTGCTTCTGTTTTGTACCGGAGGCTCCTAGTTCTACACCTGTGACATCCACAGTGTAAGACTCATTCAGAAGACAGCTCACAAAAGAGTTCTCACTTTATGATGTGGAAAAGGGATGGAACGGGATGGCTGGGAAGGAAAGGAAACTATTGTGCCCATGGGAATAAAAGCTCCCACAGAGCACTGGGGTTCTGCACACCCTGGAGGACTGCAGGGAGAATCGTTCTTGGGTTTTACATCCCATCTAAAGCAGTGCAGAGCCCACCCAGCACCATAGGGACATATTCTCCACTGATCTCAGTCAGGGATCATAGTGTATAATTTGCTTCCAGCTGATCCCCTCTCTGTTTGGACCAGCCCTATGAGAAGTACATAAAAAGGAAATGGTCCAGGTGTCCCAGTGGAATGGCCCTGACTGCATTAGCATGTGGACACAGTTCTTCTGTGCACAGAATTTCTCAGGACTGTGACGCTCAGCTGGGACTGCTGGGCTGGGCATTCATTTACCCACCCCGGCTGGGGCTCGCTCTTTGCCCCTTGTCGTAATCCAGGAAAGTGGCATTTGCTGGACACTTTTTGCTCCTCATCAGTACAGCCGCTAATCTGCCAGGTCCCTTTCTCAGTGTGACATTGACCAGGGAATGAAGAGCGGGAGGAATCATTGGCCCTGGGTAGCAGGTTGGTCAGTTAGACTGGCTAGGTGTCCCCTACCTGGTTTCCACTCAGTCTTAGAGCTGGAATCAAACAATAGCATTTCTGATGTTCAGAATGGCTGAGGACTCCTCCCTCCCTCCCAGAGAAAGATGGGAGCAGGCCAGCCATTCCTCCTTCCCCAAACCCAGCAGTACATTGCCAGCCCCACCCACTCCTTTCTGCCGTGGCAACTCTTCACTAGGGGAAGTGCAGCAGTTTGCTCCCCCATTTATAGGCCCTTCCAGGGACAACAATCAGCCCCTGCTCTCTTTGCAGGGTCAGTTGGGAGGCCCTCTTCCCTGTCTGGGAGCGTCTGCCTGGGGTGTTTGTTTCTGTTCCATAACATCCTGCCTGGCAATGCACAGGTGTCCAAATTCTTTCCAGAAAGACGGGAGCTTCCTTTCCACACTAGGATGGAACACTTTCTCATTCCTTCCTGCACAATCTGCTCCTTTCTTCTCCCAGTATTATACTGAATATTATTGTGGTCATCTCCATATCTGATCTGAGCACCAGGGCAGATACCAAACCTTGGATAGGCCACCCCCACCCCCAACTCCAACCAAACTGAGCATGAAAAAGATGGGTTAACTTTCAACCACTTTTGCCCAGTGCCTTTGCCCATCTGGGGTCCAGTCTGGCTGGGAAGCAGAAGCATTTGAATACAATGAAACAAGCTGTCCTGTTGGTATTCCTGCTTGGATGAGAAGCAGGAAGAACTTTAAAACTACTGTAAAATCCTGTTCTCACGAGATTTATGGTCCATTCTGCAGATCCTTGCGACCAATTGGAGGCAGCACAGTCTCAGAACTTGTGGGGATTTATCCAGATTGAAGCTCTGAAGTCTCTGAGCTTTGTCCATTTTCACTGCATACCAAGTCCTGCACTCTTTGTGTTCAGTGATCATCTGATCCGTGGAGGCTTCTGCTCAAGTTATACCATCTGTCAATTGGCATTGCTCCAGGCACCCCAGTTCATGTCCATGCCTCCTACTTCCCATGGTGCCTGACTCTGCTCTTACACCAGGTTAACACCAGTGTAGCTCCACTGACTCCTGATTTACCTCTGTTTCAGAGAGATCAGAATCTGGCCCATACATGTCAGAGTGTGAACCTATACACAACTTGTTCACCTATGATGAGACATGTGGTATGTACATGCTAAATAACATAAATAGAGGGAGCAGCCTGATCTAGCTGAATGCTGGTGGGAGGCAGATTTAGATTGCATTCCTCGCTCTGCCACTGACCTGCTATATGACCTTGGACAAGTCATTTCCCTTCCCTGTACCTCTGTTTCCCCTCCCACCCTTTGTCTGTCTTGTCTATTTAGAATGCAAGCTCCTTAGGGACAGTACTGTCTCTTGCTATGTATACATACAGCGCCTAGCACAACGGGGCCCAATCCCAGCTGGTAGATGCTGCTGTAGAACACAGAACAGCAGCAATGAACAGGGGCGAAATTGATGGTATTTCACATTTCAGATACAGTACATATGTGCAATGGACAAGCTTCTGCGCTCACTCCCACAAGTGGTGCTCTGCTGAGCTACAGACACTGGAGTAACTGAGCAGAGAGACTGGCTCAGTGCTGCAGTGTGTTTTAGAGAGCATGCTTTTAATGGACATGTGGATTTTTCTGTACTGGCAGAGAAACACTTAATTAACTGGATGAAATACCCATGAGTAGCATTTTGTCTACAGCATTATTTCTGCAGAATGAAAAGGGGGCCAGCTGCTATTTCAGCCTCTGAGAAAGCTCTGAATAGCACATGTGAATTGTCTAGAGTGAGGGGTAATTCCAAACATGTTCATTATAATGCAACAAAAGGAATCAAAACCCACAGGTTGCAGGCATTCAAAGGGTCTCTTTTCAGTGTATTGAGCAAACTTTCTAGCCACGTGACTCCCTGTAGCAGGCTGGCAGCAGGTGATGGTCCTGCAGGAAAGTGTTGGTGGGATATGCTGAGGCAGGTATGTCCTTACCCCTCCTAGATATTAGGGACATAGGAGTGGACTTCTAGTGAGCGAGGACCAAGGGTGTGAGCTGAGCAGAGCTTAAGGAGGAATCTGGGAAGCAGCCAACACTTGTGCCTACTTTCGTGTATTTTCATCCCTGCTATGAACTCCTTTGAAGTAAATGGAGAAACACTAGGGATGAATTTGGCCTGCAGGATCTGATCCCTATTTTGAGCTCAATTTACTCTAGTATAACTAAGATAAAACCCATCACTTCATTTCAATGTAAATAATCATTTTCCTTCTCTCACTTTATTATTGCTCTATCAGGGCCAGATGGTAGGCAGGTGTAAATAAGGGCAGCTCCCAAAAATCACTGGAGTTACACTGATTTACATCAGCTGAGGATATGGTCCTCAGTATTTATACAGCATCATCATGTCCTCCCTCAAGGACGGTTTCTTTAGGCTAAACAAATAAACATGGCTTCTTTATTCTTTTCCTGCTGATGGAATTCTCACATCTCTGTGTCACTTTGGTTTCCCTTGTTTGAATGCGTATCTTCTCAGTTTCTATTGTAAGAGAGCAGAGACCAGACCTGCATATGGTATGCCAGATGCTGTCTCACCTCGGGTTTGCAGCCTGCAGGGGTATGTAACTACAGCAGGTTTGGAAGGATTCAGTTTTAACCGGTACATGTCTGTAACCTATTAATTCTCCCCCATCCCAAACCCCAGTGAAAAATGATTACACTGGTGATGATCAACATTAATAGAGAGGAAATTTTTAAAAATTAAATTAAATTGGAGGGCTGAGAAGTATGTGTGAGAGAGAACTGGCTTCCCCGCCTTTCTGCACTCAGGTCTTTCACACTGTATTGATTCAGAACATAGCCCCTTCCTAGGATTTGGTTTTATTCACAAACAGAATTCCAAGAGAAACAAAAGCCAATCTAAGCCATTTTGGCAAGTTTGGCAGCTCCCAGGATTCCTCCCTGGGAGTTACTCAGCCCACACCCTAGATCCAATCTGACTAGAGAGGTCCGTCTTTTTCCTTTGTGTCTGGGTGTGGTAACAAACCAGCTGCAGCAGTGAGTCAGCAGAAAGGCAAGATGGTTCTGTGCTTCAGGTACTGGACTGGAATTCTGGATATCTGGGTCCACTTTCCAACTCTGCCACCCACAGACTCTCTCTGTGGCCTTGGGCAAGTCATTTAAATTTCTGTGCTCAGTTCCGATCTATAAAATGGGGATAAGAATACTTTCTTCGCCTGTCTTGTCTGGTCAGAGTGCAAGCTGTTTGGGGCAGTGACTGTCTCTTACTATGCGTCTATACAGTGCCCAGTAGGGCTCCAATCTCAGCCTCTAGGTGCTACTACGCTACTTCTACAGCTGCTAATAGTAACTCAGTTAAACCTTTCCAGCAGACTCAATCCCTGCTCAAATGTATGAGAGAGACTCTAGCAGTATCCCATCAGACTTAAAAATGAACTATTAAGTTTAGAGCTGGTCAGAAAATAGATTTTTTGCCCCCCTAGAAAATTCTGATGGAAAAATCAAAATCTGAATATTTTGGCTGAAAAACAAACTGAAATATTTGTTTTTGGAAATGCCACTGTGGTGTCTCATGGGAGTTGTAGTTAAGTGCCACAGGCTCCCATTATCCCCTATATCTCAGGCTCCCTGGTCAGACTATATTGCCCATGATGCACCACGGTCATCCCTCTTGGTGGAAGTGGTGCATCATGGGAGTCCCTGGCCATGGTACATCATGAAGATGTAGTCTGGGAGGGGAGCCTGGCCCACAGAGGAAAATGGAGACGTGAGGTGCCTGAACTACAACTCCCATGAGGCACTGCAGCAGTATTTCCATACTGAAATATTTCAGTTTGCAGGCATTTGGTTTTTCAGTTAAAAAAAAAACCAACATTTTTTTGGTGGAAAACACACTTTTTGCAAAAAATTCCAAAAACCCCAGTCAAAACCCCAGTTTTCTGTCATAAAACAATTTAAATGGAAATTTTTTGACCATCCCTAATTAAATTATGAAAGTCCATGCTGATCTTACATTATGATTTTATTTCTCAGTCTGTTAGATTCCCATTTTCTACAATCCTCATATTCTGAACACACTACAACTATGAATATCTATTTTTAAAAATTTCCTACTAGTACAAAATTTAAGCTGATAAAAGTAAAAACATACCCCAAAAAACCTTTCAGGAAAAACACCCTTTGAGACCATCAACAACAAATAAAACCAGAATCCTCGCAAACCTAATTAGAACCTCTGCTTTCTTTCAAGTGATCTCTCAGCAGACTCCCTACTAGAACTGTACTGACCTGATCTTCAACCCAACCGACTCTCAGTCAGCACTCATATTGAACTGGTTCTCCACCATTACCCCACATCTCTCTAATGCTCTGAGGCTGCTTTCTCCCTAGCACTCCCTTAATGTATATCTGTGCTGCGACTGAGCCTCCCTCTGCTGAATTATCTCCGGCTTATTTGCACTAAAACTTTCATCCTACCCACTAGTACCTTAAATTAGCCAGAGTCCTGGGGTAAGGCCATGTAAATGAGCACACCTGGGGTAAGGCCATGTAAATGAGCACACCGTGTAAATGAGCTCAGAGCTATTTCCTGGCTTCGTTGCTGGGGATGGCGCTGTTTCAGGAACAAGCAGAAAGATCGAGGTCTCACCTCTACTCTTTTCTGGGGTCATTGCAAGACTTTTCCCATTCTCAGTTTCCTGACATTTACTGCACAGATTTTAAAGCCAGAAAGGATCATTGCTATCATGTAGTCTAGGGGTTCTCAAACTTTTTTGGCTGGGACCCCCTTTTAAAATATTTCAGGTTGTGATGACCCCGCAAAAAGTGACACCCCTCCACACCATGCCACGCTTACTTCTGTGCTGCTGCTGGTGGTGGCGCTGCCTTCAGAGCTGGGCGCCTTGCCAGCAGCTGTCCCTTCTCTCACAACCCCCCTCCTCCCGCCCCCACAATAGTCTTGTGACCCCCTTTTGGGTCAGGACTCCCAGTTTGAAAAACGATGATCTAGTCTGACCCTGCATAATCAAGGTTAGAGAGTTTCACGCAGTGATTCCTGCACTGATCCCAACAGCCTGTGGTTGTATGTCTTTTAGGAAGTGATCCCATCTTGACTTACAGATGCCAAGTGATGGGGAATCCATTGCTTTCCATGCTTGCAAGTAAGAAGAGAAGTTCACCAAAACATGCAGTTGCAAGATCTTGCTAAGTGTCCCCTTTTCCTCCCTCAGTGTCCTTCCCCATACAGTTCCTTTCATGGTCATTTTACTTAAAAGCCACAAGGCAACAAAAACAAACCAAGAAACAGAGAAAGAGCTCAAGGCAGAGACAGAGGGAGAATTGCAAAGCAAAGTTTGAGACCTGCATAGTGCTGCATGCCTGCGTAGGCTTGTTGGAGGGGATCTGCCACAGTGGGACTTTGAGCTGGGAAGAGAAGAGAAGGGAGAATGAAGAAAGAGTAAGCAAGATAAACCAGAGGAGAAACAGGTTTTGCAGCAGGAGCAGCCAGCAGGAATCACTCAGAGATACAGCAGATCATTTGTCCCCCTATCATTTTCCTGTTGGCTTTTTGTCCCCGTCCCCTCCCACAGCTCAGCAAAGCAATCTGTAGTGTACTGAGAAACACAGTAACAGACACACTCCTGATCACTGTTAATTACTCAGAAACTAGGGGATGCCAAATGTTCCCTCTGAAACATTTATGCCTGACCTTCTGAGGCTCCAAGTGCTCTCCACTCTCAGTGATTTTAAAGGGAGTGGAGGGTTCTTAGCGCCCTCCAGGATCAGGCCCTTTCAGAGGGAAGGAGGTTTTTATTAGGAAATTGGAGAGTGTCCAGGTTCACATCAGAGGCCAGCTAGCATCTGGAAGCCATATTCTAGTGAATTGCAGCAGAGAACAAAGTGAACAGAGCTGGGTGGAAAATGGTACTCTGGTTCAGCAAAAAGTTTTGAGCTTTCAGCATTACTTTCAATCTCGAATCAGGACAAACAGTCAAAACCCTCAAAAACTGGCACGAACTGAAAATCTGAAAAACCAGTAATTTGGGATTAGCTGAAATGACCCATTTTGATCATTCTGAACCGTTCCGTTTCAATGTTGATCCTTTAAATTGAAATACAAACCAACTGTACATTGATATCTGTTGTGAAACGACAAGTCGTTTGGACCTGAAAACCAGAACTTTTCACCTAGGAAACATTGAAATAGGACATTTTTGACAATTCCATAACATTCTTCCCAATTTTTTTTTTCAAAATGGGAATTTTTCCAAAGCCAATCCGTCTCTGCAAAGTTTGATTTAGACTAATTGATGGAATATGTCACTGAATAATTCCTGCCCAGCTCTGACAGTGAACACTCCTCTCTATGCCACTGAATGCTAGGACACAGCAAATCAACCAGCAGAGACCCCTGGGTCTGGATGTGACCCCTACCCTAAATGAACTACCTACCGCTCTCCTGCCAGCAGGGCAGCCTTCCCCTGAGCCCTGTGTCCCATTAGTTAGTAGCATGCAGCATGGCATTTCCTCTCTGAGCAGACACGCAGTGGGTACTATTTTGGGTCCTTCCTGACCCCAGAAGGATAACAGCTGGTGAGCTGGACCTGAAAGAGCTGGTATCCCACCACTAATTGCTGCCACTCAGCCATCCAGCATATCCCCGCTCCTCACCTAAGCCTGTTTGAAAGCCGTAATCTAGGGGCGCTCACTCGGCTTTTCTCTTTGCTCCTTTAGAGCCATTCGGGGCCATTCAGGCATTGTGCTGTGTCCAGGGTGGCATGGTGTTGCTTTGCTCTAGCAGGGAACTCTGTGACTCAGGGGGGTACAATGACTCACCAAGTTCCTGCTGGGCATAGCCGCTGCACCCCACAGCAGTGGCGGGTGGGGAGGGACAAAAAGGGCCTGGCCCCAATTCTTCCCTGCCACTCTTGACAAGGGTGCTAGCCCTAAGGGATCTCTGTGCTCAGGTGAGCACAAGGGTTGCAGAGGTGGCCCTCCCCTCTGTGGATGACACAAGGGTGGGGGAACGCTTGTGCACCCGCATGGTGCACACCCCACCACCCATCTCTCCTCCAGCAGATAGGCACAAGCCAACCCAACAGCAAGAGCGCTGGCGGCAGAACATTCCCAGCTCCTCCCTCTTCCTTCCCCAGGACCTACCTGGGTATGGATGGATTCCATTGGTGTAAATGGTCTCGGATGCTGGCTGCCCATTGGTCTGTGGTGGGAGGGGGCTGAACCCATTCACCCCAATGGGAGTGGCTATGCTGGGGACGGGCGCTGTGCTGATCCCTGGAGGTGTGCTTGTACCTAACCCCCAAAGAAAAGGGGGTGCAGGGGAGAAAGAATGAGAGCTTTAGCCCTGAGTCACTTAGGAGGATGAGGGGGGGATTTAGGGGCCTATATGGGAGGATTTGGGGGCTTGTAGGTGAACAGTGATTGCTGGCTTGTTTGCTTTAAACAAATCATCATGTGGGCAAAGTTTGTTAAGAAAGGAGATTGCGAGTCCCCTCTGCATGCCTGACGAAGGCTTCCTAGTTTCAAGAGGATCCACCCCATGTTTTACTATCCGGTGCTATCCGGCTGCCATAACACGATCTGGAAACCCACCATAGAGAGACTGAGCAGGGTGGGTGACAAATACCTGATGAGGGGGTCATAGGAGCAGCAACTAGTCCGCTGACGTTAAAGGCTGCCATCTGCTGCATTTGGGCTGCGGCGATGGCTGCCATGGGGTTCAGGCAGGTCCCTTGTGCTGCAGCCATCAGGGCTGCCTGCTGCTGCATTATCTTAAGGAAAGAAAGAAGGAAAGAGGGAAGAAGCAGAAGAAAAAGAGAAAGAAAGAAAGGTGGAAGGACAAAAAGAAAATGAAGAACGGAAAAGGAAAGAGAAAGGAAGTGGAAGAAGAGAAGAAGGAAGGGAATTGAAAATTAGCTTTTCTCTGTACCCAGGATCCAGTCACACCCTCCTGTGTAACTTTCGTCACTGTGGCCTGCTACAGCCGAGTCGTGTGTTTAATGATAAGCAGGGGTGCGCCTGAGTTCCTGACATTTTCCTTGAGTTCCAGAAGGAGGAACAGGTTCTCCAGGGACGTCTGGCTCCAGCTCTAGTTCTAAACCGGCCCACACTACAGGGAGGTTTTGGATTTGGGGATTTTGGGCTGAATCTGTCTCTTCCCTGGCCTGTTTCTTTGGGTGTTTAATGGTGTGTGAGAAAATATTGCAACAGTGGAGAGTGAGTGAATTGTGTGTCTTCCTTTCGGTCTGCCCAGTTCTGTTAGCAGCACTCTTCCCTCTGGGCCAGGAAGAAACGGATTCAGCCACCACAACAGGACTTGGGCTCATACCAAATACCTGCACTAGTCTGCAGTGCTGAGGGTAGCCAAAGGCTGCTGCTGCATGGCAGCCTTCAGTTAACATTGAACACCGAGGTCCTATTTTCTAGCTATCTCTAGTGGCTTTGAAGACTGAAATAAGAGAGCTTGTACAGAAAAGTGTTGTGCCAGCATTCCCTCCCTGGGTCAGAGAGGTCTAAGGCGGTGTGTGATCTGTTGCAGAGTGCTTACTGCTAGTCACTACATTGTCATTATCCAAAGCATTGCTTTGCCAAGCACAGATTCACAGATATTAAGACCTGAACAGATCGTTATCATCTGGTCTGATATCCTGCAAAACACAGGCCAGAGAATTCCACCCGCGCCCAGTGATTCCTGCCTCTAGCCCTTTGGAATGAAAAGTGCATTATGACATACTGTGTCCTGCTCCGTTCCATTTCAACACTGTCTTTAAGGCTCTCATTGACTGAGTAGGTGTAATGGTTATGAAAGTGAGAAACTGACAGCAGTTGCGGGGTGAATGTATCCTTCCCCGACACCACAGTGTGACCTGCTAGTCCAGACCTGGGCCTCTTGTCGACAAAGACCTATCAAGCCAGGATGATAAATTGTATAAAACTCCACAGCAGTTTTGGAGAGAGAGAGACTCGCTGCTTCTGTGTATTGCAAGGTGCTTTCAACAGCGGGACGCTTTAAAAGCATGTGCGCTGCAAAAGCAATGCATGATGAGTTAAACTGAGGGCTTGGTTTTGGCTTGAATGTGAATTTGCCAATTTTGATTGGTGGGTATTGCAATACATTTTGGACATAATTTCCGTATTGGAGGAGGGCGGGGGCTGTAATTTGGTATGTCTAGCACATACCTAGTCTTGTATATGCCACTTAAGATGGTAGCCACAAAAAACAGGAAATTCTTTTACAATAAGCCACTAGTTAAACTTTTTTGGCCTCCAGCCAGATGAGTTTGAGGGAAGTGGGTGTGTCTGCTCCTGGAGCCCCACTGCTTTGCAGTGGGGAGAAAGGGCTAGCCATGGTTGGAAGGGATGAGCAGTGGTCTCACTGTGTGGTACAGCTCTTCCAAAGCAGTGGGCATACCAGTTCCCTCATGCACTGGACCTTAGTGTCTAATAGCTGGGCCTTTATGGATACCTGGACACCCTACTGCTAAGAATGTATTATGGGCACAACTTGAGCTAGGGCATCTGCAGTACACATGAAGGTATCCATATCAGTTCTTTGAAGGACACTGAGGTATGGTGCCCCACATCTGTGATAAAGGATTCACCCCCCACCCCATCTAATCAGGCAGCATCTCCTACCGCTTGCGTATATGCCCCGTAGGCTCCAAACTGGATGGTCATCGGGTTGAAGATTCCCAGTTGTCCTGCCATCTGATGCATCCGCCTTAAAGTCCTTTCCTTGTCTGTGTCTGCAAACTTCACCACCAGGCTGGAGGAGGCTCCCTAGGGGAAAGAGAAAGCACAGCTGCATCACTTCTGCACGTGAGCATTGGCAGCAGGTGGCTAGGTATACCCTAGAGGGGACGATAAAATATAGGTGATGAACCTGGAGCACAAACTTTCTGATGGCACCTGGCAGGTTTCTTTATTCTCCATTATTAACCCCTCCTGACCGCTCTCTCTCCTTCTTGCGAGCTGCAACTTCTGTGTTAGTGATCGAGGTAGGGAGAACCTAGGCCGGTGTAAATCAGTAGATCTCCACTGAAGTCAGCAGAGCTATGCCAATTTACACCAGCTGTGGATCTGGGCCATATGTCCTGGTTTCACCATCTTACATAGGCCCGGATTTTTTTTATATTATGTCCCTCGAACGTCTTTCAGGATAGCTGGAATGTTGCAGATTTTCATTGCACCTGTCCAAATTTGTGGACTACAAAATATCTGTTCTTGTTGTAGTGTTGTACCAAGTAGGATTTGCTCTGTGTTTACCAGGAACCAAGAGTCCAGTGGAATGAGTGTTCAGAGTGATGAACAGTGTTTGGAGTGAAGGGAGAAGTGGAATGGCCACAGACACTTTCCAAGCTGCTGTTTTGCTCAGAGTGAACATTAATGACACTTGTCCAGCATTTCATGATAAACTCATTCAGAATCTAGGTTAGTAGAAACAATCCTCCACTCCGAGAAACAGGAAAATGTTGCTGTTGAGTCAAAAGCTGGCACACATTAAAACCAAGTGGACTTTTGGGTTTTATAGGAATACTTTGTGGCCCTAAAACAGGTAGCCACAAAAGTGTCTGAGTCTGAAAATATGGTCACCTTAGTTGAGGTCAGGCTTGGGGGATCATGTGGAGAGGGAGATTTCCTCTCATTTCTCTGTGGTATGATCCCATCATCAGATTTATGTGAGCGACTGATCTTGTATATCTCAAGAGCATCAGATAGCACCTCTCAGCCACCCTGCAGGTGACAGTGCTAATTTGTGTCCAGGATGATTCCACTGACTTCTGTGCAGTCCTGCCAGGGAAGAATTTGGCCCAGCTTTTCCATAGCAGTGTCTGATCAATGCAATATTTAATTACAGTCGTATTTTATACTCATTGCTTTTCCCTGGACTCTGTTTCCTTCCTCTCCCATTCAGAATGTTGACCTTCACTGTTAATTAAATGGCAACTTTCTCTAGCCTGTGATTGAATTAACCCCTAACACCTGCCTAGAGAGCTCAGCGCTAATCAAAATAAAGGACGGGCCTGGTGTTATTTTTACAAGAAACTGTTTGATCCCTGAGATTTTGATCGAATTAAATGGAGGATCAGATTAGCTGGTGATTGGATTAAGGAGACAGCACTATGCATAGGTGGGGAAGGGAAAGAGAGCATGGCCAGTAGGCGTATCCATTTCTCTACCCCTCTGAGTGCCTACTGAGGGGGCAATTTTAGTGCAGTGCCAAGGGCACTGAGCTGAAGAGGTGTGGATGTGAGTGAGAGATGAGAGCTTCCTCTTCTGAGAGTGGTGGTGAAAGAGAAGAGGGAATGTGATGTGCCCAATGCCAGCTGCGACAGTGGCACGGAACGGGCAAAGTCCCAGCTCAGCAGCAAACCCTTTTTCTGAATTCAGTGACATGACGGAGCTACGGCTCTAATTGCCTTTCCCCTCTCAAGGCTTGGTTTCAAATCCTGCCTCAGGCCAAAGGTGAGAGCTGCTGGGCTCGGTCTGGTTCCTAGCAGCTTTGTTCCCACGTCACAAAGTCACTGCCCTGCTCATAGTGTCTGTTTAGGGGAGGTCCAGGGCTGGAAGGAGAGGCTGGAGCGCTCAAGCACAGGACTGAGGGACACTTGCAGAGCCGGGCGGGGTGCCAGGATGAGAACAGCAGGGGGTGCTGCAGATTAAGACATAGATCTGCTGGCAAAGCTGTATATCTGTGTAGGGATGTGGGGATACAGGAGTAGACGAGCAGGGGGAGCTCAGGACTGAGGGGCATTCACAGAGTGGTGTGGGGGAACCCCCCATAGCACCTGCCTATGTTGAGTCTGTGCTTCCAGGAGCAATCCTGCATTGGCAAAAAGGGTTTGGACAAGCTGGTGCTGCGCAGGCCTTTTCCATCTCTACCAGTGGCTTCAACTCAGATGTGTCCTGGGGAGGGGTAAATTCCCATACCCCGCACAGCCAGGACCCCGTTCTGGTCCCTGCTCCTCCCCCCATAAATCTCCCCTTCCCTTACCCACCCAGTGCTGCCAGGAATCAAGTTCTCGGTGGACCCCCCACGCTTTGCTGGACAGGAACAAACTCCCAGTGCGCCAGGTTGCAAGGATGTTTGGCCCAGCCAGCCCTCACTGCCACTCTGTATGGAGGGGCAGCTGGGTCAAATTTCAGTGGCATTGCAAGCATGCAGGTGGAGCGATGCTCCTGACCACTCCAGCACTGGTGGTACTGATTGGATATGGGACCACTGCTTAAAAGTGGTCAGGCCAGGGGCCCTCCCAGCTCCTATAGAACTTGGAGCAAGTGCAAAAATTGGGGGGTTGTCCCCACCACACCCCGTGATTTGGCACCACTGATCGCTAATCTCCATGATTCCTGGAGTCTCTTAGGTACACTCAGAGACGAGGACATTTGGGGATTCGAGCTCATTGACCCAATGGACTTTCCTTACAACACCCAGTGTGCGTGTGTAAAACCACCCGCTCTGAGGAGGAGCCTCAGGAGCTGATCAGTTGGGATGGAATTTCAGCCTCAGTGAACTGGTTTAAGCCAGAGATGGACAGTAAGTCACTGGGCCATGTTCTCCTGGTTCAAGCCCAGTCAATCCAGTGTGGATGCCTGGGGATAACACAGTGTGTGGACTATTCTGTGACAATATCTTTCTCTTCTGGTGGTATCAGGTGCAGCTCCCAGTTACTTAGCCCATGCAATGGAAGAGAAAGATGAGCCTATTTCTCTCTCCTGCCCCAGCCCTAGCACTTACCGGCATGGTCTGGCTGCCGTGCAGGCTGTTGATGGCTGCCTGGGCCTCCCCATGGCTCCCATATTTTACAAAGGCACATCCTAGGGGGAGAAAAGAACAAGTGTTAAGTTTGGGAGCTACAGCAAGAGGAACTTTGCAGAGGAGAATGTGTGCTCGTGGCTATAACACATGCTGGCAGGAGACTCTGCCTGCCCTGCATAGTCGCATCCATCCAGGACGTTCAGGAGAGGCAGCATTGCCTAGTGGGTAGAACAGAGCCCTGGGAGTCCAGGGTTCTCGCCCCAGCTCTGCACGGACGTGCTACATCCCCTTGGGCATGTCCCTGTGCCGGTTATTCCATCCGCAAAGTGGGGATGGTCAGAGTCACCCAAGTATGTAAAGTGCTTTGAGATCCTCAGGTGGACGGTTCTGTGTACATGCAAAGGAATGTTATTGCTTAACAGCTTTGGGCTAGCGGGAAGGGGTGGAATGGGGATGGGGCGAGGGTGGGGCAGGGGCAGGAAGAGGTGGGGCAGGGGTGGGGCCAGGGGTCGAGCACCCACTGGGCAGAGGGGAAGTCGGCGCCTATTGCTGGAGCTGAGGGGGGCTGCGCTGGCTGGCCGGGACAGTGGAGGCTTGAGCTGAGGGGGGCTGCGCTGGCTGGCAGAGGAGGAAGCTGGAGCTGAGGGGGGTACGCTGGCTGGCCGGGGAGGAGGCTGGAGCTGAGGGGGGCTGCGCTGGCTGGCAGAGGAGGAAGCTGGAGCTGAGGGGGGTGCGCTGGCTGGCAGGGGAGGAGGCTGGAGCTGAGGGGGGCTGCGCTGGCTGGCAGAGGAGGAAGCTGGAGCTGAGGGGGGTGCGCTGGCTGGCCGGGGAGGAGGCTGGAGCTGAGGGGGGCACGCTGGCTGGCCGGGGAGGAGGCTGGCGCTGAGGGTGGCATGCTGGCTGGCCGGGAAGGAGGCTGGAGCTGAGGGGGGCACGCTGGCTGGCCGGGGAGGAGGCTGGAGCTGAGGGGGGTGCGCGGGCTGGCCGGGGAGGAGGCTGGAGCTGAGTGGGGTGCGCTGGCTGGCCGGGGAGGAGGCTGGAGCTGAGGGGGGCACGCTGGCTGGCAGGGGAGGAGGCTGGAGCTGAGTGGGGTGCGCTGGCTGGCCGGGGAGGAGGCTGGAGCTGAGGGGGGCACGCTGGCTGGCAGAGGAGGAGGCTGGAGCTGAGGGGGGCACGCTGGCTGGCAGGGAAGGAGGCTGGAGCTGAGGGTGGCATGCTGGCTGGCCGGGGAGGAGGCTGGAGCTGGGGGGGGTGCGCTGGCTGGCAGAGGAGGAGGCTGGAGCTGAGGGGGGTGCGCTGGCTGGCAGAGGAGGAGGCTGGAGCTGAGGGGGGCACGCTGGCTGGCAGAGGAGGAGGCTGGAGCTGAGGGGGGTGCGCTGGCTGGCAGGGGAGGAGGCTGGAGCTGAGGGGGGCTGCGCTGGCTGGCAGAGGAGGAAGCTGGAGCTGAGGGGGGTGCGCTGGCTGGCAGGGGAGGAGGCTGGAGCTGAGGGGGGCTGCGCTGGCTGGCAGGGGAGGAGGCTGGAGCTGAGGGGGGTGCGCTGGCTGGCAGGGGAGGAGGCTGGAGCTGAGGGGGGCTGCGCTGGCTGGCAGAGGAGGAAGCTGGAGCTGAGGGGGGTGCGCTGGCTGGCCGGGGAGGAGGCTGGAGCTGAGGGGGGCACGCTGGCTGGCCGGGAGAGTGGAGGGTTGAGCTGAGGGGGGCTGCGCTGGCTGGCAGAGGAGGAAGCTGGAGCTGAAGGGGGTGCGCTGGCTGGCCGGGGAGGAGGCTGGAGCTGAGGGGGGTGCGCTGGCTGGCCGGGAAGGAGGCTGGAGCTGAGGGGGGCGCGCTGCCTGGCAGGGAAGGAGGCTGGCGCTGAGGGGGGCACGCTGGCTGGCCGGGGAGGAGGCTGGAGCTGAGGGGGGCACGCTGGCTGGCCGGGGAGGAGGCTGGAGCTGAGGGGGGCACGCTGGCTGGCCGGGGAGGAGGCTGGAGCTGAGGGGGCTGCGCTGGCTGGCCGGGGAGGAGGCTGGAGCTGAGTGGGGTGCGCTGGCTGGCCGGGGAGGAGGCTGGAGCTGAGGGGGGCACGCTGGCTGGCAGGGGAGGAGGCTGGAGCTGAGTGGGGTGCGCTGGCTGGCCGGGGAGGAGGCTGGAGCTGAGGGGGGCACGCTGGCTGGCAGAGGAGGAGGCTGGAGCTGAGGGGGGCACGCTGGCTGGCAGGGAAGGAGGCTGGAGCTGAGGGTGGCATGCTGGCTGGCCGGGGAGGAGGCTGGAGCTGGGGGGGGTGCGCTGGCTGGCAGAGGAGGAGGCTGGAGCTGAGGGGGGTGCGCTGGCTGGCAGAGGAGGAGGCTGGAGCTGAGGGGGGCATGCTGGCTGGCCGGGGAGGAGGCTGGAGCTGGGTGGGGTGCGCTGGCTGGCAGAGGAGGAGGCTGGAGCTGAGGGGGGTGCGCTGGCTGGCAGAGGAGGAGGCTGGAGCTGAGGGGGGGATGCTGGCTGGCAGGGGAGGAGGCTGGAGCTGAGGGGGGCGCGCTGGCTGGCAGGGGAGGAGGCTGGAGCTGAGGGGGGTGCGCTGGCTGGCAGGGGAGGAGGCTGGCGCTAAGGGTGGCATGCTGGCTGGCAGGGGAGGAGGCTGGAGCTGAGGGGGGTGTGCTGGCTGGCAGGGGAGGAGGCTGGAGCTGAGGGGGGTGCGTTGCCTGGCAGGGAAGGAGGCTGGAGCTGAGGAGGATGCGCTGCCTGGCAGGGAAGGAGGCTGGAGCTGAGGGGGCGCCTCCATCTGGGCAGTGATCAGGAAGGAGCCCCATGAGGGTGCCTGGAGTATCTCAGACACATTTGTGTTCCAACCCATAAGAACCGTGTTACTTCTGGTGCAAAGGCTTGTGCCTGGCTGATGGCGACGCTCTGTCCCTACGCACAAACACTAATGGAAAGGAGCCGGCACAAAGGGGGTCATGAGCCTGGGCAAAGGCAAGTCATGCAGTTGTTTGAGTGGGAGGTGGGTCGCGGTTTTGTCCAGCTCTCAGGTGGGGCCTGATGGTCTCCCACCTTTGCTGGCTCCATCGGGCCCTCTGAGGATGGTGCACTCTTCGATCTGGCCAAAGGGTTCAAACAGCCGCCTTACATCGTCTTCGCTCTGCTGCTTCCCCAGCATCCCCACAAAGAGCTTCCTGTCTTCTGAAACCAAACCAAACATGGTTAGCCAGCGGAACAGGCATGCACACTGACGCAGCGAGCAGGGAGGCAGGGTGGCACTCAGGCATTATAAACACACACACTGGAAGAATATGCTGCACCAAACCAACGGGCCACGGCCTGGGGTGGCTACAGACAGATTCCTCATAAACTCTTTCCAGTCTTGCTTTGATCTGACTCAGTCATGTGGCTAGCTGCCTGCTCGCTGGGCCTTCGGACACTGTGTTGCATCCATTACGCCACACGTGTGAAGCAGGTGAGCCAACCCTGAGCCCTCAAAGCTCTGCTTCAGGCCCAACAAACTCATGAGACTGGCTTAAAAATCATGAGATTTCAATAGACCATCAGTTGGGGGGGTCTTTTTAGTTGCTGCTGGTTTCTTTGGAGTGTACTGAGTTTGTTTGTTTCCCAGCGTCTCTCTGCAGGCAGGAGGGCTAGAAACTTGCTTTTTTAAAAATGAAAGCCAAGATTCTCAGATGATCCCCTGACTCTAGGATCTGCGGTTTCAAGAAAAGCACCAAATATTACAAGACTCACAACTAAATCCCAAGAGTTGGCAACACTGTGGACACTTTTACTGTTTGTCTACCTGGCTGCCAGTACTGTAGTCCAGTGGTTTCAACCTGTGGTCCGTGGACTCCGCAGACTAGATCTAAGATTTCCTAAGGGGTCTGTACCTCCATTCAAAATTTTTAGGCATTTGCAAGTGAAAAAAGGTTGAAAACCACTGTCGTGGGCAGTCTAGGGAAGTTGGGGGTCAAAATTTTGGAGCAGGCCAGAAGGAAAGTGGGTGGCAAAAGGAAGATTAACCTATTCCTTGCATTCATAAGTTTTGTGCTGTTCTAAAAGACCACTTGGCCAGTCTGATTATTTCAGATGATTTCCCATTATAAATACAGGTAATGGCAAAGAGCTGGCGTCTTTGGGTTTGGCTCAGTCCCTGAAACACTATCTCTAGCAGTGGCCAGTGAGTGATGTTTGCATCTTGCTAATTGTCCACTGCTTGCCGTGGGGCTGGGGGTGAGAGCTGCACAGGGACTGGAATGTCTGTTGCATGAGAAACACCATGATTTTAAAACTTGGTTTTGTTCGGAATCAGAACGAACTGTTGAATTTCAAAATTTCCCGCCAATGAAATTGTAAAAATCATTTTGGATCCATTAAAGTTTTTCATGCAGATAAAATGAAACAGTTTGTTTCTATTTCAACTTTTAACAGTTAAAAAATTATAATAGAAAATAAATTTCAACATGAAATTATTTTATTTTATATTAGAAAAAACAAAATAGTCATTTTTAAAAAAGGGAAAACATTCAATGTCAAAACATCCCATTTTGACATTATTGAAAAGCTTTGTTTTGATTTTTTTTCTAAATTAATTTTCATCAAAATTGACAAATTCTCCATGAACGTTTCAATTTTGATGAAATGGCATTTTCTGATGGGCAAATGCTCAGTTGCACTATTTTCCACTAGCGCTACTGGGGTGAATTCTTCCTAATGCCGCAGTGAATCCCTTATGTCCTGAGGCAGGAGATATCATTAGCATGATCAAGCCATGCATAACTGCAAATAATCCCTTACAAAGTGGGATTCAAATAAAAGAGCCAACCCTTTCCCAGTGCTGATTTCATTGTGAATGGAAATATTTCGGGCATCTTAATTGCAATCAAACCGGTGGGTGCAGATAGTGCTAGAGACTAACAGCAATCGTTGGTACAGAGGCTCAGAAACATGCACTTGGTCTGGCTGAGCTTCCAAACTAGGATGAGATCTGCCCATCGATAGCCCAGACCACTGAGAAGGTCTTATTCCATAATATGCTCTCTCAGATGGAAGCCAAGTCAAAGTTGGCTCCCAGCTGCATCAGACTTCTCTCTTCAGTGCCCGTTTATCATAGGTGCCGACTCCATGGGTGCTCCGGGGCTGGAGCACCCACGGGGAAAAATTGGTGGGTGCTCTGCACCCACCGGCAGCTCCCTGACCTGACCCCCGGCCCCAGCTCACCTCTGCCTCTGCTCCGCTCTGCCTCCTCCCCTGAGCATGACACCGCGTCCTGCTTCTCCCCTGTCCCTCCCAGCGTTTGCGTTGCAAAACAGCTGTTTCGCGCAGCAAGCTCTGGGAGGCGGGAGGAGGAGGAACGCGGCGCGTAGGGGGAAGAGGTGGAGTCGGAGTGCAGATTTGGAAAGGGGTCCAATGGGGGGGGGGTGGAGTTGGGGCAGGGGTGGGGTTGGGGGGGGTGAGCACCCACCGGCGCCAACAAAAGTTGGCGCCTGTGCTGTTTATGACACGCAACATGTGCAGTGTCCAGGGAGGGCATTATAAAAAGAGCAGTGTGTTAGGGAAAAAAAGGAGAGCAGGAACAGGTCTGTGGGATATGGTGTCTCTCACAACCTCGTCTCTGGTTCAAATACAGCCCATGGCATTACTGCTCAGTGGCCCCTAGGGCTGGTCGAAACCTTTCACAGGAAAGTTTGCCATCAAAAAATGCTGATTGGACAGAAGCAAATGGTTTTGTGGGTATGTGTCCATCTTATCAACCTTTTCAATGAAAAATTATTGGAGCCCCTTGTTTCAACTTTACCATTTAAATTTATATATATTTTATTATTATATTATATATATAATATTATATATATATTATTTATATATATTTTATTATTATATTATATATATATAAAATTGTAACATAACATAAAAGGCCAAAACGCAGTAGTGGAGGAAGCTCCCTAAAAGTGTGTGTGGTGTCACTGGTGCCTAAAGCTTGGCCCCGCCCCATGTGCTGCCCCTTCCTCCAATGCCCCACCTCCCACTTGCTCCTCTCCACTCCCTGCCCCCCCGTCGCTTGCCCTTATGGCTGCTAAAAAGTGATGGAATCATGGTCCTCTGGCCCACTCTGTTCCGGCACCCCTGCTGAAAAGATAAAGTCAAAATGAGGCATGTCAAAAAGGTGGTTTTGAGGTTCCTGAAGCAGAATTTTTCAGAAATTTTGTTTCCCCGGAAATTTTAAAATTTCAACTTTTCATTCCAATTCAGGACAAAGGGAAATTTGGAAATGTCGCAATTTCCTGCAGCCTGGAGAATCTGCATTTCAACCCACCCTAGAGGCCTTCACGGAAATGGGTTGCAGTGCCTTTCCTGAAAGGGAGGTACCCCATGGGGCCAATGCTAAACCAGTTGTCCCTAGTTAGTATCTGTTGGCCGTCGCAGTGGAGAGGCCAACCTATGTATGACCCGTGGAAGTGAATCCCTCACCCCTGCCCTTCCTCTGTAGGGGAACCAGGAATGTTGGCCAGGATGGCGTGCATGGTGTTGCGAGGACTGCATCAGCTTTGCTGAAGCTCTAAGGCCAACGACGAGCCATCCCTGAATTCAATTCCACTTTAAAGCCGAGGAGACCCTGGCGGGTTTTGTGGGGGGAGACCTGGGGTTTGTGCTTTGGGTCGCAGTGAACATCAGGTTGTTGGTCGGATCCTAGTGATCACAAAAGAGCCCCAGCAGGGAGCAGTCTGAAGTGTCCCAAATGGTGCAGCCTGGCTGGGTCCCCTGACTGGAGCAGCAGAGCTGGCTGTAGGCTTGGATTGAGGGGCACCGGCAGAGCTGGGTGGGTGGGAATTCAGGGCTAGAATAGCAGGTTTGGCTGCAGATCAGGACTGAGCGGCATCAGCAGAGCTGCATGGGAGCCCAAGGCTGGAACAGCCGGGGAAGTAGCAGGACAGAGGTGCATTGACAGGGCTGCATGTGGGAGCCCAGGATCAGGACAGCAGGGAGCTGTGGGTAAGGAAGAGGAGAGCTGGTAGAGCTCAGAACACTGGGGAACCTGGCCTGGGGCCTGTCTTTCTCTGGTACTTTATCCCTTCCCAATCCACATGATGACCACACTCGTTCCTGCAAACCAAAGGCAGAGCATGCGGGCCAAGGCAGAATGTGTCTGGGGGGCAGCGGAGGGTGAGCCGGTGAAATGAAGAGAGACAGAGCGACTATTCACAACAATTGCATTTTTATGATTGACTATCAGAATAACCCACAGTCTCTGGCCGTGCCCAAGGGACATAAATAACTGAAACACGATGGAAGTGATGGTAAATAATGAGAATTTCATGATTATTACCAGCATCTGTCTTCTGCAGCCTGTATGCCTGTGCCGAGGCTAATGGCATTTGACAAAGAAAATAAGGTGTCCTGTCACAGCATGGCCGGAGAAAATAAATAAATAATGGCAGGGGACGATTAATGCTTTGTCAGTTACGGCACCAGGAAAATTAGTTAAGGGAACAGGGCTCATATATTGTCTAGTTAAACATAAACCATCTCGATAAAAGCCGGGCTTCTATTGAGCTGTAGGATTCAGCTTGGTGTAAATTTTGCTGACAGCTCCATGCCTCAGCTTCACTCTCTACGTTTTACTCCTCCATCTGTCCTCAGATCCCTGGGATTGCTGTCTGGGCCTTGTTTGGGCTCATCTACACAAGAGAGTTACTCTGAATTAAGATAGGGTGTTAATTTAAAGAAGAATTACTTACTTTGGAATAACTCCAGGTGTGCTTTCCGGTTCAACCCACTTCCAAAGTGGATTAAGCTAATTTGGAAAAAGGAATACATATTCTGGAATGAGAGCGGCCATGTATTCTTCTTTAAATTCACACCCTACCTTAATCCAGACAAGACCCTAGTTATTGGCTAGGTGCTAGCCTAGGACTTGGGAGAACTGGATTCAATGCTCAGCTTTGCCATGTACTTCCTGTGGGACCTTGGCCAAGTCCATTAGCCTCTCTGTACCTGTTCCCAAACTGTACAGTGGGGATAGTAGCACTGTCCTACCGCACAGGGATGGTGTGAGGGTAAATATATTAACAACTAGGAGGTGCTCGGATGTCATGGTGATGGGGCCCAGATAAATGCCACAGAGAGATAGATCAGGGCTATTAGCCAGATTCCTGCAAATCACCATTCAGAGGAGCACTGGGAAGTCGCCTTTGAACAGTGATTTTATAATCGACACAGAGACCCACAGGGCTGCAGCTGCAGCATTGGAGCTAGGCCTGGGCATTGCGTCCTTCCAAGGGCTGTGCTGGAAGTGAAGCGGTTGCTTCGGGGGGGCAGGCCAGTCTCATGCACACCCCTGAGAAGACTCCCACTGGGGCTATGAGCAGGGAAGTGTGGCCTGCCCCAGGACGCTCGTCATGGGTGGTGTGGTGCCCAGAGACAGTGGAAGAGGACTTCAGGAGCTGATCTCATTTGCATAGGCACACCCACCCTGCCTAGGGGCTCAGCATGATGGGATTGCTTGCCCAAATGATCACTTTTGGCTGACACCTCCAGTGTCCTTGTTATTGGGGCAGGAATAAGGCAGCAGAACTGTGCTTGGCATGCCCTGATTGAGGGACTCACCCACAACAGAAGAGCACTTGCTAGGCAGGGCACGTGGATCCCCAAACCCAGTGAGTTGAGAGGGGGTGGGGACAGGTATCTGGTGGTGTGGGGGCCGGCTTAAGGGTTCTAGGCATCATTTCATTCTTTCTCTCTATACTGTGTAGCAACAGAGCTAATTTAGACTCTGTTGCTACACAGTATAGAGAGATAAATAAGAGTCTTGTTACATACTGCAGGTCTGTGTTAAGTGGAGTGACCTGAAAACATCACAGTGGTTCTGTGATTGGCTGGCAGGGTGGCTGGTGGAGAGGACTGGAGCAGTGCCCTGCAGAGAGGTGAGGTGACTGGGCAGCTTATGGAGAGGAGTGGCAAGTGAGTACCTGGGAAGTGGTGCGAGTAAGGTGCCTTCTTACCCCTGCATCCAGGGTGGGAGGTGAACTCTGCAGATGCACCTCTGAACTCTGGGTCTGCCCTGACCAAGGACAACAACTGTGAGTGGGGTGCAGAGAAGGGATGGGCATGTTAAAGGAACTTTTGGTTGCTGGACTTAAGAACCTGAGGCAAAAGGACACTGCCCAATGTACTCTGGGGTGGGGCTTTTCCTCATGGTTATGGTTATGAATCCTGCTTGTGGCGTTTTCCCAAATTAATGCTGGTTACTTCCCACCTTTTATTAAAAGTTTCTTTTCTACACTCAGACTATGTGCTTGAGAGAGGCACCCAGCGGGTGGTATGTAATTGTTCGAGGTTACTGGGTCGGGGCTTGAGCCAGTTCTATGGTGTATTGTTGAAAAGGAACCCTTAGATAGTGAACTCGGCCTTGGTTGCTGTCAATTCCAACAGGCAGAAGGGTTACAATATTTTGAAAAAATCAGAATAAAAAGTCATTTCAAAACAAAGAATCAGAACATTTTGTCCGGGAAATGTCGATACTGGATTTTTTGGCATAGTCACAACTACCCCATCACCCTGGTTTTCTTCCCTAACACAACATCAGTGAAACTGACCTGATTTCACAAGGAGTTTCAGTTTCCACAGAGCTGCAGATTCTGCCGGAACAGGTGCCCTGGAAGTGTCTCTGACCAGCCCTACTGCCCACCCTACAGCCCTACTGCCCATCCAGATTACACCCCCCAAACAAGAGAAAAGGAAATCCACATGTCCTCCTCAATCTCCGAGACATGTGGGCCCATCCAAGATGTGTATGACCATCTAGCGCCAAAGGCACAGAGCTCTCTATGCCTGTATAACCCTGCCTCCTTCGGCACCTGTCTGCCAGCACCCCGAGATGTGTGGACATGCCCATAGACATATGGATACATCTGTGTAACCTTCCCTGTCCTGGACATGTGTGAGACAACCCTATAACACCCCCCCACAGAAACACAGACCACATCACTCCATCTGCGAATTGGCTGTAGCTCAGTGAAGGGTAGGTATAATGCCCTTCCCAAGAGATGGCTACTCCTGGACACCGACCCCCTCAGAGAAGTGTAAGCCCAGCAACCGTCTGTCCCTCTGAGACGGATGAGCGCATCCACTCAGCCACAGTAGGGTGCCCCTTTACGAACGACCCAGCCCACAGATCCAGGACAGGCTGCTATCAGCCTGCCCCAAGAGGAGTAGGACACTGATCCAGGCACATGCATGTTACATGTTGTGATTAGGGCTGGTCAAAAGTTTTCCATCAAAACCGGTTTCCAACAAAAAATTGGGCTTTTCCATGGGAGAAGCGCCTGCCTCCCACGGGGAGGTGTGGTTTGTCTATGGAAAACGCCAAATATTTCCATTGGGAATGCTGCTGTGGTGCCCCATGGGCATTGCTGTTCAGCTGCCTTGTGCTCCTGGGCTGGACTACACCTCCGCCGAGGCACCATGTTGTCCCCTCAGCCCAACCTTCCTCCCTGCTTTCCCTGCAGGACCTCCTCGCTCCAGGTCCCTCGTCCCCTTTGGCAGAAACACACTCCTTCCCCTTGGTTTTCTGGCTGGAGCTACCCGCTGGCACTGCCCAGCATGATCCTGACTATTGTAGGGTTTTCACACCTCATCCTCGGGTGATCCAGCAGAAAAGCCCTGCATTCCTAGACAGGGTCCTGGTGTCTGCCACCAAGGAACCACACATCTAATTACGTGTGGCAGGTAGAGGGAGTCCATTCTCATGCTTAAGGGCAGCAGCTGGCCTGCCCGTGGGTCAGGAAGGAATTTGCCCTCCATGTGCGGAGCACACAATTGGCTAGTGGGGTTTTTTAATGTTGACGTCTTCTGAAGCAGCTGGTATTGGAGACAAGCTGAACTGATGTGCCTGGCAGGACTGGATGCTGGATGTGATGGCCAAATGCTCTGGTCCACTATGGCCAGAGGTGGGACACCAGCCTAGAGGGGCCAGCGGCTTATTTCCTGGTATTCCAGAGCAATGGCAGAGAAGAGACAGGACTCAACTAATGAATACAATACTGAGGCTGCTGTGCTGAACACAGACAGACCATGTGGTTCTCCTGAGCTCCCAGATTGACTCACAGCCTCTACCACCTAGTCTACTTAAACCCTGGTCTGGACTCAGCAGTCACATCCGGGACTGCATGGCAGCCTCTGGGATTGCGCAGCGCAAGGATCAGATCTGGCACGTGGTGTGGTCAGGCTGAGTTCTTTGCCAGCTGGTTGTCATCACAGTATATTCAGGAGAGGTCAAGGTCCCTTTCCTTAAAGACACCCACAAGGAGGTCTGGAGACAGCAAGGGGAAGGAGTAGGTGGGGGATGCTGGATATTCAGGGCTGGGGGATTGGGGAGAAGCAATCGCCTGCCTCCGTGGGATTTCTCCTCCACTGAGCAATGCATTGCGGCCAGGCGCAGGCGGCTTGCTCGCACTCTCCTTCCTATTGATTTTTAATCCCTCACCAATTACATCCTGTAAGTGGGTAATTTATTTCCAGGGTCCCCTTGGGATGTGCTGGAGGTGTCGCTGGCACCAGCTGAGTCGTGGTTAATAACTACATCTCACTTGGAATACAGTTATTTACCCTGCTATAGAGATTTCACACACGGCCATCACGCCAGGGACAGGTGGCCAGGGAGAAAAGACTGGCGCTCACACACCCTGGCAGCTTCTACCCCAGGGACAGGGGCCTACGAGGAACGTAGTTGGTCCAGAGGACTTTGTAGCCTTTCCAGATCCCACCAAGCTCACTGGCTTTCAGCTGGGAGGTGGGTGTTGGGCCAGGAGGCAGAGGCAAGGCTAAAGTTCCACCCTTCACTCCTGCTCACACTGCACCCCGCAGCCAGCAGCCTCTGAGCTAGGGGAGAATTATCCCTCTACTGTCTGGATAGCACTGAGCACAATAGGGCTCTGGCCAGGCTGGGCTCTCTGGGCACTACCACAATACCCAGGAGATGGGGAAACTGAGGCACAGAATGCTAAAGGTCCATACAATGGGCTTATAATGGAGACAGGGATAGCACTGTGGCTTCCTGATTCCCAATGTCTGGTTCAAACAGCCAAACCACACTTCCTGCCACAGCCAGGAATAAACTGGCCCCTCATCCCCAGGAGTCCTGACTCCCAGGGCCGTGTTCTCTGCTCCCTGACTCCAGCCTTACACTGGGGTAACCCCTCTGACTTCAGCATAACGACTCCTGCTTCACTCCTGTGTAAGTGGAAGATCAGATCCACATTCCTGCTTTGGCAGCTAGACCATACTCCACACCCGCAGAGTGAGGGACATACTTTCCCAGGCCCCTGCTCTAATCACTAGACAACACTGCCTGGACCAGGGCGTGCCCATTGCTTGCGGCTGACAATATTCTCATTGCCTGGCACTGCTGTGAAATCTTCCTGATGGTATTTGGTCAGGAGACAGAATGCCCCAAGAGCCGAGATCTAGACAGCACTGCTAGCCTTCCCAAAGGGGGCAGAGTGGGGCCATGGGTCTGCTTTCCTGCCCACCAGCCAGCTGAGCTAGAGCCTTGGGTACTATGAATAGAGTGTTGAAGGGGGCTGTGTGCCTGCAGACTCCCTCCAGGAGCGCTCATTGGGGCAGAGAACCCCACCCCTTCCAGGGCCCAGGCCCTCAAAGATGCTGGCGAGTAGAGAAAGGATGGCCTGCTTTGCTGTTTGAATACTGAGAAGAGGGTGTTTTAGCCATTGGGGGAGGCACTATAAACATGCAGAGCTGCAGAGCAGAACGCAGCAGCATGGGGCCAGGGCAGGAGAACGAGATGGCTCTGGTCAGCGAGAGGCCGCACGGGCTGGTGGCTGGAGCACTGGCGTAGCTGTTCTGCCTCTGCCACTGACCCACTTCGTGATCTCGGACAAGTCATTTCCTCTGTTTCCTTCCCACCCTGTCTATGTTGGGAGCAGTTTGGGCCAGGGACAGTCTCATACTAGGTGGCTCTACAGAATCCAGCATGACGGGACTGATTTAGAGTGGGCACGCCAGGCGCTACTATAGTAAGTTTCAGGGTGATGTGTTGATGCTGTCCAAAGCAGGACCTGTCTCTTACCACCCATCTGTACAGAGCCTTGCCCAATGGGGGCCTGCTCTTGGTTGGGGCTGCTAGGATGCTTCTTGTAATACAAATAAGAGCAACAAGGAAGTGCAACTGACCAGGCTCTGGGGCTGGGCGTGGTTCAGCAAACTTTACTGGGAAATTCTGTCAGGATTGTTTGGGGTGATGATTCCCCTGCAGTGCACAGGATTTCAGGAAATGGGGGTTTGTCATGAAAGAGCTGACTGCTCCAATTTCCATACCTTTCGAGGCAGCTGACAAACACCTATTTCGTAAATCCAAATTTTAAAATGGAACCTTTCGAGGATTGGAGGCTTCGCTCAAAAACTCTCACTAGCAGGTAACACTTCCAAGGCTGATCTTGAAATGGATCGTTTTCCCCAAACCACCAAGAAACGCAAAAGTTTAAATGCGGCACATTCCAAATGTCGTCGCACATGTTGTGCAAGGTGTAACAAGCAAAGACAGAACCTCAGCAGTGACAAGTATTCTCACTGGTTACTCGCTTCTTTCCCTTTAATAACCAAACGCAAGGGGAGATATTTTAACTACAATGGGCCGGATCCTGAGCCCTAGATTGGCTGCGGTGGGATTTACACTGGGAACACTGAACTCGGTGCAGGGAAACGCCAGTTTAGAAAAATAAGTTAAGCAAACATATAACTCTTGTAACATGAGTCCCAGCCAAGGCACTACTTGCAGTAGAGCTGCATGTTGTATGAATATGGTATGTAAACATTACTCATGATCTTCAGAGTGGAACGCTTCCCGATCCCAAACCTGACATGCAACTTCCCCTACTCCTCCAGTCCTAGAGTCCCACAAACAGTGCGGCCAATATCCCTCAACCCTGAGCCACAGCCCCCAGGCCTGGGTCCCCATACCGCAATGCCAATGCTCCTTAGTCTGGACCAGCAACCCCTGTGATCATTATTATTCTTAGCGCTGGAATAGCCCCTGTGGGCCAGAGACAGGGACAGGACTCATTGTGCTGGTGCCGTACACACAAAGAACAAAAGCCAAGCTCCGTTTGAAGAGCTTGCAATGAAAACTGGCCAGCGGACAACTCAGTTTTGCAAGAAGGTTTAAGGTTTTGAATTTGAAATTTGTTTTTGTTCCACATTGGAGTGAAAATGAAACCTTGCAAATAAAGTGCGTCACGAGGAAATCACGATGGAACGGCCACTCCTTCCTCAGAAAGGTCAGGCTGCTGATTCTCCTCTCTCTCTTGCCAGAACTGAGCAGGGAGCTCCGGACCTCAGAAACCTTCCCAGATAAAACATCACCGAGACCCAGACGTCTCCATGAAACGTTTCAGTTTCAGAGAAACAACATATTTTAACGAGGAGTCTGTGACCATCTCTCAGCTTTCAGCTGTGTGTCTCTGCACAGTGTAGCCAGTCTCTGTGCGTCTGGAAATGAACAAAGCTTATATAAATATCAAAGAGAGGCAGAGTCTCTTCCCAGGGCCTATTGCTCAATGCATTCCCCACTCTTCCCTTGGGTCTCTTCATTCTGTTTCTCTCACTGATAAATCCCACTCCAAGTTCAGACTTTGCCCCACATCTCTTTCGCCCCTCTATCCAGCAGTAGCAGACATCACGGCCTTGCAGGTCGACATCCCATTGGAGGAGGAATCAGTGACACAGAGTCTGGGTATATTCGTAGTGCAATTTATTTGCACTATATATACACAGTCCTGGAACAGAGGTGGTCACAAACAGCGCACGGATCTCCTCTCAGCAATTGCAACCCAAACCCCAAAGTCTAGGTTCCAGGGAGCAACTCTTCCCTAAGAACTGACCTGGTTAGAGATAAAGGCAAAATGCAAACTCTCCAGCTGCTTGCCACAGCTCCCCACCACAGAATTAGCAACACAGTATTAAAATATTTCTTGCATGACTGAACCATTCTCTCATACTAAGAAAAAGAGCTGGTAAGATTATGTGTAACACTGCCACCTGGTGACTCCTGACATAATAACCCCATTAGAGCCAGACTGCAACATCAGACAGTATCAGAGGGTCCCTTTTCCCCTTGCTCAGAGCCATTGGGACTGTCCACAAGGCAGGGGTTCTTCTCACCAGGGGAGGGGGCGATGGGGCAGCAAGCCCAGCAGATGGATGGCGAGGGAGAGAGGTGGCTGGATGGAGGACACAAGGCTGTGCTATGGGATCTCTGGAGGGGCCGGACAGGAAGGATTTGGTGCTGGATTTACATTCTAGGAAGGAGCCCCGGATGGGCAAAAAGATTGCACGGATACTGCACATGGGCCACTTCCCAGCACCCAGTCAACCACCTCGTCAATACCCTGATCCATCTCCGAGGAGGAAATTAAAGACTTGGCCCGCTTTCCCTTTTCTCCGCTGCTGTAACAAGCTGTACTGACTGGCCGTGGACAGGCCACATGCTGCGTGTGTGCCTGTCCTGGGGTGTGGGTGTGAGTGCAGGCATGTGGCAGCGCATGGGCTGGCTTTCCCTGGAAGCTGCCGTGGGAGGGGGTGCCTGGTCATGGGCTGTGGGCATCGGCTGTAGTGTGAGGTGCGGCCGTGCTTGTACTGCGGCAGGGATGGCAAAGGGAGTGTGGTTTCCTGGTTAAAGAGTGAAAGATACATACACAGTATGTCTGCGAGGGGGTCTGCATTCTCTGTCGGTCTGTGTCAAAATGTGCACGTTAGTATAATACATTTGGTCATGGTGTAGGGTGTAGAAGGGGAGTATAAAGCGTGTGTGCAGGTAGGGTGTACTGCCCAAGGTGTGTGTGCGCGTGTGAATACATACAGTGTATTTCTTCATGGGGTGTGTGTGCAGAAGGGGCAGATAAACTGTGTGTGTGTGTGTAAGTATGGTGAACTGCTCAGGATGTGTGCGTGCGTGTGAATACACACAATGTATTTGTTTATGGGGGTTTGTGTGCAGAAGGGGTAGATAAATGGTGTGTGTGTAAATATGGTGTATTGCCCAGGCTATATGTGGGGCGGGTGTGTGTGTGTGTTTCCATGATGTGTGGGTAGCTCTCAGATGTTTTTTGTTAAGGGGGTGCCCCTCTCCCTTGGTGAGACTTTGCATTCATTCTTGTCATGTATTACCATCAGCAGCGTTGGATCATGTGGGTGGGCTGATCCTGTTTGTTCACTGGGCTACAGAATTCAACCCAGGAGACCTAAAGCTCCTTCTATTTTTGTATCCCCGTTTGGGCTCTTCATCCCCCCCTGCATTGCTTGCACCTTTGCAGACTGTGACAAGTGTTGATGCGTGCAATGTGGTCTGTGTGTGGTGTGCGTTTGTGTATCTGGTATGGCCTACGCATGTGTGGAGGGCATCTACAGCTGTTGAGGTGTTTGGTGGCCATATGGTGTGTTGTGTACTGTAATGTGTGAGTGAGTAGACCCATGTGTACGCTTGTGAGTGTGTGTGTGTGTATCACAGGGTGTGGGTGCAGCACATGTAGTGTTTGTGTATGCTTGGGGGTGTATGTGGGTAACAGAGGGTAGGTGTGTGGCAAGGAATCTCTGCTGGTGTGTGGGTGCAGTATACGCGGTGTTTGTGTACACCTGTGAGTGTGTGTGGGTAACAGAGGGTAGGCGTGTAGCTAAGAGATCTCTGCCTGTGTGTGGATGCAGTATAAGTGATGTTTGTGTACGCTTGTGAGTCTGTGTGGATATCACAAGCTAGGCGTGGCTGAGGAATCTCTGCCTGTGTGGGTGCAATAGATGCTGTGTATGCTGGACGTGTGTGTCTGCCCTGCTACAGGACACAGGCTTGGCTAACGTTTATGAAATCCACATTCCAGCTATTGAATATGCCTGCTGCTCTTCTGGCTATGTTCTGGGCTGAACGGCTGAGCCTGGCCTCCAAGGAAAGCAAAGGCTGCAGGCCTGGGAATGGAAGCAAGGCTGGCCGGTGTGATGGAGAGATGGAGAAAGCAAAGGCTGCAGGCCTGGGAATGGAAGCAAGGCTGGCCGGTGTGATGGAGAGATGGAGAAAGCAAAGGCTGCAGGCCTGGGAATGGAAGCAAGGCTGGCCGGTGTGACAGAGAGACGGAGAAAGCAAAGGCTGCAGGCCTGGGAATGGAAGCAAGGCTGGCTGGTGTGATGGAGAGATGGAGAAAGCAAAGGCTGCAGGCCCGGGAATGGAAGCAAGGCTGGCTGGTGTGACGGAGAGATGGAGAAATCAAAGGCTGCAGGCCTGGGAATGGAAGCAAGGCTGGCTGGTGTGACGGAGAGATGGAGAAAGCAAAGGCTGCAGGCTCGGGAATGGAAGCAAGGCTGGCCGGTGTGACAGAGAGACGGAGAAAGCAAAGGCTGCAGGCCTGGGAATGGAAGCAAGGCTGGCCGGTGTGATGGAGAGACGGAGAAAGCCAGCCAGGCCACGCACTGCACAGAGACAAGGGCTAAATGTTAATCACTGAGGTTGAAAATGCAGCAGTAGCACACAGTTAGCTCCAAACACGCTGTGAAATTAGCGGTGGGCCAAGTCATCTGCTGGCGTAAATCCACACAGCTCCACTCACGTCAATGGCGCTATGCTGGGCTGAGAGCGGTGAAGTTACCGCAGATTTACACTGGAGTGCTGGGGAGCAGTGTCTGACCTCCTGGGGATGGCCAGCTCTCTACACTGACGTCACTTCATTACTTACCCCGGTTAACAGGGCTGTGAGATCGGAATCAGGCCCCAGGCATTGACACCTGCGTAACTCAGGAGTTATGGCTCGGAAGACAATGGCGGCACAGAGGGAAGATGGATCTCTGGGTCATTACATTGAATGACCCACTGATCGTGAGACCATATGGCCCGAGAAAGTTTAAGGCTCCACTGGGTGTCTGTGCATTCTATTGGGATACCTGGACGGGAAATACATTGACTGGGCCTAATCCTCAGCTGGTGGCAATGGAGCTGTGCCAATTTACGTCTGTGGAGGATCTGGCCCGTATTTTCTATTGGGAAAGGGCAGAGAGAGAGCGACAGGAATGACGGGAGAGAGAAACCAGCCGCCCACCTGGAGAAGAGCTCAACAAATTGCAGCTCGGTGGTTCTGGCGCCGCACGCGGGGGATCGGAGTGGGGCACCCTCATGGAAATGCACCGTCCAGGAACAGCCCATGTACCCATCACACTCGCCACTTGCTAGCTGTCGGGAGGGGAAGAAGAACCAATAACCCAGGCACCTTTAGCACATCTGATCTAAGGTTTGTGATTGAGGTGAGATCTCCATTTGTCTCCATATCTGCCTGCCATAGATCTTGAGATTCCCCTGGGCAGGAGAACAAACAGATCGCATTCAGATAACAGCCATTTCCTATCAGGCATTAGCAGAACCAATCAATCGGGCTCCTCACCCCGAGACACATGACCCAATCAAAGAGAGACGAGGCCAAGAAGACGAGCAGAGGGTGTGAGATTAGCGCACGACTCTGCAGTTTTGCTTCCCTCAGCTCCCCAGAGCTAATGGCCTGGTCAGGGATTGCCTGAGAACCAGGCACCTTTCATGGGGACTGGCAGGAGCGAAAACACAGGTTGCCTACTCTGGTGCCCCCTCTGCCCACCAGCAAACTCAGGCCTGGCACTTTGCCAGGAAGTGGCGTAGCCGAATCAGCAGGTGGCGCTCTTCCTTCTAAGATTCTCTTCAATTCAGACTCTGTGGGGCAGGGAGCGTGTCTTCAGGGCGTGTTTGTACAGCACCTTGCATACTGGGGAGCAGAGAAGCACCATCGCACAATCAATATTCCAAGTAAGGAATAACAAGTCCTGACCCAATGCCCCAGCTTCCACTGGAGGACTAGCAACATTCCAGTGATTTGCCTGTATCCGGGAGGGCGGGTGCAGCCCAAGTTAAAACAGAGCCTGGTTTCTAATCCCCGCCCCCCCCACAGCTGGGTCAGCTAGCCCAGCCTTAAGGCCCCTCCAAACCCAGGTTAGAGGTTTTTCTGTGTGGATGGTCGGGGGATTAGACTAAAACCCAGATAACTGGGTTAACGGTGCAGTGAAGACAGACCCTAAGCAGAGTTCAGAGACCCCTCTTGTTCTTCGGGTCATTTCTAAAGACCCTGATTGCGTTTAGCCCTATTAAACTCTACCGGGCTTCTCCATAAGGGTTGATTTCTACAGCTATGGGGTTGTCAGGGATTTTCCCCTTTCAATTCTCTGCTGGCACAAAACCTCCAGCGGATAAAAACCAGAACAACCTGCCTGGAAATAAACATGGATATTCCCCATTAAACTTTGCTACAAACACCAGTCTCACGCCCTTCTGTGCCTCCTGGGAACCTCTTGCGACCATCGCCATGGGACTTGTGTGTGCGAGTCAGTCCCGGGGAATGGCAAGGCGGCCATGCTAGCTGTCCTAGAGAGAGGCTGCGCTCTGGCCCTGCCAGGCCAGCAGGGAGAATAATGGGGCTGTACATATCCACTGCCCAGCAACTTTCTCCAAAGCATCTAATGGGCCAAGGGTCATGCCAGAGCTCCACCAATGGCGGAAATGCTAGGCCAATGGCTTGGCACGTGGTGTGACAAAGTGGGGTTTTCCCCTTGTTATGCTTTATGTGTGTATATGTGAGTCTTACTGTTTTGCATGAATACTGTGCGTGCCTCAGTTTCCCTGTGTACTGCACCAGTGCCTATGTGGTGGGGATAAGGGTGTGTGATTTTTGCTGAGACCCTTGGGGGGCCAGTGAGGCTGCTTTAGCTGCCTGCAGGTAAAGCTATGGACAGTGCCCTTCGTAACCTGAGAACCAGGAGGGGGATGCAACCAAGTGACACTATGCAACCAAGTGACACTTTGCCAGGGAAGCAGGACAAAGACCAGAGAAGGAGCAACGGGTATGTCTGACGCCAGGCAGCAGGGTTGAGTTCAGTCTCCTGTGGGGGACTCAAGGAGGGGGTAGTCCAGGGCGTCTGGTCCAGGGTTCCCCCAAGATGGATTTGGCTGAAAGTCACTGATTTCTGTTCTAACAAGTTCTGTTCTACGCTGTGTTCCTGTTGACTAATAAACCTGTTTTACACACTGGCTGAGAGTCATGGCTGACTGCGGAGTTGGGGTGCAGGGCTCTGTGGCTTCCCCAGGAGATCTGCCAGGCGGACTCGCTGCGGGAAGCGCACGGTGTGAAAAGGGATGCTGAATACGCCGAGGTCAGACTCAGGGAGGCAGAAGCTGTGTGAGCTTCTTGCCCTGGTGACAGTGTAGAGAGGAGGCACGCTAGAGTTCTGACTGGCTTCATACGGAGCAGCTCCAGGGCATCAGCCCAGTGATGGTGGGAGGGAGAGAGAGAACTGAAAAGGCAAAAATGTCAGTGGTTGGGGCGGGGTGGGGGTTCATAGAAAACTGGAACATTTAGAAAAAAAATGAAAATTTTCCTCCAAACCCATCATTTTCAGACAAGGCTATTTTTTTGGTCACAAGAGTTTCTACTGAGACACTTGGACCAGGTCTGCTTCGGAGTTCGGGGCCTGGAGTCTAGTCTGCCATGGTCGAGAACTATCATCACACGAAGCACAACTGACAGCTCCAGGCCTTCAGCCTCACCAGACGCCCTAGGCCTAGGAGACAGACACAGCATCACCCATCCCTGCCAGTTCTTCTCTACCTCAGAGACTTCTCTGGCCCTATCACCGTTGGTGCTGAGCACCTCATAATCTTTAATGAATTTGCCTTAGCAAGCCCCCAGGGAGGTAGGGCAGCGCAAGAATCCCCATAGTACAGATGGGAAACCGAGGCACAGAGCAACCGAGTGACTTGTCCAAGGCAGAGACAGGAATGGAAGTGGGGGTCCCCATGTGGCAGGCTGGCACTCAAACCACTGGCCTAGCCTTCCTCTGCGGCCATCTCTTGTCCTTTACTCCCTCATGCTGGGTCCCACGCACACTGGCAATGCTCCCACCCACCTGTGAGGGATGGGAGCCCTGTTCTGCTCCCTGCGGGTAGAAGGTGAGCCAGCCCCACGCTCAGGCCTGTCCATGCTGCTGGGCGAGTGACAGCCTGCCGCTTGGAGTAATTGTGTGTGACGCAGAGAAGGGAACGGGCTCACCAATCACTGGGGAACCAGGCCAAGGCCAAGTTCTTATTGATTCTTGGGCCGTTTATCTCTGTATTTGCTGGGCATCTCAGATGATAATCTCAGCTCTCTGACATTTTGGGAAGAGGAATGGGTCTAATGGCAGGCTGGAGGGACAAAGGCGTCCTGCTCCAGCCTGCTGCCCCATGGCTTTTAAGATTCAAGACACATCCATCGGCATGCGCCCTGCAACAGCGCTGGCCTCTCGCTAGGCAAGAGAGAACTCCCCAGTGAGCATCTGAATGGCGAGAAAGCACTCAGAATTCGGCTAGAGTGTTCACTTTAAAGTTAGCTGCAGTTCCAGAAGGTGCCTTCAAAAGAGTTTGGTTTGGCTCTTCATTTATCTCAGGGACGAGGGAACTGGACTGGATGAAAGTGAACCAGAGACTGAGCGGCAACAAACTCCTGCTGGAGCTGGGGAACTTTGAGTCACATGTAGTGCCAAAATTTGCACCTGGTCTCTATTGCTATAATGGGCCAAACCAAAACACCGCCGTCCATCCCCAGTTTTACCACTTGGGCTGACTCACATGAGAACTTGTTAGCTTTTCCCCTGCAAAGCCTGGACTCTGGCTCTCAGGCTCTGCTTATTTCAGGTTGTGGGAAAACAACAAGCAGCCAAGGAAACTCTCGCCAAGAGAGCACAGTGTGTGCGCCTCCTCTGGAACCAAGACTCAGGTAGACTTCTGAGTGCTTTACCAGATACCACGGTGATGGGTGCAACAGGAGAATTTACACAGAGGCAGAGAGAGATTTCCAGGCAAACTCTCATTAGGCAAGTGATGATATTCTGATGATGGTGTAATCACTGGCTCAGGTGGAAGGCATGATACTGGTGCTCAACTTCACAGGGCAGCTGTAGGGCTTAGTTCATTCACTTGGTGCGTTGAGATCCTCTAATTGTCTCACATGCTCTGACGTGGATCCTCATTCTAGCCTTCCAGCACACAAGGAAAGGGAACAAGGCCACCATTCAGAGCTACAGCCTGCCAGTGCTTTGTAATACTCCATGTGGGTGCCCAAGAGGTGGGCTGCTATGGACTCTGAGCCAATCACAGCACCTCCCCATTCTCCACCTCTGAGCAGATATGGGCCTAAGCTACCAAATCCAGACGCAGCTTCAAAGCAGATCCTTCCCAGAGCCCAGGGAGTCTGGATCTGGGAATTGGGTTTGACCTCTCTCTGCCTTCTCCACACACGTGCCCCCACTCCACGGCCGGCTCCAGGCACCAGCTTTCCGAGCAGGTGCTTGGGGTGGCATTCAGAATGGGGCGGCAGTCCGTGTCCCAAGGCGGCAATTTGGCGGCAGCTCCGCCGCTCTTCCGGTTTATCTGAGGAGGAAGGCTGCAGTACCTAAGCAATGCTACCAACAGCTTGTATCCGCCACCCAGGGCGTGACCTGACGCCCTAACGACAGAACCCAGCACTGGCCACAGCTGCCAGGTCAGCCGTCTCCAAGACCCATCAACTCCTTATGGCAAGAATTCACCTGCAGGGCACCGGCTTTCACTCTAGAGCTGCAGGTTCAAAGCTAGGTCAGGTTACAACCCACGAGAAATGAATTAGAGGGGAAGGGGGTCAGCATAGGCACCAATCAGAGATCACTGCACAGATCTGCCTTTAGCAATCTTTGCTCTGGGGAGATCCTAGACTGGGATGGCAGGGGGCTGCGGGCAGGACTGAGGGGCAGCGGCAGGGCTGGGTGAGGAACCCAGGATGGGGAAAGTGGGATGGGAGTGGGGGACTGTGGCAGGGAGCCCAGTACAGGAGCAGCAGCCAGAGGTGAAGGCCAGACGAGGCATGTCAGCAGAGAGGGGTGGGGCTGGATCGCTCAGTATCTGTCTACACTGGGTTTAGCTCTAAGTGCTTTAGATCCTCACGTTTCTGAAAAGAACAGTCCCAAACAACAGTTGGTTGCCTGTCAGAGGGGCAGGCCAGGCCTGGAGCACCCCCACTGGCCAAGCATAGCTCAGGAGCCCCCATCTCAGTTTCCCCTTAAGAACTGCACCCCGCCCCAGAAAGTGGAAGGCAAACTCCTCCTGTGGGGGTGCTACTTTATTAAATCCAAATAAACTTGAAATAAAGTCTTCTGCCCAGACCCCAAATAGGGTCTCCCTCTAATCTCTGCCCTTGGCTACGACGGAGGAAATTTTGTAGCATTTTTGTGAGTCTTAGGTGTGCCTCAGTTTCCCCTGTATATTATATGGCTCCTTGGGGGAGTGGCAGGGAAGGACTAAGTTGCTTTCAGGGTGGGGTAAGAGAGATAGGAGGAGGAGTGTCACCCAGCTGTCCCTAAATAGGCCCTTAAAGCACTGGCCAAGGCCGACCCCATAATGATGGAAAAGCCAAGAAGACAACAGAAAACCTAGTCACCCAGGACACTGCATCTCAGCAGGGAAGGTGGCATGTGACACTACACCCAATATTCTTCATAGAGCTGGTGTTATGAATATGGCATAACTAAGATATGTTTTATGTGTTTACACCTGGGGCACGCCCACCAGACAATGCAATCAGCCTGGATGGGCCATTAGGGAGAACAATAGGACCCTCCTTCCTGAGAAGCTTCCTGGGATGCTGGTGTGACACTGCAGGGTCATGTGATCATGTCACCCGGTACTAGACCCACATCTCAGCCTACTGGTATTTTTCTGCTAATAGGGGGTGGGGACCAACCTGGGAAACAAAGGATTCCCACCATATGTAAATCCTATTTAAGGCAGGGAAGTGAGTTCATCAGGAAGCTTTTCTTCACTGAATCCCTGCCCAGGATGACTGCTGGAAACATCTAAGAAACAAGGTGGGGGAGAGGGAGAGGAGGAGGAGAAGAAATGCTGAGCCCATGCTGGAAAATGTGTCTGGCCGGTGAAAGAAATGCCTAAAACAACATTTAGGGTGAGAAATTACTACTTGTAACCACTTTCTTCAGTGTATTTAGCTTTTGTGGTTGTTTTATTTGCTCAGTAACCTACTGTGATCTGTTTGCTAGCCTTATTTATAAGGGTTAAGATTTAGTCATGGGCATTTTTAGTAAAAGTCATGGACAATAAACAAAAAATCATGGCCCCGTGACCTGTCCATGACTTGTACTATACACCCCTGACTACATCTATGGTGTTCTGCGGGTCTCTGGGGGTGTAGCTGCTGCTCTGAAAGGGGGGCTGGGGCACCTGCTGGTGCTGTGGGGGGGGGAGGGTCCTGCTGCTGCTGGGAGGCATCCACTGGTGCTGGAGCTGCCTCTGGGGTGCCCGCTGGTGCTGGGGGGGCAACACGGGGCCTCCACTGCCGCTGCTGGTGGGGGTTGGCCCTGCCGGCCCGGGACCGCCGCAGCTGCTGCTGGCGGAGGGCGGCCTGGGACTGCCACTGTTGCGGGGAGCTGGGCAGGGGATGGGGGTAGTGCGGCTGGCCCCAGGGCCACCCCAAGACTTGGGGTCAGTTGCACCTGCCAGCTGCAGAAGTCCCAGAGGTCCCGGAAAGTCATGGAATCCGTTACCGCTGTGACAGACTTGCAGCCTTACTTATAATCTCTTAAAATCTATCCTTTGTAGTTAATAAACTTGTTTTGTTTTTTTTAAACCAGTTTGTGCAATTCATAACGGGGTGGGGGAAAGCTGTGCATATCTTCCTCCACATTGAGGGAGGGGGTAATTTTCATGAGCTTACGCTGTACAGATTTCTGTTCAGCACAAGACAATACAATTTTAGGTTTGCACCCCAGAGGGGGTGTGCACTTGAATACTAGGCAATCCCCTAGCCGTGCTTTTCACGAAGGCAAAGAGCACAGGAGGCTGGGGCCGGGTTCTGTGGATGCCAAAGCTGGCGTCTGTGTGGGTGCAGGTATGCAATTGTGAAGTGTGCTTGGATGAGCATGTGTGCACATATGGGTGCCCGTTTGTGTCGGTAAACATGTATGCGTGGATCTATTGGCGTGGCAAGCTGGTCTGTGTAAAAGCATGTTTGCAAAGACTGCAGCTGGGTGTTTTGGGGGGTTTGCGGCGAGATGGCATGTGTCTGTGTGTGTAAGGGACAGTACTCTCCTCTCCTGTCCCTGCCCTCCCCAATGCCCACCTGTACCTGCAATGCCCAGCACAGGTGTGTGCTGAACAGGCTTGGGAGGAGCTGCCTGCTCCCCATGGCGCCTTTGTTTTCCTATCCCTGCCAATTCCCAGCCCAGCCTGCCGAATGGCCCCATTTCTCCCACTGAAGGCCCAGCTCTGGCATGTCTGCTTACTGGCCTGGCAGCTCCCGAGCGCTGCCCCTTGTCCCCTCCCCACATGCTGGCCGGTAATGGATGGGGTGCAGTGGCACCCATGTGATTTGCAAGCGGTTGCTGGAGTTCTGGCAGCGGCGCCTGCAGCTTTTCAGTACTTCACCCCCCGGCCTGGGCAGGTGATGGGGGCTTAGCAGGGCAGAGCTCTGCCCATGGCTCTCCCTCTCCTACAGCCTGGAATCTAGCCCTGGTGGAGGGGAGCTAAACGCTGGTGTCAGCTGGAAGGTGCCCGGCCTTTGCACTGAGAGACACAAAACAGAGAAAAGAGCTCTTCCCGAGGGTTTCCCGGCACCCACAGCCCCCTGGGGGGACAGGGCTAACAGGATAGTCCCTGCTTTACAGAGGGGAAACTGAAGCAGGGTGGTGACATAAGACAGGGGTTGGAAAACTACGGTGCGGGGACTGCATCCGGCCCTCCAGACATTCAAATCCGGCCCTTGAGCTCCCGTGGGGGAACGGGGTCCAGGGCTTTCCCCACTCCGCGTGGCTCCTGGAAGCAATGGCATGTCCCCTCTCAAGCTCCTACATGTAGGGGCAGCCAGGGGGCTCTGCATGCTGCCCCCCTCCCCAAGTGCTGCCTCCGCAGTTCCCATTGGCTGGGAACCGCGGCCAGTGGGAGCTGCACAGGTGGCGCGTGCGGACAGGGCAGTGTGCAGAGCCACCTGGCCGCACCTCTGCATAGGAGATGGAGAAGGGACAAGCCCCACCAGGAGCCTGCAACCCTGACCCCCTCCCACGCCCCAACCCCTTGCCCCAGCCCTAATCCCCCTCCCACCCTCCGAACCCTATGGTCCCAGCCTGGAGCACCCTCCCGAACTCTGAACTCCTCATTTCTGGCCCCACCCCAAGGCCCTCACCCTAACCCCTAATTTTGTGAGCATTCATGGCCCGCCATACAATTTCCATACCCAGATGTGGCCCTCGGGCCTAAAAGTTTGCCCAACCCTGACATAAGATCTGTGGCCCTGGGTCCTGCGACTCAGTGTAATAGAGAGCCTGCGGAGACCCCGTGGCACGACTGGCAGAGCCACGTGGACAGGGCGTGCTGGGGAACACCACTCGGGCACCTCCCCTTTGGTCAGCACATTCTGAACCAGCATCTCGCAGTGAAGAGAGGCCACCAACGCTCCAGCAAACCCAGCCCCCATCTCCTCAGCCTCTGCCCCCTCTTCCCTCACCCCAGCCACCAGCCTCCTCCAACCTCCACCCCTCCCTCCCCTGCCAAAGTCTCCCCACAAGCTTCCTACGACTCCTTCAAGTGCTTGGATCTCCCCCAGCCTCTGCTTCCTCCTTACCCTGTCCAGGTCCCCCCGCAGCCTCTCTCCTCTCCCTGCCCTGCCACCCCAATGCACCAAGGCCCTTAAACTGGGAGAGCTGAGACCTGCTGTGTACACAGAGCTCTTACCCACCAGGATGGGACTCAGCACACACGTGGGCCTACAAGTTTCCCACAGCCCTTATGGGTCAGTTCTTCTCTAGCTCCTCTAGCCCAGCAATCCCTCTGGAGAGCCTCTGGCCCTCGGTTCCCCCAGCACAGGCTGGCTTCCCCCAGCTCTTACTGAGCTGAGTTCTACATGTGCACGCCCCAGGCCATCTGCCGCACACACCTACTGTAGGTCACAGGCAGCGTTTGGGTGCTGCTCGCTAGCCGTCAGCCCCATGCTGCCTGGAGTCCAGCCCATGCACCACAGACAGTGAGGCTCTCCACCCAGCTAGGGTGCTGGGGCGTAAAGTGGGGGTCAGTTCAAGCAACCTCCTGGTCAAGCAAAATGAACCCCAAAGTTGCTCTAAGCCTCCATGCCAGGCCCAGTCCTGCGGCCAGTCACACCCACCTGGCCCTAGGGGCAGACGTCTCTAAGGGCATAGAATCATAGGACCAGAAGGGACCTCAAGAGATCATCTAGTCCAGTTCCCTGCACTCAAGGCAGGACTAAGTATTATCTAGACCATTCCTAACAAGTGTTTGTCCAACCTGCTCTTAAAAATCCCCAATGATGGAGATTCCACAACCTCCCTGGCCAATTTATTCCAGTGCTTAACTACCTTGACAGTTAGGAAGTTTTTCCTAATGTCCAACCTAAACCTTGCTGCAATTTAAGCCCATTGCTTCTTGTCCAATCCTCAGAGGTTAAGAAGAACAATTTTTCTCCCTCCTCCTTGTAACAACCTTTTCCGTACTTGAAAACTGTTACCATGTCCCCTCTCAGTCTTCTCTTTTCCAAACTAAACAAACCCTGTTTTTTCAATCTTCCCTCATAGGTCATGTTTTCTAGATCTTTAATCATTTTTGTTGCTCTTCTCTGGACTTTCTCTAATTTATCCACATCTTTCCTGAAATGTGGTGCCCAGAACTGTACACAACACTCCAGTTGAGGCCTGATCAGTGCAGAGTAGAGCAGAAGAATTACTTCTTGTGTCTTGCTTACAACATTCCTGCTAATACATCCCAGAGTGATGTTTGGTTTTTTTTGCAACAGCGTTACACTGTTGACTCATATTTAGCTTGTGATCCACTATTACTCCCAGATCCCTTTCCGCAGTACTCCTTCCTAGGCAGTCATTTCCCATTTTGTATGGGGGCAACTGATTGTTCCTTCCTAAGTGGAGTACTTTGCATTTGTCCTTATTGAATTTCATCCTATTTACTTCAGACCATTTCTCCAGTTTGTCCAGATCATTTTGAATTTTAATCTTATCCTCCAAATCACTTACAACCCCTCCCAGCTTGGTATCATCCACAAACTTTGTAAGTGTACTCTATTCCAGGGCCATCCAAGCCCAGGCCCCTTCAGGGGAAGCTACCGACAGATTCAGCTACTAGCTGGCTCCATTTTATGAGGGCACATGAGAGCAGAAGGCCAGGCAAACTGCCCCCGGCTGCAGAACACGTGCGTGCTAGCTGGTACCACCTCGGATACTGCAGTGGGTCTCTGTCTTCCTCTAGCATGCGGATCACACATAGGTTAATGAGTCTGCTACCAAGTCCCAGCTAATGGACTTCGTTCTTTACTTTGCTGGGCAGCTCCTTGGAGTGGGGACCGTCTGTTCTGTGTCTGTACATGCCCAGCACCATGTACTCCTGCGGGAATTCTGCACCACTGTGCGCATGCTGCACTCATGTCCCCCCAGGTTTTTTTGCTTCCCTGCAGAAAATGATGGGCAAACAAAGGGAAACTGCAAGAATGGTCACACAGCCCTCTCCGTCAGTGTGGGTGCATCATTTTGGGTGCCCGGAGCAGCCAGCGGAGAGGGAAATCACTGCGGGGGATGGGGGGAGGCTGGGGACATTCCAGCTGGTGGCTCCTATCTTGCGCTGGGCTCAGATGCTAGTTCCAGTTGGACTGGGGGTGGGGGAGGATGGGGCTTTCTTTTCCCTTGCCCAGAGCAGCCAGGCCAGGGCCAGGTCAAACCCAACCCCAGAAATCTTCCCCGCCTGCAGGAAGCTCCACATCCTCTCCCCTGCTTCCTGCCCCCATTGCTCCTCAGCCGTGGGAGGAGGGGTCACTGTACGGAGAGCTGCCCCCAGTTTGTCTAACCCCCATGCATCTGAACCCCCTGATACCCAGAGCCCCTGCCCTCACTGATAGATAGATTAGATAGACGGGATGTATGGGGATAGATAGACAGATAGATAGATGATGGATATTCCCTAGAGTGCCTAAGCAGTTCCTTATATGATAAACCACCTCCCATGTGCTTTATAGGCACCACAATTTGTCAGGGCCAGAAGCATGGGCTCTGAAGGGTTTTTAATCACTGCAGACAAATGAAATCCCTTATCCCCGCTCTCCATGGCCCTTTGCTATAGGCAAATGCCCCGGGAGGGAGAAGGATGGAATAGAAGAGCATAATTAGTCCTCGCCCTTCCCTGCACTGTGCAAGCAGCTAACCCAGCAAGAGCAGCCAGCCAAGACACATGGGTATGTATTCAAAAGACAACTACCTCCTCGGCCCTCGCTGTCCGCTGGCTTCACCTGGATGGGGCGATTCATCTGCAAAACAAAACAAGGAGCAGCGTGGTTAGAGTCTGCAGGCATGGATGGGCTGCTGGCTGGGGGAGGAGGGAGAGGATGGAGGGTGACTACCAGCTGGACACATGGAAGCAGGAGCCACTAGCGTGATCTGTTCCAAGCGGGCACAGCTGTCCAGTTAGGGATTTCCACATGACTGGCCCAGGTGGGGAGTGTTAGTATCAAGAGAAAGAAAGATACCCCCAGCTCAGTCATCAGGAAGCTGGCCCTGGATCTGTGGGCCTAGCTGGGATGAACGCCGACATCTCAGCTCCACTGAATGGCAAATGTCCCATTGACTTCACAGGGGCCAGGGCAGAGCCACAGGGAATGGGGCAAGCTTCTGCAAGCTCTACGCCAGGGACACTGAAGGGACAGATGTGCTGCACATGGGATTGGAGCCTCTTGCTGGGATGGAGGGGTAGGCAGGGTGTCCTGGGACAGAAACCAAAAAGAAACACTGGCCAGAGAACCTGCCTGAGGATTGGCCTCGGAACCAGGCAGTCATGGGTGGGTGGGTGAGGGGGTGGGGAGGGTGTCAGATCACACCTACCAACAGCCCCTCTAGAGGGGGAACAGCAAGAATATTTCCCACCTCCACCTCTGCCGAGCAACTTACCCGACTAATGCACCGCAGGACTGAGCGGCTGGGCCCTGTGCTGTGCCCCACCCACTCCCCTCTCTGGAGGGCAGGGGCCAGTCCCTGGAGCAGGTAGAGGAGCTGGGTCAGTGACTCTGCCCAGCGAGGACAATAGGGTGGGGGTGAGGAACAGCACCCAACATGGGGGAGGAGCGGTGGGAGTGACAGCCCCGCCCCCCCAACGCAGCATGGCAAAGCAGGATCTCCAGCTAGCCATCCCTTCCCCCATCCCTCGTCCCGACGCAAAGCCACCCTCCCCACAGGCAGCCAGAGAACAGCAGCGCTAAACTCTCCCCAGATCGCAGGGATTAGTGGAGGAATTAAGGGTGATAATGATTAACTTCATCAGGGCCTGGCCTTCCCACAGCCCCCAGCCTGGCCGCTTTGCTGGGGGCCAAGGAGCTGGGGCAGGAGAGAGGGGGAGGGCAGATCACTGACGGGGGCGTAGCTGTCGGGAGAGGGTGACACTTCCCATCTGTATGAGGAGCCAGCAACCTCAGGCCCAGTCCTGCCACCAGCGCCTGGGCACTCGGGCAGCCCAGCCAGCGGAGTCACTATGGGGCGGCTCTGCTCCCATCAGTAGGACTCCCTGGGCGATGCCGCCCTGGGGGAGGGAGTCTTGGCATCGCTCACTAGTGCCCTCTCTGGCCAGGGAGCACAGGGTCCCCCTGAGCCTGGCGCCCTGCTGCCCCACGTGGCAGCAGGTGGAACTGCATCAGCAGCCCAGCCCGGACCATCCTGGAGCAGTTCACTCCAGCTCTGGGCGGCTGTCCCCTAGCCCGGTTGCTCTCAGGGGCTCTCCATCACAGGCAGGCCTCTGCACCCTCACCCTGGAAAGGCTGCTGGTAAAGCATGCACACAGGAGGTGACCCCACCGCCCGTCCCAAAGGAACCGAGGCCAGGCTGCTGGTGCCGCGGCAGGCTGTCCTGGCCATAGGCCTCAAGCTGCTGAAGGGGAGCTCCCAACGGGGAGGTCCCGTGCCCAGCCGGCGGATCTGACAGCAAGGAGTTTCCTACCCCTCTGGTCTTGCTGCTGGGGATGGGCTCCAGCCATCTCATGATTCCCCAAGTCAGCACAGAGCTGTGGGGGAAAAGCCCACAGCCTGGATTGTGCCCATAAGGCCGTAGCTGGTAGCTGGTGAGTGTTAGGGCTAACAAGGAGGGGGGTGAAGGGGAAGCCTGCTAAGTGCTAGCTGCTAACCAAGCTCCGTGCTGAGTCTGTGACTGTGACCCTGCCAGCTAGAGGCAGAAAGGGCCTGGCCCGGCAGTATGAACTGGGGGACACTACAAAAGAGAGACAGTGATACCTGCCCTTGCCTGCCTTGTGTTCTGCACTCAGTGACCCGCATGGGTGGTGGTGGGGGGAGACAGTGTCTCAGGCATTTGTTCCTATTTAATTGTGGTTCAGTGGGTGGTAAGGCCAATTACAACTGTACATGGCCAGGCGATACCCTGGGGGACACAGCAAAGCCGGGTTCTCAGGGCGTGGCAGCACACGGCTCAGTGTCTGCCTACAAACACCTTTTGACCCCACGGCTGCTCTCCGTGGCTCCGCGACAGCTACAGAGATGTGCCCAGACTAAGGGAGCAAACCCCACAGACTTAGGGGAGATTCAGGTCCAGATCCAATTCCAGGGCTGCTCTTTGCAGCTCCAGCTATCCCAGCACTTCGCCCAAACAGAACTGCCAGCCTTGTCTCACACAGAGCATTCAGTCCAGGTCTCCCAAGCTGTTTGTTAAACACACCTAGTGCAGCCCCTGTGAAGTGAGCTGGGCCTGGTGGTGCTATTCACCCAGCCAGCCCTAAAGAGACCATGCTCCCATGGAGATGGCAAAACAGGGAGAGACTTAGGTGATCTACTCCACTGCCTGTTCTCCAGTCTGGGAGCTCCCCACAGCGCACACCTGCTTAGTTTCCAAGGACCCCGCTGGCTCAGAATACAGAGTTTATAAACTATACTATGAACGCGCTGCTGAATCAAAAGCACCCTGGATCCAGATCTCAGCAGCCTGCAAGCTTGGGAGTATTTGTGTGCTGCCGGGACCAGGGCACCCGGTAGTGGCTGGTCGCAGAGGCTAGATCAGGTGGCTCACAGCCAGCAGGGCTTGTGCTTTAACCCAAGGGGCTGAAAGACCAGGGTTTGGCCCTGCTGATGGCTGTGGTGTGTAGGCCCATGGCTTGGCACATTGGGAGCTGGGTAAGGCCGGTCTCTGTTTCTCAGTTCTAGATGGTCCCTTGAGGTGCTGGAAGCTCCAATGCAACAGCTTTGTACTAGCGCTAGACTGGGTCCAACCATGGACAGTAGAAAAGGGGCGGGGGGTTGTCCCCCCATCCCAACATTTGGGGCTTTTGAAAAACAAAATGAAAAATGTCACCAAAACTTACATTTTCCTGCAAGGAAACCCCAGTTAAACCCCATTTTGGGGCAGGAAGATTTTTTTCAACCCGCTCCACCAAGTGGAAGGGGCGCCAGAGGTGAAACTGACCAGGGACAAATGTGAAACAGACCAGGTGAGTTTCCCCTCTCAGCTGAACAGTGTGTACACAGGAAGCTCCAGAACAGGGGTGGCTTCAAGCCGAGGACCCAGGGCCACTAGGCACTTGTCTGCCAAGAGCCATATGAATCTTAGGAGATCCACAGGTTTGGAGGCTGATCCCTCTGCCTCTTCTCCCAGGGAGTGAACCCTGCCCACTAGGGTTCTCAGTCCCCTCTGTGGGAGATGGGGGACAGTCTGCTGGTCTAATCCCACCCCTGCCCAGAGGCAACATGCCATATAAAGTGTCAAGAAGGGAAGCAGTGCTGTGGGAAGGCTGCAGCTGTTCACCCCAGAGGTGGCTGCATTTCGCAGCAGGAATCCTTGGACAAATGCTGCTTTCCGTGTTGCCTGTCTGGCTGCCTGCATTGCTCGCTCGTTGCTGTTCGAGGAACCCAGCAGCCCCGCTCCTGCCAAACCATCTCGCTAACTGATTTGCGTATTAGGAGAAGTTGTTGATGTCATTTGCTGGCTATTAAAGTCAATTAACTTTCCTTGGCCTCGTCAAAATGACAGATGAAAGGATGCTGACATCTCCCATCCATCATCTCACCTGCCCCGCCTGACACAACCACACGACACGTCCACTACTTCACAATCGCACGCAGCTGCGCGGGCCACGCTGCAGTCGGCTACCTGCTGGGAGGCTGGTTTGAGTACTTGCAGCCGATGCAGGAGATCAGCCCAGAAAGGGGGAGGTGGCTGGGCAAATTGGGGGCTCAGATACCATTGGAGAGTGCAGTGGATTTACTCTGGGGGGTGGATTTTGGCTGATTGATAATAGCGGTGGAAGATCAGAGAAAGGGCTCCCGTCTTGACCTCAGAGATTGCCCTGATCCTGCTGGGTTTCTAATTGGGCTTCCAGACCAGCTCCAGCTTTGGGTTGTGGCTCTTTTCCTGCATTACAAGACTGAAAAGGTGACAAACCCAAGGTGCTATGGATTGGGCTTGAGAGGCCCTGGCAGAACTGGGCGGGGAGGGGGTGTCAGGACTGGGCTAGCTGGGGGACTGTAGGCTAGGAGGTGCAGCAGTAGACTGGGATAGTGTGGAGGGTTGCAGGTCCGGCATTAGCTGCATAGGTAGGGCTGGGGGTGTCAGTGGAGACCGGTCATAAATCAGCACCACTAGCTGCTCATGCTCCTGGAGCCTCTGCTGAGCCCCTCTCTCTCCGAGGGAGAGACACAGGCTGGGAACGGGTTTGCAGCATGACGGAGCTAAGTGACAGGAGGGCTGTGAAGTGGCTGTTTAGACACAAGTGCCCCTGGGTGCCCTTCTCCAACCACCCACCTGCACGGGCCTCCTGCACATCTGGGTGGGCAGGAGACCTGGCAGGCCAGGGCCAAGGCAGCAGCAGCCACAAAGTTTCCTGTGAACTTCTCCTCTGCCGGAGCCCAATGACAAATATTTCCTTTCAATTACCCCCCGGTTCATAAAGCTAATGCCTGTTCCAGGCGGTGAGCCGTACCCCTCATTACGCCGGGCTGCTGCCTCACTACATTAGTTTTATGGCCTGGGCCTGGGCCGGGCCCAGCGGATCCTGCCAGCGGTAAGACTAACAAATTAGTCAAACTGACACCGAGGGGAATTTTTACGAGCCCCGGTTCCAGCTTGTCACCTGCAGTATCTCCACGCTCCTCTATACCTGAAGGAAGGGCGAGGGTTTGGACTGCCAAGGTCCCCCTCCCTTCCTGGGGAACCCATCTTCTGCCCAGGGGCACTGAGATCAGCTGGGCAAGACCTGATCCTCTGGCAAACCACAAACAGTGACACACTGGTGAATGGAGGAGCCACTGTTCCCCGTTGGCATGGCCCGGTACCAGCTCCGGAGTGTCCCAGTTCTCGCTGAGCCACCCCAGCTGTGCTCAGCATCAGTGCCTTTCATGCCCAGCTATGGCCCAGGTTGGCTTAAATAAGGTACTTTATGCATAGGACCCCCTAGGGGCTAAATAGCGTACTGCAGTTTAGCATCCGTTACACTTGGGGTGGGTGTTGGTGTGGGAAGCCCCACAGGGATGGACAGAGGACAGGACCATCCAGACTCCGAATCCCAGCCTCATGCGTCTGGAATCCAGCTCCAGGCACGTGCTGCCCAGGGGCCACACAGGCTCTGGCCCTTCCTGTTCTTCCTGGTGTCCCTGCACAGGGATCGGGGCGGCAGAGGCTGGCACTGGCTGTCCTGAGGACACTCCCACCCCTCCAGCCTTCCCACCCCAGCTTGCCCTGGGCCACGTGTGGCTGGCTGGGTCACTGCTGTGCCCTGGCAGGTGACCCCTCCCTCCGGGGCTGAGCATGCTGCCCCACCGCACCCAGCCCATGCCAGCCATGGAGCCGAGATCAGGTGCTTCCCCCCTGGCAGTGGCTACACCTTCCCCTACACCATGGGCAGCTGGGTGACCCACACCTTCCTAGTGTCTGCACAGGGGACCAGCACCTCACTCCAGGGCACCCCCTACACAAGGGCTTTTCCTGACCAGGTAGAAATCACATACACACACCCCAGTTCCCAGGAAGGGGCGTCTCCTCGCGGTCAGCCTTCGCTTGGTTTTACCCCATCACCCTGGCATCACCTCCCTTCTTGAGCCCAAATCTGGTGGTTGCTTACGTGACCAGGACACACCAGCCAGGCAGCAAGGGAGAGGATTCTCTGGAACTCCTCAGAGCACTGGCCTGGGTGGCCTGTCTCCAGCTCTGGCCAATCAGGGATGCCACAGAGGAAGGCGGACACAATCCATCTGGCCGATTGCTTGGATGTTGTGGGAACCCTGAGGAAAACTCTCCTTCCCACCTCCTTCCTTCCTTCTTCAGCGTAGTCAGTGATCTAGAGATGAGGATCCCACCTTCTGATCATCCAGCTCACCCCTGCAGTGTGCAGAGAAGAACCTCACAACCCCTCAGGCCATGCGGGCATCCATGTGTGACCCCGCGCTCCTAGGAACCTGCCAGCAACTGAGGGATTGTCTTTCAGTCCCTGCCAAATCCCTTCCCTGTTCCCAGAGTGCATAAGGCACCAGCAGCCCTTGGATCTGCCATGTTCTATGCACCTGCCACTCCCAGGCTGCTACACCTCTCTCCCTGCACGGTGCGGAGACTGGGTCTGCTCAGCTCCAGGCTCCTGGGCTGGATGGAGGGCAGAGGGCAGGCCTGTGCCATGGTGCTAAGCCCAGCAGAGCCTTTCCTGGCACAGTGTGCAGAACCATTTATCTCTAGGGACATACAAGCCCCACATAACTGTACTGGCTTAATAGTTTAAGGCCAGGAGTTCCAAAGGGTCCTACGGGATCTGGTACCCAACTCGCATCGACTTTCATTGGCGTCTAACCCCCCTTGATGCCTTGGCCTGAGCCCTGCCAACCGCCAACATCAGTAGCCAGCCCCCAAAGTATCATGGGACTGGCTTAAAAAGTGTGAGATCTAAAATAAAAATCCTAGCGCTCAGGTTCTTTGTGGCTCTGGGGCATCATGGGGCCAGGCTTTCAGGTCTTTCTCTGCCACCGCGAGAACTAGAGATGTTGTTTTGGAACAAAAACTGAGATACGCAGTCACAGGACGCCAGGAGCTGGGGTCTGAGACCAACGTCACATATCCTGAGTGTCCTAACAGAGCCACGACAGCTGGCAGCACAGCTAAGCCTCAGCTGGCTCGGTCAATCCTAGGAGGTGTCCAGTAAAGAGCTGCCGGGGGTATGAGTTGTTTTTTTTTTCTTTTTTGTGGCAAATGTTGGGGTCTTGTAAAAAAAAAGAAAAAGAAAATTTGGTTTTCAGTTGCCCAATCCCCACCCAAACCATCCAGGGTTGATGACGACTGAAAGCCCCCCCGATATTTTTCATTGAAAGTAAATTTTTTCCATGAAATCTGCTATTTTCAATGAGAACTCGTTTTTCTGATGAAAAATCTTTTCTTTGAAAAAACGTCCCCCAGCTGGAGCTCAGAGGCAAGCGGAGCCCCTCTCCTGGGAAGCCCTGAGCCTCATTACTGTGGCAGGAGGCAGCTCCGGGAGCTCAGCCCCACAGTTCAGAGGCTCAATTCTCCCTGCAAGCACTGGACCATGCCCCAGCCCCTCAGCACTACTGCACGGGCCCCTGCTGGTCCTTGTTGGCTCGGGGGAAGAGAGAGGAAAGCACTGGGTGGAGAGGTGGAGACAATGGAAAAGGAACAGAGAGAAGAGCCAGGAGGGGTTGAAAAGTGAAGAGGGAAATGAGGAACTAGCAAAGGAGGGGGGTGGAGAAAGCCAGGAGGGAAGAGAAAAGAAAGGAGGAGGAACTGTAATGGGATGTTAAGCTGTGTTGTACTGTTCAGCCACTAGGTGGTGCAGTGTGTAACATACCTGACTGGAGCTAACCTCAGCCACACCTGGCAGAGTCACAGAGAATCTAGTGCTGAACACACCTGGGGTGTGCAAGGAAGCTCTGGGGCCAGGCCAGACCTGGAGCAGAAACCGAGACCAGAGGAACAGGGAGGGGAAGAGGGCAAAAGGAAGGAGGGCACAGGGAGAGGGAGAGTGCATGGACAGGAGTAGGACCCAGCCCACCTGGAGTGACGGGACCCCCTGGAGATCCCCAAGAGCTCTTTCCAGAGCACTGAACAGACAGAGGAAGGCCATCAGGCAGAACAACTGGCCCATCTGCCTTCTTAATCCCCATCCTCCTTCACGAGTGGGACAGGCAAATACAGCCAGCCACTCATGCTTCGGGCTTTGGCTCTCAGTCCTGCAGGGACCTGACCATTCAGAGCCCAAGTTCTCAAGTCGGCCCCTGAAGGGTAGCCCAGCCCAGCCCCTGGGTGCTCATGTTCGTACTAAGGCTGCTCCCTGACTCGACCCGACACGCGTATTCACATGCAGGGTTCCCATGGTAGACTGAGGATCCTACGGTGGAGCCTGAAAATCAGGTATCACTCCATTAAAGTATGCAGAGTCACTCTAGATTTACACCAGTGTAAATCAGATCAGAATTTTGCTCACAGATTAGGGCGTTTCCCCGAGCCCATAAGGTAACATCAGATGCAAGGGGACAGATTCATATCCGAGTTACACTGGTGTAAATCTAGAGTAACTCCGCTGACGTCAGTGGCGTGAATCCCCTTTACCCCGTCCCTGAGCTCACAGGCCAGCCCCTGGCCCATCCCACCCCACCAGGGGGAGTGTGGGGCTTTTCAGGGGGCAGCCAGCATGGCGACGTCCCCCGTACATGCTCCTCAGGCCCCCCCACATGAGCTGAGATCCTCGCTTCCTGGACTCTGAAGCTCCCCAGCTGCTACCGGGTGGCCCAGCCTAGCGACTCCTTTGGGTTATGCTGGTGTTGAGCCAGAGGATCTCCCCAGGGCTCAGTGGTGCGACGCCGCTTGGCTGCTGGTTCTTGGCGGCTAGCCCCTCCCTCCAGCCCAGCTGAGCACCGACCAGTTCCTGCCCTGCTCCGCGTGGGGGTGGCTGATGGGATGCCCAGCTTTTCTGATGGCCGTCCAAAGGGCACGTGGAACTCTGTGGGGATGACTGGAGCTAGAAACCAGCCCCCCTGCTGCCCGGACGACGTGCTGCTCCCTGTGCCGCCCCAGAAGGGGAGATGGCAAATCCTGCCCGCCACTCCAAGGGAGAACCCAGATAAAGGCCATCCTGGGATAAGACTATTCGTTCCAGTTCCTAAATCTCTCCCAGCCCCTCCACCCTCCCCCACTCTCTGGAGCACATGCTCCCCTGCCCCGTTGTATCTGTGCTCCCTTTCTGAATACCGGCTGAATCCCCACTACAGGGTCCTCGCTTGGGGGGCAGGGGAGGGGCATTTGGTCCCGGGCCAGCCCAGGCTGTGTGCCAGCCCTTTGCCTGTGCAGAACAGCTGCTGCACGGCCCCTGGGCACCGTCTGACTCCTTGCTTTGCCAAGCGCTCCCTGGTGCTCGAGCCTGGAAGGTGCCCCAGCCATGTCCTGTACTTCCCACTGGCATGCGGGATGGGTTGGGGGGGGGGGTCAAGCTGCCCTCTCACCGCTGCTCTTAGGATGAAATACAAATCAGGACAGTCCTTCCCCAGTGACTCTCTGGCTGCTGGGAGGGGCTCGGCTGTGTTGGCTTGTGCCCTTGATGGTGTGTGAGTGTTGCCATTTGCTGGTTATGGAGGTGTGGGGGGTAACTCTATGCATGCACATGGTTGTGGGGTTTGGATGTGTGCATCCCGCTGTATATGTCTGTACAGGTGTATGGGTCCATCTGTCCTGTAGGTGTGTCCCGTCTGGGTGTGCCTGTATGGGGTGTGTGTGTTCTGTAGGTGTGTTCCATATGGGTGTGCCTGTGTGTATGCGTGTTTGTGTTTTTAGGTGTGTCCTGTCTGGGTGTGCCTGTATGGGTGTGTTTGTGTCCTGTAGGTGCCCCCCGCTGGGTGTGTCAGCATGACCGAGGGGTGTGTGCCAGTCTGGAGTGGGTGTGTTCTGTAGGTGTGTCCTGTGTGGGTGTCTGTATGGGGTGCGTGTGTCCTGTAGGTGCCCCCCGCTGGGCGTGTCAGCATGGCTGAGGGGTGTGCGCCTGTGGGTGTGTCCAGGACTCTGTGGAAGGAAGGTGTCTGTTCACCCCCAGGACAGGGACAGCATGCGCCTCACGTTTTGCCCCTCGCTGGCGTGCCTCAGCCCTGCCCCGCAGGAACCCCCCCCAGAGGCTGTGAGGGGGGCACTGGGTCTTAGCTGCCCTGCGCAGGCTGCCCGCTGCTGAGGTGGGTTTTTACAAGGAAACGGGCTGAGCCCCGGCTACTGCAACTGACACCTGCGACCCCATTTCACTCCCACCCCTCTGCCTGCTGTACCCCAGGCTCCCCAGAGAGCAGAGCGCCCTATGCACAAAGCATGCACCCCTCCCCCTAGTGCCAGCATGTGGCTCACGATTCCCTTGGGGCCAGAGGATGAGGAACATTTGATCACCCACTGCTGTGGACATCCCTGGCCCCAATCCAGAGTGGGGCAGGGGCTGTCTCTGTGCCCGCTGCCCTACGCCCACCCACCTCTGCCCCACACCCAGCCCTGTGTGTGCTGGGTGCCCTCTCCACCCACTGCCCCAGCCAGCAATTTTGTGCTGTCGCCTCCTTTTTCTCTTTAAACCCCCCCTTCCTAAAAGCACTACAATTATATTGGTTACCCCGGCAACAGAGCGTGCTTCTCCTGCGTTGCCCTGGAGACATGCCATGTGCTTAGGATGGTAGCTATGGTAACCCAGGAGACAGTCACAGTTGAACAATTGACTTTGTGAGCCGCTAATCGGCCGCTGACCATGAGAGGGGCAGAGAACCGAGTGCAGCCGGCACCGCAACGGGCACAGGCCTCCTTCCATCACCACAACCCACGGCCTGACACACACCGCCATAGCCCAGTACAGCTCCTGACACACAGCCCTACATCTACAGACACACCTGGGGCGAAACAGACGCACGCACGCAGACAGAGCGGGCACAGAACTGACCCCAGTGTGTACCACACGTGCACACATGCTGACACTCACACCTCCCTCCCACAACACACAGACACCCCTCTGGGCTGGGTGGGGGAGATGGCCTGCCATGTGTTAGCCCCATTGACAAAGGCCTGGGCCTCCCCCAGGAGTTGTCCCTTCCTGGTCTGCAGGAAGCCCCAAAGCTGGGGCTGTGATACACCAGGGTGTGAGAAATGACTCTGGGGTTTCTAATTTGATGTTGTTCCTTCCAGGCTGCTGCTGAGCTGGACAGGAGCCTGCTCGCTGCCCTGCCAGCCAGGCAAACGCAACTGATCAGGGGCTCCATTAACCAATTACCAGGGTCCCCAGGCAGCACCTGCTTTGCGGGCATATGGCACAGGAGCACGAGCCCCGGACCAAAGCAGCATCAGAGCCACAGTGTGGATTGAAGTGCCCTGCCAGCACCGGGCTGAGCTCAGAACAGCTTGGAGGGGCTCATACAGCACATGCTGGCAGTACAGGGAGGAAGCCAGGGTGGAGCAGGCACAGTTTGGGTCAGGCAGTGGTGGAGGCTGGCAGGCTGGTCAGTGTGGGCAGAGGGGGCCAGGAGGGGAGAGGACTGAAATCCATCAACTGCCCCCTCAATCACAGGGAAACTGATTCTGTAGCGCTTGCCCACTGGATTCTAGCAGACGACACCTGCTCTGTGCTCCGGACAAAGTGGGAGCATGCCCACTACAACCCTGGTCAATGCCCCGGAAGGAGGAGATGGGAAGTGCTCAGCCACATTTTGGGTCAGGAAGGCATGTCCAGCCACCCCTTCCACAGGAGCAGCCCCAAGCTCGGGCATCCCACCTCACTCCAGTGCAGGGAGACCATGGGACACGAAGCTTGTCCCTCGGAGCATATGCGCTGACTCCATGGGTGCTCTGGGGCTGGAGCACCCAGGGGGAAAAATTGGTGGGTGCTCTGCACCCACCGACAGCTGAGCTCCCCTCCCCGCCCCAGCTCACCTCACCTCCGCCTCCTCCCCTGAGCGTGCCGCATCCCCACTTCTCCTCCCAGCGTTTGCCGCTGCAAAACAGCTGTTTCGCGGAGTAACAAGCTCTCGGGGGGTGGGTGGGAAGAGCGGGAACGTGGCGTGCTCAGGGGAGGAGGCAGGAAGAGGCGGGGCCGGGGTGGGGATTTGGGAAAGGAGTCCAATAGTGGCAGGGAGGGGGCGGAGTTGGGGTGGGGACTTTGGGGAAGGGGATGGAATGGGGGGAAGGGTTGGAGGCAGGGCAGGGCCAAGGGGTCGAGCACCCACCGGCGCCAGGAGAAGTTGGTGCCTATGCGTCAGAGGGGCACTGTGTGCCACAGACAGGGATTTCCCAGCCTTCCCCCCTCCCCGGAGGCACACGTGGCCCCCCATCTAGTGTTCTGTCAGGCCCTGTGCACTGGTCACAGCCGGGGTGGGAACGGTGCCAGAGGCTCACTGGTCTCTGTGGTGTGTGGGGAGCTTTCGGGGAGCTGAGCTGGATGGCACCTCTGCGTTCCCCTGGCCCTACGCTGCTCAGCAGAGGTCAGGTTCCTCTGGCACAATCCATTCCAGGTGAAAAGCTCTGCTGGGTCCTGTCAGAGCTGCTGTCTCCAGGCCAGTCGTCAGTCTCAGCTTGACGGCTCTCTCCAGGGTGTTAGCAGGTGCTGACCAACAGCCCCAGCATCTCCTGGCTCCCACCTTTCCATTCCCTACTCCTGTGGCCTTGCCACAGACACACGGTGTGTTTACACAGGCAAGGCCATCCCTGCCCAGCCAGCTCCAGCAGCTCATTGTGCCTCCCTGCTCTAGCAGGCTCCAGCTGCGGCCTGGCTCTCGCTGCATGGACTCCCAATGTATTTCACAGGCGCACCTCCTCCTATAGCCAGTGCCCTTGGGAGAGCTCCCTCCTGCTCCTTCCCCACCTACCAGGATGGCAGGGTCCACAGTCACCTTCCACCCTGCTCCCCTTTAACAGGGTTTGAAAAACAACTGATTCTTCCCACGTCTCCATAGTCCCCTCTGGCTCTGGGCTTCAGTGCCGATTCTATGACGTGCTCTGGACAAGGCCCTGAACAACCAGGCCCACACGAAGGGCCGGGCTCCTCCAGTGGGGGGCCTGCCCCGCGAGCTAGCAGCCTCCCTTCCAGGTTTCCCAGGCCGTGCAAGAGGGCGAGGGGGATCAGCAGAGGGCATGCAGTCCTGCCCCTGGGAATGGGAACAGGTCTGGCCCGGTCCATGACTGCTGTATGCTGACTTGCTCGGTTTGTATGGACCCTTCGGACCCCAGCTTGCTTTCCTGAAACCAGGAGAAAATCTGCTCTGGACACTAATTTAAACTGAACTGATTAAACTCCAGCAGCCATAGATGCCAGCAGGGCTCCACCCCGTTGCACAGATCCCCACAGGTTCAGTTCCACATAGGAAAGATTTTCCAGTCTGCTATTGTACAGTAATTAGTCCCCCACTCCCACACACCGCGCTGGGCGCCCAGCTCACCCATGGCTCCTGCTCCTCAATATCTCTAAGCATTTCTTCCAGCTCACAGCTAGCTTCAGCCAGCAGCGCTTCCCTGCCCCGGGCATGCCGGCTCCTTGCCGGACACTCCCTCCTTCGCTCACTCACGCAGCCCACCAGCTGGGCTCGCCAGCTGGTACCTGGAGAGCTATGGGTTCCCATGGCCAATACTGTCCCTGCCCAAGGCCCCTCTGCTTGGTGGGGAAGGGTGCCCACCCGACACATGCCATCGCTACAGTCAGTGAGAGGGAGATGGCAGGGAGTGGCCCCGCCCTCGAGGACAAGCAGACAGCATGCGAACCCCAGCCCTGGCCAGCCCTGAACCGGATCTCCGAAGTCCGGCTGATTCCTCATCCCCCTCTCCTCTGCCCGCTCCCCTCCTGGCACTGCAGCCAACCAACATGAAATGCCTGCTGTGTGTGGCCACTAGGATGGGCCCAGGCGCTGCCTGCTTCAGACCTCCCAGCCTAAGGCAGAGCAGGACCCCAAGCCTGCGGTACAGGTGCTGTCCTCAGCAGAGACCCCCTCGCATACTGCAGTCCCCTTTTTCCTCTCCGGAAGATCAGTGGGGCTCTTTAGCCCATCAATGCTGATCCTGCCTGATTCATCCCCTCTTCCCCAGGGGCTGGACCCAGGGCCCCGTCCTCGGCTGGGCTAGGGAGTGAGAGGCTGGGATAGGAAAAAGCCAAGCAGGCAGCATTTCTCAGAGGCACATAGGCTGGCCCATCTGAGTCCAGCTCATTCCTTTCTCTATGTCCTGACTTTCGACTTCAGAGCCCCTAGACAGGCCCTTCGTTCTGTGTCCAGAGCGCACCACCCAACACTAGGTCGTGTCTGGGCAGAGAACCTGCTTTGCTAGCGCTCGTTAGGAGCTCCAGTCCAATCTAGTGCAAAGCAACATTCACTGTGTCCAGCTCTGTCTGGCTGCCAGTATGACCCGATGCTTGGCCTCTGCGACTCTCCCGCCACACTTAGAGCCCTGTCTTTTACTATTTGGGTGACAATATTGCTACAGGATAAGAACATAAGAATGGCCATACTGGGTCAGACCAAAGGTCCATCTAGCTCAGTATCCTGTCTTCTGACTGTGGCCAATGCCAGGTGCCCCAGAGGGAATGAAGAGCACAGGTAACATCAAGTGATCCATCCCCTGTCACTCATTCCCAGCTTCTGGCAAACAGAGGCTAGGGACACCATCCCTGCCCATCTTGGCTAATAGCCATTGAATGTATCTAGTTCTTTTTTGAACCCTGTTATAGTCTTGATCTTCACAACATCCTCTGGCAAGGAGTTCCACAGGTTGACTGCGCTGTGTGAAGAAATACTTTCTTTTGTTTGTTTTAAACCTGCTGCCAATTAATTTAATTGGAAGACCCCTAGGATTGCCTAGTTCAACATACAGTATTAGCACAATGGGGTCCCAAATACCCTAGGCTACGCCATACATCTTATGCAATGCAGTTCAGTCCGGTACACTGTTGGAATCTACAGTAGCACTGCAGAGATCCCTGCAGCCCATTCCATTCCATCACAACACTGATCCAGTGGAGGAGATGGGGACTCAGCCCCTCCCCTGGCCTCAGTGCCTGGGAAGCCACCAGCTCTCTCGGACCTTGCTCACCTTGCCTCCCAGTCCAACCCCACTTGTCACATTCTCCCAGACTTGCTGACTCGGCCCTAGGAGCCCCATTTTCCTTTAGCTCTTGGAGCATAAGAGAAGGGGTATAGGCTGAGGAGCTCTGCTCCCCACAGCAGTTTGAGCCCAGTCCTCAGAGGCTGCTGGTCCTGCTCTCCGGGCAGCGTTCTGCCTGTCTGCCACAGATCAGCACAGCCCTCTCTCTGCCTCTCTAGCAGCCAGCTCCCTGTCTGGCCTGTGATCTCTATCTCAGCTGCTTCAGCTGGGGAGGTAGTGACTCTGCCCCGTAATCCCTTCATGGCTGTAGCCGAGTGCGGATCTCCACACCCTGTCACAGTGGGTTGTCAAATACCTTATTGAAGCCAAAGAGATCTACCAGCAAACCCCACCAGATCTACCAGTGCCCCCTCCAGATCTACCAGCGCCCACAGCGAACCCCTCCATCCCGAGTGGTTTCTATGTAAACTGGAACAAATCTTCTGTTTATGGAGACACTCCACCAATGTCCTGTCTCACTGTCCTGTCAGCTGAAGCCAGCTCAGGGATGTCTCCAGCCCCATTACCGTACAGTCGCTTACACGTTTAGCTGCACAGTGCCTCTGTGTGGCACAGCAGTGCTATGATCCTCATTGTATAGAGGGCAAAATGCCCAGGGGAAGCTGCGTCAGCAGTCCTGATTCAAAGCTCCCTGGCAGACCAGTGACATGCTCCTGGGTTCCACTAGTTCGTTCGGATAATTTTTCTTTTCCTCCTTAGCACTGAAAGTGTTTCTCTTCAGGCCTGACAAAGGGACACTGGGCACAGCTAGGAACTGACCCAAGATCTCCAACATCCCCAGCCAGCACCAAGACCACGCATCAGCTACCAGGAGCACCAGGCTTCCACCGCAGCAAATGCCCCTGCACAGCTCCTGGCTTAACATCCCACCAGGCCAGTTCTTCCAGCCTGACTCTGCAGAGCCGAGGGGTAAGCATGGTTCTGAGAACCTCCATCTGGTTCTGCCCTCCCACCTCTACCATACATCTCCAGCACTGCTGGCAAGCACCTGAAAGCTTCGGCGTCAGCGGCATACGTACGGCCAGGTAGGCATCACACCAGAGTCTGACTGGCTTCTCAATATGCCACCAAAGGGGGCTGTGGGTCATCTCTGCAGAATAAGCCTATTGCCCCGGTTACTGTGAGATGTTTGTAGGGGGAGTAGTTGGAGAGACACGTATAATGTGGCATCTGAGGTTCCACAACTCCTGGAAATGGCGTACATCACCTGAGGCAGGGCGGGTCGCTGCTACCTCAGCAAGAGTGGGAGCAACCAATCCCTTTCCACCCAGCCCAGCATCTCCAGCCTGGACCCAATAGGTGACAGAAGAACCCCAAGAAAAGACTTGGAGGAGGGAACGCTCAGGGCTGAAGCAAGTGAAATTACCAGACTCTGAAAAGGGATAAACAGCTGTGGGCTACGTAAGAGCAGAAGAAATGGCACCAATGGGACCTGCTATGGAAAAGACATTCCACCTGTGGGAGCATGCCATGAAGAGGGGATTGCAAAGCTCCAGGCTGGATAAGCGCTGTCTGGATGGACCATGGGGTGAGAGACCTCGTAGGCCAGGCAAGGACCTTGCTCGTGAGTAGAGGCTATAATTGCCTGTGATTTTTTTCTCCCACCTGTCACCTTCTGTGTCCAAACCCTTACATTGGCTTTGGGATCTTTAATCTGAGCATTGGTATGTTTCACTACAGCCACAGCTAAGCGCCTCGTGCTACGGACAGGGTTGGAATGAGGTGGAGGCAACGGATCGGTGTACAGAGCGGGCAGTGGGCACTCAAGCGTGACAAGGTGGGGTGTCTGTTGCTAACCTTCAGAGGGAAAGGAGGGGCTGCCCATAGCCCGGTGTGGAGGGCTCATATTGGCGGCAGTGGGTAGCTTTGGGAGTTGCCCCCGGCCAGCACAGACAAGACTCCCTTGTGCCGTCAGCGGGTGCTAGCAAATCCCCCCAGACACCTCAGGTCACCCTGAAAAGTGTCGCACCCCTTCCCCCACTCGCCCTGCAAGGCACAGAAAGCCTCAGCAGGTGATGTACGTTAGGAGCCCAAGTAACTTGATCCCTCGGAGGCGCTGGCCCTGTGTTCCCCCTAGGAGGTGCTGGCCCCGCATACCCCATCAGAGGCTCTGGCCCTGCGTACCCCCTCAGAGGCGCTGCTCCTTGGATGGAATTCCTCTGAGAAAGGGAATAACGGCGACAACATCAGGGTGAATGAGCCCAAGCTGAGCCCCTGCTGGTGGCCCTGCATGCCCCCTCGGAGGAGCTGACCTCAAGTGCTGCCAGTGGGTGCTCAGCAGCTCCCCTGGAGGCCACTGGCAGAGCCTCAGCTTCATGCTGCGGGCACATTCTGCACCTTGCAGGCGTGGGCTCATTCACCTTGTTGTCGCCGTTATTCCCTTTCTCGGAGGAATCCCACCCGAGGAGCGTTCTGCCACTTCCACACCCTGGGGCTTGACATCTCCATCCCAACTCCACCGGGCCCCTGGCCAAGGAGACCAGCTGGCTCTGCCTGGGTGACACCCTCAGGAGATGCTGGCCTCCCCCAGTGCACTGAAGCATGGTGGCAATACACACATTGTACAAAGTGGGGCAGGGCTGGGGGGCTGGCTGAGCCCCTCACCGACCAGCCCATCACAGTTCCCAGCGAAATGGCCTTTGATGGGACGTATTCCCAGAGCCCTGCCGCTCTACGCTGCATGGAATAAAAACCTTGTGAGTATGATTTCGAATAACATTTACAGAACGCGGAATGTCATTGTGACGGGTCTCTCGTCTTTGCCAGGCGCTTATTAAACTCTATTGATTCTTGGGGACTGTCTGATGTTTGTAAATGTCAAGCCGGCTTGCGTGATACGAACTTCAGGGACTGACTAACCTACCCAAGGACTGTGTGTGCTGCCAGGCTCACGAGGACTTCTAAAAGGGTGGGCGGGGGGATGGGGGTCAGAAAGATAGCTCCCCTTCTCGCTCCTCCCCACCAAGAGGAAATGACTCCGGACGTGAACAGGGATTCTCGGGTCAGCTCTGTGCTATTCCGGGCCTGCCAAGCGGCTGTATTCTGGATGGAGGTGGCAGGCAAGAGCCCTTGGAAAGAGGAGCTCTCTGCTGGTGCCTGCCCAGAATAGCGGAAGGAGGGGGAGGGGAGCAGAGTACGCCATCCTTGGCTGATGTAAGGTCACTGCAGGACCTGTTGTAATTGGCATAAGTTTTGGCAGCTCCTTAGTTGCTCTCACTTACACTGGGATTGGGTAGCACAGGATCAAGGATCCCAGCCAGCTCTGCCCATCTCTGCCTCTGAGCGCCACCTGGGCACAAGGAGAATCTAGGCCTGAGCCTTTTGACATAGGAACAACAGGCCGGCTTGGGAATGCCGCTGAAGCCAGGGCAGTAGGAGCAGGGACGGACCCAGTCCTGGCGGTTTTCATCCGAGAATCCCCCAGAGTCTCACAAATATTCCTTCAATCTCCCCCCAGCCCTGGGAGGGGGTCAGTGGGATCTTGTGGGCACCCTGTGGCACAGAGAGGTCAAGTAACTCACCCAATCTCAAGCACTGGATCCGTGGCAGAGCTAAGCCTGGGGTTCAGGCGAGCTAACTCCCAGGGCATATGATGGCCAGGAGGGGAAATTTGATTGGACCCATGATAACAACTGTTTGTAAACCAATGGGGAGCCCTCGATTTGGGTGCTGTGTTCAGGTCTGGTCACCCCATCTCGCCACAGAGGGAGGATAAAGGGGGACAGTACAAACAATCACAGGCTGCCCACTGAAGGGAGGCTTGCATCCTCCTCGGAAGCACCTAGCCAGTCGGAGACAGCACCTGGCCAGTCAGAGACAGGAAACAGGGCCAGGTACTAATTATCCGGTACATAATAATCACTAACTGGCCATGCTTCTGAGAGGCCCCGAGTGCAACAGAGTGCAGGGGAGTTGCATGTGCTTTGCAAGAAATTATTAAACAATAATTAATCATTATACTGGTGTGAGCAGAGCCTTATCCAAACTAGCTCTGCCCCCTTGTGAGGCTCACATAAACTCAGATCACTCCCCCCCAATACACACACACAAACCCGCACACACACACACTTTCCCTTTCCACTGCTCCAGCTGGGATCCCACCAGACTTTCCCGTTTTTATTTCAGCCCTCCCAGAAGCAGGAGGTGGCCCAGATGTCCCCCTCCAGAACAGAACACTGTCCAGAACAGCCCTGCAGCATCCATCCAGTTAGAGAAGGCTGGGGCGGGGATGGGCACTATCTGAAGGTGCTGCTCTGGGCTGAGGGAGGGGGAGGTGCGTCTCACCTCCCCCACTTTTATCCATACTAAACTTTAAGACAAAATGGATGAACCAAAGCACCAGCTATTGCTTAAATTACCCATCATGCCACTGGGCGAGGTGCCAATATGCAGCGCCAGGGGGTGGGACAGGTAAGGTTGTGGTGTTGAAGCTGTCCAGGGAGCCCAGGACTGGAATAGCAGGGGGCTGTGAGTCAGGAGTGGGGGGCACTGGCAGAGCTGTCTGGGGTTGGGGAGGAAGCCCAGGGCTGGAGTACCTCGGAGGGGCTGCAGGTCAGGACTGAGTCTTATTCCTTTGTCACGTAACAGAGCTTCACTGTGTGTCTGGGTGTGTTGGTCCAGTGCAAGGAATTTGCTTTAATCTTTGAATTGTGATTCATTGCTCCAGGCTCCTCTGGATCCGGCAGCCCTTCTGTCCTGGACTGCATTTCCCAGGATGCAAGGAAGCACCCAGAATATGCCAGCTGGGGTAGTCATGCCCCTGTGATTAAATGGTTGATTGAGAGGGCGATCACCAGGCTGGAAGGCATGACAAAGTCACCAGGTGAGGGACGGGCCATTCAGCGCTGAGCTGCCCATTAGCAGCTCACAACTCTACCAAGGAGACGTGAAGAACTCATCTATCTCCTGCAGAATCTGTCCCTGCTTCGGGCGTGATGAGGAGCTGATCTCTCACCATTGTGAGTCAGCACTCTGCCATTCTACTTCAGCTCTCAGCTCCCCCAGCACAGATGCTGTGGGCACCAGCATCCCCCCTGGGTTCTGTTACCTGTCCTACAGACCTGCCAGGTATGGAGGCCAATGTATTGGCTAATAGACATGGTATAGCAGTTACTGGTGAATCCTATACTAGGATATTATAGCTGACAGCCTCACCATTTCTGCTCAGTAAAGATCTCCTGGATCTTTGGGTGTTAGCCCTAGTGTCCTGGCCAAATTCCAGTTTTCTGCCTCCCTAACTACCCCACTCCCCCAAGACGTAGTATTCAAATCATAGCCTGTAGTGTTGCTGTGCACAGTTAAACAGCTGTGATGCTTCACCCCAGAGGTGGCTGCGTTACAGTGCTGGGTGAAAGAATTGCTGTATCACATGATAAGGTGCAGGGGGATCCTTTGGAACTCAGGGCATGAAAAAGCAGAACCTGCTTGGAAATAATGGCAAGATCCCTTGTGATTTGGATGGGAGCTGGAAATGTCTGTGGTTAGATCCTCCATCCCAACCATGTGCAGAAGAGACTCAGCAGATGTGCTGCACAGCTGCTTGGGCAGACAGACTCCTCCTCTGTCCAGACTGTGCAGGGGAGGTGCCAGTTGAGAGGGTCCCTCAGCGGAAGGCCCCATATCCTGAACACAGCGGGCTGCAGCACTGGCACGAGGTAACATCCTGAGGACGACTATCTTGCATGTAGACAATAACCCTCCCATGAATGGACAGGCAATATGGGGGAGTCCTTCCCAAGCAGGACACAATGGGCTGGGGCAGTTTTTATATGCCTTCTGCAGCATCAGCTGTGGCAAGTGCCAGGGCCAGGTTCCTGGACTGTATGGGCCAAAGGAATGGCGTGGGATGGCATCTCCTGTGGGGCCAATGGGATTCTCTGGCACAAGTCTGGAGTAACCCACTGGGTAACTGACAGCAGAACTGGTCCCTACACTTCTCTTTTGGAAGCTGCCTGGTGATGCATCACACGCTACAGGGAGACACACAGTGCACATTGACACAGGGCCAGCCACCTTCGCAACACACACACACACAAACACCCCCCCATTTGCGTCACTCACATGCGCAGACGCACACATGTACAATACATACACTCCCACATACATTGGTAACACACACTAGGATGTGCACCCACACACACACATATATGAACATAAACAGCTCTACATACATTCGGAACACACCCACATCACAAATTCACTCGTGCACGCACATGTGCACCATCTATATATCCCTGCACACATTCATACCACGCACTCACACACGGATTCACGCACACCCCAGACACAACCTCACACACCTGCATCACATCCCCAGCATGTGCGCTGAGGCCAGGCAGAAGCATTTGTCCTACTCACCCTGGGGAGAGCGGGGCTGCTTTTCCTCCGCAGGGACACACCACCTGGTGCAGCATCATAATCCCAATCCGAGAACTCACGTAACCTGCTCACATGCACACAGCAAGCAAGGGGTGGAGCTGGGAGCAGAACCCCCTCCCCAAGCCTGCCTTGCACTTGGGTGTTTTAACCACTAGGACATGCTGCCTCCCCACACTCCTGCCTCCCCACCTCCTGCTAGCTTCCCCCCCAGTGTGCCCCCCCTCCGTGCTCTCCCCCCCCCCCCCCCTGATTTTTCATCCAAATTGGCTTATGTCAAACAGGAGAAAATTCCATTTCCATTCAAATGAGACGAGCGGCTCCTTTAAACAGGTGTGACAGCTCCCCAGTCACAGCTCAATTCCCTGCCTCAGTGCTGGTCAGAGGAGGCTCTGCGAGCCAACCCAGCCCAGGTAATCCAGCAGGGCCCAGGCTGCCCCAGCACTGGGCCTAGCGCTCAGTAGATCTGGGGTTCCGGCTCTTAGAAATCTGTTCTCTCCTCCTGTGAGCCCAGGGCAGAGGGACCCAATATACGCCCCTGTGGCAGGTGGCCCAGGTCAATGCTGGGCGGGGTGAGCCATGGACCAATGGGCCCAACTGGCCCAGAGGACAGAGAACGTGTCCAATGAGGGAGTGCAAAGGGGCCTGGGCCACAGAATGAAGGAGGAAATGTGGATGCATGAGCGCCAAAGGGACATCTATCAGGTAAGCACCAGGCCCCGGGAAGGTGATGGGGTGGGGTCAGCCCCGCATATGGGCACCACATTCCCCTTCCACGGCCAGGGCAGGAACAGGCAGGTGGCACATGTGAGCACCAACCCATCCCGGCCCCTCTCCCGGTCTGGTGAGCTGAGGGATGGGACGGGCAACCTGGAGGGAGCAGCAGGAAGCCCTGGACAGACCAGGGTCAGCAAGCTGGAGGGAGTCCAGCTTTTCGGGGAGCGGGCGGGAGGGGGGCGGTGGAGCTAGCTAGGGAGGGACAGAACACGGGGTGGGGGGCAGAAAATCACTGCTCAGGCAGGGACACACCAGCCACACCCTGCAGCCAGCAACCTCCGGCCTGGCAGCCCACTTGCACTGTGCACAACAGCTGCCTCTGCTCACTTCACTACAAGCCTCCTCAGAGCCAGCAGGGCCTGCACCCTGGGAGGGCCCAACCAGCCTTTGACCACGTCTTCTCCCCACGGCTCTGCGCCGCCCTCTGAGGGAGGCTGCCGGTAACGCAGTGGGAGGGGGCTGGCTAGCTAGCTACATTCGTTCAGACCCCATGAGCCACTTGGGAGGAGAAGGACAAACACCAATAAGGGGGTAGTTTTGTCTGAGGCTTCAACTAGGAAGGGAGGGAGGGTGTGGGGGACACTAGCACTGTGGCTCATGTCCCCTTCTTTTCTCTCCACCACCTTTACTCTATTTCTTTTGCCTCCTCCCTGTTCCGGTTTCTACTTGGCTCCTTCACAGCCCTGAGCCTTTGCAAAACACTCTATTAAACTCAGCTAGGCTGCCAACTGCCTGTCCATAAATCATCCCCCTGAGAGCTGAGCTGGGGAGGGAGGGGGGAAAGCAGCCCAGCCCCCTTTCCATCTGCCTTTCCGGGCTAGGGCCAGAGCGCCTGGCCACCGCAGAAAAAAAGGGACCCTCCCCATGTCATGGCCATAGGATCTCTGCTGCCCCAAGCAGCCCCTAGATACGCTAGGCTGCAGAGCCAGCCTTGGTGCCTCCCACAGAGAAGGAACTTGCCAAAGGGAGGCAGTCACAGCCTCTTCCCACTGGATCCCCTCACCTTTCCTCCGCCATTTATTTCCCGTGTGTTCCCATTGGTTCCTGCACAGCACCTCCCTCCTCCTTTGACGGGCCTCTCCCCAGAACTGTAACTGACCTGCCTTGGGCTGACAGAGGCATTTGAACCCAGGATCGTTGGCACTAAAAGCAGGAGTGGCTACCACTTGAGCTGAAAGTCTCCATGCCCTTATAAAGCATCTATATGAACCTACCCCTAGAGCTGGCTGATGGAGCCAGTTTCCATCAGAAAACCCAGAGGTGTTACAGCAATACCAATAATAAATAATCAGAAATCACTTTCCAGCAGCAACTTATATTACTTTGGTTCCACTCCGTCTAGACAAGCCTGCAGTGTCCTGTGCTGTTAAACAGAGCTGGCAAACTCTGAAATGGTTTTCCTTGGGCTAGTTCTGGAAGCAGGAGGATTTTAAGGGTTTTGAACATTTTCACATTTTAATCGATATTTTCACCCCCCCCAAGTTATTAATTTTTTTTACTCAAAATATTCCATTTTCCCAGTGAAAATACATTCCAAAATTGGTTTTTCAATAAACGTAGGTTGGAATCTAGTCCCACAATGTGACCACACTGCCCAGCCGTGAGTGGCACAGCAGCAAAATAAAGACAGGGAAACTGAAGCAAATACCCCTTTATCCCTCTTTTCCTCTCCTTGCCAAGCACGGTGTCCCGTCCCCTATCACCAGTTGCACAACACACATAAATAATAAGAGGCAAAGAACAGGCCAGGCTTGCCCAGTGGGCTCTGGGCATTAATCTTCATTTCCCATTGTGCAGCTCAGCTCATTAAGCCATTCCCCCCTGCTCAGTAGCCCGCTGTTCTGATCCCCACATCTGCCTAGCGCCATGCCCAAGACTCGTTTACATGACCTGCTGATGTAACACAGTTTTCAATTTTCTCATGGGCATAAATCAAAGTCACTTCTGCTTCCCGACTGCCCCGCCCTGGCGACGCCTGACCTTTGCCCTTCTCTCTTTGCCTTAGATGCCCAATTTCCCCTTTTCTCTCTCCCACTCTCTTATTTTCTATCTTTCTTCCTGCCTTTTCCCTCTCTCTGTGTCTCCCTCCATCGCCTCCCCCTCCTCAGTGGTGCCCGCAGCGAGCCAGCCAGACGAATTTCTCCAGGAATAGACCCTGAATACGAATGACAGGCAGTTTGTTCCTGACGGAGACGCAGCCACCGGTTCATGCTCTCTCCCAGCCACTCTGGCTGGTGTCAAGGCAGCTCGCCCTCATCAGCCAGAACCCAGCTCTGAACGACCTGTTCTGTCCCTCTCTCTCTCGAGGTTGGGGGCCCTGCTAGCCCCCGGCAACTGAGCATTTTCATGACTTTCCCCCGTCCTGTGCACGCTTGTCCCCCATCCTCCGCAGAATCTTTACTGGCCTAAGGAACGTGGAAATTCGCTGGTCCCTCCCAAGCCTGTGGCTCCTCACAGCCATTAACAGCCATGGATGTTCTGCAGGGGAGGGACCCCCATGGTTCTCCCTCATGGTCAGGACAAGTCTGCACAGCCAGCTGTTCCTTGTACACTGCGGCCTGTTTGCAGACCCCTTGTGAGCAAGGGAAAGGACAGCACTGGCCTCCCACAGTGTTTTCTCCCTGCTAAAATGGAGGTCCTGAGAGATCTTCTTTAGAGGGAGGAAGGACTGCTCAGTGGTTAGAGCACTAGGACTCAGGCGCAACCCCTGCTCGGCCCCAGACTCCTTGGGTGTCACACAGTCTCTCTGTCTCAGTTCCCCATCTGTGCAATGGGCATCGTAGCCCTGCCCTGCCTCCCAGGGCCGTTGGGAGGATAAAGATTGGGAGGTGCTCAAATGCTATCATGACAGGGACCCAGGCAGTTCCTAAGAGAGATCTCCAGGAGGCTATTATTTATATGCCAGCAGTGCCTAGCGATCCTTGCCAAATGCAGGCCCCATGTGCTAGGTGCTGTACAAACAGAGAAAGAGACTCTCTGCCCCAAAGAGTTTACAACCTAAACAGACACAAAGATGGACGGTGTGAGGGGAAACTGAGGCAAAAAGAGGGGAAGTGACTTGTCCACAGTGATGCAGCCAGTAAGTGGCAGAACTGAGGTCTTCTGAGTGCCAAGATACGCTACTCTGCCTCTCTAATTAACCTACAGGCACGTAGCGTCTGAGCTGGTGGCAGCTCTTGAGCCTGGCTCAGCAGCTCATGGAATGGGGGCCCGTGGGTTTAGCTCTCGGGGCTGTCAGTGCAGCCATTGCCTAGGTGAATCCCGGAGGAGCTCCCACTCATGTGACAGCTGCCAGCATGGCCAACCCCAGGAACATCCACAACTCAGCTGGGAGCTGCCGCAGGCTGCCTTGGTCCGTTGGGGGGAAGCAGCAGACCGCCAAGCAGCCGGTGACGCACCGGCTCCTTGCCTTCTTCTTGGGTGGAGACAAAAGTAGGGGTGGTATCTCCTCCTCCTGCCAAGGTGAAGTGTGTGCCCAAGTGTGTGAAGCTGTAACAAACCGTCCTTCTCCTCCGATGGGCCCACAAACGTACATTTTCCTAGTCACACACTGGGGCCACCTGCCTCCCACTCCAACAGCTACGTTTTCTAAGCCAGTAGCCCCACCAGGCCCTCTGTCCTAATCAACAAACTCCCCACTATGGCTCCCGCCGCTTGGGCTGGAACCGTTCCATGCAGCTACTGCCCAGATCTGAGAGTGCATGTAGGACCGGCTCACCTCACGACACTGCTACCCAGGCTGGGCAGAGCCCTGGGAAACAGGCCGCTTCCTCCCTCCTCCAGCGCTGGGGGGCCTGCCAGGTCTCCTCCTGGCTCTGATGTCTGATCTCCAATGGCTGCATGTTCCCCTGCCTGTTGTCATTAATGAATTTTTCTCCCCCTGGGAGGCTCAGTAAGAACCCAAGTGCTTTGCCTGAGAGGGTCCCTTCTGCTGGTGGAGTGTGAACAGACCAGATCACCCTTGAGGAGATGCTGTCCAAACACCCTAGGTAGAAGCCCCGCCCCTGTTGCTCTGAGCCTGCGCTGGGAGCCCCAACCTCAGTGCAATGTTTGGGGAGACAGCCCCTCATGCGGGCAGCTGCCCTGTTGCTTCTCTGCCTTGGCTAGGATTTCAGTAGCCACCAGCTGTTTCTGCTGCAATCCGTCACAGACCAGTGGCTTGATGGCTCGAAGCCCAGATGCCAATGAGCCAGGGCTATCCGGCAATGCTCCCCGCACTGCGCAGACTGCTGCAGGTGCCAGTGGAGGAGGGTAAGTGAGAAAAGAGAAGAGCTTCTGTGTAACTGCAGCGGGCACCATCTTGGCCAGCCCCTGGGGATTGAACCAGAGACCTCCAGACATAGAAAGCCTGAGCTGCTACAGCTCAAGCTAACCTACCTAGCGGGTAATGTAACAGTCTCTCATCCTCTATAGACTGGCACAGGGCAAGCCTGCACAACACCCTGACTGGCAGGTTTCACAACCAAATGTTACCGGCACAGCCTTTGCCTGCAGCACAGTTTAGTCCCTTACTAATACCCTCAGCTGTTCGTTCTGTACCTCTCCTCCGTACCCTTACTACTTCAAACACACCAGGGAACCATCTGCCTGCCTGGGCCTGGGCCATACCTGGGGTTTCATTTTCACACCTGCCACGGCCATCGCCCACATGTGAAGCACAAGACGGACACACATGAGTGTGAGTCGGGTGCATACATATCCACCTCCTGGGGTTTTATCACAATGGAAGAGCAGGAAAATGCCACGCCTGGCTTTGCCCACACTTCCCACCAGGCCTGGTCTGGCCCCTACCACCCATTGCATTCCCTCCGCCAAACATACCAAGCCTGACTTCACCCCCATCTCGGCTCAGTTTGAAGACAGCAAAAATACTGAGACACCCAGCTCCTCTGGACTACACCGGCTCACAGGCAATGGGTCTGAGCGTGTCATGTCACGGGTGACATAACAGTCAGAATAGCAAACGGCTTTAGGACACTCAATGGCAGAACCTTCCCCTCACTCATTCATGGCCCCAGCCCAAGCAGCTCATCCTTGCGCAGTGTAGTGAGACGGCAGGGAGGGTTGCTTTGTGCACAGCCGTGTCCCTGGCTGGGAAAACAGGCGCAAGAGGCTCAGAATCAAGTAGCCTCATAGAAGCCATCTCACACCATCCCCACAGAGCGATTCCACTGGAGTGGCTGGGACCAGGGCAGCATCCTCCCGTGATGCCCCCAGCATGCCCTATAGGTGCTCTGGTGCAGAGAGACCGGGACTGGAAGGGCCAAGAGCTCTCTGGCAGACACCGCTCCCACCCTAATCCAACAGAGCCTTCTGCTGGGAGTGTGGGGCTGGAGCAGCTGGCCTCGGCCCCACACACCATGCTTTTCCAATCCGCTCCTCCGCCTTCACTCCAGATGATGACTAGCCAACGACCACGTGTTCCCGCCCCGCTCAGCGGCCAAAGGGCTCATCGGGATCTGCGTGGTACCAGCGGTATTTAGAGTGGCGAGGCTGGAGGTGCCAGCAACACTTCATGCCAGCCTAGGTTGCTGTCCTGGGATTTAAAGGATTGAATCCATTCCAGCAGCTCGTTCAAACCAGTTCAAGAAGCAAGACCTTTGGGTTCACATTCCACAATCATCTCTATGCTGCCCCCTCCCTCCTCTCCCTGCGGGGCTTTAACCAGGCCTTTCCAAAGGGCAGAAGAAGCCAGTGTTGCTCCTTGTTTCCTTTATTAGTTTTAAGTTTAAAGCACAGGCAGGAAGCAGGAGACCTGGGTTCTAATCCTGCCACGCTGTGGGGGTACTGAGCAGGTTTCAAAACAAAGGCTAGTGTTGTTTTCCTGAGATGCTGCTCACAGGGGGGTGAGTTTGGGGGCCGACCTGATGCTTGTCCAGAGGTTGGAGATCCTCTAAGGCAGCGTAGAAATGCTAACTAGTGTAATGAGCTGGCTGGTGCTGCCTTCTTCTGGGCGGAATGTGAACTGCTTAACTGCAGGACATACACCCTACACTGCTACTGGCAATTCTCCGTGAGCTCAGGCGGCAGGGCCCTCGTCTTCTCGAGCAGGGGATCTGTCTGAGTTCTGCTTCTGCTGTGAGGGGGCACTACAGGGCACATCCCAATTCCTAGGTGAACATTGATTCATTCTGAGACTGCTCTGCCACCAGCTGCCTAACGCTGCCCTGGACTTCCTCAGCTGGCAACAGATTCTCCCCACAGCCCAGGCGGGCATTCTGCCTGCCCACACCAGCAGCATCAACTACGCCAGGAGAAAAATACCAGCCTCGTTCTAGTCTCCTGAGCATCAAACTGCAGCCAAGCTCCTGCTATCCTAACAAAACAGCGTTAGCTATTATGAGTACTGGGCAGGACTGTCGGGAACATCCTGCACTGAGAGCTGCGGGGGAGGGGGGGGGGTGGGAGGGGTGGGGGGATGGGACTTGTCCCTGGCTGATGTCCGGGGCTCTGTATTAACCAGCACCCATAAGCTGTTATGTTTGAACTCCTCTGACAAACACACTTACTTGACTTAATGGGCAATAATACAGCTGTAAAATCTCTGCTAACGTCAGGGTGATCACAGGCTCTTCGCTATAGGAACGGTGGCCTGAACTTATTTTTGTTTTTTGTGGAGCCATCACAGCGAGCTCTTTTATTCTGCTGGCTCCCTGCTCTGCATATGGCCTAGAATGCAACGCGCCATGAACTCGTTGATTAAGGAATAAAAATGCGGGGTGGGAAGGAATGTTGAGACCCGGTTTGTTTATGGTTTTGAAACTGCCACTGGTAATGATTCAGGCATGGGGGATGGGGGCAGGCTGGGGAAATACGATTGCAAAGGTACCATTTGCCAGCCAGAGCTGGGATGAGAGAAGCCAGACATGGGCACAGTGGCGGATTAGTCACTGGACCAACGGGGCCTGTGCCCAGCGGCCCTGGCTAATTGGGGTCCCCTGGAAAAATGGGTGCCCCCATGCCCCGACCCACTCTGCCCGGCACTCCAAGGCCCCACAAAATGGTAATCCACCTCTGCAGGCAGTCTGGGCCCCAGGGTGGTGGTGGGGAATGTTCCTAATGATCAGGACTAATTTGTTATTGAAACTCTCCAGCTCTGCACTATCCACTGATAGTCACAGCGGCCTCCCTTCTCCTCTACCTAATTGCTGTAATGACCCTGATGAGGCTAAGCAGAGCCCACGACCTGGACACTTAGCCCTGCTCCCCATGGTGCTCCCGGCAGGCCCCGGCAAACGGCTGAGTGGTCAGTGCAGTGCAGGACCTGGGGGAGTTGAATGCTGGTCTCTTTGGAGTCAGCAGCAGAATTCCCATTGACTTTTGTGGTGCCAGAATGGAACCCACAGGCTCAGCTCTGCCCCAGTGACATGGGTGCTGTGCCCGCTGGAGTTACCTGTGCAGTGCTGATGTCAGCTGTAAGTCTGATGCCTTATCACCTTGGGTCTCTTCACGTAAGAGCTCTATGTCCAGGAGCTAGGCCAGGGAGGTTTGTGTGCATAGATACACGAGCATAGTAAATGCACAGCTAGTATAACTGGCAGCCGTCACTGGCTGCTGAAATACGAAGCCCTCTCTGGGGTGGAACATGGCAGCTGCTTAACAGCTCACAACAAACCACCTGCAGAGCCCAGCAACTTCCTGGGAGGCCTCCCTCTTGTGATCAGCTGGCATGGGGGATGCCAGGAGAGTCCATGGCAGCAGGACTCCAAGTGGGACCACAGAGCAAGCTCCAAATCCAGCAACGTAGTGGGAGAAGTGTATGGGTATGGGGAGGGGGGGGAGAGTGTAGATTGTACCCTTGGAGATAAAAACATCTTTTACTGCTCTCTTTGAACCAAATACCAGCACAAGCACATCCCACCCTAGGAAGACGGGACCCTCAAGCGCCCTCTTCACTCCTTCCCAACAACTTGGGGACATCTGGATAGACAAAGCGCTGCCAAAGGACACCACCCCACTCAATGCCCAGCCAGTCTAAGCCTGGAGGAAAAGCAGGTGGCTACAGCCTGACCCAACCAGGGTGGGAAGTCGGTGGAAGAACTTTCTTCCTCCACTGCTTCCCTCACCATCAGGAACATGGGGCCACAGCTTTGGGCCCTCCAGGCCCAAATAGCCATAGCGGCAAAATACACCCACTTCCATCTGCAACTTGACCCCATCCCAGACACCGCTGCAGACGACCCTGCCCCAGACACCGCTGCAGACGACCCCGTCCCAGACACCGCTGCAGACGACCCCGTCCCAGACACCGCTGCAGACGACCCTGCCCCAGACACCGCTGCAGACGACCCCGTCCCAGACACCGCTGCAGACGACCCCGTCCCAGACACCGCTGCAGACGACCCTGCCCCAGACACCGCTGCAGACGACCCCGTCCCAGACACCGCTGCAGACGACCCTGCCCAGACACCGCTGGCCAGGATGCTTTTGGGAACTCCCGGCTGGATTACTGCACTTCACATCCAGGAAGGAGGCCAAACAGCCTGCACAGGCCCCACCTAGGGCAAAATGCAGCAGCCCATCTGTTCATTGCCAGTGCATACATCACCGTGGTGCCCTGCTCTTTGGGCTGGCTCCAACCTGACAGTCAAGCTCAAGGCCTCTGTCCTGGTGCTCCATCCTTTGTGGTTAGCCCTGGCTACCTGCCAGATCCTGCTTCTTCCGTGACCATGACCTCCTGTGACAGCTATGATTCACCAGGAGGCTCTGGAGGGAATGGTGCAGGACACACTTCCAGCTAATCCAGTCCCAGCCTCCTCCAGCAGGAGGTGCTGTAGGGAACGATGCGGGACACACTCCCAGTTACTGCAGTCCCAGCCTTCCCCAGCAGGAGGCGCTGTAGGGAACGGGTCAGGACACACTCCCAGTTACTCCAGTCCCATTCACCCCTAGCCAGAGTCAGTCTCACAAATGCTGTAATTGATACTCCATGAACTTAAAGGGCCAGTCCAACTCTACAAAGCACGGCAGCTCAGTGCCTGGCTGGGACGCAGCGCTGAGAACCTTCTGCTCACAAATTAGACCATGAACCCCAACGTGAAGCATGAAGAGGCAATTAGCTGCCCAAGAATCCCAGTGAGGGCTAGTCCCTTCCCCAGCCTGCAGCCTCCCGGGCAAACCCGGGGGTTGGAAAGCTTGTCCTCACTAGCAAAGGCAGCTGTGACTGGCGAGCTGCGCAGTGTTGGGCAGATGGGGAACCCGAGCCCTGCCGTCCCTGGGTGGTGTTTCTCCCAATGCGATCCCTGCTGCCTGATGCTGTTAGTGGCTGCACTCCCAGCTGGAGAGGCGTGGGCTCTCCGGGGATGGTATCAGACAGCCCATCGCACCAGGAATCTGGCAGTGGGGGAGCGAGCTGCAACCTGATGTCAGCAAGGAGTCATGTCGTAACGACATCGCTGCTCTCCCTCTCGCCTGCTGCCAGAACCGACCCCTCTGGAGCACAGAAACCCACCTAGCTGAGATCTCAGCCCTGTGGGAACCTAGGTGTGCCAATGTGAATCGCGTCTGCCTCAAGGCCTGGCAGCCACCCCATGCAGGGCTCCCTAGCAGCCAGAGCTCCCGAGAAGCACTGCCCAGAATGAGGGCCCTCTGGGACCTGAGCTGCTCAGAGCAGAGGTCAGAGGATGCCTCCTTGCCCCTCAGCACCCATCCTTCCAGGCTGGGCAGTGAGGAGCCTGCCTTGGTTGTGCTGAGAGCTCCCTGCTGGACTAGCTCAGCTGGAGGCCCAGCAGCATGGCCAGAGACCAAACCCCATCCCTTGTCATGCCTGCGTTCCAGGTGCAATCCCTTTGACTCGGAGCCATTTAGCAGCGCTGTCCCACAGGGGCCTTCCCACCAAACCTCTGCAGCCGTCCTCCATGACCCCCGCCCTGCCACTCGCTGCAAAAGCCCCAAGGGCCAGGGTTCCCAACCAGGATGCCCCCACCCCTCACTGTCCTGCCCCCAGCAAGAACATCACCTGCTTTGCTGGCCGCAAGGGCTATAAATAACAGCTGGGATCAGTGGAGATTCTCTTGAGGCCAGCAGGAATTTCTCCGCTGGGTCCCTGTAGGGGTGGAGGGAAGCAGTTGTCTGGGATCGCCCAGGGAGCCCCTCTATGGGACAGCTTGCGGGGAAGGGTTGGGCCTCTTGGATTTCTAGAGCAAACCCAGCCCCTACAGAATGGCCCACTGGCCTTTGGCAGGAAGAATGGTGTGCAAGAGAACAGGCCTTATCAGCGGAAGGACCTAGAGAGGCCCGGGCAGGCAGGAACTGGGCCAGCACCATGAACGCACTGCACCCCAGATCTGCAGCTCCCATTTCTACTCCAGTTCTGCCAATCTGCCCTGGGAGCTGCGCCAATGCGCATCTGGACTGGCCCGCGGCACCAACTTCTCCACTTGGGCCCTCCACTCACAGCTCTGGCACATCACCTGATCTTGCTCAGCTCCCTCCCCTGGCTGCTCCAGTTCAAGAGTGTGCCTTAGTGTGCCATGGGGACCACCCAGCTGACAGCATTACAAGGGACGTCCTTAGCTGCAACCAGTGGTGAGCAACTCTGCTATGTTATATGCGGCCCCTTTAAAGAACCAAGGCTCTGCCATGTGCATGGGGGGTGTGGGGAATCACAGTCCAATTCACAGAGTCTTCACTCTTTACCTTGCTCCCCTATTCACAACCTGGGACAGCCAGCATGACCTGATTTGAGCATGCAACTGGGAAAGCTGTGCCCTAATCTTGCCAGATACTGACTTACTGTGGGACCTTGCTTAGCCTTCTCATGCCTCAGTTTTCCCACCTACAAAATGGGGGGGGGAAGGATTCTTCCCTTGCTGGGGGGGAGGGAGTTGTGAGGCTGAACTCCTTACTGTACATGAAGCCCATGGAGATATTCCAGTGGAAAGCACTAAGCACTGCTATTTCTATTTCCAGTCAAGAGATGGGGGTGGGAGGGAAGATCCTGAGAAGATCCCAGAGGAGGGACACATTGCCACACCCAAGGAAGAGGAGGACGCTACAAGCAATGGATTCAGTCCTTTTCAGTTGTATCCATCATTTTCTATTACTTCGGTGTCAGGATCTGGCAGCAGGTCTTCACTGGGCAGAGGTAAACTCAGGCCTGAAACAGGGGCTATAACATAGAATCTAGGCCAGTAGAGAGCATGGGGTAGGTAGCATGCTTTCCAAGGCAATTTTGGTGACAACACCTCCTAGCTCTCACCCTGCTCTTTCATCCAGAAAGGAAATTCTAGTACAAAGAGGGCTTGATCGGGAGACCAGGCTGTGAGGCTTTGGCTGCTTTGCCTCCAGATCCAGTGCAAACACAATCACAAGTTGAATGGAGAACACACTGATTGTCAAAGAGGAGAGGAGCCCTTGACAGAGATCATAGAATCATAGAATCATAGAATATCAGGGTTGGAAGGGACCCCTGAAGGTCATCTAGTCTAACCCCCTGCTCGAAGCAGGACCAATTCCCAGTTAAATCATCCCAGCCAGGGCTTTGTCAAGCCTGACCTTAAAAACTTCCAAGGAAGGAGATTCCACCACCTCCCTAGGCAACGCATTCCAGTGTTTCACCACCCTCTTAGTGAAAAAGTTTTTCCTAATACCAAATTAGGATCCACCAAAGCTACCTGCTGGAACTGACGGAGCTCATGCAGCACTATTGTCCTGGGCTACGCAGAGCCGACCAAACCTGGCCAGTCAATGGTGCCAGTAAGCGCTTTGATAAGGCTCAGCCAGGGCCCAGCTTCACGGAGGGCGGTCTAAGAACCACAGTGGAAAGAACCGTCTTTACCAGAAACAAGGGCAAACCCAGATGGGAGCCTCTGTACAGCCAGTGGATGGGAATGGGAAAAGGCACTGGCTTGGGGAGCAGTGGTCCCTCTGGGTGGCCCACACTGGGGTAACTGCCGGCTGTTCACACCTCCTGGCTCTTTGATGGCATGTGTGGAATGAATGATGACCTCTGTCCAGTTCAAAATGGTCAGGTGTCCCCATCAGCTAGGACGCAACCCTGGGGAACTCTCACTGGTGTCCTTTTGGCAGCAGGTCTGACAGCTGCATGAAGTACAGAGACTGAGTCACCTTCTCTCCGTTCCCGACTGTCCCTTCAGGGCTGCTCTGTGGCCCAGGAACATGGGAGCACACTTTTGGCCTCTGCTGCTCTGGGCGTTCTGTGAGTAAAGGAGGTATCTGCCTCCAGGGCTGACAAACCTCTGACCAGCAGGTAGCCTTCCCAGAGCAAAGCCATGCTCCTCATCCCTTCCTTTCCTGTGCCAAGGCAAGAACAGGGACCAAGGCGGGAATCAATGAACTACCCAACACCACTGCCCGGCCCCAGACGGTGCCTGACGCCACTGCCTGACCCCGGATGGCGCTCTTTTCACCAACCTCATCAAATCTCTCTACAAACCTGCTCTGGTATGGCTGAACTGGTGCTGAAACAGACATCCCGGTGGCATCAGCAGGCACTGGCCACACAAAATGTGTCAGCTACCATGGGCTCTTTCCTGCCCCGTGGCTGGCCAGGAAGGCTCTGTGGCTGGCTGCTACCCAGCCCTGTGCAGTGCTCTTGGGGCTGGAGCCCAGACAGCAGCTCTCCTGAGAGCACAGCAGAACAGTCAGCTTGCCTGCTTCAATCAATCCACTGCTCTGGGAATAGCTGGCTCTCTGCTCAGGGGGAGAAGGCACTGGGGAGGAGGGGTACTCAGAGCACCCTTCTCAGAAACTTGGCCAGGCCCACACAGGGCCCCAGCTGCAGTGTAAATGGGCGCCCAGGCCCACTGAGTGATGCTGTGGGGGTTCAATAACAGAGGTGCTGTCATAAATGTGCTCTTGTCCCCCTGGAACCTCTGGGACAGTTAAAGGGGCGGCTGGAGGAGGAGGGCAGATGGCGGGGGTTACAGGCGAGGACAGGCGGGAGCAGGGCTGCAGTAAGGTTTGAAATACAGGGCTCCCAAACCTGCCGAAGCTCGAGGGGAGCCTGTGTGCCCAGCCCAGCCAGTCTTCAGCACCTCTGCTCAGCCTGCCCACGAGGCAGGGCTGCCAGCTGCTCAGGATCTCCCAGGATGGTCCCAGTTCTGAGGCTGCTGTCCTGGGAAATCTCAGCACATGCTGCCAGCTGGCCAGTGTTCTGCGCTCAGCCTCAGCCCAGACCTGCTGCATTTACATATCTCGGAGCCGGCCGGGCACTCCCTCTGACAGAACCAGCCTGGCTGCCCCACCAGCGCAGGCTGGGTTTGCAAAGGACCTGAGGGTGAAAACCTCTACAGCCCTTCTCCATTCTCTGCTCTGGCTCTGCTGGCTCGGAGCGAGGGGAGCGGAGGGCAGGGCCCCACCTCCAGGGTGCATACTGGTACTCACCTATGGGCAGGAGCTGTAACTGTGCCCTGGTGGGAGGGGAAGCATACTCTGTTCTCACTGGTCCAGGGCCCAGGTCCTGGGCGAGACAGAGGGCATTTGCATTGAGCCACCCGGACCCCCTTTGGGTACATCCATCCTGCAGGGAGCAGGCAGCCTCTCAATGTGGGTGAACATTCGCACTAGCTCCACTTCAGTCAGCATGGCTAGCCAAAGCCCCCTAGACACGGCAGTGTGGGCTTTGCAGCTCACCCAGCCCCTAGGCTTGAGAGCCTGAGCTTCTATTTTTAGCCTGCCAGCTTGAGTGGAGCTACCCCAAGTCATAGAATCATAGAATATCAGGGTTGGAAGGGACCTCAGGAGGTCATCTAGTCCAACCCCCTGCTCAAAGCAGGACCAATCCCCAATTTTTGCCCCAGATCCCTAAATGCCCCCCTCAAGGATTGAACTCACAACCCTGGGTTTAGCAGGCCAATGCTCAAACCACTGAACTATCCCTCCCCACCAACTCACTACGTCTACCTGGTAGCAGGCGGGTCACTAATGGGCTGGATGTTCCACGGCAGCATCTCCATGGTAACTGCTGGGCAAGGTTGTATTTGCTATATTGGTGCATGTTGCCGAGATGCCCGCAGCCCTTTCACAATAGCTAGCTTCAGGCGGTGAGCTGTGCCCTGCAGGGGGCTAGACGGGGCAGTGGGGGCTAGTGCAGTAGGGATAAAGGCAGGCAGCATGAGCCAGTGGGCATGCCAGCAATCTTGGAGTCAGCAGGACGAGGCTCTGTCCTTGACTGGCTGCATGACCTGGGGTGAGTCTCTGCCGTTCCGTGCCTCAGTTTCCCCATATCTACAATGGGATGATGACATTGGCCTCCTTCCAGCTCTAGAGAGGAAAAGCCCCTGCCAGAGCTCGGTAATATTCTCATTGTCCAGCTAACCCCCGTTCCACGGGGTTCCCACTCATCCCTGGCCACACTCTCGCCTGCAGCGAGTGGGAGGTCATCATGCTGTGTCACTGAGGTGCGACTGCACACACAGCCCCCGTGCCCAGGCTGCTCCCACTGGGTGCTGTGTGGGAGCATGTCACCTACGCAGTAACACGTGTGCCCAATTCGCTGTGCGCGCCTCCCTTGGGTTATGGCCCCAGGGGCTGTGCTAGAGCCAGCCAGCCCCAACCCAGAGCCTGGCGGCAGGATGGCCTCTAGCTAACGGGGGTGGCGCTGCCTGCTCCAAGGCAGATTGAGCATATGGGCTTCCCCACATCACACCAGGGAATCAGGATAAACAACCTCAGGGCAACCTGCCCATTCCCAGAGGGTCTGGGCTGTGCAGGCCCCCATTGGGAGGAAGCAGAGAGCACATGTGCTGGGGGCTCACTCTCTGGGCATCTCACACACACGTTCACATACCCCCATCAACACACAACTCTTACCGCTCAACCCCCCCACTACATGAACCCCTCACCAACACCCCAACACTGACCCACAAACCCTTACAACACAACTCCCCCACTACACACACCCCTTACCAACACCCTGACACTGACCCACAAACCCTTACTGTACAACCCCCCACTACACACACTCTTCACTGAAACCATACTGAAGCCACACTGGATGCCACACCTGCCATACTGGGGCCAGCCCCACACCTCAACCACACTCGGGGGGACTTCTCAGCTGCCCCACATGTGGCCAGCCCAGCCCCCCCACCGGCCCAGCCCCCCGCCAGCCCCATGCCAAGCCAGCCCTGCCATACTGGGGGGACCCCCCAGCCACCCCAAGCCAGGCCCCTCTCGCCTCCAGGCTCTGCTCTGGGGGCCAGACATCTGGACAGCGCGGGGTGGGCAGTGAAGCCCACCTCGGAGCAGCAGAGCAGGGCGGCAGCTGCATGGTGCTGCCACGACTCCAGGTCCCGCCGCTCCCCATTGCCGTGTGACCGCTGCTCAGGGCCCAAACTGTGTGAAGCAGTGTCCCCAAGCCCAGCTACAGAGACAACCCGAGCCCATGCTGCAATCGGCCCCCTGGCCTTCCTTGGGCAGCTTTGGCCTGGCTGGCTCCAAGCAGCCCCCAGCCCAAACGGGCTTGCTTCTAGCAGCACATAACTAGCCTGGGCTCGGCCCGCACCCCCAGGGCTCAGGCTGGGCTAGCCCCAAAGCCCCGTGCTGCTTGCCTGGGCCCAGCATCACTAGCCATCCCCTCCCTGCATGGCCACTATCCCTGCCCCTTCCCAGCCTCCAGTGACAGCGGGCTCTGGCGCCCTCCCCCATGTCAGGCTGTGAGGCATGATCTGGGCAGGACCCCCCTCCCCAAGCCAGGAAGGGGATCCAGAGCCTGTCACCCCAGCTTGGCTGGATCTCCTCTTCGGACCCCTTGGCTCTTTGGGGCTTCCTCCCCCTGCCCCTGGAGGAGGCAGGGAGCTGGGAGGGGACAGACTGGTGTGTGGATGGAAGAGGCAGTGAGGGGACACCTCTTCTCTGTGCTGGGGAAAGCCCAGGGACCCTTTAGCCAGGACCCAGCTCCTCCTGCTGTTCCGGTTTCAGAGTGCCCCGCCCCTTGAGGAGGTAAGAGGAGAGGGTACTCTGGGGGAGGCCTTTCCCCAGTGCTCCCTCGCACTTCCCCCTTGTTTAATGCCTGCTGGCCTTGCTCTGAACACCTGGGAAATGGGAGTACCAGTGGAGAAGCTGGTACAAGGGCAGCTCCATGAATTACATGCGTGTTGACAGGTGCCTTTTAAATGGATTAAATAAATACAAATAATGACATAATCCTTTTAAGCTCATATGCCAGATCCTCCGCTGGTGTAGACCACGTCACTCCATTGACTTGAATGGCATTGATTTCCAGCAGCAAAGGATCTGGTTTACTTTGCGGATCCTAACCCCCATGCTGCATCATCTCCAGTTAGGCTTGGCAGGATTCGATTTTATTGGTCAGTGTCAGTAAACATCAATTTCACTGTATACTCCCCCATTAAATACTATTGTCACCGATAACAATCAGAACAGACAGACAGACACAGTAAGAAAAGTGCTGCTTGAGAACTTATTAGCATTTGATTTAAGGATATTTACTTTGCATATTTTGGCATGTGACGTTGACAATATGTGCTTTGACAGTTATAGAACTTTCACTTTTTGAATCTCAACATCTACTGTCATTAAATAATTATTATCTGACCCTCTCCACTGTCTGTCCCCCAATAACTTCCCATAACTGTACAAATTTTAATTGATAAAAAGCTTTAAAAATAAGCTTAAAACCTATAATTGTGTACAACCGTGAAACTTAAAATCTATAAAAATAGAAAACAAAGCTTTAAAATAAACATTGATGTAATCTGTCAAAATCATTAAAAAAATCAAATTCTGCCTTGCCTAGCTCTCATTAACTGCCTATCGGTTAAGTTTATGATTTGGTTAGCTGGACACCAAACAGACAAAAGGAAGAGGTAAAGATTGAAGTCAGAGACAAAGAACTAGAACAAGCGGAAAAAACTGTGTACCTTAGAGGACTAATGTCAAAGAATGGGAATTGTGAAGATGACATAAAAAGAAGAATTGGACTGGCCGCTATTGCATTTGGAAAACTCTGCAAGATCTGGAAGGCTAACGACATTTAGATAAAAATGAAAATCAGTGTACATAAGACAACTGTCATGCTGGTACTGCTGTATGGGTTGGAACAGTGGCATACGAAGAAAGCCAATGAATGAAAGATATTGACTGACGAAATGAACTAGCTAAAGGATAATACTGAGTTCCAAGACTGCAGGGGGAAAAGATGAAGGGATAAGAAAACGGCTAGGCCAAGAAATGATGCTGTTACAGAAGATTCAAGAAAGATGACTGTGATGGTTTGGACACGTGTCAAGAATGGATTCAGAAAAGATACCATGCATGGCAATATATGCCAGAGTGCAAGGAACTAGAAGTAGAAGACAACCAAGGATATGTTGCATAGACATGTTAAGAATGACATAGACCTAAAATATTTCAAGATGAACAAATCCATGAAACTGGTATAAGAAAGACAGCAGTGGGAAGACTTCATTTGGCCCCATTACTGCTGCTGAGCTGACAGACAGCAATCAAAGGAAGGAAGGGACACCAAACAGACACAAATACTGTCCTAGTCTCTATGCACAGAATTCTAGTTGACTTCAGTGGAAACTCCAAGTACCGAGCAGCTGCAGGATTATTTGTTATTACGTGTCAAGAGCTAACTATGTGCTAGGCACTGTACAAAGAACAAAGTGAAAACCATCCCCATTTCAAAGAGTGTACAATCATGCATGGAAGGGGCATCATATAATTATTTTAGCAAACATACTCTTTTCTTCTGAGCTAATTCTACTGCTTCATTTGACAAGCTCCAGTGAATGGTTCCTCAGTGGTGCTTTATTAAGCTGTCATTTAGTGCGGGGAATGAAATCTGTTTTAGAGCCATTTTATATTGGCACATGGTTTTAATTTGCTATGGAAAACAGCCCTGTGCCCAGTTAACATTAGGAAAGTACATCCTCAGTTATATTTGTACATTGATACCATGGTGATGCGCACATCATAAACACCTAGACAGGTAGACACACCAACAGATAGGCTACACTTTGCTATGAGGCAAGAGCAACTCCACCGACTGGAATTAGATAGGGAGAGAGAGATTCATGTGGTAATCACATAGCTATGCCTAGAATTGCTGCATACATATATATTTACATCACAAACAAAATCATGCCAATACATAAAGGTTTCCCAATCCAGTTCTAAACAATTACATACACTGATCTTATATTGCACATGTAGCTGATGCTAAGTTCTGCCTATAGCAATGAAACCATTGTTTCCATAGAAACTAATGTACTTCAAAAGGGAAAATTGGAGGTGCACTAGAGAAGGACAAAAATAAGTGGTATAAATAAAGCAGCCGATGGTGTAGTAGGGTGCACCAAAGGTTTTATCAGCACTCATTTGGGGTGACCTGTCTACCTACCATTGGGGTGTAATACATTCTCTCCAATCATGTGGTAATCACAGTTTAAAAGCACCCACCCCAGCTCATATGGGCATATACAGGACATGCACTGGATACGATATGTTACGAATACAGACTAACACGGCTGCTACTCTGAAACCTATACAAACAAATATACATGCTGGTATAGTTACATTGCCACATTCTGGCCTTGCTCCAGTGTGAATCCAGAGTAACTCCAGATTTACACTTGCATATCTGAGAGCAGAATCGGATTCTTCTTTTTTTCTTTATTATGTCATATGAAGTATGGTATGATGCTGTTGGAGGGATGTTTCGTAAGGGGTGTAGTATTTGTTTAGAGAGGTTATGTTGCATGCATATCTGTCCATCCATCCATCCATTCCCATCCCCTCCCCTCTATCTATACACATATACACACAGATCATCTTCATATTTACAATCTTGTTGTCATATTCCGACTTTGACCATTGTAAGTGGAGGCTGGATATAAATGAAGGTTGGGGTTGATTTACTTCTATACACTAGATAAATATCCCAGTAGCTATGAAATACATAAGCATGTTCAGCCAATGAGATCGCTGCACTGACTGACCATTCAGTGTTGCATACACAGGAGGCCTCATGTTGGGGAAATAACCATTCTTAGGAACTGTCATAGTTACTGTTGGACTGTTCCATTTCCTGCTTACAAGGAGTGAGATTTTCCATTCTGAATATCACTGCAGATAGATTATCTAATGGGTGCTATCCAAATAGATTCTCAGTGTATATCAGCACATCGCTGTGTGCATGTGCCATTGTCGGCTAGATTAGGCATTCCATTCCACTCAGTCCCTTCCACCTACAATCTCTAATGAAGTCCAGAGAAATAGGGATAGGGGGTGGGGAGTGTGGATCTAGACAGACAGCCTGCGCTACTGGCTAATGATGGAGTTTTCTCCAAGTGCTGTCTGTCTGGAGAGGGTAACAAGCACAAGCAGTACCAGTTGTCAGAGGAGGTGGGTCGGGGCTGAACTAGCTCAGTTATAAATGTGGCTCTGCATACATGTAAGACTTGTGTATTAGGAAGCATTTATAATGATGCAGGCAAGCTGTGAAGCTGGTGAAGATAGGTCCTTCAGGTACTATGACTCCTGCAGAAGTCAGAGCATGCAAAGCTTGAGCTGCATGGTTAAGCTCTAAGCAGAGATCATCTCCCACTTAGAGATCATCTCCTACCTACGCAGGCAAGTCTCCTGTTTGATACACATAAATCTAAGGACCAGATTTTTAACTATATTTTGGTGTCAAACTCCCATTGATTCTACCGTATCCTCATGGAGCACTATGTAAGGAGGTTCCTCCATTAAGGTGCGGATCTCATGGACTCCCCTGGCTCTGGTGATACTGCTGCCAAGGATATATTCTCCAGGGATAGACAGCATTAAAGAATATTCTCCCAAAGCTCTTAGGAGCCTCCAGTCAACATGGTAGGGAGCAACTTCAAGCCCCAAGAAGTTGGTGGTTCACAAAGAGGTCTGAATAAGACATTATCATCACCATTACTATTGTTATGGAAGCATTTAGGGTCTGTCTACACTACAATTAAACACCCGCGGCTGGCCCGTGTCAGCTGACTCGGGATCATGGGGATCAGGCTGCGGGGCTCTAAAACTGAAATGTAGACGTTAGGGGTCAGGTCCCTGCGATGGGGATCCCAAACACTGACATTTCGCATTCTCCTTCCTCACCATCACATCTATCTGAGATGGTCCCAACTGCAAAACACTCCATTTACAGTGTCCTTCAGTGACCATTGGTACTGAACACTCCAGTTCCTGCTTACATCACCTGCCAGGACATCGTCCTTGCCTGGAAGATGGGCAACAGCAGGTGAGATCAGATGATAAATGCGCCACTTCCCAAGTCAGATTGATCCATGGCACGGGAGTGTGGGCTGAGCTCCACCTCATTGACTGATGTAACACGTCACAGGGGGGCTGTGTGTCAGAACTTCGTGTGCAGGAGAGAGCCCTGCGGGTGAGTGAACTGCTCTCCGCTATGGGAGGTGTTACTTGTGTAACGCCAACAGACCCCGGTTGTGGGTCGGCGGGATCGAACCTGAGGCCTCTGGAGTTAAATACACGAGTCTTTACCACAGGAGCTAAAAGCCATGCGGCCCTTAGCTAAGGCTGTAGAGCAGACTCATTAATCTCTCTCTAAGTGGTCTCGGTGCCACTAGATGGGACAGAACACCACACTCAGAAGGTGTGTGGGTTACATACTTCCCCTAGCTGAGGAAGCGCGTCCCGAGCTTCAGAGACTTCCCAGTTGAAATCCTGGATGAGCGCCCACTTGTAACGCCGACAGACCCTGGTCATCAGTGGGCGGGATCGAACCCGGGACCTAAGGAGCTTAGTGCATGAGCCTCTACCACATGAATTAAAACCATACGGCTCTTAGCTAAAGCTGTGGAGCAGACTCATTAATCTCTAAGTGGTCTTGGTACCACTAGAGGGGACAGAACACCACACCCAGGAGGTGTGTGGGTTACACATGCAGTCTGGTTCCTGTAGGCTCCCATGCACAGGCTCACAGGTGTATATAGACAAGCAGCTGAAATGAGTAACCCATCCTGTCCTTGAAGCTTCTGGCACTGTCACCTTTGATGAAACAGGGGTGGGGGGCAGATGAGGTGCCCTCGCATGCTGTTTCATGAGACTCTCTCACTCAAGGCAATCTCTGGTTTCCTGAGGAATGGTCAGCCGAGTCTGGATGTTGTCCAAACCAACACTCAAACCATTAGTTCAGCCATCTCCGCCTGAGACTGGCAGAGAGAATAACAAATAGGTAAGAGGACGTGACTCCTCATCAGCTCAGGAAGAAGCAGACTGTGCTCAGAGCCTGGCACGACCTCTAGAAGCCTGGGCTGTCGGAGGCATGCAGTTGCTGAGCTGATGGCAGCTCCTACAGAAGTTCTCTCCTCAGCAGCCATGAAAGCTGATCTGCAGACCCAATGCCTGGAATGGAGAGCAGAATGTCCGAAGGGTATTCTTAAGTAAGTTAAGTTAAGTTAAGGAAGTCTTAAGTTAAGGAAGTATGGGCTGGATGAATGCACTATAAGGTGGGTAGAAATCTGGCTAGATTGTCGGGCTCAACGGGTAGTGATCAATGGCTCCATGTCTAGTTGGCAGCCGGTGTCAAGTGGAGTGCCCCAGGGGTCGGTCCTGGGGCCGGTTTTGTTCAATATCTTCATAAATGATCTGGAGGATGGTGTAGATTGCACTCTTAGCAAATTTGCAGATGATATTAAACTGGGAGGAGTGGTAGATACGCTGGAGGGGAGGGATAGGATACAGAAGGACCTAGACAAATTGGAGGATTGGGCCAAAAGAAATCTGATGAGGTTCAATAAGGATAAGTGCAGGGTCCTGCACTTAGGACGGAAGAATCCAATGCACCGCTACAGACTAGGGGCCGAATGGCTAGGCAGCAGTTCTGCGGAAAAGGACCTAGGGGTGACAGTGGACGAGAAGCTGGATATGAGTCAGCAGTGTGCCCTTGTTGCCAAGAAGGCCAATGGCATTTTGGGATGTATAAGTAGGGGCACAGCGAGCAGATCGAGGGACGTGATCGTTCCCCTCTATTCGACATTGGTGAGGCCTCATCTGGAGTACTGTGTCCAGTTTTGGGCCCCACACTACAAGAAGGATGTGGAGAAATTGGAGAGAGTCCAGCGAAGGGCAACAAAAATGATTAGGGGTCTAGAACACATGACTTATGAGGAGAGGCTGAGGGAGCTGGGATTGTTTAGTCTGCAGAAGAGAAGAATGAGGGGGGATTTGATAGCTGCTTTCAACTACCTGAAAGTGGGTTCCAAAGAGGATGGCTCTAGACGGTTCTCAATGGTAGCAGATGACAGAACGAGGAGTAATGGTCTCAAGTTGCAGTGGGGGAGGTTTAGATTGGATATTAGGAAAAACTTTTTCACTATGAGGGTGGTGAAACACTGGAATGCATTACCTAGGGAGGTGGTAGAATCTCCTTCCTTAGAGGTTTTTAAGGTCAGGCTTGACAAAGCCCTGGCTGGGATGATTTAACTGGGAATTGGTCCTGCTTCGAGCAGGGGGTTGGACTAGATGACCTTCTGGGGTCCCTTCCAACCCTGATATTCTATGATTCTATGATTCTATGGTATGATGCATCCCTGAGGCAATTCACCGGCCAGCTGTCCAAACAGAGTGTGGACCTATTGCAGCTATACTCAGGGCCTTGATGAAGACTCATGGTGTGGTGCACATGCCAAAGATGAGCACTTCATGCAGGTGTCAATCCTTGCAGCTGCAAAATGAGATGCTTCCTGTGTGCCAGTCTGACGGGCATGGGGAAGCAGGTACCCCTGAATCCAGGAGCTCCAAAACAGTATGTAACCATCACAAATGCAGATGGTCTCCTGTTGAACTCCTCAAATCCAGAAGAGTACAATGGCCTCCTGATATCTGTAACGGCTGATGAACCTCTTCCATTGATCCCATTGAGAGCAGGGAGGTAACTTCTGCTCAAAGAACCTTCTCATGAGAAAGATCCTTGAATGGGGATGAAGAAATGGGTAGGGCTTGGCATGGGGTGGAGCTGGACAGAAAATTACAAACACCCATTAGTGCCATATATTACAGTCCACGCTGGCACAAAAATGGACAGTGACTCCTCCAAAGGAAAAGGGGAAAGGAACACATCCAAAGTGAGGCTCTTGGTGCTCGCCAGGTGCACCCTCAACTCTGCTGATGTCTCTGGGACCGAAGAAGCTGCCTCCTGCCTCTGATGCATCCCAAAGTCTGACTACTTCTGAGGTCAAGCTGAGGATCATTGCTACCTCAGGACCAGGATGGAATGTTCTCCTTGCAGAAAGGCTGATGTGACCCTAGAAGTGCAGACAGCAGGAGAAACCTTCCCACCGCCCTATGATATCATCTGTGCTGGTTCTACACAGCTGCAGCCCCTCAAGAGCTAGGTTCTCAGCTGGTTTGCATAGATCCTGCAGCAGAGGACACCTGCAAACTCAGCCAGGCCTCATCATGAGCTAAAGCTGTCTCTCCTCCAGGAGAGTTTGATCCCCTGCCTCCTGCTGTGGTTTCCGTACTAAGCTGCCCAAAGCTCTGAAGCACTGTTCTTCAATACGTATGCTGAACCTGAGTAATCTCTATCTGGCAGGAGTGAACCCCTTGATCTTCCCACTGGGCATCTGCAGCCATGCTAGATGGTTCACACAGATTCAGGTGATATTGGCCCTCTTGCATCAGGTGACCTTCAAGTCCTCAGGAAGGAATTGCCTGCCTCCACTCCTGCCTCATGTACAGCAGTGCACAGATGTCCGTATATGCTACAGATAGTTCCACCATCGTCTGAAAGATCAGGTACCAACTACTCCCAGAGGCAGCCAACCAATCTGGATGGACCAGGGGGTTGGTCTGTTATGGCAGAAGGCAGGATTCTGGGCAAGACAGACCAGCGAGCTTCACTTTTACATCAGGAAGCAGCTACCAGCTCAGGGGGGCCAATGATCTTCTCTCTCAGTCAGCTGCTCCCATATGACAACACTTGCATTCCTTTGACTAAATCATTCAACCAATGGCGAACATCCCCAAGTCTCCTGGGTTACTCTTGATGAAACTCAGCCAAACAGATTCTGTGCCCAGCAGTGGCTCTGATTCCTGTTACTTACAAGACCTGCCCCCTGCCCCCAAGAAGGAACCAGTTCAGCATGATCAGCCCTCTACAGTACAAACGGCATGATTCCAAGGGGCTGCTTGGCCTGGGCAATATCACAATCACTGTTAAAGTAATGTGCAGCAACTCAAAATAGTAGAAATCACTAAGTCTCTTTTAATGGCATGTTCTGATCGCAGCAGCCACCTTTGCAGAAGACTTGGCGATCAAGTAAATGATCCTCACCTTTGCCTGGAATACATAACTCAGGTTGTGGTCAATTATCTCCTGGCGGGTCCTAGTACATCAAGGATTCTGGCTTAAAGAGCTGTGTCAGGGTTAGAAATGCTACTGACTCAGTTGGCCTTGTTCTAAGGAGTCCATGTTCTGTTCTTGCTTCCTGTTAATCAGACGGGGTTTGATCAAACACACAGACCCACAAGATTTCTGGATCCCTGGTCCGAAGTCTTCCCCAGGCCAAGAGAATGGCAGAGCTGCTGTCCCAGGTGCTGAAGTGGAGCCAATGGTATAAACAAAACTGACTACAGCTTTTATCGGTATTAGGTGTCACATGGGCTTAATCATAGAAACGGCTGATGTGATGAGGTTCAGTTTTAAACATCAGTATTTAATATCTGTCTATCTATCCATCCCCATACACACCCCTCTGCCTATCTACCTATCATCACCATGTATATCGCTCCATAGCTATCTAGTCATCCCCATACACATCCCTGTACCTATCTACCATCCTATGCATATCCCTCCATATTCATCTATCTATCCACCCCCATACACATTCCTCTATCTACCTACTTATCATCACCATGCATATCCCTCCATATAATCTACCTACCTACCTACCTCCATGTAGTACTCACTGTAGCATATGATCACTGGACAAACATCCTGTACCCCTATAGCACAGAATCTAAGTACTCAGGGTGGAACGAGTCTTGTGAACTCATATGGGGTGATCTAGAGCCAGATTCTAGTTTACAACAGGTTCTGTATGTCTCAGTCAGACTCCCCAACCAGCTCTGTAGCCATTTTCCCTCTTGCTTCAATCATTGCTGGTCACTCTGGTGTCAGCAACCTGAGGATTTCAAAGAGCTTTGCAACCTCTATCTCATTAAGCCGCACAGCCCCTTTAGAAATAAGAGTTGTTATGAGATTAGTTTTACAAATAGGGAAATTGAGGCACAGATGGATAAGTGACTTGACCGAGCTCACCCAGTAGTAGCTGAGCTGAGCACAGAAGCCAAGACAACACTTCTCTCCTCTTTATTAAGTCATCTTTCATGGGGGCTTCTCCTGGGATTCATGACTGGGTCATAGACAGTGTTTGGCTGAAGGCAAAATGGCCTCAGTCCTATCCCCAGCTTCCCTCTGCCCACTCCTGACTCTGGATGTGTTTTACTTCCTGGGTTCAGTGCTACTTGGACATTACTGCCACCAGCACGTCGCATCAGCAGACCCACGCTCTCTGTCCTGTGATGCTCTAATACTCACCCTGGTGGGAGGATAGTTGAAGTGCTAGACTGGGACTCAGGAGAGCTGGAATCAGTGCTCAGCTCTGCCCCAGACTCTCTGTATACATTACTTCATTGCTCTGTGCCTCAGTTTCCCACCTGAATAATGGGGAGAAGAAGATTTCTTTCTCTGTTTCTATATAGACTGTAAGGCCTTGAGCCTCAATTGTATTTAGATTCTGACCCTAAATCCCTTTGAGGCTCTGGGTGTAAGCTCTTCAGGACAGGACCTGTCTCTCCCTATGTGCCTGTACAGCACCTCACACCCTGGGGCCCATCCTCTGGGACTGATCTACCTATATTGTAGCAGAGTTCTAATCACGTTAGAACTTGAAGCTAATGAGCTGCACTTCCCTGCTCTGCAAAATGGAATCACGACACTTTTTGTTCCCTGCTTCATTTGGGGAAAAAGAAGAAAAAATGCAGCATCAAATATTCATGTCAGTGAAGTCAGGCCTTTGTTGGAGGTTCAAAAGTTGCTGAGGAGCCAAAGCGCAATTGGCGTCAACCTTGCAATGATGCCAGGGGGTCCCCGCAGCTCTTTAAGCAGCATAACGGCTCCTGTTTACCCAGCGCAGCGCGGGGGTGACACTGATGCTCGTATTAAGCAAATAGCCCACTCTGCTTTTGTCAAATTATATAACACGCGTAAGGCAGCAGAGCAGAGAAAGTGGCTTTGTTTAAAGCATGAATTATGCTGCCACACTAAGTAGGCTCCATTATACTTATTAAGACCTGAAGTGAAGCGTCTTGCACTCCAAGGGGCCCTGCCCAGAGGCCCGAGTCGGAGATGCTAGAACAACGGCCAGGTGCTTGGAGAATGCAGCTGTTTGCTAAGCCTGGATTTGGAGGAGCTTGTGCAAGGACGCCCCTATTGCTCTATTCCAAACTGCTCTAATCTTCCTCACGCTGCCTTGTGACCGCAGTTTGCTTTTTGGGCAGCAGTTCGCACGGCCTGGCTTTGTTCATTGACTCAGCTCAGGCTAACAGGTGCCCAGTTGGCATGGAGGCGCAGTGAGTGGATGCCCTGGCTCCCATCTGTGCTGAGGAGTGCCCGCAGCCATGCCCAGGCTCACCAGTGTGATGGGCTCCCCCAATCCCTGATACCACCGGACCGTCCCACTGCTCAGCACACCTGCTGTGGGGCAAGCCAGAGGGGCATCGTCAGAGCTGTGTGAATGGCTAACATTGCAATGTCAGAGGCAACAGTCCAGCAGGACAGAAGGGCAGAGCTTCCAGGTAGAGCGGTGTATGGGCGCAGGGCTGAAATAGCAGAGGGGGCTACAGGTCAGGACTAAAAGGCACCGGCAGAGTTGTGGGTGAGGTGGGCCGCAGGATTGGCATAGCAGAGGTGGGGGCTGTGGGTCCGTACTGAGGGGCATTCACAGAGCTGTGTGTACACTCCCAGGGGAACCCAAGGCTGGAAGAGCCAGGGGCTGTGTGTCGGTATTGAGGGGCATTCACAGAGCTGTGTAGGGAGGGTAGCCCAGGACTGAGATAGCCTGGCAGGGCTGGGGCCTGTATTGAGAGGCACTGGCAGAACAGTGTGTGTGAGCTCAGGACTATGATGGGGTGGGGGCGGCTGGAGGGGGCTGCCATTTCAGGACTGTTGGGGTCCCAGGACCACAACAGCATTACATATTTCGGCTCCTGACTTGACTTCCTTGATCAGAGCTGTGTGGGAGGGTGGCTGGGGAGAGCCAGGCATGGACGCTGAGTCAGTAGCATTGCTCTGGCAGAGCTGTGGGAGGAGGAAGTTGCCAGACTGGGCAAGTGGTGGGCGCTGCGGGTGTGGGGCAAGGGAACCGTCAGAGTGCTGGTCCAGAGTCAGAAGCTATGGGCGATGCTTTGGGTGCTTTGGCACAGACGCTTGCCCAGTGCCTGGCCCCAACAAGGTCCGCTCTGGGCAGTGCTATTGAGCCCTAACTTACCCCAGCCAGAGGTCCTCGGCCCTCTGGATTTGTCCCTGCACCAACAAACGTTCAACTGGAGGTGAGCGTGCCTGGAGCATGCCAGCCAGATTCTCAGCCCGGTTAGGTGTGCAGATTCAAATTCCCACTGAGGGCCTGATTCTGAGCTCAGCTTTACACAGGCATAAAGCTGTCTTAAACGGCATCACTGCTGCTTTACCCCGAGGGGGATCAGAAGCCAGCCCATGATGGCCACCACTGCGCTCACAGATCAGCTGACTGTACATCTAGGCAGCTAATTAGGCCCATGTCCATGCAATTACGTGACCTGCTCGTACAATTGCAGCCAGTGCATTTGCAGGGCTTGACGGTCTGAAACCCAAGCACTGACATTTCAACAGGAGCAGAGATGGCCTGGAGCTGCCTTCTGGAAGCTACTGCCTGGAGTGCCAGCGTCAAACCAACAGCAGCGGCGGTACCAATTGGAGTCAGTTATCCCCAGGATTTCATTAGACTTCTCCAGCGGCCCCTCGTGTTAATGGTTTATTGTCTGTGAAGTATTCACAAGAGCAGGTCCATGCTGGGTGCCCTCGCTGCTTCATCTAGCTACGGAACAAATCCCAGCCCATCCTTCCTCCCTGAATTAATTAATCGTAAATTGCATGATGCGTGGCTCCTTTACCCAGTAGTTAATGATGGACTGGAGAACTACAGGGCCTGCGGAAGAGCTCAGGCAATTAGCACTCCATGTGTTCAGCCGGGCCGGGAAGGAGCCACGCTAAGGAGAGCAGGGCTGTTCAGAGCATTCCCAGGGAGGGGTTTTCATGCATGCCAAAGTCGGTGGCGATGGTATTTGAAACAGCCACGTTACTACAAGGTAAGGCATGGTCGGGGCATGGCATGGTGTGCCCGGCCCAGCAGGAACCCACAGCCACACTGCACCTGCAGACGTCCAGCTGGGACCCCAGCAGGAGCGATGGCCCAGGCCTGGGGAGGGCAGGGGGCAGGTGCGGTGCCAGGGAGGGGGCTGCACAAGTCGAGACGCTCTCTGGTGTGCTCTGCATGGCTCACGGCCTCCTCAGCTTCTCCTCTGAAAGGGCTTGTCGTGCCAGCTCCAGCCACAAAACAAGGGCGCAGGAAAAGAAAGCCATTGCTGAGACACAACAGTCTCCCTTGCCAATCACGAGGCTGGGTTTGTCCCTGGCATGGTGCCCAGGAAGCTTTTGGGAGTGACGCCCGCCCGGAAGCTGAGCCCATCAATCAACTTGGCAATTAGAACAACCCCCTCCTTCTCTCCAGCGCCTGCCACAGGACCATCGCAGACAGATTTGCAAGCTGTAATGAGTGGAGTCTGCTGTTCAGCCTGTAGCAGGGTGGTTACCCGCTCCTGCCCTATATGGCTTAAAAGCCAGCCCTGGGAGAGAGCCAGGGCTGAGGGCAAGAAAAGCTAGGCTGATTGGGGAAATGGCCGCAGCTGGGCCACGCCCAATCAGGTCACAGCTGGGCTATAAAGGAGCTGCTCGGCTGAAGCTTAGCCAGAGTCTCTGTGTTCAGAGAGGGAAGGGCCTGGCTGCAGGGACCCGAGGGAGTACCTAGCTTGGAGCAGGGCTGGGGGGAAAAGTCAGGGGAGCTCTAGCCTGGAAACCCCCAGGCTGCGAGGTCTAGTTTAGGGCCTATTAGGTACTGAGGTTGCAAGGGGGCAGCCCACGGGTAGACAGAGGCAACAGGTCCAAGCCCCCTCGCCTGTGATGAGTGGCTGATACACTGCAGTCTGCCCTGGGGAGCAGGGCTAAGCGATGACTGGCAGTAGCCAAGACTGAGGCGAGGTGGGGGTAGTGGGTAGGGGTTCCCTGGGGAGGGGAGACCCTCAGGGATTGTTGGGGTTTACTGCCAAGGGGCAGCACCCCAGTGAGAGGAGGCACTGAGTCCTGGGAGGGATGGGGGCCAGCGGTAAGGCAGATCACCATATGGCAGAGAGCGCTCTAGAGGCTGATGGGCTAATTCCCAAGGACAACCAGCAGGAGGTGCTGCTGGGTGAGTCTGGCTCTATTACACAGCCCCATGGGAAAGACAGGGAAACTGAGGCACGTGAAAGGGGAAGTGGCTTGCCTGAGGTCACACAGGAAGGCTGTAGCAGAGAATCTACACCTCTGGAATCCCAGCCCCTTGGTTTAACCACAGGGCACTGCTCCAGCTCCACCAGGAGTTACGAGCTGGACTCAGAGACTCCTGGGGGAGGTTCTCTGGCCTGGGTTGGGCAGCGGGTCAGACCAGATTGTCAGAAGGGTCCCTTCTGGCCTGGAAACCTTCTGCTCATTGAGCCCACTCTGGCTCCCAGCCGGGCATAGCTTCATTCAGAGGCTGGAGGTGATTGGCGTGGCAGGCTGGTGGGGCTGGGCATTCTGGTGGCTTTGCACAGCTCCTAGGCACGGAACTCACATCAGAACCTTCTTTTTGGTGGTGTGACTGGGCAAGAAAATGGCGGATGAAATTCAATGTTGATAAATGCAAAGTAATGCACATTGGAAAACATAGTTCCCTGTGGAACTCATTGCCAGGGGATGTTGTGAAGGCCAAAAGCAGAACAGGGTTCAAAAAGAACTAGATAAGTTCCTTGAGGATAAATCCATCAATGGCTATAAGCCAGGATGGGCAGGGAACACAACCCCATGCTCTGGATGTCCCTGAACCTCTGACTGCCAGAAGCTGGGACTGGACAACAAGGGGTGGATCACTTATTGCCCTGTTTCGTTCATTCCCTTTGGGGCATCTGGCATTGGCCACTGTCGGAAGACAGGATACTGGGCCTGATGGACCATTGCTCTAACCCAGTGTGGCTGTTCTTTTGCTTTGCTGTTAACTCTGCCATGACCCCAAATCCAATCACCTTAGCCATGGGTGGCCAGAACCTCGCAAACAGCAGGATCCAGCACGGAGTATTTCATTCTGTCAAGGCTCTAGCTCGCTCCCCATCACATCTGAGGGCTGGCGTCTCCTCAGTACGGGCTGGGTGGGGGCAGGGAACTCCTTGGGCTCAGGCTGGGTCACTTACTCTGCCCTGAACAAGCTGTGAAGTTAGCACCGGTGAGAGACGACAGCCCGGGATCTGAACCAGGACTGGGACAATGCAGCCTCCTCAACCCTCTGCCAATGGGCATCAGCGGCCACTGCCCATTCAATCCTCTGCTAAGCCTGCCAGCAAAGGGGCATCTAGTGCCGAGGTGGGGGTTGAAATGAGGATGTCTTCCCATCAGGGGAATCTGTGTGTTTCCCCTGCTGTGTAATTGCAGATATCTGCTACTCATGCTCATAAACATGTCTGATTGTTTTTTGGAATAAAACGAAATCTTGTGGCAGTGGATTCTGCAGGTGAATTCATGCTGTGGGTGAAACAGCATTTTTGTGTTGTCAGTTAAATTTGCTCCCTTTCAGTTTCCTGCTCTGGGATTAGGGCTAAAGAAGGAGCTCCCGACTGACCTCTCAAACCTGCTCTCTAGCTGCTCTGCCTCCTGTGTCTCCTCTTCAAGGTGCAGAGCCCCACTTCTTTCAATCTCTTTCAAAACAGAAGTATTTTCATTGCTCCTCGCTGGAGCTTTCCTGGTTCTGCTCTGGCCTTTTCGGGCCAGGACAGTCAGAACTGCTCACACTATGCAGGGGGGAAGCACTGCTGCTTTAGCTATATATCTGCTGTAATTCCAAGATGAAGACTCTGCTTGCTGTGTGCTTCTAAAGAGCTGCCAATCACATATGTAAATGAGAAAGGGAGGGGCCACTGAGGATTGGTATCACACAGGAGTTAAATCGTGCCCGACCGCCCACCCCGTGGCACTGCTGTGCAAGGGCTGATGGGAAAGAACCAGGCAAAGCCCCTCTCTGTCTGGGCCCGCCTCCAAGAGGTGCTGTGTGCCAATGTGCCAGCCTGCAGTCACATCCCCCAGGGGGTGCAGCCCACCGGGAGAGGGGGTGTCCATCCTATCCACCTCCCCGATATAACACAGGCTGCCAGCAACTGTGAGCTCTTGCCTCAAAACAAGCAGGGACGGACTCAGCTCCTGGTGTGAGAAACAGTAAAGTGCACCCCCGGGCACATGGCCCTGCTCCACTGTGAAGATCCATACTGCTCTGCACCAATTCCCCAGCACCCACCCCTGTCCTGCCACCTGCCTTCATCATCATCATCAGGTCCCAGCTTCACCCTTCTTCCAAAAACATGCCCTACACAAAAATGATTCCCTTTCCAGAAGCCATCTCGGGCCTGGGCCCACCAGGGCATTGCCTCTGCACCTGCTCCATTGTTTGTCAGGGTGTTAAAATGTCAATGGTAGCTTTGCAGGAGGAAAAAAACTAATAAATAAAATACTCATTCCAAAATATTGGCCATTTCTCTTTGGAGCCAATCTATGAAGCCCTCCAAATGTCCACTTAACGCCAGTCCCTTTCAAAGGCAGAACTGCCAGCAAATTTGTGCCTGGCAGACAAAAAAAGATAGATAGATGCCTAGATCTTCAGGCCAGACTAGGGGACCTTTGTGATCAGCAAGTCCAACCTGCTGCACAGCCCAGGCCAGAGAATTCGCCCAGCGACCTCTGCACTGAGCCCAATAGCATGTAGTTGTGATGGCGTGTATCTTTCAGAGACCCATTCTGTCTTGAGGTAAAGATCCCAAGACATGGAAGGTCCATCACAGTTCTGGGGCAGATGGTTAATTCTCTTCCTGGGGCAGATATTTGGATGGTTAATTTCCTTCCCTGTTTCTTTACCCCTCATTTCCAGACTGAATGTATCTGGCTGCAGCTTCCAGCCATAGGATTCTCTTATGCTTTAACCTTTGAGAAAATCATATTAAATGTGGAGGGTTTGCAAGTGCCAGCTTTCTCCAGCTTTTCCATTAATAAACTCTCCTGCCCCGTTGTTGATACGAGTGAGAGGGTGAGGCTCCAGGATGGACGTGTCCTTATTAGAGCTGTGATTTCCACAGAACAGCTTGATCCAATTCCTTTTCTTTCTCTTTTTGAATAGGATGTTGTCAATTGTGCTCTCTCCCTTTCTCCCCTTTTCCTGTAATATCCTGTTTTCATGCACTGAAAAAATAATAAGAGTAGAAGGGGGGGCGGGTTGTCCTGCTATAGAGCAAAGGCATCAGGAGACGCATTGGCCGTGCTGTCATTCCAGCCAGCCTGCTAACAAATCTGTTTGGAGAGCTGATTTCGTCCCACTGAGCAGAGCAGGCCCATCAGAGTTGGGGGTAATTATGCAGGAACGCTGCTACACGGCCCATGTGTGGTGAGATCACCAGTGCCACACATGGACTGTGACCAGCCAGTCAGGCCACCTTCAGGATCAATCTAGAGCTTGAGCTGGTGGTGCAGGATCTGCAAGGAGGCCCCGCCCTTTGGGATTTGCCTTGATGATGATGATCATACAGTGCTTCATCCCTCTGTCCAGAGCCTGTCTAAAGGCGGCGGCCCAGCTGCTCCCCTGTGCCAGGCTGGGCTCTGAGAAGGGGTGGGACATGGCGGCTGTGGTGATGCTCAGTCTGGGGTTGCAGGCTAGCATTGTGTTCCCTGTCACATGACTGGGGCCATCTCCGACCTGCATGGGGTTGGGACTCTGGCACACAAAGGATGGCGGGGGGTGGGGGGAGGATCAGAACAATAAACCCATTTGCAGTTGGGAGATGAGCCCTCTTGTGCTGGCATTCCCTCTGTAGCCACAGAACGGGCGCAGCAGGTGCCTGCTTCCCCTCTCCACGCTGTCCTGTCAATGTGTCTTGCTCAGGGCCTGGAGCAAGTGCCTACGAAGGGCCAGTCAGTCCCTGGTTGCTCATTCGTCCCCCTCTGCTGCCCCGGCTGCCTGTGAGTGCCCAATGCCAGGGGACACTGGGCACCTGCCTCATTTCATGGAGGCTGCTTGCCTGTCACCAGAGAGAGGCAGCTTCTGGCCACTGCCCACCTGGGCTCCCTGTCCCATTCCCAAGCCTTAACCCCCACACCAGCCACTCTGCTAGCTGAGAAAATGGGGATCAGCCTCCATTCTTGTGCATGGCAGCAGCCCCAGTTCCTAGCTTCTGGCTGCCAGCAACAGAGGGTCAGGCCATCCCACTCAGACAGGCACTGAGCTACGAGTGAGACCCAACTCAGCCAGCTGCCACCCCATGGCCCGAGCACTCAGCAGTGCCTTGTCTATTCAGACTGGGGTCAGGTGCTGTCTCTCACTACATGTTTGTACAGCACCCAGCACAGTGGGGCTCTGATTTCAAGACGGGCTGCAGGTGCTACTGTAATGCACATACCTGTAATCACCCTCCCTACCTCGAAGTGACATACCAGGATGGGGCCACTGGAAGGGAGGGAAACTACTAACAAATGGAGAAAGGACAGTAAACAGCAATGGACTAACTAGGAGCTTGTCTACATGGGGATGCTGACCAGAATAGCTACTGCAGAATCATAGGCAGGGCCAAGTAACCCTAGATTGCTCCTGACAGGTGTTGTCCACCTGTTCCTAAACACCTCCAATAATGAGGATGTCACAACTTCCCTTGGAAGCCTGTTCCAGAGCTTAACTCCCCTGAGAGTTGGACAATTTTCCCTAATATCGAATCTAACTCTCCTCTGTAGCAGATTAAGCTCATGACTTCTTGTCCTACCTCCAATGGACAGGGAGAACAACTGATCGCTGTCCTCTGTATAACAGCCCTGAACAGGTCCCCCATCAGATCTTCTATTGTCTAGACTAAACACACCCAGTTTTTTAGCCTTTCCTCACAGATTTTCTAAACTTTTTATAATTTTTGTTGCTCTTCTCTGGATTCTCTTCAATTTATCCACATCTTTCCTCACGTTTGTCCCCAGAACTGCACACAGCTCTGTCCAACTGAGGCCTCACCAGTGCTGAACAGAGCAGAATAGCCACCTCCCCCATCTTACATACGCCACTCCTGTTAACACACCCCAGAATGAAATTCGCTTCTTTCACAGCTGTGTCATATCGCTGACTCATATTCAATTGGTGATCCACTAGAACCCCCAGACCCTTTTCAGAAGTGCTACCCTCTAGCCAGTCATTCCCCACTTTGTAGTTGCACCTTTGATTTTTCCTTCCTAAGTGAAATATTTTGCACTTGTCTTTACTGAATTTCATCTTGTTGATTTCAGACCAATTCTCCAGTTTTTCCAGGTCATTTAGCATTCTAATCCTATCCTCTTAAGCGCTTGCAACCCCTCCCAGCTTGATGTCATTCACACATTTTATAAGCATACCCTTCACTCCATTATCCCGGTTATTAATGAAAATATTGAATGGGAACACCCCTATTCCAGCATAACTATTGCACTCTGAATTCCCACCCTACTTTACACTAGAACAATTTCCCCGTGTACACAAGGCCAAAGCAGCAGTGTTACTTGTCTCTCTTCGCTGCAAGGGGATATTGTTGTCACCGCCTATAAAGAGGAAGGAGGGTCCCAGCTTTCATGGATCTGGGGTCTGCAGTGTTGGCCTCCTACTCCCCACTGCTAGTAAGCAGCTGGGCCTGCCCCCATTGATGCCAGCAGTGACCAGGGGAGCCATTCACACCTGGGCCCCTCTTCTCCCTTGTACATGGGCCAGGGTATTCACTAGCAGATGGGAGTCAGACATGGTCAGGGATTGGGCGACCCATCTCTGACCCCAGGAAGGTTAGTGTCCTGGGGACACAGCCGTCCATTTCTGACCAGGCTTTGGGAACACCCAGAGACGAGAGCCCACAGCAGGGTCACACTGCGGCAGGACTGCGGGAGAAGTGTCAGAGCTGCATGGATGGCCATGCAGGCCAGACATTGCCAGTGACTCTCACAGCCCATCCCCTATATGTGTGATTGTCCACCCAATGAGATGAGCCGTAAACAATCAAAATCCACATGGGGGAGCAATTCCTGTGCTCTGATTTCAACCCTATGGGGAACAGGCAGCAGAGCTCCTGCTGAGCTATCCCCACATGCAGGGCCCTGCTAGCTGTCCTCCCACCTTCTCCAGCTGCAGGGCGCTCCGGTGGGAGGCAGGTTGTGTTCCTGCACTGGATGGCGATGTCCTGCTGGCAGCAGTTACTTAGTTCTTCCCCCCAGCTGGAGGCTAATATTAGTGTTTTCAGTCACTCTCCCCCTTGCTCTTATCATTCAATCAGCATCTATCACTGTCACCCCGCCTCCCCCGCCCCCACGTGATCTTCAAACTCAACTTCTGAGCATCAGCTACACCCAGAAACACCTCGGTTTATGCTCCGCCCCTGGTGCCAGGCACAGTCCCGCTGTCCATAGTCCTGATACTCAATTCTCCCAACTCCCAGGCTCTGTCCTGGCCCCATGGGTGTGTCTACACTGCAGCTGGGAGCGAGCAGAATTCACATTAATCATGGCCCTTGAGCTCACACTCAGGGGGTTGGGGGGCGGGGAGCTGGAGAGCCTGAGCTGCTGTCCCAGCCAAGGACATCCACACTACTGCTTTTACCACACCAGCTTGAGCCCAGCTGCAATTCAGAAGTCCCCCGTGGGGTCTGCCCAAAGCGTGTACATTGTTTTAACTGCTGCAATCATGGGCTGTGAGTCGCCATGCGAAGATGTGTGCCTGGCTGTATCTCTGTGCACATGTGATTGTGCATGTAGACACACACATGCATTATGAGCCCACTCAGCATGGCTTGAGCTAAGGACCTTTGGCACTGAAGCACCAGGCTAAAGGAGTGACCCTAATCACAGGCAGCAGTAGCAGGCTGTAATCCTCCATGTAGACTAATCACAAGAGGGTTGCATGACACAAACTTCGCATGTGACTGCCTTGTAAGGGCCAGTACTGGCCCTTATCAACCAAGGCAAGACAATGCGGTGCCTCTCCAGTCCCTGTGTAGCTGCTCAGTGTGTGGGAGCGACCCCGCCCACCAGAGATCACAACTCAGTGGGTATTAGGGAGGCCTCATTAGTCAGTAGGCATTTCAGAGTTTCATTAATGGGAACAGAGCGCTGGAAACCACACTTACGCTCCACTTCATTTAGGAGCAACCCACATAGCAGGAGCCTGTCTCCTGACTCAGTGCAGCCCAATATACGATTGATGTGCTCCTTGCTGACAACACTACACCATTGTCCTCAGGAACGCGCCGCTAACAGGGTGATGGTGGGCTGGCCCGTCCCCCATGCCCCTCAGCGCAGCAGCATCCCTGGGGTGCTCTAACAAAGCTGGAATCTGGATCCAAATCCCTAGCAAAAAATTCCTGAAGTTGGAGTGGTTTCAAACCCAACATGCCTCTCTCCTGCTCCATCCCACTGGGACATGGCTAGCTCCTCTGGGGACTGGGGGGAATAATAATCATAGAAACCACTTTCCACTCCTACAGTGTCTCAAATCTCATCACACACATTTACTAATTAAGGTTCATCCCCCCCCCCACAATTACTCATCCTCTCACCTCTCTCTGAAATGCAGCCCATTCTGGCTTGGAGTGCAGCAACTGTTTAGCAGAGCACAGAGACATTTAGGAGAGGAAGTAAAGAATCCTCAAATCCAATTAAAACTTCAGGAAAGCAACATGTTACTACTGGAGCTGGAATTTGGGCAGGCATTCAGCAGCGTTAGCAGCAACCCTGCTCATAGGAATGGGGTCAGGACCTCACACACACTCACTCTTGAGAGACTAAAAACTGAAGGAAACGCATCACCTCCTGGAACAGCAGCACCATTTACTGGAGTAACTAGGTCTGGACCTGTACAGCTGCTGAGAACTGGCTAGAACGCAATACAGTATGGTCTGGCTGTATGCACCAGGACTGTGTGAGGCTCAGGGGGATTTCTGGGTGTAACTGGAGGCTGGCTGTACCCCCTTCCAGGGTGGGCATCAGCCACTGGAGCTGCGTGTGAATGTTGTTCTGGGACCTGCCTTCCGGTCCAGTGTTTTTAACAGACCCAGGGGGCCCAACCACCACCGAAGAATGTGCACGCAGCCACAGGTTGGTTGGACAGTTGACCATCCAGGGCCATGTCCATGTTTAGAAGACCACTTTTGGAGGTGCAGACTTTCCCAGTGGCAGCACGAGATATGATGATGCTGTCCCACCTTCCTGGTCACCAGCCTCCATGGCCTGTGGGAGGAGTGATAGATACACTGCAGGGTAGGGATAGGATACAGAGGGACCTAGACAAATTGGATAATTGGACCAAAAGAAATCTGATGAGGTTCAACAAGGACAAGTGCAGAGTCCTGCACTTAGGATGGAAGAATCCAATGCACTGCTACAGACTAGGGACTGAATGGCTCGGCAGCAGTTCTGCAGAAAAGGACCTAGGGGTTCCAGTGGACGAGAAGTTGGATAGGAGTCAACAGTGTGCCCTTGTTGCCAAGAAGGCCAATGGCATTTTGGGATGTATAAGTAGGGGCATTGCCAGCAGATTGAGGGACGTGATCATTCCCCTCTATTCGACATTGGTGAGGCCTCATCTGGAGTACTGTGTCCAGTTTTGGGCTCCACACTACAAGAAGGATGTGGAAAAATTGGAAAGAGTCCAGCAGAGGGCAACAAAAATGATTAGGGGACTGGAACACATGACTTATGAGGAGAAGCTGAGGGAACTGGGATTGTTTAGTCTGCAGAAGAGAAGAATGAGGGGGGATTTGATAGCTGCTTTCAACTACCTGAAAGGGGGTTCCAAAGAGGATGGCTCTAGACTGTTCTCAGTGGTAGCAGATGACAGAACAAGGAGTAATGGTCTCAAGTTGCAGTGGGGAAGATTTAGGTTGGATATTAGGAAAAACTTTTTCACTATGAGGGTGGTGAAACACTGGAATGCGTTACCTAGGCAGGTGGTGGAATCTCCTTCCTTAGAAGTTTTTAAGGTCAGGCTTGACAAAGCCCTGGCTGGGATGATTTAGTCGGGGATCGGTCCTGCTTTGAGCAGGGGGTTGGACTAGATGACCTCCTGAGGTCCCTTCCAACCCTGATATTCTATGATTCTATGATTTGACAGGCATCAACAAGAGGCCTGACTTGATGAATAAAGATATCTACAGCTGCCTAGACAAAGCCTCACACTGTGGGGGGGATGGGACACCCCCCCCCCGCCCCAACACTGCTCATATGAGTAATCTGACTTCATTCTACATGTTCTCCGACAGAAAATCAAAGTACCATTTCAGTACCACTTCACTTCCAGAAGGCGATCATGCAATGGCAGAGACAAGCCATTGGGATACAACGCCAGGGGGTGTGTGTGAACACCTGAATGCAGGCGTGTGCGCATACATGCTTGTGTGCACATGCACGTGGGTATGTGAGAGAATGCTGTGCTGATGCGGAGATGCAGATTGCACGCCCTGCAGCACTCTTTCCCCGCTGAACAGCACCAACTCCTGCCCACTCAGCCCTCCCAACCCCTTCCCGAGACGCTGCATAGCCATCAGCCTTCTCTGGTCAGCTTCCACCCGGCCATTTGGATGCAGGGGTTTGGCCTCGGCCCACTTCCAGCCTTACCCAGGCCAGCTTCAGCCTCCTTAATTCAGAACGCTGCCTAGAGAGACCCTCGCCCTGCAAACTACCCCACTGTGCCCCACAGTAACCAAAGCCACCCCAGAGGAGCGGCAGGGGCAGAGGGCAGCCATGGCACTCAAATCCACAGGATTCTGCTTTGCTGCTGAGGCCTGGCAGGGGGAGGGGCAATGGCGCAGTTCGTGGACATGATATGGAGCCCTCGACGCTGTGGACTTTGACACACCAAGCTGCTCCCATCTGGCTCAGCAGAGCCGAGTGGCTTAGGAATGGCTCTTCGCTACAAATGTCAAATTTACATAACTGGACCCAAATGGGATGTAAAAATGTGCCCACTTAGTGGAACCACAGGGTTTACACAGCAACCGGGTGTGCGGGCAGAATCCTAACGAGCGGGTGCGGTGTGGGGAACGTGGCAGCTGTGCAAACTCCCAGTTACCTCAGTGCCCAAGCAAGGCAGATGGGAGCAGGACCAAAAAGTGGGGCTGGATGCCTGTGCTGCCACAAGGCTATTGGAATAGCCTTACCCTCATGCCATGCTCTTCCCTCCCCCACAGAGAAGGGCATCTTTAAGGGCAATGAATCATAGAATCATAGAATCATAGAATATCAGGGTTGGAAGGGACCTCAGGAGGTCATCTAGTCCAACCCCCTGCTCAAAGCAGGACCAATCCCCAATTAAATCATCCCAGCCAGGGCTTTGTCAAGCCTGACCTTAAAAACTTCTAAGGAAGGAGATTCTACCACCTCCCTAGGTAACGCATTCCAGTGTTTCACCACCCTCCTAGTGAAAAAGTTTTTCCTAATATCCAACCTAAACCTCCCCCACTGCAACTTGAGACCATTACTCCTTGTCCTGTCCTCATCTACCACTGAGAATAGTCTAGAACCATCCTCTCTGGAACCACCTCTCAGATAGTTGAAAGCAGCTATCAAATCCCCCCTCATTCTTCTCTTCTGCAGACTAAACAATCCCAGTTCCCTCAGCCTCTCCTCATAAGTCATGTGTTCCAGACCCCTAATCATTTTTGTTGCCCTTCGCTGGACTCTCTCCAGTTTATCCACTATCCTTCTTGTAGTGTGGGGCCCAAAAACTGGACACAGTACTCCAGATGAGGCCTCACCAATGTCAAATAGAGGGGGACGATCACGTCCCTCGATCTGCTCGCTATGCCCCTACTTATACATCCCAAAATGCCATTGGCCTTCTTGGCAACAAGGGCACACTGCTGACTCATATCCAGCTTCTCGTCCACTGTCACCGATGACTCCGATGATGACTCCGATCCCATGGGAGTTAGGTGCCTAATCCTCTTGAGGAGCTGGGCCAATACCCCTAATACTGCGCTCTTTAATTTTTCCTGGGAAGTAATTACCCTTGGCATTCACCCTACCCATAGTGGGAGCCGGTGCAATACCCCTAGTGGTGACGCAGAGCTCTTTTGGATTCTTGCTCTTGCAAATGGTGCTGGGGGCTCTTAGGGGACCTGATTCTCGCCTCCCTAGCAGAGAGGGTAAGGCAACAGGGGAATTCCCCCATGGGCAGAGGGCTGGCATGAGGTCTGGGCACTGCTTCAGTGCTGTGCACCATTTGGCCAAAGGCACAAGGGGTGCCTAGGCCTCAGAGCAGCCCATTGGTGAATTTCACTAACTATCCCCATGGTTCTATCCCCCAAATCCAGGGCACCTGTTGGACCCTGCAAATGGTTGTCATTGATCATGGCATGGTAGCGCCTAGAGACTGCCCCCAAGATCCAGGCCCTATCATGCTAAATCTGGCACATTTGCATAATCCCTGGGCTTCCATGCTCAAGAGACGAAGCAGGTAAAAGGCTGTTCTCCTAGAAATGAGGCAGGGGGATTTGTTTACAGTAGGTCTGCTCACAAACACTGTGCCCACTCCAATGGGCTACGCACCCTGACTTGTTATGGTAAGGCTTCTCGTGAACTTTGAGCCTGGTGCACTCAGCTGTGCTCATTAACTTTCCTTGTTCAAGATGTAACAACCTCCCCTCATTGTGGAAGTGTATACAGATAAATGTGTGCATGGAGGTATCTGGCTGCAGGTACAAAGGTGTGCATGTCAGGGCTAGACTGCCTTGGCCAGTCCGCACCAGTCAGCTGTTAAATTGCAGCCAGGAGACAGGCAGCAGGGTCAGGAGTGAGCTGGGTCAGGCATGAGGTTACAGACAGCAAGCAAATAGCAAACTCAAGGACAAATCAGGGTCAGAAGCCAGTCTTAGGGTCTGCAGCAAGCAAGATCAGGATCCGGATCAGGCAGTCTGCATTGCTCAAACACAAAGTCCCCACACTGCCTTCTTGGTTTAAATACTAGCATCAGCCAATCATCAGCACAGCCACAGTGGGCTGTGAGGGGCTCCCACTCAGGCCCTGCTGGGCGGTACTTCCTGCAGAGCCTAGCGTCACAGAGACCCTCCAGCAAACAGCCCGTGTGAGCTGGTTCTAGTCCCGCAGGTTCTTACAGTGCCTGGGTGCATAAGGGCCTGTGTTTGACCATGTGTATGCTACTCAGAGCAAGCCTCTTCCATTAAAATCCCTAGCACGGTAAGTCCATGGCCCTGTTCCTTTCCTCCGGCTCTTGGATGCCCACTTTGCCAACAGGCACCACAAGATTCTTTGTGGGGAATTTTCAGGGCTGAAGCTAGCAGGGGAATGCAGGCTCCCGGCCTGAGCGCTGCCTCTGCTGCTCCCAGACTGCGACACCCCCAGCACCACCCATGTTTGGGCCTCACCCTCAGGGGAAATGCCCCCCTCACTCATTCCTCCTGCCCCAGAGCAAAGTGCCTGGAAAGGGCTTAGTGCAGGGCCTGGCTGCATTGGCTGGGAGCGAAGGGGAGTAATTATCACTGCAGGGTGGTAAGAAAGAGCCAGACAGACACCCATGGGCTTTACAAGTTGCTCAACCCAGCCGATCCCACCCGAAGTGCTGCAGCTCCTGCATCCCAGCCTGACTGCTGGCATCGGGGGGTGGGGGGAATTCATTTTTCTGAGGCAGGAAGCCCAGCTCTCATTAGACGCAGCATAACGAGCATTCCCAGGAGCTGCAGCCTTGCCACAGCAAGGGGCTAATGGATTCTGCAAGATGGCAACTTACTAGGTTGGAAAAGCACCAAACAAACTGGTTTGGGGTTGTGGGGAAGAGATTCCCTCAGCTTTGTCTTCACAGAGCCTCTTGTGACCCCTGCGGAAAGCAGTTTCCATCAGTTAGGCAGAGGACAGCATGAGGCCCAGGCAGCCCTTCCATACCACAGGTGCATGCCAAGGACACGAGTGGCCCCCAGTCCCCACTGGCAGGAGCAGGACGGGGGTGGGGCCCAGATCTCGTTGGCGGGAGGGGGGCGGGGATGGCGCCCAGGCCTTGTTGGTGGGAGGGGGTGGGGTGGTGCTCACGCCTCAATGGTGGGAGGAGGGCAGGGGTGGTGCCCAGGCCTCATTGGTGGGAGCAGGGTGTGGGTGGTGCCCGGGCCTCATTGGTGGGTGGGGGTGACTCCTAAGCCTTGTTAACGGGAGGAAGGCAGGGGCGGGGCCAAGACCTCGTTGGCGGGAGAGGGCTGGAGGTGGTGCCTAGGCCTTGTGCTGGCTCCTGCATGTCAGGTGACTGCACTATTTCAGAAAGGGAGGCCTGCCCCCCAGAGCAGGATGCTGAAGCCAAGCTCGGGCTCTAGGCACTCCAATGCCAGTCGCCTGGAAGGAAGGTTTGGTTTCCCTACCAAGACCGTGATCCCGAGTTATCCCACCCCTGTTGGGCTTGCTGGGTCTCAGATCCCTGGCCAGAGTTCTGTCAGGTGAATCCCCCCAGTCTGAATGGGGGAGCCAGGAAGGAGCTTTCCCTCCATCGCACCATGGCCCTGCCGTGGGGAAAGACACGAGATATGTCCCCAAACCATGGCACGGCAGGGGGTTAATGCCAGCTCAGCGTCTTTCTCCAGGGAAGACGGGAGAGTAGGTGCTTTGGGAGCCAGCAGGGATAGGAGGCTTTACAGTTAGCTGGGCACCACCCTCACGGCTCCCAGCACTGGGAGGAACTGGACAGAGGCTTCTGGTCAGCAGCCCTTTTACCTTCTCAGATCGGGCCCCCCCCCACTAGCCCTTCTCCTATGGAGCTGGTCCAGCAGCATGCACTGTTACCTGCCCTCACGCATGGCAGAGTCCTCAAACTTGCTGTTGAAGTCCAGAGTAAGGGCCTCGCAGGTAACAGAGCACCATGGATCAGGGTCACACCCAGCACTGCAGCATGGAACTCCGTCACTGCAGCTAAGAGAGCAACTCCATTAGCTGCTAGGAACAGCATATCCAAGCCATCTTATGCTACCAGCTTCCAAGGTGGCCTCTTGCTAACATGTAGCACTGCACTATTCCTGGTAGCGCTTTCTTTCTGTTCCAGACACCATAGTATGCGGTTCAGTACGTCCCCAAGCAAAGCCTTATGTTGAGTCCTCCGCCTCCCCTGTCATTTCCGTACTGAGCCATAGCTGCATCCTTATCTCTCTCTCTCTTTACTTTTCCTTCCCATTCAAACACATGCATGGACCTTGGAATAATGTGCAGTTCCTGGGCTGCCTAAACCATCTGTCCCCTTATTATCAGGGAAACTGATACCCATTGATCCAGCCTTCTGGAGAACAGCCAGAACTCTGGGTCTAATCTCAGCCTGAGCTCAGCAGTCTGTCAGATTGGTTGTATTTACAGATAGGGTCTATTTTTAAACACGGTGTTTAGAGTGCACTGTGTTTGCTTATTGGGGTTTATATCTAAGCCTTGCACAGACGGCCACAAAACACAGATCCGCTCCTGTTTTAATTCAGCACCCAGCCCAAGAAACAAGGCCTATGATACATCAGTACACAGTGATGGACAAACAGCAATTGGATAGAGCTGGCATTGGCTGAAATCCCAAATCAGCAAATCCACAGCAGCCTGTCAACTTTCATTAGAAAGAAGAAAGTTTCTCGCCTGCTGTAATAGTAGCTTTCCTGAGTCAACATATACACTAAAGCCACAGCTTCAAGAGTTGGGCGAGCTACCCCCCAGTCGTCTGAGTGGGGCATTGGCTCTGAAACCTAGGGATGGACAGTGAGACATCAACACTGCTAACTGTCTCACTGCTGACCTCCAGTTTTCCTGGCATGGTGGGTGGAATTTGTATTGACACCAGTTCTTGGGATGGAAGGTAGGACTTAGGTAGAGTACAAACATTTTCTTTTCCCCCAAACCTAGTGGTACCTACCCACTTGCCATACAGGAAGAGTGAGAAAAGACCTCACACCATGAGGCAGAAGGTGGAAAGAGTAGAGAAAGGAGTCATCCAAACTGACAATACACAAGTCTCAGACAAATCCAGGCACCAGCAGGTCAGGAGAATATCAAAGGGTTGGTACCACTTGGGTCCCACGTGGAAATGGGCCTGGTGTTCCCAGTAAACTAAAGAAAGAGGAACCACACCAGAGGAAAGTAGCTTTTTTTTAGCTTTCCTGTGAGTAAGGCCTCTCCAGAAATGTGCACTGCATCTCCAGGGTGCTGGTGAGCGGTGATAGAACAGCACAGCTCCATGGAGTGCTGGTCGCTTGTAGATCTCAAACTTCTTCACACAGGCAAGTCACTAACCTGAGTCTCATTTCCAAGATGGGGAAACTAAGGCACGGAGGGGGATGCACCTCACCCAAGACACTGGGAGAAACAGGAACAGACCTCAGGTCCCCAGAGCCACCTTTAATCAAGCCCCCTTCCAGCACCCTGAGCAGGCCCAGCCAATCAGCTCACTTTAACTGGCCATTCCGAACTTTTTCATATTCAAAATGAACAGAGGGATATTATCACTGGCCACAGAGATGGTGAGTCATCCATGGGCACTGTTAATGCAACGGGATCATGGGTCGTATGATGCTCATTGTTAATGTAATGGAATCGTGGGTCATACCATGGTCAGTTAATCCACTGGGATTGTGGGTCGTACCATTGTCTCTGTTAATGTACCATTATGCTGATCAATGCCTTAACCCATGCCCTATGTTCCCCCCACTGCATACAACACGATCTCAGGCTTGGGTCAGGCGAGGACCGCTTGCCTTCCCCTCAACATCTTTTCTGAGTCTCCCTGCCCTGCCATTGCATCGATAACACTGTACCATGCAAGGAGACAGCGTGGGGTCTTGTATTCATACCACACACTCTGTAAAGCCTTCCTATAGCCAAGCAGCTTCGTCAGCACAACTTCCGCCATGCTCTCCCAAGGTGAGCTGGGGCAGGCTGGAGCAGGGAAGAGCCCTGGCTGTGGTAGGAAGTGGTGGTGGCAGTTCACTACAGGTTCCCAGAAAGCCAGCTGCCCGGCACGGTGCAGCAGGCTCTGTGCGGCTAGAGGTGCCATCTCTCAGAGATGATGTAACACAGGGCCATGGCCACATGTGGTCAGGAAAGCTCCCCTTGTGGTTTATATCAGAATGGGGGGCGGGGGGGGGTTAGCCCATTCTGGGTCATCACTGACTAGGGGAATTAATTCTGCCTTCCATTCTTCTCCTCTCTCCTGCAGTGTTGGGTGGAGAGAGGATTCCTCGCCTAGACGGCACTGGGCAATGTGTGTGTGTAGCTAGGAGGAGCAGTTGCCACAGAGGCGGGTATGGGAGGAAGGGTGACAGAGCAGGGAATGCAGTGCCAGGGCAGAGGACGGGGTGGGGGTAGTGTAGGCCAGAGGAGGGCTGGCAGAGCAGGGGCAGAGGCGGACTGTGTCTGTGGGGGGAAATGTGTACAGGGTATGGGGGGGGCAGAGCTGGAGAACTTGGGCAGAGGAGGGGTGGAAGTGAGTGTAGATGGGGGAGAGGTGGGTACAGAAAGTGTTCTGGCAAAAGTGAGCATACAGCTTGGAGTCTGCCTGGCTCAGTGCAGGACATAAGTGATGGGGGGTGGGGTTTGGGAAGCCCAGAGAGTGCAGGCCAGAGGGGGGGGGTGTGTGTGTGTGTTGAGTGTGTGCGTGTGTGTGTGCACGCACCAGCGAGCCTGGGCTCAGGGGCTGGGAGGCAGAAGCCGAGGGAGGATGTGAGCAGCAGCAGCAGCTGTCAGGAGTCATTAGGGATACATGAATTGACCGACTCAGGCGCCCCCCTCCCCAGGGATCAGTTATCAGCGCTCTCCAAACACTGACAACACATCCCTGGTGCAGACATGTTTGTTCAGTGCTGAGAGCCTAGTTGGGGCTGGGGCTTCCTCCAGTTTCAAAGGCACCCAGCCCCCTCTGTCTGCGGGGACGTGTCTGTGGCAGCTGGGTGGTCAGTCCCATTGACTCTCCAGGGCCTGCTGTATGTAGCACCTTTCCCTCCCACGCAGGCCCTAACCACCAGCCAGAAAACCCAGCCCTGCTCCTCTCCAGTGCATCTGTAACCAGCCGGCCCAGAGCTCCCAGCCCAGCCATGCTGCACACAGAGGGCGCACCAGGCCTTGCCAGCTAACTGCGGAGATGGGCCCTTTGTCACTGCAGGCCTGCTACAGCTTGAGGGGACACTGGGTGGGAAGGAATTGTTCTGAACCTACAGCAGTATGGACAGGTGAAAAATTCTGTACTGTCTTTTCAAGAATCATAGGGCCAGCTCCCCAGATAGTGCAGCTTCGCTGAGGTCAATAGCACTTGCACTGATTGACACCAGCTCAGAATCTGGCCCTGTCATAAATGCAAAGGGAAGGGTAAACCCCTTTAAAATCCCTCCTGGCCAGAGGAAAAATCCTCTCACCTGTAAAGGGTTAAGAAGCTAAAGGTAACCTCGCTGGCACCTGACCAAAATGACCAATGAGGAGACAAGATACTTTCAAAAGCTGGGAGGAGGGAGAGAAACAAAGGATCTGTGTCTGTTGGTATGTTGCTTTGCTGGGGATAGACCAGGAATGGAGTCTTAGAACTTTTAGTAAGTAATCTAGCTAGGTATGCGTTAGATTATGATTTCTTTAAATGGCTGAGAAAAGAATTGTGCTGAGTAGAATGACTATTTTTGTCTGTGTGTCTTTTTTGTAACTTAAGATTTCGCCTAGAGGGATTCTCTATGTTTTGAATCTAATTACCCTGTAAGGTACCTACCATCCTGATTTTACAGGGGTGATTCCTTTACTCCTATTTACTTCTATTTCTATTAAAAGTCTTCTTGTAAGAAAACTGAATGCTTTTTCATTGTTCTCAGATCCAAGGGTTTGGGTCTGTGGTCACCTATGCAAATTGGTGAGGATTTTTACCAAACCTTTCCCAGGAAGTGGGGTGCAAGGGTTGGGAGGATTTTGGGGGAAAAGACGTATCCAAACTACGTTTCCCAGTAAACCCAGTTAGAGTTTGGTGGTGGCAGTGGTTATTCCAAGGACAAAGGATAAAATTAATTTGTACCTTGGGGAAGTTTTAACCTAAGCTGGTAAAAGTAAGCTTAGGAGGTTTTCATGCAGGTCCCCACATCTGTACCCTAGAGTTCAGAGCCAGGGAGGAACCTTGACAGGCCCTTTCTTACCTATTATCATTATTCTCATGGTACCTCAGAGACCTGCTCATGGACTGGGTCCCATTGTGCCAGACGCTGCAGAAACAAAGAACAGCTGCCCAACCCCCTGTGCAGTGCCGGAGCATTCCCTGCCCCGAGCACCACAACCTCTGCAGTCTACTAGGAATGACTGAGACTGCCAGAAATGGAGGAAATTCGCCCTTAGTCAGTACCACTTTGGTTGCTAGTCAGTTGCACATCTGGAGCCCCAGACCCCAGCTCAGCAGGGCAATGGCTGGGTCACAGGCTCTGCAGTGGGGTGGATGTTTGTTCCATATTTAAAACTCTGCTTCTGGTGGAACTTGAATCCAAATGAAACTTCATGAAAACGTGTCGATTAGTCTCACGATTTGTAAAAGCTCATTTTCACCAGGCTTAAATTTGGGGTGAAATTTAAGCTGCCAGAGTCCTTGAGGCAAACTATTTAATCTTTCTCCATGAATAAACAGAGCACCAGTTGAGGGAGATTCAGGAACTGCCTCCCAAGAGAAGATGTGGGGGGCAAACAACCTCCCTAGCTTGAAGATGGCGTTTGATAACTTAATAAACAAGATCGGATGCTGCCTGTGATAGCCAGGCCTGGATGTCACAGGAGATCCCTTCCGTTCCTATGTTCCCATCCTTCTGCAGAGTAAATGTCTATTGTATCTGGGTTACATGAAGTCTTATTCACTGTGATGAATCAGAGGGCACAAACCAACTAGCTGAAGTCAATGGGTATCTTCCCATGACTACAATGGCAGCTGCTCAGGCCCCGAGTCGTTAAAAATAACCCATTGACTCACAGACTCTAGCATTGCCAACCCCAAACGTTCCAAAAACCAGGAGAGGTCTAAAACCAAGAACATTTGAGTTCATTTCTGCATCTCTGAAGGCACTTGGGTCTGTTCTAAGCTGCTTATGGGCCCCCATTCCCAGAGAATCTCAGTGTCTCACAATCTTGAATATATTTGTTCACACACACCATGGAGGGGTAGTGAGCTGAGGCACATAGAACCTAAGTGTCTGGCACAAGATCACACCGGAAGTTGGCAACCAAGCAGGGAATTAACCCCGGTCCCCCAAGTCACAGGTTAGTGCCCTAACTGCTGGACCAGCCTTGCTCAATACATAGAAGCTTTGCTCTACAACCATGGGTTTCTAGGAACTTAGGTCTTTTTTAAATGACAGCTGAGTCTCACGTAATCACATGGATCCAGGAGCTGGGGTTTCAAGAGAAACCCCATATATTGCCAGACTCACAAGAAAATCATGAAAGTTGGCCACACAGCTGGACTCCATCCCAATCCCCTGTGCAGCTGTGGATTGTCCCCTACAACACACTGCCTAGTGTTGTGTCCAATTTGGTTGTAAATGTCTAAAGCAAGAGGGCTTCCACCACTTCCCACAGCTGACCAGATCTCACTACTAGGCTGTTTAGATATTCCTCCTTAATTTGCCCTTGCTTGCACCCACCCCATTCTCCTAGTTACACTAAAGAGAGCCTCTTCAGCCTTGGTGGGTGTGTGACAAGCAGCAAGCAAGTACCCTACAGTTATCATGGAGGACTGAACCCAGGGCTTTATACCCTGAAAATACAGCCTCTCCCAAGGGAAAGGAGACCACCTCTGACACTGATAGAGTAGGAGACTGCATAGTCATGTGATGAATGACATAGGTAATGGCATACAGAGTACACTTATAAAGTTTATGGATGATACCAAGCTGGGAGGGGTTGCAAGTGCTTTGGAGAATAGGATTAAAATTCAAACTGATCTGGACAAACTGAAGAAATGGTCTGAAGTAAATAGGATGAAATCCAATAAGGACTAATGCAAAGTACTCCATTTAGTAAGAAACAATCAGCTGCACACATACAAAATGGGAAATGACTGCCTAGGAAGGAGTTACTGCGGAAAGGGATCTGGGAGTGATAGTGGACCACAAGCTAAATATGAGTCAACAGTGTAACACTGTTGCAAAAAAAGTGAACATCTTTCTGGGATGTATTAGCAGGAGTGTTGTAAGCAAGACATGCAAAGTAATTCTACCACTCTACTCCACTCTGACTAGGTCTCAGCTGGAGTATTGTGTCCAGTTCTGGGCACCACATTTCAGGAAAGATGTGGACAAATTGGAGAAAGTCCAGAGAAGAGCAACAAAAATTATTAAAGGTCTAGAAAACATGACCTATGAAAGAAGATTGAAAAAAATGGGTTTGTTTAGTCTGGAAAAAAGAAGACTGAAGGGGAACATGATAACAGTTTTCACACATGTAAAAGGTTCTTATAAGGAGGAGGAAAAACGGTTTTTCTTAATCTCTGAGCATAGGACAAGAAGCAATGGGCTTAAATTGCAGCAAGGGAGGTTTAGGTTGGACATCAGGAAAAACTTCCCAACTGTCAGGGTGGTGAAGCACTGGAATCAATTGCCTAGGGAGGTTGTGAATATGACGGGTTCGGTCACAGAAACCCCTTGGGACTGTCACTGGACATGCTGAAACTACCTCTGAGCCCGTTTTCCCTGTCAGCTTGGGACTCCAGAACCCTGTCTTATTGAGCCAGACACGCAAGCCTGCTGCAACACAGACCCAGTGTCTGAACCACACCCCCAAAGCTGCAGGGTTTAACTGAAAACCACTCAGCAGATACTCCTGTCTCCAGCACCCAGACACCCAGCTCCCAATGGGATCCAAACCCCAAATAAATCCGTTTTATTCTGTATAGAACTTATACAGGGTAAACTCATAAATTGTCTGCCCTCTAGAGATATGCACAGCTGTTTGTTTGCTCCCTCAGGTATTAATCACTTACTCTGGGTTCAATAATTAACAAATGTGATTTTATTAAGAATAAAAAGTAGGATTTAAGTGGTTCCAAGTAATAAAAGACAGAACAAAGTAAGTTACCAAGCAAAATAAAACAAAACACGCAAGTCTAAGCCTAATACATTAAGAAACTGAATACAGGTCAAAAACTCACCCTCAGAGATGTTCCAATAAGCTTCTTTCACAGACTTGACTCCTTCCTAGTCTGGGCCCAATCCTTTCCCTGGTACAGTTCTTGTTGGTTCCAGCTCCAGTGGTAACTAGGAGATTTCTCATGACTGGCATCCCCCTTTGTTCTGTTCCACCCCCTTTTATAGCTTTGGCATAAGGCGGGAATCCTTTGTCTCTCTCTGGGTTCCCACCCTTCCTTCTAAATGGAAAAGCACCAGGTTTAAGATGGATTCCAGTACCAGGTGACATGATCACATGTCACTGTAAGACCTCATTCTCCATTCTTTCAGGGTCGGCCTGGACAGTACCCAGGAAGGTTTGTGAGTAAACAGAGCCATTTACAACCAATTGTCCTGGTTAATGGGAGCCATCAAGATTCCAAGCCATTATTAATGGCCAACACTTTGCATAGTTACAATAGACTTTAGAGTAATACTTCATATTTCTAGCTTTAGATACAAGAATGATACATACATACAAACAGGATGAACACACTCAGTAGATTATAAGCTTTGTAATGATACCTTACAAAAGACCTTTTGCATGAAGCATATTCCAGTCACATTATATTCACACTCATTAGCATATTTCCATAAAACATATGGAGTGCAACGTCACAGTGGAATCTCCATCATTGGAGATTTTTAAGAGGATGTTAGACAAACACCTGTCAGGAATGGTTTAGATAATTAGTCCTGCCATGAGTGCAGGGGACTGGACTAGATGACCTCTCGAGGTCCCTTCCAGTTCTATGATTCGATGTGAGCCACAGTCAGACACCCAAGACCATTCTCAGACATTTACACACCTCGCAGGCTGGCAGATTCCTGCTTCGTCACCATTTGGCCAGCCTATGCACAGAGGAACCGATCCAACCCCCATTGAACTTCATGGGCATCTTGCCAGTGACAGATGGATCAGACCCGTAATGGAGATCAATGCAAGTTCAAAGGGAGCAGGAGCCGGGCTTTGATCTCTCCTTCCATGCTAATCCTTTCACCTCCTTCTTCATTTCTGCTGCTCCACTGTGAATTCCTTTCAGCACAAGAGCCCAGACCATCCCTGCTCTGTGACTGATACCCCTGCAGGTGCTTTGGCACATTGTGTCACTAACTCCATGCAAGCTCATGTCTAATACACTGTCCACTATCACCTCCAGGCAGGGCTCAGCTGCAGCTGGTATGGTGTACTGGCAGCCTGCTTATCCTCTAGCACCTAAGCTTTCATTTAAAAACAGAGCATCTCGAGCTGTCCTGGCATGCCTCGGCTACGTGAGTGGAGCGTAACAGATGCCTAGCAGAAAAGCAGAGGTGTGAACTGCCCTGTTCATCTCAATGGGGGCCAGCTCAGACACTCCAGGATAACAATGCCGACCATTACAGTGTTACCTTTTTCACTAGTCACCAAGAAAGGAGAGGGCAATTGTGCCATAAAGATCTCCATAGCCTCTTGTGAGTGACAACTATTTGGGACCAGGTGTGCATGGAGTTGGGAGATTCACCCACTCCTCCCTCCCCCAGCTGAAAAGGAGCCATGCCCAAGGAGCCTAGCAGAGCCCACCAGAGACCCCAGGCGCACCGAGGGGAAGCCAAGCATGGGGCTCCCAGCAGGGCCGAGTGCACATTTGGATCCCAGTGGGGGACAGTCAAGCCCAGGGAGCAGGGGTGATCATACTTTGCACGTCTGCACAAACAACTCAGAGCCGTGTGTCACGTGGGAGAGCTTATTTTGTAGGCAGAGTGTGGAGGAGCACCTCTCTTTGTTTTCCCAGTCTGATTCCCTGCCCCTCAACCCCAGCCCTGAGGTCTCTGTGTTTTTCCACAGCACCTAGCACAATCTCATTAAATAAGCAATCTAACCCCTCTCAAGGTTTTCTATTGTTCTCAAAAATATCTCTGTGCATCTTGCATTTGCATATACACATATCAGTACATTATGTGTTTCCCTATCCCTGAAAGTGCACACTGGATATTTCTGGTGTGGTCCGAAATTTCCTACAAGTGGGAGATTTCCCAGCCCTGGTTCACATTTATAAGGCTCCAGTGTTCCTGTTCCATAGCTTTGCTGCTTATCTGCGGCCCCACAGAGCTGTGACGACTAATGGTAATGCTCCACCTATCAACCCTTCATACAACTGTGTTTCCTGTCAGCAGCAGGAATTTCTGGAGCCCACAGCAGAGAGATGGGACAGAACGCAAGACAGACATTAAGGGAGCTGCATGAGCAGCAGGAGAGGAACTGCACAGAGATAATCAAGGCAGAGACGTCTGTCAGTGATTGAGCATTGGAGCCGAAATCTCCTCTCGCCAGCACTCTCCTCCAATCTAAGTCAGCCCCTGACAGCTATGGGCTGTGTAAAGTGAATTAGACTTAGGTGGATGAACTTAAAAAAGGAAAAAATCAGATTCAATTTTATACCAAGATTAAAAACTTGCTTCCTGAACTCCACCAGCAGTTGGCTCCAGACGCCGTGCTGGATGGGCACATGCCTCAGGAAGCCTTTGAGTGAAGACAGCACCAGGCTAGCTGGGCACCTGTAGACCAAGGCTGGATCTGCTGTTAGCAAAAAGAAAGTGCTATCGCTTAACGCCTGCTTCGGAGCTTTGGCAAGCTAAGCAGTGTCGAGCTGGCCCATAGGTGGCTGGGGGACTGCCCAGAGAAGACCCAGGGTGTGCCAAGGAAGAACCTTTCCCGAGTGCATGGATATGTAGAAGTGCACGATGGCGAAGTAGTGCCTAGCCAGAGGTTTGTAGCGGGCCAACTTCGGACTATTACATGCTTTCCTCTAGCCCAGCCTGCTATGACTTATGAGTTCAAGTCAATTCCTATGCATGTCAATCCAATGCATCTACCACTCCAAGGGGGGAAAAACACCCATCTCTACATAAGGCTACATACTGCTGGGGGGAAATGCTGTACCTTTCACAGACCCGCAGCATACACGTCCATTGCAAACATGCACACACACCAGATACTGCCATGGGTACATGCACCATATATGAACAGCACACTCCCTACAGACAACATACAGCTCATGTCTGCTGCATGTACCCACATACTCTCCATCCCCATGCTCCGAGTGTCCCTAAACCTCTGACTGCCAGAAGCTGGGACTGGACAGCAAAAGATGGATCACTCTATCATTGCCCTGTTCTGTTCCTTCCCTCTGGAGCCTCTGACATTGGCCACTGTAGGAAGACAGGATACTGGGCTAAATTGACCATTGGTCTGACCCAGTATGGCTGTTCTCTCTCTCTCTCTCTCTCTCTTTCACACACACACACACACACGCACACACACTCCAGCCCTGTTGCGAGAACACACATGCTCCATTTTCACTCACAGGTCTATAGATGTACTGTATAACTCATCTCTTTATTCTTAAGGACCACAGTGTGCTTGCGTCGCAGCTACTCCAGTGGAATACAAAGTCCAGGGACTCCTCTCTGACCAACAGTAGGGGAGGCAATGTCCAATCATATAGCAAATTCAGCCTGGGCTGGTGTTTTCCCTGCGGTCCGTCAGGCTCCCCTCTTGCTCTTTAATTATTGCTTCTGTGCAGCACCATTTAGTGAAGGCCTCTCTCCATTAGTCGTAACCTTAATAGAAGATCTGCTAGCTGCGTGGCGGGGAAATTTATGGGCCCGGCGATTTACTTAGCCAACCAGCAGCGCTATTGATTTTTATTTAGGAGAATAATTAAATATTTATTTTCACTTTGTTAAGCTCAGGAGGTCGAAGCCCACATAAAGCAGAACAGCACACACGCGGGAGAAAATCAATGCTCTGGTTTGTGGCTTTTGGAATATTTCATCTCCGCTGCACTTGGGCTAGATCTGCACTTTCCCGCCCCAGCGCCTCCAAGTCACCCCAACCTGACCCCCGCTGAAACCAATGAGCCGCTCCCCCAAGCTGTCGGTGGGAGCAGACCCCAGGGAGACATTTGGCTGAGGTTCTGTAGGAGGCAGGGGCAGCGACTGCAGCCAGAGAAGTGGTGAGATGACTTTGTGCGGAGTTGCTGGGCCCAGCCCTGCTCCCCATGAAGTCAATTGCATCAGGCTGGGATCCCCTCACGCACAGCTAGGTTCTCAGCTCCCCTGCCTGGAGAGCAGGCGCCTCACAAGTGAATTCCTGGAGATCCCAGCATTCAGTGGGCTCTCCAAAAGCAAACCCTTGTGGGAGCGGCTGGGCAGCTCTCAGGCACAGCAGCTGGAGAGGGAGCTGTGGCAGTGCTGGATGAACCTCACTGGACTTGCCCAGAGGAAGCTCTGAAGATGCTTTATAAAGGCGGGGAAGGGTCATTATCCCCACCTTAGAGATGGAAAAACTGAGGCACAGATGAAGTGACTTAGCCAAGACTGGTCAGTAGAGCCCCAGTGAACTGATGCGGAGTCCCCTGCCCATGAGCCATGCTGACTACTCTCCAGGAGCAGTGGGCCTGGCATCGGCCACAGATGTTCTGGGTTTGCTGCAGGAATCTCTAGGTGAGGTTCCCTGTCTGTGTCACACGGAGCATTTGCCACCCTGGGTGACCACAGTGGTCTCTTCTGGTCTTAAAACTTATGAACCTATGAAAATGAGCCAGAAAGTCTCCCTGTGGCATGCGATTTCCAGCCTCTTTCTCATCCTGCGTGGCCAGAGGCCCCATGAGCACAGCCGTGTTGCTGGGAATTTAGCACGTCCGTTTTCAGGCCTGGCTGCAAGCAGCCCTGGCTGAGTCAGCACAGAAACAAGGCTCCAGTCTGTGCACTCAGGGGATGGGGAAGAGGGAAAAAGTTGTAATTCATCTTCTCCCCCCTCATTAATAGAGCACAGGAACATGGGTTATTTTCACAATGTAGGGAATTCCCATCAGGGCAGGGTCTGGGGCTGCTTCAGCCACTGGATGGCACAACCCCCGCCCCCTCCCCACTTGAGCAGGTGTTATGGAAAGTCTGCCTCAGTTTCCCCTTTGTTCAACCAATCATCATTTAGCTCCAGATCTGGTAGTTCCTCACTCTAACTCCAGCAAGCTCATGAATAGTCTCTCCCCTCTCAAGGCAGCAGAGAGGCTAATGAGTCAGGAGGCCAGTAACTCTACAATGGGTCAACAGTTTCCAGACTCTTGGAGGGTTCAGAGCCCTTTGACCCACGGGCTTTGCTAACTCTTCTGTTGGGTTTGGTAGGACTGCCCAGTCCTCTGGGCTACAGTGCAGGGACCCAATATGAAACAGTTGAGGCCAGTTTCTCTCAATTCCTGACTGGTTCCTGCCATGTCTTTCTAGTCCACCCCATGATCCTCTGCTTCTGGAGGCCCAGCTAGCTGGACGGCTTCCCTCCACACAGCTGCAGGCAGCGGTGCTTCAGCCTGTCTAGCAGCCGTCTGCCTTTCTGACCTGCAGTCTTTTTATCTGGTCAGCGACTGCGGGGTCACCAATCAGCCCCAGCTGAGGAGCCCAGGGGTGGGGAGAGCATGGGGTCTGTACGCCCCATGAGAGGCTACCAGGTTAACAAGGTCTCTGTTAGCCCAGGGGCACAGTAAACCAAAACACAGTTTCCTCAAAACTTATCGTCATAAAATTCCATCTTTTTCCCTGACAAAAGAAACAAAAACAGAGAATGTTTTCAATTTTTGAAACCAAAAGTAAAAACTTCCCTTTTTTGTTTTTTTTTCTCTTCCTTTCATCTCTCCCTGCCCCCTCCCTTTCCATTCTGCCCCTGAAAAAGGAGAAAGGCAGGAAAAAGGAAGAGAAAAGGAGAGGGGAACAACAGCAACAAAATACTCCCTTTCAGTGTTGAAAACTGAAAAAATGCAGTTTCCTTGTTGAGAACAATCAGAAAATTCCAAAACAAAAACAACCCGCCCCGCCACCCCTCCAACGATGAGGATGTTTTCTTTTGGGGGGAGAAAAAAGGCCATTTTCACTGAAAATAAGTTTGGAACATGAAATTCAAAAGGGCTCTACCCAAAAGGCTGTAGACTGATTGATTGTTATTAGCAAAACAGTGCCTAAGTCCGTGTCAGTATGAGACAAGAGATGCCGTCACTTATGGCTCTCGCTGCTCTTCAGTTCACTGCTTTCCAATGTCTGGGTCCATTTATTTGGCAGTCAACTGCAATCAACAGCTGGAGGTTGCTGAAAGCCAGGTGACTCACTGTGTCCCAGAACCAGCCCACCCCAATGTTCAGTGCACCCAGGAATGTGTAGGTGCCATTGCAGGAAACTTACAAGGATCCTACCCTCTTATGAGCAAACAGCAAGCACTTCCCTGGTCTCCCATGCACCTCTCCAGCTCACAAGAGAGCAGGCGAAGGAGCCACAGGAAGGCATCAGTTCACATTACACCAAGCGTATGTGTTTACCAGGTCTGTCATGTATCACGGCGAGAAGGAACGTTCAATGTGTTTCTAGCTATGTCATGCAGTCAAGCGCTGCATGGCAGCCCTCTCCACAGACACCAGTTCCCAGCAGCTCCCCTTTAATAGCTGTGGATGGGGGCTCATTAAAGATTGATGATCCCGTGGTTAATTTGGTTGTATTTTAATGCACACATGCTTGATTGATCTGTTTGGTGTTATTTCAAATTGTTGCTCAATTTTTAATGGATTTCGGCAGCAGCTGCAGCAGAGATGCTGGACCAGGCCGGCCTGCCTCAGGTGAGGAGCACAGTCCTGCAGCACTTGGCCTGGCTGAGCAGGATCACTACTGGAGTTTCCAGTTTAAAAGCACTGCTCCTGACACCTTCAATGAGGATGCAGTCAGCAGTCCTTCCCCCATCACTTGATCCAGGCCAGGATTCCCAGAGATCTCCTTAGTGACCCTAAACAACACAGGCTGGTAGGCGGGAGCCAGAGAGAATCACAGGGTCTGTCTGTGTCCAGCAGCCTTAATAACAAATCCCCTTTGTATTCACTGCAGGAGAATAGTGGTGTCTCTTTTACTATGATGGACACTATAAGGCACTGAAAGGAGTAAAGTGGTGATCATGGCTAAATTATCCACAAGAACGGCCTTATTGGGTCAGACCAATGGCCCACCTAGTCCAGTATCCTGTCTTTCAACAGTAGCCAGTGCCAGATGCTTCAGAGGGAATGACCAAAACAGAGCAATTTATCAAGTGGTCCATCCCCTGTCATCCTCTCCCAGCACCTGGCAGTCAGAGGGTTCGGGACACCCAGACCACGGGTGTTGCAGCCCTGCCCATCTTGGCTAATAGCCATTGATGGACCAATCCTCCACGAAATTAGCAAATTCTTTTTTGAACCCAGTTATACTTTTGGTCTTCACAGCATACCCAGGCAATGAGTTCCACAGGTTGACTGTGCATTGTGTGAAGAAATACTTCTTTATATTTATTTTAAACCTGCCGCCTATTAATTTCATCAGGTGACCTCTGGTTCTTGTATTATGTGAAAGGTAAATAACACTTCCTTATTCACTTTTTCCACACCATCCTCCCATCCCTGCTTCCTGTTTGTCAGGGGGAGTTTCCCCTGCCCCCTGGCACTTTGCTGTGATGCAGCTGAATAAAGCAGCAAGTTCCCAGACTGCACTCCTGCGAGGGGTTCTTTTTGTTTCACAGGCAGGGCAATTTTTTTTATCCTGCCAAGCCCTGGGGCAGGGTTTTCTTTTCCATTCCTCCAACTACTCCAGCACCAGAGATTCAGCTCCATGTTCTGCATTCGTGAGGTCATCACAGACCACTGAGGCTAGGTCTTAGCAGCTAAGCAAGTGCAAGACTGATTGGCAGATACATTTTGGGTGGGTGGGTAAAATACACATTCAAACCTGGGCCTCATTTTACCCATAGAGAATTTCAGTAAAACTCATGAATACCACATAGAGGCTATATCAAGCCAAGGGATCCCTGAATACAGACTTTGCCTCCATAACAGGCAGTCTCTACTTTATACAGAGTAGCTTCACAACAGAACATTAACATTTCCATCTCAGAAAATTCAGGACAATTTCCATCAAAATGTAAATGTTCATGGAAACAATGCCTGATTTTCCACCCACAAAATAATTAAAAACTGCAGCCACCAAAACCCAAAACATTTCACTGAGAAGAGGGATAGCTCAGTGGTTTGAGCTATTGGCCTGCTAAACCCAGGGTTGTGAGTTCAATCCTTGAGGGGACCATTTGGGATGTGGGGCAAAAATTGGGAATTTGTTGGCTTTGAGCAGGGGGTTGGACTAGATGACCTCCTGAGGTCCCTTTCAACCCTGGAATTCTATGAAAAAGACTGGATGGAAGATCTGTGCAAAAACAATGTTTCTGTGGTTTATTTTCATCAAAGTTCTTCCCCAGAAGAGATGTCCTTTCCTGAGCAGCTCTAAAGTTGGCATCTGAAGAAGACTAGAATAGTCTACCGGTATGCAACATGACTGATTCAATCTCACAAGAGCAACTGATTTCACAGCCTAAATCTCGTATTCAAGGGGATTTTCAAAGCCTTGACCTAACTCTGCTCCCATTGCAATGAATGGGACTTTCACCATTGATTTAATGGGACCAGAGTTTGGATAGCAAAGAGCGCTTTTGAAAACCTCACTGTATTTACTTATCTAGCATTTCATGAGACAGGCTTTTTTTTTCAAGGGATGAGGTGGGGAAGGATAGAATCCATTGTTACCGGGCAAAGGACTAGTTCAATTATGGCTGACAACTCAAAGCCAGAAACGTCCGACCTGGCTTGTTTTGTAGATCTAGTAGAGATTTAAAAGTCCTGCCAGGGTGAGGCAAATCAGATCAGTAGTTCTAAAGTGATGAACATTTAAATGGCATGTGGGCAACTGGAGCATTTTTCCAAATGCTATTTAAAAACTGCATTGAAGAAAACAGACAGAAAAGTTCCAGTGCACACAAGGGAAAGAACAGCATTTAAAATGTTCGTAACTTCCAAACTGCTTAGCTCTGAGATGACCTCTTGCTTAACTAAGGAGCTTCCTGGGTTTGCACCTTCTGTCGTTTCTCTTCTACTCATCGCTGCTTCAGCAGGGGCTGTGGTCTCCTTGCATCCCACAGGCTGAACAGTGTAGGGCCCGGCTGCTAGCGCAGAACTCAGCAAAGGGTAGCTCTTCCCTGGAGTCAGTGGCGACCAATATGCTAGCGGGTACTTTGCTGCTGGGTGGAATCATCTTTCTACAGAGATGATCAACAGTGATCCTGACCACTCATAGTCATTATTAAAACCATCATGGTCTTCTCATAAGGGTAGAGGTATCACAACTGCTGTCCCATCTAAAGGTCTGCATGGGCAATTAAAGCTGAATTCTTTTGCCCTTTCCTGACCCAAACCCTGTTGTTAAGCATGACTGGGCACTATTAAACAGCTGGTTGGTTTCACCCCAGAGGTATGTATGGGCTTGTCTTTGGCACGCATCAATCTAGTATCCAAGCACCTCATTTCATCAATGAATTTAGTCTCACAACACCCTGTGAGGCAGAGAACAATAGTTCTCCTCTTTAGATGTGGGAAATGAGGCACAGCTTGGGATTTTCACAGGAGTGACCCAATCCAGGGACAGAGCCCGGATCCCCTGAGTTGTGGTTACAAGTACATCCTGTCCTGGGCCAACATTTCTTTATGAACTACCTTGGCCAAAGAGGTTCTTGCTAAACAGAAGTTTCTCAGCCATTAGCCTGCCATTCCCTCCTACTCTGACGGTTACTCCCTTTGGATTCCCACACTATAGCCCAGTCTCCTGGAGATGAGCACTGCCCAAGACTGCAATGCACGGTACCCTCAACCACAGGAAACACGGAACCTCCTACCTAGGAACGCTGTTTCCAATTGGTGGGCAATTCATTGTAGCATGGGCTTCCAGAGCAGGACGTGCAGGACAGGAGACCTCCAGGGTGGTGGCTCCCAAGAGTTAGAGGATCGGGGTGAGGGAAATGCCTAACCTCGATCAGGACTGATCCCAACCTTCTTCAAGCCTGGAGGCACCTGGGCTGAGATTTCCAAAGCCACCCAGGAGAACTGGTGGCCCGGTTCCCATTCTGAATAAAAACTAGGCTTCCTCAGCTCTGCTCTTTCTGTTCAGCACCTCAAACTGGTTATCTAGCTGCTTGGCATTTCTTCCTGCCAACACAGTGGGATTTCCAAGGGGCTCTGACGCTGGCGCTAAGGGAGCTCTCATGTCAGCGCCAACCAGAGAGATCAGACAGTCAGTCCTAGGACTCTGGGCAATGGACCAGCACCAGTGTCTCCAGAGACCACAGCTTCCCAGACTTGATCTCAAGGTCTCGATTGGCCCCCTCTCCCGGATGTGACTGACCGGTCCCCCTTCCCCGCGCTGCTCCTTTCCCCCCAGGTACGCTCGGCAGCTGGAAATCAGTGGAGGAGAGTGACCCCATGGCAGTTCCCAGCTAGGATCAGAATGTGTTTGCAAGCTTGCGCCCTTGCGGGGACAGGGAGATGTTTCCTTGGTAATTTATGGACAGTTCTCCCCTTCTGTAACGAAGCCATCTGTCAGCGCACCATAAAAAGTATCAGTAAAGCTGTCAGGCTCTGCCTCAGAGGCATCCCAAGCCAGACAGAGCGAGCCATGCTGTGCCAGAGGCCATCAAACCACTCGCAAAGAGACTCCCCCACCCTGCCCTAGGGGCAGCTATGCGGGGCAGTCCACGGGCAGTGCTACAATGGCCCAGTAGCTGGCACTGTCCCCTTCCTCTTTTCCCACAGGACTGTGGGGCTGCCCCATCCTTCCTGACCCCAGTACTGGTTCCATCCTCCTCCCAAGGGGCAGGTGTGTCTCTGGTTCTTCTCACTCCCACGCTGCATGTGCCATTAGCTCCCCACAGCTTCCCAGAATCCTTTGCACTCAAGTTTCAAAGGAAGCCATGGCAGCTAAGTGCAAAGGATTCTGGGATGTGCCTGAGGCCTCACCTGACTGGGCAGTGCCCAGAGCAGCCCCTTAAGAGCAGGGGTGGCTCTACCAATTTTGCCACCCCAAGCAGTCGCCGCTGAATTGCCGCCGCCACAACAGCGACAGAGAGGCCGCCGAATTGCTCCCCCGCCCCCGCCTGGGAGAGCAGGGGGGCTGCCGCCGAATTGCCACCGTGGGACACGGACTGCCACCCCATTCTCAATGCCGCCCCAAGCACCTGCTTGGAAAGCTAGTGCCTGGAGCCAGCCCTGCTTGGGAGGGGCGGTGCGGGTGGGCAGAGGCAGGGGTCAGGGCATGCCTGTTAGTGAGCAATCCCACAGCCAGCCCCCTTATACATAGCTCCCTAGGCAGCTGCCTCTGTGGTCCTGCCTGAGGCCGTCCTTGCCACAGGCTCTGTGGGGTGGCTGCTGGAGCCACAGGAGGGCCCCTTCCCTCTGGGGAACCCTCCCTCAGTCACAGACTTGGCAGAGGGAAATGGCCTATTCTTGGGGCCCCCAGCCTGCCCCACTGGGAGAGGACAGGGCTGTCCGTGGCACACCACCTGCCGATACGCCTTCCACTCTGGACTGAGCCAAGTGAGCTCCCTCTTCCCAGAGCGCCCGGTCAGGAACATGCCTCCCACTATTCAGCCTCCTTCGTTCAACTTCACCCCCCAGCGTGACCCCCTGGTCCCTCTTTCTGCTGATGACCCTTATATCCATCACTTACACCATGCCTTTCCTCCCAGAACCCAGGGTGAGCTGCAGCATCCCCCAATTGCACACATGGGGAAAACGAGGCCAGAGAGGGGCCGCAACTGGCCATGGGTGACACAGGCAGTGTCAGGAGCAGAACCCAAGTCTTCTGGCCAGCAGCACCCTGCTCTAAGCACTCCCCGGTGCTGCCTCATTACCCCAAGCAATGACTGCGAGCGGGTGAAATGAGTGGGAGCCCACGTGCCATAGGCACCTGCTCTGCAGCCTGCTGGGGATCGCGACTGGTCACTCAGGGCACTGGGAGGAGCACAGCGCTGGAGGCCATTGGCACAGGCAGCCTTAGCAACCAAAGCACTGTCCTACAGCATCTTCCTTAGCAACAGCGTGCCTGGCAACGCACTCTGAGGGACGGTGTAAGGCAGGAGACGGGGCCTGGGCGTCAACCCCTACACTATGAAATCATGGCACCTGGTGCCTGCCGTCACAGCTCAGGGCACCTGTATCTTCTGGCAGTGGTCCATACCCACCCTCAGGCGCCCAGCTCCCTGGCTGCTGGGTGCAGATCTGCGCCTCACTCCCTTCTGAGCAGGGTATTTCCAGGCTGCATAGTCCCCTGCCTTCACTGTGTATTCCTAGCACAGACAGGCTGCCCAGAGAGACTGGCCTGCTTCTCCTCAGAGACTTCTGGAGAGGTAAAAGCTTCCACTCTCAGCTGGCCCACTTCAGGTAGAAAGCATCGGAGAAACACCACAAGAACCTGCACGCATGCTGATAAGCTCACCGTGGTCACCTGACCATGGCAGGCCCAGTCCCTCCATCCTGCCCCTCAGGATTGGGGCCCTCTGTGGGCCAGCAGTCCTGTTCCTTCGCTGGGCCAGGAAGAAGGCCCTGAGCCTGTTTAAACTCTGGTTGTTCATCCAAAAGACTTTGCTTTGCCTGCTGGTCTCTGGAGAGCCCAGTTTGACCCAGCCTATGCAAATCTCCCCCGGGGGTGCCCTCCCAGGCTGATGACAGATGTTCACAAGCCTCCCAGCTCCTGACTAGCGAAGGTGCATGCAATGCCACGTAACTCAGACATGACTGCACTGGGCCCCAAAGGGCTTAACCCGAGTTCAGTCTGGGTTAATGTCATTCCCTCTTGTTCATCTGAATTTCCAGGACACTGGCAGCATGTCACAGCTCCCTCTCCCAACTGGCCCAAGAACCCCCACCCCGGGGAAAAACACTCCAGCAACCTCCCCACCCCGTTATCCCACTCACAAGCAAGCAGCAGGCTGCTAACCAAACCCAGAGACAACAGGGGCCGGGGGAGCTGCTCAGACCTGTTTCATCTCCCCACTCTGCCAGAGCCGGAGATGGCATGGGAACCATTCATTCCTTCCAGCTCCCTCCCCAGCCCAGCTTCTCCCCACACTCAGCCAGGGGGGCCAGTCTGCAGGGATCCAACAGCAGCCATGCAGGGACACCCCGGATGGGGGAGCTAGTTTGTAAAGGGACACCCCCGCCTACCTGCTGTGGGTGGGAGCATAGCTGGCAGAAGGGGACCAGCCCCCGGATCAGGAAGAGTGAAATTCAGAGCTGGAGGGGTGGGGACAGGAGAAGATGCAAGAATCAGGGGTGCAGCCCAGTATAGCTAGCAAGTGGCTCTGCATCTAGCCAGCCTTGTGGGTTTCAGTGTGTGCAGTTGTGTACACGTGTGTGTGTGAGTGAGAGAGCTGTTGTATACCCCCACCCCAAAGCATGGTGCAGTGCTAGATTCCCCCCCCCCCCCGACACACTGGTGTAAATCAGGAATAACTACATCAGATCCTCGTGTTCCAGATCTGCGAACCCAAGGCAAGTGCCCCGACCCCCACAGCTGGCTCTGTGGTGCGGCTAGCTCGCTGTCCAGCTGGGGAGCCTCTAGGACCCTGTGGCTGAATGCCTGACTTCTGTCCAGCAACCCCTCTCTGCCCTAGCTAACTCTGGGCACGGTGCCCCCTCCGCAGGGCTGCCGCCCAGCCCACGAAGGAGCATTGCATGCTGGGAGCCAGTCCCCACAGTCCACACCTGTGTGTATGCAGAGGCCCCCTTTGTCTCTATTTGCCCTGCTGATGCTGGAATACCTGGACCGAGATGCAGCACCGCCCCCTGATTCTTACAGCTGCACTTAATCCCTCTCAGCTCTGAGGCGCTCAGGCCCATTGAGGTCAAGAACCAGTTCTGCATAGACTCTGGTGGGTTTTGGATCAGGTCAGGGGGTGGGGATGGATCAGGCCTGCGAGACTCAGTGGGAGCGCTGGGAAGGAGAGGAGGAGCAGAACCCATGGAATAAACTCGCCCTGTGAAAGGACCCCACTTCACACCCTGCCCGCCAGATGCTGAGCAGCAATTGATAGCCAGCGCTGGTCCCCGGGCACCCCTGCTGAAGGGCCAGTCCACCAGGGCACACACACGAAAGGGAAACATAATATAGGAGAGGGATCTAATCAGAGACCGGGAGCTCTGGTCCGGAGGCAGTTTCCGGACACCAATCCACAGTATATTTCCTCAAACAGCCGGGACCTGCTAAAGGGAGGACCACTGCAGGGTTTAGATCCCCTGGTTTGCTTATCAAAAAGAGGGCATGAAACATAATCTGCACAGACGTGTAAAGAATGAACACGCAGCCCTGCTAGTCCCCAGCTTCCCAGCCGATCTCCAGTTGCCGGCATCTGCAGACATCTCCAGAGAGCTGCGTGCTCTGAGCTCACCCCAGAAAGAATCTTTAATCCCTACCTTTATTTCTGCATTGCTAAGTGCATCCCCAGTGCACGGTGCTGCTACACCCAGACCGGTGGCTGTGACAGTGGACCTCCAGGCTGCTCTGCCATCATCCTCACTTCGCACATGCTCATTCCAGACACCCACACTTAAAGGGAATATGCACAATACTGCAAACCCACCCAGGCACGGAGTTTGTCAGGGCTCAGCTGCCCCTGTTAAAAACCACAATCAAAACGGTGGAGTACAAGCAGCCATTTTGACAGAGTCCGGAAGAGGCTCATTTAAAGTGGAACTGCAGGATAGATTCAGGCTAGCTTTCTGAGCTCAGGGTGTGGGGTACTCAGCAGAGAAAGGCTGGAAAACCTGCCTTACAGTGAGACTCACGGAGCTCTGACTAATTCACTTAACCAACAGAAGGTTAAGGGATGACTTGATCACAGTCTGTAAGTATCTACGTGGGGAACAAAAATTTGACAATGGGCTCTTCAATCTAGCAGACAAAGGCATAACAAGATTCAAGCTGAAGCTAGACAAATTCAGATTGGAAGTTAGGCATTAATGTTTAACAGGGAGGATGATTAACCACTGGGATAACTGACCAAGGCTTGGGTGGATTCTCCATCACGGGCAATTTTCAAATCAAGATTTGGATGTTTTTCTAAAAGATCGTCTCTAGCTCAAGCAGGGGTTAATTCAGGGAAGGCCTCTGGCCCGTGCTGTGCAGGTGGTCAGACCAGATGATCAGAATGGTCCCTGTTGACCCTGGAACCTATAAGAGCAGGTTTGCTAACCAGTTTCCCCCGTTCCCAGCCTGTGAAATCCTCTTGGTGCTACCTGACATAGAGAAATCATCCTGGAGCAAGCCAGCACAAGTCCCAGGGGCTCCCTAGCTAACCCAGCAAAGGATGGCAAGGGGGTTCTCCCCTCCCCACCTTTAAAACAAAAGGGAGAGGAATTTTTCTGTTCAACCTTTGACTCAAAGCAGCAGCAGTGCCATTTTAACCACGCTCTGCGAAAGCTAGAACGTTTCAGCCTGGAAGCTGACCAGCTGTGAAAGGTCTGCGCACCTGGCACACGTACGTGCCTCGATCCCTGTTGCAGCAGCTGAGCTCAGACACCCTTCCCAGCCCATGCCACACAAATCAAAATCGGGATGCTGCCTGGCTTGGATTACTGACAAATACCTGCTCCCTCTGGCTAATGGGAGCTGGAAGAGGGATTGAGGCACTGTCCAGCTCTCAGGCGACCAGGATTCAATTCTTTGCTTTACTACAGGCTCCCCTGAGCAAGTCACTTAGTCTCTCTGTGCCTCAGTTTCCCCCTCTGGAAGCTGGGGACAGTGGTACTTCCTGCCATGTCTGTATGTTTAGATTGTAAGCTCTTTGGGGCAGCTGCTGTGTCACAGGGTATACTGCCCTGTAACACCCCCTGCTGGCTGAGCATGGGGCTGCAGGCACACCCTGCCTCAGTTTCCCCTCAGCAGAATTTTCTGTCTCTCCCAGGGATTCACAGGGTGCAGCCCCTACAGAGTTTGATCCCCTTCCACGGTAATGAGGTTTTTCCACCCTGCTTGGGCTGCCTACAGCATGCCCTCTGGGCTCCATTCCCACCCCTTTGGGTTACTTTTGAATCTCCTCCCTGGGGTAGGGCACTGACTCCTAGACTGCTTCCCCAGAGTCCTTCCTGGGCCTTCAACAGGAACCCAACCTGCTTCCTGTGGGTCCTTCTCTAAGTTGGGTTCTCTGCCCTTCGCTGAGGCCCAGGTGTTTCAGGCTGTCACCCACCTCCACCAGTCCTGCCCCTGAGCCTGGGAGGCAGCTAATTATGGCACAAACAGGGCTTACTGAACAGGGCTAGCCAGTTCCAAGCAATGCTGTTACACTCTGTCTGTGTGTCCATCCAGTGCTCAGCCATGATCTGAGCTGGCACCTCTGTGGGTTCATCTACACTGCAAACAACATTCCCGCAGCAGTGAGTACAGGCAGGTCTTCAGGCTCAGGCTCGCTGGGCTCACATTATGGCGTTAAGATGCGCTGTGCAGATGTTCCCAGTCGAGCTCAGAGACCAACCCCCTGGCCCGGTGTCAGAGCCTGAGTGGGAATTTTTAGCAGCAGATTGTCAGCCCAACTCTGTAGGCCCGGGTCGGAGAGTCGCTGTCGCCGGTGCTTTTTGTAGTAGAGACGTACCCTGTGTGCCAGTGAAATAGCAATGGAGCCTTTCACCACAGGAACCCAACTCTGCAGTTCAGCTGCAGAATGGCTCAGAATCGCCCCCCTGACAGCTCTTGGGGGCCCCTCATGGCCGATGAGTTGGTCACTCTCAGCCTCTGCTCCCCATGGCAGCCCCAGCTGAGAAACCAAGGATGGAACAGGTTATGGGAGGCCAAACTTCCCTCCCAGCCTCACAGACAGTCCTTCCAGGTCAGGCGTGAAGCAGGGTCTGCTGCTTCTTGCCATATAGTACCTGCTCCAGGGCTGACAACCAAGCAGCACTCTAATCTCCCATCCTCCTGCGCTTGTCTTCCAGCACAGCAGTGTCCGGCGCCCCCACCATACAGCGTGCGTTCCAGCCAGTTTGGCTGCCATATCCTCCGTTCCATCCCTGGCATCGCAGCTGGGCTACAGCTGGGGCTGGATATCGTCACGAGCCCTTACAGTGGGCATGGAGCACTGACTGCGTCAAGCGCCAGCACCCTGCTCACCGCTAGCCCTGCCTTCCCCTCTGGGCATTTCATCAGGGGAACACCACTTCCATCTGGTCTGAGCCCCCCAAAGTTGCTGTAGCAGTGACACGGGCCTCACGCTCCCGACATGCGCCCCTCACGCTAATGATCCCCCCGGGTGCTGCCCTCGCCTAGCAGCATCAAGCAAACACCTGCCCACACAGACTTAAAGAACAAGCACCCACCGGGCCTGGCTGTCTGAGGCCTGCAATTTCCTTCCCACACGCCATGTGGGGCCTGTGTGTTTCCAAGGCAACAGCGGCAGTGCACACTCGTGCTGGGCACGAGGAACGTCTGTAATTAGGTCCCCGGCCCCAGCTGTCAATCCCCGTTTAACAGCCTCCCATTTAACTCCTGGCTGCAGTAATTAGGGTTTACTAAACAGAATGTCAGGCAATTAGAACAGCAGGTCAATAGCTCTCCATGCAGCCTCTCTTCAAGCAGGATGTAGGGCTCAGCTGGCAAGACCCACGCAGATTAGGAGCTGCGGGGAGCGAAGCTCTCACCTGTCGCGTGGGATTGACCTCGCTGGAGTCCACAGAGCTGAGTGTTTGCAGCTCTGCCCCCTCGGGCTGGGTTCTTAGCCCACTTCCCAAGCTAAGATGCAGCAGGTTGGGTTGACACTTGGGCCAGAGACTCCATAGCTCACCCAGATTCTGGGAATGCTGGTGGCACTCCAATAAGTGGCCCTGGCCTCATGGACCTGGTGCTGGGGGTGCTGTGCTGCTGGGGAGAAATGAATAGTATTTGTGTATGATCATTTCCCATGTGACTCACGTTTGCATGTGGTTGTTTTGCATGATCCATGTTTGCATGCAGTCACTTCCCATGGGATGTGTGTTTCCGTGTGATCACTTGCCATGAGATGCGTGTTTCCATGTGGTCTCTTCCCATGGGATGCATGTTTCCATGTGATCACTTGCCATAGGATGAGTTTGGGCACACGGAGATGCCCCACGTGATAGGAGGTTTCCCAGCACTATACTGCAATGCACTTGGAAGCTGGGCAGGGCTAACTGCAGCTATATTGGGTCTCAGAGGAACATTTTGGGGGCCCTAGGCTGAAGAATGGGTGGGGTGGGACTGTACCTTGGATGAGAACAAGAAAGGGCAGCAGGCCAGCCAGCTTCCATTGAAGAGCCTGAAGGGATGGCATAAAGTCTTGCCTATTCACCTGCCCCCCAGTGGCCGGATACAGCAGAGAAGAGTGGAGGGGGGTGGGGGGAGCAAGGGAATAGCTGGGCCTCCCTGAATATCCATTAGGGAAGTCAAAGGTCACTCAAGAGGATTTGCCTCTCCTTAATTCTCACCCCACTATCCTGTCAGTTCCATCGCCCTCCTGGGCTCACTGATCCTCCAGCATGGCCCAATCCGGCGCCTGGTTCAGAATCTGGGCCTTGGGAACTGAAATCTAGAAGCCCCATCAGGGACTGGGGGAGGGAGAAGCGACAGAGAGGTGTGGGAGGGGAGCTGGAAGCCCTGCCTGAGGTTGGCCGATGGGCTCTGTGCTGGCACCCTGCACCCCAAGGAGAGGGTGCCTAAGTGGGGTAGAGGCCTGGGGGCACTGCTCACAATGCTCCAAACTGCTCTGCCACTCTCCCCAGACGCTTGCCCCGCCTGGCTGAGGATCAAGGTGGTACCATCCACGGGGCAACCCCTGAGCGCAGCAGTGGTGCGATTAGCGCTGCCCCTAGAGGGCGCTCAGATCCCTTCCAGAGGGCAGCAGCTCAGACCTACTCCCAGTCCCTGGTTCCTAGGCCCAACCCCCTTCACCTCCCCAGTCCCATCCCAGACACTCATTCTCATTGCTCTTGTCTCTTACCATCTCCCCTGCCCCTTCCTTCCCACGCTGAGAGGAGAGGGTACGAAGAACCGAACCAAGGCCCAGAGCAATTAACACCTTCCCCAGGAGGTTCCCAAAGTGCAACTGGCCAGCCTCGTTGCAGAGTTCCCCAGATCTCCCACACAGTCCATCAAGGGCTGCTTCCTGCGCTCCGATGCGCTCGGGCCGAGACCCAGTCTGAATCCAAACCCATCACACAGCCGGGCCTTCGTGGATCCATCTGCATGGCTGATGCTCTACTGTCCTCCCCGCCTTACCCAGCTGCCTTCAGCCCTGGTTCAAAATGCCTTCCTCTGATGTAAGCCAAGCACGCCCCATGCCAGGAAAGGCTCAGGGCTTGGCCAAAGCAGTAGAATTACAGATATAGTTTAACTGTCCCAGAGAAAGTGACTCCTGAGTCCTTCACCACTCTTCTTCCATCTGCAGAGCAGAGACAGACAGGGAGCAGCAGAGCAAGCCACAGGTGACATGAGGAGGATCTAACAAAATCCGGAACAATTAGATTAGGCGGTGTCCGTCACTGCAGCTTTCTCTCCTGCACTTGGTTCAGTTCTCTGCCTGGAATGGCCCCCTCACTCTTGATTCAATGGCTGGGATCCTGCCCCTTGACTCGCTCCCAGGAGTTCTTCTGCCCCAGGTGGGGTCTTAGAGCAGCCAGTGGAGAGGAGAAGCAATTGTGCAGGCTCATTTCACTAGCTCATTTCACCAGGTCTGCAATGACCTCCCAAACTGCTGATCCCAAGAACAGGCTTCTGGCTAACAAACACACTCTGGAATGAGGGGAAATGGCGGGGCTCAGCACCTGGCAGGATCCAGCTCACAGCCTGCAATACTGGACAAACCATCCAGTCTGCTCACCTGCCTCTGCTCACTGCTTCAGTCATATGACCTCTGCTCTGCACCTGACCCCTGCTGGAGAGCAGCTGTTTCCCTGAAGCATGATGCTGTCTAGAGAGAACTTGTCCTTTTTACCCTGGCTATTGTCACTGTAGAATCTCTTGTTCCTAGGTGCAAACTCAGCTAGCTGCCTCAGTCACATCCTGCAGCAATGAGTTCCAGAAGTCGATTCAACACTGCGTCAGAAGTTGAGCTGAGAAAGAGAGGGGTTTGATTTTCTGGGAGAATTTTGGAGCGGAAAAAAAACCCTCAACATTTTTTCCTGAAAATTTTCATGAAAATTTTCCAGTTTTTGCTGAAAAACTGAAAACCAACTTTTTTTTTAAAATTAATCCCTCCCCCCCAAAAAAACTTTGCTGAAAAAAGAAACTTCTATTCCATTGAAGAGACGTTTTTCATCAAAGAAAAGGTTGTGACAGAAATTTGTCAAAGACGTGTTTCTGTCCGGGTGAGGTGGTAAGCAAATGGCTACTACTAACCACAGTGCTTTACAAACACATTGCCTTTGCATTTCAGCGACAATCCCCATGTCACTGTATCATGGGCATGATACGCAGGAACTGGACTGGCCTCCTTTACACTCTCCATTGTTATATATACGTCTGCTGTGGGCTGGTATACACTACAAAGTTCATTTCATGCCCTACGCGATGTGATTAATCCCGCCTAAACCCTGGTTTGGATATTGCTAGGCTGATGGCAGAATTCTTCCATTGACTCAGCTACTGCCTCTCGGAGAGTTGGATTAATTACCCCTTCCATCCCAGTCGTGTCTCCAACACAACCATGCAGCTGGACCATTTCTAGTGGAGGCAGAGCCTCAGTCTCCTGCTTGTTTCCTCATCAAGGCCCCAATTCAGTGAAACACTGACACATGTGCTTAGCTATAAGCGTGAGCTTACGTCCCATCAAATCAGTGGGATTTAAGCCTGCGGTTAAGAGCTTTGCTCAACAGGGAAGGACTCAAGCATGTGCATAAAGTTAAGGAACTGGGGCTTCGGGGTTTGATTCTGTGAGGTGCTCAGCATTCTGATCTTCACTGGAGTCAAGGGGGGCTGAGGATGCTCAAAAGCTCCCAGAAGACGCTGAAGGCTTGATTCTTGCATTGCAGTCAGTGGGAGTTTTGTCACTAATAATAGCGGAATGGGCTCAAGCCCTTAGTACAGTGCAGGACCTGTGAAGCTATGATCAGTCCCTAATCAGGGAACTGAGCCAGAATCCACTTTCGGCAGGTGGCCAATGCGAGCCCAGCTCTGACTTTCTTGCTGACAGGCCCAGGTGCTGTAGCTGGATCATTTAGAACAGATCCTTTCCTCAACTCATGCCATCGGGTTTTGTGTTCCCGGAGCCACCCTGGCTTTCCTCCAATTGAGGCATTATTTGAAATAATTCCTACCCACAAGCACTCTTTGGTTTGTTCCTTGTCAGCATGTGAAACTCCAGGTGTTCTGATTGGAGGTGGAGGAGACTTGGTGTTTCTCTTCTCTGATAGGAGGAGGGGAGCTCCCAGAATCTGGTTTCTGCTACAAACCTTCTGGATGACAAGCCCGGACAGAGCTCTCCAAAGTTTGTTAAAAACTGGGTGCTCCTGTGAACATAGGACCTGCCCAACTGGACTGGACCCAAGGCCCATCTAGCCCATATCCTGTCTCTGGCAGTAACCAGCACCAGCAGCTCAGAGGAAGGTGCAAAAACCCCCACAGCAGGCAGTTGTGCGATAATCTCACCCCACCCCACCCCCCAAGGTCTCACCGTGATCCCTAATAGTTTGGTTAAGCCCTGACACATAAGGTCTTATCTCCTTTCCAAAATTATTGTTGTCACTAATTATAACTGTGGGGTACAGCCTCACTGACTTACAGAGTGCCCCCTTGCAGCAAGACCCAGCATTACAGGGATCTGCCTCAGTATCCCCACAGTTACCTTTGCCCTCCTCCTGCCATAGAGGTGACTTGCTGCAGTGACTTGGCCCTCTAGCTAAGTCACTACCAAAAGTCCCATTCATGGACATTTCTCCCCCCACAGCTCTAGCCACAAGCGAACTGCTCCTATCCTTATTATTTAATATCGATATTCCCAGAGTGCCCACAGCTCCTGTTATACTAGGCAACTTATAGCCTGAGAGGCAGACTCCCCAACACGCAAAGAGTTCACAATGGAAAATACCTTGGGGACAGTCATTTTAACCATGCACTTACCAGCACGTGAGAATCTCCCAGCACTTTGCAAACAGTCACTAACAAAACCTCACCACTCTCCCATCAGGGAGTCCCCCCCTCTGTTTTACAGATGGGGAAACTGAGGCACAGATCAATTGTGTGACTTGCACAAGGCCAGAGAGCTAATGAGTGTTTATAGCATTGCACTCCAGGCAGTCTACTGAGTGGAGATGGAAAGGATAGCATGGATGGATAATACCTTTAGTGATCTCGGATGCAGGCGACAGGGAGAGGAGTATGTGATAAGCATAAACACTTAACACCATCAGGGAAGAAAGAAGATACCCCTGGTGACAGAGCCATGTATTACATGTCACTGTGGCAGGGGTCACTGGGTGGTGAACTGACAAGGTTTTTCTAAGCATGCAAGCAGTCTTGGAAGAAATGCTGCATTGCTGTTAGTTTTGTGATGCAGTTTCTGTTTGGGGAGCTGTGGCAAATGGCATAGGAGTTTGCTCTGTGCCTTGAGCTCTTTAACCAGAGTTAATTCTTGCTGCTGAGCTGTCCCCTGGGCACCGGGCATTGGAGTTTGGGCCACGATTGCAGAGAGGGGACTGCCTGAATGCTGCATGGGACCACCTCTCTTCTAGGATTGCTGCGTGACGTGTAAAAAACAAGCTGTACTAGGAATACACCCAGACTCCGCCCCATCATTTCTCCTCTGATGAAAAGCCGACCTGCAAGACCCCAATATTTGTTACTGCTGAGCACAGTGCAACAACATAAAGAAGCTACATTCACCATGAGTACTCAGACACCACAGCTACTCCGACAGCTGAACTATGAACCCTCTGTTCCAAAAGCATCCCTTCCCTACCACCACCACGTGAACTACATATGAATCTCTTAGCAGTACTGAGGCTATGACACACAGTTGAGCACGGCTGATTGCAACTCTGCCATCTACTGGCTGCTCTGGCACACTAGCGAGAACATATGGACATTGGGCTGTTCATTATGAGCTTGTCTTCTCTACAGTCTGTACTCATATTTAACACACGTTAACGAGGCACAAGACTGGTGGGGCAGAGCGGTAAGGAGACCCAGCTGCTATTCCCAGCTCTTCCATTGACTTCCTATGGGAGCAACTCACAAGCCTGCTGTGTGCCTCAGTTCCCCCATCTGTACAATGGGGACAAGGCCTAACCCATTGTGGGGGAGGGGGCAAAGCTTAACCACTCATGTCTGTAGAGCTCTGTGAGTCCTCAGAGGGAAGGCAGCAGAGGGGAGCAAGCTGCTGTTATTCCTGCCCCTGTGTTATCTCATGCATCCCTGTACCCCTCTTAGCTTCCCTCAGAATGAATCCTCTTAACCCCAACCAAAGCCTGACAGGGTGGAGCGAGATCCTTGTGACAGCCCCCATCTCTGCCTGGGCTGGACACTTTGCATGTAGCGAGGTAGAAGATTCACGTGAGCATGCCTACGTTCAGATGCCGCCTGCGCTGAACGCACCCGCACTGCCTTGGGCTGGAGAGCTCAGGAGAACAGCCTTTCTCAGGAGAGCCTCAGTACCTTCTGCTGTGGCTCCGGCTGGGGATCCAGACGGGGACTTAGGAGAGCAGAATCCAATTCCTGGCTCTGCCACACATCCCCCGAGTCTTGGCCCAGTCACCTGGGCCAAGATTTGCAAATGTGACGTGTGATTTTGGGTGCCCAAGCCGAGATCCCTGACCGGGGTCAGACTATGTGGGTGGCTGCTCAGCACTGCCTGGAACCAGTACGCTTTCAGGTTTCTCAGGGCTGCTCCCCTAAAATCATCAGCCACTTCTGACTCATGGATTGGTACCAAAGCAACAGGCATGCGCACCATGTGTGATCCGTTCTGCGTCATGCTCTGTCCTCCCTGCGTGGTGGCCCAGTCACAGGTACAGGTTGGTGAAGATGCTACAGCCTTAGCTAACAGAGATGCCTGCCTGCCATCCCAGGTCTGATGCCCACCGCCGACAACCCAACCGGGAGCGCAGTGCTGCACACACAGATTCTCTGCTCTCCTCCGCAACTGAGGACCAAGCCAGCTTGGTCTTCCCACCATCACAGCCCGAGGGCCTTGGGAATGGGCTAGGCTGAGTGGAACTGGACCTCCTGTTCCCACCAAACCTACCTCACTGGGTGCCAGCCAAAACACTGATCACTGTATCTTATCCCCTTCTCTCCCCGTAAGTGAGCGAAGGCCCCCAGGGCCAGGCTGAGCAGAGAATTTGACCACAGGGAGGCGAGAGCTGCCCCAAGGGGCATGCTGTCCTACCCCCTCAGTCCATTTCAAATCAGTAGTGTTATTTTGCTTTGGTAGTTCATATTCACACCTGGATTTCCAGGCATCTTTGCACCTCTGGGGGGGATTCACTGCTGGGCAGGGGGCCAAGGCATCAGCCAGACGTGAGCAGAGCTTTGGCTTCGTGCTGGCCCCCTGCCCAGGGGCTGAATCACCCCTTCTCTGTAAATAAGAAGGATCCCATGCAGAAGCAGCCACTGGACTCCTACAAGCTGAAATCCAGGTTTTCTTGCATTCTGGATTGGGCATGGGATGAATTGGTGGGATGAATCTCCTCTGACACACACAGGAAGGAAAATTACATAACAGCCCGAGCACTTCTCAGGTGCATTGGAGGCTGAAGCTACCAGGGAAGGAGCTAATGTAGAATTTAGGATAGCAAATGGCCAAAGGCCCGTATCCCACTTGCTCCCAGATCTGTTCTCTCCTCACAAGCGGATTCAGTTCAGGGAGGCAGAGGAGATGCACTAAACCTGGATGCAACCCCACATACTTGGGGATCTGGATTCTGCCCTCCCCCTGCGACATTGGCCCTGAGGCTAGCAGCCTGGCTGCCACTGGGGTGCTGCTCGGTTACCAGTATGTGAGAGTAGGAGAGATGCTTCCAAACAGAGAGAAAACCCAGGGGGTTTACGGCAGGCTTCGGTGAATGAAGGAAATTAACCAAAAAATAACCCCAGTGATGCCTCAGCCAGCACAGAATTCGTAGCCCTGAAACAGCTGCAGCTGCATGGGGCCAGCTCCCCAGCTGGAGTAAACGGGATTTCGCAGGGCACAGCACTGAGGATTTGGCTTGAACTCACTCTACTCTGACAAACGATCCAGATCTCATATGCCAAGTAGTGAACTAAGGTTTGCCCAGATGCCACCCACTCACGTCGGGCTGCGGACTCTGCCCCACCGGCCATTCCCGATTCCCCGAAGAACGAGCTGGTGTCACTTACCCCAGGTAACGTCTTCTGCTCATGCAGCGCACTCTGGGCTTTCAGAGCAGAGTCCCGGGCACAGTATGTGAGGAAGGCGCAGCCTGGGGAGGGGAGAGAAGGCAGTTATTGCACAGACGCCGAGCCAGAGCTCCTGCCCAGACGACAAACCCAGCACGGAGTTGACATGGCGCCTCTCCCCAGCTGCAGCGAAGGGCACATGGCAGCACGGAAAGGGGCGACTAAGGTACGCAGGCAGGTGTGCCATAGCCAGTCCTCAGCGAAGCCCTGGCCAGGCAGACTGCAGACTCCCACCGCTCTGCAGTGATCCTGGATAATGGCCTCTCCTGAGCACATCCGCCCCGCTGCGTCTCCTGAGCCTCTTTCATGCCCTGAAGCGCTAGCACTGCCCTCATCACCCCAGTTCACCAGCAGAGTCCCGCTCTGTGCTCAGCTCCCGCTCTGTGCTGTTCACTGATGCTGCCGGGGAGCCGAGAGCAGGACTGGGCAGCAGGATCTCACCCTGTGGATGCTGCAGGAGCCACACAGAGCCCGGCTTGACCCCGCCACGCCCTGGAGAGCGTGCTGGGCTGGGGCGCAGCAAACAAATCTCTTCACTGGCCACCTGCAGACTCCCAAGTCTTGGAGGCCTAACAAGGGTGAATCCTGCGCTCCTCGCCAGGGAGGGGTCAGCAAGGCCCTGGGTAGGGGGCACCAAAGAGGCTCCAACATGTCTGTCCCTCATGCTGGGTCTCTTATCATCACCTTCTCTTGTCAGGGGCACGTGCATGCTGTTTCTGCTATTACTAGGGAGTCAGTCCAATCATTCCTACCACCTGTGGGCAGAGGAGCAGTCTCACTGCATCCTAACACGGCACCACAACCACCACTGCATTGGCACCGTCACTGGCATTGCCCCTGGGGAAGCCTGGGGCTGGATGTGCCATGGAGACTGACTGTAAGCCCCAGGGAATCGATACCGAAATTTGGCTGTCCACCCAGAGGGGCCCAGTACTCGGTACTGGCTCCCCTGGCATGGAGACCAAAGCTGCAGGCCCCGCCTGTCCACGGAACTGGGTCTAAATCATAAATGAGGTGATGTGGATTTGGCCGCTGTGCAAGGACAGTGCTGGGTCCAGGGAGAGGGGAAACGGGCTTGGATCTAAGGCAATCGGAGTGCATTAGCCAGGTCTGGTTAATTGAAATCAGCGAGCAGAGCCAAACACACCAGGATTAAAGCAAATCCCTCCAGATTAACAAATCAGCAGCACTAGACTGCCAAGGTGGGGAGATGGAGATCGGACCAGGCTGTGGGGAGCAGGCTGCCCTGAGACAAGGCCCTCCTTTGAGCACAGCAACACCCTCATGCCATTACCCCCACCTCCAGTTGGGGTCACCCCTCCCCCAGAAAGGCTGGGGCAGCAGTATGTCTCCCATATCCCCAGGAGCAGCCCAAGTCTCCCTCCCCTTGGGCGATGCAGCAGGCATACCCTCTGTCCCCCAAGGAGGCAGGGGGCACCCGCAGTATTTACCCCCACAATTGGGGTGTATCTGCCTGGGGCTGGGCTCTTCTCATGCTGTTGGGGTGAGGCTGGCTGGGCCCCCAGAGCAGTAGGGCTGGGGGTTAACACTCCCTTGAGCTGCCTGGGGCTCTCAGAGCTATTATCTCAGGGTCTCTGCAAACGCAGACGAAATTGTTGCACCCAGGTCATGTTTTCAAGCTTTTCTTCCCAGCCAGGGGGCTCAGAATCTTCCTACTGGTTTTAATGAAAGCTGATTTCCTCACATGGCTCCAGGAGCTGGCCCCACGCAAGGGCCTACAATGCCCATGTCAGACCAGGGACGGGCTGTACAGTGAGGCTGGGCAACATGACGGGGTGTGGGGCAGAGTGCAGGGCACTATCCCTGCCTGGATCTGGCCCAGACTGTTAGACCCAGAGGTGGGTGTCTCCTCCCCAGTTGCCCCCGCACAAACACCCTTCCCCAAGACAGACGCTACCTTTCAGTCATTTAGTAGCTAAAAGACTTCAGCCACTGAGGGGTTAATGGCCTAAGAGTCCATGAGGAACTGCTCTCCCTGCGATCAGCTGTGGAAGCAGCAGTAAGTACTGATCTCAAAGGGCATGACTGATTGCTCTTCATCCAGCCGGGGTTCAGACAGTGAGGGTGGGTCCAACTCATCCCCGATGTAATGCCAATGACTACACCAGGGATAAATCTGTCCCCTTATTTTACAAGCATTTCTCACCTTTCGTCCCCACACACCTTATCCAGGGATCACTTCACCCTCTCCTGAAATGCAGCCCCTTCTGGGGTGAGTCAGGACAGCTGTTTCACGGAGCACAGCAACACTGCCCCATCAGGTAACCAAGGGTGATCCAACCTCCACCTGAAATTGCCATAGGGAATTTGGGGAGGTGGGCTTTGGCCAGGACCCCAGGGCTCAGCCCCCTGACACTGTGAAAAGGGCCCCGGGATGATCTCTGATGGCCAGGAATGCTCAGGACCTCACTTTTACATCTCCTAGCATCTACACCAGCATGGTGCTTCTGTGAGGCCAGGAACCCTGCTAGAAAAGAGGCTTCACTGGGCATCTGGTACCCTCTGCTCCTCCCTAGAGGAACTGATAATGCCCACTTGCAATAATGCCCCTGCCTGCGTCCTCTGGCCAAAGGACTGAGGGATCTAGATCAGGTGCTGTCATGGCTTGAGCTAAAGGCCCAGGCTGGAACAGACTCAGAAATCTGGATAGCCACTGGACAAGTCCAAAGCCCCACCCTGTTACCATTGGTTGCCCATTACAGGCCAAAGCTGGCCAAGGCTGTGACGGGGCACGCCTAGCACAAGGGGGGATTCCTCATTTCCATTCATTGAGGGTCAGCCAGATCTTCTTCTCCAGGCATGCGGTGGCAGGGTTGCTGTTTGAAGGTGTCCCGTCAGTTCAGGTGCCCAGCACTGCGGGAAGCCTGCTGTGTGCTCTCAGCAGTGCTGCGTGCGCTCTCCCCTTGGGAGCGATGGCTGTTTCCAAAGAGGCATTCCCTGGCTTGGGTTCATAGTCAGTTGGTTGTGGGAGGCTCAAGTGCAGGGCATCCTGGGAAATGTAGTCCCAAATGGCTAGCAGAACTGGAGAATAGGAGCTCGTGAGTGGGGATTCTGGGAACTGGCTTGCCTAGAAAAGAGTAGGGGCTGCCCAGCTGTCCTTTAGCCAGAGAGCAGTGATCATTCCCACTGCCAGCCATGGGTCCCTGTGAGTCCTGGGTGTCAACCCCTCTGGCCTCAGCATCTGCTTCTGGGGGGTGATGGGGTACTTCTTTTGGATTGCTACTTTCCTGCAGGAGTCCAGTGGCTACCTAATGCTGCCCTCAGCAAAGGAGTCCCTTAGCATAGGGAAATCCACAGCTGGCTTAGACAGCCCAGCCCCAGTTGTTCTAAGGTTAGCTGCTACACAATGCACTCATAGACTCATACACTTTAAGGTCAGACGGGACTAGGGGAACCAGATGTCCCGATTTTATAGGGACAGTCCCGATTTTGGGGGCTTTTTCTTACATAGGCACCTATTACCCCCCACCCCCATCCCAATTTTTTACACTTGCTATCTGGTCACCCTAGACAGGACCATAGTGATCATCTAGTCTGACCTCCTGCACATTGCAGGCCACAGAACCTTACCCGCCCCCCAACACACACTCCAGTAATAGACCCCCAACCTCTGGCTGAGTTACTGATGTCCTCAAATCATGGTGCAGAGACATCAAGTTACAGAAAATCCACCAAACCTGCAAGTGATTCATGCCCCAGGCTGCAGAGGAAGGAAAAAGACCTCCAGGGTCTCTTGCCAATCTGACCCGAGGGAAAATTCCTTCCCGATCCTAAATATGGCGATCAGTTAGCCCTGAGCATGTGGGCAAGACCTACCAGGCAGATACCTAGGAAAGATTCCCTGTTATAACTCAAAGCCCTCCCCATGTAATGTCCCATTTCCAGCCATTGGGGATTTTCGCTACTGGCGCTTGTGGAGTGGCTCCTTGGGAGCCAGTACCTGCAGGCACAAGTTAGACCAGCCCCAAGGATGCTCTAATTAGTGCTACAGGCTGGTAAAATTGCAGAGGAGGGGGTGGACCACCTGTTCATGCTCCACTCCATGTGCACTAAGCATCTTTTAGTGCACATGGGCTCTGACCTAGGGCTTAGGGTAACATCTTTAGACTCCTCTTCCTTTAACCCTGTGCTGTCTGGCTATTTCTACAGCCCCTTCACCCCACTAACATGGCTTTATCCAGCTTACATCCTGCAAGGTCAGAAAGATTTATTATCCCCATTTTTCACAGATGGGGATCCAAGGGCCAGAGAGAATTAACTGACTTGCCCAACAGGCAGGAAGTCTGTGGCAGAGGCAGGAATCAAACCCAAATCTGTGTCCGTCTCCTTAACCACAAGGCTATCCTTCCTCTCCTGAAGCCTGGGCATGACTCAAAGGGGAAGCACTACCTGCCACTTCCTGGAGCATCACGGTTTTTTCCACCGAGGTCTCCCAGCCAAGCAGTGACCATGTCTGACCCTGTTGAGCAGCCAAGATACAAGTAGACCAAGGTAGAAGCATGTCCAAAATCACCAGGATGCTGGCCGCCTGGCCTTGCTTTACCTTTGAGATATTTGCATGCCAATGGCTGGCTTGTAAAGTGATTTCTAGGTCTGCTAGGTTTGAAATAACAGGCCAGAGTCTCCCCCGCAGCGCTCAGCCCCCCTCCCAGCTCCCAACACCCCCTTGCTATAGGATTTTATCCTGCTGAGAAAGGTGGTGCCCCGAGGCAGGTGGGGCGTATCACAGCAGCATGGCATTCAATGGGAATTGTGACTCCTTTGGAAACCTCAGCCTTGCTGCCTCCACTGAAGCTAAATGGCACTGACAATGCAGCCCCAACAGAGGGCGCTGAACACTTTAAAAGCTGGCCCAGAGTGAGTAGCTGTGTCCCAGGCGCCCCCTGTTGGCAACAGATGGGGCTACACAATTATGAGTAAAAAGAAAAGGAGGACTTGTGGCACCTTAGCGACTAACCAATTTATTTGAGCATAAGCTTTCGTGAGCTACAGCTCACTTCATCGGATGCATACTGTATGCATCCGATGAAGTGAGCTGTAGCTCACGAAAGCTTATGCTCAAATAAATTGGTTAGTCTCTAAGGTGCCACAAGTCCTCCTTTTCTTTTTGCGAATACAGACTAACACGGCTGTTACTCTGAAACCTACAATTATGAGTCGGTAGCCAGGGACTTGCCAGGACATGCCCAGGTGGGCACCCTGCCCCGTGTTCACCACCTGTAGGACGTTTCACCACAGGGGGCCAGGGCGGGGTCTCTGTCCTAAGATACTCGCTGGTTCTCGTGGTTATTTCGGGACAGATGGACAGCAAAGATTTGAAGATCTGTGACACGTAGGACATTGTGTTCCAAAGCTGTGGGAGGCAAAACCGGTCACCTGGGGCAGAGGCTCTCAGCGCTCACTCAGGCACAAGTGAAATCACTGACATCCACGTGACAGTCAAGACAAGGTGCAGGTTTGGGCCTTTACAAAGTAGCCCAGGAAGATGACGCTGAATAGCGGGACCATTGGCAGGGAGAAGGGTGGGCAGCTGAAGGTAACGAAGCACCCTGGCTTTGAAAAGAGACTGGAACTGTGTAACAGGGGAAAGAAGGACACAGATTACAGTAGTCAAACTCTGTCTCATGAAAAGTGGCTCCCAGCTCTCTGGACAGGCCCAGCACTGGGTGGCCAGGCTAGAGGGTGAGAAATACCCCAGTAGCCAGGAAAGGACCTTGGCAGTATGCACAGGCTCTAGGCTGCAGTTTATCTGTTTCTTTTATCTGTGATCATGTTTTCAATCCTAACGCTGCCTTTTCTTGGAATCATCATCTTCAGCTTGGTGAAAGAAACGTCTCTTGCCTTTCCCAGAGACACAGCTCATGCAGCATGGAGCAGAGGGGAAACAGCGGATGTGTGCGCATTGTGGGTGTCCAGGGTCACGGGGCTGGGCATTCAGGTATAATGCAGTGGGGTGTATAGACAGGTGGGAGAGACCTGTGCCCCAGGCCAGTGCAGAACTCTGGGGGGAACTAGCTGTATAGATTTAGTGCCAGCTTCTCTCTGCTCTGTCCCAGTGACTAGGGTTGCCAACTTTCTAATCGCACAAAACCGAAGACCCTTGCCATGCGCCTTCCCCGCCCCTGCCCTGACCCTTCTCCGAGGCCCCACCCCTGCTCACTCCATCCCCGCTCCCTCCATCGCTCACTCTGCCCCACCCTCACTCACTTTCACCAGGCTGAGGCAAGGGGTTGAGGTGCGGGAGGGAGTGAGGGCTCAGGCTGAGGGTGTGGGCACCAGGGGGGGCCAGAAATAAGGGGTTCAGGGTGTGGGAGGGGGCTCCATGATGGGGCAGGGAGTTGAGGTGTGTGGGGGGGTGAGGGCTCCGGCTGGGGGTGTGGGCTTAGAAGTGGGGACAGGGATGAGGGCTTTGGGGTGCAGGAGGGGGCTCAGGGCTGGGGCAGGTGGGTTGGGGTGGGGGTGTGGGCTCTGGGAGGGAGTTTGGGTGCGGGAGTGGGCTCAGGACTGGGGTAGAGGGTTGGAGTGTGGCAGAGAGTGAGGTGTGCGGGCTCTGGCAGGGTGGCACTTACCTCAGGCGGCTCCCAGAAGCAGCAGCATGTCCCCACTCCGGCTCCTAGGTGGAGACACAGCCAGGTGGCTCTGCGTGCTGTCCACACCTGCAGGTGACGCCCCCGCAGCTCCCATAGGCTGCAGTTCCCGGCCAATGGGAACTGCGGAGCCCTCACTTGGGGCAGTGGCAACTCACAGAGCCCCCATGGCCACCCCTGTGCCTAGGAGCCAGACATGCTGGCTGCTTCCAGGAGCCATGCGGAGCCCGGGCAGCTAGGGAACCTGCCTTAGCCCCACTGCGCCACCCACTGTACTTTTAGAGGCCCGATCAGTGGTGCTGACCAGAGCTGCCCGGGTCCCTTTTCTACTTGGCATTCCAGTCGAAAACCAGACACCTGGCAGCCCTACCAGTGACTCACTCAGGGAGCCTAAGGCTGGGGGTGGAAATTGCCAGCCTACAGAGGAAAAGAGTGGGGCTCTCAGAGCAAGAAGTGGGGTGCTTGTTTTGCCAGTAGCAGTGGGCACAGACGAGGCTACCCCCAGGCAGTAGTGATTCGCCCTGTACCTCTTAGGTAAACCCATCAGTGCCACATTCTTCCTCCCGCACTCTTTGTAGAGCCCAAAGTTGTCTATGGGGTGCGGGGAGACAGCCCCCTCCAAACAAGGCAGATTATTGGCTGCTCAACACCCTGCTGCTCATAAATAGAGTGTCTGACTCCACCCTCCACTACACAGGCATCCCCACAGCCTCGTCCCAGCAGGCACTGGCCTCTGCGGGACCCTAGGATGTTGCCAAGTCCTGTTCAGGGATCTGGAGGGCCTGGCCCTGGGACATTACACAGACCTTTCCCACCTCCCAGGCACAACCTGCAGTCTTTGGAAAGTGAGGTCCCATTAGCTGACAGTAACTTCCTTCTGGGAAACCCTGCCTTCTGGAGGTGTCCTTACTTGGGTTGCCAAAACACACGCTCAAGCCCCTCCCACCAAATCCCACCCCTTAGCCCAAGTCACATCCCTCCCTTCCAGATGGCACCCTGAGGGAATTCCCTCTTGGCTGCTGGGACACTGGGAAAATCCGGACTCCAGTCTCTGTCCCCGCCCCTTCTCCTGGATCCCCTCTCTTCTTCAGCACTCTGCCACACAAGTTTCTAGTCCGAACCCTTGTATGTCTGTGCAATAAAGATTGAAGAACACATGTTGCTTGCTGCAAGCTGTCTCTGTTATAACATGTGTTTAGTTTATGGGAGGGTTACTGTGAACGCAGCGGAATAGTCAACAGCCAGTCTAACCAACATTTGTGTTCTGTGGGGTGAGGAGGAGCTGGAGGGAGAGGACTGTATGTGTGTGGGGCGGGGGATGACAGGGAGAGGGGCTGTGGAGGGGACAGGACATGGGCCTGGGTGGTAGGCAAGCCTTGGATTGGCTGTTTGAGGGAGTCTGTATTTTACTAAAAAAGAAAAGGAGTACTTGTGGCACCTTAGAGACTAACAAATTTATCTGAGCAGAAGCTTTCGTGAGCTACAGCTCACTTCATCGGATGAATTCAGTGGAAAATACAGTGGGGAGATTTATATACATAGAGAACATGAAACAATGGGTGTTACCATACACACTGTAATGAGAGTGATCACTTAAGGTGAGCTATTACCAGCAAGAGAGCAGGGGGGAAAAAACCTTTTGTAGTGATAATCAAGGTGGGCCATTTCCAGCAGTTGACAAGAACGTCTGAGGAACAGTGGGGGGTGAGGGGGTGGAGGGGGGAATAAACATGGGGAAATAGTTTTACTTTGTGTAATGACCCATCCACTCCCAGTCTCTGTTCAAGCCTAAGTTAATTGTATCCACTTTGCAAATTAATTCCAATTCAGCAGTCTCTCATTGGAGTCTGTTTTTGAAGTTTTTTTGTTGAAGAATTGCAACTTTCCCCTCCGCTCTCCGGCTGGTAATAGCTCACCTTAAGTGATCACTCCCGTTATAGTGTGTATGGTAACACCCATTGTTTCATGTTCTCTATGTATATAAATCTCCCCACTGTATTTTCCACTGAATGCATCCGATGAAGTGAGCTGTAGCTCACGAAAGCTCATGCTCAAATAAATGTTAGTCTCTAAGGTGCCACAAGTACTCCTTTTCTTTTTGAGAATACAGACTAACACAGCTGCTACTCTGAAACCTGTCATTATGCAAGGCACTGAATTTAGCCGTATGGAGTGGAAATCTATCAACTTCATGAAAAAACTCGTACTGATACAGATAGACATCATCTTCCTTTCCAAATGCAAACAGATGGACATCATACCAAAAGGACTGAAGGTAAAAAATCCATTACAATCTACATACCACACAGACTATGCTGACAGCTTGTGCCACACACTCTCAAAGAAACTGCGGAACCACCTGATCAACATCCTCTACAGCAAACAGGGAAAGATTAAGAATGAGCTCTCAAAAATGGATACTCTCATAAAAAACCAACCTTCCACACAAACTTCCTCGTGGCTGGATTTTACAAAAACTAGACAAGCCATTTACAACACACACTTTGCTTCTCTACAAAAGAAAAAGGACACTAAACTTTCTAAACTACTACATGCTACAAGGGGCCACAACAGTGGTTCCCTTAACCCACCCAGCAATATTGTTAATCTATCCAACTATACTCTTAGCCCAGCAGAAGAATCTGTCCTATCTTGGGGCCTCTCCTTCTGCCCCTCCATCTCCATGAATATGATACAGTTCTGTGGTGACCTAGAATCCTATTTTCGACGTCTCCGACTCAAGGAATATTTCCAACACACCTCTGAACAACATACTAACCCACAGAGATCTTCCTACCAAGACTACATAAAGAAGGATTCTAGGTGGACTCCTCCTGAAGGTCGAAACAATAGACTGGACTGCTACATAGAGTGCTTCCGCCGACATGCATGGGCTGAAATTGTGGAAAAGCAGCATCACTTGCCCCATAACCTCAGCCGTGCAGAACACAATGCCATCCACAGCCTCAGAAACAACTCTGACATCATAATCAAAAAGGCTGACAAAGGAGGTGCTGTCGTCATCATGAATAGGTCGGAATATGAAGAAGAGGCTGCTAGGCAGCTCTCCAACACCACTTTCTACAAGCCATTACCCTCTGATCCCACTGAGAGTTATCAAAAGAAACTACACCATTTGCTCAAGAAACTCCCCGAAAAAGCACAAGAACAAATCCGCACAGACACACCCCAGGAACCCCGACCTGGGGTATTCTATCTGCTACCCAAGATCCATAAACCTGGGAATCCTGGACGCCCCATCATCTCAGGCATTGGCACCCTGACAGCAGGATTGTCTGGCTATGTAGACTCCCTCCTCAGGCCCTACGCTACCAGCACTCCCAGCTACCTTCGAGACACCACTGACTTCCTGAAAAAACTACAATCCATCGGTGATCTTCCTGAAAACACCATCCTGGCCACTATGGATGTAGAGGCCATCTATACCAACATTCCACACAAAGATGGACTACAAGCCATCAGGAACAGTATCCCCAATAATGTCACAGCAAACCTGGTAGCTGAACTTTGTGACTTTGTCCTCACCCATAACTATTTCACATTTGGGGACAATGTATACCTTCAAATCAGCAGCACTGCTATGGGTACCCACATGGCCCCACAGTATGCCAATATTTTTATGGCTGATTTAGAACAACGCTTCCTCGGCTCTCGTCCCCTAATGCCCCTACTCTACTTGAGCTACATTGATGACATCTTCATCATCTGGACCCATGGAAAAGAAGCCCTTGAGGAATTCCACCATGATTTCAACAATTTCCATCCCACCATCAACCTCAGCCTGGACCAGTCCACATAAGAGATCCACTTCCTGGACAATACGGTGCTAATAAGCGATGGTCACATAAACACCACCCTATACCGGAAACCTACTGACCGCTATTCCTACCTGCATGCCTCCAGCTTTCATCCAGACCACACCACACGATCCACGGTCTACAGCCAAGCTCTACGATACAACCGCATTTGCTCCAACCCCTCAGACAGTGACAAACACCTACAGGATCTCTATCAAGCATTCTTACAACTATAATACCCACCTGCTGAAGTGAAGAAACAGATTGACAGAGCCAGAAGAGTACCCAGAAGTCACCTACTACAGGACAGGCCCAACAAAGAAAATAACAGAACGCCACTAGCCATCACCTTCAGCTCCCAACTAAAACCTCTCCAATGCATCATCAAGGATCTACAACCTATCCTGAAGGACGACCCATCACTTTCACAGATCTTGGGACACAGGCCAGTCCTTGCTTACAGAAAGCCTCCCAACCTGACACAGATACTCACCAGCAACCACACACCACACCACACCACAGAACCACTAACCCAGGAACCTATCCTTGCAACAAAGCCCGTTGCCAACTGTGTCTACATCTCTATTCAGGGGACACCATCATAGGGCCTAATCACATCAGCCACACCATCAGAGACTCGTTCACCTGCACATCTACCAATGTGATATATGCCATTACGTGCCAGCAATGCCCCTCTGCCATGTACATTGGTCAAACTGGACAGTTGCTATGTAAAAGAATAAATGGACACAAATCAGACGTCAAGAATTATAACTTTCAAAAACCAGTTGGAGAACACTTCAGTCTCTCTGGTCACTCAATTACAGACCTAAAAGTTGTAATTCTTCAACAAAAAAACTTCAAAAACAGACTCCAACAAGAGACTGCTGAATTGGAATTAATTTGTAAACTGGATACAATTAACTTAGGCTTGCATAGAGACTGGGAGTGGATGGGTCATTACACAAAGTAAAACTATCTTCCCATATTTATTCCTCCCCACCCCACCCCCCACTGTTCCTCAGATGTTCTTGTCAACTGTTGGAAATGGCCCACCTTGATTATCACTACAGAAGGTTCACCCTCTCCTGCTGGTAATAGTTCACTTTAAGTGATCACTCTTGTTACAGTGTGTATGGTAACACTCATTGTTTCATGTTCTCTATGTATATAAATCTCCCCACTGTATTTTCCACTGAATGCATCCGATGAAGTGAGCTGTAGCTCACAAAAGCTTATGCTCAAATAAATTTGTTAGTCTCTAAGGTGCCACAAGTACTCCTTTTCTTTTTGTGAATACAAACTAACATGGCTGCTACTCTGAAACCTGTATTTTACTAGTCTTTGCAGGAGGGGAGGCAAGTATCTACTTCCTGATCTCAGGGCAGATGAATGTGGTGTCTCCAAAGAGGCATAGTACAGAGGTTTGGAACTGAAAGCACAAGGACTGTGAGAAAAAAGAACTATCTGCGCTGGCAACGTTGCCAACGTGTGGGTTCAGGACAATTCCTAGATCCCCAGGTTGCAAAAGTTTGCAGGAGAGCAAGGAGAACACCACGGCATGGGGATTGCTGACTGCAGGCTGATTTGGGTGGCGAGAGGTGGCCCGCGTTGGCCTTACGTTCAGCCCACTCTGCAGTGTCTAAGGAGGTTGTGATCTACCCGCCATTGTGGTAATTCACTCAGGCAGAAATGACCTGGCCCTTATTCCCATGTGTCCCTCCTACAATGTATGAGAGCAGCTGCGGACGGATTCAGAGATTTGCGCCCAGGAGCTGTGATACTTTTCTCTGATTTGGCTGTGCCCAGGCAGCCTCAACACAGCCTTCTTCCAGCAAGGCCCCAACAGGCCCTGTCAACACCCTGCCCACCCCACACTTGCTGAAATGTGCCAGCTCTTCCCCTCCTCTCACCACCCAGTCATGCCCCCACCCTGGATTCCATCGAACACTATTAAAGGACAATACAAAAAGGTTGCCCAGGCCACTCGCCCGCTCTTCCTCTCGAGTGGGCAATGGCCGACAGGAATCACTGCCTGTTGGTACAGGAGTGTTCGTGCTGTAAGGACATAGGGGGGTTGTGACAGGGCTGTGACTGTGATCTGAGGGAAGATGCATGTTTTCCACCCCCTCCTGTGTGAGGAAAGGAAAGGGGTGCATGTCCAGGATGCATGTCCATGTCAGTGCAGAAGTGCCTGGGTTATGGTGGCTGCTGGACATCGGTCTTTGATTCCAAAGGATCCTGCCAGTTGTGTGATGGAACATGAGAGGATGCTAATGCTTTAATGATGGTTAGGTGAGGGTGTCCTGGCAGTACACATAAGGGAGCTGTACAAGGCTGTGAAGTGCTTCTGAAATTGAACCTGTGGGGACACTTTCTGGGGCCGTGGCTAAGTGTGTGAGTGTATTCTGGACTTTACAATGCCAAGCAGGCCTGCCTACTGCCTCCACTGGCCCTCCGAATCCCCTGCCTGCACCTGAAGTGTACCCGCAGCATCCCCCCAGCTACTGCCCACTCCAGGGGAACACAGAGAAGGTGGGGCAGGCAGCCTCTTGGGGTTTTCTATTTCCCTTTTGCCCTTGACTAGTGTCTGATGGAGTCCTGTGGGTGAGTGAACAGGCTGTGAAAGGAGGGGAAGAGTTTGTATATTTCAACAATGGTGCAGCTGGCAGTGTGAAGGTGTGTGCATTAACAGGTCTGAAAGCGGGCAGTTAAGGTTGTCTGGGTGACCTTAACGCTTTTCGGACATTTGAGTTTTGTTCAGCGTTCAGGACGACCAACCACTAAGCAAACAGAACTCTGTGCTAAGGTCATTTTCTGCCACTGAATTTCAGATCAGACCCATACGTCAAGCAAGACACCTGTTGCCTCCACCTATACTCAGACAAGCTGTGTCACTTCCGCAGCATGTTTTGCTGCCTAGAGAGAAATTAGTGAGCATTGACATGGCCCAGAACATCACTCAGGGGATGTCCTCTCCAGAGCTGGGCAAACTAGAGGAAAGGAAAGCAAGGTGCTGTCAGAGCCCCAGGAAGGGGGGTTCTTTTGCCTAGGAGAGATCTCCTGAGCATCCTATGGATCTTGGGGGGGTCTCCAGCACTCAGTGCATAGCTGCTGTGTTCACCACCCCTCATTAGCACAGCTAATGTAGCAGTTATATAGAGGCCCAGCAGGGGTCCATGCAGCTTGATGCAGCATTAGCTCCAGCTCAGAGATCCTTGGGGGCAGCAACAGAGCTGCTAAGAGGCTGCTCCCCACCCCATACTGCTAGCTCAGCCCTGACCTTGGTATCCACGGGAGCCTCCACCTCCCAGAGAAACTTCTCCTGGGTTGGAGGAAGGTGGGAAGATGCCACCAAACTGGCACTGCTCCCCACAGGTGACCTCCAGGGTTGCTCCCCCCGGGTGGCCCCCCAGGGCTGATCCCCCTAGATCTGGGTCTCCTCTACTAAGGAAGCAGAGAGGCTGATCCAGCCTTGGCAGTCCGTATTGTCTGTACATCTAGGTACACTGGCGGCACACACCTCTCTCAGCCAGCATGAGTGCTGCAGCTACTCTGGTATCTAGTGTCCATGCACTCCTGCCCGTGGTGGGTGGGTGGATATTGCTCTGCATTACACCCATGCCACTGGAGCTTTGTCATGAGTGGCTCACACGGCATTCCCCAGGGGGTGCTGTGTGTCACACAGACCTTCCCAGACTCTCCAGGGAGCTGGTAACCAGGGAGACCATGTCACCGCAACCTCTTCTCCCTCAGCAAGCCAAGCCACTGGAAAGAGAAAGGTTCCCTACCTCCACAAGCCAAGAGGGCAGCCAGCCCATCCCTGCCCCTCTGCCTGGCCCAAGGGGCTGAAAATGCTGCAGGCAGCTAGACTCTGGCTCTCCGGCCATTACTCATATTCCTACAGCCTTGCCTCTCCCTTTCTTTCTCTCCCAACAGGCCACTAGCAAAGACCAGCAGCAGTTGTTCTGCCAGGCAATGGATGTGACACTGTAGCAACCCAACGTCCAGACCACGATGGCTGGTTGGTGGCCTCAGCATGAGCTGAGCTAATGGGTCTCAGACCAGGTCCTAGCGGTCTCATGAGAGCTGGCACCAGCCGGACCCCCTGGCTGAGAGTCACCAAGGAGTGACTGTGATGTGGAGACCGAGCTCCCCTCTCACCGGAGCAGTGACGCACACTGATGGGGCAATGTGGGAAGATGCTTACCCTGCAGTCACCCGTGCAGTCCCTGTTCTGTGGACAAACATATCCCCATGGCTGGCAATCCAAGGCCTTTCCCAGCATAACCTTTACTTGACTCCAAAAGCGCTCTACCGAGAGAGCTCTCCATGCATCAGGAGAAGGGCTCTGCTGAGAGCCAAGCTGGGGTGCCCTTGTAGGACAGGGTCACCCCACATCTCAGGAGAACACAGCCCATCTCAGCCACATCCCCTCAGCTCCTCAGATGGGCACAAAGGCATTTCAGGAGCCAGGCCCCAGCTTAGTTTGCACTGGGTATGCTAATTCTGCAAGGAAGGGCTTTGATGTGCCCCTAACCAATGTGGGATTGGGAAGAGGGAGCCTTGCATGGGCTACAATTTGTCATCAGAAACCAGTAAGCCCCACAGAGGTCAATGGGCTTTGGACTAGGCCCTTCAAGAAAGACAGCATTTTCCCAGCTGTCTCTGATCAGGAGCATGAATTGTGACTCTGTCTACAGCAGCATCTATTCGCTGAACACTCCCAAAGTTGGCTCTTCTGCCACATTGGATCCTCTGGTGGGACCCTCAGTCCAGACAGGGGTCCAGGCACTGAGATTTCAAGCACCGCATCTGCTAACCCAGCTCAATGCAGGTTCTGTGCTTACACGCCTGGTGTCTAGCAGAGCCCTCCTGGCTGCTGAGGGAGGGCAGCTGGTGTTAGCCAGTGAAGTTAGGCCCTATGCACATAGTATAGCAGGACAGATCTCCCTCCCCCGCCCTTCACAAAGTCTCTCTACACTCACATTATGCAGACACTTAGCTTTTGTATTTATACTCTTACACCCAACTCTGGCATTTATATTCTGCCTCCCTAAATTCCCCCTGCAAAACTGAGCACCTTGGTCCCATTACCTCCCTCTCCTGAACTGTTGTGCCTCGCACCAGTACACTTGCAATGCAATGCTCCCCAGAGGCAGCTGCATTTCAGTGGTGGACAAAGGCAAAGAAATAAACACCTCTTCATGTCCCCAGAGGCAGTCTGTAACACGCCCTGGGGTTCACATCCCCAGAAGCTGTCTGTAACACACCATGCACCAATTCTTCCCGGCAAAAGGCACTATGTACCAATACAGGGGATCGGATGTTGTTGGTATTAATTACTATAGTACATAGGAAGAAACCACAATCTATGTTGGTGCAGATCGTGTGTGTGTGCGTGCGTGTGGTCTCCCTGGCCCTGTGTCTTTGTGCTGAAAGGAGCAAAACTGGTGCTGCCAGTTATTTCCTTCTCTTCACAGCTCCTTTTCTTCCTTCATTAGACATTTTGATTCACTTTCTCCAACCCCCATCAGCTCTGTCACCAAATCTGGGTCCAGAGGCTAAATTTCAATAGCACATTTCAATTCAGTCACAAAAAAAAATCCTGAAGACTGAAGGAAGAGCCCAAATCTCAGCAGTCACACCGTACGGAAAAATTGTCAATGAAGGAGGGAGCAAGGAGGGATGGTGCAGATGCCAGATCAAAAAGTGAAAGGGGTAGAGAAGGGAAAAGTAAGAAGAGGGAAAAAATGAAGGAAAGCAAAAATGAAGGGATAGTAATTCTGGGGAATTCAGAGTGCTTTGCTGTTTATGAGACATCATTTGTGCCCCAGATTTTTGTTTCAGAGTGTTATTGTGATGGGAAATACTCGGGGATGATGGACAGGACTTAGTGTTGCAGGGAAAGGGTTTGTAAAACTATTCTAGGAAAGGTTTGATTGGTATTTTAAATTTAAGGCGGGAAAGGGGTGCAAGCAGAAATCTTGTCTTTATGGGTCAAGCCTAGTTCAGCTGAGCTCCTTCCAGTGCTGAGTGCTAAGAAAACACTTGATAGATAGACAGATAGACAGATAGATTAGATTAGATTAGATTAGATTAGATTAGATTAGATTAGATTAGAGAATGTAGCCACCTTCTGCTACACTACAAATTTATTATTTTATTTTCAGGACTAAACTACAAGGGTGAATTTTGACATCTTTTGATCTAATCTCTTTGGGCCTGATTCTGATCCTCTTAGTAGCATTGCCCTCAGTAATTCCTACTGATTGTAAAGGGGTTGTTCCTGAGGAGAGGGGCTACTCAGTGTGAAAAAGGGAACTGGTTTCTGGCCCTTTCAATATCACATGCTTTGGTTTGTGACTCAAAAATGCAACTAGCGTAAGATTTCTCAATCTGGTGCGCTCTTACTCACACGAGTAACTCTGCCACAGTCATGTGAGTAAATGCTCGTTGTTATGTATAAGGGTTGCACAATCTAACCTGCACTGTTTATATCTCTGGCTGGCAAAACTGACAGCACAATTTGCCCAGCCCAGGCACAAATCTATTTACCCTGTCTTTATTATGCTGGTGAAATGAATGAATGATATTTCACTAGAGTTTCGCAAAAAGAATTAGCCAAAGCAAACAGGAAAGAAGAATTTTGCCCAGCTCCCTGTATGCTGTATACATCTTTCTCTTCCAATTATTTTATTAGGTCCTATTCAAAGCTTCTTAAAGTGATATTAAAACAGCAGCAAAACAGTTTCCCTTCAAAAAAAGTAAATATTTAATGAATGAAATTGACATTGATGCATTTTTAATATTGGCACAATTAAATCTGCCAGATGATTAAGTATTAATAACTCTTAATAAGTGCAATCAACTTGCCTTCAAATAGAATGAATTCAGGAGTGGAGCAATGCAAGGAGTGTTGCCATCAGCCTGCAATGGGATAGACAACAGCGATTGGGGGCGGCCAATTTGTTCTGTTTGTTTAGCAATCTTTAAACTTCCTTTATGTGTAATGTATTTACTCTCCTGTGTAAAGCGGGGAGATCACATGCACTCACACAAATTATCTTTTGGCATTTTAGAAAAGTTGCTGATGTAAAATTTAAAATATCCAACTAACGCCGTTTAGATACTAGCCATTTATGTCCCTTTCCTATCAGCTGTCTGCATTTAGAATATTTACCATTTCAAACCAACTCAGCACTCTCCTCCAGGTTGGGGAGGGGTGGGGGGTGGTTTGCAGGAATCTATCTATCTATCTATCCTGAAATGTCTGGTAGAAGTTCTGAATGCACACGCATGAGCTAGCTCCACTCCAAAGCTTCAAAAGTAAAGAGGGATGACATTTTAATGAGATGAGTGTCTCAAATTAAAATGCATTTTTTCAGTATGATATTTCAAGTTGCACAAGCCTGATTATTTTTCTGGACTGGGGAAGGGTAACAGTAACAGACCTGAGAACTAGAGAGTTAAAATGGCCAGACAGTTGCCAGCTGCGGAACAATCATCCATCTATCATGTTAAAGACCAAGTTTCATTTTGGCTTCCTAGAAACTCCAGAGAATACCTCTTGCTACCTGCATCCTGGAGTCTCATTTTATGTCTTGGAAACCATTCTGTTCTTTCCATCTGGGAGAGATCTAACCTCCCATGTACCAGTTCTGTGCTTCCCCCTCTGTTTCAGTCATCTGGTGCCTCTACCTGAACTGGGGCTCAGCATTATATAAACCCTTTATCTCAGGAATCCTACCTGGGAAATATTGGAAATCAAGGAGTAATGAACTCACGCATGCTACAGGGTATTAACTCCTAATTCTGCAAAGGAGAAAGCAATCAGGATTACAAGGCCTCTGGTTTGTATTTAGCAGGGGAGCTTTTCAGAACAGCCATCCGAGGAAAAGTTGCAAAGGCATGGGGTGATTTTATTATTGTAGATCTTTCAGGAGGGGCAGTTTTGGGGATGGGGGACAGTGATCTAAGCTCCCACCTGGTCAGGTTGTTCTGAAATTTACCAGCTTTCATTACCCCTCTCCCTTGAAAAGAATCCCTCTGAGGAGCAGAGAATATTCCATGACACATTTAAAGCTAAACCAAGATTTTGAAACATAAGTAGGGAATCCGTTATCAAGCAGAGTCGGATTTGGATCCTCTGCTTTTTACTAATCAAGAGGGAGTACCTTACTTCTTTATTCCTTTTAAAAATACAAAACAGAGTATTTGTTAAGGACCTAGCTGGGATGGATGAGGAACATTTATTGTATTACAAATCAGAGCATTTACCTAGAGGCAAACTGAGTCTGCTTCCCTCGCCTAGCTCTTTGGCTGCTGCTACTCAATTGGTTTACCCCTTTGCTTTTTGCATGCTACTACTTTCACAACAGTTGCAAGAAGTCACCCAACAGGTAATCCTTTCCAGGACTGCTTCCCCCCGACTTTCGACATTCAGCGAGGTTACCAGCTGCCAGCCGATGACAGACACCATTTTTCCCTGCAAAATGTTGTTCCTCAACTGCAGTATAAGCCCAGCCATAAACACCCCATTATTATTATTTAAAGGGATCAAGAGGTTTTATTCTCTATTTTGAAGTGATTTTCTCTCCAGCTAGAAACCAAACCGAAAAGCTGCGCCCCACATGGGCACGAAAATATTGATTTCTAAACACAAACTCAATTTTTTGGCACTAATTTAAATCACTAGACAAAGAGGGAGAGGTAGGCAACTCCCAGTGCCTAGCCCCCATCCATGCTTGAACCAGACCACTCCTGGCAAATGTGGCAAAGCCAGCAGTTACCGATGGCACACACATGGGGCTCAGCCCCACAAGGACGGGGGGAGGGGGAAATGTATAACCAGGCACCCTGCTCTTCATCTGACCCAACTTTACCCTCTCCATGGCTCAGAGTCCTGCGATCTGGGGGCAGCTGCAGCGGGGCTGGGTGGGTGACTGGAGAGTGTCTGGGTGCAGGTGTGGATGCTGGGGGCCAGATCCTCTCCCCCTTGCACACACGGGGCCTGGGGAGCTGGTGGGCTTTGGGGGCTGGGTGCACAGTGCAGGTGGGGGAGCTGGGGCAGTTGAAGCAGGGCTAGGTGGGTAATCTGGGGAGGTGTGGGGGCTGGGTGCATGGTGCAGGCGGGGAGCTGGGGCCGGGCCCCACTCCCCCCAGCAGCCGGCCCTTTGTTGCTCCGGGCCGGGGCCCGGGGGCGCCCCTACCTTTGTGCATGCCGGTGAACCTGTCCTTCAGCACCGTGAGCTCGTAGATCTTGCCGAACTCCTCGAAGAGGGGCTTGAGGTCCCCCTCCTCCAGGTTGCGGGGGATCTGCCCCACGAACAGCTTGATGGCATCGTGGTCCTTCATGGCGATGCCGGCCGGGCCGGGGCTCAGCCCGTTCATCCTGGCGGCGCTGTCCGCGGTGCTGAGCGCGGCGCCGCCGCTGCCCGTGGCCATGCTCCCGCGGCCGGCCGCGCTCCTGCTCCGCGCGCGGGGCCGCCTCTGCGCGCCCCTCCGCGCCCCGCTCGCGCCTGCCCCCCGGCCGGATGACGTCAGCCGGCTAGCCCGCCACGAGACGCAAAGGTTTAGCATAATGAGGCAGCGGGAGCCAATCAGAGGGGGCAGCCGGCAGCGGGACAGGGGCTGGGAGACAACCTCTCTCCCCGCCCCCTGCCAGCCCCGCTCCCCCGCGCACGGGGCTGGGGGTGCCCGGGGCCCGGCGGGGAGGGGGCTGCGGAGCGGCAGGGCGGGGTGGGCTGCACCAGCCTGCTCCGTGGGACTGGCACCGGGCGCCGGAGCCGCTCCGAGAGCAAAGGGAGCTACTATTGCCGCAGATGCATGAGCGGCTCAGCTGGGCGGGCGGGAGCCGGGGCAGAGGCCGGAGGATCAGGGCTGACCGCCCTGCAAACCAAGAGTTGGGGGAGCTGGGCAGAGGGTAAATGCCAAGGCGGTGGGAGGGGAGCGGTGCCAGCCCTGTGCGTGCTGGCCCCAGGAGCAGACACCAGGGGCCGGAGCAAGGTGCAGCACCCAGCGCCACGCACACCCCTTGGACTCAGCCAAGCTGCCAGCCTCTTTCCTCCCTGGTAGGGCATTTGTGTGTTTTGACAGCCGGCAGCAGAAGAGCATAGGTGTAGGGGTGCGCGGGAGGGTGCTGCCGCACCCTTGGCTAGAAGTGGTTTCCATCACCTACAGGGCACAGTTTGGTTCAGTGGCTATCAGCACCCCGGCTACACAGATTGTTCCAGCACCCCTGCAGAAGGGGAGGCTTTGTGCAATCAGAAGAAGGATCTCTCCAGCTGCTCATGAACTGACAACTTTAGGGTCTGCCAGACAGAAACATCTGCCTTTTAACAAGGGGTATAAGGGGACAGAATGCAACAGAAATATCTAATCAAATCCCACCCTCTCTCATCAGATGTGTTAAGGTTAGGTGTCTGTCCAATATCAGATTAGATAGATAGATAGATTAGATAGAGGTGGTGTATGGGGATAGATAGATTAGTTTAGATCTTCCATTGACTTCAGTGGAATTTAGACATTTAAATACCTGTGTGGATCTGGGCCTATGTTGTTTTTAACATAAATACACTGGTCAGGAGCAGAATGGGAGCTGTTATGACAAATATTATGTTAAACAAGCTGCGGTAGAAGCCTAGCAAGCTGGCTATGCGGTGAGGCACTTTGGATTTCAGCACACTCTTTATAGTCTCATCCAGTAGCCTGGAGGAACTGAAAGGTCAGTTGAAAGGGAACATGTAACTGGGGAGCTCCCTGGGCCTGTAAAAAGCTCTCAACCCAGGAGGGAGCTTTGGGGGGAACCTGGGCTCCTCTTGCATCCCAGGGGCAGGGCCCTCAGAGCCTAATGCCAGGGCTCTGCATATGGGGGTAGAGGGAGATGGGATCTCAGATCACACTTCCCCCTGAGTTCACACTGCCCTGAGTGAAGGATGATGGGGAGGGAGATTGGATTTGTCTAACAGAGTGTGGAGGGGAAGCACCGTCATCCTGCAAAATGAGATCTCAGAGCTCAGGCCCTCCCCCCACTCCCAATGGGGGCAAACACAGTGGGAGTGAGATGCCATTTGCTTAATTCCCATCCCTTCAACCTCCCCAGCTTGTGCTCAGTACACCATGGGCACTGGAGGAGTTGCCCATATTTCCCAGCTCAGGCCTAGCCAGTCCCTCTCTTGGTAGCAATGTGCAGCACCATTGGCTGTGCATGGTCTTCCCAGGCTGTGGGAAGCTGGGGTGGGAGGAGGCCTCGTGTGGAAAGGAGCCACATTTATCCTCCTGTGACGAAGTGGGGTTTTATTCATCTTGTCATGTTGCATGTGAGTCTTACTGTCCTATACTAATACTGTGGGTACCTTAGTTTCCCTGTGTACTGCACCAATACTTGGGTGGTGGGAATTGGGTGTGCGTGATTTTTGCTGATGCCCTCAGGGCAAGTGAGGCTGCCCAGCTGTTTGCACCTATGTAACCTGCGACCCAGGAGGGGGGATGTGACTAGGTGACACCTTTTGCCCCGGAAGGGAGACAAAGAGAAGGAGGAGGAACAACAAGGGAGGTGTTGGAGGTTGGTTGCTGGAAGCTGGCAGTCTGGTGTGGGGACTGGAAGAGGGGAAGTCCAGGGCGTCTGACCCAGGACTCCCATGATGCACTTGGCTGAAAGTCACTGATTTCTGTGATACCAAGCTCTGTTCTACACTGTGTTCCTGTCGAATAATAAACCTTCTGTTTTACCAGCTGGCTGAGAGTCACGTCTGTCTGCAGAGTTGGGGTGCAGGGCTCTCTGGCTTCCCCAGGAGCCCCACCTGGGCAGACTCGCTGTGGGAAGCGTACGGTGTGGAAAGGGATGCTGAATGCTCCGAGGTCAGACCCAGGAAGGTCGAAGCTGTGTAAGCTTCTTGCCCTGGTGACAGTGTGCTCAGAGAGAGGAGGCTCCCCCAGAGTCCTGACTGGCTTCATACAGAGTAGTTACAGAGCATTGACGCGGTAACTCCGTGACACCCACCATCCCCCGCACACTGCCAAATAACCGCAGCCGCCTGGGTGTATGATGAAATGGCTGCTCCAAAGGGGCCTCCAGACATGTGGTTGTTCACCTACCAGATGCTCCACAGGGGAATGTTTAAACCCTCATACTCCCTCTGCACAAACCAGCCAGCCATGAGTGTGAGAGCTGCCTCCCCCGCCCCCCTCAGCATCCCCCGCAGCCCAGACCAGCAGCCCTTGGCTGCAGAGAGAGGAAGTGAGCTGAAAGGCCTGGAGAGCAGTGTGGTAACTGGAGGAACACCAGCACCTGAAGGCCAATCTCCAGACCCCACCTGGAGGCTCAAATGGGCACTGCTGTGACTGGCAAGAACAAGATCATGGGAGACAATGGGCCAGCTGGGAGGAGCAACACCGCCAGCTTCTTTGGCCTGTGGGAGGTGTTTGAAAAAAACCCAGGAACTGCCCAGCACCACTATAATCAGCATCAGGGGGGTCTCCGCTGGCCCCCTTGTCAGTCCAAGTGGAGAGGCCAAGGGCTGAGTGAGCTGTGCAGTGTGAACTCCCTTCTGTTTTTCTGGGCTGGTCCCCTTGAGGTACCTCGATGGGGCAGGGTGAGAGGCATTGCTGCTGCTCCTACTCCACTGTGGCTTTGGTATATAGAAAACTCTGAGCTGCAGGGGCCGTCATTCCAGCCCATCCCCCCCAGTGGGAGTTTCGCCGTTGACTTCAGTAGGGCCAGGATTTCACCCATCATTCGTAACGATTCATGTGCATTTACTCCAAGACAACATGTATGTTAAGGGAGGGAATGGACAGCTGTCGATATAAGCCATATGGCTGACACAAGAACATAAGAATAAGAACATAAGAATGGCTATACTGGGTCAGACCAAAGGTTCATCCAGCCCAGCGTCCTGTCTACCGACAGAGGCCAATGCCAGGTGTCCCAGAGGGAGTGAACTAAACAGGTAATGATCTAGTGATCTCCTTCCTGCCATCCATCTCCACCCTCTGACAAACAGAGGCTAGGGACACCATTCCTTACCCATCCTGGCTAATAGCCATTAGCCAGACTTAACCTCCATGAATTTATCCAGTTCTCTTTTAAACCCTGTTATAGTCCTCGTCTTCACAACCTCCTCAGGCAAGGAGTTCCACAGATTGACTGTGCGCTGAGTGAAGAAGAACTTCCTTTTATTTGTTTTAAACCTGCTACCCATTAATTTCATTTGATGGCCCCTAGTTCTTATATTATGGGAACATGTAAATAACTTTTCCTTATTCACTTTCTCCACACCACTCATGATTTTATATACCTCTATCATAACCCCCCTTAGTCTCCTCTTTTCCAAGCTGAAAAGTCCTAGCCTCTTTAATCTCTCCTCATATGGGACCCGTTCCAAACCCCTAATCATTTTAGTTGCCCTTTTCTGAACCTTTTCTAATGCCAGTATATCTTTTTTCAGATGAGGGGACCACATCTGTACGCAGTATTCAAGATGTGGACGTACCATGGATTTATATAAAGGCAATAAGATATTCTCCGTCTTATTCTCTATCCCTTTCTTATTGTGATTCCTAACATCCCGTTTGCTTTTTTGACTGCAGCTGCACATTGCGTGGACGTCTTCAGAGAACTATCCACAATGACTCCAAGATCTTTCTACTGATTAGTTGCAGCTAAATTAGCCCCCATCATATTGTATGTATAGTTGGGGTTATTTTTTCCAATGTGCATTACTTTACATTTATCCACGTTAAATTTCATTTGCCATTTTTTTGCCCAATCACTTAGTTTTGTGAAATCTTTTTGAAGTTCTTCACAGTCTGCTTTGGTCTTAACGATCTTGAGCAGTTTTAGTATCATCTGCAAACTTTGCCACCTCACTGTTTACCCCTTTCTCCAGATCATTTATGAATAATTTGAGTAGGATTGGTCCTAGGACTGACCCTTGGGGAACACCACTAGTTACCCCTCTCCATTCTGAAAATTTACCATTTATTCCTAACTTTTGTTCCCTGTCTTTTAACCAGTTATCAATCCATGAGAGGATCTTCCCTCTTATCCCATGACAACTTAATTTACATAAGAGCCTTTGGTGAGGGACCTTGTCAAAGGCTTTCTGGAAATCTAAGTACACCGTGTCCACTGGATCCCCCTTGTCCACATGTTTGTTGACCCCCTCAAAGAACTCTAATAGATTAGTAGGACATGATCTCCCTTTACAGAAACCATGCTGACTTTTGCGCAACAATTTATGCTCTTCTATGTGTCTGACAAGTTTATTCTTTACTGTTGTTTCAACTAATTTGCCCGGTACTGATGTTAGACTTACCGGTCTGTAATTGCCAGGATCACCTATAGAGCCCTTCTTAAATATTGGCGTTACATTAGCTATCTTCCAGTCATTGGGTACAGTAGCTGATTTAAAGGACAGGTTACAAACCATAGTTAATAGTTCCGCAATTTCACATTTGAGTTCTTTCAGAACTCTTGGGTGAATGCCATCTGGTCCCGGGGACTTGTTACTGTTAAATTTCTCAATTAATTCCAAAACCTCCTCTAGTGACACTTCAATCTGTGACAATTCCTCAGATTTGTCACCTACAAAAGACGGCTCAGGTCTGGGAATCTCCCTAACATCCTCAGCTGTGAAGACTGAAGCAAAGAATTCATTTAGTTTCTCCGCAATGACTTTATCATCTTTAAGTGCTCCTTTTGTATCTCGATTGTCCAGGGGCCCCACTGGTTGTTTAGCAGACTTCCTGCTTCTGATGTACTTAAAAAACATTTTGTTATTACCTTTTGAGTTTTTGGCTAGCTGTTCACTGCTCACTGACACTGCTCACTGCATCCATTTCTGGAACAGAGCATGGCAGCTCTCTGACAGCGCCCAGCAATGCTAGAGCCACGTTTGAAGGTAGAAGGTGGACAAGAATCCCATATCGAACTGAGGCATCAGGGGGAATTTCATTGGATAGAGCAGAATGACCCAGGGTCAGATTTAGCCAGAACATTAGGTTCAACACCGCTGCTCTCTCGCTGTCTCTCTCTTGCTGCCTCTCTCCCCCTTCCCGCTTAGGACTGATTTTCTATTCTCTCACTCCTTTCACCCATGCAAAGTGTGTATAGAGTGGGTGCAGGGTTGCAATCATTGTGTGAAGGACACAAGATGCAGGATAACAGGGAATTATGCACCCCAATTATATACCTGTCTTCAGAAGCAACCCCAGAGGTCACATCCCTCCCCATCACAAGAGGTGGGGACACAGAGTCAGCCCTGACTCAGCAGGGAGAGCGCCTCTTGGTGAATCATGCACAGCATCTACAAGTTCCTTTGGGATTTCCCATTAAGTAGTGACCTAGTTCAACCCTGCTTAAATCTGAGATCACAACCCAGATTGGGAAAGGAGGCCTGCTGCATGGTGGTTTGCATTCCTCCATACTATCACTGCTTGCTGATTTATGCCAGCTATGGATCTGGCCCAGCCTGTCTAGCAACAAAAGCTACTGCCCGTGTACCACCAAACCAGCTTCTTTCCATATGTGAGGACATGTGTCCTGTGCCTTTAAAATGGTAGCAGGAAGCCAGGGTGCTGGGGAAGATGCTATGCAGAAGCTCTACAGAGAGGCAAGGAGAGAGCCAGAATAGCTTTAGGGGTAACACTATCTCCCAAGTTCCTTGTTCAGTGCTAGAGGAAAGTGACTCTCTCCTGGATCTCCCCCCGTGTCATATGATGCCATGGGCAGGACAGCTCTGCGTCATGGAGACCATGTGCACAGGTCCCAGTGATTTCCAAGAAACTTTGCATATTGTTATTGTAATGGGCCCAGAATACACAGGGCACACTCATCTTAATGCCCTCTGAAAGGGTAAGAGGACAGCTCTGGCAGGTTGAGAGACAGATGCTGGTTCTACATGCTTAATATTAGAACCCAGCATGGCTCTCATGGGAGGGGAGGGCAGGTGAACATATGGAATGCATCTCAGGGGAATTTTGTTTGTACAGCACCTAGCACAATGAGGGCCTGTCTTGCTTGGACCTTAAGCACAACTGCAATTCAACGGTTAATAATAATAACACAAGGAGACTTGCACATACCTGTATATACACAAAACCACAGCCAGATAGACACAATGTTGTCTCATTGGTTCCTTGTGCTCCCCCATCTGTCTGCCTGTCTCCACCTGCTGTCTCTTGTCTTATACTTACAATATATATTGTAGTTCTTGAGGGATGGGGCTGCCTTTTTGTTCCGTGTCTGTACAGTGCCTATGCCTGGTCCATGACTGAGGTTCCTAGGCCACAACTACAATAATGATAACAGACACACACCTCATCAGGTGTGAGCACACACACACACACTTCCCTCCTGTCCTAAACCATCTCCAAGGCAAGCTGTGACTCTGGATTCCTTCCCTCCCGGCCGGGTTCACATGCCACTTTTCTATCAGATTCCAGATTCACACAGCCTCGTAAAATGAACTGTAGCATGGGGAATGCAATCATGACATCTCCTATTAGTCTAAAAGAGAGGACAAAAACACAGGAGATTTCCAGACCTCAAAGAACATGCAGGAGGTCTCCAGGGCCATACAATCTTCATCTTTTTCCATGCGTCTAATAAAAGACATCATAATTACTACACTGGGGTCTCTGGCAGTTTTCTTGCCACTTACATAATGAAAGTCTATTTTATTTAATACATCCAGAGCTCAGCAGCCCGGGTGATCACTGGAGCTGTTTCCAACACACTCTTCAAAGACTTGCACTGGCATTTTCCCAAATGGGCTCAATTTTTCAGCAACTTTGCAACGAGCCACCTAGCAACCCACCCAGGGCAGGGATTTCCCACAGGTGGGAGACGCAGTGCCAGAAAGGGAGCATTACCACCATGGGGTGGAATCTTGGCAGATCATCCAGTACACGAGTCAGTACTGGAATGGGGTGCCGCCAAGGCTAACTGAAGATGCTGCAAATGGACAGAAGATGGTTTTTCCACAGTATGCATCCGATGAAGTGAGCTGTAGCTCACGAAAGCTTATGCTCAAATAAATTGGTTAGTCTCTAAGGTGCCACAAGTCCTCCTTTTCTTTTTGCGAATACAGACTAACACGGCTGTTACTCTGAAACCGGACAGAAGATGGTGCTCTTCCATCTCAGTCAGGACTGATGCAGTACCCCAGGAGAGCGTGAGGAGGCACTGAGCAGCTGGAGGGCCCATTTTACAGGAGGTTCTGAATGTCAAAGGAATATGGGAATTGCCAGACTTGGTCAGACCGAGGTCCAGCCAGTATCCTCTCTCCAACACTGCCCAGCAGCAGGTGCTTCCCAGGAAGATGCAAGAACCATGCAGTCCCTCGCATAGACCATCCTGCTCTCTCATAGTTGGAGATCACCTTAAGCCCTATAAATGGTCAAATGCTTTTTGAATTTTGCTAAATTATTGAACTCAAAAACTTCCTGTGGCAGTGAGTTCCCCAGTCTAGCCAGTAGTTCTTAAAGAGCCCATGGCCCCCATTTTACAAGGCAGGCTGTCATCCCCAGATTCCAGCCTGGTTTGTAGCATTCTGCCTCCTTAAATTCCCTCTGCAGATCCCCCAGGATATGGGATTCTTCACTGCGTCTCATAAACCGTTGTTTAGTGGCGCTGGGTGCTGATAAGCAGCCGTCCTCAGTGGAGGCTGCATTTCAATGGTGGGCTTATGAAAGGTGCTCTGTGGGGGAAAGAGCAACACTATTGTTCCAAATCCTCCTGCCTTAGGTTTGAGTGATCTGAATTGACAAGTGTCTGCAGGAGAAAAGCTCCCTGGGAAACTGGCAGGTTATGGGTCTGGACCATGGCTTAACGCTGCTCTAGGGAGGCTGGAGGGGACGGCCAGCAGGCAAAAGCCCCAGCCCATTTTTTTTTCTTTTTTGTCTGGGATCTGGTGATGGGTTACAGCATCTTGCTCCTCCATGGCATGAGTTCAAATCCATCCCAGGCTAGTGCTGACCTAATTACTGTCTGCCGGCTATTCTTGGGGCAGTCTCTCCAGAGGTCCCAGCTTTCTCCTAACTGGTGGCCCTCTATTCATCTCAAATTAGCCCAGCCCATCAACTTAACCTAAAATGAGTCACTCAGCCCTTACCAGGGCTTGCCCTCGTCCCCTACCAGGCTGTCAGATTCCTGCAAAGCAGCTAGCATGGGCCTGCTGTCACCCCTCCCCCCCCAGGCCTTTCTCCTTCCCCAGCTCTTGCCATTCTCCTTCCTTTCTAGCTGGGCTTGTTTTCCTTATTGGTCCCAGCTGTGGTGCGTGCCTCCATGATGGGCAGCTCTAGCAGCTGTGATGGGTGTTTTCAGCCTGTATGCGGGGGAGATTCTCCCTTCTGCCAGTGCTCAGCATGGGGTTTGTAAACCCCGTCCCCCAGCCGATGCCCATTGGGTGGCCTGTGTGAAATGCACTGAGGAACTCAGCTAGCCAGCTACACCACAGACAATACCTCCGCCCCGGGGGCTGGTCAGCCCCTTCCCCTGGCAGCCTCAGCAGAAGTACCAAGGACTGCATAGACCCTACTCCCCTCTCAGGCTGAGAGGCCATCTTGCCAGATTGGGGCGGAGGCGGCAGGCCGTGGAAGGAGACCTTACTCTGCTGGTGCCCACGCTGGACCCATTGCGTATCCAAACCCAGTACTACCGGGCCGCCGAGCTCCGAAGACACTTATTGAAAGAGAAGGAGTGTAAGACGCTTCTCAAGTCACTGATGGTCTTTAGAGGGAGCCGCCTATGAATTCTGCAAGCATACAGGCCCCCAGCGCATGAATGCAGCCGGCCACACTCAGCCCTGCTGTAACTCTAGTGAAGCCAATGGCACTATCCCTCGGGCAGATTTGGCCCAGTGAGTGGAGAGACATGAGGGCACAGCCCAGCACAGAAGGGCTGACTGCCTCACTGCCACCGAGTTTGTCTGTAGTCTGTTTCTAATAAGGACCGCAAACTCCTTAGGAGACACAGAAGTATTATGAAATGGGGAAACTGAGGCACAGAGTGGGGAAGACCACATGGGGAGACAGGGACAGAGTCAGGAAGAAATCCCAGATGTCCTGTATCACCCCTGCCATGCTGCCTCCTGACAAACTCTGAGGCCTAGATCCTCATTGACATCAATTGAGTTAGGTGCCTAAATAGCTTTGAGGACCTGGGGCTAAACTTGTCCCCTCTATATGCTGGCCACATGGCCACATCTCCATTGTTGGTGGGACAGAGTCCATGTGGGAAATGACTCTGTAGATCTACCTGGGTGTGTACAGAGGGGAGAGGAGGATGCCAGTCATGGCTGGACAGTATGTGCTGACCAGAGAAATAGCAGCCAACAAAGCTTAGGAAAGTGGGTCAGAAATTTCCTGTGGGAAAATGCCATTTTGTCAAAATCCAAACGTCCCCTGGGAAAGCCTCGATTTTGACAAAATTTCACTTTTTCTCTTCAAAGCACCTTTTGTTTCCAAACTGGTTTGAGGTTTGAGTCTGATCTAAGTGATGTGAGAGAGACAAGAACCACTTGTAATCTCAGTGGACCACGCTGAGTTTCTCAAAACAGAACCTTCTCATGGACCCAAAATGGAATTTTTTCGAAAATGTCCCGGGAAATGCTGACATTCTTGGGTTTCGTTTAGAAATAAAACCAAACAGCAAGAGATCCCATGACTTCAAAGCAGAACATCCCCGTCCCGCCAAGCTCCGGTGCCTCGTCTCTTCCCCCAGATCAGCCCCCTTGGATCCTCCCCACCTGAGCCTATTGCCTGTCCGCTCCTTGCTGCAGCTTCTAGCCCTGCTCGGGGAGCCCTTTTCACGCGTGCTCTGTGGTGACGGCCTGCACAGTCCTCACAGGAGGGGGCGGGATGGGCTGTCCTGGGGGACGGGTGCATCCCAGGCGGCTTGCATGGTTAATTGGGACAGTGCCAGGGTGGTGGTTGCCATCTCGGCCAGCACCCGGAGACTTCTAGAGCTAAACGCATGAGCAGCCACAGCTTGAGCTGAAACCCCCCAGGGCTTCCTGGACAGGGCTGTAAAAGACTCACCTGGCCTGTGGACAGGGCACAAAGGGAGCCACCTGACACCAGTTTCTTTCCCCTTATCTGTTGCTTCAGCGTTTTCTCTTTACCGGTCCTGTCTGTTGACCCCCTTTTCTCTCCTCTCCCCCCACCCCCCGATGACCCTCCATCCCTCCCCCCCCCCATTCCCTCTTAACCTCTTTTCCTGTGACATCTCTCCTTTCCCCCTTCCTCCCCACCCTCTCGCCTCCTTCAAGGCCTGGAGCAGCTTCTCCAGGAACAGTCCCCTCCGCACTGGGCAGCGGCCAGGGCTGAGAGCAGGAGCATCCATGGGGCCCCTGCCCCCATCCCAGCAAAGCCCCTGTTGCCCCGGCCCTGGAGCTGTGCTGTGCCAGCTCTGGCTGGGCTCAGACCTCACACAAAGGCTGTGAGGGAGAAGCAGGAGGTGGAGCCCACTAGTAAGGAGCAGCAGGCTGGCACCCACCGCCAGGGCTTGGCAGCTGCAGGGCACCCACCCTTATAAGTCCGATTGCCCGTTGCAGCACACACAGAGCAGGGACAAGGCCTGCAAGCTGGGGCTGGTGACAAGGAGCTCATAAAGCCACGATGAGTGTCCTTGCCTCAGGGGCTGGGCAGTACTGGCCCACCTCCTGGCACAACCTGCTCCCAGGTCCAGGACGCAATTTGAATCTGGACTGGTCTCTCCTCCTGGCTCCCATCCTCCACCAGCTTCTCCTTGCGAGTGGGCACTGTCACAGGGAGCGCTGACCTACACATCCCCGAGCAGCACTCAGGAACTCACCCGATCACACTCAGTGCAGGCTACGCTACCCAGGTTAGTCCTGGGGCCAGATCCTTGGCTGGTGTTACTCCACAGCCTCCTGCAGGCTGTCCCTAGGTAGCGCCCACCGATGCACCATGGACCCCAGGCAGCACCACCGTCAGCTCCACACACTTAAAGGAAATCATGACACTCGTTAGCTAGTTAGCATCTGAGCCATGGCCCCTTGCTGTACATCAGGATTAACTCTATGGGCTTCAGTAGCCTGACTCTGGATTAACTCTGGTGGAATCGGGATTAGAATGTGGTTTATTGAAACTAGCAAAAGGAAATATACCCCCAGGCATTACATAATGAGTTTGTGTGTGTGCATGTGTCTGGGTGTGTGCATATGTATAAAGACATCTACGTGGGTGTGTACGTCTGTTTCCGTGTACTCATGTGTATGTGCACATGGCTGTAAGTGTGTAGGGGGTTAAATGTACGGGTGATGTGCAATGTTTATTTTTAACCGGATATCTCTTTCTCCCCCTTCCTCCCCTGCTCCAAGTCCGGAACAGAAACACCCCAAAACACCGTTAGCTCTACCCCTCCACCTAGCAACACTCATGCAAAGGCCCTGCTGGGACCCCTAGGGATGGCTGTGCAGGCCTGTGGACGGGGAAGCCCAGAGCTGGGGCAGCGAGTGACTCTTGTGACTGGGGGGTTTGGAATCTGCACAAGACTCGTCTCAGGCTGGTCAGGGAGTCAGCAAGATGCTGAGCAAACTGGCACTGGGAGTGCTGCCCTGGGAAACTTCATGCAGCTCTCTCTGGTCCCCCCATTTCATCCTTCCTCCTCTCCCCAGTCACCTCCTCTTCCTGCCCCCAAGCCCCTGTGGACAAAGCGAAGCAGAGACCCCCTCCTGCAGCCCTGTCCCCGTGGAGGGAGCGGCATGGCACTGGAATTGTATTCCATACAGCCAGGAAATGAATTTCACACTTGATCAAAGAAGCTGTATCTCTGGCTAAAGCTCTGCTGGGGAACCAATTGCACCTTTTCTGTGCAGCCAGTGCCAGGGACTCTGACTTGCAGTCATTATTGTCAGAGCTGACCTGTGCGCTGCTCGGGAAGAACACAATTTACACTAAATGCTACAGGAACTGAATCACTGCAGCAATTACATTACAGAAAACTCAATTTTGCCAGAGCAGCACGCTGGAGTTACAGACTACTGGGCTGCAAAGGGGCAGGGGGGCCCAGTCCACCCAGGAGCCCCAGGATGTGGGGAGGCAGTGAGATAGGGGAACAAAGGCATTGCCAGACACTTCTACTCACCCCCAAATGCTGGCGAGGTTGGAGTCAGGGGCCTGGCTGAAGCACACAGTCTAGAAGTGCCAAGCCCTCCCATAGACCCTGGGGGGCAGGAGAGTCTATGAAGTCTCTGTCCGCAGCCCAGCAGACCCCATGCCGCCCCACAGAGGAACTGCCCCAAAATGCTAGGGAGGGGCAGGAGAGGCCAATGGCCCCGTGCCTGAACCTGTAGATCTCTGAGGGCATCTCCTGGTTGGGCTAGTTGTTTTGTGCTTTAATTTCCTCATGAAGTAAGGTCCGTATTGGGGCAAGGGTCTGTCTCTGTATCTGTGTGCCCATCCGTAACACTGTCCCTTTGCATGGACACTGCACCCCCACCCTTTTGACAGTTAGCTACCTGGGCACAGGGCCCCCTTCCCCTCTAGGGCCATATAGCACCTCGCACCCATGGGCTGCGACCACCAGTACTATCGACTGGTCCCTTCGGTGCCTCCCGCCCCCTCCACAAAAGGCAGTGAAGATGAAGTGGCCCTGCCAGTTAAAACTATATGGCTAGACGGCTCCTCCGCAGCCCACATTCCCAGGGGAACGAATGACAAATCCAGGGAAGGCACAGGCTAGTTTGCAAGTGAGACAAGCCCGGGAACCTCAGCCTGGGACCCGAGAGGGCTCTGTTCGTATTGCAGTTCAGGACAATGCAGCCCACCTGGCAGTTCTCAGTGGTGGCAGATGACAGAATGAGGAGTAATGGTCTTAAGTTGCAGTGGGGGAGGTTTAGGTTGGATATTAGGAAAAACTGTTTCACTAGGAGGGTGGTGAAGCACTGGAGTGTGTTACCTAGGGAGGTGGTGGAATCTCCTTCCTTTGAGGTTTTTAAGGTCAGGCTTGACAAAGCCCTGGCTGGGATGATTTAGTTGGGGATTGGTCCTGTTTGAGCATGGGGCTGGACTAGATGACCTCCTGAGGTCCCTTCCAACCCTGATATTCTATGATTCTAAGGGCAAGCTGCAGGAAGATACTGAGGAGCACTGGCAGAGTGGTGCGGGGGGTGGTGGTGGGGAGGCAGGGAGGAGGGAAAAGGGGCAATTTGCTCTGGGTCCCCCCCTTTGACAAGGCCTCCCTGCTCTGGCACAACATGATTATTGGTTGACATATGTCCATGGACACAATCCAGACATACGCATCTCAGGCTGACGAGCCAGAGGGGCCACCCAGGCCAGGGCCCAGCCAAATCTGAGCCAGTGGTGGTGCGACCTGGCGCAGGGGGTCGCAGCACCACTCCAGTGAGTGCAACTCCTGTGTGCGGCGCCCTGGGTCTTCACCGGCCGGCTGGTGAAACCAGGGACTGGGCTGGAAGCAGGATGGACGTGTCCCCTGAGGGAGAGGTTGGCAGAGTGGGGTAAGGCAAGGAAGGAGGGCAGGAGCTCTTGGGAGCAGACAGGCTGGGAGGGTCCCCTTGAGATCTGAGGCTTTTGGGCAGGGGTGGAGCTCATTGGACAGGGGGTTGGGCTGCTGGGGGGGTCCCAAAGAAGGTCAGGTGTGTGGGGGGAGTGGCATGGCCAGGGGCAGCAAAAAGCTCCCCCCCACCTTAAAGGGCACTCGCAGCCGCTGCAAACCTGATTTTCACTTGCAATTATTTACTGAAAATACAAAAAGGGGGCTTGGGGGTAGTGGTGTCAGATTTTGAACATCTGGCCCTTAGGGCATGTGTACACTACCGGCCAGATCGACAGGTAGCGACTGATCCAGCAGGGGTCGATTTATCGTGTCTCTACTAGTGACCACCGATCACTCAAGCATCAACTCTGGTATTCCATCTCAACGAGAGGCGCAAGGAGAATTGACGTGGATTCGAGAAACAATAAAATGCAAAAACTGGGGGAACAGAGAATTCTGTCACAGACCCCCTGTGTCTGCTTTCTGCACAGCCTGTGTGTGAGACCGGCACAGGCCTGGGCTAGCAGGACCCTTTACTAAGTAGCGAGCTCACTAAAGGCCAGTGCTGCAGGTGCTCCAGCTTACATAAACCTCCTCTTGAGTTTTCTTTAGAGGGTGGGCTCCAGCTCTCCGTATAACTCACTCAGGCGCAGGGAAGAAGATGAAAGGGGGTTCTAGTTCACTAATAAGCCAAGGTGCAAAACAGCTTGTCTCCCTGACCAGTCTAGCCGTGGATTTCTTCAGTTCCAGTCTTGCCCGATGGAAAATCCTACAGGACGCTGCACATTTCACTGCACAGTCTATCCCAGACTCAGGGGAGGGCAAGACCTGAAGCAATGAAAGCGCTAGTGAAGAGACCCAGGGAAATTCACCAGGCTCCGGTGAAACGGAAGGAAGAATTCAACTTATGCAACCAAGTGGAATGTTTGTCTCAATGGTTACAATCTTTCACATGCGTTTTCCTGCGTATTTTCTGGTTTCAAACCTTCCCAGCCGCTGACAACATCAGCTGTTTACTTCGAGCCTCTGAGCTTAACTTGATGAAGAACCAAGGCTGGCGCCATCCCAGCTAAGTGAACTGGAGTACCCTTGAGAATCTTGGCCTGATTCTCAGCAAATCCAAACTTGTGGCAACTGGCCTGGAACAAGATTTCCAGAAGAGAAGAGGCTGAAAGAGGAAAACACTCCATGATGAAGACAGGCCCAGTGCATACGACCATGAAAACCAGGAAAGCAAGTTGAAGGTTCATCTTTTAATGTTGCTCTACATGCACTTATCTGCAAAATTACAAAATCTGAAGCAGCTGAAAAAAAAGTCAACAGCTTTGGAACCTGACTCCAATTGCTGTCATAAATGCGTCTGCTTCAAAAAACCCCAAGAAAGATAAACATGATGTGATTTGTCTTTTGTCCTCACAAATCAGCTTGAAAGTTTTCAGTAGTGCTCTTCGGAAACTCCCTCATCTCCATGGTCATTTTTTGGAAGGGTGGGGGGGGGGTCACTTTCAGATTTTGCCCTGGATCCCCAAAAGCCTTTGCAACCCTGATGTGGAGACCCAAAACTGGAAGAGAAGTGCGGGGCTGAAGATCACGTTGTCAGAGCTGAAGAGGAGCCCTGGGACTGAAATGGGGGTGGGGGGCAGATTGAAGTAAGTTTGCAGATCAATGTATAGGAGCCCAGGACTGGACTAACAAGGGCGCTACAGGTCAGGACTGAAGTTCATTGGCCAAGTTGGGGGGATGATTAATACAGCCCCTGCACGCACTAAACCTGTCTCCAGCTGATGCTTATTATTCCGTCTCTTTCCTAACACTGAATTCCCCCGGAATGGGGTGCCGCCCTGGAGCACGCCCCCTTGTGGTCCCTTGTGGCCTGCCCACTGACCTGGCTCTGGTTCATTCAATCAGTTACCCAGGCCAGATTACTTCAAACAAACACCTGCCTTGCAGGGGCTGGTTTATTAACCCTTTTTACAGGCTGCAACCCACTGCTTTAGTCTCATGAGTTCACACCCACTCTGGGTCCACGTAAGGCCTGGCAGGTTCCTTCCCCTTTCCGGTGCCCCTAGCCCTCTTCCTAGAGCAGGCTTGCACTTTGTGCCAGCTTCTCCTTTTCCCAAAGCTGCCTCTTTACCTTCAGCCTCCGCCGGGTCAGTAGACAGAACTGCTTGTACTATGGGGAAGGAAACAGCATTTATATTGGTCCCCTTCCCAAAGCTCATCCGAATTGGCTGAGAGAGGGGAGAGCCTTGCCCCACCCACTCTCTAAGGCTCCTCGTCCCAGGCCCTTAAAGACAAGGTACTGGGTGCCCCGCTAAATACTACTTATTCCTGGGACCGCTTCCTCTCTGCCAACGTCTCCTGTTTCCTAGGTCCTTGCCTATATCAGACTTCCCCAAATCTTAAAGGGCCACAATGGGATGGAGTGGGCTGACTCCTGGGCTCTACTGTGATTTAGAGGACTGACTGCCCACCGTCACACGACTCCAGAGCGTGAATGAAAATTTGGGAGCAGACCAAAATGAACCTTCCTTCTGACAACACCACGTGGCAATGCCCGGCAGGGCTGGGACGCACAGGCAGCTGGGCTCAGCCTCCTGGTTTGATTTGCGACTTTTTTTCTTTCAGCATTATTTTATACTGATGCTAAGCTACATGCAAACACTCCCTACAGTCCTGAGAGAACGCACTGCCAATTGCTGAGTCTCTTGACCCCACTCCACTGAGAGGAAATTTGGTCTCCAGGATCTCTCTGCTGGGGTTACCAATAAAGGAATGTGTTCGTGATGGGGGCACCCACCTGTCGCCCAGGAAAGAGACTGAGCCCCTCCCCATTTCACACACAGGACCCAGCAGCCCAGAGACCCCCCTTCAGAAGTGGCCTCCAGTTCTGAGCATGGCCATTGCTGAGTGCCCAGCTCGTGATTCTGAGCCATCCATATTCAGTGGCTAGTTTTGAAAACGTGTCTTAGTCCCTAGCAGCCCAAGCTGGGGTGGAACTAGCGACCTGGAACGGAAATGTGGCAAAGCCAATGAGCAGCCCTGCCTTACTGACAAAACGGCAAAAACGGGACTTGCATCCGTTGCCCAGATGGAGCCGAGCAGAGAGTCCCACTGTGTGTGCAAACACAATGCAGCCCCCGTCTCCTTCCAGAGAGCCTGAGTCCCAGCTCAGTGTGCTCACACTATTGGCACCAATCATACTGTGCCCTCACACCAAGCTCAGAGACGCTTGGGCCACCAAGTTGTCAGCAATCCAGCCCATGAGAGCCTAATCCAGCCAAGGATTTAGGCTGGCCCTGTATGGTAACAGGCTGCATCACAACCTGCCCTCCTGCAAACCCAGAGAGTGGCAGGATCAGTGCATGCCCAGCACCTCCCTAATGAACTTCCTTTGTGCCCAGGGCAACTGAGTCACATCTCTTCCACACCCCAGGAGACGCTGCTAGTTGGCCGAGGTCGCAGGTTCAGATCGGTCAGTGTCAGCAGCAGCTGGCACTCGTTCCCATCTCTGTAGCTGGTGGCGGCTGCGAAATGAAGAGCTGGGAGGTGCCTTTGGAAAGTGCTCCGCAACCTGCCACTCCACACGTGCTGGGACTGCTCCAGCGAGCCGCTTTGGGGATAGCATCGGCCCTGGGAACAGTCCCAGTTTAATCACCGTCTCAGAACCCTGAGGATTCGCACCGGAAACCCAGCCCCAAGAGTCAGGCTGTGATTTTCAAAAGAACTCCATGCTCCCAAGGCCTGAAGGGCTCAGTGTGACAATCCAGTCTGGCCTCCTGCACAGCACGGGCCAGAGAGCCAGGCCCAGGGTTTCCTGCACTGAGGCAGCAGGATGCCTGGGTGGATTTGAGGAAGAGCTCAGACAGCTCAGTCATGGGTGATGCCAGAGTTTAGAAAATGTAATCCTCATCTAGGGTGCTGAGCCCTTAAAAATTTGGTCCTGAGTGTCACCCAATCGGGGAAGAGAAATATCAAGTGGAAACTAACCAACCCAGCTGGATTGTCCGAGCACTGCTCCTTGCCGTGAACAGCGCATGTGGGAGTTACGCAGTGAGAAACCTTCACAGGGATCAGTTTGGGGATCGCTGTGAACCCCAGATGCATGCAGGGAGAAGCATCCATGCTCAGCACTCCTGCTCCAGGGGTAGCATGGTGCATTCACGCTCCAGGCCTAGCAGCCCAGCAGCTGATTGAAGAGTCATGCTTGCTTGGAAGATTTTCTTGGCTTCAGTTTTGAAACACCAGGGACTGCCCCTCTGAGGCATTGGGTGCCGCTGGCAACATGCCCTCTGTGCTGCTCTGGGAGATCTGGGGAGGCCTGGGGGCACCGGTACATTTGGCAAAGAAAGCCCCTGTCTTGGGGGATTGATGGAAGCTTTCTCCTTGCTTCCCCACTTTGGGGCAGTCTCCCTCCAGAATCTCATTGGTTGCTGGCAAGAGAGGAAGGCCCCTCCACTCCCCTCCTGGGTACTTTGCCCTTCTTTTAGAGCCCTTCCAATAAGTCACTCATTAGTCCTGAGTCATTTGCAGGGCCACAGAAAATGAAGTTGCTGGCTCAGTGGACTAAACAGCAAAGCAGAGCTTCACCTGCCTGGCATGCAGCCAGGTCCTGGCCCGCACGAAAGCCATGCTCTGAGCCTGCTGGCACCAGGGCAAAGCCAGAGTGACTCCACTGAGGGAGAAGGCTTTACACCAGGCTGACTGAGCTCAGAATGCAGCCCCTCAGGGCACTGCCCCACCTGCAGTGGGACCAGAGCTAGTGCACTGCCGGGGGGAGGGGTTCCCCCCGCAGTGTGCAATGGAGCCCCATGCAGTGGTTGGGGCTGGGGGATCTGTCCCTAGGTGGCCTCCTGCAGAGTGCGGCCATGGAGCAGCCTGGAGAGGAGGCTGCTGTGCTGAGATCTCCATGACGCCCAGCCTGCTGCTCCTGTTGCCCCCACGGCACATGCTGAGCAGGTGCCAGGTCAGGGGGAGGGTACCGGGGAAGAGAGCTCCACAGAGGCTTATAGTAGGGCAGGGTCTGGCCAGAGAGAGGGACCCTCAACCGATTGGGATCTGGCAATGCCCTTTCACTGGCGTGAGCCCTGGGAGAGAGAAAAGAAGAGGATGGTTGGACGGCGACGTCTCCAGCTGGTTCCACAATCACGACACAACTGCCAGTGCCACCTGTTGGCTCCTAGTGCCCCCCCCCCGCCCCTCACTGGGGCCTCCCACTGAACACTAGAGCCACCTCCAGTCTCTCCTCCTCGTGCCTGCTGCTCCCTCGCTCCAGGGCACCAGCAGGAAGTCCTGAGCTTTGGCTCTGAAGAGCCCTGAGTTCCTCCGCCTGTCTGCCCCCCACCCCCCGAAGCAGGCTCCCACCAGCCATCTCCCCTGAGAGCATGGCAGAGCTGGCTGCTCTGCTGCCCCATCAACCACGGAGCCCTGTGCCACTGGGCTGTGTGTGTCTCTACGTGGCACAGTGCAGCCTCCTGCCCAAGTCTGGCTTCCCTCTGGTTCGAATTCCAGCTCCCCCTAGCTAACTACATAGCAGCAGCGTGGCCTAGTGAGCAGGGCCCTAGCCTAGGACTTATGCCAGCTCTGCCACTCATCACCTGGAGAAGATTCCTTCTGCTTCCCCTCCCGCCCTTTGTGTCTTTCACCCACCAGGGCTTTGGTGCAGGGGCTGTCTCTCCGTCTGGGTTTGGTCAGTGCCTGACCAATAAGAACAGTGCTCCCCTCGGGTCTGTGCCTAGCTCTGCCAAGAGGCCCAGGACTGGCTGGGGCGGGATTCTCTCTCCCTAAAATGCAGGGGCCCTTTAAAGCTGCAGCCCCTCATTTCCGTTCTTAATCTAATCTGCCCATGGAAGGGAGCCAGGTGGCTTTGCAGTGCACCCGTGCGAGCTCGCTGGTTTCCCAGGGCGGTGGGTCGGCACGCTGGGCAGCCATAAGTCATGGGCTCTCGCTCTGGGCACTGGCCATGGGCTCAAAGGGAGAACACACTCCAAACTCTGGTGTTAGCAGGGGCGGGGGTCTCAGACTCACCCGGCGTAGTTAGTTCTCCACACCCTCAGCGCACAGCTCTGCAGGCTGGGAGGCTTGGCTCCGGACAAGCCCAGCAGTGGAGCAGCAGGGGGCTGCAGGTCAGGCTAATGCACAGCAGAGGAGCTGTGTGGGGGACCCCAGGACTGGATGAACAGGGGGCTACAGGGAAGGACTGAGGTGTTGTGTGAGGGTGCAGGACAGGACTAGCAAGAGGGTGCTGTAGGGCAGGAGTGAGGGGAATGGGCAGCGCTGGGCGTACAGCAGGGACGGTGCAGATGTGCAGCGATGCCAGGGCAGAGCTGAGCAGGGGGATGCCTGTATACACCTGTCCCTGCCAGCCACTCTGATACTGCCTTGCCGTCCCTTTGAAAAGTGCCCATGGGGTGGCTGAGCTAATGCCTCATGATGGAGGCTGGACACAGCACTCTTCCTGGCCATGCCGAGGTCACCAGGCTTTGGCACTGGGGAGGGCACCTGGCCACACAGGGAAATCATTGCCCCACCCTAACCCTGTCGGGTGCCACCAAGGACTGGGGCCGAGACCATGGAGCAGACGCTCAGGCTGGAAGGGTCCCAGCCACCTGTCACAGCTCCGTGAAGCCCAGGTGAAGTCACCAGCCCATAGGCCAAGGCAGAGCCCTGGTAACTCAGGCAGGAGGAGGTGGCATGCCTGGCCCAGTGCATGTGAGGCAGACGCCCCATGGGAGTCCTGAGCCAAGCCGCCCCCCCACCCCAAAGCACCTGGCCTGAGTGGTGCAGTGCCATGCCAAGGGGCTCGTCTCATGGCTCTGGGGAGGAGATCCCAGAAGCTATCACTTCACTCTGAGCCCAGTGACCCGGGCACTAGGCTATAAACAAGGGAACCAGCCAGAGCTCTCCTCTAATTTATCAGCATCTCCCTCCTGGCACCCTACTTCTCTGCCCTCCCCCGGCCTCCAGTGGGCAGGGAGAGCGGCTCCAGGATGTTGTGAGGGAGGCTCTGGCTGGCCCAGGCCTAGCAGCATCAGTGGTTGGAACAAAGCCCATCCAGGTCCTGTTTGGCTAACTATTCGTCATGGGGCACCACCTCATTTGGAGCCTGGTTGGCTGCCACATCCCCAGCCTGTGCCTACTGCCCAGGGCAGCCTGAAAACCTCTGCAAAGCCAGCTGGGGCAGCATGGACCCAGGCCGACATTGCCAGGCTGGGTAGTTCCTCTTGCTTATGGCATGTCCAGCTCTGGCACCTTGCCCTGCCTTGCCCCCCCACAGCATTCACCCTCTGCTTCCTTGGGGAGGGCCTTCATGCCGCAAGAGAGACACTCCCATAATAGCAGCTTTGTATCCCAGGAGCCTCAGTCCCTCTCCCTTCCTGAGGACCCTGCCTCACACGCATCTGGCTTAGTGCCGCCCTCAGCCTGTCCTCCATGAGGTCGGACCCAGCCGTGCAGCTGTCCCTGCTCACAGGTCGACCCCGCTAAGCACTGAGGATGGGCTGTCCGCCCTGCGGGAATTCTCAAGTCAGGGGACTGAGCCACTGTCCCAGACTGGCCACCTCTCTGGAGGAGTCCGCATATCATAACGAGCATTCATACCATCACCCATAACGAGCGTCCACACACCCCGCCCTTGCCCATGGTTAGCACCCCCATGCCCAACACCCATTGCCTGCAGCCCTCAGCTGCCACAAGGGAATGTTCCTTGTGCTCTGGCCGTGCTGAATCAGACTCCCCTCCTGAGCATGGGGTTTGACGCGAGCAGCTCTCAAGGTCACCCACCTTGGCCCTGTGGCCCGGGCCCCTCCAGGTCAGGTGTTCCACAGGCCCAGCTGGAGTCTCTGCAGCACATTGCTGAAGCTGAGCGGGCCAACCCTGGCAGGAAGGGGCCACCCATAAAGCCAGTGGGTGCTGCGGGACCCTGCCCCTCTGAACATCAGGTCCTCAGTGTGTCAAGCTGGCACCCAAACCACTGGCCACTTTGTATTAGTGGCCCTAAACTTCCAAAGTCCTGTCCCAGCATGCATTGCGCTCAGTGTGGCACCAGGGAGGGACTCTCTCAGGGGTCCCCTCTGCTTTGTTTGGCAAAGGGAAACTGTCCTGGGCAGACACGTGTTCTCGCTCTGACTTGATTGGAGTCTCTAGGCACTGTGGTAATGCAGGACCGAGTCTGTTGTGCACCAGGTTGGCCTGGGTGCGTCCAGAGCTCTGTGACTTTCCCATCGGCAAGCTGAGACACATTCGGTCCCATGGTCCCAAGATCTGTGTGCGTGTTCCAACGGGGACCTGCCCCCAAAGTCTGGCAACTCTTGGAGAGAATCCAGGCCACCAGTAATTTTCTAGGAGAGTTCTGAGAGCCCTGTGGAGGGACGCAGCAACGGCACAGGGGTGGCAGGCTGTGCCCACTCCCATGCCATGTCTGGCCTCCTGAGGTGCCTAAGGACTGTGTGTGGCATTCTCCCAGGTGGCTCAGGAACCGCACAAGGCATTTGCCCTTGGCAGGGGATGGTGACAAGGATCTTGCAGAGGTTTGTGAAAGGAGCCACTTCCGGGCCCGATCTTGGCACCAGGCTCACCTCAGCCGTGTCTGAGTTAACCTTGAAGGCCCCACTGGGTGATTCAGAGCTGGTCCCGGGCCAGAGCCTGGAAAACCAGCACTCTGGCTGCAGCCTGTCTGCAGCACCTGCGAGGGGACCGTGGGGAGATGGCTACTCTGTGGCTGGGCTCTGCCCTGGGCCTAGCACACAAGCAGCACTGCCCTCCCTTTATTACTGCCCTAGAGAAGGAGGGGAGGGGAGGAGAGAGGGAGGAACAGGAAGGGGCAGAGACCAGACAGTGTGGGAAAGGCGATTCAGACCCGGAAAGGAGATATAGGACAAGGAAATTCTGGGGAGAGGGAGCAGAGAGCAGGGAAAAGGAGAGAGGGAACAGTGAGGAGAGAAATCAGGGATGGAAGAAATGGAATAAGGGAAAGAAAAGCAAGAAAATACACAAAGTATCCGCTGAATGTACCCCACCAACCTACGGCCTAGGAAGCTGAAAGCTGGGAGGGGGCAGTTGGACCCCTACTGCCTTGGGCTTTGTCCCGTCTGTTGGGTGGAGGGGGAGCTCTCTGGGTCAGCGGGTGTCTTCTCCATGCAGCGCCCTGCACAGAGGGTTCAAGTCTTGAGTAGGTGCTGCCAGCGTGGACTTGGACTCCTCAATGACAGGGACCTTGGCACACATTACAAACCCCATTCGGGAGCCAGAGGAGAGATGTTTCTTGCTGGAATTTGCAGCCCTTTCTGGGAGTGAGCACCTCTGCGTATTCAGCCGCAGAGAGGGGCTGACCTGGAGATTGGGGAGCTCTGGGCAATTGGAAGCAGCTTTCCATCTCAGGAACTTTGCTTTTCAGTTGGACTGGTTGGGAGTGTTGCCAGGCCATCAGAAAATGTCAATTAACCGAAAGCAAAACACCTGCATGGATCGCCGGGCCAGAACAGAAGGGTCCATTGTGATCATCATGTTTCAGGGAAACACGTCAATTTCGATGCATTTCATTTTGGGAAAACACTGGAAAAAGCATTTTGCTAAGGGCAGAACATTTTGTTTTGCCAGTTTCACAATGGAATGTCCCGATGTTTTGCTTCAAAACAACTGTATTTATTTGATCAAAGTGATTCATTTTGACTGATCCATTTTAAAAAAAATAATTTATGTCACGGGTAATTTGGGGGTTTGGCTCCGTTTCAGGTTGGAAAAAAATTCAAAATTGAGGAATTTCCCATGAAATAGAAAATCCCTTCCCTAGCCAGCTGTTCCTTTCAGCGGTGTTCCCCTCTGGGATATTCAAAATCACCAGCCACAAGGAGTCAGAAATTGTGAGCCAGGCCCCATCTAAATCCTAAGTCTGCCTTTAAAATCATGAGATCTCAAACATGATCAATATGGAGGTCTTTTTATTTGTCTTCTGCTACTGGAAATTTTGGGGGCTCATGTTTTCAAGCTTTGCATTGCAGCCATGCGGGCTGGGGCCTTACTTTAAAGAAAAGGAAAGCTGAGATGTTCAGGTAATAACATGACCCCAGAAGCTGGGAGGTTAAGAAAACCTCAACATTACAAAATTTGGAGTAAAATTGTAAGACCTGCCCACACTGGCCAACGTCAACTGGCAGAGGGCAATGCTGCTTGGGAGAGGTACCTGTTCTCGTCTGTTCTTTGCTCTGGGGCTGTGTGTTGGAACGGAGCTGAAAGGGTCTCAATAGTCCTGTGGCCTGTCCTGATGCTACAGTGACATTGACTCTGCGACTAGAAGAGCCTTGGGGACATGCATGGGCAGGTGATTAACTGTGGGCTGAGTTGCAATTCCCTTCCTTTCCTTTCCCTTCCTTTCCTGGGGCTAGATCCATAGCCAGGGTGAACCCAATGAGCCATGTTGCTTTGCATCAGCCCATTGAGTAGGACCTGGCTCCACAAGTAGCCCTAGGAGGGCAGATTCTCATTCGCATGAAGACCACGGGGCTCTGGGGGTGTCAAGGGGCCTAAGGCAAGAGTGAATTACATTGACACTCGCTGTAAGACTCTGCAGATGCAAAGTGGCCTCAGTATAAAGGCTAATCAAGCCATTGACTCCCATGGGGAACCTCTCTGTGCGAGCTATCGTTCCACTGGAGTAAGAGAATGGAACTCAGCTCTGACATTGGGGGCTGGCGTGTTGGGGAGCAAAGCTAGGCAGAGTTCAGGCTATGTTAGCAATAATAACACCACCACCACCACCAGACCTGATATCGCATATGTCTTCAGTGATTTCCAGGTGGAGAAACTGCCCAAGGTCACCCAGCAAACTAGTGGCAAAGCCAGGAATTGAACCATGGGCTCCTGAATTGTAATTCAGTGCCCTAGCCACTAGGCAACGCTGCCCCCTGAAGCAAAACTGAATCTAGCCTACGCCCTGCACTTATCATAGAATATCAGGGTTGGAAGGGACCTCAGGAGGTCATCTAGTCCAACCCCCTGCTCAAAGCAGGACCAATCCCCAATTGTATTTTTGCCCCAGATCCCTAAATGGCCCCCTCAAGGATTGAACTCACAACCCTGGGTTTAGCAGGCCAATACTCAAAGCACTGAGCTATCCCTTCACCTTGCTTAGCAAATGCTACTGGCCCCAGCCCCGGCCCCACCCAGCAAGGCAGAGTGCTCTCCACTGTGGGCAAAGTGGCATCCAAGGTGAGCAGATCAGAAGGCACAAGGCGTGGATGGCTACACAAGGCAAGGGGAGACCAGGACCCTCATTTTTCAGAAGAAACTTTTATCGGTCCCACCCCACGTGACCTTCTTCTTCCTAATGCCTCTTTCCAGACAGATGCGGTGTGGGTGCTCGTCTCCCGGCCATCGCTTCATCTCAGACCCACCGGCGTGCCCATGATGCTCCATGCATGGGCTACTTAGAATTTAATGTTCCTGCACAGAACATTGAGCCCATTACAGATGAGCGATGGCAGCACAGATCTCGTCTCATTCCTTTCATGGGCTGGAGTCTCCGACAGCTGCTTGAGTGGCGGCGTTTTAGTCTTAAAGAAGTCAGTGACCCTTTCGCCACATGGCCCTGGGCCCCAGCTCCTCCAGCAGACCGCAGCTTGGCTAGCGCTGAAATGGACCCAGCAAACCCAGTACTCTCCCTCAGCTCCTCCTTTTGGCCGTCCAAGGAAAGGTGCCAAGTGGCGGAGAATTTCACCTCCCTGACACTCACAGGCAGAGCAATGCTGGGCTTCAGCAAGCTATAGGATAGAACAGTATCACTCACCTCCTTCTGGCTGAAGAGCTCCAAGCACTTCACAAGCCCTACTTCCATGCTATTATAACCTTATCAGGCATCAGGCCAAATCATTATCCCCATTTTACAGATGGGAAAACTGAGGGCCAAAAAGGGTCAAGCCTCAGTTTTCAAAAGCGACCTCTGATTTTTGGGCACCTCCATTTATGGGTGGCCAGCCTGAGATGCCCGCATGGCCTGAGCACCTGCAGCTCCTGTACCTTCCCTTGGAATTGTGGGTGTTCGTGTCACCTCTGCTGCCTCCAGCCGAGCAAGCAAAAGTGGCTGCCTCTGCCAAATGAAAGGCTCCTTCCGGCAGCGCTGCCTTGCCCATACCGACAATGAAACAGAGACAGGAAGACCTCAGCCCTGGCCTGGCCATGCAGTCACTTTGAGACACTCCACTTTGTTGGTGGCATAAAAATAGCTTCTTATCTCAAGGTGAGAACCACAGCGAGGAAAGTTTTGCCATTAGCTGCCTGACATAAATCTACGGGGCGTATGGGCCAGTGGTCAGAAATCTCCATTACACAGAGTTAGGGAATAAACCATAACTTGGAATTACTCTTCAGAATTCATGGTCATATCCTGATCCTCCCCACTGGCCTGTCTCTATCTTCTCCTAAAAGCACTCCCTCTGGTCTTGGATGCAGGCTCTTTAACGGCCCAGGACTCCTCTGAGTTCACCAGCTAGAGAAGAACTTATCTCCAAGTTAACACCCATGTCTTTGGGCAGTTTATGTTTCATATCCACTGGCCTCTCTGGAGTCATTATCCTTTAATGGGCTTCCTTTCTGCCTAGATGGCTTTGGATATGGAGACACGGCAGTGACCCCATGCTCTTGTTAAAGTTGTAATTCATTCTCCACTGTACGTCTGATTTCAACACCCTCCACACAACACCGCCAAGGGCAAAATGCTTTTCTACTGGAAATTTGGCTTGTAAAATCTAACCAGTGAACCACTCATATCTGAGACTTTATTGGCCCAGTCAGCACCATTTTCAAATCCCATCAGCTAAACTTCTCAGGTGCAAGGAAGTTACAAACTCTGTCAGCAGTATACATTATTTAGGGCAACAATGTTTGGAGTTTCAGTGAATGACAAGCGTATTTGCACACACAATTCTCCTCTGGGGAAAGGGTGAGAGAGAGAATGAACCACACATGACAGATGTCAATCATGTCGCTTATTACACTACTGGAAGGTGGTCCGATTACAATGGTGACGAAGGCGGGACTTGAACCTTTATAGAACAGAATCTGCCTACCACACCTGTAATTGTAGCAATACATAGACTCTTCCTTAATTTCAAATAACCAACAGCTGATTTTCACCTAGCAATGTTTTTAAATCATTTCTTAAAAAAACTAAGGACATTCTCAGACAAAAACCTTTGTTAAGCTAGAGTTAAATTTGTAAGTCGTTCTAAATTACTTTAACACAGCTCTATTAGAATTGTGCCATTATAGGAACGCAATTGTTGAATTTGCTGGAACTTGAAGGTGAAGTGGGAATTTTCTGTAGTATTTTTATGAGTCCTTTGTGTGCCTGGGTTTCCCCTACTTTGCATGGCTACCCAGTCAGGGGGGGAGAGGATTAAGTTTGCTCGGCAGGCTAAGAGACATGGATGTGTGTGCGTCACTGGCTGTCTGTGTGGCCTGAATGGGTCATTAAAAAGGACTGGCCTAGGCCAACCCATACCAAGGAAAAATCTGAGAGGAGGATTGATAGCCCACTCACCAGGACATGGACACCAAGAACCAACAGCCCTCCTTCCAGACTGCAGAGGAGACCCCAGCTCAAGAACAAAGGACTGGGTCAGGAATAAGAGTTGGCTTCTGGGAGGAGTTGGGAGCTCTCTCATCTGGGAACTGACTGAGGAAGGACACACTGAGCCTGAACATGGAGTTCACTACACTTGGTGGGTGCTCTGTGCTGACCAGAATGGACTGTGCTTTGAACTCCGTGTCTCTCTGTTGACCTAAGGACCTCCTATGCTGAGTTCCAGTTGACTAATAAACCTTCCGGTTTTGCAAATGTTGCCTGAGCATCACTGGGGGAGGTGCATTAACCTCTGACTGGTGGACAGGTCTGACCCAGGAGTCTGTCTCAGCTGGACTTGCTGAATGGAGCTCATGGCATGAAGAGGTTCAGTCTCAGGAGGCAGTGAGGCCATGTGGAAGAGTGAGACCCATTGGGGGTCTGGCACATTGAAGGGGTTCCTCCAGAACTGGGGTGTAGCACTGATCCTGGGGGTCCATGACATTAAAATTAGAAAGCAAACAATTCTAAGTCGTGAGAGCCATGGTTAGAGTTCCCTGAGGCCAAGTTTGGCTGTGACAGGTTCTTGGAAGCAGAATTGTTTTTTGTTTTTTTTTTTGGCTAACGGGCAGAGATGGTTAAGTAGGATATTAAACACAGGCAAATATTCCCAGGTCAGCAGTGGTTTATTGTGGGCATAGAGGCTGAAAGATTTAACAAGTTCAAGTATAACAAAGTTTAACTGGGGCAGAAATAAAGAAGAATGGATTTAGGTTCTCACCATGCCCAGGCACCTCTTCCAAACATGAAGCAGCTGGGAAGGCTCCTCAAACCTTCCTTCTCTCCAAGATGCCATTGCCTTACCTGGAATTCTCCTCCTCCCTTTTCTGTCCATCCTTGACAACCTTCTGGGCCTGTCTGTAAACCCAGATGCGCCTGGTTGGACACTGTATTTGCATGGTACTAGCTAGCGTGAGCAGCCCCTGCAAACAGCTTCATGGCTCTCAAAGATCCTGAAGGCCAGGTCATGTGCCTGCCTTGAACATCCTTGCTGGAGACCTATATGTGCCTGCGGGGACGGAGCAATCTGGCCTGTCCCTTCTCTGCTGGGCACTCCAGTGTGGGAGGAGGCTGGCCTGCTGTTCCTTCAGAAGCACTTAAGCACATGCTCAACTTTAAGCCTGTGAGTTGTCCAACTGGCTTTCATAGGGTGACTCATCAATAAGAACATAAGTCTGCTGCTGCTAAGGTGAGATGACACCAGGCTCCCCCTGGGAAACCTAGTCCTTGAGGGTGGGAAGAAGGTGTCCTCCTCATTGAGAGTGTGAACAATCCGCTGCACAGTTTGGGGGAGGGCTCTCCGGATCATGTGGAACGTCATGGGGATGAAGGTAACTTGTCAGGGGGCCAGGTGTTTGCTGATGCAAGGTGGATTGCTGGACCCAGGGGCGGGAGTTGTTGTGCCATGGAAGGGAAGTGACAGAGGAGGCAGCAGGGTTGTGCATGCAGGAATTAATTCCCTGCAGAGTAATGCACTAGGTGTGCAGGAGTTCGCCACAGAGGCACTGAGCCTAGAGCATCCTGGGCCCCTTCCTCACCCACTCCCCCCCTGAAATTTTCCACAAATATGTTCAGGTTTTTTTCAAGCAAACATTTTTCTACAAACACTGAAAACGTTTCCATCTGCATTTGAAATGTGCCGTTTGCAAACAGCAAACTGTTTTCGGTTTTTGGACTTCGGCGCAACATCAGAAAACTGCAAAGGAACCAAAAAGGTTTCCCATGAAAATCTGTGGTTCCTTTGAAAAGCCACTGTTTGTCAAAAACAATTTCAACCAGCCCCTCTCAGCAGTGACCATAGGCAAGTCATGCCTCCGTGCCTCAGTTTCCCCATCTATCAAATGGGGAGAATGGCCCTCTCCTCCGTGCCTCAGTTTCCCCATCTATTAAATTGGGAGAATGGTCCTCCAGGGGCTTTGCGACTCACACAAGTGTTGTTTTTCATCACCTCCCCAAACCCCATTTCTTCCAGGGAAATCGGTCTGTCCCGGTTTTCTTCCCGTTGTGGCTTGCCTGGTCTGCTAGTGGATGCATCCCATCTCTCATCATGGTGCATGGCTTGGGAAACTGTAGATCTGTCCTTTGCCAGGGCACTCTCCTTCTGGCTATGTGGAATTTGACATCCCCAGTGGGGCAAGCGCTGCATTCAGTGACTGGCCCCGTTAGAGGATCGTCACAGCGCAGGCTATGACTCAGGAGCTAGCTGAGTCTAGCTGAATTCAAGAGAGGCAGATGTTTCCCTGAAGCTTACTGAAGCCTCCTAAACTCTGTCACAGCATGGCCGGCATTCATGGTATTAAGGATGCAGATCACTGGCTCTTTACTTGTTGAGAATTGGCTACCCTAGGCCAAACCTATCTGCCTGATACCATGCCAGTTGCTGTTCATTTCCCCTCCTCCTGCCCGTTAGCTGAGCAGATCCTGGCAATGTACCTTGCTTTGATTAGTGAATGCCGCCTGAACAGAGGAGTTTGCGGTTGATCTTGCTGTACTAAGCTCTCACTGAGGTCAATGGACATGTTACCTAGCAAGAACTACAGGGTGGGCCCCTTACTGTGTCCTCTGTAGTTAGGGTGACCAGATATCAAGTGTGAAAAATTGGAATGGGGGTAGGGGGTAATAGGTGCCTATATAAGAAAAAAAAACCAAAATCAGGACTGTCCCTATAAAATCGGGACATCTGGTCACCCTATCTGTAGTATATGGGGCTGTGCCTTTAAGGGTTGAGCTCCCCAGACAGAGAATGTGGGCGGAGTTCTGTATGATCACTTGACCCCACCCCCTGAGCTCCATCCAAGACTGACCCCATTTTCTGTTTGTCCATCAGGGAGCCGACTGAGCATTTAAGGCTGGCTGAATAGTTTCAGTTGGTGGAAACACCTCCTCGCTACGTATGTGCTCAGACCTGGAAGCAGAGAAGGAGCCAGGCTTTGCAGTGTGAACCAGACTGAACCACCGCAACCCTGAGGTACCTGGGGGTCTGTGGTCACTATGCCCAGATCCCAACAGAAGCCCCGATTCAAGTTCACTAAGAACAGGGGTGCAGCGACAGGTTGTTCCAATCCAGCTCTGCTGAATGGCTTGGGGACACTGGCACAGCCCTAAAATGGCCCAGGAGCTGCACTGATTCAGCGCATCGCCCCAGCAGCTGCCAGCCAGCGTGCGGCTCTGGGAGGCCCTCTGGGGCAGGGCAGTGGCTGGTGCTAGCTGGAGCACATGCCTCCTCTGGCACAGCTGGCCATGTGGGGTGCAGGGAAATGCAATTAGCATCCCCCCAGGGGAACGAAGCCCAGGAAAGCTGCCCCTGTTGAGCACACAGCTGCCCGCACCTGCCCCCATGAAAAAACACCCCGCATCTAGAGCCGAATTTCAGTACCGGGAAGGGAATAAAGGAAAGTGTAAACCAGCCAAGCTGGGGGATGTCTTTAGCAATCTGACTGCAGTGAGTGAGCGCACAGCCATCGCTGCTCAGCGCACAGGCCCGTTCCCGGGTAATTGCCTCTTTAGCAGCGTCTCATTGCCAGTTATCCTGACAATCCTAATTAACAAGCAAACAGATAATTAGGAATTTAATTATGAAAACCGAGCTCTCCAGAAATAGCTGGCATCTTCGGAAACAGCCAGCGCATGGCTGTTCATCCGTCACCATGTCTGCTGGGGGGGCAGCCACAGGCCAGGGCTCTGCCAGCTGAGTTGGCTTGATTTCCTGCTGTTTGCTTGCTGGCTTTGGCTCTCCAGGTTTCTGCTGTCCCGGGCTTCGTGGGACTCGCTCATGGGAAGGGCCAGAGCTGGGTTCACAGAAACTCTCGAAAGTTTAGATGCTTTTCCAACCTGCGTGAGTCTGCCAGGCCGGGCCAGGAACCTGGCGCAGTTTGGGGTGGTTCTTATTTCACTAGAACCAGCTGGCACATCCTCTGTTATTGGAAGTGTTGGGGATAGTGCATTGTGGGTAGTCAGTCTCTCTTGGCTGTGGGCATAGTGCATTGTGGGTAATTGGTACTTTCCTCTTTCTCCTCGTAGACTGCAGAACTTTTCCATGTTCCCAGACTATCAGGCACACCTGTGCTTCTCTGGGGAAGCAAAGGGCCTTGTTCCCTTGTGCCACTTGGAGCTAGTAGAGCCCAGTACCAATGCCAGGCATCAGTGGGAGCACTCCCAGGGGGCTAGCGGGGTACAACATACTCTCCACAGACTAGGCTCACAACGGGTGGGGAGAGGCCTGGTGCCTTGTGGAGCACAGGGCTAGCAAGCCAGAGTGGACACTGCTGCACTCAGCTACAGGGGTCAGCATGTGCTCACCCTTCCCCCAGTTGTGCGGGCATTAGGGGAAGGCAGGGCCATGGCCCCATGTCACAGTCCCCTGGGGATGTTTAGCTCTGACAGCAATGCTAGACCCCCAGGTACGCTGGGCTCCTGGCATCCTCCTAGCCACAGGCTCACTTTGGCCAGCTACAGTCTAGCCTCTGTGGATCAATAAGTACAGCAAAGGGCTCAGTCCCCAGCATCCATGGCTGAAACCCATGGAAAGATTCCAGCGGTCTTTGGATCAATCTCAGACTCAGTAGGAGCAAGACTAGCCTCTTCCGGCCCTCCAGCCACTGACCAGCCCCAGTTGTTTTCTAGTGTTCTTCAACCCTCCTTCTCCATAGGCAAAGCATGCCTCGGAGAACTCTGCCGACACACCTACACTCCACAGGCCTAGCCTAGTAGTTACGCGTTCGCTAGCTTGGTAGAGTTAAAGTGATACAACATCCCTAGTGTGGATGCAATTGTACCAGTAGAATGGTGCTTAGTCCAGTAGAACTATTCCCATATGGGAAGGGGAATAGGCTACACTGGACCCAGACACCTTTATATCAGTATAACCAGCATAGGTCTAGCTCTATAATACCACACCCCTCACTGACATAGAGCTGGCCTTCATAATACACAGTCCTGGAATCCCACAAATCCCAGCCCACCCTGAGGGAGGAATCCCACTGCACAGCAACATCCCTGTGAAGAAAGCCACCAGTCTCTGTGGGAAGAGGTGGGTTTTGAAGGCTGGAGGTGACCAGCAAATCAGGGCTGGTTTCATAGCACCCGCAAGGTGTGAGCTGCAACTGAATTGATTTTCAAGGGCCCAGGGCCTGCTGCCCACCTGAGATCTCAGCTCCTGCTGTACCCTCTTGTAACATGCAGTCAGACGTGCTTCACGTGGGTTGGTCACATGCCAGCCTGGGGCATGTCCCAGGCACTGCCCCCATGGATGACGTATGGGAGTCAGGTGGTTGGATGCCTCAGAAGCTGAGTTTGGCACAGAGGAAAGAGGGGACAGTGTGTGCAGCAGCCCTTGGGGGCTGGTGATGCCGTAGCCTTCCTGGGATCAGAGCACACCCCGCCTCTATGCTACCCAGCTGACACTGGAACAGCTGGGCCAGAGCCCAGGATTGGAACCACAACGGGGAGGGGTGCAGGTCATGACAGTGGCAAAGCTGTGGGGCTCCCCGTTTGGGCTATTCTCCCTTCTGGCTACTGCCATTAGCCCCTGGCTTTCAGCAATGCCACTCCCCGCCCCACGTGTTCGCCACAGGCCTCTCCCATTCACTGCCTAAATACTGCGCAGAGCTAGCCCAGGGCTGCCCTGTTCCGTTGCAGAGCGCAATGACCCTGAAGTCCTGGCTGTTTGATCACGGGTGGGTTCAAGCCTCTCTCTCTCCATTTTCTATTTCTAGGGCCTCCTCCATTGCAAAGGCTCCCAAAGCACTTTACAAGCCATATAGGCAGGGACAGTTCCTCAAGGAAACATCCACCTCTGGGGTGGAGAGCAGCAGCCTGGAGGAAAAGCAATGCACAGGGCACTGCTCAGCAGTGATGGCAGGGTGATCTCCATGAAACTGGGACAACACTGCACTGAGTTAAACACCCTCCACTTGCAGAGGTCTCTGGCCAGGTTCAGCCTGGGGGTCAGAGAACAGAGATGCTCCCTTAACCTGAAGGGAAACTGTAACCTGTTCAGGCTGGGGCTGAATTTGGCCCCGACCCAAGAAATGCAGAGACAGCAGATGGAGTTCCCAAAGGTGTTTGGGTGTCCAACTCCCTTTGTGAATCCCACCCATCCAGGCCAGGTTATGTGCTGCGGAAAGCTGAAGGATTCAGGCAGCCCTGCTGGGACCGGAAGCTGTCGCTCCAGGCGGGCTGGGCGCTGGAAACCTGATGGTTCGATAGGGCAGTTGTCCCTGCCGAGGAGTGTGCGGCAGCGATGGGAGATGTGCCAGCTTGCTGAAGAGCTCATTATTCAGACTTTATTGGGCTTTGCTTTCTCTTCTGTTAAGTATGCAGGAAGGGGTCTCTGGAAAGTGAGAAGCCAGGCAGATGGGGCTCTCCATAAAGCATTAAATGTGCTTATATAAATTATACAGACAACGCATAAAAGTATATGGGGGTTGGGGCTTTTAGGGTTGTTTTCTTCCTGTTTGAACAAGCCACTAAAAAGGAGGGATTTCAGGGTAGAAACAAGATCTTCCGCACTTTGTGGCCAGCTGGAGCTATGCTCTACAGTGCCTCCCCCTGGTTAGCGTGGCACACTGCTGTATCACACTGGAAACTGGAGGCAGCTTCAAGTTTTGAGCGGAATTAGCAGGCCCCTATCACCACAGAATCTGTGCGTCCAAGCTGGCACATCTCATAACACATAGATGGGAAACTGAGGCACTGAGAGACTAAATGACTTGCCCAAGTTCACACAAAGTCTTCAGCAGAGCAAAGAATTGACCCCAAGTATCCTAAGAAAGTGCTCTAACCACTGGGCCATCCTCACTTTCTAATCATTATTAGCAGAGCTGTGCGGGGACTAGGATTTCTCTTTGGTGAGACATTCCACAATTTCAAAATTTGCCTTTGTTCCAAATTGGACCCTAAGCAAAGAATTTCTCAATTTTCTGTGAAACCAAATGTTAAAAAAAAAAATTCATTTCCAGTCAATCAAAAAGTTTCCTTTCAATTTTGATTTTTAACTTTTTCTTGAAACAAAATTTATGATATATATTTCAAAATGAAAAGCCATTTTGAAACAAAAAAAAATTAAACTTCCCTTTCCAAAGATGCTGAAACCAAACTGTGTTTTGAACTTATGGAAACACTTTTTTTTCAATTGTTTTTCAAAATGAAATTTCATTGAAATCAGCACTCCCGTCCCCCCCTCTCAGAAAGTTTTAATTTAGACAAAACAGCTTTTTCCAATGGAAAAATTCCACCATAAATGTTTCAACCAGCTCTAATTATTAGCTATTTGTAGAACACCTGAGCTTTAAAGACTCTTGTGATTTTGACGCGAGCCTCGCAATATCTGATATCTTTCTTAAAGCCTTAGCTCCTGGAGTCATGTGATTATTCATGAGAATTTCAGCCTTTTTTTTTTTTTTTAGTACATATCTAGCCCATAAGGTAGCTGAGAAAAGCTTGAAAATGTGACCCAATGTACCTTAAAGGTTCATTAACCAGAAAGGAAATAAAAAGAACATTTTAAAAAATTGCTTGATATTTAAGACAAGATCATGACTTGCGGGGCCTGACTCATGATATCTGAAGCCGGGGGGTTGCCCATACTGCAGTACAGTAGCCCCTATAGGTGCCAGCTGGGACTGGGACCTCATTTGTGCTGGGTGCTGTACAAACAGGTAACAGAAGCCAGTCCCTGCTAGTTTACAGTCTAAAGGCCGCAGTGTGACAATGGCTGAGCCAGCCAGTCCAGCTGCCCTGCTGTGCGTTCTGGGATTCTGTTCCATTGATTTTACACTGCACACCATGCTTCCCATTCAGCTACCAAATTTTTTTGCATTGCTGATCCTTGGCAGCATTGCAGCGGTTGGTGGGGGAAAGCTGGAGAGTTTGGCCACGGGGTTGAGGGGAGTTGGGTGGGTTCATATCTGCAGCTCTTAGAAGGTAGCTAAGGATTTTATCGAGGGAGGGGGGTGCCTCACTCATGTATGCAAGGTTGACTGGAAATTTGATGGTGGCAGGGGGGACTTGACTTCTTGGTTTCCTATCATAGGGTGGCCCCCACTTGGGGAAACCCCCTGTGGCAGGTTGTTGGCACAAGGACACCTCAGTTTCCCCTTGGCCTAGCCATAAGCAGAGCACTGTCTCTCTCTCTGTCAGTCCACTGGCAAACTCTCCTCCCGACTCCCAGAGCAAGACAGAGAAAGGCCCAGCATGGTTCCAATTCCCTCAGCTGGGGAGCCGCAGCACTCAGGTCCCGGTCCCAGGCTCCAGGCTCTACGCTGTCCAGCTGAGATGGACCAGTCCCATGACTCTTCTGCCCAAACACAGTCCAATAACTTGGCTGTTTTTAGCCTCCCGGCAGTAGCTCTCCAGGCCTGGAAGATCAGCAGGCTAACCCCTCCACTAGTCTCCTTGCCAAATCTTCCCTATTCCTTTCCACTCTCTGTCTCTCCCAGGCAGCTCTCACCTTTCCTTGTTCCTCTAAGGCCCTGACTCTCCGGTTTCTACCTCACCCAGTCTCCTTCCTGTCTCCAGTTTATATGACCTAAGTCAAGTGCCTTCTCTTAAGCTTAACTGAGAGTCAGCAGACCAGTCACAGGTGCACTGGCTCATCTCTCTCTTAAAGGGGCCAGTCACCCTATGGCATACCCCTTGACAGCAATCCACTGTCCCACTGTCTCCTTCTCCAGTATCTGCCCCACACCACACAATGAGCATGCAACCTGAATGGCAAAATGACCAGCAGTGAAACAGTTAACAATGTTAATTCTGGGACCTAATGTGTAACGTAGATGTTAACACCCCCTTGTGATGAATGAGACGGTTCACATTCCTCAGAGCCATTGTTTCAGGGTGGCTGCAGGCTCAGGAAGACAACACTGCACCAGTCACACTCAGTTCACATTTGGAAAGTTTCCTTTGGGATTATAAAAACTAGAAACATAAAGACATAAGGAGCTTGATTCTCAGTTTCCCCATTCCCACATTTGGGCAGGGAAGAATAAGGCTGGTGTGATGAAATACTAAACTGTATTATATGGTTCAGCCACTAAGTGGTGCTATGAGTAAAATACCTTTATTTAAGCAAACCTCAACCATACCAGGCAAAGTATTAAAGGATCTAATGTTGAACACATCTGGTGTGTATAAACAAGTTCTGTGACAAGTCCAGATCTGGTACAGGCACATGACATGGTGTCAGGAGTAAATTAAGAACAGAAACAGAAGGCAAACAGCAACAAAGATTGTAGACAGAAGAAATAAAGCATTATAGGTTGCCGGATTTCATCAACATGTCACTCTTCAATGCCACAGAGAAACATACCTTCACATGCTTTCACAAACCTTCACAATGGAGGGACTGGAAACAAGATTTTGCACTGCACACAAACTCCACAAAGAAACTTGGAGATATATAGGGATCTCCTCTAAGTTATGCTATGGGGAAGCAAGCAGGATATATCTTTAAATCCTGAAGACAAAGATGACTATGAAAGGGTTCTGGTTATGATTGATGTATACTTTATACCTCAGAAAGATGTGATTTATGAAAGAGCATGTTTTCAGCTCAGAATTCAAGAACGAGGGGAAAATGTTGAATGTTTTATAAGAGTTCTGCTTACAGTGGCTGAAAACTGGGCTTTGGGAATGCAAAACATGGAAATATTAGAGACAGGCTCATTATTGGGTTAACAGATAAAAACCTTTCGCAGCAGCTACAGTTGAAGAGAGATTTAACCCTAGCCACAGCTATGCAGAGAGCAAAGCAGTCAGAATTAGTCAAACAACAGAACAAAAGGCAGGCGCAACTTGAAAAACCTGACACTATCTTAGAAGCTGTAAACAGACCCTTGAGTGTTAAAGGTCATTATCATTAAACCCCTGAGGCAAGGAGAGAGAGCTTCCAGGCTAAGAGGGACAAATTCCAGCCTACATGCACAAGGTGTGGAAAAAGTCATATCCCAAGAGATGATGCATGTCCAGTCAGAAGCGCAGTGTGTAATAAATGCACAAATATGAACATTTTGCAGCTGTTTGCCACACCAAAGTAGTTAGGGTGTTAGCTCATATTACAGACAATCAAAAGACATTGTTTCTGGGATCTATCAGTGCCTGAAAGGAGCTCCTGCAGGGGTTGTGCCCAAGGCAAGCAGAAGCCTCTGGAGTCCTGGAGGAGCAGGTCAGCACAACCCCTAAGAAGGAGTTGCTTGTGCACACACACAGGCATGCATGCACGCACACACGCTTGGTCAGCTACTAGGGTCTAGCTATCCGCTTGTGTCCTCACGCGGTGGTGCTGGGCCATCACAGCTCTCTGCCCTGGAAAGCAGACCATCTGGCGAGCACTACCCAGGCTGGGCTGCTGGCAGCCAGCAAGCTGGAAGAGGACAGAGCTGGGCACAAGGATCAGCGCTCTGAAGGGAAGGGTGCATTGGGCTCCTGCATGGCAGTAGTACGGTCACTTGAGTCTAGCAGCATGTGACAGTAACACCGTAAGAGAGGCCCCTGTGGTTCTTCCCCCAGCAGGTGGGAGGTGACTGCGCCCAGTTATTTGCTCTGGATGGCTCTAGCATAAGGCCCAATTCCTTACTACTTGGAAGGCGGGTCTTCCCTTTTGTGGCCTTCTTAAGCCTCTCTGGATGGGGGATAGAAAGGAAAGTCACAAACCCCAACACATTCAAGGGTACCCCATTTCCCAGGGCTCCTCCAAAATCAGGGCGGGGGGGTGAGTCCACAGTGCTGCCAGCAACACAGCGCCCGCAGAGTGGGCTTTGAGAAATCTCCCTGGCTCTGTGGCTTAGTCTGTCTGGCTCATCCTGGGAGTTTGCTGCCCTTGCCATAGGGTTGGGGAGAAGGTCCCCTGCCTGGGAGGGCCTGGCTTCATCAGTCTTCCCACAGCCTGCTGCTCAGTGCGATCGCACTCAATCCTGAGCCTCCCCCACCCAGCGGCCTGCACTTTCCTCTCTTTTAAATTCCTCCTCCCTACCATATATGATTGACAGGACCTGAGGGGGTGGGGCTAGCCCCGCTCCCAAGACCTCTCTGGCACCTTTGTCATCCGTGGGGGGTCCATACACCCCAACACAGCTGCATGTCACCCACGCTGTGAGATGGATGCTGCTGCCTTGGGGTGTGCAGATCCCGGCTCCCAGCCTCCTAGCTCACCTGGGTGCATGTGTGCACCACTGCCCTCTGCTGGAGAACATGAGCATTCTGCACGCACGCACACGTGTCGCCCTCTAGTGGCTGCAGCTTACAGGGGCTATAACCTTCCTAGCACTGCAGTGGATGGGATTCCCCTGTAGCTTGGTCAGTACGGGCCCGGGGTCCTACTGTCCACGTTGTCTGTGCATGGCTGGTATGCGGGTCCCTCACCTTTGTCCCCCCCGCAAAGCACAGCTAAGGTTGAGTGGGAATGCTGTGAAGATGTGGGGTGAAGTCCCTGTCCCCGCCCATGTGCCCAAGGTTCCCCAGATCATGTGCCCCTAATTCCCGGAATGCCTGGTGCAAGGTGGCCCTAGGGAAATGGGGGCTGGAGTCTGGGATCTGTGCCTGTTGTGGTCCCCAGAGTCACTGAATTACGTGCCTGAACACTCCGGGTCTGCCTGGCTGATGCCACGCCCACTGGGGAGCTCTCCACTCATCTGCTTGGTTAAAGAGCTGCTGCGTTCAGGGAGCGGGGAGCCCCATTCTGCGGCCCATGCCCTATACATGGGAGGGGGAATGTGGCACCATCCTCCTTTGCCACCATGAGAACCCCAGCTCCGATGCAGGCCCGCGCAGTCTGCTCACAGCATGCCACGGAGCATGGAGCTGGCACAAACAGGGCCTGGCTTCCTCTCTGCAGTGGAGCTGGTGCTGTGCAGCCTCCACAACCATCGCTGGCAGGAAGAGGCAGCAGATGGTCTGTGCGAGGGAGCCGCAGTGCGTGCCATGCGCCCACGAGCCGCTCTCCATCTCCCCGGGTGTCAGCACCAAGCAGTCGGGCTGCGTGGGCCACTCTGCGTGGCTAAGCTGAGAATGAGCTGGGGAACGGAGCCCCCCCAGCTCACCTGAGACCCCCAGGAATGAGCACCCAGGGCACTGCAGGCGGGTGGCCTGGACTAGCTCTGGGCGCAGGAGAGTCATTCCAGAGCGGAGCACTCTGCAGTGCCTGGGGGGCCCGGGTTGCTCCTCAGCTGAGCAGAGGTGATGGGAAAGTGTGTGGGAAAGTGCGGTTCTTACGCAGGAGAGGGAGCCCTAGGGCGGGGCCCGGGAAGGGGGCAGGGCTCTGTGGGCTGCAGCACTGCCAGGGCAGGAGGGCTCACACACCAGGAACTGGGCTCCTAGAGGAGGTGGCAGTGCACCGGGCAGGGTGCCGGGTTGTTGGCAGACGACTGAGGATGCACGAGACTCCCATGGGCCACAGGATTGGAACAGGGGCCTCTCCCACTGGGGCAGGGCCGGTGAGTAGCCCCTGGCATGTGGATGAGGGGCAGGATGGGGCTGGTTTAGGGTGGGCACCACAGAAACCCATGTTGAGAGAGCAGGGCTCCCTCCTGGGCGGGGCCCAGTGTCACCAAGGGTTCTTTGGGGTGTTGATAGCAACAGAAGCAAGGCCTGGGGGGGCAGCAACTGCTCAGACCACCTGCTGCATGTCACAGAACTGGGGCCCACCGACCCTTAGGCCAGTTCCCCAGACCTGCGCCCACCATCTGCCCGCCCCACCCCCAGACCTGTGCCCCTGGCTGCCCACACCCACTCCCACACCAATCCCTCAGACCTGTGCCCCTGGTTGCCCACACCCACACCAAACCCCCAGACCCACGCCCACCACCTGCCCACACCCACACCAATCCCCCAAACCTGTGCCCACCGCCTGCCCACACCCACGCCCACACCAATCCCCCAGACCTGTGCCCCGGCTACCCACCCCAATGCCAAGCCCCTACACCCACCCGCCCAGTCCTGCACCAGTGCCTTTGCCCCCACCCCACTTGCCTGCCTATCCCTACACCAAGTCCCTCGACCCATGCCCTTGCCTGCCCAATCCCTCAAACCTGTGACCCCACCCACCCATCCATCCATACCTGCACTCATCACAAAGAGCCATGCTCCCCTGCCCAACCCCATGCCAATCCCCCGGAGCTCAGCCCTGCATGCCCCACCCCCACGTCAATCACCCAGACTCATGCCCCCCCACCCTTCCACCCCACATCAATCACCCAGGTCTGCACCCCCTCACATCCATCCCTGAGCCAATCCCTTGGAGCCCAGTCCTGGAGCCCCCCATGCCAGTCCTCCACCCCCACACCCTCATCTGCCCACCCCCGCACCAATCCCCCAGCCCTGCACCCCTGCCCACCCAGCACTGTGCCAATACCCTGGAGCACAGCTCTATGGCTCCCCACCATGCCCAGGCCAATTCTCCACCCCTGCACTATCCCCAGCCCATGCCCACACCCACACCAGTCTCCCAGACCTGCATCTCTGCCCACCCACTTCTGCACCAATCCCCTGATTTGGAGCCCAGACCTGCATCCCCACTTCCAACCCACTGCGTCAATCCCCCACCCCTGCACCCATCCCCCAGACCCGAGGCCCCACACCCACGCCAGCACAAGCCTCATTTGCCCAGCTCTGATTCCAAAGGTGTCTCCTGTGGCTAGGCAGCGCCTGCTGGCTCCTTCCCAACATGAATACCTTAGCAAGCAGCAGAGCTGAGCTGCAGGCAAATGCCAGCCAAGAGAACATATTTATCCCACTTAATTACAGTCAGTGGGCCCACGCCGGACGGCCGTGCCAAGCGCAGCTTGTGCCAAGCGCTCAAGACAAAGGCCCATTTGCTTTACTGCGTCTTCACAATCAACAAGTAAAGTGCAGCAGATGGAGCCCTGCACCGCCTCGGCCTCAGGAGCTGGCACGGCGCCCCCCTTAAAGGGACAGGCCACTCCCCCCCATGGGAAGGCTCTGGGGTCCCCTCTGAACAATGCCAGTGCTGGGGCTTGGTGCCAGGCCACAGATCACCCCGCAGAGCCGGTGCAGCAGCTGGGCCTGCTGCCCCCTCACCAGCCCAAGCGAGGGATCAGCTGTGGGGTTTAAAGGGCGTTTGGACTCCATTAGGTCTCCACTCAGCCCTGCCCATCAGGGATCAGTGTGACATGGGCACCTGTTGGGCTCCCCACCCCCAGCATGCTACGTAACGGTGGGTGGATTGGAACCCAGGCCTCTTTCTGTCCAGGGGATGGTAGGGCCAGACCCCCAATGAGGGCAGTCAGGTGGGTGGGGGGCAGGAAAAGGGGTACATATCCCCGCTTGTCATGCCGGAGGAGGGCACTGCCTGAGCAGGGACACCTGCCTGTTAGTGCTGACACAGCTGGCTAGCACCTGATGCTGCTCTGGCTCCCCCAGGGGTGGGTTCTGGAAAGTCCCTCACTGGGTCCCTACTATTATTCATTTAGCAGTGGGGAGTGGGGAGCTGACTACACCTTAGATACAGTCCAGACCCTGTCCCCAGCTTAGATGCAGTCCAGACCTCATCCCCAGGAGCTAATCATAGGTTAGAATCTGATGCAGTCCAGACTTGTCCCTAGCTGATCACAGGTCAGACGCAGCCCAGACTCCATCCCCTGCAGCTGATCACAGATCAGACACACTGAGGGGCACTGGCAGGGCTGGGGGGGAGGGATGTCCAGGTGTGATGTAGCAGTGGGGTGCCCCGCAGCACTGAGGGGCACTGGCAGGGCGTAGGAAGCTAGCTCCCCTGCCCACATGATTGCAGTGCTCGCCAGACCCCACTTGCTGCAGCACTGAACTCACCTCCCAGTTAATCATCAACCTCTTTGCAATCCAAGCCGCAGATTTTCCCTGCTGCTTGCTCAGAAGGGCCCCACAGCTGGGATCTCTCTGCCAGAGAGCCTCCCATGGGCTCCAAGCAGGAGCAGTCCCTGGCCTAACAAGGATCTGGGAGTCCTGTGCTTGCTGCCTCTTGGTTCCAGGAGAGTGATGGCTCACGCCAGGCCTCAGCTGACCGGTAACCCCTGGATCCCAGCCTGTAACGGGCAGGGGCTCGGTGCTGATAGTGCTGGCATGATCAATACACTGGGCCTTGGGGATGCTTGGCCAGCTTGCAGTCACCCCCCCCAGCTCCCACCTGGACATGTCCCTGGGTCACTGACTGCACTGAGGTGGAACCCTGCTCTGCCCTGGCCTGTCCAAGAGCTGGGACCGAGGCGTCCGAGCCTGTCCCTCTGCATCACATTTGCCCATGGGCACCAGCTTCCCAGCAGCTCACTCCCCTGATGGCAAGGGGCTTGGGGCAGAGAGGAGGAGCAGGACACAGTGAGCGTCTGCTCCCAGCTGCCCTCTGCACCAAGGCAGCCCGGAGCAGGGAAACATGCCACAGAGGATCCAGGCACAGCAAGTCCCTTCTGCAGAGATTTTCCGAGCAGAGACATGTAGCCTATAGGGCTAACCCCCCCTTGCTTATATATCTTTTCTTATAGGCTTGATTATTGTTTTATTATAATAGGTTTATAGATTTGTATTAGCGTATTCTGGCTGTAACGTAAGGAACCTACAGGCCACCTCCTGTATGTTGACCTAAGACTAGTTAGCGCACATATGTTCAAGCCCGTGAGCCTAGATATGTGGTGATGAGCTAAAGCATAAAGTATATATACATTTGTGACCTTTAACATAGATAAATGAGGATGCTAAGGCAAGTTGGTATAAGTAGAGGGCTACCTAAGTTCATATCCTCTTTAAACCTAACAAGTACACCACAAAGAACATGGACAGAACCGGTTAGGCCAGAAATAACAGAGGCGAGAATGAGCTAATAGCATTAATAGGTTATGTCATTAATACACACAAACACGCCAGCCTATAGAGTGAGCGTACCGGGATATTTTGTGGGTGAGGACATTCAGTCTGGACGTGGAAGGAGGGCACATAAAGTTCAGGCTTTGTAAAAGGGGCAGCCCTCTGAAAGAAACCGTTATAGTACAGACTGCCACAGCTTCCACTAGAACAATATTACTGCCTCTGTAATTCTGAGTGACTATTTCCCGTTCGATTACTTGTATCTCAGTGAAAGTCTTTAAGATGCATTTTGTTCTCAGTTTGTGTCCTTGTCATACATCCCAAGGGTCCTTGCAAACTCTGCATAGCCAGATGCTGGGACAAGGACCCTGTTATCTTCTGATCAGAGCAATTGGCGTGCCTATAACTCATATCACCTCAATAATAATATTCATCTCCTGAAATCAGGCAACGGATGTGAGGGCAAGCCCCAGGAAGGGAGAATCTGGCTCCGTGGCTCTCGGGCTGGGGTTTGACTATATTAGAACGGGGGAAGGGAATGGAAAGACGTCCTGAGCCAAAGCCCATTGAGATCAGTGGAAGTCGTCGCTTCACTGGACTTTGTATCCAATCCTAATACCGCCCCCCCCCCCCGCCCCGCCCCGCCCCTGCAATGCTTCTGTCATTTCATGCCCCGCATCCCATTCACAGATCAGCCACTCTCCTAGCTTCCCATCCTGGGGGGTGTCTCCAGTGGGCTCCCAAAGGGCAGCTGAGGATGGTGACCCACCTTGCTCAGTCAGAGCAGTGGGGGGCAAGTACCCTGAGATGTTGGCCACTGGGGGCTGCTCAGCAGCCAGTCCAGCTCTGTGCTGCTCCGCAGGGTGTCCCAGTTGTGGAGAGGTCTCTTCCCTGGAGTGCCTAGCAGCAGCTCTCTCCTTCCCCCTACATGAGGAAAGTTAGGAAGTAGCTGGTGGATCCCCCACTACACTGATCTGCTGACCAGGGCCCCATGCAGGGGGAGCATGGAGGCCTTGGACTCTACTGTAGCCCCTGGCCCTGTTCTGAGCATGACAGGGTGTTGCTTGGTGGGGTCAGCCTGGCAGAAAACCTCCCGCCAAAGCCCATGCAGCTGGATGGGGGCACTGGTGAGAGAGGAGGAGAAGCTGAGAGGATGGGACTAGGCCTGGCTGCACAGGGCAGTGTGCCCTGGATACCTAGACCCCTCCAAAGGAGATGACTGGGAGAGTTCCCTATGCACGGCCCAGCAGATCGAGGGGTCCATATTCAGAGCGGGCAAGAATTCACCAAAAAGCTCAGAACCCTTCTTCTCTGGCTAAGCATTGAGAGTTCAACTTCGGAACAGACATGATACACCCATGTAATAGGGGGTCTGCCTCTGAGCCGCCTCCAGCCCTTAGTGGGTGGAATTTTATCCCGGATGTTACAAGCCACCCGGAGAATGGCGTTCGCTGGAATGCCTTGTGGCATTCTCACAATATGTCCGAAAAGCATAAGACACCATCTGCATACAATGGCCCCAGGAGTCTGTAGACCGGAGCAACCATAAACATCTGCATTACAGATGAAGTCGTTCCACTTTATGCCCCATATACAACGTTGGCATTTTGTGTGGAAAGTCAAGCTTTGCCTGGTCTAAGTGGCATAGTGTCCATGTTTGCAACCATACAGAAGTACAGGGAGGATTTAGCTCGAATAGAGCCTGAATTTGGTTGTCGTGCCAAGATGATGTTGATTCCACATTCATTGTAAATGACCCATGGCAGACTCCATGATGCCAATCCCGGTGGAGAACCTCCATGTGAGTGTTGGAGGAACGGGTGAGTACAGAACCCAAACAGCAAAAGCTGGAGACTGCTTCGACAGTTTGGGCTCGTGGGTGGAGCCAGTCCGAGATTTTGCAGCTTTGTTTTTGACCACAAAACATGGAGGCCAACCATGGCCAACGCCTCCTCGATTTGCTGGAGTGCCTCTCAAAACCTGTCTGGGCTCTGTACTAGAAGAACAACGTCATCCGCACAGTCAAGGTCTGAGAGTGAGAGATTGCCAATCTGAACCTTGGGCCAGGAGAACACCCCACTCCCCCACCAGTCCCTTCTGAGCACTGGGCAAGCAGGAGATGACCAGGAAGCTCTGCTAGGCCCTCACCCTGCAGAGCGTGCGGCCCAGCACCACATCAGCAATGACCGGAGCTGCGCTGCTGTAGCAGCCTCCCTCAAGCTGATCTGCGCTTTCATGCTCTCCTTTGCGCTGGCCAGGAAGTACGCCGTGAAAACGGGCTGTTAGTGGGAAGGGAATGTGAAGAGTTTGAGTCTTTTCTCTTTTTTTTAAATGCTCCTCTCGCCTCCCCTTTTCTTCCTCCTTATTTAGTCCAGAGATTTCAAATTACACCCAAATTCATTGTAATACAGTCAGCGCCCTGAGCGGGATTACTCCAGCGTAATTGAATCTGTGGGTCGTGAAAAATTCCTCTCCCCGCTCCGTGCCAGAACAAACAAGAGCTGAGCCCCAGAACTCTGGGGAAATTTACAAAGACAACTCGTTAAAGAAAGGAACCGGGGAACATGGCAGGGTTTAAATAAATGGAAACTGCTTGAAAGCAAAAGGTTTTCTCTATTTGTTTAGTTGCATTTTATGTCTTGCCTCCGTATTGTCTGACCTGCTTAACCCTTTGCAGGCAGGCACAGACTTGTCACTGATTCATTTATTTTATGAGAGGTGATCCTTCCTGTCGGTGATTCCCTCCCACCCCATCCTTTAGTATTTCCCCACTTCGGGCCCCTCCAGCTAGGTCCCATTGACCTTCACTGAGACATAGGCCCAGATCCTCAATGGAAAGCAGGTGTCCCAATTTTTTTGAGCATCTGAGCCTACGTCTTTATCAGTCACTTTGAAAATGGGGCTTAGGTGCTTTTGAAAATGTCTACATGGGAAAGTAGCTCCATTGTAACACAAATGGGGCTTTAAACCAGTCCACAGCTTTTGGTTTAATCTATTCCTCATCAATGTCAACCAAATTGATAAAAGCTGCTCTTAACCCGAAATCAGATTCTCCACACAGAGGCACAGGGATTTGACCTGTTGAACTAGATCAGTTTAAGTTCACACCACAGATTATAGTCATGCAACCATCCCAGGCAGACAAGGGCTAAATCAACAAGACAGAAATATTATCCCCACTCTACAGATGGGAAAACTGGAGCACAGAGCCGTTAAGAGACTTGCCCAAGGTCACCCAGCAAGTCTTTGGCAGAGGAGGGAATCAAGCCCCGATCTTCTGAGTCCCAGTCCTTAGCCTTAGGCTGTAAATACAAGAGCATCCACCCCCTGGAAGAATCTATTTCATGCTGATGTGATACCCTCTTGTCATGATATTGTGGTCTCAGGACAATACTGTGGCCCAGTAGTAATGATGTGTACACGGCAACATGCTACCATGTGCCTCCCAGTGTGACAATGGAGAGAAACAGAGGGGGAAGGTCAAAACCTTAGCTCTGAGTAACAGCCGTGCAGCACCAAAAGGGCTTCTGGGCAGCAGATAAAGCAAAGAGGGGAATGTACCCAGGGGAGGTGAGCAAGAAACAAACCAAAAAGGGAGGTGAACTCCAGGAAAGTGAGTGGCTCCTTCACTCCTGAGTCCTAAATGTAACTCCACAGTAACACTGCCAAAGACGATCTCCAAGCCACTCACCGAGACTCCAGCCAATCCCAACCATTACCCCGTAGCCACAGTACTACCTGCTGCAAGTATCCTTCCTTTGGGAGGAGGAAACCACACTGAAGCAGAGAACAAACAAGATGTGACATTCGGAAAATGCTGAGAGATGCTGGCAATGCAAATGCCTCTGGGAAAGCAATTCTGAAGCTGGGAGCCTGGCCCAGCCACTGAAGTGAGAGCCTAGCATGTACTGAGAACCCTCCGAATACTCGCAGCTCTTGCTGCTGACATGCTTCGAACCATCTACCAACATGCACTGCCCATGTCTGTAACACTTTGAGAACATCTGTGATGATTCATTTGTCACCCATTTAGAAGTGGAATCTTCCTGTCAACCGGGACTTTTGCTCTTTCATTGTAGCTAACCCCCCACCATCAATATTTTTTTAAAGGAATCAAACACAACATTTGCAGACCCTCACGCTGTTCATTCTGCTTGTGTGTGATATCTCTTCTCCCCAGCTATGTGTCTGTCTCGGCTACTTGGACTGTGGGTTTATCTTCACTGCAAAGTTAACTTGAGTTATAACTGGAGTTTTGCCCATAACTCTGCACATAAAACCTTCAACTCAAGCCCAGTGGTGCTTTTATCTCAAGCTGGCTGGCCTGCCAGGGCATATAGGCTAAAGTTTGTGTTAGTACCAACTGTCAGCTGCTAACCCAACCACGCTGCAGTGGGGACACAGGCTAGCTACACTCAAGTGCAGCTAGCCCTCCAATGCCTTCCCCCAGTATGCTGTTGGACAGACACGTTCTTCCACAATTCAATTCACCAGGAAAGAATTCATAAGCAGCTCAGCTCACTCCAGTGCAAAGAACCCTGGAATATGCCCCCTGAAATCTTAAAGCCAGGCACAAGCGAGCACCGCGCGTTCGGGGGCTATTTTGCAGCATGGTGCTTTCACTCAAGAGGAGTAAGTGGGGTGTAGGGAATTCCAGTTCACTCTGCAGTGAAGACAGACCCTGTAATTTCTTCAGGGCAGGAACTCTCTTCACTGGGAATTTACACCATCATAGCTACATGTCTCAGGGGAAATCCACACCCCGAGAGATGTAGCTCTGCCGATGTAACCTCCAGTGTAGACATTGTCAGGAGTTCTTCGGTCCCCTCTCGGGCAGGTGGATTACCTATGCAGGTGGGAGAAGCCCTCCCGCCAGTGCCTATACTGAAGTGCTACAACATTTCCTAGATGCTACCGCAATACAAATAAAACTAACGACAAAGCCCTTTTGACATACAGCCAGTAACCAGTCTGGGTCTGGAAGTGAAATAAATGATCTGTCAGTACAGCCAGATCGTAACTGAACCCGACATTTAAATTTAAAAAAGAGAGAAAAATACTCCAACTCTTAATGAAATCCAGGAAATTTCAGCAAAGGTACCTCAAAAGGGAATGCAGCCTTTAAAGAAGCTTTAATTAAATACATGACTCTACCTCAAATGGATCTTTCACAGGCCTAATACTGGTAGTTAATTAAATGCTTATCTTAGGAACTGTCATCTGATCCACAAGTGCCCGTATTTCGGAGGTCAGAGGTCATACTAGAAACGTGCCTTGCTGATTTTAGTGGCTGGCGTCACAGTTATGCCCAGGCAAAGTGTACAGCATTTGAGCGCTATAGCCAGAGGAGCGTCATTGAAATCGAGAACAGACTTTGGCCCAGAGATGCCTAACCACATGAAGCTTTGTTATCTAAGTGATGTAAATTACATGCACAAATAATTGTGTGTGCAGCATTGCACCCACAGTTATTTGCACCGACAAAATCTGTGTGAAGGGAGGCCGGATCAAAGTCCAGCATAGATCAAGCCCTGGACACAGGCCCTGAGGACCCTGCAGCAGGTCTCAGATGTATCATTGCACAGCTGCAGCCTGGTCAGGGGCTGAAATAACCTTTCGTTATCTGCGCGGTTGTTACGAATAAGCCTTCCCTCCAGCTGAGAGGGTGAATCAGGGGTGTAATTTATCTGAGTCCTGACTCTGCCTTTCGCTAGCAAAGCTGCATTCCAAATGCTGTCTTGTGCTCTGTAGGGGTGAGACCAGCACAAACTGGCCCAGACAGAACTCCACCCCTCACAGCAAACTCTGGATCCCAGAATCACCCCAACACTTACCCCCATCCTGGGCTGTCCCAGACTGGCCAAATGCCACAGCTCTCACCAATAGCTAATTCCTACAGAGCCTCGGCGATGGCTCAGCACAGCCCAAGCAGGGCAAAGGTGGCTTTGAGCTACTTTCACATGCTCTATACAGACCTCAGAGAATGGGGACCCCCCCACATGTCAGCCAGTCCCCATGTAAAGCAGAACAGCCTCGACTTTATTTCTAAGGGACATTCTTGCTCTACTTTATTTCTAAGGGACATTCTTGCAGCCAGGGACCACTGGGCTGCAGGGATGCCCCTTTTTCTCCAGCCATGGGTCCGGAGAAGAACAGTGAACTAGCTGCAATAGTGCTCTTACTCCCCAGGAGGTTACCCTGACACTGGGCAAATCCTCCACAAGCCAGATTCCTGAGTTTATGTCTGCGTGGTGCCAACAGCGGAGAATCTGAGCCATGTATCTCTATCTTGGGTTTCCTATGGTTCCCATCACTGTGTCTAATGCTGCCCTGGTAATTTAGCTCTGCGAGGCGCGGTCTCTAGTGGACTCCGTGAGTGCTCTGCTCCTCTTCTGTCCCTGTTGTAGGAGATGCGGCTTGGGAAATCACTTCCTTTCCTTCTCCACCTCCGGTATGGAGCTGGTTATGGTGGGGAAACTCTGTCATCAGAGAGGAGAGTCTTGTAACCGAGGTGTCCAGACTGCTGAGCTCCTCCAGGATCCACAGCCGATCTTTCTCCTGCCTTTGTCGAAAGACAGGATACTGGGCTAGATGGACCATTGGTCTGACTCAGTCTGGCCAGTCTTATGTTCTCCACCGGAGGCCATCTAGCCCCACGTGTCTGGAAAACCAAACTCAAGCAGATATACCTGCCGCTGGCCACGCTGCGCTCTGGGAACAGCCGCTGCAGCAGCAAGACAAATGATTTTGCCTCCCTCTTCACTTTAACAGCTCAAGCTATTCTTCTGGAAGTCCCCTGGCACTTCGCAGGCAACACGATGCTCTTCCTTGCAAAGCATGTGGTGCTTGAACCGTCTGTTTATCAACTAACCAGCACTGCATAAAAAGGAAAGTGCCGCCAGCCGCAGAGCCCTGGTGGGCTGGGAATGGGACAGATCAGGTCGTTAGCAACGGTACAAAGGGAGGGAGCTGGCACTGCTAGGCTGGCCTGACTCCTGCCACACACACCTGCACCCCAGGCTGTGAACACACAGTAAGAAAGAAGTGGCGAGTAAATAGAGAGCTGAGCTTCACAAATTAGGAGATTTTAAGGCCAGAAAGGAGAAGCGCGATCCAGTCTGCATAACGCAGGCAACAGAATTCCCTCCTTGATCCCTGCGTCTGGTTCATCTCTTCTAGCTGACCTAGAGCAGAGCTAAGACAGCCAGTCTCAGCTAAAGAGTCCAAGTGGTGCAGAACCTGCCACGTCACCAGGGGAGTTGTGCCAACGATCTGTGCGAGGTTAGAGCCTGGACTCCTGGGGGCTCTTCCCCAGCTCTGCTGCTGACTGGCCCTGTAATCCTGGCCAGCTGCTTAGGCCAAGATTTTCAGGAATGGGGGCCCAAAGTGGAGCTCCCCGGGCAGTGTTTAGGAACCACGTTTTCAGGCTGTGGACAGTGGAGAGGAGCACGGCCCACAGGGCAAGTCTGGGGCAATGTAAAGGTGCAGACCACAGAACACACACACAGCGTTGCAGATTCAGTTACACGCAACACCGATCCCACTTTGGGACAAAGCTCCATGTGGGATCTTAGCCAAGCCATCTTGCTCGTCCCTGGTATGTAATGGCATCGGCTCTCCCACCTGCTTCCCTCCGGAGAGCCCCAGGCCAGAGAGGGGCTCCAGAGGCTGTGATTCAAGGTGGGGAGAACAAGCTGGTGTCCAATAAATGGGATGGACCTGAGAAGAGCGCAGCTTGGAAGGGCTCAGCCAGAGCCTGACAAATGGGCAGCTGCTCAATCAGATAAAAGGGGGCTGGAGAGCGGGCACATCAGAGCAAAACACAGGAGCATTTCGGAGCTGCCACCCCGAAGGAACCAGCTGAGCTCCTGGGGAAGGAGATAAGCAGAGAGCCTAGTGCCGTCTGAGGCAGGGGCTCAGGGGATGGAGAGAGCAGGAGATGAGGGGGATGCGGACAGTGGGACAGGGGAAGGATAGAAGGGAAGGGAGAAAACAGGGGAGGGGTGACTGGAGGGACAGGTGGGAGATAGAGAAGGTGGAATAGAGGGAAGGAGGGATGGAGAAGAGGTGGGTGAGGGAGAGGGGAAGAGAGAGGAGGAGGGGGAGAGGGAGGGCTTGAAATACTTGAAGGCAGGAGAACACGGGCTCTGGAACCCACACAGGGCCCTGGTGCTGCCCAAGGGACCCAATTAGGCTTTCCTGAGCCACAGCCGCCTGGAATCCTCCCCAAACATCCTGCTGAGCTGTGGGAAGCACAGAGGAGACGAGACCAGATGGGATTGCTGCCTGTGGGTGGGTGGGGGAGCCCTCAAATCACCCATGATCACAGCTCCCGCCATGCTCCCTCTGCCATCGCCCTGGCTGGGGAGGTGCCGGCCCCCACACGGTGGATGCTGGCTCTCCCCAGCTGCTCCCCTGGCCACCCCCGCTCGGCTCACTGGGGAGAAACAAGGGATCCTCCTGCTATATTTAGCCTATCCTTGATGAAACCCAGCCGAGGGAAAGGCCTGGGCACCACACAGGGGGTGAGCGAGGGTGAAGGCCTAGGGCCAGGCTGAGCCTGGCGTGGCAAGGGAGCACCCCGTCCCCAGCTACAGCTCAGCAGTAAGGTCCTCATCGGCTCCCAGCCATTGCAGCGAGTGGGTGAGAGCAGCCCAGGGCAGATACCAGAGCTGGGCCAGGGCTCCCAGCACCCTGAGCCTTGTGACACTGGGTCAGGCCCTAAAGCTTCTGGGATGGCTCAGAGCCAGCACCCTATGGCGTGGAGGGGTTGCTGTGAGGGGCTGGGAGGTGCCCGGGGTTCCTGAGTGACACTGGCGGAGGAGGGCACGTTGGACCTGTGTGTCTCAGGTAGGCCCTTCTGCACTGTTCACACATAGCCAAGTCCCAGCTCTTCCACCCAACACCTCACCCCACAACCCCTGTATGGACGATGGCCGCAGCAAGGGACAAGCAAAGGCAGCCTCCCCAGGCAAGCCCTGAGACTGACAGACAGACAGACGGACACCCCCCCCCACCGAAGTGTCCTGAGGTGCCTAATACAGACCCCTAGCCCCAAAATACTCAGGGTGCCCCTGTGCTACCTTCATTAGAGGAGCTACCAGTGGATCCACCAGGAAGGTCATCATTTCCTCAACCAATCAGGACTTTCCATTGCTATGATGTCACATGGGCAAGACTCCCTCAACCAATCAGGGCTTTCCGTTGCTATGCTGTCCATCTGGCTGGGGTAGAGTTTCCAGGACAGTCAGACATGTGCCCCCTCCCAGCCTGGGCCAACTCCCATGCCACAATGTAGCCAGCTACTCCTTCTCCTTTACCTGTCCATAGCTTGGCCTACAACCCCCCTCCTCTCTGCCTCCCCACACTCCATGAGCTACCCACTTCTCGTAGCACGCTGAGTTCCTAGGGCTGGATAGCTAAAGGGCTCCTGCTTCTGCCTCCTTCAAGATGGAGTTCTGATATTAACAAGTTGAAACACTGGAGGGGTTTGGGAGGGCACAGTTATGTTTCACAATAACAAAATGTATCTCCACCGTGTACCTATGAGCATCTTCCCCCCCCCGTCACCAGCACAGTTAGACGGAGAGACTAAAAACCCTGGGCTTGTAAATCAATCAGGCTGAATGTGGCTCGGAGGTAGCTGCCTGCCAGAGATAAGCACCCAGCTCCTCACATCAGTGCCATGGCAAAGGCAGAAAGAGAAGGAGCACAAATCCCATGGCTGATTGAAGCTGTCATCAATTGCAAAGGTTATTGACCTGCACAGACCAGGCCTGATAGTGCTCTCAAGGTCAGGACGGGGGTGGGGAGAGGACAGATTGCTCTGAATTCAGTTGAATTCACAGATCTCCACTCCGAACACCAGAGATTTCAATCCACACAGGCTGTACTATGTTTCCGGCTTCCCACTTAATTCACCAACAGCCCCTTTCTCTTCCTGTCCTTTGCTTGCCCCTCCACCTCCATCTTAATCCCACCGCTCTTCTGCCTTCCCCATCCACAGGCAAGATGCTGCCACCACTGTGCTGGAAGTCTGCACCGCAGTCACACCCAGCCCTATGCATGGAGAGCCCTTCTACCCCCATGTGCTGGGAGTGCCCCCATGTGGTGAGGAGGCCCCCAGCATCAGGGAGTTTCTGCCCGTGCTGCTGGCTGCCCACACGTGCAGAATGCCCCAGGTGTGCATCCAATTTCCTGACTCCTGTGCATGCAGCCTGAGTGTGTGCCAAGGGGCACCCGTGGGTCTCAGAGTCTGGGCCTGAGAGTTTTGCATCAACTTCACAGGGGACAGGGTCAGGCTCTGGGCATGGAGACCTCCCATTCCTCGGTGCCCCAAGAGCTCCCCACTCCCCGAGCCTCCATATCCTGGATAGGGACAAAACAAGAAGTCTTTGTGCCACACTCTCAAGTGACTAAACCTGGCCTCCTCAGCACTGGGGTGGGTCATGTTAGTTCTTCTGGGCCGCCACAGGGCAGGAGATCATCCCCTTTCACCCCACTCCTGAGGCACAGACTATGCAGACCAAGGCCCGTTCGCTCTCCCTGTGGACAGCTCCCCACCCCAGCTGGGCCAGTGCGCTGGCCGGCCGGGCTGCCAGAATCAGGTCAGCCTTCCCCAGCTTGTGTGGAACCACACAGCTGTATAAAATGTAATTACATCATGGGCAGGAGACTTTTTCCCTCTCCCTTCTCATTGGAGCACTTTAAAGCGCTCTCTGATCCTACAGATTCATCTCACCCTTGAGTACTAATTAACTGCTTGTTAAAGGAGCCATTCTCTAGGGAAGGGAAGAGCGGGGGTGGGGGACCGACCCAAGCTTTCCACCCAGCCCCTGCTCAACAGGACCATCCATGTGACTTCTCCAGCAGCAGAATCACCCTCGATATCTGTGGTGTGACGGCAGAAGGAGGCAATGAAGCCCAGCCCAGCTATATGCTATAGAAGGCCCCTGGGGGCAATCACTGGTCTCCAGACACAGCCTTGTAAGTGAAACAGAGAGAGCAGAGATGGAGGGGGCCAATCTGGCACATACAGGCCCTGACCTCCCCAGCTTGCCTACCTCAGGAGACCCAAGTCCCAATTTGGATTCCTCCAGGGGTGGGCTTCAGTCTCCCCAGGTCCCTTCTGGAGAGGTGTGCCACAGGGCAGGCATTATTAGAACATCTTCCAGGGGAAGAATCACACACACACACACACACACACCCCTGCATGTGCACATGTGCATGCCAAACACCCAGAATGTCTACTCATCCCTCTTCCCATGCAAACACCTCAGAGCCCCTTACAAGGGCCATCTTCTCTGTAAATGTACCTCCATGCCCATTCAAGGGCATAGCACCCCACACTGCTCCCAAGCTGGCACCACAGAACACAGTGGCAATCTGCAAATAACAGAAAAGCTTCTCAGCTGCTAACCCCCATGGCAAGGTCCTGTCCAGGCTCCCACCAAGCCCTGGGCCATGGTTTGGGGTGGTTCTTGTCTCATCCAACATGGCTGGCGTACCCGCAACAGGGCTGCGTGAATACAATGCCACGCCCCGGCAGCAGCCCAACTGATATGGTGACTGTCCTGCCAGTTGCCAGAGGAAGTGTGAGGCTGTCATAGGGTGAGGTCAATAGTAGACATGCTCCCATTCTGTCTAGGAGAGGCCCACCCCCACCGCACACACCAAGAGCATGAGAAGCTGACTAAGGAAGGAGTAGATATCCACACACATCTCAGGGACGGATATGTCCCATTCCTGCAGCCACCAAAGTGTAACGCCCCATCAACCTGTCAATCAAGTTCCCACATACTGGTTACACGTTATGGGCTTGTCAGTGACACACGTGCATGCGGAGTGATTTATAGCCACAGTCTCTGGTAGGCATCTCCGAAGGCACCACAACAACCTGGTATGGCTCTGTAAAGGGGCACTCGCCTCTGAGCAGCTGGGTGCGGTACCACAGTCCTGTCTTACCGCAGCAGGCTGCCAGCCGACCCCGGTGGGTCTTCAGTAACTTGGTCTTTGTTCAGGCTCTCGGATAAGCCCAGTCCCCTTTGTGAGATTTATGGCTGGTGGGGGAACCTGGGCCCAGCCACGGCTCTGGGTTCCAATGCAGGGACCCTATACACAGCAGCTGCGTGCTGCTCACTCCAGTTTGTCGCTGTTATTTCCCTGGGCCTCTTCCTACCGGCCCCTTTTATCTCCAGCCTATCTCAGGGCTGGCATCCTCAGGTCCTTCTTTCTCAGCAATCCCAGCAACGTAAGTTCAGTCAGCCATAGCCTCTGATTGTCAGGCTCCTTTGGCCAGAGGGGAGAACCCTTCTTCCCTCCTGTAGTCCCAGCCAGCCTGGAACTGAACTGCTAAGCCTAGATAGCTCCTTTTATCTGGGCCAGCCAGGCCCTAACGGGCTGTTACTAGGCTTGCTAGTCCTTGGAGGACCCATCTCTGTGGTTTCCAAAATGGCTGCTTTGGAGAGGCCTGTCTTGAAGACCCATCTTGACTGCTCTGTTGATTCAGGAACCGCTTTGCTCCCCACTTGGCGGTATCCACTTCAGGACACTGCCCTCTGGCAGTGCCCCCTACTCTGTTCTTAGCCCCTTCGGGGGCTGTGGGGAGGGGGAAATGATGACAGTCCTTTGGCTAGAACCTGCCACAGTGGCCAAACACAACCACAAAGTCTAGCCCCTCACCTCAGGGGCAAGTTGCAGTCTGTCTCGGCCATACTTCTCTGTGGCCAGGCACAGTGCAAGGGGGGGACCCAGGCCCACTCACTACTCTGGGTCCCAGCCCAGGGACCCTCTAGTGAAAGCCTCTCTCTGCCCTCCTTCTCTCTCCTCTTGTCCGCCTGTCTTCCCTGAGCCACTTCCCCTTTGGCCCCATGCACCTTCTCAACCCCTGCCCAGCACTGCTCTGTCCAAGGTGCTACCTTCTTACTCCAGGAGCCAGTCCTCCTCCCTCGCTAGTCAGCCTTTATATAGGACCCAGCCTGGACATGATTCGCTGCCTCTCCCTTTGTCCTGATTGGCTCTCCACAGGCCCTTGCTGAGTGGTTGCTGGTCTGCGCAACCTCTCTGGCCGGTACTAGCCCTTTTCCTCATGGAGTGGGGCAGCTGCCCCACTACAGGTGGATACAGTTATAGCAAGATAAAGGTGCTTTATAGCAGGAGAGCTATCACCAGGCATAGCAGAAGCTCCTTAAATGTGGGGGGGCCACCGGCACCCAAACTGTGGTCCTACCCTCTGCACTGCCCCTTTCCCTGAGGCCTTGCCCCCACACCACCCCTTTCCCCCTGTCCCCACCCCCTGCTTGCTCCTTTCTGCCCCCCCCCCATTGTTCACCCTTATGGCTAGCAAAAATGCCCTCCCACTTTTAAAGGTGATGGGGCCTAGCCCCTTGGGCCCCCATGTTCTGGTGCCTCTGGCTATCATTGTACATGAAGGGGAATGAGCTACACTGCTAGGGGTTGTACCAACATAACAACGTGAGTTAAAAAAAATCACGCCCCTAACTAACATAGTTATCCCAATGTAACCCTTCTGTCAGGGGGTGTCAGCAGCACCAAAAGCCAGGTTCAATATCTAAGGGTTCCTCTTAACAATACAAAACAGACCAAGTTTGAGCACGCACCCCGAAATCTGGGAAAACTGAACCCCACCTCTGCACGCCTCTAAGAGACAATACGTCCCCTCTCGCTATGAGTCTGTGTATAACAACAGAAAACTTTTAACAAAATGAGAAGGAGCCCAGCATTCATTTGGGAAAATCCTGCAACAATGATTCATTCTTAGGTAAACAAAAAGTAAACACCCATACCACAGTGTCTTGGGCAGTGTCCTTTGCCTCAGTTTCCCACCTTGTTGGGTGAAAGTGTGACAGAAGAATGTCCCTTTAACACACCCCTCCCCTCACCTGCCACCGCACCCCATTCATGGTTGGATGTCCCAGGTCAGCCAAGTCCCAGAATCCAGGGCTGCATTCAGGTGGTTTCACCTTCCCCACGGAGGGGTGTCAAGTGACACTTCTGCCGCTGCCTGCCCTTGCTGCTGTTCACCTCTGTGACCACCACCTCTGCCACTATTGCTTCCCGCTAGCATCCCTGCTGCCTCTGCTGCCACTCGCCTTTAGCTGCGATGCCCTGTTCTGAGGCTCCGCCCCTTAGGCCAGTTTTAATGATCACACTGGGCCACTGCCGCGGGGAACCTCCCTGCTACTGAATCCTCTGCTTTGCCTTTCACCACAACACTGTCCCCTCACACCAGCGATTTCAGTTGTAGTAAACACTGAGCAGAAACAAGGGCACGCAGCTCACTCTGATCAGCTCTGTCTTGAAACCCTGGAGAAAGGATCAAAAGGCATCTAAGACCGTTGAATAGAGACCATGCCACCAGATAAGAACACCAACACCAACACCAACACCAACACCAACACCAACACCTGTCCCTGTCCCTGTCCCTGTCCCCCTTTCCCCCTGCCTTTCACTTGGATAGAGCATCCCTACCTTCCCACTCCCACCGCTTAGCAAGTGAGGTTCAGTTAGGGTGACCCTCCTCAGATAGTGCATGTAAAGTACAGTTCTGCTGCCCTTGACTCATGCAATAAGGATAACGATATTTCATTAGTCTGCATCCAAGACTAAAGTGAATTTTAACCCAAAACATTAATCAGTTTGGCACAGCAGGTCTCTCTGCTGATCCTCTAGGCAGAGCAGATGTCTATGCAAATACGGTCTGCTCCTGAGCAGTCTCTTCTCCCAGTTCCTCAGTAGAGGGCACGGGAGAGCTCACTCAGAACGTGGCTGCAAAAGCCATGTGCAGAGCAGGCCTTACAAGCTAAAGTCAATGGCCACACATGAAGGTGCAACAGTTTAATGAACCTGGTATAAATTGACACCTGTCATTATATCAGTACGTGCAGACGGGATCTCAGAGGAGCGTACTCACAAAGCACAGCACTCCCTCTGGTGGGGCAGGGATGTACCAAGATCCCCATCAACACCCTGTGGCCAGTGGTCCCACTTATCCACCAGTCTTCTTCTTCTTCTTCTTGTCTGTTGAGTTTGTAAGCTCTGGGACAGGGCCTGCGGTTCCCTCTGCATCTGTGCAGCACTTACCACCTGTGGTTACTGATGTGCCATAACTGACATTGGAAAAACTAGTGGGGCGTAAATGGGGGACTGGGGGACTGGAAAATCAATACAGCCTTTGGAGACACATTTCCCCGTGCCCTGAAATGTGGACTACTATCGTTTACACCAGGACACAGTAAATTGGTGCCATTCTCATTCAGACGCATTTTACACCTAGTGGTGTAAATGATGACACCAGCATCAGGGAAACAGGAAATCTGGCTCTTGATCACCTGCAAAATGTAATCTTTCCCCAAATCTTAGCCAGATGATTTCTCTGAAATAGGCCAGTATACAGGGAGCCTGCCAGGCTGGTAACAGCAACTGAAGTTGGCTTGATAGCATGAGCCTTGCTCCACTGGTTCTAGGTTGTTTATGGCCCACAGGCAGGCCCAGACGGGTAATTCGTGTGAAATGAGATGACCAGATACCATGGGATGGACCAGCAATAGGAAAGAGGCAGGTTATCCATGCGCAGCACATTGGGCCAGATCCTCAACTGGCATACATCAGCGTGGCTGGTAGAGATGCCAGGTGAGGGTCCCACCCATTGCCTCTCCCCAGAGAGATGGTCTGTGGGTGCAGCTCTTGGTGGGTTTTGCTCAGCTGACGTGTACAATGCAACATGAAGAACTTCTCCAATTTAAGAGACGTTTCCTGCCCTAGGCCCTGCTTCTCCGCTCTGCTGCATGGTTACAGCTCCACTCCCCTGGCACCAGGAAGCTCTCTACCCAGAGTAAATTCCCTCTGTGCAGGAGACGGACCTGTCTCAGAAGCTGACCCTGGACTGTGGAACAGGCTCTCCCAGGAACGAGGGACCATCCAAACCTCCCCGCCTCCCACTGCAAGGACCAGGTACGTGTCTTGGGCCTGCCTTCTCTAGTCCAGGCACACAGCAAGGTATATTATATACAAAATTCCCTAACTAGACACTCCACACACTTCTCCCCTCTAGGAGAGGAGAGAACAAACACCATAGTGACAGATGTTAGCCACGCTGCTTACTGCATGACTGCAAGGCACTCAGGTACTATGGTGATGAGTGCGGTATTAGAACCTATAGACACCAGACCAGAGCACTCAGGCCTGTACAACTCCATTGCCTTCGGCAGAGCCGCTCCATGTACATCTCCCACAGCAGAGCAGAGAGCCAGAAGCCCTGTGTCTCAGGGTACAGCTTCACTGGCGTGGGAAATGCACATTCCAGCAGGAGGACACATACCCACGGGCACACTCAAACCAGACAAGCAGCTGTAGCAGGGCTACCGGAGCCCAATCCCATCTGAAACGCTAGGTACATACTCGGGACCACTAGCCACGCCCACCACTTGTGCTGCTGCAGCTGCACATGGATGGTTAGTGTGTTAGCTCCATCAGAGGTAGCGCTGGGATGTCTCCTGTTAAGGGAAATCATGCCTCACCAATCTACTAGAAATCTAAAGGGAAATCATGCCTCACCAATCTACTAGAAATCTAAAGGGAAATCATGCCTCACCAATCTACTAGAATTCTTTGAGGGGGTCAACAAGAATGTGGACAAGGGGGATCCAATGGATATAGTGTATTTAGATTTTCAGAAAGCCTTTGACAAGGTCCCTCACCAAAGGCTCTTAAGCAGAGTAAGCAGTCATGAGATAAGAGGGAAGGTTCTCTCATGGATTGGTAACTGGTTAAAAGATAGGAAACAAAGGGTAGGAATAAATGGTGAGTTTTCAGAATGGAGAGAGGTAAATAGTGGTGTCACCCAGGGGTCTGTATTGGGACCAGTCCTATTCAACATATTCATAAATGACTTAGAAAAAGGGGTAAACAGTGATGTGGCTACATTTGCAGATAATACAAAACTACTCAAGATAGTTTAAGTCCCAGGCAGACTGCAAAGAGCTACAAAAGGATCTCACAAAACTGGGTGACTGGGCAACAAAATGGCAGATGAAATTCAATGTTGATAAATGCAAAGTAATGCACATTGGAAAACATAATCCCAACTATACATATAAAATAATAGGGTCTAAATTAGCTGTTACCACTCAAGAAAGAGATCTTGGGAGTCATTGTGGATACTTCTCTGAAAACATCCACTCAATGTGCAAAAGGTGAACAGAATGTTGGGAATCATTAAGAACGGGATAGATAATAAGACAGAAAATATCATATTGCCTCTATATAAATCCATGGTATGGCCACATCTTGAATACCATGTGCAGATGTGGTCGCCCCATCTCAAAAAAGATATATTGGACTTGGAAAAGGTTCAGCAAAAGGCAACAAAAATTATTAGGGGTATGGCATGGCTCCCATATGAGGAGAGATTAATAAGACTGGGACTTTTCATCTTGGAAAAGAGATGTCTAAGGGGGGAGATATGATAGAGGTGTATAAAATCATGACTGGTGTGGAGAAAGTAAATAAGGAAGTGTTATTTACTCCTTCTCATAACACAAGAACTAGGGGCCACCAAATGAAATTAATAGTCAGCAGGTTTAAAACAAACAAAAGGAAGTATTTTTTCACACAATGCTCAGGCAACCTGTGGAACTCCTTGCCAGAGGATGTTGTGAAGGCCAAGACTATAACAGGGTTAAAAAAAAAACTAGATAAATTCATCGAGGATAGGTCCATCAATGGCTATTAGCCAGGATGGGCAGGGATGGTGTCCCTAGCCTCTGTTTGTCAGAAGCTGGGAATGGGGGACAGGGGATGGATCACTTGATGATTACCTGTTCTGTTCATTCCCTCTGGGGCATCTGGCATTGGCCACTGTCGGAAGACAGGATACTTGGCTAGATGGACCTTTGGTTTGACCCAGTATGGCCGTTCTTATGTTCTTATGTTCTCCTCCAGCTGGAATTTCACTCCGGCTCCAGTGTGGACGTATCCTTAAAGCAGCAGCAGCAGTCTTAGCAGGGGTCTTTCCTTCCTTTCCCCGTTCAGTGCTTTGTGCTTCCCCACTTTCCAGCTCCTTCCCCAAGGACTCCAACGATTTCAGTAATACCACAGATGGGCTGCGGTGAGGCTGTCACATTAAGCAGTCTCCAGCTCGCACACCAACTTAAAGGGGCCCATGGGAATCTGGCACCCAATTCCTATCAACAGCCCCTGGGAGCTGGGCCTGGCACTGCCTTAGGGGCCTTTGAAACACCCAGCCCAGAGTACAGCAAGACTCTCTCATGGTAATAAAATTTAGCCCCACTTACCCCTCAGATTATCAGGAAGGGAAATGCCATCAACTTGCTTCACTGCATCCATCCATGTCTCTACAAACCATTTTTCATTTTCTGAGAATTCAGCTCTTTTTTGGGGTTAAGCCCCTTCTCTTCTCCCAAGGTGCAATGGGCAAGGGCAGGCCATCATTCATTGCTTTCCTTCCAGCTGACTCTCACATCTGTGGCAATGGGCAAACTCTCCCAGAAACTCCACAGTTTATTGGCTTTGGGGAGTCTAATGTTGAGGAAGCCAGTCAGCCAATTGTGCCTTTAATTTATTTCCAATGATTTTACCTGAGGCAGAGAAACAACCGAGGTAAATAACTGAGCTGGCCTTGTTTATTAGTAAGGCTAAGATTTTGTCATACATATTTTTAGTAAAAGTCATGTACAGGTCACGGGCAATAATGAAAAATTCATGGAAGCCCGTGACGGCTCTGAGCTGCGGAGCAACCCTGGCACCTGCGGCAGCTGGGAGCTCCTGGGGGCCCCTCTGCCCGTGGCTGCTGGGAGCTCCGGGGCACTGCTGCCCCCGCAGAGCTGGGAGCTGCAGGGCACCCCCACTGCCCACTGCGGCTGCGAGCTCAGGCCTCTCCAGTTCCCAGCCACCACAGGCGGCAGGGGCACCCTGCAGCTCCCACACAGGCTCACGTCACGAAGGTCTCAGATTCTGTGACAAAATTGTAGCCCTGTTTATAAGCGACGTTCATTCTTGGGCTTGAACTCCAATCAATGCCCACTGCAGCTGATCGCAGGTCACAAGCCTGAACACTCCATCCAGAATATTCCAGGTCTTAAAGGGGAAACAGCCACACGTAAGCAACAAACTTCCTAAGGCTCCATGTACTCCACATCGTGGGAGCCTGCAGAGTTTATAAAGTGCTGGCTCGCTAGTGACATTCCTACAAGACTGCACAGTATCAAAGCAAAGAACGGTGCTACTTCCCAGCTACCCTGCCCCAAAGGTACAGATGAACACAGCCGAATGGACCAACTCCAGGGAGCGTGCTCGAAATAGGACATGCCAGGAAATACTAGCAAGACTAGGACACCTTTAAATTTTCAGGTTTCAGAGTAGCAGCCATGTTAATCTGTGTTCGCAAAAAGAAAAGGAGTACTTGTGGCACCTTAGAGACTAACCAATTTATTTGTGCATAAGCTTTCGTGAGCTACAGCTCACTTCAAACACTCCTATCTCATCAACTCCTCATCCGATTAGCCTCCAGCCACCCTCCAAAACCTCACTCTAGCAGAGACCCCCGTAAGGAAAAGATCAGGGGAAGTGGTTTTGTTCCAGAAAAGTTACAGAGGGAGGCAACTGTCAAAATTAGCCCTACAGTAGAAAGAAAGTTATTATTGCCACAGCTATGGGGCCATCACCCATAACAAATCGTGTGTGTTTAGAAATCTGTACGCACATGTACACACACTGTGTATATTGTTAATGATACTGTGAGAGGTGGGGGGGTGTGATGTACTCAGAAGTGCGTGCGTGCGTGTATGTGTGTGTGTTAAGCGGGTATGTTTTCACAGCATGTTGCAAACTGCTGGCTCACTTCCAAAGGCCTTTGGCAAAGCTGATTTGCTGTGTCTATCTGACCTTTAAGTATTTCCAGGCAAGGACTGATAGTTTTATATGGAAAATGGAAATTAATTTATACAGCATGAAGCTCCATTTAATTCACAACTAAACCCAAAGGCAAAATGTACTTATCTTTTATCATCTTAACCTGAGCTGGGAATTATTGATTCCTGCTGCTTGTTGCACTACGAAATACATTTGTCCTTCCTTCCCGACTTTGGTAATTACTTTTTTAATCTCATTTCTGATATATGGAGGTTTTGTACAAACATTATCAGCATTTCTTTTGCAATTTGCATTTGCCAGTCCTCCTGCGTGTGCATGCGTCCAGACACACGCGGGTATCCTGTCTCGTCCGTGGGGGGAGAAGGACACACCCCTGCACATGCACAGGCCCACACACTGGTCTCCAGCCCATCAGCAAGGGGAAGGGATGTAGGAACCCTATAAGGACAGTTCCCCATGTACATCTCAGGACCCATCCCCTTCCTGCTGTGGTGTGGTGGCATGAAAGGCCAGGGCAGAGAAACGAGTTCAATCCCCCCCTCCCTCCCACAGGGCCTCCCCTCCAGACACCCAACACTGAGCTCTCCCTGCCTGCACAGCCCCATGCTAACACCCCTTTGCCAAGAGCTCAGCGGGCCTGCTAGACCGTGGAGAGCTGTCTACCCATCTCTGTGTGCCAGGCACCCAGTCCCCAGGAGAGCCCCGGGCTTCATACCACAGCATCTTCCCCAGATGGCTGGCTGCCCCACTAGTGACCCCACACACTCAGCAGTGTCTGAGGCCAGGATCCCCACAGGTGGTTATCACCCAATGAGATCAGTTAGACAACTAAATACCCTGGAGGATCTGGGCCTGAACATCTAACCCCCACATCCTGCCCCAGCTCCCCTCTCCTACCCCCTGCCCCTTTCGTGGGCAGCCAAACCCTGCCATGGAGCTTTCTTTACACACAGGTGTAGCCCCTCCATGCAGGCTAGTCCACCCCCACCCCCACCCCCACTCCCACTCCCAAGTCTGGGACCATGCCCAGCTGCTCAGGGCAGCCAATCAGCCTACTCAGAAGGAGGCACAGCTTCATAGAATCATAGAATATCAGGGTTGGAAGGGACCTCAGGAGGTCATCTAGTCCAACCCCCTGCTCAAAGCAGGACTAATCCCCAAGGTTTGCCCCTGATCCCTAAATGGCCCCCTCAAGGATTGAACTCACAACCCTGGGTTTAGCAGGCCAATGCTCAAACCACTGAGCTATCCCTCCCCCCAAAAAATAAGTGACCAGTATCATAGAATCACAGGGTTGGAAGGGACCTCAGGATGTCATCTAGTCCAACCCCCTGCTCAAAGCAGGACCAATCCCCAATTTTTGCCCCAGATCCCAAATGGCCCCCTCAAGGATTGAACTCACAACCCTGGGTTTAGCAGGCCAATGATCAAACCACTGAGCTATCCCTCCCCCTCCCTTCCTGCACCTCTGCTAACCAGCCCCCTGGGTGATTCAGCAAAACCAGGGTGCTGCCCTTTAAATGGCTTGGAGGACCTAGCAGGTTCTGGATCTGTGCCAAGGGGCCCTCGGCCGTAAGGGCAGATGGGGGGGTTGTGGTAGAGAGTCAATTTCCCCCCCTCTCCATGACTCAGAGCTCAGGGTTAAGCATGAGACAAAGTTTATGCCCAACCCAAAGGGAAGGGAGCAAAGAAAAGGAATTTGCAGCCGTTCCAGATGTGAGTGGAATTGCTGGGCATTGCTCCGGGAAGGTCCCAGCACCAGGTGAGAGCACCCAGGCCTGGGCCTCTACCACCATCCCCACATGGGCCTCTGAGCCCTGCTGACTTACACCACAGGGGCTGGAGACGCCTTCCTACCCCCGCCCCGCCTAGCAACACCACAGGGGCAGGAGACCCCACCCACCCACAGCCCCCCTCCCTGAACAGGCCCCACTCCCCCATCTGTGCACTGCAACCAGAGCCCCAAGGCGTGGGAGGAAAGCTCTGAGCACTGCACATGTCCAGCCACGTGGCAGTGGAGGTGACCCAGTTATGGCCTGCAGCTAGCTAAAGGGTCTCCGCCGCACTCCCTGTTCACTGCGCAGAATGGGCATAACCCAGGGGCCTGAGCAGAGAGGCGATGAGCTGAGGGCTCCAGGAGACCTGCTCCACCCACCCACCCCGGTGTCCCCGGGACAGTCATTGCATGGCTATTGCTAATGACGCCAACCCGCCAGGCCCCCGGCTGTTCAGGAATGGGGAGCGAGGGACAGCAAATGGGTGGGGAATTGGGCCGTAGATGGTAATGGGGCCTAAGCAGGATTCTAACACCGTGAACTGCTGGCCAGCAGGTCTGCAGATCATGGCCCCTCTCATGCCATCCAGCTCCCCACACCCTCAGGCTCCTGTCTCTAGCCTCTGGGAGAACTCAGAGGACAGAAAACAGCTGCAGTGAAGGATGGGCACAAGGAAGCCCCTCTGAAAGCTGCCGCAAACCTAGCCAGGCCCACTCAGCCCAGATGTGGCCCCAGTCCAACAGCTCCGGGGACACACAACTCTCGTGACTGCTCAAAGCAAGGTGGAGGGCTTGGGAAGTTCAGACATGGTCTGAGGCACTGGGAGGACAGGACAGAGCAAACCCCACAGGGCTGGAGACAGGAGTCTAAGACCCACAGTGGGGGCAGAGAGAAGAGATGGTCCTAACTGAGCTCTAGGGAAAACACTGCCAGCCACTGGGACCAACCAGGGAGACACAGGGCACCAGTGCTGGCAAAGGGAGGTTTGGAATGGATGGAGACAAACAGACTGAGGGGCACTGGCAGAGTTGTGGGAGGGGGGACTCAGGCACAGCGAGGGGTGGGCTGCAGATCAGGATTGAGGAGCATTAGCAGAGCTGGGCGGACGACACAGAGTCCACGGCTGGAATAGTGGGTGGAGGAGGGGTATCGATCAGGAAGGTACTGGCAGAGCTGTGTGGTCAGGGGCTGAGCCTGGAACAACATGGGACACTGCAGGTCCAGTCTGAGATGCACTGGGTGACTTGCAGATGTGTGAGGGTTCCGAGCACTGGAAATACCAATAGCCAGACCCCTAGCAAGCCAGTCCCATCTGCTGAGGCACTGTCAGCCCTTTAGCCGGTTAACTGGAGCAATGCAGCCGCAAAGCAGCCCTGGGTCCCTGGGGAGGAGAAAAGAGGATTTGGCATCATTATGCCAAGCAGGAAACACTTCCTTGCCCTCTTCCAAAGAGCACCAGGGAAGCACGAAGAGCTGAGGTCAGGGCAGGGCCAATGCCCAGGGGCACCGCTCGTATTTATGCACACAGCACCAGCCAGAGACAGCAACAGAATCACTGATGATCTCTGGTGCATAGCAAGGCAGGGGTCGACCCAGAGGGGAGGGAGCAGAGAGGAAACCTGCTCGGGGAGGGTTGGTGAGCACATGTGAATGTGAATGTGTGTGCACGTGTGTTCAAGTATGTTCGTGCCTGTGCATGGGTGAACAAATGTACGTGTGCCTGCATGAGCTTGTACACACACCAGTCCTCCCTGAGCCATGCCTTGCATTTGTGTAACGTGCGTAGCAGCATGTGGGTGACATGGCAAAGTGGCCAGGCCCCATAGCTAAGGCATAGGGTTGCCAATGAGCAAAGGCACAGACACCATCAGGGAATTCATTGCCAAACGGGCAGATGCCCCCCGCCCCCAGTTTGCACATACAAGCAGCGGTGGCCTCTGGCACATGGATGTGCCCAGGCCTGACAATGTGTGTTGCAAACAGTTCAATACATGCACCCCCACTCAGAACCACCTGCCAACAGCAGGTCTTCCCCCACCCTCCCGCAACCCTCCTGCTCAGTCACAGAACTAGCCCCAGCCTCCCTTTTTTGGGAGCAGGCCGGGCCTGATGCCCAGTGGGGTGGTTCTGGGTCCAGCCAGGAGAGGGCAGTGGTGCCCAGTTGCACTCCAGGTAATACACCGCAGCGGTGCGCCCAGGTGAGAGCGGCTGTGTGTGTCTACCTCCGGACACAGAGAGAAAGGGGCCTGGGGTGGGCGGGGGAGGGAGGAACACACTAAGGATTTCCCAGGGAGTGGGAGGAATGTGCCTGGCATTCTGGGCTGGTGCATTCCTGGAGGCAGCGGCCGTGCTCCACCTGCTGGTGATTCTATATAGGCATGCCACAGGCCTGAGGGATGGTATAGGGCAGGGGGAAGGAGGGGATAGGGGAGTGAGGCAGGAGGAGGGGGATGTGGAAGTGAGGGAAAGGGGTGGGGCAAGGGACAGTGGGGAGAAGAACGGGGAAGGGATGGGGAAGAGACTGGGATAGGGGAACAATGGGGTAGCGGGAGCCTGGCATGCAGCATCCCCTCAATGGCAGCAGCACGTGGGGCTCCCCAGTTAAGCAGGCCCTTCCCCCCTCCAGCACTGGCAGCCCAGGTACCATTCCAGCCGGGGGGACAGAGCCAGAGGAACCGGCTTCAGCGCATGTGTGTCCCGTCCCGTGTCCCCCCCCACCAAATATAGCACTCAAACTATGCCTCTGGTTTTAAAGGTCAAATGGAAACTGTAGGGGGCTCAGATAAGCAAATAATTCCCCAGCAAAAGCCTGTTTCCTATCTGGGGTGAAACCTGCGGGGCGGAAACAAAGCAGAGTCCAAGCAGTAAATCCCCCTGCCTTGTGTCCTCAGCTCCCAGGAAGTCAACCTGAACACACACCACAGAGGACAGTGCCTTGTAACCCACTGGTGGTCCCAGGGCCCCTCCATGCCCCAGCCTATCAGGCTGTTACAGGGCCAGCTGGGCTGCCGCAGTTCACGCTTTTAACTCTGGCTGTCCCCAGCTCAAGTCCAAGATGGCAGCCATCCCAGCTGCTTTCCTGGAGGAGCCGTCTGTGCACTGGTGAAAGGAGAGGAACACAACTGCAAGCAAGAAACCCTATTAACTCTAAACTAAACCCAGGTAGCACCAGGGGAGCAGGCAACATTCAAAGCAAAGTTTGATGGGGGTCACAGCGTTCATTATCCCACTCCTAGACGCCTATGGGGTACCAGTGGACCTGTCCATAGCTGCACAGGTCCGGGTCCTCCCTCTTCCTGCCTTCCATTGATCTGCAAGGGCTGAGCACCTACCGGCGCTTGCTAAAAGCCAGGAGATGGATCCAGAGGGCAGCAGGTTGTTGTAATCATAGTGGAGCATGTAATCTCCTGCCTGGTACATCTGTCAGTCCTATCACTCGCCCCGCAGTGCAGAGAGAGTTCGTGGGTGCTGCGTGAGTCAGATCGCATCAGGCTGCTTCGTGCTACCCTCCGGCACGTTGGGAACAGCACAATCAAGAGCTGTTCCTGATGAGGGCCCAAGGTAAAACTCAGGTGCCCTGGTCTCCATGCAAAGAGAACTAGATCGATCCCAGCCGGGTCACAACATGCGTGCAGGCTGGTCTGACCGAGCTACATGCCCGCCCCAGACTGCCCCACTCCTGCACGGGTCTGCAGCATTTAGAACCCAGTCGCAGCCAGGTCTGTCACATTGCCCGCTGTTCTCTTAGCCAACCACCAGAGAGAATCACACTCTGGAGCAGCTCTTGGACGAGAGGGCAGTCCAAAAACGCCGCTGCGGGACCCATGATTCTGACCATCTAACTGCTGTTTGGGAAGGGGTTATGTATGCCATGTCCCCCTCTAGTGACTGGTCCATACAGGGCATAATAGCTTACTGCTGCTACTGGTTACTCCTTCAGCTTATGCAGTAGGGCTCTGTGCTGTAGATCTAAAAGGCTGCAATAGAGCCATAGTGACTGCTGATATGCAGTAGAATCAATGTGGTGCCATATGATGGCCTTTTGGGGATTTCCCCCCCAACATTTTCTTTCTTTAAAGATAGGGAGGTGGTGTTGCCTAGTGGAGTGATCACTGGATGGGGACTCAGGAGACCTGGGCTCTATTCCTGGTAGTACTGCCATTGGCCTGCTTGGTGACCTTGGGCAAGTCACTTCTTTGCTCTGTGCCTCAGTTTTCCCATGTGTAAAATGGAGATAAATCTACTGACCTCCTCTGAAAAGAGCCTGGAGATCAGTAGGTGACAACATGGTATGAAAGAGCTAGGTATTATTATTATAGAAAAAACCTAGGAAATCATGTTATAAAATTTTTCATTTAAGGTTGCAAAGTCAAGACCTTAAGAGTTAGGCAAGGCGAACCAAGGTTGTCCGTGCAATTTCCATTCAGCCCCTTTGTCCATATATGTTATGATACAGCCTGTAATTACATGATCACACAGGATGTGCTGTAGAGAACCCCTGCCTCAGTCAGTGCACCGGCTGGACAATGAACCAGGCAGGAGGTTTTAAGGAGAGCAGGGAAGTTCTCTGTAGTTAAAGCTGGGACCCGGGAGGGTCAGTGTCTGTTTCTGGCTTTGCCATGGAACTCCGCTGTGATTCATTCATTCTAAGGCAGACGGGACCATTAGTCTGACCTCCTGGATGATGCAGTTGTTGGGCAAGATTGAGCTTACTGCATATGTACAAGGGAGCCCAGTTCCGGCTGCATGGCAACCTTAATTCTGGCACTTCTTAGCCTTTGAGCTCTTGACTTACCTGCTGCAGCTAGAATGTTCTGTGATGGCAGGGTTGTTTTAATACAATGTTGCATACTGGCCCCAGGCTCTGGCCAGGTTCTCATTATAAACCCTGCCCTAGCAAGCTCACAGGGAGAGCCCACAAGAGAAATTTAAACCAAAGGGGGGTGGAGGGAGCCACAACATGCTGTGGCTGCCCCTTTGTGAAATAAGCCAGACTCCAGACCTTCCCAGTGAGCGCTCCTGGGGCAGCTGGAACCCACCCCCGTCGGGCTCCTTCCACTGTCTTTTATGCCTCACTCGTTACAGATGGTGGAAGTAGCTCAAGTACCAGCTGCTGAATAAGAACCATGAGCATGTTTATGGGGATCCCACCGTCGCCCAGCCCCATAAAGGCCCCGCATAATCCTGCCAAGGGCTTTATTTCTAGCCCAAATGTCTTTGCATGCACCTCATTGGACAGCAAGCTGGTGCCAAGTTCTAGCACCTTTACAAAGCCATTTTTAAGTTATCTGAGTGCAAAAAAAAAAAAAAAAAAAGCATTTCAGTACAAAAACTGGCTTACCCGGCAGCTGGCCTTTCTCCCAGCTGGGTAACCCCAAGAGGATGGGATAGGAACTGATCTGCAGCAAAGTTTCCAAAGACACGGACCTGTGAAGCTTTCTCTGGAGGAGAGCAACAGGACCCTGTCATGGAGTTGTTGAGAACTAGGTTGGACCCAGCCCTGCCTAAGGGGCTGCAGGGAATGATTGGCTGGGACATGGCCTTCCACCACTAACTGCTTCCCCTCTCGGCCAGTTCTCCTGCCCTAGTCGCTACCTGAGACCCACCCTGCCCCAGTCGGGTTCCTGCTGTTCTGTCCCATGCCAATTGCTCCCTCATTCCACTTCCTGCTCTCACATATTCTGCACTGCACCCCATGCATTCAGGGCCACTTCCAGGGGTGGCATGTGTGACGTTGTTGACATGAACTGTGACCCTATAGATCATTGTAGCAACCACTGCTATATATTTGCAGCAAATATTGTACAAAGGTTGTCATGTGAGGTGTCTATGAAATCAGGGGGAGGGATAGCTCAATGGTTTGAGCATTGGCAGGCTAAACCTAGGGTTGTGAGTTCAATCCTTGAGGGGTCCATTTAGAGATCGGGGCAAAAATAAAATTGGGGATTGGTCCTGCTTTGAGCAGGGGTTTGGCTTAGATGAGGTCCCTTCCAACCCTGATATTCTATGAAAAGGTAATAATTTGCTAGTTATGATTATTCTGTCTGTATGTGTGCATCATTTTTGTAGGTGAAGTTATGAATATTGGCTATGTACTTGTATCTCAATGTGTTTGATTCTAAGTAGCATTAGTAAAGCATTTGGTCAGCTTCTTGGAAAGGAATTTGCAAATTAAGGGCACAATCAAGAAACACTTAACTGACAATGGACCTTGGGAGACTCCAATCCACTTGAGAAGTCTTCCTGGGAACGTTCAAGGTAGAATCATGGAATCATAGAATATTCGGGTTGGAAGAGACCTCAGGAGGTCATCTAGTCCAAACCCCTGCTCAAAGCAGGACAAATCCCCAACTAAATCATCCCAGCCAGGGCTTTGTCAAGCTGGGCCTTAAAAACCTCTAAGAATGGAGATTCCACCACCTCCCTAGGTAACCCATTTCAGTGCTTCACCACCCTCCTCGTGAAATAGTGTTTCTAGGGTGACCAGACATCCCGATAAAATCAGGACTGTCCCAATTTTTAGGTCTTTGTCCCACATCCTGACCGATGCATGGTCGGGATGCCATTTGTCCCCATATTGCGGCTTTGGCCGCTCCGGCTTTTTTTTTTTTTTTTTTTTTTTTGGTGCTTCCCCCATGTGTCCCAGTATTTTCTCCCTTACATCTGGTCACCCTATGTGTTTCCTAATGTCCAACCTAGACCTCGCCCACTGCAACTTGAGACCGTTGCTCCTTGTTCTGTCCTCTGCCACCACTGAGAACAGCCAAGCTCCATCAAGGTAGCAAGTGAGCAACGGCTGCTCTCCCTGTTAAAGAACTGAGTCATGTGACTTGCCCATGTGACTCCAAACTCCATCTTGCTGCTGTGATTTTCCACAGTAAGAACAAAGGGGTGTCCTTCCACCTGGCAGAGGAAAAAAGGCCCTGGAAACCTCCTCCATTTTGTCTTCAATCCTGCTTCTGACCTCTGGAGGAACTTTGCTACATTGAAGCTCTGAACAAAGGACTGAATGACCCATCCAAGCTGTGGATGTACTTCAGAGACTTGATTTGAACCTGCAGTTTATTCCGTCACTGCTACAAGCCTGAATGAAGAACTTTGCCATTTGCAATGTTAGCTCTCATCTATATTTCTTTCTTTTTATGAATAAACCTTTAGATTTTAGATTCTAAAGGATTGGCAACAGTGTGATTTGTGAGTAAGATCTGATTTGTATATTGACCTGGGTCTCGGGCTTGGTCTTTTGGGATCAGGAGAACCTTTTTTCTTTTACTGGGGCATTGGTTTCCATAACCATACATCCCCATAAGGAGTGGCACTGGTGGTGATACTGGGAAACTGGAGTGTCTGAGGGAATTGCTTGTCTGATTTCTGGTTAGCCAGTGGGGTAAAACCGAAGTCCTCTCTGTTTGGCTGGTTTGGCATGCCTTAATAATAAAGCAAACCCAGCCTTGGACTGTGACTGCCCTGCTCTACGCAATTTGTCCTGAATTGATACTCTCAGTTGTGTCCTGCCAGAGGCAGCATCGTTACAGCATGTCTTATCACTGGTCTCTTTTTGATCTGCTTTGCCAGACATTTTTGCTCCACTGGTTGGGCTTGCCTGCTCTGGGGGTGAGGGGCGGGAGGACACCAAAAATGTTTGCTGCCTAGCTCGAAATACGGCTCAGACTGCTCCTGCAGTCATTACTGCTTTGCTTGGGCCATGGCCACTCCCTGCGTGGTAGCAATCCCAGCGCCGGTGGACGAAGCGTCCCCATGGGATGTGCCTGGACTGTGGGTGCAGGAGATAATAAGCGCTGCACACCAGTGGCTCTGTACAGCAGCAGCGCTAGGCATGTGCAATCCATGCTGCCACAGGGGCCCCGGGAAAGCTAGATCCAGCCCCGCTGGGCGTCAGCTGCTCTGTGCCGCCACAGCTCGCAATGGCACCCTTTGCACAGCCTGACTTGGCATGAACTGTCCATGCAAGGTCATTGGCAGGGGCCCTGGAATTGAGCTTTGCAAGGCAGGCTGGTACCAGCCGGGGCAGAGCAGTGAGATGTCAGGGTCTCAGCAGGAGAGATCGAGCCCAAGCCCGAGCCAGTTCCCACTCTGATGGCTCACACACAAGGAAGCCCAAGAGAGATTTCCTTGGAGTATCTGGAATCATGAAAGATGCCTCATCAAAAAGCAACGAGGGAAAACTGTGCCTGCCGTGGGAGAATGGAGAGACACAGCAGACAGTGCTGTGCTATGGAACAACCCGCCCCTGGGGCAGGAGTGGTCAGGACCCAGATTAGCCCCCAGCCCCTAGCCAGGGTGGGGTGGGCCTACTCCAGCACATGCCTTTTTCTTACACATTGGCACTGCTTATCATGCCAGTAAAACCTGATTGAACTGAACTGGGATTGTGCGTATGCATGGAGATGAGTGTGAGCAGCGTGGGTGGGAGAGTGTGTGCACAGCAGGGGTGTGTGCACATGTGCCTCAGGGTGTGTGCACATGTGCGTCACCACCGCCCCGCCCTGCTGCAGGGACGGTGGTGACGCACATGTGCACACACCCTGCTGCAGGGCTGGGAACCCTTTCTGCGTCTCTGGGGCAGCATCTCCAGACCCACCTCATCGGGCAGCTCCCTGCAAACAGCAGCCACAACCCTGAGTCTCCACTGAAACCAAAAGAAGATCATCACTAGCATGTCACCATGGTAACCGCCAATCAGAGCCCTCCCTACCACAGCATCTCCATGACGTCAGCCCACCTGTAGCTTCTCCAAGTTCTCCCTTTAGCTCCCAAGCTGCTTCCCCCAACAACCAGCCCGCCAGTACCGCTCAGGGGGCTCAGCTGTGCCATGGGATCCTGGAGAGGCCTTATAAGTGCCCCGTTGCAGGAGGCAGCACCAGTGAGGGCGCAGGCCAAGTGAGGAGGGGGAAGCGATGGAGCTTGGGTGGGGGTGATGAGAGGGCTGGCTGGGTGCGGGCTCTTGGGCTGATGGCAGTCATCTGCTCTCTGCTGTCCCTGCTTGGGACAAATGGAGCAGGATCCGTGAGCTAGAGCAATTCACTCCCAAACACTTTGTGCTCTGATTGTCACAGGGAGCGGCTCACAGCACCATGCCGCAAAGCTTCCCAGCATAGCGGGGACAGAACTCGGCTCCTCCTGCTGCCGAAGACCTGTCCCCCGCCACTTGAGCTAAAGGAGATGTGCGAGTAGCAGGTTGGATCATGTCATGCTGCTGAGTGGGTCTGATTCCACCCACTAGCAGGCACACTCTGGCCAGCTCTGGGCAATGCCGCAAACACCCCCATCTCAGGTGGAGCACATGGAGGGGGAAGGCAAAGCTCTCAGGAGCAGCCGCTGGTTTGGGGGGCTCAGTATCTGGAAGCGCTGCATCTCTGTGGCTCCAGCTGAAGCTGTTGGGAATTGTGGGTGCTCAGCCCACTTCAGACTGTCAGCCCCCAGGTGTCTCAAGCAGGGCCCCCAAAACAGGGTGTGACGTTCCCCTCTGGTGTTATCTGGACTGGTGATCTGCTAGGTCACTCCAGTCCTTGACTCTGGAAGCCAGCCTTACGCTGCTCTGCTGTGAGAATCCCTACTCTTGGGCTGTTCATTCACAGCCTCTGGCATGTAAGCTGCTCCTTGGATTGTGCAACTGAATGACACTAGCCAATATCTCCGGTCCCAGACACAGCCCTAGGAACCCCCATCCTGCAGTGTACAGTTATGCCCGCTGGATGCTGCCAGCTTATATGAGTTCGTCAATTTAACAAAGAAATTGATATGTACCAGGCTTGTTATCCCAAGGGGAGCCTCTGACATGCTTCAAACCAAACGCACTGCCTCAGGTAGAATAAACAAACCAATTTATTAACTATGAAAAATAGATTTTAAGTGATAATAAGTCAAAGCATAACAAGTCAGATTTAGTCAAATGAAATAAAAGCAAAACGCATTCTAATCTGATCTTAACACTTTCAATACCCTTGCAAACTTAGATGCTTCTTACCACAGGCCGGCTGGTTGCTCTTCAGCCAGGCTCTCCCCTTTGATCAGATTAGTGTGGTGTCTGTAGATGTAGGTGGAAGAGAGAGAGAGAGAGCATGGCAAATGTCTATCCCTTTTATCATGTCCTTTCTTCCCTCTTGGCTTTGCCCCCCACTCACCTTCAGAGTCAGGTGCAGAGTGTCACAAAGGGCCCCCACTTGTAGTAACTTGGGAAAATGTGATCCAGAGATGGCAGCTCCCCTCCTTCACTAAAGGCAGCAGGAGAGCTACCTTCTGCCCACGCACTGCTGTTGTGGGCCAAGTCCCCTAGGGAAAGGCAGGGCCAGAACCCAGGGGTCTAACCCCAACGCCCTACTGCATTCACTGGGCCCCACTGGTGTGGGGTGTGCACATACACACACATACATATTAGGCATCCCAGCTGCTCCATCAAGCCTGGCCCACCCTCCAGGTGCCAGCAGGTGGGTATTGGGCCTCTCAGGCCCCCATTAACCCTTTTCCCACCTGGATGGGGGTAAACCCCATCATATTTGTATATCCACACACACACATGTAACCTGCTGTGATCCCTGTACACACACAGGCTGTAAGTCACAGTTACACTTGTCATCGTCCAGGTATATGTAAACCCCAAAGCGCAGGAGCAAGGTCCGGGTTCTCTGATCAGCAGGGACAGGTTCCAATGTGGTCCTGTGCAGGGCCCCACCTCTGATACAGGCTGCGCAGCAGCTCCCCAACCACCCATTTCCCCTTTGCCACAGTCAGCAGTTGGGGTTCCTGTTTCCCTCTCAAAGGATCTTTTGTGACCCTACCCCCGCCCAGGAGTCTCCCTCCAAAAGCCAGTCACTCCCATGCCTTGTGGGAGCCCAGCCCTCCATCCTCCACCCGCACCTTCCTGGAATGAGCTGGGACCAGCTCAGCAGGCAGAAAGCTGGGAGCCCATCTCCAACCAGGCATCGGACGGGGTAACATGGCTGGTCTGTCTCAGTCAGCACAGATGCTTGGCCCTTAACATCCCTGCAGGAGGCAGCAGCCAAAGCTGAGGGGAATTCAGGGTTAATGGACATGGTGCCCTAATGAGGGCTGGACGGGGCTTAGTCAGTGTCTGAACAGCTTTGAGTTTTATATAAAGCAACATCTCTGTCTCTCTATCTAGCCCTATACATACCTGTCTGTCTGTCTGTCTATCCCTATACACACCTGTCTGTCGGTCTCTCAATCAATCCCTATACACATCTGTCTGTCTGTTTGTCTCTCTATTGATCCCTATACACACCTGTTTGTCTGTCTATCTATCCCTATACACACCTGTCCATCTGACTGTCTGTCTACCCATCTATCCCTACATCCACCTGTCTGTCTGTCTCTAACCCTATACACACCTGTCTGTCTGTCTGTCTCTCTCTCTCCCTATCCCTATACACTCCTGTCTGTCTGTCTATCCGTCCCTATACATACCTGTCTGTCTCTTTCTCTCTATCGATCCCTATACACACCTGTCTACTTGTCTGTCTCTCTTGCAATCCCAATCTGCCTGCCTGCCTGTCTGTCTGTCTATGGTGTTTGCAGCATGGGTTCAATCTTGCTTTGTTTTTTAATTCACTGTCTGCAGCACCCTCCTTAGATCTTTGGAATAACGTATCTGCAGGGATTGGCTGGCTCAGGGATTGGCATTGATCTGCAGAGCCTTTCCCCACTAGGTCAGTAGGTGCAATGCATTCCTTTGGATACAAGAAGTAATAACTGCTGCCATCTGGTGGCAGTCAGGGGATCTAAGTGAAGTGAGCCACCCCCCCAGTGGTCAAGGTTCTCACACAACTGGCACAGATACACAACTGTGTGGAAGCCCAGGCCTGGAGTAGCAGGAGGGTTGTGGGTCAGAATTGAGGAGCACTGCGGGCATTTACCCAGCACCTGCACATTTCAAAAGTGACAACAGAATAGAATAGAATAGAATAGAATAGAATAGAATAGAATAGAAAAAGGCAAAATCAGGATGAAACATTTCATGTTTATCTAAATGGAACATCTCAATTGACTGAAAATATTTTTGTTCCAAAAATTTCATTTCCAGAGAAACTTCCAAAGCGTTTGGTTTTGCTCTGGTTCGACAGGAAAACAACTGTGGAAATTGCAGGCTTTCCTTCAGCTCATGAATTCCAGTGCCTGCCCGCCTCTGTTGGCCACAGTCTGTTACTGTGTCGGCAGCAGCCTGGATTTAAAGATCCTTTCTCCCACCCTTTGCTCTGGTACCGAAATTCCAAAGCTGTTAGGAAAGCAATAATGCATTGAAAAGGTAAAGATTGCCTTCATTTTGGCAATTAACAACAGGCGCGGGAGACACCCGGGGAGCCTGCTTTAGGGAGTTAATGGCCATTATTCCAAGTCATCCAAGTTAATTTCTGATAGATGTACTGTACCGGCTCCTAATGCTGACTGCTCCACACCCCATTTGGAAGCAGGAAATCAGCCAGGGTGTTAGGGGAGGAACCTCTACAGTGAATTAACTTTGCCGTGTAACACTCTTCCTGCACCTCATCATTGAGCAATCAATGGCTATTAGCCAGGATGAGCAGGGATGGTGTCCCTAGCTTCTGTTTGCCAGGAACTGAGAATGGGAGACAGGGGATGGATCACTTGTGATTACCTGTTCTGTTCATTCCCCCTGCGGCACCTGGCATTGGCCATTGTTGGAAGACAGGATACTGGGCTAAATGGATCTTTGGTCTGACACAGTATGACCCAGCCGTTCTTATGTTCACACTGGGCTAACTGGGCCATTAGGTGCCCTCAATGTGCTGGCTGCTGTGTTGCCCTCTACTGGATGGAATCAGGACTGCTTAACTGTGTCTCACAGTCCCTATACTGCTAACAGCTCCTGGGGATCCTTCTGTAGCTCAGGGGCCTGGGCTTCTGGAGCAGGAGGATCTGAACTCTGCCTTCCACAAAGTTCCCAGGGGGCAGCTGAGTAGATTGAGGACAAGGAAGTGAAGGGCCAGATTCAGGCAGCTCCAGAACGATGCAGCTCAGCACCTGTCAACAGGAGTTGGACACCTAACCTGCTTAGGCGCTTTTGAAACTCCCACTGGGCACCTCTCTGCAGCATGAGGCACCTAAACCCCTTTGTGAATCTGTCCCTATGTGACTTGCTCAAAGCCATGCAGCCAGGCTAGTGGAAGAGACACAAACAGAACGCAGGAGTCCTGGCCAGAAGCTCCCCACGCTAACCGCTAGGCAGCACTTACATCTGAAGAGATGAGAGCCAGGCAAGAACACACACAGGGGTGTCACTTAGCGCTTTGGGAGCCGTCCTCAGCCCTGCATAACACTGGCCCTTCCAGGTGGCCCCATGGCACTGACTGCAGAACCTGGGCCGTCATCTTCAAAGGGACTTGGAGAGGAAGGGTCAAAGAGACCCTGCCAGGCCAGCAAGTATCATTAGCCCCATTCTAGAGAGTGGGAAACTAAGGCACAGTGGCAGCAAGGGACTTACCCAGGGATTTGCGCTAGATTTCAGGGAGGCTGAATTCTTAAATAAATGCAGCCACACTGTGCCAGGTGCTGCACACACAGAGCACACACAGCGAGAGATGATCCCTACCCCAACAAGCTCAAAGCAGACAAAGAATGTGGTTTGCCCAAGGTCACAGACAGCCAGGGAACAGAACCCAGATCCCCTATGTCTCTGCCCACTGCTCTATCCATTAGCCCACACTGCTGCTCCTAGCGTATCCCATCCCCCTGTTGTGATTTGAACCTGAACTGCATCATGCCACTGGGGGCATGAGAGCTGCATTCATTCCCCACACAGCGCCGCCCCCTCCAGCCACACCTGGCCATGAGCTCTGCTCATTTAGTACTCTTCTTCCTTCGCCACTCAGAGGATCATCCCTGGCCCCAGGCAGCAAGGACTCCTGCTGGGTATGTTTAGCCTTTATCAGCCGCCCATCGTGAATTATTCCACTTCACCATTCCTGCGTGGCTCGGGTTGAGCAGCCGAAAGTCTCCCCCGGACTGGGTCCTGCTTGCGCTGGGGGTCATTGCCCTCTGCGGGCAGTGTACACTGGCACCCTTGTGTGCACATCCCATGGGCCCCTCAGCAGGCTCCACGCGGGGCTTCGTCTCTTGTTGGCCCACAGCTGCTGGTGGTGCTGCATCGCTGGAGTGCAATCAGGCTCGGCCGCCTCGCCCGGTGCCGCATGTCCTCCCAGCAACAGGCTATATCAGTGAAAGATGTAGGCGTCCTCCCGGTCCCCGCATCACCATTTGACGCACTGCCTTCTGGGAGGGTTTTTGCAGTGCATTGTGGGATACCAGCACTACTCTCAGAACATTGTGGGGTCAATTTCCCACAGTTCCTCCTGTTCCATCCCATAATCGGCTCTTGTTTTCAATCTCCCTGCCACCTCACTGCCGACGCATGGATACCGAACAGATCAGCACAGCTGGCTTGTGTGTTTTAGAGACAGGGCAATCCTGTCTGCATTTGCATTCATCTGCATTTGAGGAACTATGACGACTACCACAGCGCCAGGTGCGCAGCAGTGAACATGAGACAACTGAGCTGGAGCGGATGCCAGGGGCAGTGAATGAAACTGGCTGGATGCTGCAGGCAATCACTGACCAGCTGCACAGGGTGGAGGGGCACTGTCGAGCTGGTGAAAGGATCCCCAAGTGCTAGGATTAGGTCATGATGCAGACCACTAGGAGGGTGGTGAAGCACTGGAATGGGTTCACTAGGGAGGTGGTGGAATCTCCATCCTTAGAGATTTTTAAGGCCCGGCTTGACAAAGCCTTGGCTGGGATGATTTGGTGTTGGTCCTGCTTTGAGCAGGGGGTTGGACTAGATGACCTCCTGAGGTCTCTTCCAACCCTAATCTTCTATGATTCTATGATCTGAGATGATCGGCAGAGGCTGCAGAACTTTAAGGACATAAGAACGGCCACACTGGGTCAGACCAATGGCCCATTTAGCCCAGTATCCTGTCTTCCAGCAAAAAGAAAAGGAGTACTTGTGGCACCTTAGAGACTAACCAATTTATTTGAGCATAAGCTTTCGTGAGCTACAGCTCACTTCATCGGATGCATACTGTGGAAAGTGTAGAAGTGTAGAAGATCTTATTATATACACACAAAGATCTTCTACACTTTCCACAGTATGCATCCGATGAAGTGAGCTGTAGCTCACGAAAGCTTATGCTCAGATAAATTGGTTAGCCTCTAAGGTGCCACAAGTACTCCTTTTCTTTTTGTGAATACAGACTAACACGGCTGTTACTCTGAAACCTGTCTTCCAGCAGTGGTGCTGGGTGCCCCAGAGGGAATGAACAGAACAGGCAATTATCAAGTGATCCAGCCCCTGTTGTCCAGTCCCAGCATCAGTCAGAGGCTTTAGGGACACCCAGAGCATGGGGCTGTGTCCCTGAACATCTTAGCTGATAGCCATTGATGGACCTATCCTCCAGGAACTTAAATCTAATTCTTTTCGGAACCCCATTATGCTTTTGGCCTTCACAACATCCCGCAGTGCGCGCCACAGGGTGACTGTGCATTGGGCGAAGAAGCAGAGGTACTTCTGGAAGATGGGCTTTCAGACGTGAAAGGCCACATTCCTGGATCTGCGTGCTGAGCTCACCCCAGCCCTGCAGCGCAGGGACACCAGAACGAGAGCTGCCTTGGCAGCGGGCCATCTCACCGGGGAAGCTGGCAACCCTGGATCGTTACTGGTCAGTGAACAACCAGGTAGGTGCTGGAAAGTCAATGGTGGGGGCAGTTGTCATCCAGGTGTGCAAGGCCCCTGAGTGTGTCCTGCTACACAGGGCTGTGACTCTGGTCAATGTGCAGGGAATATTTGATGGATTGAATTAAATTAGTTTCCCAAACCATGCTGGGGGTGGTAGAGGGGACGTGTCTCTCGATTCTGGTGCCCCCCCCCACACACACCTTGCTTCCGAGCACATAACAGAAAGAGGCACTTCTCCCGGCTATGCAGGCATTGGTAGATCACTGGGATTTGGCGCTAGCATCAATGGTGGCTGGTCGGGGATGGTGCATGACACTCACATCTTCAGGTACACGGGCCTTCCTGACAAGCTGCAAGCAGGGACATTCACACTGGTGGGTGTGGCCCAGGGACCTCATGATGCTAAGTAGCGGAGGGCACGGGGGGCACAGGGATCCCCTGGGCAGACATATCCATATTCACCAAAGGGTGGCATGTGAGATCCTGCCGAGAGCCCATAACCCACTGGATATCAGGATCATTGCGACACGTCTGCACATGTAATGCTTATGGAGTTATGTATCTAAGCTGGAAATTGTGTTCTTAAAGTCTTGAAGTTAGAGGCAGGTTCACCGCAGGGATGTGCCTGGACCGAGTTCTGTTCAGGCCAGGGTAGCAGACACCTGCCTCTCTTGGTCTGGTCACATGTGTACTGGGCACTGGATGTATCCCAGCAGAGGCCTGTCTGCATCACTGAGCTGGTGCTAATGAAGAGATTGTGAAATCACAAGAGATGAAAGCTGCAGGAAACAACAAAGCCAGCAGGGAAGGAATTGCATGTACTAGACAATGGATTTGGGAGGTACAGCTGGGGGATTGAGGTACACCCAAGATCCTTCACCAAGGAGATGAACTACCAGAGGGTTCTGTCTTACGAAAGATGGGTCCCAGCCAGCCTGGCTGAAAAACACTGCACAGACTTTGGGTGAGCTACATGTCCTTAGCCAGGCCAGTACCTTGTGAGGTAAGTCTAGGCTCCAGAAAACCTCTGAGGATTTCCATGTAAACATTTGTGTCCAAGACTTCTACTTGTATCGCCTAAAGCTTTGTTCTCTGGGAAACAAACATCAGCGTGTTCACACTATAAAACATCCGAAGTGCAGGGCATTCAACGGGGTGGTGAGCTGCGGTGTAACCCATTAGCTGGGGTCACTGTTCCTTTGGGGAATACCGCGAGAGCCCAGAGGCCCAGGTGCTGGCCACTCCAGGGAGAGGCTCTGAGGGTGCCTCTCACTAGCCTGAAGAGGATGGCAGGGCCTGCACAGGCTGGGACGGGAGGGCTTGCATGGTCCGTGGCTGGTGGAGTCAGGGAGCTGACCCGCAACAGGCCCAGACAAGGGCAGGTGGTAGCAAGGTGCCTCCCAGCCCTGGTTACCTCTGGGAGCCGTCACATTGGGGCGGCAATGCTAACTGATTCTCAGGGACCCAGACTTCCCTGGCTCATGAAGGCAGAAACTGGGCAACTGGACAGCAGAAAGGAAAGTGTTAACTGGGCCCTGAGCAGGTGCTGGGTGGCCAGGAGTGGGCCAGTGGAGAGGTCTCATGACTAGCCTCATATTCCAGCACGCTGTGTTTCCTGTAATACTTGCTGCTCCTGGGGGGAATTGGAAGGCAGGGCCAGGCTGGCTGCAGGGTGTGATCAGCCTGACCTGAGGGCAGCTAGCAGAGCCCGCTGGACGCTGGAACCCTGAGGGAGCCCCAAGAGACACTCTGGCTGGGCTGTGGCCAGCCAGGTGCTGCTTTGGGTTCTGCTGGGGCATGGCCAGGCTCTCTAATCTGTTAAAGGGCTCTGAATTTGGGGCGGGGGGGATGAGATCTCTGTATTGTCAGACACAGAATATCACAAAGGAGAACGTTACGATACTGTAACGAACAGCCGACACAGTGCTACAGCCGAGAGTGCCAGGGGCTGGCTGCGTCACACAGCCGTGTGCCCATCCCCCTCCTCTTTGTCAGGCACCGCGGCGGAGTGGCAGGAGTACTGCTGTAGGGCAGGCTGGTGCCTGGGGTGCAGGGAATATGCTCCGAGCCCCAGGACGAAAGGAGTGTCCCAGCAGTGCCATGGCTGCTGGGTGTCGGCCGTTGGCCATTCGGCTCCATGGTACTTTGGAGCAGCTGGGTTTGCTGCCTGGGTTGCTGCATGGTGGCTTGGTGCATATGCCGCTGCCCCCTCTCTCCTTCTGCTTTTCCTCACGTGTCCCCGGTCCTGCCCTCACAGGCTGAGGCCTTGAGCAGCTCCGAGAACACGTCCTCCCCTGGGTGGCTCTTCCTCCACCTTACCCCGACCGGTTAGTCTTTCTGCATGTGTGCAGGGGACAGCCAGCCAAGGTCACAATCAGAGAAACAACTAGACAGAGCCACTGGAAGAATCAAGGGCTTAGTAGGCAGCAAAAGAGAAGTGGCAAAATGCCCTGCAGGTTTTCCCCTATAGATCTGCATAAGAATACGGACAGGCTCACACTGACTATGGCTTGTTCAGGGCTGCATGACAGCACCTGGCATGGGGGGGGTACATGGGAGCACGTTGCAAACCAACCGAAGGGGGCAGGGGAGCTGCCAGGCAAGGGCAGGGACAGTGTCGTGAACACTGTAAACTTATCCCAGGAAGTAGGACCTGGTGGATCTATCACTGGCAGCTGCTCAAGGTGGCGCAAGGTCACCCAGGGCCGTATGCTGCCAGGCTCTTCCTGGCACTGGGCCCCCAGTGCCCATTGCAGAATGGCGTGGGCAGGCGCTGGACCATGGCTGGAGACAAGCTGCTCTTCCTAGAAACGTGCAGGTCAAACAACACTGGCCTGAAAGATCCAGGTCAGGCTGAATCAGAAGCTTTACAAGTGCAGGAGAGCAGTGGTTGCCGACTAGTTCCATGGGCCAGTCCCAGCCAAGCCCTCTGAGCCAGCAGCAGTGTCTGCCTCTTTCCTGAATCTAATGCAAGGCAATTGTTGTGTACTAGCAAAATATTGTGTCTTGGACTAGCAAACCTGCCTCCAATAGTGATAGAATGGGATTTCTGCAACGCCCAGAACTAGATGGCTAGCAGGCATTCGACTGGATTTCTACTGTATTGAATTTGAATGCTCAGGGGTTGCTTGGCCTGGCTTTTGCTGTCAGTTTTGAATGTACTGAATTATATCTACAGTATATTGCTTTTATTTTACTAGATTTTTTTCCAGCCTGCAAAAGACCCTGCTTGTGTGGCCCGAAGCTCCCAAATTCACATGTCCCAGACCTCGGGCACCTGGGCAAGAAGGGGGAAGCTGAGTCGGGGCCAGTCTACCTAGGTAGAGCCTCCGTCCCCAGCAGTGCATCTCTAATGTAGGTTTGGGGGACCGGGAGCTCAGTGCCCAGAGCTTTGTGGATCCAGCAGCAATAACAGCAGCTGCCTATGCATTCCTGGGGTGTTGCTGATGGGACACAGAACCTGTGGCTCCAAAGTCCTTTCCCCAGAGGTTCTCCAGTGCCTCTCTCCTCCACTGAGAGGCTGGCTGTGCTCAGAGCCCTGTGATGCTTGCCATGCTAGAGTCATGGAGGCGACCAGTCACCATGCCAGGCTGAGCCAGAGCTTGCACCTCATGCTTTGCAGCTGATCATTAATAAATGCATTAGCAGGAGGAGGCCCTTTAATGTGATGTACAGTTATGGATTTTATGCCATAGTTAAGAAGCTATGGATTTGTTTTCCCACGGGCCCTTTAAGAGCCATAAACAATCAGCTTGGCCTATTCTTACTAACAGTTGTTTCTGCTCGCTTAGAAAACAGCACCCAAAGGGACGATTGATAACCTTGTTCTTCTGCTGGCGAAGCAGCCATTTGATGCCAGGTGAACCCAGCTCACGCCCTATGCCCATTGATGGCAAAGAGGCCGATCCCAGACGAGGCAGGAAGAAGCAAAGAAGAGGGATACACTGCTGAGCTGCAGGCTCTGGGAAGGAAACCTCCAGAAAGGAGGATGGGACGAGAAGTATTTTCTACAACAGGTTGGGAAAAAAATGGGGGGAGAGGGAAATCAGGGGGAAATACTGGACATTTTTCTCCCATTGAAAAAAAATACAAAAATTAAAAAAAAAAAATGGCAAATTTGCACAAATGTTTTGTGGGTGTTTTTTCCCCATGAAAATGAAAAATGTGTATGGACTTATTTCGGACATTATTTACATTTTGTTTCAACATTTTCCCCTTTGGAAAACGTTGGCTTGTCTTCATTATTGTCCCAGTCCTGACTTCTCAGCGGAGGCTGTGGGTTGTGATGCTGAAACCTGTTTACTCAGAGCTGGACTCATGCTTTTGATTCATTTCCCATAGGGCATCTGATGCTCTCCAAATGGTTAGAGCTTTCGGTGAGTTCACTGCTGAGCTCAGTTAAAGATCAAGGTTTAGTTCAGAGCTGGTGGCACAGCGGGGATAGAGTGGGAGGCTGTGGGTCACAATGGATGTTTGATCACCGCTTCTCCTGGGTGATCTCAGGGAGCTGACGAATGACCTCAGTCTGGTCCTGAAAGTGGGGACATTTGGAAACTGAACATCACTCAGTGCAGCAGGTTCATCTTGCTCAGCTCACAGAAAGGCAGGGCTCCAGGAAATGCTCCCACTCCCTTCGGGCTCTTTGCTAGGGAATCTAGCACTATCAAGGGCATACTCCAGCCACACGGCTGAATTTACTCTGGGCCCTATGCAGGGAGTCTATGGAATCTGGCACCATCGCCACTCTGCCAGGAGGCCCTGTGTGTGACACCCAAAGTGGGCAGTGCTGGCGGGATGTGAGCATGGCTGTGGCACCGGGGGATGCAGTGAGTCAGCTTCCATGCTGGATTGGAGCAGAGGAGATGTTTGCTCCACACTGGGACACAGCGCACTACACCAGTGTGAATTGCAGAGATGGATCCAGCCCATATCTGGACCTGATCCTGGGCCAGACTGGTGCAAATCAGCATTGTTGTATTGACTTCAGTGGAGTTCCCCGCATTTAACCCACTGAGGATCTGGCCCTTCATATTTCCCCGCTGGTGCTCTAACTGGGAGAGCGGCTCACAGTTCCAGCCCGCCTGTCACTCTGCCCCAGCTCATGTGTAAGCGGGGGAATAGTCCCGCTATTGTGGGGAACTTTCCTGGCTTCTGCACTACCCCGGTGAAGTGGGCTAGCGAAAGGATCTGAGTCCTCGCTCCCACTTCCTTTACCCAGAGGCCTCCCTGCCCTTGAGGACTCCCCTTCCACTCTCCTGTCTGACAGAGTCCTCGTAACCCCGACAAGGTTGGGCCCAGGATTTCTGGGGAGCTCGACCCCCAACCCTGCTGTGGTCACCTAGGACAGGGGCTAGGGTGTCGCCACTCGGGGGTACTCTCTCTGCATTGGGCACTTCTCTGACCCACTTATCATTACATACAATTTAAAGCAAATGCAAGTTATTTAATCAACAATTAATTTTAAAAAGAATAAAGAAAAAGGGGAAAGGTTAAAGGAAACACATCAACCCGCTCTGTGGCAGGGAACATCACAAGCAGTGTCTCTGGAACGTCAGGGCAGTTCACAGTCTGTTCCTTGTAAGTCCCAGGCCTTCTTCTCCGGCCCTGGCTGTGCTGCAGGGATGCTGTGGGTTGGATACTCACTCTGGTGGTGGCCAGATGCTCTCAGGCTCTAGGTGGCAGGGCCCTTCTTCCCAGCGTCGCCCCCGCCCTGTCGGGGTTACCAATCCCCCCCAAGTCTGGCCTGCAGAGCCTCCTGGCTGAGGCGTCTCCCTGTGCTGGGCCTGCTGCCCAGGGTCCCCCCTCGCTCTCCCCAGCTGCTCACGACACCCGGATCCGGACTGCTCCAGCCCCAGCCCCAGCCCCAGCCCCAGCCCCACTCTGCCTCAGCATGGCTGCTGCTCTGCCTCCAGCTCCCTGGGCTGCTTCTCTGGCCCTTCTGGCTCTGGTTGCTGCAGCTCCCCTCCCAGCACAGGATCTGCTCTCTCTGGGCTGCTTTTCTGGCCCCTTTGGATCTGGCCCGGCTCTGCTCTGCTCCCCAGCTCAGTTCCGACCCCTGCTCTCTCCTTAGCTCAGCCCCACTCTGTCTGACCCAGCCAATTCCAGCTCACACGGAGGACGGGCCCTCCCTGGCCTCCTGACTCCCTGATTAGCCTGCCCACCCTGTCATTCAGGCTGACCTGGAGCATTGGCCTCTCCCCATTGTTCCTGATTTCCCATCGACCCTTCCCCCTTTTAGTACTGGGAGGTAGCAACTAAAACACCCCCATTGAATGTTAGTAAGGGAGCAACAGTCCCCTTATACATACATTGCACACAGCTTCTGCACCACACAGACAGAGCCCCCAAAATATTTTCCTTCTAGTGCATTTCCACCGATAGTTTCTGGCTCCTGCCTGAAATCTCCCAGCACAAGCAGTTCGGGGGCAGGGCCCGTTTTTTCCTCCTTTGTGTGTGTTTTTGTTGCTGGTCTGTATTTCTCTTTCACATGCGCTCCCCCGCCTCTTTCTTGTTCTGACTTATTTGGTTCAGAGAGTTCAAATTACACCCAAATTCATTGTAACGCAGTCAGCGCCCTGCATGGGATTACTCCAGCATAATTGACTCTGTGGGTCATGAAAAATTCCCTGCTCCCTGCCAGAACACACAGGAGCCAAGGCCCAAAGCTCTGGGGAAATTTACAAAGACAGTTCATTAGAAGACAGGAACTGAATGCGCTGGCCCAGACCCTCAGGACAATATCACAGCCCCTCTCAGCCTGTAGGGTTCCGTTTCACTGCGTGGCTGCCTGGGACACGCAAGAAACAAACGCATGCAAATGCATTGGGAGAGTGGCTCAGCAATTCATGCCCTACGGTGGATCTGTGCCGTCACCAACACAATTAGCCTGCATGTTATAATGAGACGGACAGAGAACCAGAATGGATCCTTGCCAGAGAAGGGACTGCTGGCGGCCTAGCAGTTACCAAGTAAACTCACAAGATATGCTTTGCAACCATTTTCCTGCAGGACAGAATCAGCGGAGCCCTCTGGCTGTGCCCTTTGCTTGGGATGGAAGGGGGTCCTAAGCTCAGCTGGTGCGTGGCTGTCCCCAGTTATTGTCTCTGCCATGGAGCACACTGAGGCCAGGCTGTGCCTCTGAGTGTCCCAAGGAAGAGTCTAGATCCATTGTGGTGTCTAGATGGGGCACATCTCTGTGTCATGGCCATTTGAGTATGGTGGGTCCTGTGGATACTGTCACCTCCGTCCCAGGAACCAATCTGGCTCTCTCCCGACCCAGGCTCAGTCCTTCTCTGCCTGTGTTTGCTGAGAGCTCTTCACTCCCGTTCGAGGCGGTAACGTGCACTTTTCCCCAGTGGGGAGGGCAGAGCCAAGGCTGCCTGGGAGCCAGGCTGCGCTGTGTGAGGGGGCGGTGCAGGGATACCCCAGCTACATTCACACCAACAACAAGGGCTTGTTTGAAGGCAGCACAAAACTACCCTGCTTCAGAGACCCCAGCCAGCGGGGAGGGGGTGGGATCAGATCCCTAGGGGGGGGGGCAGAGGAGGAGGACTTGCGTTGTGGCCGCCCATAGGGCCCCAGTCAGGGAGCAGGAAGCCGTTGGGCAGACAATCACTGCCCCAGAGAGCTTCCAGTCTGGGTAGGTCGAGAGCCTGCTCCCTTTGCTGAGGCCCCGCCTTCTGCCCCATTTCCCTGCAGCCTGAGTGAGCAGGAAGGGAACACAGCCCCTCTGGCCTCTGCCTATGGCTGAACTACCTCCAGCGATCCCCCCACTTTCCCTTCCCGCTGCACCAGCTTCACCTCCTGCTCCAGCACACCTGTTGGGCCCCAGCATGGGGCCTCCTAGTTCACTCTCTGCTGGGTTTGACAGAGCTGGGGGCAGGCCCCAGGCTGGGATAGCCAGGGGGGCTGCGGGTCAGGATGGGGAGCTGAGCATGCTGTGGTGAAGGGTGGGACGCTGCTGGGGTGCCGATGTTGCACTCACACCAAGGTGAGCTTGACAGCGGCTCTGGATGTCGCTGTTCCTTCTAGGCAGGGTTAGGGCCATGCTACCAGGGGTGCAGCTTTCCTTATGAACCAGCCCCAGGAAGGGTTTCACTCAGCATCCTAAGGCAAGTGGGGGCCATTATATGATGGGAGGGGGTAAGTGTGCCTCAGTTCTCACCCACAGCTCCCTGGGTCATCCCCCTGCCCAGCCCTGCCAGTGCCCCTCAGTCCTGGCCCACGGCTGCCTGCTTTCCCAGCCCTGGATCCGCACCGTTCTCTCAATGTCCCATGACCTGCGCACTCGCACCCTGCTATTCCAGGCCTCCTGGACTTTCCCAGCTCTCCGAAGCAGCCAGGCATGTGGCACTATGCTGGGCTCGCTCTGGCAAAGCGGCACCCACTGGTCATCCCACCCACTCATTTCCTCCAGGGCCCTAAGAGGGGACAGGAAGGATGAGGGCCTCGTCCCAGGCTTGCAATCCACCAAAGGAAGTCATGCTGCAGCAGGAGCCCAGGGCTGTTACCATGCTGCATGGGCTGACTCGGAGCTGGGGAGCTCTCCCTCTGGCAGGGAACGGCTGCTGGGTCGCACTCAGCCCACAATCACCTCCAGGGACAGCTGTTGAGCTGGAAAGGTCTCTCTTAGCAGTTGTATGAGCTGGAGGGAGACCTGGGGCAATTGGGAATGTAACAGACACCAGCGAATGCCATTCATTGCTTGTGCTGCATCCATATGCCTAGGGGCGAAACTTCACAAACTAATTGTGGATTTGCTTTCCGGGAGGTATCCTGGCCTGCAACCTACCCAGGCTGGGACCAGAGCTGGGTTTAAAGGAGACATATGCCATTTTTGGCAGCTCTCCGAAAAGCATCTTGCTTGCAAAAAACTGGAGATGTATTGAAGTCATAAATTAATCAATTCCGGAGTCATTAACCTTTTTGCAGTCTCCGATTGCCCAGGCTCTCTCTGCACCAAGTGCATACTCACTGCTTTGGCCCTGATTAGTTTATGGAATTAGTGGGGAGGCCACTCAGCCAGTGGTGTGTGTGGGTGGAAACGGGAGGCTTAGCTAGCATGCCATTCACTGGGAGAGCAGCAGTGCCTTCTAGGTGGATGCAAGAGACCAGCCAGGGTCTCCTGCCAGAGACTGCACTAGGTTAGCACTGGAGTCCAGGACAAACTTAGGCAGAGATGGGATCCAACTTGTCAGGGTTCCCCCCACCACTCTGAACTCTGGGGTACAGATGTAGGGACCCGCATGAAAGATCCCCTAAGCTTATATTCATCAGTCACTCACACCCCCTGTAGTTACTGTCCTTTGTTCCAGTTTCTTTCAGGTATCCTTGGGGGTGGACAGGCTCTCTCTTTAGCCAGCTGAAGACAAAATGGAGGGGTCCCCCAGGGGTTTAAACAGACTTTTCCTTGTGGGTGGAGACTCTCTCCTATGCAAAGTCCAGCTCCAAGATAGAGTTTTGGAGTCACATGGGCAAGTCACATGTTCATGCATGACTCAGTTTTTACAGGCTTGTTCACATGTTACCTTGAACGTCCTCATGAGACTTCTTATGTGGATTGGAGCCTTCTGATTCATTGTCCCTTATGTGCTTCTTGACTGGGCACTTAATTTGCACATTCCTTTCTCAAGAAGCTGACCAGATGCTTTACAAAGGCTACTTAAAAATCAAGTATGCAGCCAATATTCCTAACTTTGAATACAATAATGACATACATACAAATAGGATGAATAGATTCAGTAGATCATAACCTTTACAGAGATATGTTACATGGCATATGTAGCATAAAACATATTCCAGTTATGTCATATATACATTCATAAGCATATTTCCGTAAAGACTTATGGGGGGCACCATCACAGCCTGTACACAAAGGCAAGAAGCCTGGGAAACAAACAGGAAGAATTAGAAGTCCTGGTACAGTCAAGGAACTATGATGTGATTGGAATAACAGAGACACAGTGGGGTAACTCCCATGACTGGAGCACTGTCATGGATGGGTATAAACTGTTCAGGAAGGACAGGCAGGGAAGAAAAGGTGGAGGAGTTGCACTATATGTCAGAGAGCAGTATGACTGCTCAGAACTCCGGTATGAAACTGGAGAAAAGCTTGTTAAGCCTTGGTTAAGATTAGAGGGCAACAAGGGTGATGTCGTGGTGGGAGTCTGCTGTTGACCACCAGACCAGGAGGATGAGGTAGACAAGGCTTTCTTCAGACAACTAACAGAAGTTTTCAGATCACAGACCCTCATGGGGGTCTTCAATCACCCAGACATCTGCTGAGAGAGCAATACAGCAGTTCACAGACAAATCCACGAAGTTTTTGGAGAGTGTTGGGGACTTCCTGGTGCAAGTGCTGGAGGAACCAACTAGGGGCTGTGCTCCTCTTGACCTGCTTCTCACAAAGAGAGAAGAAGTGGTAGGGGAAGTAGAAGTGGGTGGCAGCTTGGGCAGCAGTGACCATGAGATGGCCAAGTTCAGGATCCTGACAAAAGGAAGAAAGGTGAGCAGCAGAATACGGACCCTGGACTTCAGAAAAGCAGACTTTGACTCCCTCAGGGAACTGATGGACAGGATCCTCTGGGAGGGTAATATGAGTGGGAAAGGAGCCCAGGAGAGCTGGCTGTATTTCTTACTGAGGGTGCAGAAACAAACCATCCCAATGTGCAGAAAGAATAGCAAATACGGCAGGCGATCAGCTTGGCTTAACAGATAATCTTCAGTGAGCTTAAACACAAAAATGAAGCTTACAAGAAGTAGAAACTTGGACAGATGACTAGAGAGGAGTATACAAATATTGCTTGAGCATGCAGGGGTGTAATCAGGAAAGCCATAGCACAACTGGAGTCGCAGCTAGCAAGCAATGTGAAGAATAACAAGAAGGGTTTCTACAGGCATGTTAGCAACAAGAAGGCGGTCAGGGAAAGTGTGGGACCCTTACTGAATGGGGGAGGCAACCTAGTGACAGAGGATGTGGAAAAAGCTGAAGTACTCAATGCTTTCTTTGCCTCGGTCTTCACAGACAAGGTCAGCTCCCAGACTGCTGCACTGGGCAGCGCAGTATGGGGAGGAGGTGACCAGCTCTCAGTTGTGAAAGAACAGGTTAAGGACTATTTAGAAAAGCTGGACATGCGCAAGTCCATGGGTCCAGATCTAATGCATCCGAGGGTGCTGACGGAGTTGGCGGATGTGATTGCAAAGCCATTAGTCATTATCTTTGAAAACTCATGGTGATCGGGGAAGGTCCCGGACGATTGGAAAAAGGCAAATATAGTGCCCATCTTTTAAAAAAAAGGGAAGAAGGAGAATCTGGGGAACTACAGACCGGTGAGCCTCACCTCATTCCCTGGAAAAATCATGGAGCAGGTCCTCAAGGAATCCATTTTGAAGCACTTGGAGGAAAGGAAGGTGATCAGGAACAGTCAACATGGATTCACCAAGGGCAAATCATGCCTGACCAACCTGATTGCCTTCTATGACGAGATAACTGGCTCTGTGGATATGGGGAAAGTGGTGGATGATATACCTTGACTTTAGCAAAGCTTTTGATATGGTCTCCCACAGTATTCTTGCCAGCAAGTTAAAGACGTATGGCTTGGATGAACGGACAACAAGAAGACTATATCGTTGGGCTCAACAGGTAGTGATCAAAGGCTCGACGTCTAGTTTGCAGCCAGTATCAAGCGGAGTGCCCCAGGGGTTGGTCCTGGGGCCAGTTTTGTTCAACACCTTCATTAATGATCTAGATGATGGGATGGATTGCACCCTCAGCAAGTTTGCGGATGACACTGAGCTGGGGGGAGAGGTAGATATGCTGGTGGGTAAGGATAGGGTCCAGAGTGACCTAGACGAATTGGAGGATTGGGCCAAAAGAAATCTGATGAGGTTCAACAAGGAAAAGTACAGAGTCCTGCACTTAGAATGGAAGAATCCCATGCACCGCTACAGGCTGGGGACCGGCTGGCTAAGCGGCAGTTCTGCATAAGACGACCTAGGGATTACAGTGGACGAGAAGCTGAATATGAGTCAGCAGTGTGCCCTCGTTGCCAAGAAAGCCAATGGCATATTGGGCTGCATTAGTAGGATCATTGCCAGCAGATCGAAGGAAGTGATTATTCCCTTTTATTTGGCACTGGTAAGGCCACATCTGGAGTGTTGCAGCCAGTTTTGGGCCCCTGACTACAGAAAGGATGTGGACAAATAGGAGAGAATCCAGTGGAGGGCAACGAAAATGATTAGGGGGCTGGGGCACATGACTTATGAGGAGTGGCTGAGGGAACTGGGGTTATTTGGTCTACAGAAGAGTGAGGGAGGATTTGATAGCGGCCTTCAACTACCTGAAGTGGGGTTCCAAACAGGATGGAGCTCGGCTGTTCTCAGTGGTGGCAGATGACAGAACAAGAAGCAATGATCTCAAGTTGCAGTGGGGGAGGTCTAGATTGGATATTAGGAAAAACAATTTCACTAGGAGGGTGGTGAAGCACTGGAATGGGTTACCTTGGAAGGTGATGGAATCTCTATCCTTAGAGGTTTTTAAGGCCCGGCTTGACAAAGCCCTGGTTGGGATGATTTATTTGGGGTTGATCCTGCTTTCAGCAGAGGGTTGGACTAGATGACCTCTTGAGGTCTCTTCCAACCCTAATCTATTGTTCTATGAAACTACCCTTTTCCTTATTCCCAGTGAACCAATAGCTCTGAGGACCCCACCATGGATCTGTGTGTAAACTTCTTTATCCAAGCCATTTTATACAGGACATTTGGAGACTGCTTATTATCTAAGCTAGCCATTTGCCTACCTACTGCTCACATAATGCTCTACTCACCCTGTGCGCCTCCTTCTGGCTTATTCTGTGAATAGGAGGCTTAAGACAGAATAAGCCTCCTTGGGGACCAGCTCTGCCAGTCTGACACCCCTTCCTGCAGTCACTCACTCCATCTCTCTCTCTCCTCCTCTTACTCTCACTCCATGGCTTGGCCCTCCAGCTAGGTCACTGTAGTATTCCCCTCTTGGAGGGGGAGGGGTAATCAAAGTCTCTCACTGTCCCAGGCAGTCTTCCAATTCACTGCCCCTTAACAGAGAACCCAGGCCTACCCTCTATGCTGGGCTCCAGCCCAGGGACCCTACAACAAGCAGTCCAGGTCTTCACAGTCCTACCCCTGGGGGGTGGTGCATGTGTGCACAATCTCTCCCCATGAGTGACTACAGCCTCTCTCTACAATGCCTTCTGCTTGCAACTGCTGGGCTTTATACAGCTGCATCCTGTTCCTGCCAGCTGAGCCTTGTCTGTAATTAGTCCTCACTGCTCCCTGGCTCCTCCTGCAGGTGCAGCCTCTGCAGTTAATTGGTCCACCTGCCCCCCCCCCCCCCCCCCCCCCCCCCCCCCCCCGTAGCCTCCACAGGCCTTGTGTGGGGTGGAGCCCCCACCACCTTGTTATACAGGTCGTTCTGATCACTAGCGACTCCCAGCACATATGTGTATAGCTCAGAAAACATCAGTGCCATTCTCCTACAGGAGTTTTAGATCTGTCCATGGAAATGGGCGGGAGGGTTATCACTGTGCACTCAGATTTTCACTCACATTTGACACACCCACCCCTGTACGTCTGGGCCCGAATGCTGATGTTTTCAGCCCAGAGCTCTGCCCTCACAGCCAGACTGGCACGGCTCACTGACTGCCGTTGTGCTTCCCTCTCCCCGTACAGCCGGCTCACACCACAGCTGGAGTCACTGTGCAGTGGGAGGCTGCCTGTCCGTACACAGAGGGCCAAATTCCACCCTGCTGCCTTACGCCCTGCAGCCCGACTGAGGCTATGGGGGGTGGCTGGGAGCAGAACCTCCCAGCCATGAGCGAATGGAGGGGAATTCCCCTTCTGAGTCCAGGCGCCAGTCATAGGAGTGGCCAGATGACTGAGTCGACACATCTAGGGTCTTGGCTCCAGCAGCAGCTACCTTAGGACAGGACAAAAAATAACCCACAGCCCCTAATGCCCAAATGGAGTTTCAAATGGAGATGGTCAAATGCCTCCTTATTCCTGTGCACAAGCGGATAGCGTCTCTTAACTATGCTCCTGAATAACTAGCTCTGAATCCCCCAGCTCCCTTTGGGTGGGTGCTGCAGACCCCAGGTGTCTAACACAGCCCATGGCCAAGCCCCGTTGGTGTCAGCTAGCTCCCACCATGCTGCACTAAGGACAGATAACACTTCCTGCTCCAAAGGCACTGGAGCTAACTGCTGTTCTCATTAACATGGCTATTGTGCTAGCACTGAAGGCCTCTGCAGGGTTGGGCCCCATTGTGCTAGGCACTGTACAAACCAAAAATCCAAGGACAGGCCCTGCCCCAAAGACAAGGGGGAGTGGGCAGACAAGGCAGAGAAGTGCGTGTGGGCAAGGGGGTACTACATGGCATAGCTGAGCCAATCAGGGCACACACCTCACCACCCTCCAGCACAATGGCAGAGGTGAGTTTGGGGGAAGGGAGTCGCAGGTGGATATGGGGGTGGCTCTGGCTGGACTTGTTTCCCACTGGTGCGAGCGGGGTGGCTGGAGAGAGAACATGGAGGCTGGTGTCAATGGCGGAGCGAAGGTAGACACTGGCCTGGCGAGAAGCAAGCCGGGGGATGGGGAGGGCAGGGGGGTTGCCGGGAAGGACTTTGTGTCTGATGCAGCAGAAGATGGGGAACCACTGGAGGTGTGGGGTGGTTGCAGAGTCTGAGCAGCTGATCTTAGCAGCCACATCAGGAATGGATTTGAGATGAACAAGGCTGCAGGTCTCAAAGCCACAGGGGAGGGGAGGGAAGTGCCATTACCAAGGAGCCAGAGGGGAGGGGAGGGCATTATCAAGGCACCAGAAAATCAGGCCTGAGAGGAGAGGGTGGCCATGTGGGCAGAGAGGAAAGCGTCTAGTACAGGGGTAGGCAAACTACAGCCCAGGGGCTGCAGCCAGCCCTTCAGACGTTTTAATCTGGCCCTTGAGCTCCTGCCAGGGAGCAGGCTCCAGGAAGGAGTGGGAGGAGCAGGAACATGGCGCGCTCTGGGGAGAAGGCGGGGACGAGGTGGGGCCAGGGCAGGGATTTGGGGGAAAAGTTGGAATGGGGCAGGAAGGGGGCGGGGCCTCATGGAAGGGGTGGAGTGAGGGCGGGGCCAGGGGCAGAAGGGGGTCAAGCACCCACGGAAAAGAGGGGAAGTCAGTGCCTATGTGCCTAAGAGGGGAAGTCAGCGCCATACAGTTTCCATACCCAGCTGTGGCCCTCGGGCCAAAAAGTATGCCTTCCCCTGTTCTAGGAATTGCAGAGGTTATCAAGGCTTATTCCCTTGCTATCACTAGAGGGCAACATGATGGCAGCTGCTGGAGCCATTGTGACATTCCAGCCAGCCAAGGGCAGTACTGTGCCCGTGTGCAAATGGGCACATCACCTGTCCATCATGGGGGAGGCTGGCGCAGCCCGTCACAGGGACGCTGGCACAGGCCGTCATTGGGGGACGCTGGCACAGCCTGACATGGGGGACACTGGCACAGCCTGACATGGGGGACATGGGCGATGCTGGCACACCCCATTGTGGGGAGAGGCTGGCACAGCCTATCATGGGGGAATGCTGGCACAGGCCATCAGGGGGGGATACTGGCACAGCCTGTCATGGTGGACGCTGGCACAGCCTGTGACTAAAAGGCTGCAGCCAGATCTATTTGGGTGGCACTTCACTGTGTACACGGAGCACTCGCCCTGCCATGGCTGCACCAGATGAGAGGGGCCAATGCCAAGCTCCTGAGGTGGAGTCTGTCCTTTCAGGAATATGAGATGGAGGAGGTCCACGTTAAGGGGAGTGCAAATGTTATAGCTGATGCTTTGTCCTGGAGACTTCTCCAGGTCACTGACTAAAGTGATCCCACTCGGCTGGGTCTTGAAGAGGAGAGAGATGTGATGAAGTGGAGATTTTCCCTTGTTATGTTGTATGTGAGTCTTACTGTTTTGCATGAATGCTATGTGTGCCTCAGTTTCCCTTTGTATTGCACCAATGTCTAGGTGGTGGGAATAAGCGTGTGTGACTTTTGTGAGGGTTTCTCCAGCTGCCTACAAGGATGCTATGGCTGCCCCTTCATAACCTGAGACCCAGGAGGGGGCAGTGAGACAAAGGCCAGAGGAGGAGCAACGGGCAGGGTAGGGGCCAGGCAGCTGGAAGCTAGTCACTCTCTGCTGGCTTGCGGCATGGGAGGAGGGCTAGAACCCTGGCTCTGGGCTCCCTTCCCCCCAGGATGGACTTGGCTGAAAGTCACTGATTTCTGTGCTAACAAGTTCTGCCCTACACTGTGTTCCTGTGGACTAATAAACCTTCTGTTTTACCAGCTGACTGAGAGTCACGTCTAACTGCGGAGTTGGGGTGCAAGGCCCTCTGGCTTCCCCACAAGCCCCACCTGGGCGGACTCGCTGTGGGAAGCGCACGGAGGGGCAGAGGATGCTGAATGCTCCGAGGTCAGACCCAGGAAGGTGGAAGCCGTGTGAGCTTCTCACTCTGAAGACAGGCTGCTCAGAGAGGAGACGTCACCCAAGTCCTGACTGGCTTTGTAGGGAGCAGTTCCAGAGCATCGCCCCGGGACTCCATGACACAGGCTGTCAGTGGGGGACACGCTGCCTGTCACGGGGGGCTGCTGGCACAGGCCGTCACGGGAGGACATTGGCACAGCCTGTAATGGGGAACGCTGGCATAACCTGTTGTGGGGGGATGCTCGCACATTTCATGACGGGGGAACCTGTCACGGGGGAACGCTGGGACAGCCCGTCATGGGGGGGAGGGGACACTGACACAGTCCATCTTGAGGAGACGCTGGCCCAGCCTGTCACAGGGGGACGCTGGGACAGTCCATTGTGGGGGGTGAGGGGGGAAGACTGTCATGGGGAGACGCTAGCACAGCACGTCATGGGGGGTTGCTGGCCCAGCCCGTTGCAGGGTGACACTGTCCCAGCCTGTCACAGGGGATGTTGGCACAGCCCTTCGCTGGTGACGCTGGCACAGCCAGTCACGGGGGGGGAGGGGGACGCTGGCACAGCCCGTCACAGGGACGCTGGCACGGCCCATCTCGGGGGGACACTGGCACGGCCCATCTCGGGGGTCCTCAGAGTCCTTCACAAAGAGCCCTCCGGAGGTAAGGGAGCTGTCCGAGAACGGCCCCAGAAGGCACCGCTGAGCAGAGGGCAGGAGGGGGAGAGCTCAACAAAGCTCAGGCAATGCAAGGGCTGAATGATCATCCCAACGGGCTAGAACTGCAAACATCATGAACAATTAAACCTCATTAACTCCGCAGACAAAGAGCAGGACCATTCTGAGAGGAGGATGCGACTGAGGGTCGGAAGGCATGAGAACACATGCTGGTTACACAGACAGCCATGAAAGGGCTCTTGAATAAAAACCACACTGCCTTACCATGCGGTCCAATTGGAAGCATGGTCCTCCGAGAGCCAGTCTATCAATGGCCTCTAACCTTGGGTGGTGTCTACATTGCCTGTGAACAAGCTGCAGTGAGCCCCAACCTTCTGCGTGCTTCATCAGCAGGAAACTGCGAAGGGCCCGATCCTGCTCACCATATGCACCCCACCAGGCCCTTTAGGGCTGGGGTGGGCAAATTACTGCTAGCAGACCCATCAGACCTTCTAATCCAGCCCTCAAGCTCCTACCAGGGAGCGGGGTCGGGGGCTTGCCCCGCTCCGTGTGGCTCCCAGAAGCAGCAGCAGCATGTCTCCCCTCTGGCTCCTACGTGTAGGGGCAACCATGGGGCTCTGCATGCTGCCCCCTCCCCAAGTACTGCCACTGCAGCTCCTATTGGCCAGGAACCGTGGCCAATGAGAGCTGCAGGGGTGGCACCTGTGGATGGGGCAGCGCGCAGAGCCACCTGGCCGCACCTCTGTGTAGGAGCTGTAGGGGGGACAGGCTGCTACTTCCAGGAGCTGCTTGAGGTAAGCACCGCCTGGCACCTGCACCCCAACCTCCTCCCACACCCCAACCTCCTGCTCCAGCCCTGATCCCCCTCCCACCCTCCAAACCCCTCAGTCCTAGCCCGGAGCATCCTCCTGCACCCTATACCCCTCATTCCCAGCCCCACCCCAAAGTCTGCACCCCCAGCTGGAGCCCTCTCCCCTGCCCCCATACCCCAACCTCCTGCCCCAGCCCAGAACACCCTCCCGCACCCTGAACTCCTAATTTCTGGGCCCAACCTAGAGCCCACACCCCCAGCTGGAGCCTGCACCCCAACCCCCAATTTTGTGAGCATTCATGGCCCGCCATACAATTACCATAGCCAGATGTAGCCCTCAGGCCAAAAAGTTTGCCCACCCCTGCTTTAGGGCCACGGTCTGCTCACAGTTACACTGCTTGTCGAGCCAGAGTTGACGGTGGGGTCACTCAGAACAACAGTGGCCTGCTGAATTCCTCTCCCTTTTGGCCAGGCACAGGAGATCCCAGTCCAGGTTAGGAATTGCCTTCGGAGCCTCACCAGGAAGATCTCCATGCGACTGAGCTCAGTCCTTGAGGAGGAATCCCTGGTGATTATCTACTGTGGCTTTTCCTGTTCACACCTGCTGAGTTTAGGGCTGCAGAATGCTGCCCACCCATTCTGCCTGGGCTATGGAGCTTAAATTGTGACATGGTTTCTTCCCCACCCAATGTCTGTGACCTCACAACCATCTCCACAGCAACAGCAGGTGATGTCACGGCAGAGGATTATGACGCCATGAGGACCAGCATTTTCATAAGTAGCCTTGGATTTAGGGCACCTCTGTTTTCCCTGGGCCTGATTTTCAGCGGTGCTGGCACCCTCAGCTCCTCATTCACTGTAATTAAAGCTGGGGGTGCTCAGCACCAGGTGTCTCAGACTGGGCATCCAACCCTGAGGCAAGTGCTGGCCTGCAGGCGTACGTGGAGAGGTGTTGAATGCACTGAGTTGCTACTGACTCCATGGGACATGGCAGGGGTTCAGCACCTTGACTGTAGGGGCAGAGAGGACCTTGAAGGCTGCCTGGTGCCACATCCCCATTGCAACTTGTCAGGACTCCTCCTTCCATCATCCGACCCATTTGTGAACTTTGCAAGCTGGAGCTGGGTCCTGTACCCAATGAAACCCATGAGAGAGTCTTTCCACTGACTGCAGCGGGCTTTGGGGGCTCCTCTAGCCCCTCATGTCTGGGCTTTTCTTTCAGCCAGTGCTCCTGTGTGGGTTATGCGGTTAGCTGCATGACATCCAGCTACCCTGGGCCCCGCTAGTGCGGGAAAACTCTTATGCCTGCTCCCCAGAAAGAATTGCCCACTGGCACCAAGCCAAGGGGGCCCCCACTGCTTCCTTGTAGCAAGAGGAACTTGTGAGACCTTCCAGGGGCCATTTGGGGCCCAAAGACAGCCCCCTGGATAGGGATACATTCAAGGGAGGTCATTCAGATGTAGTATTGGATGCTGGACCTGTAATCTTCTGTGGCAGAGTTGGATAAGGGTGGGTATGGACTACATTGTTGGTGCCTTTGTGCGTACATCTTCTGTCCCCAGTGAATGACAAGCAATGAAAGAAGATGGTCCCTTCAGAACCCCAGCTCCTGTGTTCGTGCAAACAGCCATATCTCCTCGACAATAAAGAAGCCGGGAAGAGTTGGCTATGGTGGAGAGGTGAGAGCAGCATGTAATTATTCCAAAATAGAACGTCTTGCAGTGTTGTGCAAGAGGTATCAGATGCTCTTTAATGAAGCCTGGGTTTATTTTTAAATGCCTTGGCCATCCGTGATTCGCACGCTGTATGTTCTTGTGTATCCCTGGCAAGCCCGGCTCAACAAATACAAGTTAAAAATAGATGTTCTTGAAGGAATCAAACATGTGGCGAGGACACAAACCGTCGTTCCCCCTGTATGTGTGGGGAACCAGACTGCCAGGCGGATGAAACACATCAGCTGCTTGGCTGACAATGTGGTGCAGACCCCATGGGAGGTGCGTAGTGAGAAGGCACCGTGTGGAGGTTGGTTGCTTTCCCCAGTTCAGCCATCAGGGCAGAGTGCAGCAATTAGAAACCGGCAGAGGCACCAGAACACACCTCACAGCACAGCTGGACGGGAGCAGAGGTAGGATGGCCTCATTAGAGCAAACCACTAGTGTCTGTGAGCGGGAGCATCGACAGAGACAACAGCTGAGCCGCTAACTCCCCTTCTGGTGCTTCACCTGATGCCCCGATCGCCTGCTCCTGCCTCCTGGTGCTCTTCACTTCTCTGGACTCCAGATGACCCTTTTGCTTCTCCCCCCAAAGACACAGTCACTCTCCGAAGCTTACCACTACATGCCTTACTGCCGTCTCAATGACAAGTCACCCCGCTCCCTCGGCCAGGACAGCAGCCTTGGCTTTGTGCCCGTGGGAGATGGCTATTCCGTCCCATCCTGTTCGGAGGACAACTGGTTCCCTGGGGCATGTCCCGGTGCTTTACGGAATGGCAGATGATGCCTGCAGCAGGGAGGTCATTTCACCTAGCACCTAAACGCAGTCACCTCTCAGGTGGGATGAAGCATCGGTTATGAGCATTCTAGCCATGCTACAGAGCGGCTTTGAACAGGACAGGAAGAGGAAAACCTTATCTAAGTGAAGCAACAGCAGAATATTTTCACTGGCTCAGTTGGAATCTGGCCAGCCCAGCAGGGTTAACACCCCAACTCACATGAGAAGGGCCAGGAGCAGAAGTCGGGATTTCTCTTTTATGCATCATCTGAAAGATGACGCCTCCCCCACTGCAAGGCCCCCTAAAACTAGGCTGAGGCATTGGGTCAGTGCTCTCTGTCAGAGAAGCATACTCCTGCCTCAGCCCCTGCCCCCCCACCAGGGCTCAGCACCCAAGTACCATGTCAGGGCATTGGGCCAATACAGCAGAGTGCACCAAGGCCTCTTCCAGTGTCTACCTGGCTTTTCCTTGGCAGCTCCCATGCATACACTGTGCAGATACAAACCCTTGTAGCTGATGAGCTCATGGCCCACATTGCCAAGGACTTTCTCCAGCCATTGGGAGCCTGCAAAGCATCTCTGGGTGGAGATTATGGTGCCAAAGCACAATTAGCACCCAGCACTGGTTTCCTCCTTGGGAGGATGGGGTATTCTGCACAGCTCCTTCTACCCCTGCCATTCGTTCTACCTTTAACCCCCACACCAAAGCCCCTGTGACACGGTGGCCTCCTTCCAGGGCTCATTCGTGTCTGTGCCGCTCCATGGGGCCACTCGACATTACACAACCATCACAGCTTGGGATCCGAGAGCAGGAGCCCTGCCGGGTCGAACCAGCCAATGGGTCTGCGGGCCTCCACAGGCCATTGTAGCCAGTGGATATAAAGCACCTGTTTGATCTTGAAAGAAGTAGGGGATAGAAGAAATAAATAACAAATGTAAATGCAAGAGGAAGGCGATATTTACACCTGATCATAAATATCACCTAGTAATTGCCTCCCTGCAGCTTTATTGGAACAATCTGGGTTAGTAATTAAATCCCCAGCAGGGACCAAGTGTCATTGGGGGTAAACACACGATAAATTATCTGATACTTAAAGGTCAATTGCATGGAAATTTTCTTTTGTTAACTTCATGGCAATAAAGAGCTCCCCAGGGGCCAGGAGAGGCTGGTCACTGGCTCCCAGCAGAAGGAGGACCAAGACGTTCTCTTCCTGCATGTAGCAGGATGCAGACTCACCAGCGGCACCTCCTGCTGGTTGTCCTTGGGAATTAGCCTTCCAGCCTCCAGAGTGACCTCTTCAGGCTGGTGTCTCACCTTGCTGCTGGCTCCCAAGTCCCTCCCAGGACCCCAGTGCCTCTTTCACTGGGTGCTGCCTCCTGGCAGTACCCCACAGTTCTGGGTCTCCCCCTGCCAGGGGAACCCCCACACACTATCCCTACCTCACCTCAGTCGTAGGCTCCTGCCAGTCACCAGCTAGCCACTGCGCCCTGGGGCAGACTGCAGTATGAGCCACTCATCACAGGCAAGGTTGGGTTTGGACCTGCTGCCTCTGCCTACCTGTGGCTGCTCCTGCAACCCCCATACCTAATAGACCCTACCAGGCCCACAGCCTGGGGCTTTCCTAAGCCAGAGCTCCCAGGCTCCCTTGGCCTTTCCCCAGCCCTGCTCCAAACTGGGTCCTCTATTCGGGTCTCTGCAGCCAGATCCCTCTCTCTCTCTCTCAGAGCTAGAGAGAGTGCTCTTCTGCTCCTGGCTTCCCTGGCTTTTATAAGGCCCACTGGGTCTGCTTGGGGCGTGGCCCCCAGCTGCGGCTGCTCTGCCAATCAGCCCTGCTCTTCCCCTGCTCAAGCCCTCTCCCAGAGCTATCTTAAACCCCTCTGGGCCTGAGCGGGTGTCCACCCTGCTACACTGCACCTTTGGGTTATCCATGTCTGGGTGCAGACCAACCCAACCCCATCATGGGGGTGCCTGGGAGTACCACTTGAACTCATTCTCTGGTCACACCATCTTAGAGGGCTGTTGGTGACCTTTCTGGTGCCATACTGAGGTGCATGGTTTAATGCCTAGACTCATGTAGGCCCAAATTGGTGCTGAGCATGTGCAAATCCCATTGCCTTCAACTGGAGCTCCAAGTTATCAGCCAATCTCAGGGTCATTGTTACTGCTGGGCTCTAAATCCATGTAGTGTTCAGGGATCCAACCCTAGCCCTCTTTCCTGTCTCTGTGCCTTCTCTATCCTCCATCTCCTTACCTGCTCTACCATCTCTGTTGCACTCATCATGCCCAGGGACTTGCTGCCCTTGAGAGCAACACTTCAGGAGAGACGTCCCATTGTGAGGTGATGTCTCTTGGCCAATGTCGAGATGTTAGAGCTGAAACCATCGACTTCTAGACTATGGCACTGCAGGAAAGGATGGAAGCGTCACTGTAGACCCTGCTGGTTCAGAGCCACCAGGGGTAGTTTGGAGATGCTGAGGAGGCCCAGGGTTTCTGGGTATAAGCAGCTTGCCCTGTCTCTAGGGTTGTGGTCTGGTGGTATCCAACAATGCCATCCCATTCAGCCTTCAAGCACTGCACCAGAAGGGTTCCACAGCGCTCAGCCTGCCAAGTTAGCCACAATGTCACTGCCCTAAGAGAGATGCCAAGCTGGCTATATGTTGTGGTGATGAAGACACCCTTGCTATTCCTGCGTGTCTCCTGTCCCGCACCTGATGGAGCCACCTTAGGGATGGCCTGCCCCCAACAATAGAAAACTAGGAAAAACAAGCCCATTTCCCCTGTTTACGTGGTTGGTTCCAAGACTTTGTCCTAAATTTTCCCCATGTTTCCCATGGTTACTACCGCCAGTGATTAGAGCAGCGAGGGCACAAGGCTGGACTCCCACCGAGCCAAGTGACCCTGCTCAGAACTGGTCTGAACAAGGCTTCTGCCATAGTTCCACAGCAATAGCTAGCATAGATGAGCCCTGAGTGTCCCACTATACCCTGGATCCTGGCAGAACATGTTGCCCTGAAGGGGTAGGGAAGCAGCTTTAACATCTGCTGGGGGCACCATAGGACCTCCCCAGGTGGAGGCTGCAGAGGTCATGCCCTGGCTTAGCATATCCACCCAGCACCTTGGCCAAGCCTTCTCCACAACCAGTGCCACTCTGTCATGGCAGATTCCTTGGTGAAGGGGAGGTTGTTGCTGCTTCCTGCCCCTGGCACAAAGGCAGGCTGTATTTAGCCCTGTAGCATCTAGTATGGCAGGGAAGAGGCAGGACTCGGGGACAGTGAATACAAAAGGGATCCTGTATTGAGGCTACTGGACACAGACATCTCTAGGGCTCTCCTTGGCTGCCTAGCTCCCAGGCACCACAGAGGTCTCCCTAAGTCCTGGCTGGGGCTCAGCAGCCCTAGAATCCAGGCTATAGCTCTCCCCAGGATTCCAGTCATCTGAGCAGCTCTGGGGTGAAGGATGTCACTGAGGAGGGCTGGATGGACAGCAGATGGGAAGCCTGCTACCGTCTCTGACCCCACACAGATCAGCAGGGGCCAAAACTCATTCCCAGGGGTAACAGCTGGGGAACCTCAGGCCAGTGCCACATCCCCAAGCCCACCAAGGCCATCTGCATTCACTGCCCCCCTTGTGGGCAGCCCCCAAGGACTGGCTGGGCCATGGGCACCGAAATCCCTTTGTCCCTCCAGGGCAGGGCTCAGGCATGGCGGGGGAGTCTGTGCTGCCAGTGCTCTAGGTGCCCAACTCAGAATGCGGCATCTCAGCAAAGTGACAGCATAATGGCCTGTTCCATGGGGCCATCTGATGGAGAGAGGGATACAGGGGCTCTGGGGAGTGGGGCAGGTGCTCTGGGGAGACGTTTGTGTGCAGGTGGGGAGGACAAAGAGATGGGACTTGGGGATTCTGCCTTCTGGCCAGTGAAATGCCTTCCTGAAAGAGCAGTGGTGGGGCGATGCAGGATCTGTAGGGTCTGCCAGCGTCACCCACCCTGCTCATCAAGGGGTCTGGGGAAAGCCACAGAAACAGCAGGTGGGGCTGCTGAGCACCTGGGCTGCTCCATGCCTCACGGACCGCGGCAGCCTGCTTTCAGTGGGGTATTTTACAAGGTTGTTGGAGACCCAGATGGGCTTTGAATTATCAGCGAACCACTAGCCAGGGCTGGATCAATAGTGTCATTAACAGGAGGTGATGGGAGCTGGAGAAGGGAACCGAAAGCTGCTAACAGCACAGGAGGGAGTTTGAGCAGTGTTCCGCCTGTCAGCGTCGTCAATCACCTTAACGAGGGGATCGGATCTGGATTAAGGAATTGGGGAGGATAAATAATTTTTATTGGGCTCGCAGTTCCTATTTACTAACTGGGATCAATAGCAGGGCAAATTGAGTACACAACACACATTGCAGCACAATTATTTAGGTCTGGGTTAAGATTCTTCAAGACACTGCAGCTCGCGTGCCTTGTTCCCTGTGTTGCCACCCGTTCTTTTTCTCTCATCTTGTGTATATTTCTCTCTCCCTTTTTCTTCTCCTTCTCTGCATCTCTTCCTCCCTTTGTCTCTTTCTGCATGTACATGTCTCTCTCTCTCACTTTCGAGTTTACTCTGTAATGGCTGGAGGGAGGAGGCTAGAAGCAGCAGCCTGTGCCAGGCTGCTATTTATAAATGTAATCCTGAGCAAGAAGCAATCTGCATACTTTCCAGGCGGCAAAGTAAGGTGGTTTGCTTGCAGTTCCTCTCCTTGGCAAATGTTCCTGGCTTGAGATCTCCATACCATAGGTTTGATGTGCAACATCCACACACCCCATGAAAGTTACCCACTAGCAGAGCAGAGCCAGTAATTCGCAGGGGGTGATCTCTCTCCATAAACTATTCTGTGGAGCATCTTGGCCATGATCATCTAGTCTGACCTCCTGCAGAGTACAGGCTAGAGAACTTCCCTCCATTCTTCCTGTACTGAGCCCAGTAACTTGGGAAACCCACTCTCAGTTTCACAACATTCACAGGCACGATCAATGAACATAACCCACAGACTCCCACCTCCACACGGACACCAATCCAGGACTGCTTTTGTTGGTGAGTTACAGTAGTCATGTGATATTGTTCCCAGCCGCTGACTGGATCCCAATATGTGGGAATGGAGAAGGTTATGGCTACGCAGTTGGACATTGGCTGGTTGTGCCAAGTGTTGGCTGTTTGTCAGGATTCACCCTCGGCAACGCTCTGGTTCACAAACCTCTGTGGGCAGCGAACCCAAAAGGATCCCCAACATGACTGAACCAAACTTAGTTTTCAAATTCTAGTCTAGGTAAGCTCTAATTTGGTCCTTTCAAAGGGAATGTCTTCACTGCACAAAACCCCCAAGGTGTGTTCTTACCCCTCATTAGCTAACTTGGCTTTGAATAGCAGTGACACAGCAGATCAGCTTTTAATTTGGCTTAGCAGCTACAGAGTACCCTGGGACTGAACTGGAGCTGCTCACCCAAGATAAAACACGCATTGAGAACACACCAGGGCTTTTTGCAGTGAAGAGCTACCCAAAATATCAAGCAGGTCTTGCCTGCTAAAATGAGCGATGTTAGCACAGAAACATATTCTAACGAACACAGCCGAAGAGTCTAGTGTAGACAGGGCCATGCTGGCTTTAACACACTCAAAACTGGGCAAGTTACAGGCTCTGCTGTAACTTGACCAGCTTCTAGACAAGGCCTGAGATCGGGTTTGCCTCTGGCACCCCCTCATGGCCAATCCAGTTACAACTCACACAGCCACAGGTCTCTGCTAGTTGATCGCTGTCTCGTGTGAGGGCCAACGTCCTCCAACCAAGGCACGCTTGTTAAGGTCCAACAGAAATCAGGAAAAGCCGCAACTCTGAACAGGGTCATCCGATGAACCCTCAGCGGGACCTCACCCTTCTGTTCAGGGCTTGACTTCCAATAACCAGTACTCCTGCCACTCTGACAGGGTCTGGCCATCCCTTCCACTGGCCATCCATTCTGGCTTGTCAGACTGGCAAGTTACCTCAGTCTCTGGACTTCTCTCACATCAGGAGAAGCGGAGCTTTGCTCTCCTTCCTGGCCAGCCCTGAAGTGGGCTAGGTTTCTTTCTTTTAACTCCCTTTCCTGTGCCTGACATCTGCTGCAGGTATAGGGTTGCCAGTTTTGATTGGATGTATTCCTGGAGGTTTCATCACAGAACATAATCTTTAATTAAAGATTAATCTTCAATTCCTGGAGACTCCAGGACAATCCTGGTGGGTTGGCAATCCTATGCAGGTGTAGCAGGGCGGCCTAACTGGATCCACAGGCCCTCACTAACCCCCTCCTTGCCAGTGTGGGGCATATGTGCCCCATCACAAGCTGTCAGTTTAGACAAGAGCTGGTCAAAAAACAGAACAGTTTTCCATGAGAAAATGCAGCTTCATAGAAATCAAAACATTTTCTGGGAATGTGTCCATTTTGACAAAAAATTTTATGGGGAAACCATCTGAATGAACCATTTTGCCTTTCTCGCTTCATTTTAATAATGTCAAAACAGGTCATTTTGAAAAGAGAAAAACGTTTCTGTGGTGTTTTGCAAACTGTTACAATTACAAGCTACCACTTTAATTGTAAGGGGTTTCCTAACTGCTTTGAGATCTGTAGGAAAGTTGTGGGATATGGGTCTGTCAGCCATCACTCTGCGAAGAGTCAGCCTAGAGTAAGGTGGGATGAGTTGTGCCTCACTGCCTTGAGGAGCAGCCTGCTTTGTTTCTCTGTGGTTTTGGTCCTTGTGTGTTAAGGTTCTTGATTTTGAGAAATTAAGTTTTGTTACATTGCAACCTTCCAGAAAGATAAAAACATAAATACACTAACTTCTCTTATGCTGTGAACTTAACACTTTTGTTTCAACTTTATTGTTTGTCGTCATTCCATTTAGATTTTTAAACCATTCGTTTTAATATTATATTATATTGAAATAAAACCTTTTTATATACCAATTTTTTTCTGAATTTCTATTCCAGGAGAAATTTCAACCTATTGTTCCAATTCAAAACAAAAATGAATTTCATTTGTAAGAGAAATCCCATTTCCCAACCATCTCTAGCCCAGACAAGGCCCTGGGACAGGGGAAAATGTGGCTGGTTGTCCTTTGGCCAAACCAACTAAAAAGGTAGGCAAGGAGAAGGCTGGTCTGGAGGGAATGATGACTGAGTGGTTCACACAGAGAGCCCCAAGACCTGGCGTCTACTCTTTGCTCTGCCACTGCCTTGCTGAGTAACCTTGGCTGAGTCACTTTCCTTTCAATTTCTCCCCCTGTGGAATGGGGACACTGGGGACAATGCAGTTGGCCCATGTGACTGGGGAGGCACTGTTTGTAAAACACTTTGCAATGCTTTGGTGGGTAGACGCACACAGCAGCTTAATTCATGGATCCTGTCTGCTGCCTGCCCAGCTTAGCAAGTGGTATTTTATTTTTCCAGAGCTGGGTTATTTAAAGGTTCTCATTAATTTTATATCCATTTCCTCGGCTGAACCAATTCATTTAAACCAGGGCTTCCTGCTGAGCCCCAAGGACGGGTTGGCCAAAACACTGGCTGTGCGGAGAATGAATTTGCTTGTCAGGTAAATGGAACACTTAAACAGGAATGCTGCTGTGCTGTATCTAGCAGCCTCCGTCCACCCTGAGCCAATCACTGCCAACAGCCAGCCCCATGTGACACCTCTCCAGGGGCCTATGGGCAACCCTAAGCTGAGATATTTACCCCAGTGGAGCCCATTTTATGTGGAGAGAAACCCCTCCCCCACACCCTGCAATGATAGCGGCTCATCTCTAGAGTGTCCCATCACCGCTGGGGTGGAACACATCAGCTCTTTAGCTGGGCACAGCGGCACTATATAAGAGCTGTGGCCAGGAAGAGAAGAAGAATCTCCTGTGATGCTGGTAAACCAAGTGCCAGCTCTGGCCGAGGCCTTAGGGGTTAGCTAAGAACTGAAAAACTCATAGCTTGAAACCAAACCAGCTCCCCTGTACGTTAGCTTTGCTCAAAATCAGTATTAATCTTATAAGAATGTATTTAGTGTTCAGACACTATGAAATGCTTGTAAGTTTCTGCCTGCATTAATCTCACTGGTAATGTCTGTATCCCAGGCTAGAAGGAAATACATATGTTTGCTTTATAACTTGGAAAATGTTTACTCTGAACTTGTGAACCCAGGCACAGAAATCATACACCCCACTCCCCATTCAGGAGGCCTGTCAAAACTAAACGTGCCATTAAAGAGCATCGCGGCACAAAGGATCGGTGAACGACCCTCTCCTGCCTTGGAAATGCTACGTGCCAGGGAGCTCGTCGCATAGCCTGGAAGGCTAAATGTAAAAGATGAAACAGGGTCACAAGAGAATTTTTCATCTCTTTGCTGTTGGAACTCTCCCAGGGCCAGAGACTGTAAACTGAAGCGAGAGATCGCCCACAGTTATCCCAGGGTTTGCCCTGAAAGACATTTTGAATTGACAGATCACTCCAACTCAGTCACTCATAGGATTTAGATTGCAACTCATTGGTGTGTATATGTTTGCTTGCTTTAACTTGTAAATAATGCTCTTATTTCTTTTTCCTAGTTAATAAACCTTTAGACAGTTTATTACAGGATTGGCTACAGGCATTGTCTTTGGAGTAGAAACTGATCTGGGGTAAGTGACTGGTCTCTTGGGACTGGAAGCAACCTGACCATTTTTGGAGCAAGTGACCATTTATCACCAAATCCAGTTTGCCTGGCAAGACAGACTGGAGAGCCCCAGGGGACTGTCTATCTGTGACTCCATGGTAGGACTGTTACAGTGATCCAGGGGCTCACATTTGTTATAGGGTTTATGAAATCTATAGAACGCACCACCAGTTCGGGGTGTCTGCCCTGTTCCTGACAGTCTGCCCTGAGGCTGGTGCTCACAGCCATAAGCCCCTCCGGACAGCAGGACACCCCCATGCAGCTGGACCAACAGATGGCATTTTCCTTTCTTCTTTGATCAACAGGCTGCCTTAGCAGCCACACTATCCCCAGCGCAGATGGCGATGCTTGAGGACTGTTCTTCTGGTGACCCCTGCATACAGGGCCATGGCTGCAGCACTGAGTGTAAGGGAGGAGGGACCAACTGCATGGTCAACACCCTGTGGTTTCCTAAGAAGCCTCTATCTTGACCCGACACCAGCCTGCTTTGCACCAGGGACTGCCATGCTCCTGCAGGGGAAGAGTGGTATCTCACGATGACAGAACAAGGCCCCTGAGGTCACAAGTCTTGGGAATTCATATTAGAAGGGAGCTCAGTGGCCCACCCACATAGCCTCATTAGCAAGGGGTTACTGCATGCCGCCCCAAAAGCCTGCTCTGCAGGACACCTGTGTCCTCGCCCTGCCACTGATTCACTGTCACCTTGGACAAGTCCCTTCTCTCTGTGCCCGGGGGGAGGAGCAGTGTGAGGCTCAGTGAATGCTGGTGGAGCACCCTGAGTTCCTGGCAGGGAAGGTGCACAGGGTGCTGACCCTTGAGGTCTCTGTGGAGCCTTATGGCGAGTCTCCATTCCATACGAGCCCAGCAAGCCACAGCACAGGGATGGGGGACAAGGCAGCAATGACTAATGCACCAGTTGAGCTGTCTCTTGCAAATGGGTGAATTCTGCAGGAGCAGTAGTGCTAGGAAGGAAAAGTACTCGTGAAGTAAGCAGGGAGCAGAGCTGTCCACTCTGATCTGCATCCCAGCTGTCAGCAAACAGAAGTGCCGTTGCCCCTCTGGAGACCAGGGGGCTTGACCAAAGAGAAATTAAGTTAAGATCCTTATTGTTGCATCAGATCTAATCATGGTGCCGCGTGGGTGTGCAAGAAAGCCAGGCAATGGGCAGGTGGCCTGACAGCGATCAATGAGCAAGAAAAGCCAGAGGAGACTCGCAGCAAGATTCTCCAACTCGTCCTGGGGAACAGCGTTGTTGCTTGTGATGGGACACCCAGATCAACAGAGCGAGGGCCAACACGGCCAACCGGTGCCTGACACGGCCGTGTCAGCCCCAATGAGTGAAGCCGGAACACAGAGTGGAGTCATGTCTTCCTGCCTGTAAGGCAGGGGCTGGTATAGCATCGCCTGGAGCCAGCGGGTACTATGTGGAGACACAATGCACACCTCCCACCTCCTGCCACTGCCCCTCAATCCTGCCCCACAGCTCTGTCCCGCCCATGTATCTGACCCACAGCCCCACCTGCCATTCCACCTCAGAGCTGTGCTAACGTAGAGCCAGGGAGGAGGAAGGCCCTGGATAGACCCAGACCAAGACTGCAAAGGTGGACTAAGGCCCAGGAACCAGAGTCAGGGCCAGAGAGTCTCTACACCCAAGGGGCAGGGGAGGGGAGCTGAGTAAGAGGCTGGGTGGGGCTGGCAGGTGGTATGGCGGCTACCTGGGAGTGGGATGGCTCTTGAAGAGCACATGGCCTAAGCCAGCCTGCGGTCAGTCTCACTGAAGGCTCTGCAAGGGGCCCTTGGCCAGCAGGGACCAGACACCACTGAAAGGGGGGGACAGGCCCGAGCTGAGGACCCCCGGACGCCCTGATAAGACTTTCCCACCCCCTGCCCCTCTGATCCCGTGGCCACGTCCTCCTTCTCCATCTCTGAGATATGGTAAGGAAGCTCACGTCCATTTCCCCTTTCATTATTGTGAGATAGGCTGGGTATCGATTGCCGACATTGTTCAGCCGCTGGACGAGAGAATCTGCAGCCTCGGGAATGGGACGTCTCTGGGCTGTACCACCAAAGGCCCATGGCCTAGGAGCGCAGCCATCCTCCCACAGCTGCACTGGGAGTGGAGAAAGCCCCCTTTGCCCTTCCTCCACAACCCTCCCCACCGCCCATCCAACAGATTAAACAAGCTGCAAGTTTTAATGAAGCCAGACAGGCCCATAATGCAGAACAGAAGGAGAACAAGTGCAAGAAGGAAATGCAGGATCAATACCCACAATCCAATTCATTAGGCAGCTTTTAAAGAGACACAAACAATCTGCCAATAGCACTCTAGTCATCTGAAGCCCATTAACTCTTAACGGATGGTCATCTGGCTGGGTTTGACAGGCAGAAATTGGATTTCCAGGGCCCTGCATGAGTCTTCCCATTTAAAAGGCAAAGTTACTTGGCAATCCAGAGGGCTGGAACCAGTGCTTCGTTTGTAACAAAAGAGGTGCCAGGGCTCAAGCAATTAGGTGCTGGGGCACAAGCAATTTTTTTATGTTCATTACTGATGCAGCAAGCCCAGAGGTGCCAGAGCTCTGAACTGCCGAGCCCAGAGGTGCCAGAGCTCTGAACTGCCGAGCCCAGAGGTGCCAGAGCTCTGAACTGCCGAGCCCAGAGGTGCCGGGGCTCTGAACTGCCAGGCCCAGAGGTGCCGGGGCTCTGAACTGCCGAGCCCAGAGGTGCTGGGGCTCTGAACTGCTGAGCCCAGAGGTGCCGGGGCTCTGAACTGCCAGGCCCAGAGGTGCTGGGGCTCTGAACTGCCAGGCCCAGAGGTGCCAGAGCTATAAACTGCCGAGCCCAGAGGTGCCGGGGCTCTGAACTGCCGAGCCCAGAGGTGCTGGGGCTCTGAACTGCTGAGCCCAGAGGTGCCGGGGCTCTGAACTGCCGAGCCGAGAGGTGCCGGGGCTCTGAACTGCCGAGCCCAGAGGTGCCAGAGCTCTGAACTGCCGAGCCCAGAGGTGCCAGAGCTATAAACTGCCGAGCCCAGAGGTGCCGGGGCTCTGAACTGCCGAGCCGAGAGGTGCCGGGGCTCTGAACTGCCGAGCCGAGAGGTGCCGGGGCTCTGAACTGCCGAGCCCAGAGGTGCCAGAGCTATAAACTGCCGAGCCCAGAGGTGCCGGGGCTCTGAACTGCCAGGCCCAGAGGTGCCAGAGCTATAAACTGCCGAGCCCAGAGGTGCCGGGGCTCTGAACTGCCAGGCCCAGAGGTGCCGGGGCTCTGAACTGCCGAGCCCAGAGGTGTCGGGGCTCTGACCTGCCAGGCCCAGAGGTGCCGGGGCTCTGAACTGCCGAGCCCAGAGGTGCTGGGGCTCTGAACTGCTGAGCCCAGAGGTGCCGGGGCTCTGAACTGCCGAGCCGAGAGGTGCCGGGGCTCTGAACTGCCGAGCCCAGAGGTGCCAGAGCTATAAACTGCCGAGCCCAGAGGTGCCGGGGCTCTGAACTGCCAGGCCCAGAGGTGCCGGGGCTCTGAACTGCCGAGCCCAGAGGTGCCAGAGCTATAAACTGCCGAGCCCAGAGGTGCCGGGGCTCTGAACTGCCAGGCCCAGAGGTGCCGGGGCTCTGAACTGCCGAGCCCAGAGGTGCCGGGGCTATGAACTGCCAGGCCCAGAGGTGCCAGAGCTATAAACTGCCGAGCCCAGAGGTGTCGGGGCTCTGAACTGCCGAGCCCAGAGGTGTCGGGGCTCTGACCTGCCAGGCCCAGAGGTGCCGGGGCTCTGAACTGCCGAGCCCAGAGGTGCTGGGGCTCTGAACTGCTGAGCCCAGAGGTGCCGGGGCTCTGAACTGCCGAGCCGAGAGGTGCCGGGGCTCTGAACTGCCGAGCCCAGAGGTGCCAGAGCTATAAACTGCCGAGCCCAGAGGTGCCGGGGCTCTGAACTGCCGAGACCAGAGGTGCCAGAGCTATAAACTGCCGAGCCCAGAGGTGCCGGGGCTCTGAACTGCCAGGCCCAGAGGTGCCGGGGCTCTGAACTGCCGAGCCCAGAGGTGCCGGGGCTCTGAACTGCCAGGCCCAGAGGTGCTGGGGCTCTGAACTGCCAGGCCCAGAGGTGCCAGAGCTATAAAATGCCGAGCCCAGAGGTGCCGGGGCTCTGAACTGCCGAGCCCAGAGGTGCCAGAGCTATAAACTGCTGAGCCCAGAGGTGCCGGGGCTCTGAACTGCCAGGCCCAGAGGTGCTGGGGCTCTGAACTGCCGAGCCCAGAGGTGCCGGGGCTATGAACTGCCAGGCCCAGAGGTGCTGGGGCTCTGAACCGCCAGGCCCAGAGGTGCCAGAGCTATAAACTGCCGAGCCCAGAGGTGCCGGGGCTCTGAACTGCCGAGCCCAGAGGTGCTGGGGCTCTGAACTGCTGAGCCCAGAGGTGCCGGGGCTCTGAACTGCCGAGCCGAGAGGTGCCGGGGCTCTGAACTGCCGAGCCCAGAGGTGCCAGAGCTATAAACTGCCGAGCCCAGAGGTGCCGGGGCTCTGAACTGCCGAGCCCAGAGGTGCCGGGGCTATGAACTGCCAGGCCCAGAGGTGCCGGGGCTCTGAACTGCCAAGCCCAGAGGTGCTGGGACTCTGAACTGCCAGGCCCAGAGGTGCTGGGGCTCTGAACTGCCAGGCCCAGAGGTGCTGGGGCTCTGAACTGCTGAGCCGAGAGGTGGCGGGGCTCTGAACTGCCAGGCCTAGATGTGCTCAGCCCTAGAACAAATTAAGCACCGGCTGGAACTGGGGAAGGCCCTGTAGCCATGCCCTGGCGTTCAGTGTAGCTAGCGGGGGCCTGAGCATACTCAATTAGTTGCTTCCCCCTCCATTCCTGCTGCTGGAGAAAGATGGGCCATGAAATTGTTTGTTGCCACCCCACAAAAGTGTAGGGCCCCAAGCAATTGCCTCCTTTGCTTGAGGCCCTGCCCCCTTTTCCCCAGCCACCCCCTCCCACCTTCCTCTGGGGAGCAGGTGTAGGGAGCTTCTTTGTCAGCTTTACACCTCATAGTGGCAATTCTCAGCTGGCTGGATCTACCAGGTTTCTGGCGCTTTGCATCTCCAGAATGTTAACTGGCACGTGGCCCGGTCGTGCTGCATGGTTTGTACTGAGCTGTTATCTAAGCAGCCATTCTTTCATGTGACTGCTTCTCTGTTGGGAAGGGAGTGGTGATCAGGGGATTCATGCATAGCTAGAGCTGAATCAAACAGCCCAGTCCCCCCGCACATTACATGAGGAAGAGAGGGAGGAGGACAGCCGTGAACGAGGGTGTGCAGAAGAAGGCCTCGCTGCTAGCGTACCCCTCGTGGCTGGGTACAGCACAGCAGCTCTTTCCTCTCCAGTGCCCCCTGCTGGCAGCCACTCCAGCCCTGCAGTGGTCTCTCTCTTCAGAGCCCTTCAGGCAGGATCAGTCCCTTCCCTGCCAGGGTAGCAAGAAGTCCAACAAATAGTCGCAATCCTTATCCGGGATCTTCAGCCCCAGCTCTGGGCCCTGTGGGACCTGCCCTCCTTCTCTCTGGGTTTTCAGTCGTCCTTATCCTCTTATGTCAGGGGCCTCATGCCACCTTCCCAGGGGCTGGGTGGGAACCAGGCCTTCCCTCCACACTGGGTTCCAGTCCGGGAGCCTAGGATGAGCAGCCACAGTCTGCTCCATCATGCACTTTGCTACTGCCTCTTGGATTCCTCCCTACCATTCTTTGGACCTTTTCCCCACCCCCTCCCTGTGCTCTTTGTGACAAGCACCACCACCGAGGGCTCCGCCCCAGACATTTGGTTCCACCCGTGGGGCAGGTTCAGCAGCAGGAGCTTGCACCAATCCTGTTCTTCCAGCTATTTTCCGCCTGCCTTCTCCCCACCCTGCAGGAGCCTTCCTGTTCCCCTCAGCTCTTTTTAGTGCCCAGTGTGGGATGACAGAGTTCTTCCCACCAGCCCCCTTCTGCGCCAGCCTCCCTCTCTTTATAGCACCCCCCAGCTGGGCTTCAGCTTTCCTTAGGCCTGGCCCACTCTCCATGTGTAGCCAGGTGAGCTAACGGGCCTCTCAGGCCCATATTAACCCATTTAACGACACACATCCAAGGAGGAAGAGTTGTACAGAGCAGGGCTGTGCTGGCAGCTTCACAAGGTCCTGAAATCCAGCCAGGGAGATGGCTTGTTGCATGTTCTTGCGGCATCACTGCCATTTGCATTATATTAACAGGGGAACACTGCGGGGATACCTATATATATATGGCATTTGTGAGACCATTACTCAAGGGCTGTGGCCAGTTCCAGCCTCCACGCATCACAAAGGCTGTTGGAGATTGGGAGAGGGTTCAGAGAAGACATACAAGAATGATCCTAGGCCCAGAAAAACTCCCTTACAGGCAGATTCTAAAGGAACTCGATCTCTTTATCCTATGGCAGAACAGGTGGCAAAGTGACCTGATCAGGGTTTATGAAGGCCTGCCCGGGGAAGATGGCCAATATTAAAGGGCCCTTTAATCTAACAACTATATGACCAGGAGCCAATGGCTGGAAGTTGAAGTCAGCAAAGTTCTGTGTGGAAATAAGATGCTCATTTTGACCAGTGAGGGGAATTAACTACTGAAGAGATCCCCAAAGGATGTGGTGGATTCTCCTTCACTTGGCATCTCTGAATCGAGACTGGATGTTCATCTAAACAACCTGCTCTAGCTCAACCAGATGTGATGGGCTTGAATGCAGGAATCACTGGGTGCGGTTCTCTGGCCTCTGCTATAAAACCACAGAAATTTAGGGCTAGAAGGCGCCTCAAGAGATCATAAACTCTACACCCGTATTCTGAGGCAAGATAAAGTAAACCTAGACCTATCCATTCTTAAAATCCTCCAGTGCTGGTGTAAGCAGAGTCAGGATGACCTCCACCCTGACATCTGGTGGTGAGGTGTAGCAAGTTGTGGAAAAGAACTTCAGGGGCTGATCTCATTTGCATAGGCACACCCACCCCGCCTAGCATGAGCCCATAGCTGCCCAAATGGTCACTTTGGCTGCTGTGGGATCCCCAGTGTCTCTGTTATTGGGGCAGGAAGAATAAATTGTTATTACCCTGACTATGGGAACTGTGCTTGGAACTGTACTGGGCCTTTTGTTATGATGGAGGGACTCGCCATCACCTAAGCAGCACTTGCTAGGCAAGGGACAGGGGTTCCAAAACTCTGTGAATAGAGGGAGGCTGGGGGCAAGTATTAATACTTGGTGGTATGGGCTTCTTGGTGAGGGTCTTACATGCTAATTGTACTTCCTCCTCTCTCCATTGTGGAATGTCAGAGCTAATTTTGATTCTATTAGGAGTCTAGTTACAGGCTGCTGAGCTCACTTTGGGCTAATGATGCACCAGCACTGAGGCTCCCCTACTACAAGCTGAATTCACCTAAGAGCTGAAATCACTGAGCGCTGTGTTAATTAGTGGGGGAGCCTGAAGATATATTGTGGACCAGTTTGCAAGGAGTGCTGGAGTGCCTTGTGGACAGGCTGGTGGAGCAGTTCATAGGACAGCGGGAGCTGCTTGTGGGCTGCAGAGCCGAGCCGAGCGAAGCAGTTCGTGGGGCGGCTGGCGAAACTGGGTGGAGCAAAGTGAAGCGAAGGCCTATGGAGCTGTGGGGCGGTCACCTTCAGATCATGTAAGGTGCCCCTTACCTCTCTCTCTCCCTCCCTCCCCCCACATCTCCACCCAGGTTGGGAGGTAAAGCTCTGCAGATAAACTTTCGAACTCTGGGGCTGTCCTGACCAGGGACAGAGACTTTTGGGCCACTGGACTTTTGGGACTTTGGGTGATTTGGGGTTGCTGGACTCAAGAATCAAAGGGAAAGGGCATGCCCCAATTTTTGCTCATGGGTTGTGTTATGAATCCTGTTGGTAGTGTTTCCCCAACAGAATGCCACATTGTTTCTCTCTGTTATTAAAAGGCTTTTTGCTACACTCAGACTATGTGCTTGCGAGAGGGGAAGTATTGCCTCTTGGAGGCGCCCAGCGGGGGTGGTATATATTTGTCCCAGGTCACTGGGTGGGGGCTCGAGCCAGTTTGCATTGTGTTATTGGAATGGATCCCCTAGATATTGAACCGGCCCTTGTTGCTGCCAACTCTGATGGGCAGAAGGGTTACACTGGGATTCCACATCCTCCCTAGGTAATGGATCCCCTATGCGGGAGGTCAGACCAGAGGATCACACAGGTTCCTTTCTGGCATTGAAACGTATGAAGGAAGCTGCAGTTTCATTCAGTCACACCCCCAGTTGCTATCTGACCCCTACACAGTCACCCTGCAGGACAGATCTATGGATCTTCTGCCCCTAAAACATACCCCTCCCTGATTGAAACTCAAGAGAAATCGCCGCCTGCTGCAGCAGTGGCAGTGCGGCACAGCCACTAGGGGGAGCACAAGCGTGAGATTCTCTCCTGCCATTATGGTGCATGCAGCATGCAGACGGGGAAACAACAGAAGAAACAGGAATGACAAGTGGGGGGATGGGGGGGTTTGTAGCTTCAAATAATCAGCCAGATGCTGGGTCCTAGCTGCGATGGAGCAAGGATTCACCAAGGGAAGGTCATGCCTGACTAATCTAATCGCCTTTTATCATGAGATTACTGGTTCTGTGGATGAAGGGAAAGCAGTGGATGTATTGTTTCTTGACTTTAGCAAAGCTTTTGACACGGTCTCCCACAGTATTCTTGTCAGCAAGTTAAGGAAGTATGGGCTGGATGAATGCACTATAAGGTGGGTAGAAAGCTGGCTAGATTGTCGGGCTCAACGGGTAGTGATCAATGGCTCCGTGTCTAGTTGGCAGCCGGTGTCAAGTGGAGTGCCCCAGGGGTCGGTCCTGGGGCCGGTTTTGTTCAATATCTTCATAAATGATCTGGAGGATGGTGTGGATTGCACTCTCAGCAAATTTGCGGACGATACTAAACTGGGAGGTGTGGTAGATACGCTGGAGGGGAGGGATAGGATACAGAAGGACCTAGACAAATTGGAGGATTGGGCCAAAAGAAATCTGATGAGGTTCAATAAGGATAAGTGCAGGGTCCTGCACTTAGGACGGAAGAATCCAATGCACCGCTACAGACTAGGGACCGAATGGCTAGGCAGCAGTTCTGCGGAAAAGGACCTAGGGGTGACAGTGGACGAGAAGCTGGATATGAGTCAGCAGTGTGCCCTTGTTGCCAAGAAGGCCAATGGCATTTTGGGATGTATAAGTAGGGGCATAGCGAGCAGATCGAGGGACATGATCGTCCCCCTCTATTCGACATTGGTGAGGCCTCATCTGGAGTACTATGTCCAGTTTTGGGCCCCACACTACAAGAAGGATATGGATAAATTGGAGAGAGTCCAGCGAAGGGCAACAAAAATGATTAGGGGTCTAGAACACATGACTTATGAGGAGAGGCTGAGGGAGCTGGGATTGTTTAGCCTGCAGAAGAGAAGAATGAGGGGGGATTTGATAGCTGCTTTCAACTACCTGAAAGGGGGTTCCAAAGAGGATGGCTCTAGACTGTTCTCAATGGTAGCAGATGACAGAACGAGGAGTAATGGTCTCAAGTTGCAGTGGGGGAGGTTTAGATTGGATATTAGGAAAAACTTTTTCACTAAGAGGGTGGTGAAACACTGGAATGCGTTGCCTAGGGAGGTGGTGGAATCTCCTTCCTTGGAAGTTTTTAAGGTCAGGCTTGACAAAGCCCTGGCTGGGATGATTTAACTGGGAATTGGTCCTGCTTCGAGCAGGGGGTTGGACTAGATGACCTTCAGGGGTCCCTTCCAACCCTGATATTCTATGATTCTATGATTCTAAGACCGCTCTTTCCAAGGACTGCCTGCTTACCCTCCCTAACCAATCCGGTCGGCCACACATCGGGTGCGGGGGCGGGAGGCTCAGTGCTGAAATACAGGAGACATGGTGAGTAGAGACTTACAGAAGGCATTAACCAGGCCTGGATTCTATTCCCAGCACTGCCACCAACCTTCTGGGTGATCTTGGGCAAGTCACTTCTCTGCCTTCTGCCTCAGTTTCTCCTAGGGTTGCCAATTTTGGTTGGCTGTATTCCTGGAGATGTCATCACATGACACAATCTTTAATTAAAGATTAATCTTTAATTCCTGGAGACTCCAGGCCAATCCTGTTGGATTGGCAACCCTAGTTTCCCTGCCCAACCTTTGTCATGTCTATTTAGCTTGTAAACTCTTTGGGGCAAGTTGGCAAGCTCAGGAAGTTTCGACAGGGCCAGCAATGGATCCAGCCTTCAGGGCTGGTCCTCATCTCTAGAATGGGCTGAATCAAAACCACGGAAGTTCTGGATCCAAACTCTGTAGGTCAGGCCTCTCAGCCATCCATCCCCGGTGCGTCTCCCCCACCACCACCATAGTATCTAAGCACCTCACAGTCTTCACGGCCCAGCCTCCTCAGCAAATCCCCTTTGCACCAGCACTGCCTCTTTTCGCCTCCTTCTTCTCTAACTGCCTTCTCTCTGCCCCCTTCAGGCAGGTCCCAAGCCCCCTCCCCAGCTCAAGCTGCCTCTCAGTGACTGTCTCTCCCTCCAGGCCAGTGTTCTGTACTGCTGCCTCCCTGCTGGAGTGGGCCAGAGCCAGGGTCAGGGGCACTGCAGTCGCCCTCCCTTAATGGTCCACGTTCTCACGTATACCCTACCATCTTAATCATTGGATATATTTAAACCAGTGACATTTTACTGTCCTAACATACATTTAGCAGATTCCACCACTCCCAAAGCTCCGGCCCTTCTACCCCAGTCACCTCTTCAATCAGTCCTTTCGGAGGGATACCCAGATTTGACCTCACACTTGCCTGGGGATTTACCAGCAGCCCCATCTCCGATACCAGCCTGTTTTCGCTTCTAGGTGTCTGCCCTGGTATCAAAACCCACTGTTCTATTGGACCCCCACATCATTTCCTTTCTTCAAGAGCGGGACCCTGCTGCTCACGCACAGTGCCAGAGTTCTGAGTCGCCATTTTCACTGGGAGATTTACTTCCGCAGGTTCCTATGTCCAACATTAGTCACATGCTCATTAGATTCCATTTGGATTTCTTACGCAGGTAAATTTGCATAGGGGATGTCAGTCACGATATATGGCTCAGGCATCTGTCTGTCAGCTAACTTTCCACCCCTTGTGCATTTCAACAAGACTTTCTCCCATTATTAAGGGCTCTGCACTGGCTGTTTTATCATAGTACTCTTGTGGGAACTTAACTTTTCCCATATTCTGTTGCACTTGGGTTCTTGCCACATTCATTCATTTATGCTGTTCATGTACCCAATCAGACACATTAAGGATGTTTTACTCTATCTTAATCCATAAAGCTACGTCCATCGGCAACCTTCCATGTCTACTGAACATTAGATAGTATGGAGTGTAACCAGTGGAGCAATGCACTGAACTATTATAGACATAAATTAACTCAGGTAATAACCTAGGCCAGTCTGCTCTCTGTTCCTGTTGCAAATTGTGAATCCTTCCAATTATAGTCCAATTCATTTTTTCACACAATCCATTTGTTTGAGGGTGATATGCTGTTGTTCTCTGTTTATGATCGCCATAAAGCGTACCAAGTTCTTTAAACAACTGGGACTCAGAAGCAGCTCTCTGATCTGTCAACGCTTCCATTGGGTATCCTTAAGACCTTGCAAAATACTCCCAGAAGGCCTGGCCCCTAGTCTGCTCAGACAAATCCTTCACAGGAACAGCCATCACAAATGTTGTGCAATGATCAGTCAGGACAAGTACCTCGGTAACTACATCCCGGCTGTGTTCCAATTGTAAATGATCAAAGGCCACCAATTCCACTGGACTCTTGCTATGAACAGGATGTGAGGAGGCTCTATCAGAACTGCTGCTTTATTTGTCAGGTTGCACATTTCACATTTCTGACACCACTGTGCGATGTCGTCCTTCATCCCAAGCCCACAGAACCTCTGTTTTCAATTTAATTCTGTCATTTTATGTCCAAACTGTCCAGACACATTGTGATAAGCTTCTGATGCCAGCTTTACTCTCTCTCTGGGAAAGACAATCAGTATTGGCTCTTTATTAGATTTAGGATCTATAACCCTCCTTACTACCCACCCATTCTCTTCCTGGAGATGCTTTTGTTGTCTCTACAGTTTTACTAGCTCAGCTGGTAACATTTTCCAGCAATCAAACATCAGCACTTGGTCTTTTCTCAGATGCCTTACTAATTCCTGGTTTACCAGACTTTGTGATTAAATCTCCTTCCATAAATCTTGCTGTACATCAAGTTCTAGCTCTTCATCCCCAACCTCATGCCTTACATAGAATTGGCAATAAACCTGTACCGCTTTGATAGGGACATTCAGAAATGGAGGCATTTCCAAATCCTCCCTTTCATCTGAGCCTTCTTTTGGAATCACCTTTTGTGGAGGCCTAGACAATACATCAACATTGACATTAATTCTGCCTCATCGGTACCTGATGGTGAAGTTACAGTTCACCAGATGAGAAGTCCACCATTGCTCCAATGCCCCTAGTTTGCCCAGTTGCAAATATGTCACCAGTCCGTTAACTATAAACACTTCAGCTGGGCTTGCTGTAAGATAATGGTGAAACTTTTTTCCCACTGCCCAGACCAATGCTAGGAATTCCAATTTGAAAGAACTGTATTTCTCATAATTTCTTTCAGACCCCTTTAAGCCCTGACTTGCATAAGCAATCGCTCGCTCCCTCCTATCTTGCTCCTGAGCAAAGACAGCTCCTCATCCTTTGTTATGGGCATCAATATGCACTCTGAAAGGTAGTTCCTAATCAGGATGTGCCAGGATCAGTGGTTGCGCTAGGAGAGATTTTAATTCTTCAGTGCTACTTGGCACTCTGAGCTCCATTTTACCTGGGCAGCTTTAGAAATGTTCTTGTCTTCAGTGTCTTATAACAATTCGTGTAATGGCACAGCAACTTGAGCAAAGTCCTTAATAAATCAATGATGCTAACTGAGAAATCCTATGCCCTTCTGTATGTCTTGTACCAAATCAGGTACTGGCCACTCCTCTGCCACTGTCTGGATCAGGAGCCTTCCCTGTGGCAGACATTGGGTGTCCCAAATAGACTCACACAGTATGGATTAAAAATAAAACCTTCAAAGTTTCATTTCCTAACCGAAAAGGTGACTATCGAATATCACATACATGTGTTGTAAATGTTCCCCAAAGGATTCTGAATATACATTGATGTCATCTAGATACATCAAAATGGTATTAAATTTCTCAGAGCCTAGACAATGCTCCACCAATCTCTGCAAAGTCCGTGTAGCATTACAGAACCAAAATGGCATTCTTGTAAATTCATAAAGTCCCAGGAGTGTTACAAAGGTGTTTTTTTTCTTGATCTTCTGGTGCACTGGAATTTGCCAGTGCCCACTTGCTAAATCGATAGTAGAGAAGAAACTTGCAGACTTTAATGCCATTAAGGAATTTTTAATTCTAGGTAAGGGATAGACGTCCTTATGGATGACCTGGTTCCATTTTCGGTAATTAACATCCAATGAAGTGAGCTGTACCTCACGAAAGCTTATGCTCAAATAAATTGGTTAGTCTCTAAGGTGCCACAAGTACTCCTTTTCTTTTTGCGAATACAGACTAACACGGCTGCTACTCTGAAACAACAGTATAGTTTCCCATCTTTTTTCTTAACTAGCACAATGGACACAGCCCATGGACTTTGACTCTCTTTTATTAAATTAGCTTCCAACATCTCTTTTTTTCATTTCCTTCACCGGCTAATATAAAGCTGTAGCAATTGGTCAAAATCATTCCCTAATTGGAGGATGTACCCCTGTGAGTATGGTGTGCTTTATCTGGGGGGCTCACCCAAAATCCAAAGGATGTTAGGAGAAAGCTTTTTCATGTTTCTTAATTAATTGTACTAATCCTTCCACCTGCTCTGCAGGTGCTGAAGGACTTCCCAAGTCTATTTCCTTCATCCGTGCATATGGATCTATCTATCCCAGCATCCCAGATCACTGTCCGACTTCCCCAATCTGTTCCCCAGGCACCAAGATCTCTGCCCAACTTGTGCACATCAGATGCCAACCACCTGATTTCTATATAGTGTCATTGGTCCGGCTCCATAATTCAGACCCTAACTGGTACTAATCCTGTTTCCACTGTGACAACACTTTTTGCTACCATTGTGGGATCTCCTTCTGACCCTGTAGACCAACTTGTGGTTTACACATGAGAATGGTTTCTGTATTGTGTGTAGCTTATGGGATGCAGATCTTTTATTCTCACTTTCTCAGCTTCCCGCATTGACTGGCAAAACATTGATAACTTCTGACATGCCCAGTAGTGTTCTGCCAAACGTTCTTGTTTTGACTAAGGAGCTGCTGCCCCTCCTCCTTTAATACTTGTAACAACTCCTTGTAACAATGCTGCAGTGGATTAAGGCTGGTGATTGCTGGGGGTAAACATTCACTGCTGACATTTGCTAACAGAAATACCCAGGTCTGGAGATTAGTAATTCTAATTTGAATTTCAGCTTCCATATTGCCAGCCCATGGGATAGCCAAACCATGTCCTACTACCAGTCTGACCCTGTTCTCGGCAGTCAACAACCAATCAGGAGTTCAATGTTTCCTAAAATCTGGCTCTGTAAGGTGGTGACTCGAGATCCAGTATCTATCAAAGCCCACATGTATATCCCATTAGCCTTAACCAATACAGTCGGGCACCTGCCCACAGCAGTAGCCTGCCCTTTAATGCCATTTGGGTCTATTCTCTGTCTCCCAAAATCCTACCCCCAATCCAGGTGACTTTGTGTTTAACGCCCTGGCATTATTATCCTCAGACATGCCCCTCCTTCCTATATGTCCCACCTCACCGCATTTTCTGCAAATAGGGTTGCCATCAGGATCAAACTTATCAGTTGTCCTGTGCACAACTCTTCAAACCCTCTAGCTCCCTTCTAAATCTCCTCTGAAAAGTATCTTCCATTGCAGAATTACCATCCTCTGACTTCTGGCTAGCCTGCACCACACTGTGCCCAGGATCTCCCAGCCACGAGGCAACAACACATTTGTATCCATGTGGGGACACATCACAACTGCCCTGTCTGGTCCTTTACCTCCTAGAAATTTTATAGCATCCTCCTTAATGTCTAGGAAGGAAATTTCTGGATTCTGTCTTTGTGACAGCCTTAGTTCTCTCCTTAAAGTATCAGCATGTAACTCATCAACAAATGTGCCTTCAGCATTGGTCTGTATCTTGGGTTTCAAGCGGTTTTAACTTTTCTGTTGCTTGCAAAGCCTCTTGTAATCCGTTGTGTGTTCCCTTAGACTCTGCTGGACTCTGAAGAAGAACCTTTGCTTTAGCTCTGACAAAGTGCAAGTGTCCAGCATAGAGCCCAGCCTTCTAAATACCTGCCCTACAGCGCCTTCCCTTTCCAGCCACGTCCGCACTGCCCTTCTAGCTGCCCCAGCAGCGAACCTCTATTTTCTGTCTTTTCAGCAGCTCATGCCATCTAAACACTGCCTTCAATTCCCCCAAAGGAAACAGCATAATCTTCATAGTCTTCTCCAGAAAACCTAGGTAACTCGGGTGCGCCAGAGAAATATGGGATGCTTAGGGGTGTCTGTCCGAGGGGCAGTTGGACCCCACCTGTAAAACCTTTCTCCTGACTGACTCGTGTTCTGCAATGGTAACCTCCTGCTTTGGACTCCTCCAAGCCTATTTGTGAGGCCAATTGCAGTGACTCAGGCCTCGGCTAGGCTGCGCCTATTGTGAGGAGCAGAGGAGGCAAACCAACACACTGGAGATAACCTTCCATTTTAAATTTTATTAAAGGAAACCACTAGAAAATTTGGCAGAAGCATCAGTAACAGAACAATAGAATAACAAGTAACATCCAATACTCGCTTAGCAAAACAATAAACTGTAAATTACCAGCACCATGAAAGAAGGTTTCCAACTCCATGGTATGTCACCCCAGGACGGGGAGCAGCTCCTCCTCTGCCTGGTTACAAACTCCAGTTCACCCAGTTGAACTGTCTTCATCTCTCTCCAGCTTGCCATGCTCCTTTGCTCAGATGCTGCAATGCCCACATCTCTTTCAGCAGCTCCACCCGCAGCCCATGGCTACTCACCTGCAGAGCCATGCCCATTCCCCAGGTGCCCAAACCTTATTCCTCTGTCAGTGTCCCAATGGCCAACCTCACCACGGATAGCTCTGTGGCCCTCATGGCCCAGCTTCCTCAGCAAATACCCTTTTCACCCAGCACTGCCTCTTTTCTCCTCCTTCCCTGTGGTCCCAAGCCCCATCTCCAGCTCAAGCTTTCTCCCAGTGACTGTCTCTCCCCCGAGGCCAATGTTCTGTACTGCTGCCACCCTGCTGGAGCGGGTGCTAGAGCCAGGCCTACTATACCAAGAGACTTGCCCGACGTCACTGGAGTCTATGGCAGAGCAGGGAAACAAACTTAGGTTTCCCATGTCTCAGGCGAATGCCCTGGGCCTAACCAAATGGCTATCCTTGCCCCAGTGTAATGGGTTGCTTGTAGCTCTGGCACCATGTGACTTTGGAATGCATGTGTCTGCACTGCAATAAAGCTGGCTCGGGCTCATGGGGCTCAGGCTGCAGGGCTATAAAACTGTAGTGCAGACATCCAGTCTTGGGCTGGAGCCAGGGCTTTAAAACCACATGAGGGAGGAGGGTCTCAGAGTCCAGGCTGAAGCCCAAGCCTCTACACAGCTATTTTGATCCCTGCAGAAGCCAGCAGCAAAATCATAATGGCCGCCGCTGGCTCCATGGGCCCCACTGACCTCTCTGGGACCCAAGCACGCCCAACTGAGGGCAGAATCAGCCCCAGTGCTCATTCAAAGACACCCAGCCCTGCCTCATCCTGTCTGGAGCTGCAAACATGGAGGTGCGAGAGCCGGCTCCCTGGATGGGCTCCCATCTCGTTAAGGATGCAAATTAAGACTCAGACATCAAAAGAATTGAGTTCCGCTAATCCTTTTACAAAGGTGTAAATTGCTAATCTAATTTCACTGTAAGGCTGGCTGATTTGTTTAACAATCAATTGAATACAAAGGTATCCCTGGGGCGCGAGATGCTGGGAAGCGTGGGGCTCATCCCAGACAAACTATATCATTCCCCATGGTGGCTTCTTGCTGGTGTTTGCGTCCCCCGTCCCTGACGTCAGCGCCAAGGCCTGGAGCCCAAGCTGTTCCCAGTTGGCGAGGAGAGAACGGGGAGCCAGCCCCTCCCCTGACTGATCAGCGCCTGTTCCAAAGAGGAGTTAAAGGAAGTGGAGTGGCACGGCAATTGTCTTTGTGGATGAGCTCTTCGCGTGAGCATTCTCTGCTTATAAAGCGGGCTTTAATGCTCTTTTCTTTTCTGTTTAGAACCACCATGAATAGTAATTCTCTCCATTCCCCGCTCAGAAACTGTTTGTTTTTTTCCACCTTTCGGGTGACGAAAAGTGACTTGGAAAAGAACCAACTGCAGTCACGGTCTCTGGTCCTCACTCCGGCATCTCGGCTGCTGCCTAGTCCCCACACAGACGCTGCTGAGCTTCCAGCAGGGGCTGTGGCTTGCCTGATGGCTGTTCCTCTAAGTGCACTCTATCTGGCTTTACACAGGGGTAGATGGCCAAGGCTCTCCCAGCTAGCAGTCTAGGCTGGCTTTCAGCACTCTGGTGTATCTGTGTTCCCTTGCCAACACAGAAGCTGCAGCTGGAAATTATTATTATTACAGTAATACCTACAGTCTACTTAGGATCAGGGCCACGTTGTGCTAGGTGCTGTACACAGAGAAGAGCTGTGCCCCAGAGGGCTTACAAACTAAGCGTGTCTTCGGTCTGTTCCAGGGTAAGCATTTTCGGTGGTAGCGTCTCTGCAACATCTTTATCCTCACTCATTGCTCCCTGGTGCCTGCGGGGATCCCCCCAGTTTCCACACAGCTACCTGATTCTGGAAGGCCTTCTTTGTGCAATGGGGTGTGGCAACTCTCAAGGGAGAGGGGGGCATGGCCACAAATTCCCTGTGTGTCCGGAGCCACCTCCTATTCATTGCTGCTGGGTGTTTCCTGCTGAGGCAGATCTGCTCCACCACTTGAAACAGAGTCCCGCCCGGATATCAGGGCCCACCCCAGTTGCTCAGGGCGGGGAATTTCTCTTCAGCCTCCATCTCCCTCTGGCAGTCACTGACCGCTTCTCTTTTAGCTAAAGGGCTCCTTGCAGATCCAGGCCAGGATCCCAAAGCACCACCTGTGTGCAAGCCCTGGGCAGCAGGTCAGTGTCATCATTCCTGTCTCACTGATTGAGATATTGAGGCACCGAGAGGGAAAATGACCTGCACAGTGTCACCCAGCACACCAGTGGCAGAACGAGCAACAGATCCCAGGGCACAAGCCCAGGCCAAGGGTGGCAGCATGTCAGTAGGAGCGAATACAGGTTGTAGAGCAGCCCTGCATGTCTCACGTTGCTTGCTCCCTTCAGGCTGGGAGCAGGAACAGCAGGCTGACATGACAGCTGTCAGTCACTTGGTGACCTCATTGGAAGGGCTTGCCCGAGACTGCCAGCGAGATCCACTGTCTCCAGTCCACTCCTGTCAGCCGTCACTCTCCGTTATATCTGCACGGGAGCATGGACCCTGCTGCTGTGCTGGGATGCTGAGCAATGAGTGTCTCGCCCAGGGGTCATATGTGGCTACCTGGCTAACAGAGGGAACTGCCCGGCCATGAGTGCATGGACCCTGTTTGACTCTGGTGTCCCCAGCAGGAGCTATTATTGATGATTATCCGCATGTTGTCCATCACCGCAGTGTCTGGGAGCATGGCCCGTAGCTCAGATGAAGGCATAAACTCTCCCTGGCTTAGGGAGATACCACCCCCCCAAACCCTTTGGCATCAGGACATAGAGAGCAGATGGCGGGGGAGCCACTGATCAAAGACTTGGAGAAACAGCTGCATTCAAGGGCATTTTCTGTCTGGGGTCAGCCTCAGGCTTTGAGGAACTCCTGGCTGGCATGAGAGCCAGAGGAGGGCCCCAGCTCCTCAGGACACGCCACCCCCAGTTAACTCCATGATGCGTCCCAAGCTGTAAGGCACCTCGCTCCAACCAGCCCTCAGCATGAAGCTTGGGTCAGCTGCCTGACTCCACCAGCCTCTGGCGACACAACACAATCAGGCCTCACTCCATCGTCCTCCAGCGCCCCGCCCCGCTCCATTGAGCACTCCCTGCACTCAGACACACTGTTCCCAAAGGAACAGCACACACCGGCTGGCAGGAGTCAGCTCAGGATCCTGGCTCTGCTTAGCAGAGCACTGAGATAGAAAGAGTGAAAACAAGACTCTTACCAACAGATCTGAGCGATAGAAAGTCAGAATACTGGAAACAAAAGGCTACATATAAAACAAAATCCTAACATGCTTTCTAAAGCCTGCCCTTAACTCACAAGGCATTTCCCAGTCTCTGATAGCAGTGGTTTTCAGCCTTTTTTCATTTACGGACCCCTAAAAAATTTCAAATGGAGGTGCAGACCCCTTTGGAAATCTTAGACACAGACTGTGGACCCTCAGGGGGTCCATGGACCACAGGTTGAAAACCACTGTTCTATGGTAACGACCGCCTCCTTCCCCTCCCCCCCTTTACCTCTTCCCCTTCATTTCCTCCTGAAGCCTCTGCCAGCTCTTCATTAGCATTTGATTCAGTATGCTAATAGGCAGCTGTTGTATAACACACAATACACAATGGTCCCCCAGGAAAATAAATGTTTCCCCCATCCTGCCTGGAGAAGTTTATCTCAAGACATGCTACCTTTGAGCGACCTGCTTTTACCTACAGCCCAAGAGCACAAAACTGTTAGTGTATGTACGAGTACCTCTGTGCCTTCTGCCAGCTGGCCTCTGGAGGCCTTTGGGTCACTGTAACTCAGGCTGGAGGGCTGGGCAGGTAGGGAAACCTGCCCTAGGAACCTGCCCCTTGAATTCCAGCCAGCAGCCTCCCAGCAGGCAGCACAGAGCAAAGAGCAATGGGCTCTCCTGAGGTGAGCGTGCACTGCTGTTAGCTGCCCCCTGCACTTAGTCCCAGGTGGCAGCAGTGCTGTAGCCCAGCATGGGTGATGGAGGTGAGACGTTCGTCACACAGGAGATCCCATGTGGGCAAAAATGTCTCAGGCCACTTTGACCATGGGTGTGGGGGGCAGAGGCCTTGGAGTGCTGAGGCCATGCCAGGCTTTGCTGGGTCTCAGGATGCTGCCTCCTCCCAGCAGGCCTCACATTCATCTCATCCGGGTTGAGTTTAAGCCAACTGGCTTTTGTCCAGGTCTGTGTCTCTGCCAGACGCTGAGAGAGCAAGGAAATGCCTTTGTCTGGATCTGATGAAAAGGAGACGTAGGGTTGTGCCATTAGCATACAGATGGCCCCTGGAGCCCATCACCCCCAACAGCTCTACCCAGGAGACCCCCAGCCAATGGGGTCGGGCAGGCCCCTCAGATGCTCCCCAGGATCTCTGCCACAGGATGAGTGGAAACACTCTGAGCTTCAAAGTCACGACCCCTTTTTTAGGCCACTCATAGTCAATACCTCCCCTTCCCCACAGATAAGCTACTGGATGAGACTCCATCAGCCGCACTGCACGGTTACAATGTATGTAGCACTGTGAGTATATCTGTACACATCTGCACTTGCGGTGTGGTCCCACGTAATGACTTGGGTCTCCTGTGTGTTGGTGCGAATGGCTCAGGAGCTGGGCGAGCCCGTCGGGAGACCGGATCCCTCGGAAGGCTGACATATACACCAGTAGCTCGTTTGCCCCACTCAGCCAGCGACAGCCCTCACTGTGGGGTGAGCGGGTCTGTCACTGTGCCAAGGCGTGCCAGGTAAGCCTACTCTCAGGAATGGCTCTCATCTGATGGCAACTGTACGCGAGCAGTCATGGCAATCACACCAACTTCACACAGACCCCACACTGGGACATGCCTGCTGCAGAGAGCCAGGCAGCGGGCACTGTGCGCCAATGGGCCAGGCAGCGCCCAGATGGCAGGCAGTAGTTGCACAATGTGCACAATCCCAGCAGGCAGCCCATTGCAGGCGCAGCTCAGAGGGGCCAGGAGGGAGCTGGAGTGGGAGGAACTGAGGAGGGAGTTCACACCTGATTGGGTCCAGCCAGGCACCTAAGCCCCAACTCCTCCTACCTCCCGTTTCTCAGCAGCACCCATTGGCCTAGTGCCCCATAGCCGGGGCTCCTTCCCAGACCCCACAGTCAGCCCTGCCTCTGTGGCTGAGACCTGCCAGTTAAAGGAAAGGCTGTTTCTCTCTCCCTGGCCAGAGAACAGGCAGTACCTCTGAGTTAGAGGCTTCGAGATCCCCCGGCATCCCCCTCGCAATCCCCACTTTGGGCACCCAGAGCTAGGACAATGCATGCACCCCTGCATGGCTCCCAGCTCCTGGTGGAGCATCAAGGGCTGCGGACAAAGTGAGCTGCACCAGCCAGGGCAGCTCCAGGAGGAGGGTGTGGATCACAGAGATTAGCACTGTTCAATCCTGATTGGTAGCTGCCCTGAGCTGGGTGGCATTTCCTATCACTGGGAGGTTAGTGTGGTGGAGAGGCAAAGGAAGACATCTCCAGCCAGGGCCAGATCCCTACCTGCCAGAGGGTTGTAGGCAGCTTGGCCTTCCTTCAGGAATCACTGACCTGACCTGTCAACAAAGGGCAGGTGTTCCTCGCCTGTGTTCCCATCCATGGACCCCCCTCCCCAGCTGTTTAGCCCCTGGGGCTCTGGAGGGGGGTCAGGCAGGCAGGCACACTGCTGCTGCCCTCCATACCATGGCAGGGCAGCGGGAAGATCAGGTAGCTGGTTATGAGACCAGGTCTCTCAGGGTGTGACTAGGCCTCTCCAGCCTGAGCTGTGTCCCCGGGGCACCCCCCCACTCCATCTGTTACCATGGAGGGGCAGAGGAGTGGCCAGAGTTCTGCTTTCCACTCCCTCTCCCCCCATGTCTTGCTTGCTACCTGCCCCTGCCCTCTGCCCGACACTGCTCTAGGAATGGCACAGCAGCCCCAGCAGATCTGTAGCCAACATGTCCCCACAGTTTCCCCAAGACTCCTATTCCTACGCCAATCTTCTTCCCATTCACCTACCCCCACCTGCTGCTCCTGGCGCTGAAGGGGTTAACACTGGGATATGCACTACATCAACCTGTCTGCCTTTACCCAGTCTTGGTACTGAATGGGTTAATGTTGTGATATGCAGTAGCCCAGTCCCCTTCCTCCAAATGCTGGCACTGAAAGGGTTAATATGATGGTAGGTCCTAGTCCAGCTCAGCTCTCTTACCCCCTCCCACCGCCCCTCTGCCAGGGAAGTAGATGCCATGGTACTCATTAGACCAGACCAGATGCCAGCCTCCTCATCCCGCTGTTATAGGAATTATTGTTTGGAAGGATCTACCCAAGCTCAGTGTGGCCCTCTGCCCCCTCCAGTCCTGGCACTTAAGAAATTAATGCAGTGCTATACATTTGCCCAGGCTAGCCACCATCCTCCAGTCCTGGTGCTGAGGGGGTTAATACTTGGAAATGAACTAGCCCAGCTTGGCTCTCTCCCCCTGCTCCAGTGCTCAAGGGCTTAACCCAGTGGCAGGCCCTACCCCTCCCCTGATCTAGTGCTGAAGGGGTTAACCCAGTGGTACGCCTCCCCCATCTGTCGATGAAGGAGTTAACCCAGTGGCATGCCCTAGCCCTTCCCCAGTCTGGCACTGAAGGAGTTAACTCAGTGGCATGCCCTAGCCTGGCCTTGCCCACATGGTAACAGATGGTCACAGCGATTTCACCTGTGCTTTTCAACACTGACACTTAATCCATTCCCATAAATCACAGGGGCCACCTCCATTATTCCTTCATTATCTCCTTCTGTTCTGGAACATGTTCCCTCGCTCAGCCCAGCCCGCACAGCACTGAGCCAGGCCTGGTGCATGGTGCTCTGCAGCTCCTGTCCCATCCCTGCCCCTGCCCAGCCTACCCTTTCCCTTGAGCTGGCTCTTCCACTGGGACTGGGCTAGATCCCCAGCTGGGCTAGCTCCCAGCCCTTTCATCTCTTGCACAAGGGAAGATTCTCAGGCTTAGGGAACATTGTAGTCACGACCACACAGCAAACAGCTATAGATGATCCTAGACAGGGTCCTCTAGATCCTAGAACCTGCTCCTTCTTGCTGCCATTGACATTTGGCGAAGGGTCACACTAGGTAAGAGCCTCTTGATTCTGTGTCCACTCGTTTCTCCCCCAACAAGGAGCTACCCCACACTAGGGCCTGATTTTATGTCGCTCCCCAAGATGGAAATCAGGGATAACCCCACTGAAGTCGCTGGAGTTACACACATCAGGGAATCAGCGTTGACTCTTATCCCTGGCACCCAGCCCTTTCCTGACTACTCGGAAGCCATGGCGATGTAGTGTGAGCGTTGACACAGCAATATGCTGGTAGGCACAAGCAAAATGATGTCATGGTTGAAAAACTGGCTATTAGTTGTCTATTGGAGTCTAGTAGCCCCAGTCATAGATCAGGGTCCCATTGTACTAATTCGCAAAAAGAAAAGGAGTACTTGTGGCACCTTAGAGACTACTGAACGAAAATAATACCTAGCTCTTACATCAGACTTTTCGTCAGTACCTCTCAAAATGCTTCACAAAGGAGGTCAGTAACATTATCCTCATTTAACTGATGGAGAAACGGGGGCACAGGAAGTGAGGGAGAGACAGTGGTTTGAGCATTGGCCTGCTAAACCCAGGGTTGTGAGTTCAATCCTTGAGGGGGCCATTTAGGGATCTGGGGCAAAAATTGGGGACTGGTCCTACTTTGAGCAGGGGGTTGGACTAGATGGCCTCTTGAGGTCCCTTCCAACACTGATATTCTATGAAATAAAAACTAAGGAATCCAGCATGGGAGAGGTGGGCTAGCCCAGGAGAAACAGCAGAGAGCAGCTGTTAAGGAGATAAATGAAGGCCTCAATGCCTTGTTGCACCTGGGACTCTGAGCCAGTCACTCAAGCCCACACAATTGAGAAGGAGTCTTGGAAAACTACTGATTATCCCATCAACACAGCAGATTCAATTGGTGATTTGAATGACATGGAGCTGTCAAGTCCCACTCTGCAAGTAGTGGGAGTGGGAGAAGCTAGAAACAGTCCAAGCCCCAGCTACAGTGATCAGATGTCCCGATTTTATAGGGACAGTCCCGATTTTTCGGTCTTTTTCTCACATAGGCACTTATTACCCCCCACCTCTTGTCCTGATTTTTGACACTTGCTATCTGATCAGCCTAGCCCCAGATGAAATGTCACCACCTCAAAATGCATCAGAACTGACGTGGCTCCTCGGCATGATCGACTTTTGGTGCTAATTCAGTCCTGATCTGGCCCTAAAAGGCCAAGTGTTCTATGGATGACCTACAAGAGACACTCAGGAATCAAATGCAGTTGAGGATCTACAGAATGAACTGACCACCTCCCACTATTTGCATGCTATGTTGTTTTGAAGCCTACAACTATTTGGGCAGTTGCGGGAGGGGTGGAGTGCTACTCCACTTAAAGACGACTGGGAGCCCTTAGCATGTTTTTCCAGGTGACTTTCACACTGCAAGAGCAGGTATCCCCTGCTAGAGAGAGAGGATGAAATCCTGACCCCATCAAAGTCCCGGGGAGCTTTGCCATGTCTCCTCGACTGTCTGGTGCGGGCATGGGCAGGCAAATGTGTCCTAAGCTACTTTCAGGGCCTTGATAATATCAACTTTATGACAGACCATGAGCCACCCACACCGTTAATAAACAGCAACGGCCTAGTCAAGGTGCCCTTCAGTCCCAGAGATCTCTCATGCGATTGGAGAAATTTAAACCTGTATGAATCATAGAATCATAGAAGATTAGGGTTGGAAGAGATCTCAGGAGGTCATCTAGTCCAATCCCCTGCTCAAAGCAGGACCAACACCAACTAAATCATCCCAGCCAGGGCTTTGTCAAGCCGGGCCTTAAAAACCTCTAAGGATGGAGATTCCACCAGCTCCCGAGGTAACCCATTCCAGTGCTTCACCACCCTCCTAGTGAAATAGTGTTTCCTAATGTCCAACCTAGACCTCCCCCACTGCAACTTGAGACCGTTGATCCTTGTTCTGTCGTCTGCTACCACTGAGAACAGCTGAGCTCCATCCTCTTTGGAACCCTCCTTCAGGTAGTTGAAGGCTGCTATCAAATACCCCCTCACTCTTCTCTTCTGGGGACTAAACAAGCTCAGTTCCCTCAGCCTTCCCTCGTAAATCATGTGCCCCAGCCCCCTGATCATTTTTGTTGCCCTCTGCTGGACTCTCTCCAATTTGTTCACATCCTTTCTGTAGTGGGGGGCCCAAAACTGGATGCAGTACTCTAGATGTGGCCTCACCAGTGCCGAATAGAGGGAAATAATCACTTCCCTCGATCTGCTGGCAATGCTCCTACTAATGCAGCCCAATATGCCATTAGCCTTCTTGGCAACAAGGGCACACTTTTCACTTATATCCAGCTTCTCATCCACTCTAATTCCAGGTCCTTCTCTGCAAAACTGCTGCTTAGCTAGTCAGTCCCTGGCCTGTAGCAGTGCATAGGATTCTTCCGTCCTAAGTGCAGGACTCTGCACTTGTCCTTGTTGAACTTCATCAGATTTCTTTTGGCCCAATCCTCTAATTTGTCTAGATCACTCTGGACCCTATCCTTACCCTCCAGCTTATCTACCTCTCTCCCCAGCTTATTGTCATCTGCGAACTGGCTGAGGGTGCAATCCATCCCATCATCCAGATCATTAATAAAGATGTTGAACAAAATCCTGAGTGATCCCACTGTTTCTTCAACTCTGGGTGATAGAGAAGCCCACATAGTGACCACTTGTTGGGGCGGGTCAGCCATGGCAGAAATTAGACCTGATTAAACTAGCCCCTAGCGTTATACAACTAAGTGTACTCATGGCTACCAGACACAGCTGGCCCAGTTTCCAGTGGGGATCCCACATCCACCTGTGACTCCTCTGCAATGAGATGGGAACTCTCCAAAACTGCAGGGCTGATTTCCTATGGCTATCATGTTGTAGAACCACAGACTTTGCAGGACATGATGGAAAGGCTGCATGTGGGACACCAGGGCCTCACAAAATGCTAGGCATGAGTCTCAGTGTGGTGGCCCAACACAGAGCAGGAAACAGTGAGGAAGGATGGCCCAGTGGTTAGAGCACTAGCCTATCACTTGAGAGACCAGCTCTCAAGTCCCTGTTCTGCCACAGACAATATGTGACCTTGGGCAAGTCACTTGTCCCTCAGTTCCTGCTCTGTACTATGGGAATAATACCCTGCTTTGCCAGGGAATGGATACATAAAGGATTTGTGAAGTACTCAGGTACTATGGTAAAGGAAGCCCTACAAGCCCCTAAGATAGTTTGAAGTGAAAAGGAAGGTGGCATCACGTGACTCTTACCAAATGACCAGAGAGATACAATTCGAAGGCGCTCTTAGCATGACGTGAGAGGTTTGGAGGAGCTGTGTAAGGACCAGGACTTACGTATCAGGGAACCATTGACTAGGGCCATACAGATTCTATTTCTCATTGGATCACCAGGTCACAGAGCAATAGAAAGGCAACTTCTCTCCTTCTGGCATCCAGGAGGAATAACCCTGGCCAACAGGCCATTGTCTGCCCACTTCAAATTCCAAGCTTTTGGGATACAGTATCTTTTCAGGCATATTTATGCCAGCACCCACCACCCAGCAGGGGATGGACTGGCCAAGATAGCAGCACAGAGAATTTCACCTCAAACCCCCCATGCTAACACTGCTGAGCTACGCCCCACCGGTCCCTGCAGTCAGCCCAGGGACTTGTCAAAATAACGCTGCCCCAGCCCTAGAGGTAACCTCCATCCCCTGGGGCCCCAAAGAAATGGCTGCAAATCCAAGCACACTCAGGCCTTCTGCAACTGGGGAGTGCAGCCCAACACTTAAGCCAGCTTTGGTTATCACCTGTCCTCACCATATCCTGACACCCTACCTGGCTGAGACTGGTACCAAGTACTCGGTGCAGTAGACCAGGGCCATCCTCAGCTGCTCTGAAAGCCTGTTGATTGGCCGTGTGACCCTCAGAGAAAAGGCACTCACCCCACAGCTGTAGATTGTTATGGTGACACTTGCCCTCACCCTCCAGAACAGTCTTTACACATTGGGATGTAAAGGTCCAGGTGCATCCACCAGACAAACCCAGGCTCAAGGCCAGAAGGTGAATGGGCAGGGGCTGAAGCCAGTGACTTGGCTGGATCTCTACATGCTGTTGGTAAGTATTTACTCTTGCTAAGGACAGTTTGTGCCAAAAAATGGTGGGCAAGACGTGTGGCTATGTGTGCTGTGTCTGAATTGGTAGCAAGAAGCCAGGTGGGGTGGGGGCTGGAGAGATTGTAGCAGAAGTGACAGAGAAGCAGAGAGAGGGAGGAGCTTCTGGGATAACGCTGGTTCCATTATTCTAATAAAGCAACTCTGGGATTCTTTACCATTGGCACATAGCAAAGTAATAATCTGAGCCCTTTGGGTGGGGGCAGGGAAAGCATCTCTGGAGGTGGCAGGGGGCAGGTACAGCCTTTATCTGAGCCCCTCGGGCAGGCATGGGGCAGTGTGTGAATGGTGGCACTCAGGGGGCTGGGCACAGGATCTGAGACCTCAGGTGGGCACGGGGCAGGGTTTGAATGGTGATGATGGGAGGGGGCGGCCTGGGCATGGGATTTCTCTGAGTCCCTCCAGTGGGTGTTGTGTTTAGGTAACTAGGGAGCTGGCCTTAAACAGTGTGGCCATGGCAACCAGGACCCCAACCGACCTACAGTAATGAAATGCCACCTGCAGCTGGACCTGCTGATCCCTCCTGGGCTAGGCACCTGCCAGCTCCACAGCACGGGACCTGCTGTATCACAGCAACTGCCCTAGCAACAAGCAGGGGCCCTCCCAAGCCACTTGGCAAGCAGCTGTTGGGAAGCCAACCTGACCTCCTGGGATGTGCCCCCTCCGCAGCCACGCCCAGTGCTGCAGCAGAACGGTCCCCAAGAGAGGCAGTGCCGGCAGGCCCAGAGAGCTCCCCTCTGTCCCATGCACAAGCAGCTGCCAGCGGGACTCCGCTCCCTCCGGCGAGTCCCCAGCATGGACCCTCCTGCCCAGCCTTGGGCCTCTCAGCCTGCTATGGGGTGGGATGGCTCCAGGGGGGCGCTCTCACTAAGGACAAGGGTGGAGGAGGAAGAGGCCATGCAGGGCACAGTAGGCCGCTGGGAACCAGAGGCGGCCACGGAGGGCGCTCCTCGAGATCATGGGTGAGAGCATTCAGGGAGGGAGAGGAGAGCCCTGGGGACTGCGGGATGGGAGCTGGGAGGGGATGTTACGTGGCATGGCCCATACAGCCCTTGGCAGGGGGGAGGGGAGCAGCCCGTCATCACACACACCAGCATGGCTGGCCCTTTGGGGGCAGTTGCATTGAAGGCCAAGAACAGAAGGAGCCAGGGAGGGGGGTGTTCTCCTGCCTAGGGCTGATCCCTACAGGGCAGGACAGCCTGGGGCAAGCAGGCCCTGCACTGCACCTGCCCTGTGGATAGACAACAGCCGCCAGGTGCTTTTCACTCAGCATTCTCACCGCCGAGCTCTGAGCAAGGTAATAATCAGCCATCTGCTCTTCCAGCGGAGCAGGGCTGGAGGATGGAAAGCTGCATGCCAGGGCCCCGCCCAGCGGGCACTTGGGCTCACCAGCTGTGCCCTCCAGATCTCAGCTCTGAGCTCCCAGCAGGCCTGGAGGGTGTGGGTTCACTCCTCAGGGGGTTACACAAATGGCTGAGGCAAAGCCAGGAGAGCAGCAGCTTTTATTTCAATGGCAAATATCTTTTCCTAAGCGTGATACAGAGTTCTGGAGCTTTCCCAGCTCCTGCGTGGAGGGGGTTACACATTGGGGGGCAGGCGAGAGAGCATCAGGCTGTAGGTGGGGTATATCCAGGTGTGTTTGGGCACAGCTGAGTGACTCGGGCGTGTGCACACACCCTGAACGTGTAGGGGCACAGCCCGCAGGCATACCTGCCCCTCTGGGAACGTACAAGTGTGTGCACAATGCTGTGAGCACCTGACAGCATCTGGCTGTGCGGGTAGCTCGAGATCTCACATGGATACTCGTGGCTGTTGCAGGACAGCTGGGCAAGCGTGTCTCTGGGCGCATGGCTGTGCGTGTGATGGGGCATGGCGGTTGCAGGGGTTTGGTGTGAGCATCTCCGTGTCTAGCGCTCTCAGGGCACTGACACATCTGCGGTGGAGCTGAGTCCTGCTTGCCAGCCGACAAGAGAGAGTCTAAGGCGGCTCCTAATGGCACTAGTGGCATGGGGCGAATGCGGCCTTCAAGGCAGAGGCAGCTCCACTCCGAGGCCAGAACACCGGGAGTTGTGTTATTACCGGCTCTGGATTATTATTTGCTCCCTGGGCTTTTTTTCCTCTCCAAAGAGAAAGAGCATTTTCACTCCCACTGAATTGTCACCGTGCCGGGCTGTCAGTCGCTGCTGTGGAGTGCCAGTGCTGGGAGGGGCTCAGCACACTGCTGACGCCGTCCGTGCCAGCAGACAGGTGGTATCATTGGCTGTGCTTTGCCTCCCCCACACCAGACGCTGCAGCAATGACTAACTCCATCTGCTTCTCCCCAGCCCCCTCCAAGCTGTGACCCCTTACTTCCATCCCCTCCCCTCTTCATAAGGGTCTGGGAACACCAAATCCCAGTGGGTAGAGCCTGGACTGAAGTCTGGGGTCAGCTTAGCATGCTTCCCGCCGCAGGGAGCACTGGCCAGAGCCCAAACTTGCTTCACAGGGGTGGCTTCCCTGGTATCGCTCTCCAGAGGTGGGGCGGCCTTGTGTGCTGGATGGGGGGGATACACCAAGCCCCATCCATTGATCTCAGTGGTGTTACACCAAGAATGAATTTGGGCCTTGTCTCTCAACTTCCCACGTGGGACTCAGGAGTAAGCCATCACCCTCCTGAGCTGTCTCCTTGCCTTAGCGTCACTGGGCAGCTTTCCACAAGGCCAGGACTGAGTGGGGACAGCTCGTGGGACATCGTCTGCTCAGTTCTGCAGCTGAACCTGGGGCCCCATCTCACAGGCAGTCCGAAGCTGTGGCGATGCTAGGTCAATCACCTCCCGCCCCCGCCCCCAGCCCTATGTGCGCAGGGCCATAGTTCAGCTGAGCAGGACACCCAGCTCCCATTGGCAACACATGGGAGTTCCCCCTGAAGCACCCACGGCTGCAGCTGAAGTCAACGGGAGGTGCTGGGGCTCAGCACTTCTGACAAAGCAGCCCACAGGTGGTGAGTCAGTCACTCCAAGGCCACCACTGGCAATCTCCGAGTCTTACCTAAGCCTGGGTAAACCAAGCTGATCCTGGCCTTTGGGTTAGCGCAGCCTGATTTTCACAACAAATCCCTGATGTGGATCGGGCTGCTCTGTCCCGCTGGCACCTCCATCGCATCCCGTGGCCACTGCAGCCCTGCCCAGACAGGCAGCAGACCGCCCTCAAGCTGCGGAGTGCAAGAGAGAGAGCAAGGTAGCCCAATGGTTCTAGGAACAGGGAACGGGACAGCACCTTTGCCTCCAGGCTGGCAGGGCAGATCCAGCCCAGACTGACACCCATCACAAGTCAATCCCAGCAGATGGTCACTTGGTGGCCAATGGGTGGGGGTTTGACTCCACTTTACAGCTGGCCCCATATGGGCAGGTGCAGCAGAGAGACCGAGGATCAAAGGGAGCGAGGGAAGCCTAGTCTACTCAAGGTTCTCATACTGTGCCCATCACCCCATATCGGCGAGGTGGTACACTGATGGGTGCGACAGGGGAAAGTGACCCCGCTGCTATCTGGGTGGGGCTGGTCCGGTCCTGTGTCCATCTAGCCCCGCTCCCAACTCAGCTCTGGTTTGGCAGCTCCCTGCTGGGCTAAGGACCCCCTTAGTGGCTGCTGAGCTGTGGTGAGGGGCTGGCCCTTAGACAGCAGTGTAAGACATTTTACCAACAGTCCCAGAGCGGCTGACACACGGAATAAAAGAGGCAGTGAGGGGAAGGGCAGAGAGGCAAGAAGTAAGGGTGAAAGAGGCCGAGAGGAAGGAGACACCCCGCTCTGGGTGGGGGGGGGGGAGGAAAGGCGTGAGGCAGGAGGTGAAAGGAGCAGTCAGACAGGAAGGACATATAATGGGAGGCTGAATCCCTCTCTTCCGTGCCAGACAACAAGCAAGGCCCTTTGCTACCAGAGCACAAAAGATGCTCGCCCTGCTGCTTCTCATGCTGTGTCCATGCTGTGGGGTAGAGAGGGCTCCCTAAGGCAGCCTCACATTCACTGTAAACCGACTGGAAAGCCAGCCTGTGGGAAGTGTGTGTGTGGGGTAGGGGGATCTCTGCTCAGAGTCCAGGCGACCAGGCCTGACAGCACAACCAGCAGCCCCAGAGCTCTGCACTTCTGTGGCTGGGGGGGTAGGGCCCCAGTCTCCCCATCACCCAAGCTCTGAAGCCGAGATAGGGCGTAGTGCGAGCGGCAACCCGTGCCAGTCAGCCTCCGCCTGCTCGCACCGGCTTCATGCGGAACAAAGGCGCCCACGCCACATGGTAACAATTTACGCTGCATGGGAAAAGCTATAGTCACTTTTAAAAATAGGAAGGGATGAGAATCCCTCCCCTCCATGTGGACTGCTCCTCGCAGAAAGGGAGAGGGGCGCTCATCCCCAGAGCAGTACTGCCCCCTGTTGGCACCTCAGCCACACTGCGTGAAGTACAACTAGCCACTGCAAATGTGATCATTGTCCACAGGCCTCTGCCTCCCCCAGCCCTGTGACTGCGCCAGGAAGCCTGGCTGAGGGATAACAGGGTGGGGTTACACTCAGGAATTGCTGCCACAAAGGGGAAGCCAGGCATGATCCTCAGCAGAGTCACCCAGAGCTGGGTCACCAGGCCAGGCGGTGTTTGGCCTCCAAAGCAGGGCGCAGCTGGCCCCAGGTTGTTCTGGTCTTAGCTCAAGAACTGGATTTTGCAGGATTATGCCAGGGCTCTTTATGTGCTGTCTCCCTCTCCTACCCCACCCCACGCTGCTCCAAGTGCCCATGCTACCACCAGGCAGGGCCGTCCCTGCTTCCCCCCCAACCCCCCACAGAGAGTCTGGGCTGTGCTCAAGGCCTGCAGGGCCTGGGAGGCCCGCCCCACCTATAGAAGTTATGACATTGCTTTAAAAATCATGAGATTTTTTTTAAAAAAAGAAATGTTGGGATCTTTTTATTCCCCTTGTGGAGTTTTGAGCCCTGAGGGATCATGTTTTCAAGCTTATTTCCGCACTGAGGGCTTGAAGTTTTTAAAATGAAAGCTGAGATCTCACATAACCCCAGGACTCCAGGAGCTGGGGCTTCAAGAAAAAACACCAAGTAGTGCCAGTCTCACGATGAAATCATGAGAGTTGGCAACACCTTTTAAGATAAAAATGTATCTGGATTTTCCAGAAAATTGCTCAGTAAGTTGGATGATGTTTAAAAGAGTTAACAAACGTACATGGATAAAAGAAATACTACTGCCTAGCTCTTCTATACTGCTTTTCATCCATAGACCTCAAAGCATTTTTATCATCCCCATTTTACAGATGGGGAAACTGAGGCATGGAGAGGGATAAGTGACTTGCCCAAGGTTACCCAGCAGGTCTACAGCAAAGCCAGGAATAGAACCCAGGCCTCGAGTTCCAGTCCAGTGCTCTAACCACTATGAAACACGGCTTTCCAGTGATCTTTATAATAAAAATCATGCATACTAAACCACTTGCAACTAAAGGCACCAATGGGAAGTCTACCTCATTCAGCACAGGCTGTGTGGCACAATTCAATGTACTTTGAAGACAGCAGTTTCCTGTTTTCTTTTTTGTTTTGTTTTTTAGTAACACACATTGTAGGCAGTAAATTCATTTACCCCAGTCTTTAAATCAGATACAGTGTTTAGGCTGTTTTAACTGTTCTTACCCTGTAGGTCATGGCACTGCCCAGATTGCTGCCTGGAAGGGGCACCCTGCTATGGAAAAGGTTGGGATTTGCAACACTATTTCATATTACAATGCAGGGCCCCTGGAAATGTTCCCTCTTATTCCCTCATTTAATAGCACCCTCCATGGACATGGGCCAGTACTGAGGGCTTTAGCTCAGAAGTGATTTTAACCTTTTTCATTTGTAAACCCCTAAAACATTTCAAATTAAGGTGTGGATCCCTTTGGAAATCTTAGACACAGACTGCGGACCCCCAGGGGTCCACAGACAACAGGTTGAAAACCACTGGCCTACGTAAACAGCAGATCTCCCAAAACTGTCCCCTAGTGGTGACAGGAAGGACTGCAGACAATCATCCCTTTAAGAATATACCCTAGAACTAGAGATGAAAAATAAATTCAAACTCAGCCATTTCTGGATATTTTTAATGAAAATTTAACAATCATAACATCTGAACGGTTGTAGAGAAGTGACAGCACAGCAGTGGCTTATTTAAAGCAAAGTCACATAGCGTTCCTACAGTGCAGCATCTTGTCCAGTTCAGAAAAATTAACCCAAAACCAGATACCAGTTGCATCGGTAGGGGCTTTCACCAGGAGATCCTAGCTGTCAAAGACAAGTGTCTCAACCCACTGATCATCTAGTGAACAGCTAAGCTGGTCCCTGCCTCTAGGAGTGTACAATCAATTCAATAAAGACTAGAAGAAGGTAAATCTGAGCCGACCCTCACTGCAGGGACTCAAACACTGGGAAGTTGGATACGCTGACTGACTCCTGTGTGAGGCTGCATACCCGACAAGGGGACTGGCCAGTGAGGGCCCAGCGGGGATTGTAATATCATTGGGCAATTCCCTCAATTCCTAAAAAGGAGAAGGCAAGAAGGAAGCTGAGGGAGGAATCTGGAGTTATTGCCTCATAGAGGCTTTGCGGGGGGGCCACTCTCTTGAGACAGGCAAGAGAAGAAGGCAGCATCCAGGGTAAGGAGCAGAGACGGTGGCATGAAGAGGAAAGCACAACTGGGCTGCAGGCAGAGTTAGGAGGAACAAAGAGAAAAGAAACAGCAGAACAAACAAGGGCTGGGTTGAATGGCTAGTCCCCACTAACAGCTTGTGCATTGGTGCGGAGAGAATCTTACACGCCAAAGGTGTGTCCACACTAGGAAGGGGGGGGGGTGTTACCACACGGTAACAGCTTAGCATGGAGAAAGTAGTCTGCAGTTTTAACACCTTCAGTGGTCAAGGTAAAAGCTAGGCGGAGCCTAAGGTTTCATCCGACCAACTAAGACTACAACTGCCTGCCCCACCTGGCTAAACCCCTTGTGCCCCCAAGACCTGAGACAGACACAGACCAGTCACAAGCTATACAGTTAGGCACACAGCGCGAGCTAAGCCAGCCGGGCTCCCAGCAATATCATCATCCTCAGGCATGTTCGGGACAGGGAGCAAACCCTGAGCTGAGGCCTCTGCTCCTGGAGGTAGGCAGGCATGGAGGTAGGCAGGAGTGGAGCCGTTCTGCTGCACTAGGAGTCGGGTGCAGTAGCACATGCAGGTCAGGGTCTGCAGGCTTCCTTGCTGGAGTGGAGCGGGGGGCGTCTGCTCTGAAGCGACTCTCACTCTGGTACTGCGGCACTGCGTATGTCACTACAAAGTAAAGAGGGTTTGTAGCTGCCAACCCGGCAGCTCCAGCCTGGGCTCTTCCACACACCAAACCCTGTGCATCCCCAGTGCAATAGCTGACTGGAGCTACCCTGCTGCGGATGGGCCAGGAGCCTCACACAGCCTGCCCCGGCACTGGGACAGACTGGAAAGGCACCTTCTCTCTTTGGGACTCCTTCTTTATTGGATTTAAAATTCAAACAGTAGAAAAAAGGCAAAGTATCTAAATCAGCTCATTGCAAGAACAAGAGCAACAGGGACGACCTGTAGCACATGGGAGCAGCTATTGTCTGAGATACACACACAGCACGCAGGTCGAAGGGGTGGGGGCAGCTGAGCTCTCCGTTCAGAACCCATTGTATTCAGGATCACAGTATCCTGTAAAGAGAGGTTGAGCCTGGATGCCTCGCCTGGAATAGAAGAGACACAGGAATACTACACAGAACCCATTCAGGCTTCCAGTCCTTAAAGGGGAGGGAGTTACTCTTAACCCTTTGGTGCCCTGATGAGAGTGATGTGCTGAAGTACAGGGTTCATTTCTTCTCTCCCCTGCATACTGAAGTTTTGAGGTATCTGATGATATTTTAGGGCTCAGGAAAGTGAGGGATTAGACCAGTTTTCGCAGGCTAAGCAGGGTGGAGCCTGGTCTCTACCTGAAGGGAGACCCTCACGAAAAATCCACATGCTACAAGCAGCAGTGCTGGCAACTCTGTAGGGAGTGCTCTGCCACTGAATCAGCACTGAACCAATGCTTCAGCATGGCACTAGGGGTGCTGTGCTGCTGTGTGGTGCCATCTACCAGAGTTGGCAAACTAAGGTCCTGACCACTCATAGGCATTAATGATGCCATGGCACTTTGCATAACCCCAGTGCCCTGGTGAAATCCCAGCAGCCAGTTACAGTCTGGCTCCCTAGATTCCCTAGCAGCTCCAAAGGGACTCACTCCTCACTGCTGCCCCACCCCAGAGGTGACTGAGTGATTTCCTGTGTCTAGCTGGGGTCTTGGATGAAAGGAGCTAGGCAAGTCACAATTACCTGAGCAGTGTGCAGCGGAAATTTGCCAGTCGTCTATATGCATCTTGCAGACCTCTCACAGTCTTATTGCTCCACAGCCTCTCAGCTATAGCCCCAGCTCTTGGCCTTGAGGAAATGAGATGCAAAGATGTGTTACTCTACACTGGAAGTCAGAGGGCTGCTAAGAGCAGGCGCTCCCAAACACTCCTGCACTGAACTGTGAGATGAAACTGTTCCTACTGAGGCAGAAATGCAGGGATGTCAGCAGAAAAGCTGGACTAACCTCCCGGGGAACGCAAAGGGCTCCAGTAGCAATCCCTGGGAGTGGAGAGGCATTACTAACACCCAGGCTGCTATACTTTGCTATACGTGGGGTCAGCACAGACATAGAATCATAGAATATCAGGGTTGGAAGGGACCCCTGAAGGTCATCTAGTCCAACCCCCTGCTCGAAGCAGGACCAATTCCCAGTTAAATCATCCCAGCCAGGGCTTTGTCAAGCCTGACCTTAAAAACTTCCAAGGAAGGAGATTCCACCACCTCCCTAGGCAACGCATTCCAGTGTTTCACCACCCTCTTAGTGAAAAAGTTTTTCCTAATATCCAATCTAAACCTCCCCCACTGCAACTTGAGACCATTACTCCTCGTTCTGTCATCTGCTACCATTGAGAACAGTCTAGAGCCATCCTCTTTGGAACCCCCTTTCAGGTAGTTGAAAGCAGCTATCAAATCCCCCCTCATTCTTCTCTTCTGCAGGCTAAACAATCCCAGCTCCCTCAGCCTCTCCTCATAAGTCATGTGTTCTAGACCCCTAATCATTTTTGTTGCCCTTCGCTGGACTCTCTCCAATTTATCCACATCCTTCTTGTAGTGTGGGGCCCAAAACTGGACACAGTACTCCAGATGAGGCCTCACCAATGTCGAATAGAGGGGGACGATCACGTCCCTCGATCTGCTCGCTATGCCCCTACTTATACATCCCAAAATGCCATTGGCCTTCTTGGCAACAAGGGCACACTGCTGACTCATATCCAGCTTCTCGTCCACTGTCACCCCTAGGTCCTTTTCCGCAGAACTGCTGCCTAGCCATTCGGTCCCTAGTCTGTAGCGGTGCATTGGATTCTTCCGTCCTAAGTGCAGGACCCTGCACTTATCCTTATTGAACCTCATCAGATTTCTTTTGGCCCAATCCTCCAATTTGTCTAGGTCCTTCTGTATCCTATCCCTCCCCTCCAGCGTATCTACCACACCTCCCAGTTTAGTATCGTCCGCAAATTTGCTGAGAGTGCAATCCACACCATCCTCCAGATCATTTATGAAGATATTGAACAAAACCGGCCCCAGGACCGACCCCTGGGGCACTCCACTTGACACCGGCTGCCAACTAGACATGGAGCCATTGATCACTACCCGTTGAGCCCGACAATCTAGCCAGCTTTCTACCCACCTTATAGTGCATTCATCCAGCCCATACTTCCTTAACTTGCTGACAAGAATACTGTGGGAGACCGTGTCAAAAGCTTTGCTAAAGTCAAGAAACAATACATCCACTGCTTTCCCTTCATCCACAGAACCAGTAATCTCATGATAAAAGGCGATTAGATTAGTCAGGCATGACCTTCCCTTGGTGAATCCATGCTGACTGTTCCTGATCACTTTCCTCTCATGCAAGTACTTCAGGATTGATTCTTTGAGGACCTGCTCCATGATTTTTCCAGGGACTGAGGTGAGGCTGACTGGCCTGTAGTTCCCAGGATCCTCCTTCTTCCCTTTTTTAAAGATTGGCACTACATTAGCCTTTTTCCAGTCATCCGGGACTTCCCCGGTTTGCCACGAGTTTTCAAAGATAATGGCCAATGGCTCTGCAATCACAGCCGCCAATTCCTTCAGTACTCTCGGATGCAACTCGTCCGGCCCCATGGACTTGTGCACGTCCAGCTTTTCTAAATAGTCCCTAACCACCTCTATCTCCACAGAGGGCTGGCCATCTCTTCCCCATTTTGTGATGCCCAGCGCAGCATGTAAACATGATTTACAAAAGGCTCTCCAAGGCCAGGAAAAATTGGAACAATGATGGAGGAGGCTGGGGAGCTGTGAGAAGGAGAATGTCAAATATGCCTTGAATATTATTAGTAACTATTAGTCCTTAAGACCTTAAAAGAGAAAAGCAACCATTCTATTCCCTTCTCCATGACAACCAGGATTGCACCTACAACTCCTTTGCCTGTTCCAAATGTTAGCTCCTCCTAAAGGAACTCTGGACAACAAGAGATCAACATCCACCTCCAGAGTGCAAGACAGATGGGGTTAAGAAACCTCAGACCCCCAGAAATAAGAAACAGGAAACACAAACTCTGCAAGCTCTTGTTACTCAGACAAGTTCCTCTCATGAGCAGCATGTGGATAGAGCATCTTGTGATGCTAGCTGGCTGCTATGAACACCCCCTTTCTTTTGCCCATAAAATCCCGAAGGAACCCCTTGCTTTTTGACAGCAGTGATCGTTAGCCTGTTTCATCCTAGGAGTGAATTAAGTGCCAGAAACTTTTTTGGGGCAGAGGGGAGCAACTATAAATCAAATAAACTGTTCAAATAGTAGCTTATTGTGAGACCCAGAAAACTAAAGGTTCCACAGGACAAACTTCCCAATACCCCAAGAAATCCAACCAATTAGCTTTCACCCCAAATTTTAAGATGTACATTTGCTTGCTTTATCAATCAAATGCACCCTCTCTCCAGTCTTGTTCCTTCAAAATATTTTCTCTTGTATTGCAAGCCCTCAAGGATGTGAAATGCTGTATATATAATCAAAGAATGAATAGGCTAGATCCACTAAATTTAGCAGAACTGTAAGGGATTTTGTTGGTTTTCTTTTTCAATTATTGTTGCACTCTAGAAGTGATATTAATTGTAAAGAACAAGGAGGAAAAAGACCATTGACAGATATAAGCACCTATACAGGGTACAGCTTTGAAATATTGAAAGAAATCGCTTAAAAGGGGAGAAAATTCCAATTAACAGTAGGGATTAATAGAGAACTACAATCCTTGAAATGAAGAACAAAAACCTCTGATAAAAAACTTCTGATGAAAAAAAAAAACCATTTACTGGCTATCGAGGGAAGCAGCAGGAAAACTGAGTGCTGAAATGTGAGTTTGTTTGGTCAGTATCCAATTGGAAATAAAAGCCATGCCCCCTCCAACACTCCCTGTCCCTGAAAAGGTGTAAAACTGAGGTCACTGTGGGGGTGGGGCTCAGTTCGCTGAACCTTCTCTCCAAAATATACTGCAGAAGTGAGATTCAATACCAGACACCTGACCAGCCCCTGGAATGGGCAGACTCTCCCTTTCCTGGTTTCCCAGCACAAAGGAGGGGTGAGATTTCATTTCAGAGATTGTATTTATTTCTGTTCTTTAAATAAAAACCTGAAAGTTCCCTTGTTGAGTCACCACCCCTTCTAGTGAGACCTCAACGAACCCTATATTGAATATATAAAATTGGCCGAAGAGAACCTCAAATAATCATAAAAAGAAAAGGAGTACTTGTGGCACCTTAGAGACTAACCAATTTATTTGAGCATAAGCTTTTGTGAGCTACAGCTCACTTCATCGGATGCATCCAATGAAGTGAGCTGTAGCTCACGAAAGCTTATGCTCAAATAAATTGGTTAGTCTCTAAGGTGCCACAAGTACTCCTTTTCTTTTTGCGAATACAGACTAACACCGCTGTTACTCTGAAACCTGTCAAATAATCATAGAATCATAGAATATCAGGCTTGGAAGGGACCTCAGGAGGTCATCTAGTCCAACGCCCTGCTCAAAGCAGGACCAATCCCCAACTAAATCATAACTTGAAGAAATTGCTTTTGATGTTTTAAACTAGTCCTTTTTGTACCAAACACTAGGACCACACTGCTAAGATTGCCTTAAAACAAGTACATCCTAACTCTTTGCAGAATTACTTGAAATATGACAAATGTACTACAGATACTAAAGAATTGATAACTGACAATTATAAGCATAAGAAATATTGGTTATTTGTACTATTCTATGGTATAAACAACATGTTGTATTCCGCACACACTAGAACTTCTGACATCTAAACTTGACTATAGACTATTGATTTTATACTTATGTGGTTCTGGCTGAATAAATAAACTTGTTGATTGGTTAAGAACAACTCAGTGTCCTGATTAGAAAAGCACTGTCCCAAGGTAAAAGTAAATCTGAAAAGAAGGCAGTGTTAATGAGTAAGCTATTGCTCCCTGTACTAAATAAAAAGGGGTTCTCTGAATTATTTTCCATTCCAATATTGGCTAGAACATTTATTCAATTGGCAAATCTAGTTTGTCAGGTTTCAGCTTTAAAATCTAACTGGCACATGAGCAAATTAATAACATTGACCCATTCATGCTTCCACGTCACTGGAAAAGCAGAGTGCCATTTGCCTGCGGGATTAATGGTGTGGCTGCAGCTCAAGCCAGCACACCCAAACTAGCCTTAATCTAACTAGCTCAGGGCCCAGATTAGTGAAGCTGTGGGAGCATGGGACTTCAGCACAGGCTGTACAAATCTTCCCAGAACTGCCATGGCTTCGCTGTTACTGGTACCTGAGCTAAATTAAAGCTAGCTTGGATATGTCTGCACATGTGGCAATCACACCCGGTGATTGCAGCACAGACAGACCCTAGAAAGGTGGGTGGTGGGAAAGAAGAGAAATAGGAGTCTCTTAGCAAACAGGATGTTATGCCAATCCACAGCCATTACACTGAATGTACTTAAGGAAACCCCACCTGCTGGTTCCTTGCAGATGTTCCCCCAACAAACACCAACATGCCTATCATTGCCATACCTGGAAACAGACTGAACGGGGTGGGATGGCAGAGCAGACAACACAGGATTACATGCTCACGAAGTTTTGCAGCAAAAACATGAGCCCCTGCCCCTGCATAGTAAAGTATAAGTGGAGAAGAGGAGAAAGCTGAGCTGAGATTAACCAGTCTTTCTACAGAGGCTTTAAGACAGGAAGGTTGGCTAAGTCCTGTATAAGGGTCCCTAAATCAGGCATTGATCAACAGTTATATTAATTCATTTAGAGCTTCTAGGGGAGAAGGCAGGAAGGAAACAAAAGGAGGACGGTAGCACGACAACCTCATAGATGTTTTACAATGCCTCCCTCCTGGAGGAGGTAATGAGTCCCACAGGGCCTAGAGAATACTAGCTGACACCTCTCCTTTGCTAATTGAGCTGGGGGGCCTGGAGCAGGCCAGTTTGGCATGAGAATGACAGGAGCAGAGCAAGGCCACTGGTCTGGTGGGACAACATTTTAAGTCAACGTAATTATTTTTTATTTTTATAATAATTTAGCAAGTGAGTGTTTAAAAAAAAAGCCGTTGGAAAACAAGAGCTCAAGGAACCACTTTGTGCCCAGCCTATGATAACAGCCAGTTAACTCTGCTCCAGCAGGAACTGGAGACTGTAAATAATTCAGGCCATTCAGTTCAGCACAAGGCAGTCAGATGGAGGTGGGATTCACTGTAAGGCACAAGGACCAAAGCCTGGTACCATTCAGCACCCAAAAGATGGGGACTCTAAAGCACCAAAGCACAGCTGCTCATCTACAAAGGTTGCCTGCCACCCGGGGCCTGTGCATTTACAGTGGAAACATGCCAAACTGGAAGGACGCTGTCTGCTAAGATCTGCCAGTACATCTACATTCTGAAAACAGGGAATCCTCCACTACACTGCCTTCCTCCCATAGAGTGTCGTGCTAGGCACAGGTCCCCTACACCCTGAGCCGCTATGGATGCTGTGATGCACTCACCACAACGTGGGGCTTCCCTCTGTGGAGTTTCACTATATCCAAGCAGACAGCCATAAATCCAGGTTTACAGGTGAGCCAGCCACTACAGCGATGGGAGACAGATCAGGAGACCACCACACCTGCTGTACTCCCATTGAGACACAGCGGCCCAATTCTCCTCTTCCCACAATCTCACCCTATTGGCCCCAGTGGAGTGGAGTTCCCTGCAATTTACACAATGCAGTGGGAAATCGGGCCAAGGACCATCACCCATGTTAGAAGAGAAGGGCTCAAGCCAGCCCCCCACCACTCTGATGGGTTCTCTTACCAGAGCCTGGGCGTCAGGTTAGTTACATCCACATATTCACCCCACATGCAAGCCTCTCCGCCAATCACCAGCTCCTTCTGCTCAGGGCTGCCTGTCAAAAGAGACACTTGTTCGAATGACAAAGGATCAGAATATGGGGTGGCATGTCCCCTCTGTCCCCGCCCACAGAGAGGAGTCTGTTATAGCATCCAGCTTCAGGGCTTAGCTAATCAGCTCAAGCTGTAGAGACTCAGGCTTCTGCCCTGGAGGTCCCCGATGGCAAACATCAGCTACACGTGCTGAAGGACAGTTTGACTGTTTCACGCCAGAGGGAGGCTGTTCAGTGCCCATCCCCTGACAAGCAGGGCAGCTGCCAGTCACTGGAGCCAAGGGCACAGGAACTTGTGCTCACTTGGTTCAGCAGTAGGAAGTACTTGACTGGCCTGCTTGTTAGTTGACTGACCAGCCAGGACTGCTACATCACCCCCTCGACAGCCAGCTGTGTGTGAGGCCCCACAGGGGAGGCTGACACAGCCCACATGTGCAAGGGACACACCTTCAAACTCCAGAGGCTCCACCTGGTAAGCCGTCTGCCAGTCCTGCCCATATGAGATGCGGTTGAGATACCAGGGGGCAGACAGCAGGGCCCTGTAACCGGCCTTGGTGACTCGAGCTACCTCCTGCTGGTACGGCCCGGCGTTCTCCCGCCATACGTGGATGATGGTGTCTGGCTTCACCTGGCCACACATGACAGAAATACGCATGATGCTCCATGCAAGGGGTCAGCGTGTCCCATTCCCCTAGCACACGAGAAGAGCCAGGCCAACAGCCCCCGAGGCAATCTGCAGCACACAGCACTGCAAGGCACACACCACCCACGTGGGGACCTTCAGCAGGGACATGGGAACAGTGCAACCCAAGGACGACCCTCAGTTCACACTCCCCAGAGCCACACACACCCCTGTGCTGTACACACTTTTCTCCTGCTAGCTCAGCCTGGGACCCTGCAGCAGAAATGGGAAGTCACTGCTGCACTGGTAATGGCAAGAGTCAGCAAGACGATTCTTCTAGACAACCACACCCCTACCCGACAGCAATGTAGCACAGGCATGCTGCGCCCTCATGTGAAACTGACCCCACGGAGGGCACTTCCGTCATCCTTCCTACTCCACGCACCCAGCCCAAAGGGTAAACTAGGAAGGATGCTCTAGCAGACAGGGCACTGGACTAAGACTCTGGACTTCCTATGTGACCTCGGTCAAGTCTCTGAACTCTTCCTGTGCCTCAGTACCCCAGACTACAGCCCCTGCAAGCCTCCCAGTGAGAAAAGAGTGTGAGGTGCTCAGTTACTATGGCAATGAGGGCCGTGTAAGTACCTAGGCAGCTCGCTCCCAGGGGAGTCCCTGCTGCTCTTCCCCTAGCCGACGCCCTCTCTGACCCCCACAATCCCCTCAAGGTACCAGGCAGAAGTGGCTGGCTTCAGCTGGGGAAAGAGAAGCGGAAGGGGCCTGGAGAGAGAGATGCTGGGAGTGCCTTCCCTGAGGAGGGAGCAGCAAGGCTGCAGCAGCAGGGCAGCTCTGAGTTCTCAAATGCCATGCCAGCAAGTGACAGTGCCTGGTTGTATTCCTCACCCACCCCCACCACCAGCAGGGTCATGGTGTGAGCCAGCCCCCTGCACTGGCCTGGAGTGGGTATAGTGAGCAGCTGATAGAGTAGGCTGTGACCGAATAGCCACAGGTTGTGAACAGCACACCTGCTGCGGAGGGAGCTATGGACCTAAAGGGAGAGCATGCCTGGGACAGGATCAAAGACCTGCCTCTTAAGGGATCAGGCCACAAGGAATCAGGGGAAGAACCATGGCTAACAAAGGAGGGAAAAAGCCCATGGGCGAGGGTGGAGAATTCCCCCCCCCCACCAAACCCTGGCCCAAGAGCAAACCCAGTGCCTGGCAGAGCCCAGCAGGGGATGGGGCAGGAGGAGACCATGCAGTAAGCAGACATCCCTCCATCAACACACAGCCAGGCCCCTCCATTCCCAAGGCACACTGAGACACACTGCATCGGCTGTTGCTGAGAGCCAGGGGCCTGTAGCAAGGAAAACAGAGCGGCTCTCACCTTCACGCCGTTATCGAACACCTCCTGCCACACTACATAGCCCTTGCCATAGGAAGAGATGATATCCAGCAGCCTGGAGCCAGGAGAGAAGCAGCACAGAATAAACAGGGACAGCTCCCCCATCACTGAGCTGCAGTGACCAAGGAGAGTCCAGCCAGAGCCTCCATCATTCAAGTCAGGGCCTGTGTCTAGACACGAACATTACCTAGGCCAGGAGCTTACCTTGGTTCTCTCCCTTCCCCATCCCAAGGCAGGTCCTAACCAGGGCTCCCAGTCCATCACCCACCCACTATCGAGAGCCATCACCAACCCTGAACCCCTTTGGGGTAAACTCTCCACACAAGCCTGCGTGGGACAAGGTGTGGTGGGGCCATACCCAGGTACCAGCTTTGGAGTGGAGGTGGGTATTCTCAAGGGGGCCTGCTCCCCAGGAGGAAATACAGAGTGGTGGGGTGGATATGTGAGCCACGGAAGGCACACTGGTTGTGCTGCAGCTGCTGCTCTCTGCAGGCCCCTGTCACAGCCCTCACCTCTGGATGTAGAAAGACTCCAGTTTGGCGTAGTCTTGGCCAAACCCCATCCTCTGCATGAAGGCCTGGACTTCCGGATTCGACTTCCTGTGCATCAAAGAGAGGAGCAGTATGAAAGCACAGGCCACACTGTGGAGCGTGCAGCACCCTGGAGACATGTGCCGAGAGCAACAGGAAGGAGAGCGAGTCACGGGGCTGCTGTGTCTCAATGGCCATCTCTACAGGGTGGGAGGGATCGTCCCCAATGGCCTGAAGGATGCAAGCCAGAGAGCTGTCTCTGGATGGGCTGGTGGTGTCTGCTTCCCTCGGGCAGCCACTCAGCGCTAATGTCTCTTGCCTTGTGTAGTAGGACAAAGGCTGGGGGCTGATTTGTTTTATTAGGCCAAGAGTGACTGCTAGTGAGGAAGGATGGTCTGTGGCCAAGGCACAATTCGGAGGACCCGGGTTGTGTTCCCAGCTCTGCCACAAACACAGTGTGACCTCATGCCTCTCTGTGCCTCAGTTCCCCCACTGATAATAGCACTGCCATGCCTCCCTGTCTCTCTTTTCTATTTAGCCTGGAAGCTCCCTGCGGCAGGGACTGTCTCTCACTGTATTTACGTACAGTGCCTAGCACAGCAAGGTGTCAATCTCATTTGGGGCTTCTAAGCACTGCTATAATCCAGACCATTCCTAGCTAGTGATCAGAGTCGACAGTCCAAGGTCATTTATCCCATGGACTTGTCCCTGCTATCCCGGCCGCCGTCAAGCAGCTACAAAGAAGCGTAACCCACCAGCAGGTGAAGTCAACCTCGTCGCCACCAAGGTGGAGGTAGAAGTCTGGGAACACAGTGCTGATCTCCCTAAAGAGCTCTGTCATGAACTGGTAAGTGGTGTTGAGGATGGGGTTGACCGGCCCGTGGACCCCGGAGGGAATCGAGCCTGCATAGCAGGGCGTCAGCAAGCCCGGAGCACCTGGATCAATACCAAAAAATGCTGTAAGGAAGAGTTTACGTGCCACCAAGCTCTGGGTCACTGGCTGGCCAATGCCACCTGCTGCTCCCCACCACTGGAGGGGACAGCCAGGCAACTCCAGGCACAGCAAACAAGGGAGAGGAGAGAGCAAAGGCTCCACACAGGACAGGCAGCTGCTTGGTTGGAGCTGTCTTCTCCCATCTCATGCTTCAGTAACGCACATGCCAGTGCACAGCCCCCAACACCAAGCGAGCATATCCCAGCCACAGATCTCAACACACAGCACACAAGTGGGGTATGTCCCATCACCCCACTGGACAGGGGCAGACTGCGGCACAGAGAGGGGAAGTGATGTACCCAAGGTCAGCCAGCAGGTCAGTGGCAGAACTGGGAATAGACCCAGACCTCTGGACTCCCAGTCCAGTGCTTCGTTTGGGTCAGGCAGCCTCAAGTATGCCAAGAAAGGCTGAGAACTCTGCGGCTGCGCTGGAGCAGGTAGCTGTGTGCAGGGAGTCATCTTTGCAGGATGGGAAGGGGCCAGAACCTGACCCCTCCACACCAGGCTCTTAGCATAAGTGAGGAGATGGACTGGGAAATGTAACAGTTACATGGCCTAAGGTCCCACAAGGGGGTGATGGCTCCAGACTATTGTGCTCCCGAAGGAAAGCACAATACTAACTGACTGGAAGGACGTGGACTAGCCAAGATCTGGAATTCTCTTCCCCTGGCCTAAATCTTGTGTTCATTAATGGGCATAGACTGGATTATGGCCCCCCACCCCATCTCCTCCCTTACAAATTCAGTGCTTGTGAAGCAGATTAGCAAGCAATGTTCTGAGACAGGCATGGAGCAGGTGTGTGCTGAGATGAGCTGAGGTGTATAGGCAGAGGCGTTGGGGGCCCAGGACTGGGATAGCAAGGATGCTGTAGGTCAGGAGTGAGGTACACAGTCGGGGGAGGACAGCACAAACAGCATCTCCCTGTACTATGCCTGGTTATATCCTCCCCTGAGTTCCTCAGACCCACCAGACAAGCAGACAGGATAGCTAAGAGCAAGTTACTGGCCAGGCCCAGGCTCTGACAAAGGGATGCACACACATCTAGCTGGATATCTGTGCTAAGACCTAGATCACTGAGACCCATCTTTGGGCACAACCCCAGAATCCCCAACCCATGCTTTGCTCTGGGGCCTAGGGCAGGCCCCGTTCCTTACCTGGGCCCCAAGAGTGGGTATGGCCAGGGGTGTCAAACTCCGAAATGACTCGGATCCCACGTAGCCTGGCGTACTCGATCACCAGCTTCACGTCGTTCAGCGTGTACACGTGGGTGACGGGATTGTAAGCTCCCTGGGAGGGCACAGGAATCACAGGTCCCTACTGCTCCAGTGTGCGCCCATTCAGACCCACCCCGCCTATCGTTAGCCATCGCCAATAGTCAGCTTCCCACTGTGCTAACAGGAAAGGCCCCGTGCCTGGCCCAAGCAACCTGTAATGACTGGAAACCTTTGGTGCAGTGCACAGAGCTCTGCCTCCCTCCCACAACAGTACCAGCTGGGCAGCAGCCACTGCCAGCACCACTTCCCATTTGGAGCGGAGGAGTCTGGATAGACAACCCCTGCCGAGTAACTGGCTACACTTTATGTGCTCCCCCAGCAGGCCAGCGTGTGGTTGGGAATTCCTCCTGCCAGGCTGCAGCCCAGCCCGGGTTCCCAGGCTGACCAGCAAATTTCCAGGAACTGCATAAGTTCTTTCCTCACTTCTGTTCTGACTCAGTCACGTAAGAGCGAAGAAAAATGGGCAGCTGCCCCTGGGGGACCCAGATCTGTCCCCAGGGCTGATAGCAAGGAAGCTCTTGCTCGTTACAGGTCACCAGCATTGCTCCTTACATTCTAGGGTGAAATTAGAGCAGGGGTTCTCAAACTTCATTGCACCGCGACCCCCTTCTGACAACAAAAATTACTACACGACGCCAGGAGGGGGACTGAAGCGTGAACCCACCCAAGCCCTAGCCCTGCCCCCCGGGTAGTGGGGAGGGCAAGCCAAACCCCAGGCCTTCAGTCCCAGGCAGGGGGCCTGTAATTTGAACCCCGATGCCCAGGGCGGAAGCCATCGGGCTTCAGCTTCAGCCCTGGGCAATGGGTCTCAGGCTTCGGCCCCAGCAAGTCTAAGCCACCCCTGGTGACCCCATTAAAATGGGGTCGATACCCACTTTGGGGTCCCAACCCACAATTTGAGAACAGCTGAATTAGAGAATACGGCTCTTAAACCGAGACCAGTCATGCCAGCTAAAGTGCAGCACATGGCCAGGGTCTCTCCATTCGCAGCCCTGGACCTGTATTCCCTGCTATCCCAGCTCTGACCCCACACACATTGCCCGTGCACCTCAATCCTGCCCTAACCCGCCCCGCTATCCCAGCCCTGGATCCGTCAGACACCAACACTGCCAATTATGCTAAGTTATGCATGTTGCGATTCAGTGATGCAAATATTGTCCAGGGCCTGGACTGAGACCACTGGACTCATTTCATTTGTGATCCAGGCTTCTATTTCAAACCTGATCTTTCCTTGCAACACAAAGCCAAAGAATGCATGATGCTGCAGTTTCTAACAGAGGGGGTACTAATAGAATCAGGTGCTGAGGGCAGCACAGAGGTTTGGCCTGATGGCATATGGGCTGAGGACCCCCTTTTACACAGAGAGCACACGCACAGAGATATCCATCAGGAGAGGACAAAGAATATGGGGCCAACTTCTCCTTTGCAGGACACAGGGGACTCCCACTGGCTTTAATCGGGGCCCCAGACATTAGTGGTGGGAGAACAGGACCCCTGGTGCTTGCTCTGAGAGCATGTCAGAGTTTAGGGTGCCACACAGGAAATGGGATGCGCTACCTTTCGGCTGAGCTCCGGGAAAGCTGCGCTCTCATACGGGAAGGAGGGGTCATCCACGATGTGCCAGTGAAATACGTTGAACTTGTTATAAGCCATGACGTCCTGGGGAGCCATAAGAGAGCAACAGGATTCAGACAAACACACCCACGCCCTACTCTGGCAGCTCAGCCAGCCTGCTTTCGCACACCCTTCTATACCAAAGTGGCCTCCCAATGGGGATCAGGATACCCAGGGCTATTCCCTCTCGACTTACATTTGGAACAAACTCCAATCACAAAGACAGGCTCATACACACACACAAGCCCTTCCGGCTCCCTCTGGGATCTGAGAGTCACGGGGGATATACCCATTGTCACTAGTAAGAGGTTCTGCAGGTCAAGGGCTGCCCTTGACACTTGTGAAACTGCCACAGGATCTGCACAGGAGGAACTGATGGAACAGAACTGTGTTGCCAATGCAAGGGAATCCTGCACTAGGCCGTTTACCTTGGCTTGGCAGGGCTACAAGCACAGCACAGCCTGGGTTTTGTCAGTAAGATTGGCAACTAAGACTCCAAGCACAAAGGGGGCACACCAGTAAGGGCCATTTTTCAGAGCCAAACACCAATGTGAGGAGTGGCTGGAAATATTCTATTTCAGACTAATGCTCTGGGGTTCCTTGCTAAGGGACAGAGTTAAACAGACCTTCCCACGGCTCCTTAAGTTTCTCCAAGCCCTAGATCACTCTCTCCTTCCCTGTCATTTTCAGAATCAAAGACTCAAAGGGCAGAAGGGACCATTATATCATCTGATCTGACCTCCTGAATAGCACAGGCCAGGAAATTTCACCCAGTTACTCCTGAAGCGAGCCCAACAAGTTTAATCCCTCTTCTCCTCCCTTTATTTCAGTTAAGTTGGGAATCATTTGAAGAGACACTAGTCCATCTCAAGACTGCCCCACACTTGTTCCTGAGTAACAGCCGTGTTAGTCCGTATTAGCAAAAAGAAAAGGAGTACTTGTGGCACCTTAGAGACTAACCAATTTATTTGAGCATAAGCTTTCGTGAGCTACAGCTCACTTCATCGGATGCATACTGTGGAAAGTGTAGAAGATCTTACACTTGTTCCTGTAAACCGAGCTTGTCCTGCTCTATGAACTGCTTTGCATTTGGTTCTATGAAAGGGACACCAGCATCATGAGAGGGGTGAGAGAGATTAGGCCCAAGGAGATGAACGAGTCTCTCATTTACAAAGATCCTGTAAACAAGGCCAAATAAAGAAATACCCTAGGCACTGCACAGACAGGCCCCAGGGGTACTCCCTTTGTACAGTAAGTCCTCACTTAAAGTCATCCCAGTTAACACTGTTTTGTTATTAGGTTGCTGATCTATTAGAGAACATATTTGTTTAAAGTCGCGCAACGTTCTGTTCTAAGGTTGTTTGGCTCGCCTCACTCCACCCGCCCACCTGGTGCTCCTGCCGGGGAGCAGGGTCAGGGTACGGGGGCTTGCCCCATTCCGCCCACCCGGTGCTCCTGCCAGGGAGAGGGGTCGGGGCATGGGGGCTTGCCCTGCTCTGCCCACCTAGCATTCCGAGCAGGGTTGGGGAGTGGGAGCTTACCCCGTTCTGCCCACCTGGCGTTCCAGCTGGGAAGCAGGGTCAGAGTGCAGGGACTTATCCCACTCTGCCTGCCCAGCATTCCAGCTGGGGAGTGGGCAAGCCCCCAACCCCTGGCAGGAGCGCCAGCCAGGCAGAGTGGGGCAAGCCCCCGCGCCCCGACCCCACTATGCCCTGCCTCAACCAAGCTTCATAATCATCATTGGTGAATACAGTATTAAATAGTTTGAACTTATACTATATATGTATATAATGTCTTTTGTCTGGTGAAAAAAATTTCTCTGGAACCTAACCCCCTCCCCCTTTACATTAATTTTTGTGGGGAAACTGGATTCACTTAACATCATTTCACTTAAAGTAGCATTTTTCAGGAACATAACTACAACGTTAAGCGAGGAGTTATTGTACAGAAAAGGGAAACCATGGGGAGGCAGGGGAGGCCCCTTATTTAGACACACTGGTTTATAGTCCTTTACTCCCTGGGGCTGGCAGGAAATGCCAGTGCTCCCCAGCAGGGATGGGGGAGACTTGGGGAAAAGATACCAGAAGCATAATTCCAAGGGACTATCTGCAAGGATTCCATCACCACCCTCTGGCCCCGTTTTTCCTGGAAAAGCCACTGTGGCTTGCTCCAAGTGCAGTGGGCTAGTGTTCCTACTGCCTAGAGAAAAGGCCAGCTTTGAGGGTAGTGGGAGGGTCTGTGGGGCTCTCTCTCTTTCTCCAGTTCATCTGCACAGAGAATGAAAACAGTCCAAATGAGTCAGCTGTGAGTTCCCCAGGGAGTGAACCCACAAGGGGCCTAAGGAGAACAGCAAACTAGAAGGGGTGCGGGGCATTAGGAGCATTTGTCCTTGGTTTAGATCCGCCACCACCCAACCCCCTTCCGACAGCCCCTCTCTCCACTACAGCTGAAACCCATCAGACAGCTTCACTCTGTGAGCTCCTCTCCTCGCCCTTGAGCGTTGCCATGGTGCTTTACCTATTCCCAGCTGTAAGGGCTGGCCCTGGTTGGGAGGCACTATCTGACCCTATAGCACCATCAAACATGTCTGCAGAGCCAATGCAGTGCCCAGGCCCAGAGGCCCTCAGGAAGCCCCCAGCTGACCTGCAGAAGGGAACAGCTAGCCAGACTGCTCTGCCTACAATGCCACATCAAAGGCTGGCAAGCCTGCCAGCAAGGCAGGACATGTGCTTGAGCACCCGAGCACACACCAGAGTCTCTAGGATGGCTCTCACAGGCAGGTAGTGGCGAGATGTGTCCAGCAGCAGGCCCCGGTGAGCAAAGCGGGGAAAGTCCACAATGTCCGTCTTGTTGAGGTAGAACTGCAAGAAAGGGCATGCAGTAGATGAACAGCCCCCTCAGGGAAGGCCCAGAGCAAATATACAGACACCATAACATCATCAGGAGAGTGCTTTCTACAGCAGGGTTAGCTGCCTCCCCAGGCAGAGATCTGCACCTCCCTGGGGCACAGGACGGCTGGGCAGGAGTGCCTTCATTAGCCTGCAGATGGCACTTTGGAGAAGCCAGCCAGAAGAATCAGTACAAAGTTCCAGGACATGGCTCCCTCCTGCCAGGGGCTGGGCACTATTCAGAGCCTTATATTGCCAAAGCATGAGGTCCCCAGCCCTACTTGCACTACCTCATTGGTGCCCCAGGAGTCCACTTGGGTCCCCGGTTTAAAAACTCCCCCCTGAAGCCCCAGTCTTTGAGGCGGAAGGCCCAAGAGAATTCTCTTTGCAGTCCATCCACAGCGTGGCCACATTTAGCAGCTAAGCAATACTTCCCCCATGAGGCAGAGCAGGGCAGGGCTTCCCCACTAGAGTTTGCACCCATCACCCTGCACTGCATCAATGCCTCCCTCCAGCTCAGCAAGTGTCACACTCACCGTCCCGTCCTCATCTCTCCAGATGAGCTGGCTGAAGGTCTCCAGGCCTGTGGGAAGCAGACAGACAGAGCTAGGCTTTGGGCATGGATTCCTCCCAAAGAAGAGCCCAATTAACAAAGCAAGCTAGAACACACTGGAACAGGGAGATGCTCCATCCAATGGGCCTGGGAGTAGAGGCAGCAGCAAGGCTCAGCAAAAAGCACTAATGGGGACAGACACCCCAAATGGCAAATGCAGCCTCACCTCGGAGAGCTCCCCAGACACTCTCTGAAGACAGCAGCGAAAGGTCCTCTGAAGTAGACAGCTTGTCTGAAACACAGCATCATACAGGATGTTAGCACCTCTAGCACAGCCCTCCCCAGCTGGGTGAACCCCACCGCAAATTATTACAGCTCCAGCTCCAGGACCTGGATTGAGCCGGGCACTGCCAAGTTTTAGATAGTTTAAAGAGGAATATTTCACCAGGAACCCTTGCTCCCACCCAGGGTCCAATCCACACTGCTTGCCTAGCTTAATGCCTTTGGCACTCTTGGGTCACTTCAACAATAACTGGTGTACACCAACAGAGACTGAACGGTGGACTTCTGAAATAATGGAAGATGTGTGGGAGCCAGATATAATCAACCCCTTCCTTAGCCTTCCCATTTATACAGTCTCTGGTGAAAATGTTTAAAGAAAGAACAGGGCAACAGTAAACTTGACGTTTGTATGGAAAGCAGCATAGCCTAGCAAATAAAGCACTAGAGAGGGGGTCAGGAGACCTGGGTTCTACTCCTGGTTCTGCACTGGCCTGCTGGGAGACCTTGGGCCAGTAGTCACGTCCCCACCTATGCCTCAGTTTCCCCAAATGTAAAATGGAAATCATGATACTGCCCTCCTTTGTAGAGGGCTTGGAGATCTAGGGATAGAGAGTACTATATATTCCTGACAATTGTAGGCCCAGAACCAGCCCCACACTCCCTCAGAGCCACTTGCTCGCCAGTGAGGCAGGACTCAAGATCCTACGTATAACAGACAGAGCACTGAAGTTTTCCACAGCAGTGACTCAGTGGTGGGCCCAGCACTGTGGGTTCCAGGGAACAGGAGACTCCCTGGTTAAGTGTCTCATTGACAGCTGCCAGAAGTCATTACTCCCTAAAAGAGGGCACATTCTGTACAGCCGGGTACACCCTGCATTTGTTGCACTGCATCCAGGGCTTCCTGGCAGTGCTGTCTGGCTGCAGCATATCACCTCCTCATGTAAAGTGGGCCTAGATCTTTGGTCCTGATCATTGCTACCCAACCAGCAGTTCTTGCTTTGTGACGGACTGATGCTTACAGCTCTCCACAGAGTCCATGTCGGGAAAGCCATCACAATGCGGCGTGGCAACAGAGACCAGCAACTCAGCGCAAAGAGGCTCCCAGGGTCGCGTATCCTCTGCAACACACACAGAATATGGATTAACCAAACACCAACTCAGCACACTCTGCCTCCCAAGCCAAGCTTTGCAGGGTATCTGCTGTCCGTTAAGTGATGGAAGTGCTGACTGATCACTGCTCACATGTGTGGTAGGGGTGGCTTTTAACTACAGGCTGGGGCTAAGGAAGGTTGGAAGGGCTGTCAGGGCAGAGTGAACTAGGGTCTGGAAGAGAGGTCCTGTAGAGAAACTCTACGAACAGCCTAGTTAAAGCAACAAACTTAGACTGAGCTGAATGTCATGTTACTGTTGCTTCAATTGCCAATAAAAGAACTGCCCCAGCAAGTGGGACAAATGCAGGTATTAATCCAGAGAGAGGCAAGGACTCTGCCTGTTCATAGAGCCATAAAGGTCAAGAGACAGGGGCTTCGTCAGACCACAGGGGACAGTGAGTTCCAAAGTCAAAGGCCTGTCCTGGAAGACAAAGACAAAGCAAACAAACAACCCAGCCAACCCTTTGCTAGGCTGCTGCCTAATTCTCTCATTCCAGGACAACAGTAACATGAGTAATGTGTGTTGCCTCTCGAACCCTAAGCCAGACACCTGGAAGAACAGCCTGATGTAGCAGAATCTGATAAGCACTGTCTTGGACAGGATGGGAGAATCAGCAACGGGACCAATAACTAACAAACCACCTGAGCAGAAAGTGCCACTCTCACCAGTGCCGTCTGCCCCCAGCGCTAGAGAGGCCAAAGGACAGGCTGGTTAGACTGATTAGTGGCAGCTAAGGGAGATCAGAGTCCACATTATCACCAACTCACACAGAACTTTGGATAGCAGAACCCTGTTTGGAAAGCGAAGAGGTGAGGTCATGTTTTATTAGACAGTCTCAGGGGCTGCAGGGCTTCAGGGTACTTGGATGGAGACAGAGGCCCCAAGGCATTCCTCCCCATTTCCAAACACTGTGGGGGAAGATGATGATGCATCTCAGAGTGCATCAAGAGGATTATGTAATGTAATCTTATCACCAGGCCCCAATCCAATTAAATTAGCAGAGAGAGTCCCCACTGATCAGGCCCCCTCGTGCGGCCAAGGCAGCACCAGGTTCAGAGGAGAATAAGCCCAGCCAAGTTAAAGAGTGGAAAGGATACAGTGGCACTTGGTGGCTCACCAGGTGAAAGCCCTAGTCACTCCTTCCTGCAAACCAGAGCCCAGTTTTGATTTGGGGTAGGATTTTCCAAAGTACCCATTATCAGCCTAACTCTGCTCCACCTGGAGTCCCTCGGCAAAAACACTCACTGACTCCAATGGGAGCAGCTAGGCCAAGGAGGGCGAGGGGTGGGACTGTCCAAAGCAATTTCAAGGATGATTAATTGAGGGGCAGTAATGTAAAGCCACCACTGGGAACCATGGTCAGCTATGTCCAGTCTCAGCTCAGAAAGAGCTCAGATCTAAAGTAGCAAGAGGTGTTGCCTACCAGGCCCAATGGCACCTGCTCATACTTTGTCCACTTTAACCAGCACCATTAGCTACTCCCCTCCCTGAGGATTAATACTCAAGGGGGGAACCAGTGCCAACACAGTTCGGCTGAAGATGAAGGGCCCAACATGCTAAAGGATCCAAATGAGAGTGCACACAGTTACAGAGACTAAGACTTCCCAAGGGCTCTGGCCCACCAAGTATTCAGATGGCATGAGGGACCATGTGCTGTGAGCTAAAGTTTGCAGAGTGGTTCTAAGGAACCACAAAAAATATTTCCATGACAGATTGTAGGATATGGGGAAGGAGGAAGGGATGGGTAGCAAGCCTTTTAATTTAACTCCCAAATACAGAGAGGTCAGTAACAAAGGCTGCCACATTGCCCATGCTCGGCAAAGCAGAAAACCCAGATCCCATAGTGTATCAGGGATAGAAATGTCCCTTTCTCACAACCCCACTACTGGAGGGAGTGACACAGCAACAGCCACCACTAAATTGAAGAGGTAGGGCCTTGACTCACCCCAGGACTCTTCCCAAGACCAAGAGAAACAAGGGACAGCATTTCCCAGCTTGGTCAAGTGGAGACTCGAGTCAGGAGAATAAGGGATTTTTTTAGATGACTTCTTTATGAGTAGGCAGAGGAAGGCCAATAGTGCAGGATATAAACAGCTCTCTCCAAGTGCAGAACAATAGCTGTGGTTCTTCTCTTGCAAGGCTGATCCAATAAGGGCAGGATTGTTTCTAATGCAAAGGCCTTTCAGAATTTTCCATCAGGCACCAGCTGTTCTTTAAGCAGCATCGCCAGGAAGCAACGGAGTTGTCTGCTCAATGATGAACTGAGAGCTGGCAAAGCACCCACTAGCCAAATAGCCCATACGATTTTAACCTGTCCCGGAGAGAAAGAGAAGAATACTGCCCCAGCTCTCCAAGGAGCATGCGAAGGGAATGCTACATGCAACAGAAGTGGGTTTTGTAAGGAAAGCACTGAGCCTTGATAGAATCTCCCCCGACAATCTTGCCCCATGCTAACCGGCCCAGTGAGATCTAGCAACCAACCCCAATGAATGCAGATAATCCTCTAATACAAAGAGTGCAGTGAGCATCAGCAGAGCAAAGTGCACCCATATGCCTTTGATGGAGGGCCATCCCCAGGATGGGACGAGATCCACAGCCAGCAAGGAATTTAATGGGGCAACAATAACCAAGCAGGGCCCGCAACTAAGTCCCACCCAGCCAGCCCCATGGATCTTAGCTAGAAAGAGTATGTTTGACTATCAGAGAGCAAGCAAGTAGCAGAGCAACCACACCCCTTGGAAAAACATAGATAAAGCAGGCATCCAGAGGGAAGGGGACATGCTTGCCATTTGAGCTGAGACATAGAGACGATCATATAATAACCCTGTTGGCCAAGGATCCAGGCTAAGAGCAGTGCCAGGAAGTTGTTATATGAGCCAGCTATTGTCTGGGATTGGAACACAAGCAAGAGTCTTAAAAAAACCCCCACAATCACAGCAAATTAGGGTCAGTGAAGCATCAAGGGTGATTTGAGCTGGGAGCGCAGACTTGAGTTCCCAACAGGGTCCTGACACCTGCACTGGCCACACCTGGTTTCCAGGAGTTTAAGATGTTGGGGTTCTGACTAACTAGACAACTGCCTAGGGGAGGCAACCTAGGGACAGAGGATGTGGAAAAAGCTAATGTACTCAATGCTTTTTTTGACAATGTCTTCACAAACAAGGTCAGCTCCCAGACTATTGCACTGGGCAGCACAGTATGGGGAGGAGGTGACCAGCCCTCTGTGGAGAAAGAAGTGGTTCAGGACTATTTGGCTGGCTAGATTGTCGGGCTCAACGGGTAGTGATCAATGGCTCCATGTCTAGTTGGCAGCCGGTGTCAAGTGGAGTGCCCCAGGGGTCGGTCCTGGGGCTGGTTTTGTTCAATATCTTCATAAATGATCTGGAGGATGGTGTGGATTGCACTCTCAGCAAATTTGCGGATGATACTAAACTGGGAGGAGTGGTAGATACGCTGGAGGGGAGGGATAGGATACAGAAGGACCTAGACAAATTGGAGGATTGGGCCAAAAGAAATCTGATGAGGTTCAATAAGGATAAGTGCAGGGTCCTGCACTTAGGATGGAAGAATCCAATGCACCGCTACAGACTAGGGACCGAATGGCTAGGCAGCAGTTCTGCGGAAAAGGACCTAGGGGTGACAGTGGACGAGAAGCTGGATATGAGTCAGCAGTGTGCCCTTGTTGCCAAGAAGGCCAATGGCATTTTGGGATGTATAAGTAGGGGCATAGCGAGCAGATCGAGGGACGTGATCGTTCCCCTCTATTCGACATTGGTGAGGCCTCATCTGGAGTACTGTGTCCAGTTTTGGGCCCCACACTACAAGAAGGATGTGGATAAATTGGAGAGAGTCCAGCGAAGGGCAACAAAAATTATTAGGGGTCTAGAACACATGACTTATGAGGAGAGGCTGGGATTGTTTAGCCTGCAGAAGAGAAGAATGAGGGGGGATTTGATAGCTGCTTTCAACTACCTGAAAGGGGGTTCCAAAGAGGATGGCTCTAGACTGTTCTCAATGGTAGCAGATGACAGAACGAGGAGTAATGGTCTCAAGTTGCAGTGGGGGAGGTTTAGATTGGATATTAGGAAAAACTTTTTCACTAAGAGGGTGGTGAAACACTGGAATGCGTTACCTAGGGAGGTGGTAGAATCTCCGTCCTTAGAGGTTTTTAAGGTCAGGCTTGACAAAGCCCTGGCTGGGATGATTTAACTGGGAATTGGTCCTGCTTCGAGCAGGGGGTTGGACTAGATGACCTTCAGGGGTCCCTTCCAACCCTGATATTCTATGATTCTATGACTCTATTTAGAAAAGCTGGACGTGCACAAGACCATGGGGCCGGATACACTGCATCCAAGAGTGCTAAAGGAGTTGGTGGATGTGATTGCAGAGCCATTGGCCATTATCTTTGAAAACTCATGGCGATCAGAGGAGGTCCCGGATGACCTGAAAAAGGCTAATGTATTGCCCATCTTTAAAAAAGGGAAGAAGAAGGATTCAGGGAACTACTGGCCAGTCAGCCTCACCTCAGTCCCTGGAAAAATCATGGAGCAGGTCCTCAAGGAATCAATTCTGAAGCACTTAGAGGATAGGAAAGTGATCAGGAGCAGTCAGCATAGATTCACCAAGGGCAAGTCATGCCTGACTAACTAATTGCCTTCTATGATGAGATAACTGGCTCTGTGGATGAGGGGAAAGCAGTGGACGTGTTATTCCTTGACTTTAGCAAAGCTTTTGACACGGTCTCCCACAGTATTCTTGCCAGCAAGTTAAAGAAGTATGGGCTGGATGAATGGAATATAAGGTGAACAGAAAGCTGGCTAGATAATCGGGCTCAACGGGTAGTGATCAAATGCTCCATGTCTGGTTGGCAGCCAGTATCAAGCGGAGTGCCCCAAGGGTCGATTCTGGGGCCAGTTTTATTCAGTATCTTCATTAATGATCTGGAGGATGGCATGGATTCCACCCTCAGCAAGTGTGCAGATGACACTAAACTGGGAGGAGTGGTAGATACGCTGGAGGGTAGGGATAGGATACAGAGGGACCTAGACAAATTAGAGGATTGGGCCAAAAGAAATCTGATGAGGTTCAACAAGGACAAGTGCAGAGTCCTACACTTAGGACAGAAGAATTCCATGCACTGCTACAGACTAGGGACCGAGTGGCTAGGCAGCTGTTCTGCAGAAAAGGACCTAGGGATTACAGTGGACGAGAAGCTGGATATGAGTCAACAGTGTGCCCTTGTTGCCAAGAAGGCTAACAGCATTTTGGGCTGTATAAGTAGGAGCATTGCTAACAGATAGAGGGACGTGATCATTCCCCTCTATTCGGCATTGGTGAGGCCTCATCTGGAGTACTGTGTCCAGTTTTAGGCCCCACACTACAAGAAGGATGTGGAAAAATTGGAAAGAGTCCAGCGGAGGGCAACAAAAATGATTAGGGGGCTGGAGCACATGACATATGAGAGTCTGAGGGAACTGGGATTATTTAGTCTGCAGAAGAGAAGAACGAGGGGAGATTTGATAGTTGCTTTCAACTACCTAAAAGGGCGTTCCAAAGAGGATGGATCTAGGCTGTTCTCAGTGGTAGCAGATTACAGAATAATGGCCTCAAATTGCAGCGGGGGAGGTTTAGGTTGGATATTAGGAAAAACTTTTTCAAGGGGAGGGTGGTGACACACTGGAATGGGTTACCTAAGGAGGTGGTGGAATCTCCCTCCTTCGAGGTTTTTAAGCTCAGGCTCGACAAAGCCCTGGCTGAGATAATTTAGTTGGGGATTGCTCCTGCTTTGAGCAGGGGGTTGGACTGATATTCTATGATTCTCTCTCACCAACTGACACCATGACAGCTGCAATCAGCTAAAGCACTTTGAGCTATCAGCCTTCTGTGTGGATGGGAGAGTACTGCTGGGAGGGTGTTCTCAGTGTCAATGTGAAAAAAAAGAACGAGGAGTACTTGTGGCAGCTTAGAGACTAACAAATTTATTTGAGCTTAAGCTTTCATGGGCTAAGGCCCACTTCATCAGATGCATGCAGTGGAAAATACAGTGTGAAAATACAGTGTGAAACAACACCTCCATCTGCCAGAGGCCAGGTTTAGTAACCAGGTGGTCAGGCTGCAAAGTTTATTTGTTTGAACGGGCTCTTTCAAGAAGGGCAAGAGGAGGCTGAGTAGATGGGAATATTTTGCGGAGCTCAGAGGGGTTTAGTTTGTGGGCACTGGATGCTCACTCCAAACACAAACAACCCAGACCAACTAGATCAGAGTTTTGCATGGGCACATTTTGAATAAGTAGCTAATCCACATTGAAGTCTCCCCAACTCTCTGAAATACGATCACAATGCTCCTTTCTAACTGGAATTCCAATTCAACCTAGTTCAATGGAACACAATATATCCTTCCATATATTGCTTGGATTTTTCCCTTTTCTCTGTTATACCTAACAAAACCTTGCTATAAGATTTTTTTTTTAAACCAACACAATTAGACAAGTCACAAGGGAAGTAATTTGAGCCCTGCATGAGCCACTGTACTTTGGAAAGAATGCAAGCACATGTTGAAGCTGAGGAGGAAGATGTGGGCACACAGAATCACGAGTCCAAGCACTAAGAAATGTTCCAAGTGATTTGATGGTCATGTTTTCCTGCTGGCATAGATGGTGAAGTGTGAATACTAGTTTTATTCTTTGTTTGCAGTGTAGTTGTAGCCATGTTAGTCCAAGGATATTAGCAAGACAAGGTGGTTGATGTAAGATCTTTTATTGGACCAACTTCTATTGGTGAAAGAGATGAGATTTTGAGCCACAGAGAGCTCTTCTTCAGGTCTGGGAAAGGTCACACAGTATCACAGCTAAATACAAGGTGGAACAGATTGTTTAGCATAAGTAGTTAACTCATAGTCTAAGAGACCATTCCACGTAAGTTTATATTTCTAGCAACACCTAGAAATGTGGGGTCCCTTCAGATCTTAAATCAAAAGTTTCCCACTGCTATTTAAAGGGTCAGATTTGGGAGTGAACCACTTGTTTATTTTCCAGTCTGGTCAAACCCCAGCTCTATTCACCTGCAATAAGGTGCATTCACGGCAGATTGTGCAGAGTGAATTCTAATACTACCAATTCCCTTCTTTCCTTGTCCACTTTGATCAATGGTGAAATGGTTCAAGTTATTAGGCATGTGATTTACTGTTTATTTTTGATTAATGGGATGCATTTTGTGTTTCTCAGAGCTATTGCTTCAGGCTGTCTTCAGACTTATCCAAACATTACAGCCTCAGTGTACATTGGGTTCACAGCCTTATGACAATAAGGGCTAGGGGAATATTTTTAAATGGAAGTTTAGATTCTGGAGGACATGACTGCAGCCACCATGAAAAGGTACCGGCTCACTGGGAAGTCATGAGCCATCCCACACCAAGTTTCCACCCTTCAGTACTTGACCTTGTAGCACGAACCCAGGAGTAAGTCATGTTCCCTTCCTGCCAGGATAGAAAAACCTTGCTTTTTGTCTTGGGGACAGGGGTGCTTGACAATTTCCCCTGCCAAAGCAGGTGCTCCTGGATGGAGAGAATGTGCTGAGGATAGAGATGCATTTGTGAGAGGGTAACACGTGGAGGGGTATCCTTCCAACTACTCTTCAAACAGTGAGCAGCATGTTCAGGGCCAGGGCCATGCTAGAAAGAGCTAAGACAGTGGAGAAAACCAAAGCTGGTGCAGTTACAGCAGCAGCAGCCCACCACAAGGGAGAGAGGGGGAAGCAAGGTAAAGAGTAGAACCCCGATGCCATGGACAGGATTTGAAGAGAAGGAAAGAAACCAAGACACCCAAGGAGAAAGCGACAGAGAACGTACTCACATTTAGAACCCTCCCAGAGAGTGAAGTGAGGCAGCTGATTCCTTACTGCCTCTGCACTGAGAGCATGAAGGCTTGGAACTGACCCAACTTCTTTTAAAAAGAGACTAGACCAGTAGTCCGCAAACTGTTGAGGGTCACTCCCCCCACCCCTGTTTGCGTCCACCTGCCCAGGGGGATGGGTGGGGGGGACGCAGACAGGGGTAATGGGGCCGAGGCTGGGGCCAGAGCTGAGATGGGTCTTGGGCTGGGAGCGGGGCGAGAGGCCAAGGCTGGGCGGGGGAGCGGAGCTGTAGCTGGGCGGCTGTGGGGGCCGGCAACCAGGCCCACAGCCAGGTGCGCTCCACTCTCGCCCCAGCCTTGGCCCTGAACTGGGAACAGAACCGTGGCCAATGGCTGAGGGCGAAGCTGTGCCGAGGCTGGGGACAAGGCCAGGAGCTGGGGAGGTGGTTGGGGGCAGGACTGGAGCAGAGCTGGGAGGGGCTGGGTGGTGCTCCCTCCCTGCCCCCCATGGGGGCTGGCCCAGGCCCACCACACCCTCTCCCCAACGTTTCTCCACACCCCCTATGGGGCCTGTCCCACACTTTGGGGACCTCTGAACTAGACACATTCTCCTGCAGTGAATGCCCTCCTGCATTTGCAACAGTAATGAACTCCAGTAAGGGGCAATCCTCCAAGCACTGACCTTGGATTACAAGCACAGTTACCAGAATTGTAGGCCCCACACCCTCTATGCCTAGGTTACCATCACACCCTGTGAACACCAAAGGGGGTGGGGTGGAATAAAATAAGTGCCACTTTCATCTTCAGAGCAGGAACATAGGCTAGTAGTTGAAGTACTCGCGTGGAGGACTGCTCTGGATTCTGTTCCCATACTTATAAACAGTTATGAGTTTGGGCAATTAACTTACGTCCAGATCCTCAAAGACATTTAAGCACCTAACTCCCATTGACTTGGAGTTAGGCACCTAAATGCCTTTGAGGATCTGGCCTGTCAGCTCTGCCTGTTTCTCCATCTGTAGAATGGGGGTTACATTTCCCTGACACCCGAGCGGGCAGTACAGGTTAATTCATTGATATTTATGAAGCACCTTGATGCCCATGCACAAAAGGGAGGAATGTAATTCAGAACAGAACACACAGGCCAATTCAGCAGCCTCATCCCATACAGATGAGAGCTCAATGAGTGTTCATGTGATTTCCATATTTAATCAAGTATGGTCAATTTATCACCACTCTTAGAATTAAACTGGATTGCCAATGAAAATGGGATCTAGTGCAGGGGTGGGCAAACTTTTTGGCTCGAGGGCAGGCCCCCAAACAGCCTGGCCCCCATCCCCTCCCACTTCCCACCCCCCTCAGAACCCCCCCGCTCTTTGTCCCTTGACCGCCCCCTCCTGGGACTCCCCACTCCCTAACTACCCCCCCAGGGCCCCACCCCCCATCCAACCACCCTCTGCTCCCCATCCCCTGACTGCCCCCCCGAACCTCTGCCCCATCCAACCACTCCCTGTCCTCTGACTGCCCCCTGGGATCTCCTGCTACTTATCCAACCCCCCTGCCCCTGTTCCCTTACCATGCTGCTCAGAGCAGAAGGACAGGCTTATTGGAAAGCCTGGGAGGTGGGCGGGTGCAAGTAGTGTTGCCCACATGGCGGCATAACTACAGGGGATGGCTGACAGCAGGGGATGGCTGGGGGCTAGCCTCTTTGGCCAGGAACTCAGGGGCCGAGGAGGATGGTCCCGCGGGCCGTAGTTTGCCCACCTCTGATCTAGTGTCTGCCTGTGTTTGACAGAACTGACAAGATCCAGGAAGCGAGATGGGAAGAGAAACTGCTTTGTTCGCCGGTCTGGAGGCTGGGCGGGGGGGTGGGGGGGGTAATGTTTGGTAATCATCAACTTTAATAAACCAGAAGAAACTTCTTTTGCTTAAACAATCTACAGTGTACTGTTTGAGTGTGCTTGAGTTTTATATACACTTGTTCAGGGGATGTTTGCCAAGTCACTGCTGTGCTTCCTCTCGTATTAAGGATTGGGATATCTGCTACAAACATTAACCTGACATCTCACTGTGATTTCATTTGTGTTTCTTATAGTTTTATGTTAAAATCGTTAACTCTTTGGTGCAGGGAGAACACTGAACTAGGATCACGAGATCTGGGTTTTATTCCAGCTCTAGCACTAGCCTGTGGGGTGACCTTGGGCAAGTAATTTCACAGAATCATAGAATATCAGTGTTGGAAGGGACCTCAAGAGCTCATCTAGTCCAACCTCCTGCTCAAAGTAGGACCAATCCCCAATTTTTGCCCCAGATCCCTAAATGGCCCCCTCAAGGATTGAACTCACAATCCTGGGTTTAGCAGGCCAATGCTCAAACCACTGAGCTATCTCTCCCTCACCTGCCTATGCCCCAGTTTCTCCATCTGTTAAATGAGAATAATGTTACTGACCTCCTTTCTGAAGCATTTTGAGTGGTACTGACGAAAAGTCTGATGTAAGAGCTAGATATTATTTTCATTCAGCAACTAGTACAATGGGACCCTGATCTATGACTGGGGCTACTAGACTCCAATAGACAACTAGTAGCCAGTTTTGTTCTCACAGGAAGCCAGTTTGGGTGTGAATCTAGGGAAGGGACCCATTAGGAGGGTTCAAGCCATTGACTTTCCAATGTCTTGAAAACTCAGAATTCACAGCACCGTACCAGATATTTTACTGCAAGGGTTCATTTTAAATGAGGAGCCCACTTTGACTCCCAGTTTACCAACATATAATCTTACTATGAAATTTAACAAGATCACGCTTTTTAAAAGACAGAAAACAGATGTGTGTGCATTTAAAGGAAGAAATTATATACTACTTGTGTGACCCAGGAAGAGGCAGCTGGACTCATATATACAAATCTAACTGTACCCACTCACTGCTGCCTGCCCCAATCAGATTAACATGGTTTTGGCTTGTAGTATTTGTGGGACAACAGCTATAGATCAGTGTTATAGCCCAACAAGTCCAGTACTCACTACAAAGAAAAAGTTGTGTTACAACACAGATGTTCCATAAGCTATTATTATAGGACATGTACCATAGGCGTGATCTAAAAGGATCACCTGAATTATTTTTGTGCAGTTGCTATTTGTTGCCCTCTATCCATACGTGTTAATTTCCAACTGTAAAATCTGCTTTGAGGAGCAAGGGCATGCAGACCAGCAGGAAGCACAGACTTTTGGCTGCTGTAATCAAAAGCCAACCCAGTGCACGCACTTTTCATAATCAGACATGCAAACACTTTGAGGACAACTTGCCCAATGGCTGCAGGTTTGCAACTGACAGGAAGAGGTGCTACTGGTTAGTCAATACAGTCACATTATTAACCTTACATTATGTTAAACCAATGCACTCCATTTCCCTGAGTCTCAGAAGTCATGAAGCCAGCAGCATATTTGTTTGTAGTAATATTTTATTTCAAGTTGCCAGTGCTGCAAAGACTGCAGTGGAACATTTGTGCTTGAAGAAGTGTCGCTATAGGACTCTCTTTAAAAACTTCATGGAAATATTGCTACTTTTGCAGAAGTTTTAAAGTCCCTTGACATGCATTAATTCAAAGCCCAATGCTGACATAGGGCAAGCTATCCCAGCCCCACCAGCTTCCAGTCCAGGTAAGCACCCCACTTTACACAAGGAGTTAGAGCTTTATTTTGTGCTTCCCAAACAGGAGGGAGGTAGCAATGTGAAGCACCCCAACACACATAATAAGCACACTGGTCTGCTGTTCCCAAGTCTGCAATATCCCTACAAACCCCAGCCCAGGCCAAGTACCTGCACCACAGGGGAAGCAAGATGGTATCTGGCCTGCCAGCCTCGAGCCTTCATTGGAAATACCAAAACGTGGGGGCTTCGCACACCGGGGAACCATTTAGTAGAGCAGGAACCTGCCACCCCCCCGGGCAGTTCACCACATCCTCCCCCGACTATACCCCTCTCCTCCACCAGAACATAACACCCCATCCCCCCTCGCGCCATACCGCTCTCCCCAACTCCACGGCAGCCCGCCCAAGCCTCCCCTCACCATGCCGCTTCCCGCACTCGCCAGGGCGGCGCTACATCCGTGGAGCCCCCCCAGGAGCAGTGCCCCGTACCCCCTGGCAGGGCCGCCGCGGCCTCGGGCCCCTCACCTGGCCCCCGCGGGCCGGCGTCGCGCAGCAGCCGCTGGTAGCGTAGGAAGGCCTGGTCCAGCACCGCGCATCCCGGCCCCACCGCCGACGAGTGCGCGTAGCCGAACCGAAACCGGCTGGGGCTCAGGCGGCAGCGACCCCCGCCCGGCGACTCGCGGACCAGCTGGGGCTGTGGCCACACGGCGCCCACGGGCACCAACCCCAGCAGCAGCAGCGCCAGCCCCAGCCCGGCCATGGCACCGGCACCGGTCACGTGATCCAGGTGACGGGGGGGGCCGCGTGACAATCGCCCCCGCGGGCCACTGAGAGGGGCCAGGCATCAGCCAGAGGGGGCGGGGCTTCTCCAGAGAGGCGTGCGCAGGGGAGTTCAGGGCTCTGGCCACACAAACGGGGTCTCCCAGGAGCCTGTCCAGGGGGGCCTAGAGAGCAGGGTGTTCTGGGGTCAGGATCTCGGCCTCACACCCCATGTACCAAGGGCCTTGCACAGTCCCGTCACCACAACATCTGGGCACTTCATTCTCTCTAACCCCTTCAGCCTCACGCCCCGGGTGTAGGGGAGCACCCGGCCCTCTGGTGCGGGAGGCACAGACCCTCTAGGGCCTAGTCCACGCACATGGTGTGTGCACTTACCACACAAAGGCTGCTTATACTAGGGCCTGGTTTGCACTTAAAAATTAGATCAACCTGCTGTGTTGGTCAGGGCAGGCGTTGAGTACTGTAGTAATGGCGCCTGACACTGCTAGGGAGATGTAAGAATTCTCTTGCCCACCCAGCTACTCCCTCCCAGCAAGGTAGATTAATTACACTGCCAGAAAGCCCTCTTCCGCCGAAGTAGGAAGCATCTACAGTGCCATGTTGTAGCTGTGCTGCTGTAGCATAGATGTAGGCTCATGCAGCTATTCCCCCGTGGGAAGGAGAATGTGCTGTCCCACTGTAAGGGAGCTTTATAGCTCTATGACTTTGTCCTACTGTGGGCTGTACAGCTATATTGGTAAAAAATTACACCCCTAATGGATATACCAATACTCTGTTTACCCTTGACTACACTACTGGCTGGATTTTATAATTACAGATTAGACACTATCATTAATCTCACTTGTCAGGGGAGCCTTTCAAGGAGCCCCGAACTGTCAGTGTTGGTAGCAATCTTCAATGCCTTATAGTTCATAGGTTCAGCTGAAAGATGGCTCTCAAGGGCCTCTCGGTTGACTTTGTAACTTGCAATGACAGAAAAATAGTGCAAACAATATGTCAGTGATGAAGAGAGCTGCTGGGGAGGGAACGGAGAGTTTGAACACCATGATAAAATAAAACAAATGTGGTTTTGAACTGGAACATGAAGCGTGACTTGTCTCTACTGCCCTGGGAATGACTGATCAGTCACATGGCAACATCCACGGCATATTGGAGTTGGCAGACCCCTAAGTTTCTTCTGTTTTTTCCCTTATAACAATGCCACATAGCTTCACACACACACTTTTTTTCTTTTCCTTGCTCCTATTTCAGGAGGAGGAATCCACCCTCGGTTTATCCTGTATTTCTATGGTGGCTGGTCTGTCCAAAAGCAGTACTAATATTTAATCACATAAAAAGAGCAGGCTCCGGAGAAATAGCAGAACTGCACTGCCCAAACTCCAAACATCTCCATTGCCTCTTCCAATACAATTGCTAAGTACAAGATGGCAAGAAGCCTTGTGCCCTCTGAGCAGGTTTCAGGCCAGCATTAGATGTAGGAGCCATTGCTCAGCTGTTATCTCCAGCTTTTCCATTGGGCTGGAGGGGTCTGAGCCATGGGGAGGGAACTGAGAAGTGTCCATAATGCAGATTGGGGGTGAGTCCCCTGATTCCTGCTGCTTTGTGTTTGTCCTTGCAGAAGAACCTGTTCTGGGGATGGGGAGGGACTTGCACCCTGGTGCTCCATGTGAGAGGTGGGATGGGAGCCACTTCCAGCTTGTTCTGTTGGGCAGAGGAGAGCTCAGTGGTTTCTTTGGGGCCTTTGCTGGGGAGATTGGGTGGATCCCCAGGGGGCCCAGAGGCTGGGGAGGGTGTCTCAATCTGGGGCTGGGAATAGGTCGGTTCTCACTCAGTGGGGCAGGGGACAGCCCTACCTAGGGATGAGTGGAATCTGGGATGGAGTGGAGTTTGCCCTCATCATATCTGCAGCTGGGCCCAGACCATGCTTTGTGTCCCAGCCAGAGGTGCCCATTGGCAACACCTGTGTGGACAGATGTGGGGCGGTTTGGTGCCTCTGCGACTTCAGGTTCCCAGGCAGGAGCTGCTTCTGGCTTTGACTTGTTATTGAGCTCCTGGGAGAGGGAGAGCTGCAGTCACTGGCACCCAGAACCACAACCAGTTCCTGCAAAGGGATGGGGAGAGTGGGGAGGCCCAGGGGATGGCAGATTGTACAGTTGTGGGGACCCCAGAATCCCCTGGGGTGAGCATCTGTAAGGCCATATGACTCACCCCCATGGGAACAGCCCAGTGGGTCCCCAGGGCCAGTGCGACTCTTCCCAGGAGTATCCAGAGAGTGAGGCACCTCACTATCTATCTGTATCTTTGGGTGCCAAAATCCCTTTGAAAATCTGACCCTCAGGTCCCAGCTCAACAGAGCACTTAGGCACATACCTAAACTCTACTCCAGTTAACTACAGTAGGATTTATAACGTCCTGTAAATAAAGCACATGCATAACTGCTTTGCTGAACCGGGGCCTCTGAAGCCATAAAAGCCAATTCATGGAAACATTCCCCACTCTCAGAAGTGCATTTCCCCTAACCCAGGCCTGTAGGTCTGATTCTGATCTCACACCAGGGGGATCAAGAGGAACTCCACGGAAATGAATGGCAGGCACAGGGGTGAAACTAGGAGGGAGTGGGAGGAGAAACAGGACCAGTGTCACTGTCTGCAACAGCAGCTTCCCTGGGTAAAGGCAGAGATGCTAGTTGTCATGGAAACATGGAAAATGTAACAGATATTTCCCCAAAGCATTTATTATGTGGCGATTTCAATGAAGTACCCATCTCCAGGTGCCCCTGCTATCAGCTTATGTATTAGACAATATGGGCTAGTTCCTGAGACAAACCCCCAGATTTGGGCCCTGTCTCTTTCCCTATTTCACCCCAGACCCTGATGTTAAATGGACATTTAGGTGGCAAAGCCAATAGCTCGCAAGCTCAGAAGTGCCTGAATTACCATTTCCCGAGGATCCTTAACTCAGTCCACTTGTGCTGTATTTTGGGGCTTACACTAATGGATCACACTTAGGGCCTTTGCAGAGAAAGTGTTGTAAATCAGGAGAATGCCAGGGGGCTGCATCCCCAGAGAGGAAGGCACTTTCCTCAAAGGCCCCTCTAACCATCAAGTTGGCGCTCCCCTCCCACAAGTATCTCCTCAGCTTCATCCAGCATAACCTTCCCCCCAGGACACCCCCACAACCAAGAGTCATTTATCTACAGCCACAAAGCTGGGCCCAAAACTCTACTCCAGAGTTCCGCAACACTAGTGCCTGTCAGTACTCCCTTCCCCCCAGAGATGGGCCCTGAGAGTCCTGGGGAGGAGTCCCCTGGCCAGACCCAGATCCTCAAAGGGTTTGGGCTTCCAGACTGGGGATTTGACGCTCCCAGCCAGGCACAATGTGGAAAATGCAGCCAAGGGTGCAAATGAGACCCAGCGTGGGGGCCAGGGCTCCTACAGCCAATGCCCAACCTATGAGGCCATTGCACCCCTAGCCACAGGCCTGCACTGCCCAGGGCCTTAGTTACCCCTGGCCATGGGGTCCACACTAACACACTCACTTGAGCTCTTCCATCCCCCCTCTCCGAGTGGTGACTCTGCTGCCCAGCATTAGTCCTGTGTCACTGCCCACTTTCCAGGATCAGACTCCTGAAATGAGCATGTCCAACTGTCCCAGCTGTAAGGGGCCATGGCAGATGCCCAAGCGTTTGCAGGATTGGGCCCTTATATTGCAAATCTCTGTACTTTTGGAACAAGGTAGCTCAGGACAGCTTCACGTAAGAGCTGGAATGTAACAAGCCTCCTGGATGAGGTGGTGTCTGGCATATTTGCTGTGCTATATTGAAAGTGAAACAACAAGAATGTGTTTCCTTCATTGGGTTTGGAATAATTTATCTGGGAGTCAGTTCTACTAAAGTTTTTACTGCTAATATATAGTCATTCTAAATCCTGTAGTATAATTGGATGATTAATTACATTAGACAGAGGGCTAAGAGTTAAAGTAACAGTAACCTGAATTGGTGGTTGTTAAGGTTAGAAAATGACAGCTAAGTACAATGTAACACAGTTATTAGTAAAGAAGCTCCTAAGCTAAAGACGGTTTTGAATTGGTACCCGAAGGTGCAGAGAACTTTGATTGACTACCCTCTTCTATACCAGAAGCCTGATTCTAATGCAGGATTCAGTCTGGTGTAATTTTGAACCAATTAAAAAGCAATCCATGACATTGCAGCTGGATCGGTTGTTGATATGGCTTCCTATTACATTATATTCTGCTGCTGAATGGCTTTAACAGATGAATGTGGTCAATTTATATTTCAGTTAGAGTGTAAGTGAAGGGACCGGTGGAGATGTGAGGGCACAGGGAAGCATGACAAAATATTATCAATTTCAGTATTAGCAGACAGGCAATTTCTCAGCTGTGGATATATTTGTGAATGGGAACATTTTAACAAATAGTAACTTAAAAGGCAAGTTTACTACAAAAAGTTTGGGATGAGATTTTTCAAAGCCAGGGAAAGGATGTGGCTATCCAGTTCAGGCAGCTTTGGAAATCTTTACCTCAGCCTTGAGGGATATTTGCACAGTCAAAAACTATTGGATTTTTTTTGTAAAGCATCTATTTATTTATAGGTGTACAAAGTGCAAATATCTTTGTTGGTTTCAACTCACAGCTTTGTTGCTTTCAGTACTGGGCAAACTGCAAATGTTTGTATAGTATCTAGACTAGTAATACAGTGGTATTAGTTAATGAGTTTACTGGCAGTCAATTAACTAGTTAAATCAGGAAGTCAAAGTCTAGTCTAGAAAAACCCTTCCTGTGTGATCACTTCAAATCTCTCCAGCTAAATCAGGGCTGGGTCAATAGTGGGAGTGGAGACCTCCAAAGAATACCTATGGTGTATGCTGCGGGAAGTGATATTGATCTAGTAGGTGGCACTCTTTCCTAGGAGCAGCTGTGCTGCCTTTTGGAAGAGATGTAAAACCAGAGTCTTGACCATGTAAGTGGATTGTAAGCTCTTTGAGGCAAGGTATGTTATTTTCTATATGTTTGTACAGAACCTAGTATAACTGCGTCCTGACTTGGTTGATGCTTCTAGATGCTACCACACTATTAATGATGGATAATATTAATAAGTAAAGATCTTGTGCACTTGTCAGTATAGGAATGTTAACTCAACTGTCCTGGCCAGTCAAACTCAGGTAGCTGCATTCTGCATATCTACAAATTCCCTGTGTTATTTCATTTGGATACAATCTTATTCTCTCTTTGGAACTGCTGCTGTGCACTGTTAAGCAGTTGACAGGTTCCATCCCAGAGGTAGCTGCATTTCAGCACTGGGTGAAATGATTCCTATATTTCGGTATAAGTTTGTGAATCCCTTTGCTGTAATGAAAGGTGTCTCATACTGTGCAAGTTATAATCCTAATACAACAAATGCATGCATGTATAAACCAGGTTTACATGATGTGTCTTTGTTGCCCTCTAGTGGCTAGACCATGCAGAGGCATCTATGAGAGCTACTTACTGTGAGTTTTTGGGACCTGCTCCTTTAGTTAAGAAGTAAAAAGAAAAGGAGTACTTGTGGCACCTTAGAGACTAATCAATTTATTTGATAAATTGGTTAGTCTCTAAGGTGCCACAAGTACTCCTTTTCTTTTTGCGAATACAGACTAACACGGCTGTTACTCTGAAACCTGTCATTATGAGTTAAGAAGTAGAGGCTCATGCTTTTATCCCCAAAGGTCCCAGAGATGACCTAAATAAGGGCATCATTACATGAGAAAAGAAAAAAAGTCATAACATTAAATACAGAGGCTTGCGCCTTCTTATAGGTAGCAGGGGAGGTTCCTCTATATTAAGGGGAGGCCTTGCAATAGATAGTCTGATTTGTATCATCTGCTGTTCTTCAACTCAGAGCATGCCTCTTTATATGTTTGTTTTGCCTACCCACTTCCAGAGGTCAGCAGCACTGGCTGAGAGGTGGACATGTTAGTAGATCAGCACCTGAGAATCATGCAGGCTGAGAATCTTCAGTGTGTGAAATTCTCAGGTCTGTGTGTGGTGGGGGCAGAGAGTATGGAGCCATGAATCGAGTCTGTGGGGCCAGTGACAGAGTTAAAGCAGCTAGGTGAACCTAAATCAACTAGTAGCCAGAGATGTACATTGGCGAATTCCTCAGTCTATAAGAGTATGTCTACTCTACAGCTGTGCTGTAGCGTACACACTTACTACAGTGACAGAAGAAGGTTTTCCATTGCTGTAGTAAATCCACTATCTCAAGAGGAGGTAACTAGGTCGATGGATTTTTCACAGCCCTGAGCGGTGTATCTGGTTGACCTAAGTTTTAGATGTAGACCAGGCCTAAATGAAATGAGTGTGTTGAAAGGCTCCAGTTCAATAAAGCAGTTAAGCATTTGCTTAACTTTACCAAGGGCAATGATTACAATGCAATATTTCCTCTTGTAAGTTTCACTATTAACAATTATTAAAACTGTTCATGTAATTAACATAGACTGAAATAGCACGGGGTGCCCACTTATATCTAAATCACATTTCAACCTGGATAGAAACATTCAAGGAAAAATGAAAAACAAGAGCAAACAAAATCCACACTTCTTCAAAAATTGTACTCTATATATGTCAAGGTTCCTCCCCCACTCTGAACTCTAGGGTACAGATGTGGGGACCTGCATGAAAAACCTCCTAAGCTTATCTTTACCAGCTTAGGTCAAAACTTCCCCAAGGTACAAAATATTCCACCCGTTGTCCTTGGACTGGCCGCTACCACCACCAAACTAATACTGGTTACTGGGGAAGAGCTGTTTGGACGCATCCTTCCCCCCAAAATACTTCCCAAAACCTTGCACCCCACTTCCTGGACAAGGTTTGGTAAACAGCCTCACCAATTTGCCTAGGTGACTACAGACCCAGACCCTTGGATCTTAAGAACAATGAATAATCCTCCCAAAACTTGCACCCCCCCCTTTCCTGGGAAATGTTGGATAAAAAGCCTCACCAATTTGCATAGGTGATCACAGACCCAAACCCTTGGATCTGAGAACAATGAAAAAGCATTCAGTTTTTTACAAGAAGACTTTTAATAAAAAATAGAAGTAAATAGAAATAAAGAAATCCCCCCTGTAAAATCAGGATGGTAGATATCTTACAGGGTAATTAGATTAAAAAACATAGAGAACCCCTCTAGGCAAAACCTTAAGTTACAAAAAAGATACACAGACAGAAATAGTTATTCTATTCAGCACAATTCTTTTCTCAGCCATTTAAAGAAATCATAATCTAACACATACGTAGCTAGATTACTTACTAAAAGTTCTAAGACTCCATTCCTGGTCTATCCCTGGCCAAGACCAGCATACAGACAGACACAGACCCTTTGTTTCTCTCCCTCCTCCCAGCTTTTGAAAGTATCTTGTCTCCTCATTGGTCATTTTGGTCAGGTGCCAGCGAGGTTACCTTTAGCTTTTTAACCCTTTACAGGTGAGAGGAGCTTTCCCCTGGCCAGGAGGGATTTCAAAGGGGTTTACCCTTCCCTTTATATTTATGACAATATACAATTGTAACTACACAGCAGTGTCATCTTACAAGGCAATATTATCTCTAAGAAGTAAGTTGGTAACCAGTAAATATCAACGTTATGGAATTGTGATGAATAATTAGCCCTTGGATAATTGAGTTCCATAAAATTGTATGAAAAGGAAACCAGAGACTGGCAAAGTTTTGACGCATATCTTGTAGTAAATAAGTCAGTTTCTCCATGTTGAAGATTCTGTCAATCATAGAATCGTAGAACTGGAAGGGACCTCAAGAGGTCATCTAGTCCAGTCCCCTGCACTCAAGGCAGGACTAAGTATTATCTAGACCATCCCTGACAGGTGTTTGTCCAACCTGCTCTTAAAAATCCCCAATGATGGAGATTCCACAACCTCCCTAGGCAATTTATTCCAGTGCTTTTATATATATATATATACAGAGAGAGAGAGAGAGAGAGAGAGTGCTTCCACTCTGACAGTTAGGAAGTTTTTCCTAATGTCCAACCTAAACCACCCTTGCTGCAATTTAAGCCCATTTAAGCTAAATCCCTTTTCTTTCTGTAGGAGGAGAATCTCATTTTCCCCATTTGCACAAGGGCAGTCTTTGTGGCAGGAAGATGATCTTGTGGTTGTTTATAAACATTTATCATTGGGATGAAATCCCAGAAGGAAAATTTCAGGTTTGAAAAGCAGCTGTGGTCTGAAACTTCTCTGTCTGAATAACAAGAAGGAAGAAAATTTGGGGCATGGCCACCACAGATTTAGTGGGGTGCCTCTTTGGCTGCAATGTTTCTAGCAAAGAAAAGACAAACTTTAATTAGTACTTGACAGTTTTGCTAGGGTTATGATCTGTTCTGAACTTAAACGGGGCTTCTTGACACAAGATATTAAACATGTTTCAATGTTAGCAACCAAGAACGGTTAAATATGTATTTATAGGTGAGCTGCTGTGTAAACAATGTTGATGTATTCCTGCTAGTTACTTAAACAGGGAATTTGATATTCCAGAATAAGACTTAAGGATGTATAAAAACTAGAAATTAAACCTGTGGAGGATGAGCTAGTGAATATTGCTGTTTCTTAATGTCTGGGAGCCTGGGGAAGACAATCACTGTGTAGATGGTTTGGTGGTATAATAGAATCACAGAAATTCTGCTCTAGAGTAAAATCTGAGGACCTCATCTTGAACAATTTGTTTGGTTGGTAATAAACTTATGTACAAAAAGCCAAGACAATTCTGATCTCCACTGATAGCAGAGAATCAAGCATAGCTTTTTAGTAAGCTGTTCACGATGAATTGGAGAAAAAGGCGAATTACCAAAAACAATGGTGTGATCTCTTATAATGTTGTCCTGAATAGCACTGGCATCTCCTGTGAATGGATAGCTTTCTAAACTAGTTTATCTCTCCAACCACTGTACACAGGGAACCTGCATAATTTAGCAAGCGTAAGATGTAGCAAGCATCTCTACCACCCGGCAACAGAAAAGAGAGATACAACCCATTGGTGGGACTGAAGATGAGGAAAGCTCATGATATTTGGCTTTATTAACCCCATAATTTAATGTGAAACAACATACACACCAGTCCCAGCTATCTCCCAAGTCTTGGCTGTGTCTAAGTTTCTTCCAGTGGGACCGTTCAGTCCCCAGCCCCAGCTCCCTCTGATCACGGACCCATTCCTGCCTCTTTTAAGCCTCAGTCCTGCAAGGTGCTGAGCACTCTCAACTGGTATGCTGCCTGCCAGGGGCCAGTATCTGAGACGTTATGGAGGGATTGTTGAGGATCATCCAACCCTCTGACTACTACCCCATGCTACTCATCCATGTGGGCACTAATGATACTGCAAAGTATGACCCTCAGGAGATCAGAAGTGACTTTAGGGCCCTGAGAGTAAGGGTGAAGGAGTTGGGCGTGCAGGTGGTGTTCTCTTCGATCCTTCAGGTCAAGGGTAGAGGCCCAGGCAGAGACAGATGCATCCTGGAGGTGAATGCCTCGCTGTGAGGATGGTGTCGCTAGGAGGGCTTTGGCTTCCTTGACCACGGGATGCTGTTCCAGGAAGGTGAAGAGCATATTTGGATACAGACTGGGCTTTAAACTAGGTTTGAAGGGGGCAGGTGACCAAAGCCCACAGGTAAGTTAAAAACATGGAGACCTGGGAGAAGGGTCGGAATTTGGGGGAAGCATGGGCTGTTATAGCAGGGATAAGGAAGAGAGAAGACAGAACTGGGGTGGGGAATCAAATCAGTATCTTAGATGTATGCATACTAATGCGAGAAGTATGGGGAATAAGCAGGAAGAACTCAAAATGCTAGTAAATAAACAACTATGACATAGTTGGTAACACAGAGACCTGGTGGGATAATACGCATGACTGGAATATTGGTATAGAAGGATACATCTTGCTCAGGAAAGACAGGCAGGGAAAAAAGAAAGGAGGTATTGCCTTAAATATTAAAAAATGTATACACTTGGACTGGGGTTGAGATGGAAATAGGAGACAGACTTGTTGAAAGTCTCTGGGGTAATGATAAAAGGGGTAAAAAACAGTGTGATGTCACGGTAGGGGTCTGCGATAGACCACCTAATCAGGATGAAGAGATGGATGAGGCTTTTTTTAAACAACTAACAAAACCATCTAAAGCACAGGAGTTGGTAGATAAGGGGACTTCAACTACTCAGACATCTGTTGGGAAAATAACACAGCAGGGCACAGATTATCCAACAAGTTCTTGGAATGTATTGGTGACCATTTTTTTATTTCAGAAGGTGGAGAAAGCTACTAGGGGAGAGGCTGTTCTAGATTTGATTTTGACAAATAGGGAGGAATTGGTTGAGAATTTGAAAGTGGAAGGCAGCTTGGGTGAAAGTGATCGTGAAATGAAAGAGTTCATGATTCTAAGGAACGGTAGAATGGAGAACAGCAAAATAAAAATAATGGATTTCAAGAAGGCAGACTTTAGCAAACTCAGGGAGTTGGTAGGTAAGATCCCAGGGGAAGCAAGTGTAAGGGGAAAAACAATTTAAGACAGTTGGCAGTTCTTCAAAGAGACATTATTAAGGGCACAAGAGCAAACTATCCCACTGCATAGGAAAGATAGGAAGTATGGCAAGAGACCACTCTGGCTTAACCAGGAGATCTTCTATGATCTAAAAATCCAAAAAGAGTACTACAAAAAGTTGAAACTAGGTCAAATTACAAAGGATTAATATAAACAAATAACACAAGTATGTAGGGCCAAAATTAGAAAGGCCAAGGCACAAAATGAGATCAAAGTAGCTAGAGAAATAAAGGGTAACAAGAAAACATTCTACAAACACATTAGAAGCAAGAGGAAGACCAAGGACAGGGTAGGCCCGTTACTCAACAGAAAATGTGGAAATGGCAGAGGTGCTTAATGATTCTTTGTTTCGGTTTTCACCAGGAAGGTAGGTGCTGATTGAACATCTAACATAGTGATGGCCAGTGAAAATGAGGTAGGATCAGAGGCTAAAATAGAGAAAGAACAAGTTAAAAATTGCTTAGACAAATTAGATGTCTTCAAGTCACCAGGGCCTGATGAAATGCATTCTAGAATACTCAAGGAGTTGACTGAGGAGATATCTGAGCCAATTAGTGGATAATCAGCCATTAGTGATTATCTTTGAAAAGTCATGCAAGACAGGAGAGATTCCAGAAGACTGGAAAAAGGCAAATATAGTGCCAATCTATAAAAAGGGAAACAAGGACAACTCAGTCAGCTTAACTTCTGTACCCAGAAAGATAATGGAGCAAATAATTAAGCAATCAATTTGCAAACATCTAGAAGATAATGAGGTGATAAGTAAGAGTGAGCATGGATTTGTCAAGAACAAATTGTGTTAAACCAACCTGATAGCTTTCTTTGACAGGGTAGCAAGGCCTCTGGATGTGGGGAAGTGATAGAAGTGGTATATCTTGACTTTAGTAAGGCTTTTGATACTGTCTCACATGACCTTCTCATAAACAAACTAGGGAAATGCAACCTAGATGGAGCTACTATAAGGTGGGTGAATAAATAGTTGGAAAACCGTTCCCAGAGATTAGTTATCAGTGGTTCACAGTCACGCTGGAAGGGCATAATGAGTGGGGTCCAGCAGGGATCAGTTCTGGATCTGGTTCTGTTCAATATCTTCATCAATGATTTAGATAATGGCATAGAGAGTATGCATAAAGTTTGCAGACGATACCAAGCTGGGAGGGGTTGCAAGTGCTTTGGAGGATAGAATTATAATTCAAAATGATCTGGAGAAATGCTCTGAAGTAAATAGGATGAAATTCAATAAGGACAAATGCAAAGTACTCCACTTAGGAAGGAACAATCAGTTGCACACACAAAATGGGAAATGACTGTCTAGGAAGCAGTACTGCGGAAAGGGTCTGGGGGTGATAGTGGACCACAAGCTAAATATAAGTCACCAGTGTAACACTATTGCAAAAAAAAGTGAACATCATTTTGGGTTGTATTAGCAGGAGTGGTGTAAGCAAGACACAAGAAGTAATTCTTCCACTCTACTCCATGCTGAAGGCCTCAACTGGAGTATTGTGACCAGTTCTGGGTGCCAAATTTCAGGAAAGATGTGGACAAATTGGAGAAAGTCCAGAGAAAAGCAAGAAAAATGAATAAAGGTCTAGAAAACATGACCTATGAGGGAAGATTGAAAAAATTGGGTTAAGTAGTCTGGAAAAGAGAAGACTGAGAGGGGACATAACAGTTTTCAAGTACATAAAAGGTTGTTACAAGAAGGAGGGAGAAGAATTGTTCTTCTTAACCTCTGAGAACAGGACAAGAAGCAATGGGCTTAAATTGCAGCAAGGAAGGTTTAGGTTGGACATTAGGAAAAACTTCCTAACTGTCAGGGTGGTTAAGCACTGGAATAAATTGCCTAGTGAGGTTGTGGAATCTCCATCATTGAAGATTTTTAAGAGCAGGTTGGACAAACACCTGTCAGGGATGGTCTAGATAATGCTTAGTCCTGCCATGAGTGCAGGGGCCTGGACTAGATGACCTCTCAAAGTCCCTTCCAGTCCTATGATTCTGTAACTTCTGTTTACTTCAGTGGGAATTTAAGGTGTCCAACTCCTCATAGGATCAAGTCCTTATGTACAGGGTGGAGATAAGAAGCTACTCCTGCCACAGTGAGACCCCAGAGCTGAGTTACCATCTTCCTGCAGGCATCCAACACTTGCTAACAGAAGAAGCCAGCCCTTGTGTTGCGCAGCTGCAATTGTGATGGGTGGAGGCAGCTGAGCTGGAGTCCCTTCTGTCCGAACCCATGTTTCCCAGGAGGGTCCTTGCCTGTGGAAGTCACTCCACCTTTGATCCACCTGAGCACAGCCTAAATCTGGTGACCTTCCTCACCCCTCTTCCCAGACATTTAGGAAGGGTGATGAGAGCATGAACTGTTGGGGTGGGGCTATGGAGGGTTTGAGAGGGGTTAATAACAGAGCACTGTAGTTTAGCTGGTTAAGGCAGCTGCCTACAAACAAGAAGGGTCTGGGTTCAAATCCCAGTGGTGCATGATACAGGGTTTTGGGTAAGCAGTGTGGTCTCTAGTGCCTAGATAGCTGCAGAAAGCCTGAATTCTATTCCCAGTTTGACCACTAACTTGCTATATGACCTTGGTTAAGTTGTTTGCCTGGCTAAAATTCTCTGGCCTGTGTGATGCAGAAGGTGAGGCTAGGTGATCATAATGGTGCCTTCTAGCCTGAAAATTATGATTACTTGAGGGGGAGGGGGTTGCTGTATTGTGAGGGCATTGGACAGTTCTGCCCATAAATTAGTGCAGTGTTTGAATGGTGTCAAACACCTAGGGCCAGAGTTTCAAAAGTTCTTAGGCACCTAAGGAAAGAAACAGGCATATAGGAGGGTTTTCAAAAGTGCCAAGCAGTCAGTGGGAGTTGGGTCTGCTTTGGCGCTTTGAAAATCCCACTGTGCACCTGCATCTTTAGGCTCCTAAATACCTTTGACAATCTAGCCTTAGAATATTAAATAGAAAAAATGTTGTTAATGCAGTGGCAAGGCTGTCTGGTGATAATCCACACCCTTCCAGAACACTGAGTTCAGCAAAATTAAAACCTCTGAAAAGCAGGAAATACAGAGTTAAGGAAATGTCCACGCAAGCTTAACTCGGCCCCCGGGAGCTAGCTTTATAAAATCAGCTATCAATTGCTTGCAAGCACTGTAGCTTATTAGGCAAGATATTAATTAATTAATTAATTAATATTGTGGTAGCACCTAGGAGCGCTAGTCATGGATCAGGACACCATTGTGCTAGGTGCTGGACAAACACAGAACAAAAAGCCAGTCCCTGCCCCCAAGGAACTTACAAGACACACTATGCTGCACCAAATGAACCTGGTTCTCTTTTGCTCTGCACCTAAATTACCTAGGGAGGTTGTGGAATCTCCATCACTGGAGATTTAAGATTTTTAAGAGCAGGTTGGACAAACACCTGTCAGGAATGGTCTAGATAATACTTAGTCCTGCCATGAGTGCAGGGGACTGGAAGAGATGACCTCTCAAGGTCCCTTCCAATCCTATGATTCTGCAGTCATTTATACTCAGTGGGCATCTCATGCTTCCAAATCAGAATGTAGCCATTTGGCACAGATATAAACGACTCCCCAAGGGAGAGATTTCCCTACAAGCCCCCTGAATTTCCCCATCACCCCCGCACTCCAGATGGTCAACTACAATTTAGTTGCTGGTTGGAAATTTGAATTGAAATTGAAACATTAATACACACTTTAAAAGCATATACAGTATATGATAAAATACTAGTACCTGAGAAACCATAATAGCTTTGAAAAGTATGAACAAAGACTAGCTTCCTCACACGGCTTTGCGTTTTTTTATGACACTATCAGCACATTCATTTTGGCGATATTGGCCAACCTAGTAATTTCAAATTATGGTTTGTAAGTAAGGTCTGCATGAGCTCTCCCCTGAAAGTTAGTGATGAGCTGGGGGTGGAGGGGGGGAGTGGGATCATAGAAGATTAGGGTTGGAAGAGACCTCAGTAAGTCATCTAGTCCAACCCCCTGCTCAAAGCAAGACCAACCCCAACTATATCATCCTAGCCATTTTCTGTGTCTGTGAGGGGCTGCATTGTATGACATCATTAAGAGGACTGGGAGGACCAGTGAATTTTTTGAAACATTAGTGGCTTACACTTCACAACGAGAAGACATCAGTGGAGACTGCACAAGTTCAGCTGGCTTTGAGCTAAAGGCTTTGTCCCAGGTATCACAACCATAGAAAAACACAGAAGGCCAATGGCCTTTTGGGATGTATAAGTAGGGGCATAGCGAGCAGATCGAGGGACGTGATCGTTCCCCTCTATTCTACATTGGTGAGGCCTCATCTGGAGTACTGTGTCCAGTTTTGGGCCCCACACTACAAGAAGGATGTGGATAAATTGGAGAGAGTCCAGCGAAGGGCAACAAAAATGATTAGGGGTCTAGAACACATGACTTATGAGGAGAGGCTGAGGGAGCTGGGATTGTTTAGCCTGCAGAAGAGAAGAACGAGGGGGGATTTGATAGCTGCTTTCAGCTACCTGAAAGGGGGTTCCAAAGAGGATGGCTTTAGACTGTTCTCGATGGTAGCAGATGACAGAACGAGGAGTAATGGTCTCAAGTTGCAGTGGGGGAGGTTTAGATTGGATATTAGGAAAAACTTTTTCACTAAGAGGGTGGTGAAACACTGGAATGCGTTACCTAGGGAGGTGGTAGAATCTCCTTCCTTAGAGGTTTTTAAGGTCAGGCTTGACAAAGCCCTGGCTGGGATAATTTAACTGGGAATTGGTCCTGCTTCAAGCAGGGGGTTTGACTAGATGACCTTCTGGGGTCCCTTCCAACCCTGATATTCTATGATTCTATGATATGCTCATAAAATGCCTGGGACTGCTGTTGTGTGTGACTACATGGTATTGCACATGTGTAGCAAACGTAAGGCATTCCAGGTCAGGTTTTTAGTACTGTACAGTGCTTTTAGGGCTAGTATAGTCAGACCTAGGTAATCTGTGACAGATGGGAGCAGAGCCCTGACCTCTTGACTTCCAGTTCTGTGCTGTAACTGCAAAACATTCCTCCTTCCTCAGCTTGGCATTCATGTGGTATAACAAATCATTTTGGGGTGTCAGACTTTGCTCCACCCACTTTTCAACAGGATTGCATCCTGCATGGTGCAGCACATGTCTTTGCAAATACATGATGCTGATAGGAGTGAATGGAGGTTCCTAATTTAATTCCAATCCTGCAAACATGCACATGCTTAACTTTTCATACAGGAGTAGTGCTGCTGAAATCAAAGGTACTGCTCATACACAGAGTTAAGCCTGTGAGTAAGTGTTTGTAGGATTGGGCCTTTAGGCAAGCAGGAGCCAGGGTGTGAAGCAGAAAAACATGGTGGTTCTCTAGTTCCATATCATATTTGTGGCACCCCTCCATCTCCTCCTCCTATATAACGCAGAGATGGAATGTTGTCAAATGTATGTATCATGCCCCCGCAGCAAGTTTTGCCTTGAGAAATGTTTTCAAAGGATTTATGGTAACCCTGATTTTATGTCATTAATACTTTTTCTTTCAACTCATAAAATACAGTATATTATCTGTCATTTCTATTTAATCAAAATTGACACAGTATTATAGGCATTTGCTCTATTGACATGAGATTACTATGCAAATATACACTAAAGGCATTTATGTTAACATATGTTTGCTTTTTAAAGATGTTTGGAACCCCAGCAATCAGTGGGCAGCAAAGCAGTCTGATAGATTGTCATCACCGATTTACTTAAATTGACGCCATTTCCCTGCTGCACTGAGAAATCAGCGTGTGCCTGACATGGAATCACATTTTTCAGTACCTTCTCCAGTTAGAAATGGGACTGTGATTCATACCTATGGGCTGCTGGTATTTCTGAAAAGCATGAATTTCACTTGAAACTGACAGGTTTCAGAGTAACAGCCGTGTTAGTCTGTATTCGCAAAAAGAAAAGGAGTACTTGTGGCACCTTAGAGACTAACCAATTTATTTGAGCATAAGCTTTCGTGAGCTACAGCTCACTTCATCGGATGCATACTGTGGAACGTGTAGAAGATCTTTTTATATACACACAAAGCACGAAAAAATACCTCCTCCCACCCCACTCTCCTGCTGGTAATAGCTTATCTAAAGTGATCACTCTCCTTACAATGTGTATGATAATCAAGTTGGGCCATTTCCAGCACAAATCCAGGTTTTCTCACCCCCCGCCCCCACACACACAAAGGGGGGGTGAGAAAACCTGGATTTGTGCTGGAAATGGCCCAACTTGATTATCATACACATTGTAAGGAGAGTGATCACTTTAGATAAGCTATTACCAGCAGGAGAGTGGGGTGGGAGGAGGTATTTTTTCATACTTTGTGTGTATATAATAAGATCTTCTACACTTTCCACAGTATGCATCCGATGAAGTGAGCTGTAGCTCACGAAAGCTTATGCTCAAATAAATTGGTTAGTCTCTAAGGTGCCACAAGTACTTGAAACTGAGTCAATGTTGCATATACCATCCACCCATTCCTATCCCAAATTACACCATCCCTACTCCAAACAGCTCCCAATCCAGAATCCCATCCCTACGCTAACCCCAAATCACATCCACTCATCCCTACACCAACCCCCTACCGCAAATCTCATCCACCCATCCCTATGCCAACCCCAAATCCCATCCACTCATTCCTATGCCAACCCCCTACCGCAAATCCCATCCCTCCCATCCGTACACCAACCTCCGACCCCAAATCCCATCCACCCATTGCTATGCCAGCTTTCCACCCCAATCCCATTGACCCACCCACTCCTATGTCAACCTTGCAGCTAAAATCCCACCCACCCATCCCTACGCCAACCCCAAATCCCACCTGCCCCTCCCTATGCCAATCCTCTACATATCTCCCCATAGCACTGCCTTCCCATCCCTACCATAAACCATCCCTATGCTGACCCCTCCCAACATGCTATGGGATGGGGCGGCAGGTGAAGCGGCCCTGCGTCTTGCTGGTGGAGCTGGGCAGCATGTGCCTGACATGGAATCACACAGCCTGAACTGGGCCTCCACCCGCACACAGAGGGACCCAATGGTGATTTAGTTGCTTAGGTACCACAGTGGACATTGCCTAGAACCAACACCAAGAAGACTGACAGTGCAGCGGGAGGGGAAAGAAAAAGGCGGCCACACTCAACATGGCGGATATAATGAGAAGCTTGGCGGGGTTTCGCCACATCCAAGATGGTGTCCGTAACGGTGAAGAAACTAGTCGCAGGACCTTTCGCCACACTCAAGATGTCCACAACAACACCCAAGATGGCAGCCGTAACAGAAAGGAAACCCAGAGCTATGCCACGCCCAAGATGGCAGTCGCAACGCTGAGGAAGACCAGACCCCCACCCCCTCTGGCCTCACTCAAGATGGCGGCCGCGATGTGACAGCGCGCACGGCAGAGCCCCGCCAAACGTGCGTGCGTGCGTGCGTGCCGCGGCGCGCGGTGACGGAGCGGGTCCGCCGCGTCCCTTTGTTGGCTCAGCGGCGGCGGCGGCGCTGTGTGTTGTTGTCCCGCGGGCAGAGGCAGGCCGCGGCGCAGGAGCAGCCAGGAGCCCGCGCGGGGGGAGGGCGGAGGGTCGGCGCGGGCAGCCCCGGGCCGCCGCCTCGCCATGGACTCGGACGAGGGCTACAACTACGAGTTCGACGAGGACGAGGAGTGCAGCGAGGACAGCGGCGCCGAGGAGGACGAGGACGACGACGAGGAGGACGACGAGCCCGACGACGATAACCTGGACCTGGGCGAGGTGGAGCTGGTGGAGCCCGGGCTGGGCGTAGGAGGCGAGCGCGACGGGCTGCTGTGCGGGGAGACGGGCGGGCTGGGCCCCGGCGGCGGCAGCGGGCTGGGCGGCGGGCCGGGCCCCGGCGGGGGCGGCGGCGGCCACGAGCAGGAGGAGGACTATCGCTACGAGGTGCTGACGGCCGAGCAGATCCTGCAGCACATGGTGGAGTGTATCCGGGAGGTCAACGAGGTCATCCAGGTGCGGGCCGGGCCGGAGCGGGAGGGATCGGTGGCCCGGGGGACCCGCTCCTTAGCCGGGGGGTTTCTGGGGGCGGGGGGTGAAAGTAGCGGGCCCTCTTTTGGGGTGCTGACTGGGTGAGGGGCACACGGAATGGGGGGCGGGTGGCAGGTTGGGGGACGTTCTCCGGGGAGGGTGGTATGTGGGATGCACCCGCCGGGCTGGCGGGGATTGCCAAAGGCCAAATAATCTCTCTGCAGAATTATCAGTGAGGCGGGCGGTGATAACCTTTCTCTCACCCACAATAACGGCACAGGGGGCTGAATCCCCCCAGTAGCAGGGACTCTCTCTCTTCTCCCCCCCACCCCCCCGGCGGAAAAATATCTTCTGCCACAGCTAATCTCTTTTGTCTCCAATGTCTGTACTATCAAACTAGCCTTTCAGTTGTGGATCACCTGATCTTTGTATCCTGAGCATCCTTGGATTTCAGCTTCAGGTTGGAATTTGGTGGGTGGAGGAATGAGGCTAAAATCATTCTTGGATTTCTCTAAGGGTTCAGCTCTACCTTGGTATAACAACCATTCCATACTTGATATCTCAGGAAACTTGTTGCTTGCAGTGTCTTAAGGGGGTTAAGAGATCATTTTTTTCCTGGGTACCTGTCTGTCTGGTTTCTAAACATGTAGTAATTTATTAGCTAAAGTATGTGGTTGTCCGATCTCCTTCTGACTTCCGTTTAGCATTTTAGTAATCTAATTGAAGAGGGGATGGTAGCACATGCACAGAGGAGTGAGAGCATGATTGCTTCTACTAACTTAGTTAGAAAGTAAAATTCGGTTAAGAGGACAGGTTTCCTCAAATGCATGGTCTCCTGTTTGTGCATTTGGATTGTTTCTTTTAATGTAACTACTTTCTCAGGACTGGGTGAGCCCAATAACTGCCTCTTAAAAAAACAAAAAAACCCCCCACCTCTAGTCAATTAACTGTGTTGGAGTTGAGGAAACTGAAGGCATTTTGTTTGTGTAATGGGTGTGTAGCTGAAAGTATGGGGGGAAATGGAAAAATAATCTTTACTTAAAATTTTTTTTAAAGATTTTTTTTTTTTGTCCATCCAAAGAACTTGGTCTGTATAGACCAGTATACGTATCTTTTAGCTAACATTGCAAGATGCTTGTTCTTTCTGGTTGAGTCACTATTCACTTTATACAATAAAATGGAGATACATTTGCTACTCAACAGAATTATTTCCTTACATCCAGGTTTGTCACCCTCCATTTTTCCTGAGTGTATTTAGCAAGTTATGTAGTTAGTAAGTACATACAATGCGAATAATAAATGTGGCACTGACAGATTATTTTTTCTGCGTATCTGGCTATAGGAAATTTAAAAAAAATTAAAGACTATAATTGAGTGGTCTAAGTATTAAAATGTCTTCCAAACCAAACCTCTTGTATCAAAATCTTCTACATCAGAACACTAACAACTGAAAACATAGAAGGTGGTCTCTGTCTTATGTCAAGTTTCAGAGTAGCAGCCGTGTTAGTCTGTATTCGGAAAAAGAAAAGGAGTACTTGTGGCAACTTAGAGACTAACATTTATTTGAGCTTAAGCTTTCGTGAGCTATGAAGTGAGCTGTAGCTCATGAAAGCTTATGCTCAAATAAATTTGTTAGTCTCTAAGGTGCCACAAGTACTCCTTTTCTTTCTGTCTTGTGTTACCTTTGTAACAAACTGCAGCTTAAGCTATCATGCTTATGTTGGTACTGTACTATGCTGCATTAAATTATTAGGCCACTTTCAGCATGGTGCTTTGCCTAAGATATGACTCTGTATCACTAATGTAAAATTAAAAAACACTGACAATTTGAAACAGACTAGTCTTACTCTAGTTCAGTTGGGCTGGATGCATTCATAGTGCCCAAGGTTTTGATTACAAATTAGTAAATGGTAGAAATTCTGGTGACTGTTAAAATGTTGTTCTTAATTGAAAGGGCTGCTTCATCTACTGCCTTCAGACAATATGACAATTTTTATACTGATGACTCATTACTTAGTCTCTCTTGATGCATTTTGTTGCATCTGAACCAGCTTCCTGACTGCTTCACAGCAGTGACACAAATTTGCTTTACACAAGCCTACAAAGTCTCATATTAAGCTTAAGAGCAAGGCTATTGTATGTTATAAATCAGAGTTATTTTGACTATAATTTCTAATTTTTTTTTGTTTAATTATAAGTTGTGTAGATGAGGCTTTGTGGGTGAACAGCAGTGACCATTAATTGATAGCATTATTATTCTAGAACCAGAGAAAAGGCAGCCATGCACTGTGCTTTTTGTACAGTTGTACATACTCACAGAGAGCTAAATCCTTCCCTGTAGTATCTCTGCCATTCCAGTGCTGATTAGGATAGATGAAAATCATTTTTATTGGATATTTGTATTTAAGTACATCTTTATTTTAAAACTATTTACAATTAAATTTGAAATTGACAAACTTTCTATAATTTCTTAAAATGTAAATAAAAAAAATCAAGCAGTACATATTTGCTGCTGAACTTTTAAAGAAAGACTGCTGAACTGGTGGGGAAATCACTGGCTAAGCATCTGGAACCAAGAGTTGGTTGTAGTGCTAAGCCACCTCTTGACAGTATAGAATCATAGAATATCAGGGTTGAAAGGGACCTCAGGAGGTCATCTAGTCCAACCCCCTGCTCAAAGCAGGACTGATCCCCAGTTTTTGCCCCAGATCCGTAAATGGCCCCCTCAAGGATTGAACTCACAACCCTGGGTTTAGCAGGCCAATGCTCAAACCACTGAGCTATCCCTCCCCCCCCAAGTAGTAACCTCTTTTGCAGCTGCAGAGAGAATATTATCTTCATTTTAGTTTGTCCAAATAGTTCAGTTTAATGACTAGTTTATTCAAAGTTGAGAAGCCTATTGGGAGCTGAAGAAGCAGGAAAGCTTGTTTTAGTATTCTGATCTCTGAATAAAAACGGTGTGTGAGGAAGAGATCTACTAGCTCTAAACTCTAGGAGGACATTGTTTCAGGTAACCATGAGTTAAATACCCTAAGGACAGAATCCTTCCTTAGTTTAAATAAATCTGTTTTAAATACAAATCATGTTTTATCAACTTTTTTCTTATGTATGCGGTGCATTTAAGGTAGTTTTATTTAACTAATAAAACAGTTTTTAAATACTCCTTGCACATTTTAATTACAAGTTCCATCCAAATGCATCGTTACACAAATCACAAGTAAAAAGTTAATCTGTGTTAATATAAAAAGTTAAATAAATGTCATTCACCATTTTCTAACATAAATGCAAAAATTAAGAATCTGAATAAATGTTAGTTAGACTATATCTTCTGGTTAGGCAAAAAGTACCAAATATATTATAAAGGCTGTATTTAGCTGCAAATGTTTTAGTGGGTGTATCAATCAAAGAGAACCAACCTTTCTTTAGGAAAATAAAGTAGAAATGCAAAACAAAATTAAAATTGACGGTTTAAATAAGGTTTCCTGCTTGCTGATTTAAATCAGAGTGATATAAATCAGTCCTGATTCATTCCTGAGCAGTCAGCCAGTTGTACCAAGTGTGTATGTAAAGTGCTAGAGAAGTATTAAAGGGCCATTGAGGACTAGATTGAAAATTGAGCTTTTCTAGACTTGAACGTGAACCACTCAGCAGCTTCTCTGCCTCATTCATTAATTTCTAAGTCAAGGTCTTTTGTACATATCTTTCTTTTTTTAATATTGCCTCTTGGAGCAGTAGTAGTTTTGTGTGTGGTCACCTAGACTCCTGCAGTGGGCTCTTGAGACAAGACATCCAGAGTTACTTAAAATTAAAACAAAAACAAAAAAAACCCCACACAACCCAAAAACAAAAAAAACAGCCCATTGCTCTTATACATGCAAGATACCCTGATCTTTAATTACATTCATAGATTCCAAGGCTAGAAGGACCATTGTGGTCATCTAGTTTGGACAACACAGGCCATAGAACTTCCCCAAAATAGATCCTAGAGCATGTAATAGTAGAGAGCATTAATTTCATTGGGGCTCCCCACAGGCATTATGGTCTGCCAGTTCAGAACAACTTGAGCCATTTTACTGCTGTTATATATTTTATGTCTGCAAGTCTTTTTTGTTTAATGCACATGAGTTCAGAAATCAGTTTCAGTGCTTGGGTTAGAATAGTAACAAGTAAACTTTTGACCTAAAATCAGCTTAAGCACTAGAGGATATCAGAAGAGGGTATAAAATCTTCAGTTGTTGATTTGAATGCCAGTGGATTTAAAATCTGTTCATGGATAAATAAACTTAATTTGGTACTTATAAAAATATACAGTCAGGCTTTTTTTTTTTTAAATTGCTCTTCCAGTGATTGCTATTATCTACTCCTCTGTTGCTGTTTGCTTTCTGATAAAAGATTCTAGTCTGCATTCTGTCTGTGGCATTCAACCAGAACTGCTGCTGTTGTTTTAGGTTCAGTAAACCTTATTTAGGGTCACATAGTAGTACTTGCCCGGATCCTGCTGGAGATCTGTTGTTGCAGTCCCACTTGTTCCATCCAGTATTAGGTGTTTTGGCGTCTCTGTATCTTCATTCAGCTTACTGATAGTGTCCAATGTCAAGCAGTGGATAAAATCATGTTTACAACTATTTTATAATGCATGGTAATTCGTATAATATTAAAGTGAGTTTTTTGATGCAGAGTTGCCCAATATCCAGGAAGTTTAGCATTATCTGGCAGTTCTACCAGAGTTAGTGAATATACCTGTGTCTGATCAGAATCTAGGTAGAAAAGTTAAAGACTGACTTTGTAGAATTTTTTGACTGAGCAAACTTGTAGTTGTAGCAAAGGAAAAATACTAATTAAAGCTGGAAAAGCTACACATGGATGAACACAGAATCCGGCTGGTATAATTTCCAGGTGCTAGCAGGTTCAGTGGGTCTTTGGCCATGTTAAAACATTTGTGAGAAAGCAGTTTGTTACCTAGTAGTACTAATTTTCTTTTCTGTATGAATAAGATTGAAGTAAATTTACCTTCTCCAACCTCCCCCAATTTGCCTCCAAAGTAAAGCATAACAAGGTAAATCTTAAACAGGAACAGTTTATCATCGGATTTGATTTGGTCTGAGCCCATGCTGAAATTCTGATTTAACTGAAATAAAATTATAGGGCACAAGCATAGCAAACTAACTGAGAAGTCTCAAAATGTGATTGTAAACAGGGAATTTGTCATTGAGGAGGTGTGTTTATAGTGGGGTCACACTGGGATCTATTCTTGGCCCTGCTCTATTTAACATTTTTATTTGAAAACACCGAATCATTGCTGACAAAATTTGCAGGTGACTCAAATTGGGGGAATGGTGAATTATGAGGGACAGGTAACTGAGAGCAATCTGGATTGCTTGGTAAACTGCGTGGAAGAAAACAATGTTTTTAATATGGGTAAATGTATACATCTAGGAACAAAGACTGTATGCCATATTTACACGATGAGCGACTTTATCCTGGGAAGCAGTGACTCTGGAAAATATTTGGGGGTTGGTGTGTATAATCAGCTGAACATGAGCTCCTGGTACGATGCTGTGGCCAAAAGGGTTAATGCGATCCTTGGATGCATAAACAGGGGACTCTCCAGTAGGAGCGGAGAGATTATTTTACCTCTATATTTGGCACTGGTGCGACTGCTGTGGGAACGCTGTCCAGGACTAGTGTCTACAGTTCATAAAGGATGTTGATAAATTGGAGAGGCTTCAGAGAAGAGCTGTGAGAATGACCAAATGATTAGAAAACATGCCCTATAGTGATAGACTCAAGGAGCTCAATCTATTTAGTTTAAAAAAGAGGATTCTAGGGTGACTTGGTTAGTCTATAAATACCTCCATGAGGAACAAATATTTAATAATGGGCTCTTCTAGCAGAGAAAGGTATAACATGATCTAATGGCTGAAAGTTGAAGCTAGACAAAGTCAGACAGGAAATTACATACATTTTTAAGAGTAGTTTACTAAGGATCAGTTTACTAAGGATCATGGTTGATTCCCCATCAGTGACCATTTTTTAAATCAATATTGGATGTCTTTCTAAAAGAAATGATCTGGGAATTAATTTGGGGAAATTCCCTGGCCTGTTAGAAAGTCAGAGTAGATGATCACAATGGTTCCTTCTGGCCTCTGAATCTATGGAAACTTAATTGCAAATTTCATAATGATAGAATTTGTCATGCTGTTGAAATGCTGACTGACTGTCATTTTTTTCTGAGGCTGGATACTCTACATTACATTAAAACTGGAGTGGCCAACTTGAGCCTGAGAAGGAGCCAGAATTTACCAATATACATTGCCAAAGAGCCACAGTAATACGTCAGCAGCCCCCCATCCATTCCCCTTCCCCGCTCCCAGCGCCACCCACCCACCGGCAGCCCCACCATTCAGCGCCTCCCCCTCCCTGCCTGCACCTCCTGATCAGCTGTTTCGTGGCATGCAGGAGGCTTTTTAGGGGGGAGGAGCGAGGGCATGGCAGGCTTAGGGGAGGGGACAGGAAGGGGTGGAGTGGGGGCAGGGCTTGTGGCAGAGCCAGGGATTGAGCAGTGAGCACCCCATGGCACATTGGAAAGTTGGCACCTGTAGCTTGAGCCCAAGAGTCGGTGCCCGTACAAGGAGCTATTGCCTATACAAGGAGCCACATATTAACTTTTGAAGAGCCGCACATGGTCCCGGAGCCACAGGTTGGCCACCGCTGCATTAAAACATCACATAGTTTGCTTCATCAGCTCCCATCAGGAATTACCATACAATTCTAGGACCATTGTGGAGATGATTATCTTAAATGATATAAGTTCTTGGCCTAATGTCAGTGATTCGGCAATGTCTGTAAATTCTTGTTGACCTTTTAATCTGAAGATGGCTGTTTCCAGAACTATGTGCAACTTCTTTTTTACCACTAGAGTCTGGTGCAATAGAGCTAATGGAAACACTACCAAATTACTCTGAACTGCTGAAAACAACACATTTATTATATCTGTGTGCTTGCACAGACATAAGCAGAATTGCAGATGCTTGGTAATGTTTGCTACATATAGCACTCAGCATTTATGTTGCTAATATCTGATTAGAAACTCACTCGTCTTTTGAGGAAGAACTGTCAAGTGGGATGCAGCTAACACAAGGAGAAGACATGTGAATAAGCCACTTAAACTCATGCTGTTCCTGTCTGGAATTTTCAGCTAACCAATCTTTAAACCACAGGTCAGAATGTTATCTCTTATCTCAGAATCTGATTGTGTACTGCACTGAACCACTTTGCAAACCACTTTGGGTTTTGATCATCAAAATAAGCGTTCAGTTTTCTTACATATTTTCCCCAAGGCTTTCGCAGAGTAACTTACTGGGCTGATTTTTAAATGAAGAAACATACGCTGGGAGATATCTGAGACTTGATCCACTAACAGACAAGGCTTTCTTGTTAAAAGGGACACTTCTGGTACAAGTGACTGTCTTGCCAAGTTTTTCTTCTGTCAAATCTTTATTAATAGGATTATGCCTGAATAAATGGTTCACTAACTATGTTAGTATTGAGGCTTTTCTGTATCAGGTCACTACTTCTATCTTGACTCCATTTATTTGCATTCATGTTTTATTTTGCTCTTCTGTGAATAATACAATTGTGAAAATTAAGCTTTAATCTTTTTGATCCATATTTCTACTTATTTTGAAGTCTCAGTAGAATGGTTGGTTGGTAATGTGGATAATTAGTTTTGTTGTTATAGCTTTCTTCTCTTTTTTATTTTCAAGCAAAAGGCTTGTGTGACTTCAGTCTTTTCCCCATCTTGATAAATAGGCTTTACTTGAGCCTCTGAATTATATCAGTAGTGCTGTTGCCAGTAGCGGAACTAGTCTTTTTCAGTCTTGGGACGGGTAAAGGTATTAAGAATATTTGACTAAAAATCCTAGGTGGCTGACATGGCAAAAATATTGCTCATGAAGAACCCACCAATATGTAAGGCAGGGGTGGCCAACCTGTGGCTCCAGGGCCACATGTGGCTTTCAGAAGTTAATATGTGGCTCCTTGTACAGGCACTGACTCTTGGGCTAGAGCTACAGGCGCCAACTTTCCAATGTGCCCAGGGGGTGCTCACTGCTTAACCCCTGGCTCTGCCACAGGCTCTGCCCCCACTCCACCCCTTCCCGCCCCCTACCCTGAGCCTGTCATGCCCTTGCTCCTTTCCCACAAAGAGCCCCCTGCATGCCACGACACACCTGATCGGGAGGTGTGGGGAGGGAGGGGAAGGCGCTGATTGGCAGGGCTGCTGATGGATGGGGGGTGCTGGGAGCAGGGGTGGAGGGAGCTGATGCAGGGCTGCTGACGTATTACTGTGGCTCTTTGGCAAAGTATATTGGTAAATTCTGGCTCCTTCTCAGGTTCAAGTTGGCCACCCCTGGTGTAAGGGAAAAACTGTTGGGAGTCTGGCAGGGTTTCATAATTGCATAATTTGTAATTTGGTGCTCTGTCCTGCAAGATGCTGAGCATTCTGGCCCTGATTCAGTGAAGTGCTTAAGAATGTGCTTAGTTTTAAGCATCTGCTTAAGTGCTTTGGTGCATTGGGACGGAAAGCTCAGCACTATGCAGGATCCAGACCTAGTACAAAAATACCACTATTTCCTAAATTCTCAGTAGTTGAACAGATGAAATTGTAGTATATTTGAGTGCTTGTAGTATTGGAAAAAATGGGTGCCTCCGTTAGGACCTCGTCCTGCTTCCATTAACGTTAGCAAGTCTTGTTGATGTCTGTGGGGGGAGAGTCAGACACTTCCTGGATAAAAGCCTTCACACAGAGACGAAAAAATATCCAGGCTGCTCCTAAGTTACAATGCAGTGTTTGTTAAAAGTATTGAAGAACAGCTTTTTCAAGTACAGCACAAATGGGGCTGTGCAAATTCCTCAGAATGCTCTCTGGCTATAAAAGAGCTCTATTTAACTGCAAGTGTGAACCTATTGTTGCTTGGAAAAAGTGGTACTATTAAACAATGGTTTTCCTTAGATGTTCTGGTTAGTGCAGAATGTACTGATTTCTGGCCATGCGATTTATGAAATATCCTCAATGTTGACTAGACTCAGTATTGCTGGCAACTCAGTCAAAACGTGTTGCCCACAGTAGGATTGATTTGCCAGTGGCTGCAGAAAATGCTGATACCATACTGGCTTGTATTAAAAATCTTATCTAACGTCAGAGATGGAATCTTGAAAATGTTAAGTACTCAAAACTGCCTGATGCTAGCATTCTAAGTAGAAATCTGTTGTAGGAATAGGCACATTTAAATCTAATGGGCATTATGTTCTGATCTGGCCTAGTAGCCTGTATGAGGTAAATTGTGACACCTTGGAGTCTGTCTTCTCAGTGAGTACTTAGCTTATAATGAAATATTGTTTGGGGCCCTAAGCATTGTGATGCTAGAAGGAAATGCTTTATTGAACTTCATGCTTCTGTCATATAGTGTTTATAAGGTGTTTCATTATAGAAGGAATGCATTGTGTTTCCCAGGAGCAGGGCAGCTTTCATTGTGACAAAGCTCTCCTGTAAGATCTGCTTCTTGTAATTATTGTGCAGGTTTAAAAATGATTATATGGTACTTGTTTGTTCAAATTGGTCAATTGGCTCACCTGTGAGTTAATTTCAGACATTTTCTATTGCATAAAATAGCTGTTCTTTGGAATTAAAGATTAATTTCTTACAGGATGGTTTAGACAAAACAGATCCTGCATCTTGGCAGGGGATTAGACTAGATGACACTTGTGGTTCCTTCTAACCGTGTGGTCCTATGATTCTATATATATTTTTGAATTCTTTTCTTTAGTAGGATAGGGAAGTCCACTATATTTGTACAAGTTTACATAGTAACCTGAACTTCAGAGTTAAGTAGCATGTTTGGCTAATGCCTTAGACTACTGTCTCTAGCAGTGAGTTAAAATTCCAGCTCTGGTCATGAGTTTAAAAAAAAAATTTGCTGGTCTCATTCTTGCCCTTAGCATCATCTTGCAAAAATCACCACACATCAACAGGATTGTGGCAGCCTTCACTTAAGAAACCCAGGACTGTACTAGGAGGTTGACACAGGTCAGCACTTCACGTGTTGGAGATGCTTTCACGGTGCCTGAAAACGTTGCCTTGCTCTAGCTCCTGTTAAATGTTCCCTTCCATGAGCACCAAAAGTCACAACTTAAAAAATAAGAGGATAGGTGAAACATAGTTAATATATAACTAGGGCATTTAAATGAACTAGGGCTTGCCTACTAGTTTTCACCAGCTGAAAATGAAAGAACTTAACATGCCAAGCTATAATGTATTACTAAATGAGTGGCTCACTGTGTGCCACTGCACAATTACAATTGAGACTGTAGTTTTCATGGAACTCTTAACTTGGAGCAATAGATGTTGTCTTGGACATAGCTTACCTGCTCAGAGGCATGAAACCATCGCTCAGGTTTTGATGCTTGCCACAAGTGAGGATCAGTTTGCTTTTGGTTTTAATCCTGTAGGAATTTTACTTTATTTTTATTTCCTATAAGAAACTTGGTGCTTTACCATATTTTATGGTATGGCAGTTATGTAAGGCGGCAGTGATGTAAGGCAGTCATTGTGCATCCCATTTGTGAATGTTTCACGTCTTGCTCAGAGCTATATAGAGTGCAAAGTTAAGTCTGGTAATGTGAAGCACTGACTTCTGATATGACAGCCAGTCTCTAGTTCTTGGTATAAGTTATACCTGGAAAACTACAGCATTTGTCTGAAGTGACACCATTAACTCAGATTAAAAGTAGCTTCGTAAACTGCATCTTCAAATCCCTCTGCCACTTGTTGTACTTTTAAACTTTCCTATTCTGAAAAATGTTCCTCTTTCCCATTACTTAGTGAAAGAGCCATCTCAGTAGGAGAAGTTTCAGAGTAACAGCCGTGTTAGTCTGTATTCGCAAAAAGAAAAGGAGTACTTGTGGCACCTTAGAGACTAACCAATTTATTTGAGCATGAGCTCACGAAAGCTCATGCTCAAATAAATTGGTTAGTCTCTAAGGTGCCACAAGTACTCCTTTTCTTTTCTCAGTAGGAGAAACTGACTATGCAAAGTGGTGTCAGATGCATTAGAACAGGCTGGAGAAATTTTCTGTAATCTTTTACTTGTACCTTTGTGTTGTAACAACAATGGGTTAAAAACTTCCATCCATAAATTATGTGTAGATTGTGCCTCTTAATGCAGAATATAATTTCTTGTTCCACTAGCCAAAGTGACTTCGTGACTGGTACAATTTAAACCACAAGATGTAGAATCTCTGTGCATGTGCAAATACAGACTGTTATTGGGTTTAAGTGTAGTTATACAACAGCATCTGGGTTTGCAAGAAAATTGCAATCTCATTGGTTGTAAACATACACAGAGGGACTGTAGATACTATGTGCTACGAATGGCATATTTGAGCAGGGCCAGGATACCAATTCAAGTTTTATTCGATGTAGGTGAGTATTAAAAACAAACAAAAACCCTGTACCAAGCTTATAGGGATGCTGGTGAAAGAGCATTATCAAAAAGAGGAAGTGTCTGACTCTGCTTTTGAAGTATTTGAATTCTGTTTTGTAGTCTGATATGAACATAATGGTTTGCCATTGAACACATTACTATTCTGGGCTTTTTTGGTTGAGAACACTGAGACGCCAAAGGTTTTGTTTGATTAGCATTTGGCTTCTTCACCTGCCACTCTTATTCCACACAACTTAATTTTTTGCTCTTGAGCTGTGAGCAAAGACAACAGTAATGTTTTTGATAGTTTCCCATGTCCACTCCATTCCAGTATAGTTCATAATTTTCTGGAGTTCAGTGTAGTTTCCTCAGCACTTGAAATGCCCATACCTGGAATACAGACAGGTGACTTTCAAACGCTATCTTATTTACGTGACATAGTTCAGAGTACTTATTCTCAGTATTCAAAATACTGTGTGCATGCAAGTATAATTAACTTATCGGAATACAATGGCTCAAGCAACTATTTGCACTTTCAATTTCTCACCGTTGGTGAACCTAGAGAAAACTTTGGCCAGTGTCTAAACTTGCAGCTATAAAACCATTTTTAAGTCCACATTTACATGCCTAACGCTGTGATTTTCAAAAGCATCAAGTGACTTAGGAAGAAGTCTTGGGACCTGTGCTCCTAAGCCACATAGATGCTTTTGAAAATCCCACCCTTAGTAGCCTAGCTTTAGGCACCTTTTTGTGAAAACTTTGACCACTACTTCAGAATCAGCGTGCACATCATGGTAACTTCTGGAAACACTAACCTTTTTGCCAGTCTCTGTTTTGAAGGCAGGGGCAACTGGTGCTACTATTTTGGGCAGCACTAGGGAGCAGATAGGCAGGGTTCCTGGCTGTTGAGAATTGGGACTCTGTCTATAGTGAGGAATCCTCCCAAAGGACTAACTTATGAGCGAGGGAGTATCCCCATCTTAGTGCACATCTCTAGGAAAAGTGTGAAGTCAAACAAACTGAGCTGCTGGCATGCAGGGCTGCTGCACAGCCATGCCAGAGCTGTGTCCTTCCCCTGCTGCGAGGAGCTGCCACAGCAGTCCCACATTTTCCCTGGCAGCTGGGGCAGGCTCCAGTTTCAGCAGCTATGGGGGAAGATGAGGAATCCAAATACTGCCATTGGGTAGAGGAGCAGTTGAGGATTTTGCAGCCACTGACAGCAGGGGAAGTGACTGGTTCCTGACAGCAGTCTAGGAATATCTAAAGAGATCACCTGCTTTATACAAGGAGCACCTAACAAGAATTCTGCTCCTTAAGTTCTCTTGGCCCTTTTAGTGTTCCCCTACTGTACTCTGTGGCTTCATCCTGAAGCAGTGGAGTTCCCTCATCCCATTTTTCAAGCAATGTCATTTGCATCTGTCCTAAACAAAAAACCTCATATCAAGAAAATGTTTTAACTTTGTCTTTACTATCTGGAGACCTTGGGAGCAGTGTGAGACTCTGGACCACTTTCCCCCAGACTATGTACTAGGGGTAACTGTGGCTTGAATGTGAAGGCTAGAGTGAAGCATCCAGCATGCAAGTGAGGAGCCTTTTGTACTAGCTGGCTCACTCCATCTCTAATTTCTTGGTCTGAGCTAGCCCGCTCTAAGTATAAGAAACATCTTAAAAGCATGCCTTTGCCCTCAAGTATCAAATTTGAAGAAATGGGAGAGAGAGGGGACTGATGGCAACAGCAGCATGTGAAGCTGTTCAAAGCAAGGTGGGGGTCCAGCTAAATTGACTAACATGTCAAAGGAAGCCTTCTGCAACTGCATTAACCAGGGACTTTGATTTGGTCATTGGGTACGTTAATTTGAAGGTCTGGCTGTAGTTGGCAGCATTCTTCATCTGTTTCTTCAAGCCTTGGAAGCAGATAGTCATGTGTAAGGGAGCCAGGCTCTTACTTCTCCAGCAGGCTGAGCTGGGTGAATTAAAAGGTTCCTTGCTGAGCAAGGGGCAAAAAAAACCCCTCTTGCAGTTTTTACCTTTTGATGCACAACAAAAATGTGTGAGCAATTGGCTAAACTCACTCTGCAACTGCAGAACTACATGCCAACTGTCAAAATAACTTCTGTGTTTTATCTCTCAAGTATTTTAAATTTGGATCTGCCCCATCCCTTAGTTCAGGAGAATGTAGGAAGAGACTCTACTTCAAAAATTAAAATGAAACCGTCCCAAACCTTTCCACATTACATATTTGCTGTCTTCACTTATATCTGCTCAGTACCCTGAGAGGACAAATTTGACAGCTGTCAGTACTGCAGAGCCAAGATAGTTGCTGAAGAACTAAGCTGTTTTCTGCCTCATGCATCAATGAAATAGCCAGTGAAGTTAAATTCCAGAATGTTTAATGGTTATGATATGAAACAAACACAGCTTTACTCTTGTTAGGTACTGGATAGATTTTTGTAGTGCTTGTAATTTAAGTCAAAACTTTATCTTTTTGTTTTAAACATGGAAAGTACAGATATAGGGCAATGGGAAATAATATAGCACACTAGGGTAGTGTTATGTCATGTCTATGCTAGGAGTGTTTTGCCAATTTAGGGTATACTGGTATCCTATAATGGCAAAGCACTCTTAGTGTATATACAGCTTGTGCTGGCAAATTTCAGCTCTCCCACCCTCCCAATGAAATAGCAGTGTCTATACTGGGGTTTTGATGACACAGCTGTCAGATTGCACCATCATTACCCCTGACTGATATGTCCGTGCCAGCAAAAGCACAAATAGAGGGGAAGGGAGGGTATTCTAATTTGAATACAAAAGGAAATGTAAATTTCCCCAGAATTACTCCTCAAACTCATCACTGTCTGTTGTCATGTTTTCTGTGGGCATCCTGAGAGAGGTAGGCCTTTTAGGAGGAACTTGAATGTTGTGAAGGTAGCTGAGTCCATGCCTTGTAGCTGAGCTTGGGAAGGACATTCTTTGCATAGGGATGTGACATGGTATGGAGAGGCTCGTGTGAGAAGCTGACAGATGAATAGATAAGGCCAACATCACTAATGGTGCCAGAGGGTGATATGGAATGAGATGATGGCTGGACCTAGAATGGAGATAGTTGACATTCTGTTTCTTATGCATGCGCACACTTGAACAAGTCCGTTTAACAGATATCGCAATGGATTATTTCACTGACAGTATCATTCCTATGAATCCTTTAGATCCATGTGGTGAGAAATGGCAAAATACTTACAGGATTACAAGGAGGTTCTTAGTTCAAAGAATGTAACTTTCCTTCAAATTTTACTTTAGAGTCAGTTCGGTGCTCATGAAACTGGGGGTTTATGGGCAGTTACTGATACGCTTCCCATTACAACTCTGCTTGTTACTTTTTAGCAAACCCTTGCTGTTCCAGTACTTAGGCATTTCAAGCATGGGATACCAAACCGGACAAACTATGCATTCTGTTTGTGAGGTGAACATGCAAAGCTATGAAGCAACTACCTCAAGCTTGTGACCTAGAATAGGACTTGATCTTTGGGTTTGTGGCCTCTACATCACAGCGTGTAAGTGCATGCGCGCGCCTGCCTTTTGGAGAATTGCTGCAAGGCTGTTCTAAAATCTTATATCACAGTTGATACCATTGGGGATTGCACCTATTCTCAACAGTAGAAAGCAAACATAAGCTACGTCCAGTGGAATTTACAAAATAAAGTGGGGAACAACATGAGAGAGCCAGAATAATCTGGAGAAATGAGGACTGACACTTCCAATATGCTGTTGTAGGGAGGAAGAGTAACTGGGTGAAATTTTCTCTTCATATTGATGTTCCATTTGAAGAAAGTCCACAGTCTACAGTCCACTGAGGTACTTGTAGTAGTATGCTGAGGGGCTGGAGAGAATGATTTGAAGAAAGATTAGGAGTTAAATATATAAGTCTTGGTTAAGAGACAGATAATATGTGGGGGGTGGGATTAGTGGAATCTGGAAGGGTTTATAGTGTGAAAGCAGGTGTAACTAGAACTAGTAGGACAAAACTGAAATTGAGGCTGAATGCTGCCTAATGAGATTGGACTCCTGGGCAGTCTCCAAAGGAAGTGTCCGAAGCCTCATTTCTTGATACATTTTAAACCTAGACTGGACAAAATCCTAGGAAATATTTCAAAGGGTACAGTCCTGTATTGGCAGAGAAGGCCTGGATAACTTCATGTCTCCCATGATTCTATAAACTGTGAAGTTGTGATAGCATACAGAAACAGAGTGCAAGTTCTGAATGCATCTTTCAAAACTTAACCAAACTGGTATCAGGTCTGTCTTCAACTTAACTGTCCGCTTTCACTGTGGTGGAAGAACTTAAAACCGCCTGGCAAGCATCTAGGACGGGGTGGGGAACCTTGTTTCTATCAGGGGCCACTGACCCACAGAGAAAAAAATCAGTTGTGGGCCACAAACACCCCCAGGGGGGAGGAGCGGAGGCTCGGGCTTCCCCTAGGCTCCAGGGTGGGGCCAGAAACAAGGGGGTTGAGGTGCGGGGTCTGGAAGGGAGTTAGGATGCAGGAGAGGGTTCTGGGCTGGGGCAGAGGGTTGGGGTGTGGGCTCTCGCCAGGCAGTGCTTACCTCAGGAGGCTCCTGGTCGGCAGTGCCGTGGGGCTAAGGCAGGCTCCCTGCCTCCCGGGGCTCTGTGCTGCTCCCTGAAGTGGCCGCCATGTCCAGCCCCTAGGTGGACGGTCCAGGAGAACTGCAGAGCCAGGGCTGGGGGTGTTGCGTGGAGCTTCCCTGATTGCTTCTGCTCCTAGGGGCTGCAGGGACATGCTGGTCGCTTCTAGGAGCTGCGTGGAGCCAACTGGACTTTTAATGGCCTGGCAAACCTAGCTTCCCCCCTCAGTGGGTGGGATGAAATGAAGCAGTGGGCTGAATTTGGCCCGTGGGCTGAAGGTTCCCCAACCCAATCTAGGAAATGAGGGGTGGAACACTCCTGTACTATTACCATAAAGTTCTGCAGAACAAACCCACCCAAAGAGCCATAGTCAATGGCCAGAGCAGTTCACATATGAATTTAAGGACTTCTGGGTGGATTGAGTCAGTTTTTTCCATTTTTATGTTTAGATACAAACTAGCAAGGGGGTTTTGAAAGTTATTTTTCTGTAACAAATATACATAGGTTTTTTCTTATTTACATCTGAGCTTGTTTAGCTTTGAAGGATCTAACTTAATAATATAGTAAATAAATTTCCTTACCTGTATTGCTGATAACTGAAATTAATGCTGAATTGTAAAAATTCTGTGTGTGTACTCTTGGGTTCTTATATATTTCTGTCAACTTGGGCACAGGAAGTTGATGGTGCACAATAGAGGATGCAGCTCAGTTTGGGATAAGCTTTTCTGTTAACAGCTCAGTTAAATGAGGTTCATAGCCAAGACTGTCCTGTCAGAGGTGCTCTGTGTACCGTGGTATAGATCTTGAGGGCTATTAGAAACATAAGACATTTTGCCCTTGGCTGGGAGTGTGATCTGAAAACTCCTTACTGTGTTGTTATAACTAGCCCTGGAGTCTCATTCTGGAAACTGGCTATGTAAATAGCTCACTATTTGATTCTTGCTTCATTTTCTCCCTAGGTCTCTAGATTTCTGTTAATGCACTTTCTCACATTCTGCTGCTGCCTTTCTTTGGTTTTTGCCGTGGAACCTTCTGATGCCAACAATCCATCTTCCTGTAAATGTGCATGTTGCTTCCTTTGTGCATAATAAGGTTGAAGCAAATCTTGTCCTGCTTACCCCATGTCCTAGAAAGACTGACCTTGGAATGAATGTGGGTGTGTTGCAGCAGCCTTCTCTCTACCATTCTACTCCCCCACCCCTGCAGCTTCCAGCTGTTGGGCAGCTGGGAGACCCCAGAGCTCCCAGCTGTGACGGGCGGTGGGGGTCCCCTAGAGCTTCTAGCCGCTGGGCAGCAGGGGGACCGCAGGTCCCAGCCTCTGCGGGGGAACCCTGGACCTCTTTGTCACCGCAGGTGGTGTGGGGGAACGTGCAGTTACCCAGCTGCCACAGGCCTCTCCCGGAGCTCCCAGCTGCCGTGGAGATGGGGGTGACGGAGCACCCTGGAGCTCCCAGCTGCTGGATCCTCCTCCCTCTCTATTTTGTCGGGGATATTTTTAGTAAAAGTCAGGAACAGGTCACGGGCTTCTGTGAATTTTTGGTTCTTGCCCGTGAGCTGCCCATGACTTCTACTAAAAATATCTGAAACAAAATCTTAGCCTTAGTCATAACAGAAGTTATTAAAACAAGTTGGATATGCCAAGATGCTGCATTGTTTTGTGGTGGTCTTCCTTGGATATCCGAGTGCTCCGTGGTTTGTCCCTCTCCAGTAATGGGCTTTTCATTCAGGCTAGCCACATCCATAGTATCTAGTAAAATGGAGGTGGTGGTAATAGCAACTCTATGAAAGGAGGGCCTGATATTCATTCAGTGCCTAGTGACTGATTTGACCAGACACTGTCCAGGGAGCAGGTAGACTATGCAGTCTGGAATATGGCATCTTGAATCCCATTCAAAGTATGTTGGTGATAGCAGCACTTTTCCTTTACTATCCTCAGAGTACAAAAAATCCATGGAAACTTTCCCACTATTGCTGAGTGGAAGTAATCGAAGTAGTTCAGTGGGCAGGACAACATGCGTCCTGCTCCTTTTTCTCTTCCAAAAATTCTTGGAAACCTCGACTGGCAGAGACAGCAGCATTGCCATCAGACATGGGCAGACAATGCCAGTCTCTTGAAATGTAGCTAGGCCTGAATTAGGCAACCAACCCATTTCCAAGCTCATATGGGTGGGTGCCACATAGACTAGAGACCTCAGAGTAAGTGGTTCCAGCTGAAAAATACTGGTGTCTCAGCCAGATGAAAATGCAAGCAGTTGGAGTTCTTTACAAATTCAAATTATAGCTCTGACACTAGGCCATGTAGTTTAAGTTAGAACATGGTACTATATAGTGCTAGCAAACAAGTAAGTAATGATCCAGAGGAGCATTGTAATGAACCATTATGCGACACTGTCAATTTGAAACACGAGTTTAGAAGATTTCCCCTTCCAACTCAGTAGTTTCAGTAGTTTGCAATTTTTAAAGGCCTTGCCTTTTGTGTGAAACTCTCACAATCAGGATAATACGGACTATATGGGGAAGTAGTGAAATTGAATGCGCAAACTGTCAAATGCACAAAGTAAACAGGGAAAAAAAATCTTTTCCTAATCTTTCTTTTATAGGAATCTTGGTGTTAGCTGCAAACAATAGTAGGTAAAATAGCTTCACAAGCTATTATCAGATTTAGTCCTCTGCCATTTTTTCCCCTTTTTTTCTCCTTCAAAAAAAGGAGTAGTCTAGTAGAGAAACGTTACCCCTTATGTGAATGAAACTGCGAGATCCGCAGTTCTGAGGCTATGTCTACATTGGAACTTTGTCAGCAAAACTTTTGTCGTTCAGGGGTGTTAAAAACACAGCCCGACGAACGACCAAAGTTTTACAGACAAAAAGCGCCTGTGTGAACAGTGCTTTGTCGGCAGGAGAGCACTCTTGCCAACAAAGCACTGTTCATTCGGGCGCTTTTCATCTGTAAAAGTTACTGCCACTTGTTGGGGGTAGAAGTTTTTTGTCGGCACGAGAGCTCTCTCCTGATGACAAACAGCAGCTACACTATGCGCCTTTTAGCGGCATAGCTGTAGCGGCACAGTTGTGTTGCTAAAAACAGCAGAGTGTAGACATAGCCTGAGATAGGTGGGCAGTATATCCAGAGGCTTTCCAGTTGCAAGATAATCAACAGGACACTTGCTGAAAACAATCTCCCCAATATATTGCATTTAGTACCTGAACACAAGGGCAGCACTTGTGAATGTGTGTTCATTCACTGTCAACCTGATGGATATCTGACTTAACAGATGCCCTGTCTCCAGTTTCTCTGCTACACAAGTTAACTGTGATAAAGGACAAGAGGGGATATATCTGTCCTAGTGGCCCCAGAGTTGACCAGATTGTGATGGGGCATCTCATCTCAGATTGTGATGGGACAGTGTGGCTGTGCCTCCAAACTTGTGGATGGGTTGGCTAGTAAAAGGGAATGCATTCCAGTGCTGAGTGGATTTCTTGAAAGTCTATTGGTGCATTGAGCTGCTGCATGTCCCATATCCCTAGGCCCTAGTGCTGTGTCCTGATGTTAATCTGCATCATATCCCTGATTATGGATACGCAGGGGCACTGTTTGGAACCTGATCCCCCATGCACCTTCTCCCCTGGGATCCAGGTTGTCTCACAGAAGTGGGAGTCTTCAGTGCTGTCTGTATCAGAGGTGAAAGAGCAGATGCCAAGGGCTGGGGAACATAAACAAAAATAAAGTCTCCAAGCAAATACAGGCAGACTTTATTCCCCATGTCACTTTTCACTGTGTGATCCCACATGGCTCCATCCTCCTTCTCAATTCTTGAATGATGTTTAACACTGACTCCCCCAGGATGCTGCTTTCTGGAGCCAGAATGTGATGGGACTGCTAGCAGCAACTGGCTGAGAGCTGTTGACATTAATGCATTGTTGCATCATCTCCTGTGGAACATGAGGCTCCCAGCTGATCCTATATCCAAATAGACAGTCTCCCCTCCCCACTGGAATTCCAGGTCACACCGCAGATTGTCTTCAGAACAAGAAAAACAGGAATAGAGAAGCAGGTTGTCCTGTGGCTAGTACAGAGGCATGGGAGTCAGGACGGATGGGTTTGAATCCTGGCTCTGCTGCTAACTCACTGTGACTCAAGTGTTACACTTTTTTGGGAGCAAATTAATGGTATTTTTGGACAAAATCCCAGTAACTTGCAATTGATGAAGGTTGTCCATCCTCACCTCATAGGGGCTTGAGGCTTAATTAATGAAGAGGATTCAGAGCCCACTTATGCTGGGAAACTCAACTGACTTTTACAGTTTTCACTTCCAACAGCCTGGGCTGGCTGGTAGCAGTGGGGTGGGAACTGCTTTTAAATGGGTTTTGGAAAGCAATTTTGAAGAACCTTTTGGTTAGAGCTGTGCCCTACCTAGCTGTTCTAGCTGAGTTATGTGAACTTTTACAGTCAACCATTCAAGAATTACTTTAGGATGTGGTCTGCTTCCCCTTGTAGATGGAGCCCAAAAGTTCAAAGTATTCCATTAAAACACAACAAGAGTGCTATTCCCCACGATGATGCCATACTGGCTATCTCACTCCATTAACTCACTGATGACCACTGTCCTTTCCATTAATGTGCAGTGATAATACTGCATTATAAGTGATGTGTGGCTTGACATTTGTGATTAAGACACTGGACTAGGATTTGGTGTCTGGGTTCAGTTCTCAGCTGTAACAGACTACCTGTGCAACCACGGACCATAACTTATTCAGTTTGTCCCCATTTTACAGATGGGGAAGAGAATGATACTTTCCTCTCACTATTTAGAATATAAGCTCTTTGGGGCAGGACCTGCCTCAATGTGTGTACAGTATTTAGCAGTATTCAGCTCCCGTCTTAACTGGGTGCACTAGGCAAAACTATAGTACAACTAAGAATTGGCACCTTTTTATATAAATAAATTTAATGTACACATTACCTTACATGGAAAAAATGAGATCTGCTGGTGCAAAGCTAAGACAATCAGACAACCAAGGCCTCCCCTACCATCCTAGAAATCCCACACAAGGAACAAGCTCACTATTTTCCAGGGTGTAGGTCTGTGCTGCACCAGCTGCTCTACAATGAGAACTTACATTGACATAGCTATATCTCTCAGGGGTGTGGATTTTCACCTCGCAACCTAACCCCTGGTGTAGACAGTGCTAGGTCAATGGAATAATTCTTCAATTGACTTACCTACCACCTCTCAGGCGATGGATTAACTACAGTGACAAGAGAACCCCTTTTGTTGCTGTAGAGTGTCTATGCTGAAGTGCTGCAGTGGTGCACCGGTGCCACTGTAGCGTGTTAAGCGTAGACATACCCATAGCTCTTTGTATAAGAGGCATTGTTACACGTGACAAAGTTCCTTAGCTGTGTCATTCCTTTTTAAGGCAAATCTAGTTTCCGTTGTCCTTGTGAATCTCTGAGCCAGTGGAATATGTTTTTCATCTGACTCTGTGCTTTAATAGCTATGGCTATTATACTGGCTTGACAAAATGTGGAAATTGAAAGGGCTGCCAATCATCATTCCTGGTCTTCCAACAAGAGGAAATTGTTCTAAAAGACCATTAACAGACCAAAGTAAGTGTTATGTTGAAAGCTATTAATGGTCGCCATCTGATGCCTCTTTGATTCAAAGATAATCACAGACCTAGGCCTGGTCTAAACTAAAAAGTTAGGCTGACAGAGGTCCTTGCATTGACCTGTTTGTGCATATGTCGGCCAGAAACAAATTTGAGTGCAAATGTAAGCACCCGGTTTCAGCGGCGAAGTAAAACCACTTCCCTGAATGACGTAAAGACATGATCAACCTACTGATGTCCATGCTGTGTGAGGGTAGACCCTGTGTGACCTGTGTTGACCCAACAGTCCTCCAGCAGTTGTTCGCATTGCCCTATTCCCTGCAATTGTGACTGCTTTGGTAGCAATTGTGAACTACAGTGTCCAGGGGCCAGGAAGACGGGAAGCCACCCCCTCTTAAAAATACCCTACATATTTTTGAAATGTCCTTTCCTGATTGCCCAGCTTGCTGAGCACACCTAGAAGATCTTCCTTTTTGTGTGCGGCTGCCCAACTGGCCACACTGGCTCCATGTACTGGATGCATGCTTGCCTGGAGTAGACAGGAGGTATTGGATCTCCTGGGGAGAAGAAGCTGTCAAGCTCAGCTATGGACCAGCCATAGAAACGTGGACATCTATGAAAAGATTCCCTGGGGGTCAATGGGTGTGTCAAGCATTCTTCCAGGCTCACTGGAAGGAGCAGTTAACTACCTTTTTGTATCTGGGACTGCCCCACACACGGCTGGTCAGAGCAAGTTCTGTGGGCTGAGGGGAGTTCCCTGATTGTAAACATGGGTTTTGATATTGGCTTTCCAGGCTGCATGTGTTAGAAGGAGAAAGCCAGAAGAGAGCCTGGAGAAGCAGGTGAATGTTTTAAAGTGAGAGGAAGCAGAGCTTCTTGAGAACAGAGCTCACTGAAGTTGGCAACATCCTTGGGGATTTCTGAGCAAGGAAACTGCCTGCTCTTTCTACTGCATGCAGGGAAACAAGACTTGGTGTACACACATTCTTTATCGCTTACTTATTGATTTTCCATCCTAACAGAAACAAACCTGAAAAGCTCCAAATACTGGTTAAATGCTTGGGTCTAAGGGGCAACAATAGCATTCGCTAGAAACTAAAATTATACCTGGACGAAACTAAGGGCCTCCTGCACTTCAGGATTGCAAAACTCTCTGGGGTCCCAAAGTGGGATATAGTATAGAGCTTTCAGAGGCATCTTATCTAAGTGGCTCATTGTGGTGCATTAACCCTTGTATGGAGTCTTACAACCCTAGGGTAAAAATTGTTTGTTCTTTCCTGTAATGGATATACTAAGATGCTGCTGGGTTATATTCTGCTTTAATGGCAGTCTGTCGTACTGTCTTACAGCCCTGTGGGTAACACTACAACAGGTACTAACCATTTCAGAAATCTGGAAAGGGTTAAACCAGTGGCTTTCAAACTTTGTATTGGTGACCCCATTCGTACAGCAAGCCTCGGAGTGTGACACACCCCCCCCTTATAAATTAAAAATGGGAGGGGTAGTTTAATGGGGACTTGGGGCTGTCCCCATGGAGCTGACTGCTCATGACCCGCATATAACGATCTTGTGACCCCTTGAGGGGTCACGACCCCCAGTTTGAGAACTCCTGGGTTAAACTGAAGAACTGTTTGCCAAGGAACCGAGGTTCAGTGATGCTTTGTTTTCTATTTCTTGAAAGGTGTCCAGTGGCATTGGTCACGATGAATTTGAAAATGCCTCTAAATTTGTGGGACTTTCTTCTGGTGTTTTTTAAAGGCTTAGCTTTATATACTAAGATATGTACCACAATGAAATGCTAATAGTCAAAATATTCCTGAATGCAGATCTGTAAATGTTTGTTGAAAATCTGTTCCTATTCTGAGACCATTGATCCTTATCTTATAAAAACAGATGTCAAAATCTGACCTTTTTTAATGCCTTGCTTGCCTGCAATCCATATACAGATTTTAATTGTCATGATGCAATAGCATAGCTTATGCAATCATCTGAAACAGCAAATGATTTTCGAGAATGCTTGAAGCTTGACAAATCAAGCTGATCTCTAGTTGAGAAATGTTACTAGTGCAGAGGCTGAAGTTAACATTCCTAACTTGAGAATTCATACTGGCATTGTCATTTGTGTATTCAGTCTTTTCAGGAGCTTGATGAAGCAAAGTAACCTCGTTGTGCCTATTAATGGTTAACCTAGAAGCTTTCCAGAGCTCAAACAACAAAATATGAAGCAGTTGATTAGTCTCTTTCTGTCCATTATTAGGCTGCATTGGTGGTTGGCTATCTTTTTGTGCCATAACACTATATATCATTTGTAGAAATATTGAACTGAATTCCAAATCCCTGCTCTGATGCGCCATTACCAGCCAGCCTTTTTTCCGTAGGCACCGCAGCAGTCTGTGCCTTTAGGAGGAACTTGGGTGAGGACAGCGATGATGAGCTGATGAGCTCTGGAAGGCCAATTCCAAGCTTAGGAGTGGCATGCCAGAATGCTTGGAAATGTTTTGAAAGTGACAAAGCAGGCAGATGAAACTGACCTCATTAGCAGGGTTGAAAACTAGAACAGGAGGGTAAGTAGGGCAGGTTAGAAGGCTTATCTACACTGTCCCAGCTTGCTGTACAGTAACTTCCTGCGTGGACACTGCTGTGGTGCACAGAAAGTCCCTAAGTGTGGCTTGGCTTGCTATTAAGTGTAGGGACATTACTGGGAGGTAGTGTCACACCTTGTTTTGCTGCAGAGCAACTTGCTGTGTAGAAAAGCCCGGAGTTCAGCAGGGCTTTGCAAGTGTTAAGTTCAAACTTGAACTGGGGAATAAAGAGAAGGAACCAATGGAGGGATTCAAAAGGGGTGACATGGTCAAAAAGAGAGGCAAGGTGTTTGCTCGTAATTATTGCATTTTATGTGGACTGGAGAAGGTAAAATTGCAGTTGAAGGCCAGTAAGGCAGAGCTTAGAAGAATCCAGATGGGAAATAGGATGTGAACAAGCTTCAGTTTTAGGGATAGAAAGGCTGCATCTTAGTGAGGAAGAATTTGGTCATGGCTTGAGGGATTGTGCTAGAGAGGGAGGAGTTTTCCGCAGGTCACAAGCCTGAGTGACTGATGGTGTTCAGTGGCAGAAAATTGGGGTCACAGCATGTTAAACTGGCAGCGAGACATTTTGGAAAGGGTGTCAGAGAGGCTGGCAAGGCTGATTCCCCACTCTGGCACTTCGAGTGCAGAAGATGGGGGCCCGCAAGGACTCTAAAAATTAATACTGGCTACTCCAGGCTTGTATTAAACTTCCAAGGTTACAGCTTTTCTCTGACCTTGGATTGGTAGATGCTGCTACCACCCAAGTGCAAAACCCCTTTGAGAGACCAGGAAGGCACACTTGGGAATTCCTTTCTGTGGGATACCCTCAAGCACTTACACCCCCCTCTGGGGAAGAGCTGAGAAGAAAAACAAAGGAAATCAGCTGTTGCCAAGAGCTAATTAAACAACATGTGCACAAACCTCTTAAGACACAAAAATCCTATCCTGTTCTTAAAAAAGGTAAATTTTATTAAAAACAAAAAGAAAATACATCTGGAAACTCAGGCTATTGCTAGATGTAAAAACAAAAACAGCCCCTTTACAAGGATTAAGCATCAACAGTAATGTTCTTGAGGCCCAGTTTAAAGGTTACAAGCAAAACAAAAGCATTTGGGGTTAGCACAGAGGAGTTCACAAGCCATAAAAGAGATAAACATGATCATGTCTTCCTAGACATTTCTTGGTCTACTTACATATCTGGGGTTTCAGATGAGTAGTTTCTAGGGATAATACCGATGATTTTTCATACCTGGCCCCAAGCTTCTTACAGCATAATTGCAGCCCTGTCTGTCTCTCCCTGAGAGCAACAGACAGACAAATGGGGAGTCTTATTTCAATTTTAAAAAATTCTAGCATTCCCATTGGCTCTTTTCTCCAGGTGCCCATTCATTTATTTTAACCCTTTACAGGTAGAACAATTACAGAGCAGCTACTAAGAGGGATTTTATGGCGGCTGGCTGGCTGGGTGCCCTTAAAAGGGAGCTCTTCTCTCTCTCTCTCTCTCTCTCTCCCCCCCCCCCCCCCCCGCCCGCCCGCCCCTTTCATTTAGCACAGAGGCAGAATGGGTAAAGAGGAGTCGGGAGTGCAGAGACCTTTACAGGTAATCAGTACGGCAATAATAGTTGAAAACCTGTGAGCAGCTGAAACCACCCAGAGATGGTGTAGACTAAGGAGGAGGTGGTGGCTATGAGTACAGATCTGTGTTGCACAGTGAGCAATAGGAGAGATGAAGAGGACCAGCCAGCGGACACTGAATAACTGAGCCTTGAGAAGTAGAAGCAGAAGAGAATATCATGGAAACCCAGTGGAGGGTCTTTGAGGGTGGTGAAATCATGTTGTTTGACCCTAAAAAGGCAGAACTACAGAAGAGAACAAATTTGTGGTGGAGGAAGTCCATGTGATCACTGAAGACTGAGTCATGCAACAGTAGTTGAGCTGTTGGAATTTGGAACTGAGCCAGGGTTGGGATTTATTTTAGTAGGGTGGGCTTTGTGCTGAAAGAAGGGTAAAGAGTCAGGTGGAGGGGAGAGGAGTGGGAGGGCTTGACAAGTCTGCAGAGGCGAGCGAGGTGGCAGAAAAGTGAGACTGGTGGATTTGATGTCACAAAAGGGCCAAGTAAATGTTAAATGAGATAACTTAGTGGCTGGTGAGAGGAAACTCTGACATGTAGAAGGGTGCAGGGGCAGTGATTAGCCACTCACGCAGCCTTGTCTTCACTATTTTGGTGAGTGGGGGAGCTGATGGGGTTTGAAAGTCAATTAAGGAAATGAGGGTAAAATGTGGGGAAATTAAGGGATAAGACTGGAAGCTGAGCCCATGTGGATTAAGGTGGCAGACTGACTGTAGGGCAGAGCCAAGTGTTGGGGCAGAGAGGGTAGTTGACAGCTATGAGGGAGGGACGTTTGATGCAGTGTTGCTTGGAATAGGGAAGAGATGACAGGAGTGGGAGAGACTCATGCCTTCTATATCTGGGGGTAATTCACAGTGGGTTGTGGGTGAGGAGAAGCCACGAAGAGTACAGCTGCAGAGGGAACGTGAGATGGGGAAATCCTGGCTTCAGCGAGGGCAAGGAGATGGTGGGGGAGCAAAAATAAGATGTGAATGGTATTGGGTTTTTTAGATGAAGAAGGTATTTGAGAATGAAGGTGAGGCTGCAGATTATGGGACAAGATAGACTGGACTGGTGGCTGGCAAGGGTTGGCTGGGGCGGAGGGAATGCTGGCTTGAGAGAAATGACACCAAAGTGTGTGTGTGTGGGGGAGGGGAGGATGGCAAAAAAGGAGAATATAGGGGTGAGGGTGGATTTGCAGGAGGTGGGAGAGCCTCTTGTGAAGGGGATGATGAAGAGTTGACAAAAGGATAGGAGGGAAGGGAAAATGAAGATTAGGATGGTACAAAGGCCACATCTATATGTACAGTACCACTGCTGCATGTGTGGTGATGACCTGTATGCCGATGAGAGAGAGAGTTCTCCCATCTGCATAAAAAAACCACCTCCGCAAGCGGCAGAAGCTGTGTTAGCAGGAGAAGCTGTCCCACCAACATAGTGCTGTGCACACGAACACTTACTCCGGTGTAACTTACATTGATTGGGGGTGCTTTATTCACCCCCCTGACCGACATAAGTGATGCTGGCGTAAGCTAAATGACTGGTGATTATTGCAGAAGCCTCCTGGATAACTCAGTCTGAGTTTGTTGGACAGTTTGAACATTTCAAAGCCATGAGTCCAGGAATTACTCACCTGTAAGGCATAAGATCTTTGTTAGGTAAGCTGAGAGATTCCTGTCGCTGTGTTTTCTGTAGAAATCCCCTGTAAGAGTAAATCGCCTCTTTCACAATCAGAGGTCACACTGTAGAAGTGTAAAACAAATTGAGCCTTGTTCTGGTGATGTTGTGTTAGTATGATTCAGGCTAAAAGAAGGTGTGAACATACCGAACAACAAGTGCATGTAATATTTAAGCTCTAATTCAGTGATGGGGGTGGTTAGAATAGGGGAAGGCTAAAATAGCACAGATGACTAGGTTATTGTTAGTAGTTGATAGTGTAGGTTTCAAGTCAGTTACTAACCAAACAGTAGAAACAGGTATACAATGTTCAATGCCTCCTATCAGTTGCCTTTTGTGTGTGTGTGTGTGTGTGTGTGTGTGTGTGGCAGTATGGGACTTGAGCCATTGCCATCAATAGGGAGATTTAAAGCCCTCTACTTGCCTAGGTAGGAAATTGAAGATTTATTGGGATGTTTTTCTGAGCCGCTCTTGTTGGCATTGGTGCACTTTTATATTGGATATTTCATAGAATCATAGAATATCAGGTTGGAAGGGACCTCAGAAGGTCATCTAATCCAACCCCCTGCTCAAAGCAGGACCAATCCCCAACTAAATCATCCCAGCCAGGGCTTTGTCAAGCCTGACCTTAAAAATATCAAAGGAAGGAGATTCCACCACCTCTGTAGGTAACACATTCCAGTGGTTCACCACCCTCCTAGTGAAAAAGTTTTTCCTAATATCCAATCTAAACCTCCCCCACTGTAATTTGAGACCATTACTCCTTGTTCTGTCATCAGCTACCACTGAGAACAGTCTAGATCCATCCTCTTTGGAACCCCCTTTCAGGTAGTTGAAAGCAGCTATCAGATCCCCCCTCATTCTTCTCTTCCGCAGACTAAACAATCCTAGTTCCCTCAGCCTCTCCTCATAAGTCATGTGTTCCAGTCCCCTAATAATTTTTGTTGCCCTCCGCTGGACTCTTTCCAATTTTTCCACATCCTTCTTGTAGTGTGGGGCCCAAAACTGGACACACTACTCCAGATGAGGCCTCACCAATGTCGAATAGAGGCGAACTATCATGTCCCTGGGTCTGCTGGCAATGCCGCTACATATACATCCCAAAATGCCATTGGCCTTCTTGGCAACAAGGGCACACTGTTGACTCATATCCAGCTTCTGTCCACTGTAACCCCTAGGTCCTTTTCTGCCAAACTGCTGCTGAGCCATTTGGTCCCTAGTCTATAGCGGTACATGGGATTCTTCCGTCCTAAGTGTATGACTCTGCACTTAGAAAAGGAGTACTTGTGGCACCTTAGAGACGAACAAGTACTCCTTTTCTTTTTGCGAATACAGACTAACACGGCTGTTACTCTGATTCTGCGCTTGTCCTTGTTGAACCTCATCAGATTTTGTTTGGCTCAATCCTCTAATTTGTCTAGGTCCCTCTGTATCCTATCCCTATCCTCCAGTGTATCTACCTCTCCTCCCAGTTTAGTGTCATCTGCAAACTTGCTGAGGGTGCAATCCACACCATCCTCCAGATCATTTAAGAAGATATTGAACAAAACCGGCCCGAGGACCAACCCTTGGGGCACTCCACTTGATACCGGCTGCCAACTAGACATGGAGCCATTGATCACTACCCGTTGAGCCCGACAATCTAGCCAACTTTCTATCTACCTTATAGTCCATTCATCCAGCCCATACTACTTTAACTTACTGGCAAGAATGCTGTGGGAGACCGTGTCAAAAGCTTTTCTAAAGTCAAGGAACAACACGTCCACCACTTTCCCCTCATCCACAGAGCCAGTTACCTCGTCATAGAAGGCAATTAGATTAGTCAGGCATGACTTTCCCTTGGTGAATCCATGCTGACTGTTTCTGATCACTTTCCTCTCCTCTAAGTGCTTCAGAATTGATTCCTTGAGGACCTGCTCCATGATTTTTCTAGGGACTGAGGTGTGGCTGACTGGCCTGTAGTTCCCAGGATCATCCTTTTTTTAAAGATGTGCACTACATTAGCCTTTTTCCAGTCATCCGGGACTTCCCCGGATCGCCATGAGTTTTCAAAGATAATGGCCAATGGCTCTGCAATCACATCCGCCAACTCCTTTAGCACTCTCAGATGCAGCGCATCCGGCCCCATGGACTTGTGCTCGTCCAGCTTTTCTAAATAGTCCCGAACCACTTCTTTCTCCACAGAGGGCTGATCACCTCCTCCCCGTGCTATGCTGCCCAGTGCAGTAGTGTGGGAGCTGACCTTGTTCGTGAAGACTTGTATCAGTCAGTCCTGACTCCCATGTTTAACTCCCCCACCCCATTAATTTAGACCATTCCAGAGAGCTATGGAAGAGTGTACAACCAAGAAATGGTCCTGGAAATGAGTAGCTGGAGGTCAAGAAGCTTGATAGCTACCCTCAAACTGGACTGTGAATGTGCACAAGTGGCTGGGAAGGGGACAGGCTTTATTATATTGCTAAGGGAATCGAGAGTTTGATAAAGCTTTATAGTTTTTTATACATATGAGTTTACCTTTTAGTGGTAATGTTGCTATAATATCCAAGGTATAACATTTCAGATCAATATGTGGACCTAGAGCAACACTGCACAACAGGGACCTGACCTGTACACTAGTTTTATAAGACAGATCAGTGACTTGGCAGAGGGGATTTTAGGATGAGCCACCCAGTACTGTTCTACACGTGCTTAAAAATGCTTGGCATGCTTATATTGGCAAACCTGTTAAAAGTTTTGACTGATTAAATATTTGCTGCATGGGATGACTGCAGCACTACCCTGATGCTGCTTTATTAGAGGAAGATGTCTGTGGTGGTTGTACGTGTGGTTGGCACAGTTGCCAACTTTCACGTGATAAATAAGCACCCCGACTTTCACAATAAACCAAAAATCAAGCTAATCCCATTTCAAAACAAGCCAATCCCTAAGAACCCCAACACTCTGACTCGATCCCCCCCCAGCGTGCAGTCTGGGACTGTGGTGGGTACACTATGCACCCCTGACTCTCTCTCCCCCCTTGCCCCTGCTTGCCAGGAGCTGATTAAAAAAAAAAACAGCAACAAGCTGCAACGAGCTACAAGCCAAAAAATAGCCAACAAGCAACTCACAAGCCAATTAAGCCAAAAACAAGCCCAATTTCTGCGTTCTTTTTCACAGGTTTGGCATGTCTGGGCTTTTTCAAGCGCTTAACTTCCAGTTTTTAAACTGCTCATCTTACAGAGGCCTGCCTTACACCAGCTTATACAAGGTGTTGCTAAGTAGAACTTCGCATTCTGTATGCTCAAACACCTACTTTGAAACCAGCTGGCTGCCACTTGCCAAGGAATTGAAATACCACCTCTCATCCGATGAAGTGAGCTGTAGCTCACGGAAGGTTATGCTCAAATTTTAGTCTCTAAGGTGCCACAAGTCCTCCTTTTCTTTTTGTGGATACAGACTAACACGGCTGTTACTCTGAAACCTTTCTTAGTATGTATGCCAGTGGAATGTATCTGAGCCTGTCATTCAAATACTTGAGCCATTTGAAGAGTTGTAGAAAGGTTCAGGAAGAGTCAGCATTTTTGACGGTCTCTGCATGGTTGACTCATGTATATGCAGAAGTATGACAAAAGGCATAGATTGCATGTTCAATCAGAAGTTGTATTAGAAAGGTTTGACCATGTAGAGTCCAAATAAGGCTTAACAGTGGCATGTAGGTTCTATTCCCTGCTGTCAATTTAAACCTTTGGTGCAAATTGTAGAAATGCAAAAGCTGCCATATTTTAAATAACTGCTGTATAATGGCAATATCCAAGATGAGGAACTTATCAATACCCTGTCTTGAGAGGGTGGAGGATTTTTGCTGGGGAGCTAAGCAGGAGCTGAGTTATTATTAAAAGGCTATTTATGTGTACTGAACACTCAGATTGGAACAGCAGGTTCTCCCTATTGCATGGTGAGAAGCTGATTTCTTCAAATGCGTTTTTGTCTATCATCAGCTAAAAGAGTTAAACTGCCTAGAAAACTTGTCTTGAAATTGAATGCAGTGACCAACCAAATACTGCAAAATGTCACTCAAATGCGGTTTTCAAAATCCCTGTTTTAAATGTTCTCATAATCTCTCCTAAACTAGTTCGCAATTCATGTATTTTAATATACATCCAGGGTTTTAACTTTTCTCTTTGAGGGAGAGAGATTTTCCTCTTTCGTGCCCCCCATATGGGGTTTGGCCAACAATATACAGAAAGGTTTTATTTGGTAGCCAAAAGAAATGAATCTAACACTAATTGGATTTGTAGCTTAGTGAAAAATACAATCAACCCCCAAAATTAAGGAGTTTGAACTTCAATCAGTATCACTTCCCAGTAGAAGTACTCTCTCCAAAACTCTACCAAACTTGCATTCTGAAGTTTATAGGATCCTCATCCACTTCTTTCCTGCATTCTTTTCATGTTTGCTCTCTACTTCTGCTGTAACTAAACTCCAGAGATAGGAAGGTTAGAGATACTCATTTAGAACAGATTGAGTCTTCAGACAAGTGACAGTTCATCAAATTCTGTGAAGCAGTTTGGATTTTCTTCCCTTCCTCCACAGGCAGATTTACTGTATGTATATTTTACTAGAGTTGTCAGAGCTTGTCTTTTTAAAGTGTTGCTAGAATTTGTTTCAACAAAATGGCTGCTTTCCTCTTTCTTAGGTTTCCCTTACTATCAAGATATCAGTAGCTTTTTGACTAGCTTCTAGTGAGCAGTAGGCAACCTTCTTTCTAGGTTTAAGCATGTACAATTAACAGGTGATTAGTCTTGTGTGATAATCTATTTTGGCTGTCCTCTCAAACATTGTTTGAATGAAAATCTAATATTGGAACACAAGTTAATTTCTCCCTTGGTTGTCATCTGTTTCTGGCTGCTTTATTTGGTTATTAAAATGTGTTTTTATAAACAGGAGATGTCCTTATAACCCAGTTCTTCCTGCTGCTGCTTCAGACTAAATCCTATCTTTGCATCATCACAGCCTGCCTGTAGCAAATGTTTCATACAGTAGTAGCAGTGTTAAAGCATTGTGCAGTAGGGTTTCACAATTAAATTAACTTCCTTCAAAAATGTAGTCTGACATCAATTGCACAATCTTTTTTTTTTTTGTCACTTCATATTGGGCTGCTAGTAGTTACCTTTTAAAAGCACAATCCTTAATGCCAAAGATTTTCACATCTGTAGTTAATTGTGGCTAAAATCACATGTTGATTTTTACCAAATTAGGCTTTTTAAACTTTTCTAGTCCCTGATTTCCAGGGTGCTGTATTGCTTAATTCATGGACAAAGATTTTACTTCTGCTAGTACAGTAGGGACAAAGGGGCAAAGATGTTATGTCCTGCCTTCTGTATCAACAAAACAACCAGCTAAGTTTTAAATCTTGAATCTTTGTGGAAAACAGATAACCCACTTTTTTGGATGTGGTAGGAGCTTGATGTGCTGCCAGTAAATCAAAGAATTATAGACTTTAAGGTCAGAAGGGACCATTATGATCGTCTAGTCTGACCTCCTGCACAATGCAGGACACGGAATCTCACCCACCAACTCCAGTAACAAACACCTAACTTATGTCTGAGCTACTGAAGTCCTTAAATCGTGTTTTAAAGACTTCAAGGTGCAGAGAATCCTCCAGCAAGTGACCCGTGCCCCATGCTGCAGAGGAAGGCAAAAAACCCCCAGGGCCTCTGCCAATCTGCTCTGGGGGAAAATTCCTTCCTGACCCCAAATATGGCGATCAGCTAAACCCTAAGCATGTGGGCAAGACTCACCAGCCAGACAACCAGGAAAGAATTCTCTGTAGTAACTCAGATCCCACCCCATCTAACATCCCATCACAGGCCATTGGGCATATCTACTGCCAGTAGTCGAAGATCAATTAATTGCCCAAATTAGGCTATCCCATCATATCATCTCTTCCATAAACTTATCAAGCTTTGTCTTAAAGCCAGATATGTCTTTTGACCCCACTGCTTCCCTTGGAAGGCTGTTCCAGAACTTCATTCCTCTGATGGTTAGAAACCTTCATCTAATTTCAAGTCTAAACTTCCTGATGGCCAGTTTATATCCATTTGTTCTTGTGTCCACATTGGTACTGAACTTAAATACTACTTCTCCCTCCATGGTATTTATCCCTCTGATATATTTATAGATAGCAATCATATCTCCTCTCATCCTTCTTTTGGTTAGGCTAAACAAGCCAAGCTTATTGAGTCTCCTTTCATAAGACAGGTTTTCCATTCCTCAGATCACTCTCGTAGCCCTTCTCTATACGTGTTACAGTTTGAATTCATCCTTCTTAAACATGGGAGACCAGAACTGCACTCATCTGGAATAGTGTGGTCTCACTGGTGTCTTGTATAATGGTATTAACACCAGCTTATCTCTACTGGAAATACCTCGCCTGATGCATCCCAAGACCGCATTAGCTTTTTTCACGGCCATATCACATTGGCGGCTCATAGTCATCCTGTGATCAACCAATACTCTGAGGTCCATCTCCTCCTCTGTTACTTCCAAGTAATGCATCCCCAGTTTATAACAGGAATTGTTGTTGTTAATCCCTAAATGCATGATCTTGCACTTTTCACTATTAGATTTCATTCTGTTACTATTACTCCAGTTTACAAGGTCATCAGGATCTTCCTGTATGATATCCCGGTCCTTCTCAGTATTGGCAATACCTTCCAGCTTTGTGTCATCTGCAAACTTTATTAGCACATTCCCGCTTTTTGTGCCAAGGTCAATAATAAAGATTAAATAAGACTGGTCCCAAAACCGATCCCTGAGGAGCTCCTCTAGTAACCTCCTTCCAGTCTGACAGTTCACCTTTCAGTGTGACCCATTGTAGTCTCCCCTTTAACTAGTTCCTTATCCACCTTTCAGCTTTCATATTGACCCCCATCTTTTCCAGTTTAGCTAATAATTCTCCATGTGGAACCGTATCAAATGCCTTACTGAAATCTAGGTAAATTAGATCCACTGCTTTTCCTTTGTCTAAAAAATGTTACATCCTCAAAGGAGGAGGTCAGGTTGGTTTGACACGATCTACCTTTTGTAAAGCCATGTTGTATTTTGTCCCAATTACCATTGACTTCAATGTCCTTAACTACTTTCTCCTTCAGAATTTTTTCCAAGACCTTGCATACTACAGATGTCAAACTAACAGGCCTGTAGTTACCCGGATCGCTTTTTTTACCTTTCTTAAAAATAGGAACTATGTTATCAAATCTTTGACTTACACTTTTAATTAATTTGGTAGTTTTAATTAATTTGGTAGCGAAGTAGCTAAGGGAAACTGAACCCCAGCAGGCTTCTAGAAGTGAGCCACTTTCCTGACCACAAACACATTGCAAATTACTGGACCTATAATGTGACATCAGTGTCACAGGTATAATTCTGGTGTAGCATACCCTTTTGTGACATTGAAGTCTTCCACCATCGAAGGAAGAGAGGAAAATAGTTTCCTTTAGTTTCTCTTTATGGTTACATTGCTGAAGATGTCTTGGGGACCCTGACTCAGAGAATTTGATGTAGAAAGCTGCAGTATCTCTTCACTGGGAAAACAGCAGAATACAGAAATGAAACTAATTCGTCTGTCAGTCTATCAAAATACTGTAAAATGTCAAGTCAAACAAAATATTCACCGAAGTGCAATCTGTTTCCAAACCATTTGACTAAAAATTGTTGCTGATCTTCAAAATAGCATAATCACTGGTCTTAAGATGTCTGATGTTTCTGTATCCACCCTGTCCTTCCTGCTTTCCCTCCTGTGCTACACAGTTTATTACAAAAAGGGCCTACCAGTCCACTGCTGCTGTGCCCAATTGATCTCTGAAGTGCTTAATGGGAACTTGCAGAAGAGTGAATTTAGTGGTTCAAGGGCCTGGTGGGCTGCTGCAACAGAGGGAGGGCAGCACTTCAAGGTAATTAAGACCAACTTAACACCTTAGTAGGGAAAAAATACTTTAGGAAAACATTGCTTCCTTGTGCATCCTTCTGGCAAATTCACTGCAACAAGAAATATCGTAGATTACATTTGTAAAAAGCTACATATTTGCTTGTTGGAGGTTTGCTTAGAATTCTAGTGCAAGGCAAAGCTAACTCTCTTTGTTTAAATCAGTGTGTTTTGTTTTAATGTGTGATGGTGCTGGGATGATTAGCTGGAGAAACCCATATATGGCATTTGTCCTATATGCTTGGCAGGACTTGCCTGAGACACTGAAACAAATACTGCCTTATTGAAATAGAAAGGGAGTTTTTCCTAAAGTACAAGTTTTTGTGATTGTAAGTGTTGAAACTGTAACTTGTGACCTAGGTAGTCTGGTGGTAAAATCAGCTCAAATCCCAAAAGGGCACTGTCCCAGGGTGTGGCCCTTTCAAGGGAATTAGGGACCAGTCTTTCTGTCATGGGCTCTGTTAAGGGGAATGAGCCAATCCAGACCCACCCAGGTGACTGGATAACATTTAACTCATTAAGGAACACCTGGGCCTAATAAAGGCTTACAAGGGTTGTCAGAAATCTCCACAATGCAGAGGGGAAGCCCTGGGAAAAGGAACTTTTCAGGGGATCTCTTAGAGAGCTCATCAGAAAAAGGGAACCTAGGAAGGGTACTCCTGCAGTTAGCAGGTTCCAAAAGGGCTACAAGCGACAAAGCCTTAGGAAAGCCTAGTCCCAATAACAGGATCTTGCCAGACAGTAGCAAGAGGCCGAGATCGCTGGGAAACTACATGCTGCTCCAGAGAAGAGCTGCATCAGCTTGACCTCTGCAAGGATCCTGAGTCCACAAAAGGAACTCTTCCCAAGGTTACGGCAGGAGACTTTACTCCAGAAGAGGGTCCCAGGTTTAGGGCATTAGTGGTGAAGAGCCTGGCTAGAGGACTCATGTGGAGAAGACTGACTGATAGTAACTTTCCAGCCCCCCGCCCCCCCCCCCCCCCCAAGCTAGCATGCAGGGAGTGAAGGCTTGATTGCATGTCTGTTTGGCCTTTGATTAAATAAACTGCACCGCTGAAGGGGCACCGCTAGCTGTATACAAATCTCACTGAATTTACTGATAGCCCACAAGGGGAAACTAAGGCAGGGACACATTAACTGCTCCACACTGGGCTGCTGGGAGAACATAAGAACGGCCATACTGGGTCAGATCAGTGGTCCCTCTAGCCCAGTATCTTGTCTTCTGACAATGGCCAGTGCTAGATGCTTCAGAGGGAATGAACAGACCAGAGCAATTTATTGAGTGATCCATCCCATCATCCAGTCCTGGTTTCTGGCAGTCCAGGGTTTAGGGACATGGAGAGCATGGGGTTGCATCCCTGACCATCTTCACTAATAGCTGTTTGTGGATCTATCCTCCATGAACGTATCATATTGTGTTTTGAATGCAGTTATACTTTTGGCCTTCACAACTTCCCCTGGCAACTAGTTCGACAGGTTGACTGTATTGTGTGAAGAAATACTTCCTTGTGTTGGGTGACCCCTGGTTCTTGTGTTATGTGAAGGGGTAAATAACACTTCCTTAGTCGCTTTCTCCACACCAGTCATGGTTTTGTAGACTATCATATCCCTCTTAGTCATCTCTTTTCCAAGCTGAACAGTCACAGGCTTTTAAATCTCTCGTATGGAAGATGTTCTGTACCCCTCATCATTTTTGTTGCCCTTCTCTGCACCTTTTCCAATTCTAGTATCTTTTTTTGAGATGGGGCAACTAAAACTTCATGCAGTAATCCGTGGTATTCCCATACTTTGATCTATATAGTGGCATTATGATATTTACTGTCGTCTTATCTATCCCTTTCCTAATGGTTCCTAACGTTCTGTTGGCTTTTTGACTGCTGCTGCACATTGAGTGGATGGATAGTTCTCTGAAAACATGATTTTTTTTCAAGATATTGACACGTACTAGCTAATTTAGACCCCATCATTTTGTATGTATATTTGCAATTGTTTTCCAATGTGTATTACTTTGCATTTATCAACATTGAATTTCATCTGCCATTTGTTGCCTAGTCACCCAGTTTTGTGAAGATCCCTTTGTAACTCTTCGCAGTATGCTTTGTAATTCTGTCATGTGCCAAAGTTGGCAGCTCACTGTTTACCCCCTCTTCCAGATCATTTATGAATATGTTAAACAGCACTGGTCCCAGCACAGATCCTTGGGGGACCCTGCTATTTCTGTACTGTGAAAACTGACCATTTATTCTTACCCTTTTCTTTCTTAGCTTTTAACCAGTTACTGGTCTGAGAGGACCTTGCCTCTCATCTGATGACTCCTTACTTTGCTTAAGAGCCTTTGGTAAAGGACTTTGTCCAAGGTTTTCTGAAAGTCCAGATACATTATATCCACTGGATTATATTTATTCACAGACCTCAAAGAATTCTAATAGATTGGTGAGACATGATTTCCCTTTACAAAGGCCATGTTGACTCTGGTATGCAGCACAATGCCAGTGTTGACACAGATGCTCTGAGGGCAAGCACTTACGCTGTAACAGTCTCTATTTTAGTATTCAGTTTAGTTACTACAGGAAATGTTTATGGTTATATTAGACATAATTATGTGATTATCTACAATCTGTTCAATACTTGCACCACTTCAGTGGCTTTTCCTGTCATTCCCATCCACTGAGTAATGGATCTTAACCCACTTTGATTTTGCTTGCACTAAACGGAAAACATCTGTGGGATGTTAATATAACTGTGTTGTCCAGAGCTTCCTGAAGAAACATGATTGGGTTGTTGTGAGTTTATATACCTAGGGTCATAGAATCATAGAATGTCAGGGTTGGAAGGGACCTCAGGAGGTCATTTAGTCCAACCTCCTATTTTTGCCCCTGATCCCTAAATGGCCCCCTCAAGGATTGAGCTCACAACCCTGGGTTTAGCAGGCCAATGCTCAAACCACTGAGCTATCCCTCCCCCCTCTGAGTTGATCATGTGAGAAGGGAAGTGTAACAAGATGAGTCTTGTCCTTTCGGTAACAGCCAAGGTATGCTTTCAGATGCCTGGTGGATGGTGGATCCTGGTCTGTAGGATATCATTAAATTACAAATCATACGTGATGGGGACCACATCCTTAAAGAAATGGCTCCCAAACCCCTCTTCTGGCCTTCAAACTATCTTCCAACCTTGCCAAGTTCATCAGAAATAAGCTCCACATAAATCAGGACCTACCAACTCAAAGTGATACCAGACCCTGCCATAATACATGCAAAGCCTGCAGACATATCTCCACTGCTGTGATGAACAATACCTGCCACAACATACTTTAAGATCCCTGGGTCCTACCCATGCCTATTACAACATGTTGTGTACCTCATACAGTGCACTAAATGCTCCATAACTATGTGGGTGAAATCAAACAATCATTATGCTCTCAAATGAACACTCTCAGGAAAATGCTAAAAGACAAAAACACTGTCTCATCTGTGGGTGAACACTTTTTACACACTCCACCTCTAACTTCTCAGTCCTCATTGTCAAAGGAAACCTGCACACCGCCTTCAAAAGACAAGCTTGGGAGCTTTAATTCAAACTTTGCTAGATACTAAAGATCATGGTCTTAACAACACTGGATGTATGGCTTATTACAACAGTCTATAACCCACTATCCCCATTTTTTTGTCCTGTGACTTGCAGGGGTGTTAACAGGCCACTTCACCTTGATTGGTTCCTTAGAATGTGTTAACTCCTCAGGCTAAACACCTTGTTCCACCTTGTATTTAGCTGTGACTCTTGAGTACCTTTCCCAGACCTGAAAAAGAGCTCTGTGTAGCTTGTAAGCTTGTCTTTCACCAACAGAAGTTGATCCAATAAAAGATACTACCTAACTTGCCTTGTCTCTTTAGTGATACGCAGTAGACATGAAGTTAACTGCTGTGGTGACTTATACGGAGCATTGAGTCTACAACAGCTTTTTTCCATTTTGCTTAAATGAATTTCTTAGGGTAGCACTTATGAAAAATGCTTTTATTCAAACAAATGTTAAGCCTATTTAATTTTTCAAATGTGCTTGTCTACTTGGACTAATAGTTCATCCAGTGTGGAGATAATGTGGACGGTACAACTTGTCAATAAACATTTAGTATCCTTGGCCTCCATGTTTGCTTGTCAAGAGCCTTATTCAGGTCCCTGATCACAAATGGACTGAGATAAGAGTTTACTGTTTGTTGTACATTATTTTGTTTTCTCTTTCTTTAGAATCCGGCAACTATCACCAGAATACTACTTAGCCATTTCAACTGGGATAAAGAGAAGCTGATGGAAAGGTAAGTAGCCACCTTTTTGGTAGACAGACACTTTTCACTTGAAACCCATAAGAAGTGGAGATAAAGTGGAGATTTTCGTATATGGAAAATCTATTATGTGAGGTAGAGGAAATTTTTCCTTTTTACATAGCAGTGCACACTAGCTATTGTTTTAGCACTGCTAATTTTCAGAAGCTAAAGGGGAAAGTAAATACCCATGAGAAGTATACCTGCTTTTTTTGAGGGGGCATTTGTCGCTTGACTTTTCCATCCCCAATTCCCTTCCAGTTTCATGTGTATATGCTCTGGGAATTTTGTATTTCTGCAAGGATTCCAAATGCCCCTAAAATGGGGTGGGCAAACTATCGCCATTTTAAGCCAGCCCGTGAGCTCCTGCTGGGGAGTAGGGTCTGCGGCTTGCCCCGCTCTGGCTGGAGAGCTGGGTCAGGGGCTGCACCACGCGGCCCTGCTCTGGCCAGGGCGCTGGGTCGGGGGCCGCACCGTGTGGCTCCTGGAAGCCGTGCCATGGCCCCACTCTGGCTCCTAAGCACTCCAGTGGGAGCAGTAGGGGGGTGCCTGCGGATGGGGCAGTGTGCAGAGCTGCCTAGCCACGCCTCCAGGTAGGAGCCGGAGAAGGGACATGCCGCTGTTTCTGGGAGCCGCTTGAGGAAAGCACCATTCAGAACCTGCACCCCTGAGCCTCTCCCCACGCCCCAACCCTCTGCCCCAGCCCTGATTTCTCCTCCCCCCCAGTCTCCAAACCCTCGGTCCCAGCCCAGAGCACCCTCCTACACCCCAAACTCCTCAGCCCCACCCCAGAGCCTGCACCCACAACCAAAGGCCCCCCCCCAATTTCATGAGCATTCATAGCCCACCATACAATTTCTATTCCCCTATGTGGCCCTCAGGCCAAAAAGTTTGCTGACCTCTTCCCTAAGAGAAGCAAGCACAAACACATTCCTGTTATCTTACAGATACTTAAATTGGGTGCCTTCTGCATGTTATCCTTGCTTGTTCATCTTTTTTTGTGTCTAACATGTTGAGTCTTGGGTGGCCAGAAATAAACTCTGCATTAATCCTGCAGTGACTAAATTGCTCTTGACTGATACAGGGCATCAGTATATGTGTATGTGCTAGCCTGTCTTGTTTTCATCTTCTGGACACTGATTTTTTTTGTCTTGTCTTTTGGGGTTGTGGTTTGAATCTTGGGTTTTCTATGGAAAACTATTTTGCTGCCACCTTTTTGATTTCTAGTCAATGTTGCCAGAACAAAATGTTTCTTCTGAAAACACAAATCTTTGTGTTTTCTGGAGTGAAAGAGTGCTTTGCTAGTTTGTGTTGTGGTGGTGTATTTTGCTGTATAACCTCTGAGCCCAACTCCAGCAGCTAGATTGGTAACACGGCCAAATATGATAGTCTCTGTAAAAGAATATGGGAGCCAAGAAAATCAGGGTTCTTATACAAGTTGATTAAACATAAGGATATCAGTCTAGAAACACTGGTTAGATGGCCGTGGTGGTTCTTCACCTTGACCTCCATGGCCTCGCTTATCTCCTCCTTGCTGATGTCAAACTCCACTAATTCAGACAAGAAAAATGTAACTGCAGAGAGTGTGTGCGCATGTGCATTGCAGTACTATGGAGTCTTGTAGGATAACTGCTTTTTCTGTCCTGTATTGATTACAGGGGGATTTCTGGCCTATGAAGCTGTTTAGAATATGTAGTAATAGGGTGATCCATGGCCTGTTATATTGGGTACACGTGGAAACTATTTCTTTGGTATGTGTTGGGAGCATGTGGTCACTGATCAGTACAGGTTCAGTTAATTGGAGAAGTGATGGTGGTGGATGTCCATTCCACATAATGGAATAAGGCAGGATCTCATGTGGCCCATAATGGGGGTATGAAAGGGGTCTGACTTTAGCTAATTAGTGAGTGGGTTTGCAGTTCAGATGCTCTTATATAGCTTTGCTCCAGGATAGTAGAGGTCTGTAACAGTAGCTGAATCATATATGGTAGTCAAGGCTAAGGGGAAAAAGTTAAGGCTGGTATTAAAACCTTAGCCATTCCCAAAGTTTTGACATTGAGGTTTTCTGAACTTCTGGTACAACTTTCTAGATTCCCTGACTTTCAAATGTCTTAATATTTTGAGAGCTAATGTTGAAAATAACTGAAGGGTTTTTTGTTTTGGAAGAATGCACTCCTGTTGAAGTCACTTAACTTGCTGACTGCAAGCAGTAACATTTGGATTCTTCTACATAAAGCTGATGTCTCTTTCTGCGGTGTTATTTGTCTGAATTTCCCATGTTGAGTATTTATTTAAGCCAGGTCAAATTCTAATCTGGCTGCTATCCTGGAGTTTTCACTTTGCAGTAGTGGAACCCGTAAATATGCTTGCTTAAGCATCAACCCTTTTTCTTGGCTTTCTCACTTACCACCTGTATACTGGCCAGTATAAAGTAGCATCAGTCTGAGAAAGGAAGACCACAAGTGAGATTTTAAGGGGACATTGCTGTTAAATTAGGCATTTTTTAAAGAGGATTTTACAAACCCCAACAGAAAGCTTTTAAATACACATGTATACTTACAACCTCCTTGGGTAAATATCAACCTTGGGTAATGTCATTTATTGTTAAAATGCCTATTTTAACTCTAGGTTTTTCTGCAAAATTTGAAAACTACAACCATAAAACAAGCTCTGTAAAAGTGATCCTTGCCAGCCAATGCTAGTAAACAATATTAACGGCTTGCTAACAATATTTCCTACTACAGCAAGGGTATTAAAACCATTCCTCCCAAGCCACTATTGATGCCGCCAACCCTCTCTTCCCAGAAAAGCCCACAGCAAAGCTTTGTAGCACTCCCCTGAAGCTCAGATGTGTGAAACCAAGGAGCGGGTGGTTGCGAGAAAGTTTGTATTCATTCTTCATAGAGAACACCCAGCTGAACACCTCTTTTTATACCAAGGGACTAGCTTGAGCACTTCTGATGACTTGAGCTGCTGTTGTATAATATAGTGGTGAGGAGATAGTCATTTGAGCATTCAGGGGTTTAAATTTAATTCTGCCTCAGTGAGTTGGTGGCAGAGCTGGAAATGAGCCCAGAGTCCCAAAACCCATCTTCTGCTCTTATCCTTCTATTTCAGTGAGCGGTTTCTATTTAAAAGAATGTGGCCACCTACTTAATATAGATATGGTTAGATATGGTAGTCTAACAAAACCAAATGCATATTTTAAAGTCTTGTTTAGCTTAAATATTCTCTGGCAAGTGTTAACTTGACATTGTGCTAGTGTAGGTGATACTGAAAATGACTAGTGTTTTCCTTGTCTGAGGAGAGTGGAATCCAGAAGTCAGCCAACAAAGGGAAAATAAATTGTTAAAATGTTTCCTTAGCACTATACTTTCTTTAAAAAAAAGGTAACTTTTGACCACACACTGTCCACTTAAACATCCCCCTCTGCAGTGTTGGGGAGTCAGACAGAACAGTGTTTGTAGCACTTACTGGTTCTTAATATTATCAAAATTGGGTGCCTAATATAAAGCGCATAAATAAGAAGCTTGATTTTTTTCATAGATACTGAGTACCCACATATCCTGTTGCCTGCCTTCACTGGTATAAAACACTTCCTCTTAAATTATAAGAAGTCAGTAACATGGGTGAAAGCTATCATGATATAGTCTTTTCTCAGAACATGGAGATCTCTCTCTCCCTTGGCACATTTTGCAATTGTCATGCACATTTTATATTGAACAGGTTAATTTTTATACCTTTGTGATGACACTTCTGGTGTGGCATTATGTAGAGTCCAAATCATGGTCTGTGAGTTTCTCTTATACTCAGAGCAGATTCTGTATAGTGATATTAGCAAGACATTTAGTCGAGAAACAATTTTATCCAGTGACTAAGCATCCATTGTCCTCCATGTGTGTCTGAAAGCAAAATTTGTGTTTGGAAAGGATCGCTGGAGGATTGAGGCTTGCATGGAAGTAATATTAGATAGCAGCAGTTAACATTTGATGCCCAACATGCTGCACAACTCCAGGAGAACAAAAAATGCTCAAGTATCGCTATTTCCCTCTCTTGATCTCAATGATTTATGTTATTGTCATTGCAGTTGGCAGGATGCTGGTGCTTAAATTTCCCCAAAGCTTGAACATGCCTCTGAATGCATAAACGTTACCAGTTAGTTTGTGACAGGAAAATATCATATAGAGAATAAGGGTGTATATTTTTGGAAAAGACAGAAATGTGCTTGGAGCTGAAGTTTTGCTACCTTCCATAATTTACTCTTATGTAGCAGCTCATAGCTGTGGCATCTGAATCCCTTCACTGCTGAGCATATCAGAAAGATGAATCTGGGATTTTTCCATTGAAGTGTCTTCTAAACGTTTACTTTCCATGATCAGATGTGGTAGTCTTCAGCTTAGGGAGTAGTATGTTTAGTTCTACTTCTGAAGATGAGTTGGCATGGGATCAAGACTACCAGACACCAGCTCTCAGGATCCTAAACCCTCTTCCTTCCAGCCCTTGGCTCAACCTCTCCTCAAAGTTTTAATGGTCAGCCTGAGTTAGTCCACCTGTACATGTGTGAAGTTTATTAAGTGAACTTTTCATGACTTTTCATATCTTTCTAGCCACTGACCTGACATCCCTTCTTTGAATACTGAAAAAGGGTATACTTGTTACATAGTCTTCAAGCTCAGCACTGGTCTGAAAATGACTGGTAAAATGGTATTGTGTGGGGTGCTATGTTCATGTCTCAATGATTTTTATGGCAAAAGCTTGTGGTTGACAAGGAAAAATCACTGTTTACCCACTATATAAACTCAGCCTGGGATGTGAAAGGCAGGCTCGGTTTTGTCCTCATACATCACCAGCAACAAACATGGTCTTTTTCCCAGGATAGGGAATGTAGGTCCGTTATCTTAAGGCTTGTCTTTAACTTCAATAGTGCTGCTAGCCTCCTCCTGATCATACACACACATCTCTTGCTTGAGTTAGCTCGTGCTTTCAGCTCTAGCTGTCTGGTCAGTTGGAGGGTGGGTTGAAGTTGAGTGCTGCTGATGCTCAAGTTAGTAATGCAATGGGATGCAATAGCACATCTGCTAACCCGATCACTCTGTGTAGTTCTAGTGGTATTTTTTTAGTGTCTGCTCTCACTTGAGCTAGCTAGGCTAGGCTAGCTTGAATGTAGTAACTCAACCCATCTGTTGCAGTGAAGACAAACGCTAGTGATATTTTTTCCTCCAGCAGAAAACTGTGTGATTCAGTACTTCATTCTTTATTTAACCCCAAAGCATAGTAGCAAATAGTGTGGTGACAGTAGACTTAGCCTCAGTGCCAGTTAGTGCCTCATACCAGGAGTTTTGAGTCATGACAATGAAAGAAGAATGAATTGTTTGGATTTTCTTCAATTCTCTGTCAAAGGCCAATCTAGTGTCCAGCAGAAAAATCTAGTTAGTTTAATGGGTTTGTGGAAGCTGCCCTCAGAGATTCTACAGTATGTATTAATGATAGCGCTGTCAAATTTGGCCCAACTTTTTTGTAAAGATGAGCTTTTAAAATACCTAGTTCCAGTTGAAGTGCTTCCATGAGATTTACAAATTCCAATGAAAGTACTTTAAACATAAATGCCCCTATTATGTTTGCAACCCAAATATTGTGACGATACATGAGAATACATCACGCCTATAAAGGTCATCGGCATGTACTTCTACAGAGCCATAGTCCTTAACCCAATTGAGTCCGTTAAGGGCTTCAGGGAAGGCTGACTATAGTATTCAAATCCTTGCTTTGACACTTTATAGAAATGAAAAGGAGTACTTGTGGCACCTTAGAGACTAACCAATTTATTTGAGCATGAGCTTTCGTGAGCTACAGCTCACTTCATCGGATGCATACCGTGGAAACTGCAGCAGACTTTATATACACACAGAGAATATGAAACAATACCTCCTCCCACCCCACTGTCCTGCTGGTAATAGCTTATCTAAAGTGATCATCAAGTTGGGCCATTTCCAGCACAAATCCAGGTTTTCTCACCCTCCACCCCCCACACACAAATTCACTCTCCTGCTGGTGATAGCCCATCCAAAGTGACAACTTTCTACACAATGTGCATGATCATCAAGTTGGGCCATTTCCTGCACAAATCCAGGTTCTCTCACCCCCCCCCACCCCCCTCCCAAAAACCACACACACAAACTCACTCTCCTGCTGGTAATAGCTCATCCAAAGTGACCACTCTCCCTACAATGTGCATGGTAATCAAGGTGGGCCATGTCCAGCACAAATCCAGGTTTTCTCACCCCCCCACCCCCATACACACACAAACTCAAGAGTTTGTGTGTGTATGGGGGTGGGGGGGTGAGAAAACCTGGATTTGTGCTGGACATGGCCCACCTTGATTACCATGCACATTGTAGGGAGAGTGGTCACTTTGGATGAGCTATTACCAGCAGGAGAGTGAGTTTGTGTGTGTGGTTTTTGGGAGGGGGGTGGGGGGGGGTGAGAGAACCTGGATTTGTGCTGGAAATGGCCCAACTTGATGATCACTTTAGATAAGCTATTACCAGCAGGACAGTGGGGTGGGAGGAGGTATTGTTTCATATTCTCTGTGTGTATATAAAGTCTGCTGCAGTTTCCACGGTATGCATCCGATGAAGTGAGCTGTAGCTCACGAAAGCTCATGCTCAAATAAATTGGTTAGTCTCTAAGGTGCCACAAGTACTCCTTTTCTTTTTGAGAATACAGACTAACACGGCTGTTACTCTGAAACCTGTCTTTATAGAAATGGTTGCCTTGGTTTGCCACCGTAGAAATCAAAATATGATTAAGACAATGATTTTCAACCTCTTCAGTATTAAGGCTTCATGTTACAACAAAGTGTTGGGGTCCTCCATCTAACCATTTAAAAAAAAGGAAGATGGTTGCAATCTGCTTGGACCTGTTTGACAACCTATGGGATAGCCCACAGGCCCATTCCCCGCTCTGATTTATCTTAATCAGTAAGTCACTTGTGCCCTTTCCTTGAATTCCAAGGTGTTAAACAGCTTGAATTTCCAGAGCCTCTGGCAAACGGGCAAATATCTGAAATTGTACAGAATCGGGTCGGGGAACGGGGTGTCCTGTTGTGTCGTCTGGTAAGATAGCCGAGGAAAGTGACATGGCTGTAGGGGCACCCAGATGGGATCTCCTGGATCCCCCCATTCTTGGTTGCAGAAAAGTCAGGTTGGGCTGAGGGAAGGGATAATGTACTAACTCCTTACCCACAGTGCCCAAAGAAAGCGGAAATCTGGGTGGCTTGATGGTTGATCTTTTAGGGTGGTTCGTAGGTGGCTGCGTCAGAACCCGTCTTCTCTGGCCCATAAAAGTAAGGAGCCTCTGGGGGCAGGCATAGTTGACTCAGTGAAAGATGTGTTGGCTGTATGTAATAGATAAGCTGTGGCATTGCATGTTTACTGTGCTCTGCACGCAGCAGATAGCAGTTGCGGCCACGATCTCCTCCTATAACCTTGCATCAACTATTGAGATTTTCAGGAGTATGTAGATCTAATTTTTCTAGATTTCAAACCTTTAAAATGTTTTAATGTCTTTGAAGCTTAACCTTAACAAGGAATTCTTGGATTTGTAATATTTGTTTTGGAGGTAATTCCAGTGTCCATGTAATGCATTTTACTTCCAATTATTGATACTCTGAATTTTAACTTCATGTTAATACAGCTATTGTCTGGGAATGTTAAGATTGTCAAAGGCACACATGACAGGCACTTAATTCCTTCTGAAAGTCATTGGTAGTGGGCACCTACTCTCTCCCCCTTAATCACTTGAAATCTGTGTCATTTAAAAAAAAAAAACAACTGTCTGCTGGAACAACTAATACCCATTGAGATAATTTTCCAAATGCCTCTGGCATGTTTCCATATTACAGTAAAACCTCTTTTATCCGGCACTTCACCAACCGGCAAGCTCTATAAACCAGCATTTCTGCTCTGCACTGAAAGTCCAGTTGGTGTGGGACTGGCAGGGGGCTGAGGCGTAGGAGGGGCTGCGGGGCATGCTCTGGGAGGGAGTTTGGGTTTGGGAGGGGATAGGGGGTTGGGACACAGGAGTGGCTTGGGATGCCAGATTGGGGGGGGGGTACTCACCTCTGGCAGCTCCCCATCCCTGCTGTTGCTGGCGGAGGTGTGGCCAGGCGGCTCTGCAGGCACGCTGCCCCCCCCACCCCGCCCCAAGCGCTGACCACGGCCAATAGGAGCTGTGGTGGACAGCGTCTGCAGACGGAGGCAGCCTGCTCCACCAGGAGCAGCAGGGGCGGGGAGCCACTGAAGGTGAGCAACCCCTCCCTCCCCCCAATCTGGCACCCCGAGCCTACGCCTCAAGGCCCATCTCAGATCCAAACTTCCTCCCAGAGCCTGTTTCCCCTCAGCCCCTCCCATGCCCCTGCCCCGCACCTCTCCCACACTCAAAACCCCTCCCTCTGAGTTAACCAGCATTTTTAATTTACTGGTACTGCCCCATTCCCCCAGCATGCCAGTTAAAAAAAAGCTTTTACGGTACTCGGATCTCCAGTCTAAGTACAGAATTTTGTTACATGGAAGAAAATATCTTTGAATGTAAAACTTGTCATGTGCAATTGTTTACTAAAGATTAGTTGAAACGGGAACTTGAAAATGCATTCACACTATCATCTGCTAATAAGTCCCATTAAATCAGGGAAGTTGCTTAATAGCATGTGAGTTCTGAGAGTGAGCCTTGTTGTTACTAAGGGGATCATAGATTCATAGAAGATTAGGGTTGGAAGAGACATCAGGTCGGCATCTGGTCCAACCCCCTGCTCAAAGCAGGACCAACCCCAACTAAATCATCCCAGCCAGGGCTTTGTCAAGCTGGGCCTTAAAAACCTCTAAGAATGGAGATTCCCCACTTCCCGAGGTAACCCATTCTAGTGCTTCACCACCCTCCTAGTGAAGTAGTTTTTCTTAATATAAAATAGTTTTTCCTAATAGTGTCCTTGAACCTCATATAGACTAGACGGGCAACAAGAATGTCTTAGTTAAAAGATGGACTCCCTAATGCCTATACTCCCCAGCGAGCATAATTCTATCAAGTGTGAAGAATGGACTTGATTTAAATTCTCTAGTTCTAAAACTAGATATTAAAACCATGATTCAGTGCTGGATAGCTGATATCCTACATACTCATAAGTGGGAATTCATTTACTATATTTGTGGACGCTTACCCAAATTAGAATTCATATAATTCCATTGCACAGGAATCTGGCTCTGATAGTTGTTAATGCAAAAACTTAAAATACAACATTGTAATAAACAGCATTACAGCTTTGTAAGAAACACTCAATTGGAGACACTACATAGGACTCAAGTTACTACTTCATGTCAGACTGTTTCTACTCAGATTTTCAGAGCTTGAGAAATGACTAAATGCCCTAGCCTGAAGGTCTTTCATACAAATTTGTCTGATACATTGCTATTTACAGTGGAATGTAAATTGTGCTGTTCTTCCGGGATTGACATTATCTTCTGTTCTAGTTACGTTTCTGCAACAAGCAAAAATGTCATTAAAATAAATGGATATCACTGAATGCGTACAGGGAGCAGATCTCTTTCAGTAAGCAGGTGCTATTTTTACATAGTCACTTTCCAGAGCGAGAGACTCACAAATACAGTAATCCTATACTAGGAAAATGTGGTTTTCAAAAACGCTGACCTGGATTAGGGGGGAGGGATAGCTCAGTGGTTTGAGCATTGGCCTGCTAAACCCAGGGTTGTGAGTTCAATCCTTGAGGGGGCCATTTAGGGATCTGGGTCAAAAATTGGGGATTGGTCCTGCTTTGAGCAGGGGGTTGGACTAGATGACCTCCTGAGGTCCCTTCCAACTCTGATATTCTGTGTGATATCCAAACTGTCTACCAAATCCTTTTGTAGTGATAAACACCCATTTTTTCATGGTTTGTGTGTAAAAAAACATCTTCTGCATTTTCCACAGTATGCATCTGATGAAGTGAGCTGTAGCTCACGAAAGCTTATGCTCAAATAAATTGGTTAGTCTCTAAGGTGCCACAAGTACTCCTTTTCTTTTTACCAAATCCTTGTAACTAATTGCCGTGTCATACATCTTCATTGTCTGTTTGCATATTTCTGTAATTCTCTTCACGCAGCATCCAAGAGTATTTAAATAGTCACATCAGTTTCTTCAAAATGATGTGGCTAAAAGTCTTACAGCAGGAAATAGGTGGAATAAAAATTTCATTTATTTTGAGCCTTCCAGATCCCAGCATAGCTGAGTGTGAGCTGAACTGTACTACTTGTGCATCAGAATTGTTTACAAAGCTCCAATTAAAGGGGTATTAGTTACTCACCCAAATCCTATGAAACCTAATGGGGTGCACAACTGTCAGAGCAAATTCTGGCCTACAGAATCTCCCTTCTGTCAATCCCACCAGTGCATGATTTTGACTCCGGTAGGCTCCTTTTGGCAGTGCTAAATCCCTGACCCTTTTTTTGAGGATCATGTATTACCAAAATGCTTGAAACTGATTTGAAGAAAGTTGAACATGTGACTTGTACTTGGAGGTATCTCAGTACTTCCAAATCTGCTCTGAAATTTGCCAAGGAATTCCAGTTTACTTGTGTGTCTGAGTGAGCTTTATCCCCAACCTTTAGTGTAGTATGACGTGTTGAGGATCATTTTTAAACTTTTCACATTGTAACTGTGTAGTAACTGCTGTTGGCAAAAATTGAAAGGAAGGAGGGAGGGGAAATAGTTGCTCTGAAATTGTTACTAATTTGCCAGTTAGAGGAGGAAGACAACCGCAGGTGAAAAGTAGTGGCTAGTGGTGAAAAGATGATGATCAATGGGACACAGTAATACCAAGGTACAAAACATATACAAATGACAGAGTAGGTCATACTGCTGGAGGAGTGGCACTACATATGAAAGAAAACAGTCAAATATAATAATAACCTTTAAATAAATCAAACTGTACCATTGAATCTCTATGAATAGAAATTCCATACTTGAATAATAGTACAGCAGTAGGAATATATTATGAACTACATGACCAGAATGGTGACGGTGACTGTGAAAAGCTAAAGTAGATTCGAGAGGCTACGAAAACTGAAACCCCAGTAATAATAGGGTAGGGGTTTTCAGTTATCCCCATATTGACTGGGAACATGTCACTTCGAGATGGGATACAGAGATAAAATTTCTAGACACCATTAATGACTACTACTTGGACTAGCTAGTCCTGGAATCCACAAGGGGAGAGGCAATTCATGATTGAATTCTAAATGGCACACAGGATCTGGTCCAAGAGGTGAATATAACTGAACAGTTCAGTAATAAAGGATTTAATTTGGTCACGAAGGTGATGGAATCCATGACTTTAACAAACCTCTGATTTCCACATCATCCCCGGGTGGAGGGGCTCAGGCTGCAGGGCTGTGAACTTTAATAAAAATCCCTGTGCCAAATCTTAACCCTAGTGATCATAATGAAATTAAATTTTATATCCTTGGGTGGGGGGGATACCCACGAAACCCACCCAATAATATTTCCCTTAAAGGGACCTACACAAAAATGAAGAAAGTTGAACAGAAAAGGAACGGTTACAAGAGTGAAATGCCTGCCAGTGGCATAGTAACATTTTTAAAATACCATAATAGAGGCTCAAATTTAATGTATATCCCAAATAATAACAGTAATAAAAACAGAGGGCCAAAAATGCCACTACGACTAAACAGAGTAAAAGAGGTAGTTAGAGACAGATATCCATTAAAAATCAGATCGCACTGAGGAGAATATTAAGAAGCATAAATTCTGGCAAGTAGAGTATAAAAATGTAATTAGGCAGGCCAAAAGAGAATTCAAAGAGCAACTAGCAAAAGAAACAAAAACTAACAGCAAAAATGTTAAGTACATCAGAAGCAGGAAGCCTGCCAAACAATTAGTGGGGCCACTGAACAATCAAGGTACTAAAGGAGCACTCAAGGAATACAAGGTTATTGCAGAGAAGCTAAATGAACTATCTGCACTAGTCTTCACTGAAGAGGATGTGAGGGAGATTCTCACACTTGAGCCATTCTTTTTAGGTGACAAATCTGAGGAAACCATCCCAGCTTGAGGTTTTGGAACAAAGTGATCAATTGAACTGTTACTGAGTTCTGAAAGAACTCAAATATGGAATAACCGAACTACTAACTGTGGTATGTAACCTACCACTTTAATCAGCCGCTGTACCAGATAATGGGAGGATAATAAATATGACAGATTTTTTTTTTAAAGTTCCAGGAACTCTCATGACAATTATGGGTCAGTAAACCTAGCTTCAGTAGCAGGCAAATTGGTTGAAACTATGGTAAAGAACACAATTATCAGACACATATATGAACATGATATGTTGGGGGGCGGAAGAGTCAGCACGGCTTTTGTAAATGGAAATCATGCCTCACCAGTCTATTAGAATTCTTTGAAGATGTCAACAAGCATGTGGACAAGGCTGAGCCAGTGGATATAGTGTACTTGGACTTTCAGAAAGCCTTTGACAAGGTCTCTCACCAAAGGCTGTTAAGCAAAGTAAGAATTCATGGGATAAGCGGGAAGGTTCTCTAATTGATCAGTAACTCATTAAAGGCTAGGAAACAAAAGGTAGGAATGAATGGTCCATTTTCACAGTGGAGAGAGGTTAAACAGTGATGTCCCCCAGGGACTGCGAAAAATTACAACGGGATCTCACAAAACTGGGTGGCTGGGCAACAAAATGGCAGATGAAATTCATTGTTGATAATTGCAAAATCTGCGTTGTAAATCTAGTTGGGAATATTTTTTCCAAAGTGATGGGGTCTAAATTAGCTGTTACCATTCAAGAAAGAGATATTAGAGTCATTGTGGCTAGTTCTCTGAAAACATCCATTCAGTGTGCAGCAGCAGTGGAAAAAAGCTAACAATCTTAGGAACAATTAGGAAAGGGATGTATAATAAGACAGAAAATATAATCCATGGTATGCATACACCTCGACTACTGTGCATTTCTGGTCGCCCCATCTCAAAAAAGATATATTAGAAATGGAAATGGTGCAGAGAAGGGCAACAAAAATGACTGAGGGTACGGAACAGCTTCCATATGAGGAGAGATTAAAAAGACTGGGACTGTTCATCTTGGAAAAAGAGAATATTAAGGGAGAAGATGATAGAGGTCTATCAAATCATAAATGATGTGGAGAAAGTGAATAAGGAAGTGTTATTTATCCCTTCACATAACACAAGAAACAGGGGTCACTCAGTGAAATTAATAGGCAGCAGATTTAAAACCAACATAAAGTACTACTTCACTGTGTGTTGTATGAAGCTGTTGAACTTATTGTCGGGGGATGTGAAGGCCCAAAGTATAACTGGGTTCATAAAACATGTTCATCTATGTGTCTGATAATTCTGTTCTTTACCATAGTTTCAGCCAATTTGCATGGTACTGAAGTTAGGTTTTCTGGCCTGAATTGCCATGAGAGTCCCTGGAGCCTTTTTTTGTTTTAATTCAGTGTCATATAAACTATCCACCCATCATCTGGTACAGAGGCTGATTAAAGTGATAGGTTACATACCACAGTTTCATCACATCCGATGAAGTGAGCTGTAGCTCACGAAAGCTTATGCTCAAATAAATTTGTTAGTCTCTAAGATGCCACAAGTACTCCTTTTCTTTAAACCACAGTTAGTAGTTCTGCAGTTTCATATCTGAGTTCCTTCAGAACTCAGGTGAATACCATTTGGTCCTGGTGACTTATTACTGTATAATTTGAGTTTGTTCCAGAACCTCAATCTGGGACAGTTCCTCTGATTTGTCACCTAAAAAGAATGGCATAGGTGTGGGAATCTTCCTCACTTCCTTTGTAGTGAAGATGGATGCAAAGTATTCATTTAATTTCTCCACAATGGCCTAGGCTTCTTTGTGTGTTCCTTTAGCACCTTGATTGTCCAGAGGCTCCATTGATTATTTGGTAAGCTTCCTGCTTCTGATGTACATGAAATTTTTTTTGCTGTTTTTTGTCTTTCGCTAGTTGCTCTTTGGATTCTTTTGGCCTGCCTAATACTTGACTTGCTAGTTGACTTGACGTTGATAAAATAAACAAATATAATGGGTATGCAATGAGTTTTTATTTATTAAAGCATTCTAGATTTTTTGGCTCCATATCTTTACTATATTTGAAGAGAATTACAAGCTGTGTGGTCTCTCAACTAACATCAAAGAACCGTGCCAAGGCCCAATCTATTCTGTTCCCAAATTTACCACTTCCTACAGAATTCAGAAATTTTACATTGAGCTCTAATGCCTACGCTGTGTTTATCTGAGTCTGCAAACTGCTGCAAACAACTGCTGTAACAGATGTGAATTGTCCCCATTATCTTAATGGTATGTTAACTCATAACCCTAATGACATTTGAAATGTCAGCATGATTTAAATTGCTGACTGGTGTGGAGTAATGCCAAATTAATATGCTCATTTGTTGGGTGCAATGGAGGATATTGACATTGGAATAGTGGGGTAACAGTTGGCTGTTGGGATGGGGAAACTAGAAGTTCAGGTCTCCAGCCTGCCCTTAAAGGAGAGTGGGGGAGAGAGACATCCCCATCCTACTCCTAAAAGCCTCAATACCTTCTTGTGAGGGGACAGATCCCTAAAATATCTCCAGCACTTCCCCAGGGATCAAAAGCCCGTTCTCCAACACCACTGCTGGAATGCCATCTCACACAAGTGTAATTCATTAAAACTCCATTCTTAAATTTACCTGAATCTGTGGCACCACAGTGCTACAAATCAGAGTCCTTGCTGCAACGTTTATGACCAGCTTGTAGGTAGGGTCCTCTGTAGTTTGCCTCAGGTACTCTACACGCTGAGAAAATAGCTTAGCTGTATTGTATTGTTATAGGTGATACTACATTGGGGACATGGAATAAATGAGCCCTAAGAGGACGCTTCTGACTTAGTTTTCTGAACAGTTTTCAAGAACATAAAAGGTTGTTACAAGGAGGAGGGAGAAAAATTATTGTTCTTAATCTCTGAGGATAGGACAAAAAGCAATGGGTTTAAATTGCAGCAAGGGCTGTTTAGGTTGGATATTAGGAAAAAATTCCTAACTGTCAGAGTGGTTAAGCACTGGAATAAATTGCCTAGGGAGGTTGTGGAATCTCCATCATGGGGGATTTTTAAGAGAGAGTTGGACAAACACCTGTCAGGGATGGTGTAGATCAGAGGCGGGCAAACTTTTTCGCCTGAGGGCTGCATAGGGTTTTGAAATTGTATGGAGGGCCGGTTAGGGGAGTCTGTGCCTCCCCAAACAGCCAGGCATGGTCTGCCCCTGACACCCCCCCCCACTTCTCACCCCGACGGCCCCACTGGGACTTCTGCCCCATCCAATCCCCCCGTTCCTTGATGGCCCCCTGGGGACCCCTGCCCTATCCACCCCTCCACTCTTGGTCCCCTGGACCCCCCCCCACTTGCCCCATCCAATCCCTCCCCTTCCTGACTGCCCCCCCCGGAACCCCTGCCCCATCCAACCACCCCTTCTTCCTGTCCCCTGACTACCCCTGACTGCCCACACCGGGACCCCTGTCCCCATTCAACCCACCATTCCCTGACCCCCACCCCTCACCCCAAACTCCCCTGCTCTCTATCCAGCCCCGCCCTGCTCCCCGCCCCCTTACCACTCTGCCTGGAGCACTGGTGGCTGGCAGCACAGCCTCACCAGGACAGGCAGCTATGCCACATACCACAGCGGGTCAGGCCAGCCTCTGCAGCCCTGCTGCCCAGAGCATAGCAGCGTGGCTGCGGGGGTGGGGGGGACAGCTTTCTGGGCCAGGAACTCAGGGGCTGGGCCGGGCAGGACGGTCCCGCGGGCCCAATATGTCCCGCGGGCTGTAGGTTGCCCACCTCTGGTCTAGATAATACTTGAGTGCAAGGGACTGGACTAGATGACCTCTTGAGGTCCCTTCCAATTCTATGATTATACCATAAGAAGTTTGCTCATGTCCTTAGTATCTCTTCCTTTGTGAATGTTTTGACATCCCTTTTGGGCTCATTGAATCAATTTTGGTTCTCATTTTACATCCTTTCTTTGTAATTAGAACTTGCAAATGATTCTGGCGCACAAGAAGCAGAATTCCTACCCTTAATGGTGGTAGAGAATAGAATTTCATTTACAAAATATTAATAGGCTTTTAATTTGGCGTGTAAAGCCTTTTAATACATGTACAGCTCGAGGAGAATTGCTGAAAACTCCTGGGCTCTAGAACAATTGAAGCCGCGTTAGCCCCACTTGACAGGAAGGAGAGGTTAGCTAGTTACTCTTCCGGCTGTCGTGAGAAGGCTTTTGTGTGAGAAGGCTGTTTCTTTGCAGCAAGAACCTTGGACTGCCCAGTGAGAGGAGGCTTTGTAGTTCCCACTAGAGACCAGCATTCTGGTGCCTTGATTTGGGGCAAATTAAATAATGTGGTTTTTAAAGATTTTCTTTAACCATGACTGGTTCTCCACACACCTAGCTACATGGACAAATGTCTGCTGGGAATAGAATTAAGACAATCAAATCCAGTTCTACTGAATCACTATCTGATTTGTTAGTCTCTAAGGTGCCACAAGTCCTCCTTTTCTTTTTGCGGATACAGACTAACACGGCTGCTACTCTGAAACCTATCGGATGGTGGTAACTTTAGGGCAATCGCCACCTGGATTAGATTTAACTGTCTAACTTTTTTGGGGGGGGGGAGGAGCTGTCACAACAAATTGCCCTTCTTGTTCCCCCATGTTGAGCCATTTGCAATGAAATGAGTTTGTCTGTCTGGCTTGGTGAGTCACCTGGAACTGCCACAGCCTCATGGAAGAACTTGTGATGTTTTGATGTGTTTTCAAAGTCAAATCCTCTTGCTGCTCTGTAATTCACAGAGAAGGGAATGATTATCTTCCTGAACTCTTCTGCCAAAGTGCTCTTCAATTTGCCAGCCTTGTGATGGAGGAGGCGGGGCGGGTAGCAGTGGCTGTGAGACTTGCTAGTAAAGTGGTGCTTTTTTTAAAAGGGAAGCGGGGTGGGGAATGAAGATGAAGAATGAATAATGGCAAACTGAAAATCACTCGTGGAAAATTTTTTCTCCTTTTGTTTTATTAGTGTATTTTAACCTGTCCCGAGCATGGAAGCCTCTCTGCTTGGGACACCACTTAGCTAATAAAACACTTCATGTTAGAATGTTGATGATGATTAGATACTCCTGAGGGACATTGTGCCAAAAATAATAATAAAAATAAAAATCTGCGCACAATACTTTAAAATTCTGCAAATGTTATTTGTCATAATCATGCCAGTTTCAATTATTTTAGTAATTTATTTCCAAATACCTGTCAGCAAGTATGTGTGTCTGTAACAGTACAGACACACACAAATTCCCCCAGGAGTAGAGAGTTAAAGAAACCTCTATGACAACCCAGTTCCTGTTTCTCTGCCCCCTCCCCCCCCCCCCCCCGAGCCCAGATGGGGGGCCAGATAACCTCTTCCCCCCCTCCCCCCCCGAGGCCACCTGTGGGCCCCCCCAGCCAATACACCTGAACCCCCTCCTCTCCAAAGCCCAACCATGAGGACCCCTAGCCCAGATACTTACACCCATTCCCTCATGCTCCCAGAGTCCAAGGATCTAGAAGGAGAAATAGCTTGATGCTCGGTCCCAGGCTTGGACTGATTTTCCTGCACACCGTCCTCTTTCCCTCAGGGCATGCTGGGAACTGCAGCTGCCAGGAACCCTCTTGCTCCCTCTCCCTTCCCCCAGCAGTGTCTTCTATGTGCCAGCTGGGCTCTGCCGAGTCCAGTCGCGGTTAGTAGCACTGTGGCCCATTTCTGTGGGGGAAGGGAAATTCTGCATGCACGTTAATTTTGGTGAAATTGTGCAGTGGCACAGAATTCCCCCAGGAATAATTTAGAGAGGAAAGAGGGTGTAGTTGTTAGGGTGCTGACCTACAACTTGGGAGACCTAGTTCATTTTCTGGTCCATCACAGGCAACTTACTTAGTGTTTGTGCCTCTTATCCATACCTCAGAGGTGTTGGGAGAATAAAATAATTAGACTGTAAGGCATTCTGATAGTAGAATAATGGGGGGCTATATAAATGCCATAGTTCATTTGTCACAGTATTGATTTGAAGGCTTGAGAGACTTTCAACATTTGTCTCAAACTTAGCTCCCTGTAGAATTTTTTAGGAAGAATTCTGCTTCTTGTGCCCCAGAATTGTTTACAAGTTCTAATTACAGGGCCAGTTTCACTTAGGGAAACCCTCTGAAGGTAGTGAATTGCACAGGGGATTCTAAATTCTGAGCCAGATGCACTTGCTTTATTATATCAAGTAGCTCTCAGCTTCCCTGAGTTGATCTGATGGTGATACTGTGACAGAGTAGGGTGCTGCAATCTGCCATCAGAAGTAAGCACAGTAACTTCCACAGTGGTATTAAACATCTAATATTTATCTGGAAAATTTAAATTGCAGTACAATCCTAAAATAGGAAAAGAGAACCTTTGCCTAATTCGTAACTAGCACTGGTCAGAACATTTATCAGATTTTGGCAAACAAATAACTTTGACAAGTTTGATATTTTTCTACCGGCTCTACCCACAGTTTCTTTACTTGCTGCAAACCTGAATGCCGGGTTAGGTCAGTGATGCAGGGAAATGGAGCGTACAAACTCTGCCTGAGACCTTGGGATGGATTTTGTCAGTAAAAGCTGAAGGGAAGTTACATGCTTGGGGCAGATCTACGTTACAAACTTGCATCAGGGTAGCTGTAGCACTTATGGTGAAGGCTGTCTAAGCCAACGGGAGACAGCTCTCCCATTAGCTTAACTCCACCTCCACAAAAGGCGGTAGGTATGTCAATTGAAGAAGCTCTTCTGCTGATGTAGCGTTGTCTACACGGGGCAGATGGGGTTTAAGGTCAGTATAACTGTTACTCAGGGTGTGTTTTCACCTCCCTGAGCAACGTAGTTACACTGAGGTAAATGTGTAGTGTAGACCTGGCGTTGGTCTCTTTTGTTTTCTTGTCTGAGTAAGGCCTGTTCCTTTGAATAAGGACATGATTACTGTTTGGAGCTTTCCTGTGGATGAGGCTGGAGCTCACAGACAAAATAAACCAGATAACCTTTCCTCTGTCTCAGTCTATTTACCTGGCGCAAAAAGCTCCATGGGTGTTACAAACTAATGTAAAGAAATTGAATTGTATGAAGAACTCTTCCTGTTCCCCCTTTAACTTAAGCTTCTTTTGATCAAAGGGCACTGGAATATACATTCACTTGGACTTTCTCTGTGGTTTCATCTGTGGCTTTCTACGCTAATTGCCGCTTAGTCTTCCAGCTGTGAGGATGGAAACTGCTGTCTGTGGGACTGAAGCACTCTAATCAAATTGTCCTGTCAGCTTGTTTGCCTGTCTCATTCTCATTGCCCTATACAATATCAATTTTAAAAAAACAACTTGCTTTTTTAAATAGCAGGTGACTGTCAGAAAACCTAACCAGCGTTTTGACTCCAAAACACATCATCACTTCTACTTTACTGGACATGAATCAAATTGTCCTATGCAATTTTATTGAAGGATGCCTTTGTTCCTGTTTCCCAATTCAGGCAATACCTAGTTGTCACTCAAATTCATAATCACACAATCTAAGTTTTACCTTATTATAGGAAGTGAAGGTTAAACATATGCTTGGTCTTCATCTCCCTCAGATTTGTGTACTAACTTGGCTGGAATGCACACGAGGACTTGGCAGTGCCCTGTGACACACCCATACGTTTCCACGGGAAATGGACTCAGGACCCCAAATCTCCTTTAAGTTATACATTTGCTAGTTTCCTAAGTCTTTATAGTACAGTCCTGACCAGTGTTCAAATGAAGGGTTATTGTCTGGACCTATTCTTTTTAAAAGTAATAGGGCTTTGAACAGTGTTTTCCTGAAACTCTGGACATAACTGTAAATTTAATACAGTTTACTCAAAAGCACAACCTGATCAAAGACACTAACACAGAATTTGAATTGAAATTGTCCTCTGGTACAAGCAAAATTCTTTAATTAATCGAAAATTAGGGTCTACATTCTTTGAAAAGAAAGAATTATTAGATAATTATTGCCTCTGTTTTATTTCTGTTCATATTTTTAAGTGTGGTGGTTACATTCTCATCCCCTTCCTGTGTGCATCATGCAGGTATTTTGATGGCAACCTGGAGAAGCTTTTTGCTGAGTGTCATGTAATTAACCCAAGTAAAAAGTCTCGAACACGTCAGATGAACACAAGGTCATCAGCCCAGGACATGCCTTGTCAGATCTGCTATCTGAACTACCCCAACTCGGTGAGTACCTGGCAGCTCAAGGCACAGGGCAATTGTTTATAGCTCAGTGAAGTCTCTCTTCTTAAACTGAAGAATTGCCTTTAGTCAGAGTGAAAACTTAATTGCATGTTTGATGGGCAAATTGATTACTTTAAATATGTTACCACTTAAAACCTGTGTAAGCACTGAGAAATAGGAAAGCTGCTCCAAACAAAAAATTGCCTTTTCAAAGGGACATTGAAGTCACTAGAGCAGAGTTTCTCAACTTCATTGCACCGCGACCCCCTTCTGACAACAAAAATTACTTTGAGACCCTAGGAAGGGGGACCGAAGCCTGAGGCGTGCCCTCCTCCCCCCGACCCTAGGGGGTGCAGAAGCTTGAGGGCTTCAGCCCTGGATGGTGGGGCTTGGACTTCGGCTTCAGTCTCAAGCCCCAGCAAATTTAACAGCCCTGGCAACCCCATTAAAACAAGGTTGTGACCCACTTTGGGGTCCCAACCCACAGTTTGAGAACCACTGCACTAGGGGTTGAAACTTCTAATCTGTTGTAGGCCCCAGTATCCTATAGCAGCACATTAAATCCAATTGATATGGCAGGGACTATGGAATTATGTAATCCTCCTCCCCCCTTTCTCCCCAGGAATCTTCTACTTTTAATTCCTGCTCTTCAGTTCAGTACAGAATGTTTAAAACCCAATTTCTTTCCTCTTAATCACTTTTTTAAAAATAAACCCAAATTCAAAATTTTAACTATTTCAGGTTTTGTTTACAATGAAAATTAACCATAGTTTCTTGTCATCTTGCTGAAATCAGTTTCAAATCAGTTTGCGATTTTGGATCTCATGTACAAGCACAAGGATGCAGTGTAGCGTTTGGAACGCTGCAGAGGAATAACTTGTGTAATAAGCTGTTTCTAATGAATTTTTTTAAAGTGAACGCTACTTTTCAGGTTTCAAGTTTGCAAACTGTGATAGGACCATATTTGTGGGGGATGACTGTTCTTGAGAATTAAAGATTTCAGACTATAGGATATAATTTTCTCTTAATTCTGCTGTGCTACTCCATATGACTAAATCTAGGTTTTTCCTACCAGTGGATGGTAACAAAGATTAGTTATTTCTAATTAAGGCCTAATATTTGCAATGTGAACATGAATTGAGGATGGGATGGTAATTCATCAGAAGCAAAAACGGGTACAAGCACGTCTTCAAACTTCAGAGTTTTGCAAATGCTAGTTCTGATTATTTTATGCAGATACAGTAGAATGGTGTGGGCAAACTATGGCCTGCTGGCCAGATTTAGCCCATCAGGGCTTTGGATCCGGTCCGTGGGATTGCCACCCCTGTGGCGCCGCGGAGCTAAGGCAGTCTCCCTGCCTTCCCTGGCCCCGCACCGACCACGTCCCTGTGGAGCAGGGGGCAGAGGGCTCTGTGCACTGCTCTCGCCTGCTGGCACCACCCCCCGCAGCTCCCATTGGCTGGGAATGGGGAACTGTAGCCCCACAGATGAGGACAGTGTGCAGAGCCCTCTGCCCCCTCCCTTCCCCGCCCCCAGGGGCCGCAGGGACGTGGTGCTGGCCGCTTCCGGGAGCGGCACGGGGCCAGGGCAGGCAGGGAGCCTGCCTGAGTGCGCTACTGCCACCCCGGAGCCGCTCAAGACAAGCGGCGCTGGGCCAGAGCCCACACCCCAAACCCCTCCTGCACCCCAAACCCGTGCCCTGAGCCCTCTTGTACACCCCACACTCCCTCCCGCACCCTGAGCCCTTGCCCTGAGCCCCTTCCCACACTCCCTCCCGCACCCCGAGCCCTTGCCCTGAGCCCCTTCCCACACTCCCTCCCACACCCCGAGCCCTTGCCCTGAGCCCCTTCCCACACTCCCTCCCGCACCCCAACCCCCTGCCCCAGCCCTACATTCGTGGCCCTGCATGCAATCTCCCCACCCAGATGTGGCCCCCGGGCCAAAAATCTTGCCCACCCCTGCATTAGAACCTCAAAGATATGAGCCCCAGAGTTAGAGTTAGTGGTGAACCAGACACCCTGTGGAACGGTAAGCCCTCAATCAGGCAGCAGCGCAAACCAAAAAAGAGCAAAGGCTCAGTGCTTCAGCCATGGGGGGTTGGGGCTGCAGCCGCCCCGGGGAATGTGGGGGGGCATAGTTAAGGCTCTGAGGGAAAGGGCTTGGGGCTTCTGACCCTTGGGAGCACCGGCGCTTAGGGCTTTAGACAGGAGGTGGGAATGCTGGCTCATTCTTTCCTCCTCCTCCTCCCCCCACCCCAGCTGGGAACAGAGCTGGGGGGCTGAAGCCCTGAGCCTCTGGTGTCCCCACAAAAGACAGAGCAGGGCTGAAGCCCTGTGCTCCCCCTAGCTCTAAAGCACTGAGCCCTGGTGCTCCTGTGGGGCAGAACAACATTCCCCCCCCCGGTGCAGCTGAAGTCTAACCTCTTCTTCAGAGTTATGGAACATTTCAGAGTTAGACATCCTCTATTCCTGAGGTGTCTGGAACTCTTAAGGTCTACTGTATAGCTAAAATATAGTCACTTTGAGATGCACTATTTAAATTTGTGATGCACTAAAACTTTTCATATATAAGTGATTGATTTCAGGTAAGATTGTGGCAGAACATTTGAGCAATGAAAGCAAGGTGTTAAGTAACAAAGCCTGATTAAAGGTTGCACTAAAAACCATTGTCATGTATCCAGAGTTAAGCTTGTTACATTCCAGCTGCATATTGACAATTGCGGTATTTACAGATAGATTAAGTATGGTACACTTTAAGGGGTGGTGTCAGGTTGTGGGCAGCAATGCAGTAAAGCCATTCAGTAAAGCACAGACCAAACCATTAGATCAGATTATTTTTTTAAAAGTTCACATATACAATGAGCCATGCAAAGAAATGTCATGAGTCTAAAAATCAGTGTTCTTAAAAAAAACAAACACAAAAAAAACCAACCCCACGAGAGGAGAAGCCGATGGATATAACTAAAATAGGGCACGATGGAAAACTTTTAAAAAGAGTACATGATAGCAGGATAAAACTGAAATGGGGAGTCTAGGGAAAATAAAAAGTCTGGAAAATAAAATTATACAGTCTTCTGTAGTGACTAAAACTAGCAGATGTGGAATTATCTAATTCTCTACACTATATGCACAGTGGGTCTGTGTTCGTGGAATAGCTAGGTGGAATGGTTCTCTAGTGGCTGTAGTTCAGCCTCCTGAGAAGTTGTGGCAGTTTGCTTTCCCAAGTGTAAGCTATCTGTATCAAGGTTTCAGGGCTGCTGTGTGCTGTGCAGAAAAACAATGACAATTTCCATCCCAGAAAGCTGACCGTTTAGGTGTTGTAATGCTACAGATGGACAGAACTAACAGGGAGAGGGAGGATAAGATGGGAAGAAAAATATAAGTCTCTGAAACACAGAAGTCTCAGCTTGTCTGTGGCTTTGCCAGCAGTCAACATCCATCAGGAACTTGGTTTTCTTTATTTGAACTTAGTTACATATGAAGTGGGAATGAACTTCAAAAATAATGGCACTCTGGTTTGATCTTTTTTGAAAGCACAAAACCTTTATATAAGCAACACATGAGAGCTTTCAATTTTTATACTGAGTGTCTTTATTAGCCTACCTTTCAGGTCTCCATTTTGCACTTTGGTTTTATGAGCTGCATTGACAAAGAGTACTGTTTTGTTGACTGGCATGGCTGCAAGACTTTCCCCAGTGAAGAATGAGCAGTGCAAGCTGTGTGTGGAAGGAAGAGCAATGTACAGATTCCACCACCTGCGAGAATCTCAGCATTGTGCTGCACTGGAGGAATTTACCATTGGGTACTCTAGCCAGTAAGGAACAAAACATTGTCTCCAGAAATGCAAATAAATGGTTGAGGAAATATAGACTTGCCCATTCCTCTTCCTTTTCGTATCTTCAGAGCCTTCTGCACTCCCTCTTCACCGTTAAAGGTGAACTGCAAGGGAGAAAAGTGTGTGGATCCGCTTTGTTGTATAAAGATATTTTAAAAATCTGGGAGTAGAAATTCATACTTTTTCATTAGAAATTCATGTCTAGTCTACCTTGGAAAAGTCTGGGGACTGAAGAGTTGGTAGGGTTATGACATTGAAGTATTGAGAAAATGAAGCCTGGCTAAGAGCGAAATGATTTTGATTCAGACTATTAAACTTCCTAACTTAAATAAGTGAGAAAGGACATCTTTACTTACTTTTAAATATCTGTGTTCATTTGAGAGTTCCAGCAAGTCTAGCAAAGCCAGGGACAGCCAAACTTAACATTCCTAATACAGAGTTCTAAGAAAGCAAAGAAGCCACCTTAAACAAACTGAGTACCTTTTATCTATCATGATGAAACAGAAAGGGCACATGTCTAATCTCCCCTTCCCCCCCTTTACAGGTCACCTTACTTCTTAGAGCGCACGCACGCATGCGCACCCCCCCTTCCCACCCCTCCCAAAATAAAATAACACTTTCCAGGGTTCTACATTGAAAGTGGAGCATAGTAAATTCAATTCCAGCCTCCTGCCCATATCCCTACTGCCACTACATATTTATACCTTGCTGTGTTGGGGTTGGGACTCACCACTGCAGCGCCTCCTGCTGTTCACTCTGGGAATTAGCTCAGTTCATGCAGAGCGCCCTCTGCTGGTGGTGTCCCATCAGTCTCTCGCCCTCAATTGGTGTCTCGACCTGTGTTGCTCCAAGTGTCCTTTTCAGGACACTGCCCTCCAGCAGTGTCCCCAAGTCCACCCTCGCCCCCTTGCGGGGGGGGGAGGGGGGGTTAACAGCAGTCTTCTCTCTTCACCCCAGCTGCAGTGGCCAACCACATCCCCAAAGTCTAATCCCTTCTATCAGGGGTCAGGTGTAGTCTGCTATGGCCCCTCCTAACGGACAGGTGTAGCACAAGGGGGGGACCCAGGCACCCTCTGTTGCAGCTTTCCTGCCCTCCTTCACTCCCCTTGTCCGCTTCTCCTCCGTGGGCCGCTTCCCCTTCGGCCCCCTTGCACCTTTTGGGCCCTACTTTCAGGGCCTGCAGCCTGGCAGGTATTGGGCTGGAGCTCTCCTCAGCTCCCACAAGCCTGCCCAGCACTGCGCTGTCCTGGGTGCTGGTCTCCTTCACTCGGGAGACAGACCACCTCCTTCGAAGGTCTGGGAGAGACTGCCTGCCTCTTGCCTGGGCAGCCTTTATGTAGGGCCTAGCTTGGCCCTGATTGGCTCCCCGCAGGCCCTTTCTGATTGGCTGCCTGTCTGTGCAGCTGCTCTGGCTTGCTACCCCACAACACTTGCCCATCACTGTGACATCTGCCATAGCCCCTTCTCTACACATTGCTTTTAGACATCTGGCTATTAGCCAGTACCCATGAAGTTAATATCTTCACACTTTCAGGACCTGGATTGTTTGGACTGTTTTCCTGACTGAGGGATTGGCACTACTTCCTCAATATCACAGTGGGAAGTTACCTAGTTCAAAGATTCTAGATCGTTTTCTTTTTGATGCCCCCCCCCCCCCCAAACATGCTATAAAAACTCCACGGCCCACCTGTGCCACAACTACTGTTTTTCTGCATATAAAGGCTGGGACTGGCTTTGGGGGGCAGCGAGCAACGCAGTTGCTTGGGCCCCCATGCCACAAGTGGCCCCGCAAAGCTAAGTTGCTTCAGCCCTGGATGGTGGGGCTCAGGGTCCTGAGCTTCTGCCTCACACGGCGGGGTTTCAGCTTTCTGCCCTGGGCTTCAGCCAGACCAACGCCAGCGCTGTTTGGCAGACCCCCAAAACCTGCTTGTGGCCCCCAAGGGGGCCCCAGACCTCTGGTTGAGAACTGCTGATCTAACTGAAAGTGTGGAAGCATGGTGTGGTGTTACTCCTGGCTCCCTGGTCTTTCCAGACCTGTGCTTGGAATAAGTTTGTCAGCCTCCATACATGTCTTCCGGAGCTCTTCATAAGCTTCCTATTCAGTAAAATCTTGCCTTCCATTTCCCCAGGCAAATAGACTGTCTCAGTATTCTGCTTTCGATGGGGGGGTGTAATTGCTTCAGTTCTTTCAGCTTCCAGTAAATCTTCCGTAAGTAATTTTAAAGACAGACTTTATTTGACAGTTCTGTTTCCTGTACCACCATGGGAATACCAGTGAGTTAAGTGTGGAGGGTTTTACACACACCAAGCTCAGCACAGGTGGCAGTAGCGTATTGGTCAAAACAATGTAATAACTGCATTGCCTATCGCTCTTGGACTAGGGGTTCTCACAAGTCAGGGTTGAAGGGGAGGGGGCATCAGATAATGTTCTGGAAATTTCATACTGACACTTGACATATGGACACATGAGGGGAAAAGGAGTCCAGGAGAGCTGGCTGTATTTTAAAGAATCCTTATTGAGGTTACAGGAACAAACCATCTGGATGTGTAGAAAGAATAGTAAATATGGCAGGTGACCAGCTTGGCTTAACAGTGAAATCCTAGCTGATCTTAAACACACAAAAAGAAGCTTGCAAGAAGTGGAAGATTGGACAGATGACCAGGGAAGAGTATAAAAATATTGCTCAGGCATGCAGGAGTGAAATCAGGAAGGCCAAATCACACCTGGAGTTGCAGCGAGCAAGAGATGTTAAGAGTAACAAGAAGGGTTTCTTCAGGTATGTTAGCAACAAGAAGAAAGTGAAGGAAAGTGTGGGCCCCTTACTGAATGAGGGAGGCAACCTAGTGACAGAGGATGTGGAAAAAGCTAATGTACTCAATGCTTTTTTTGCCTCTGTCTTCACTAACAAGGTCAGCTCCCAGACTTCTGTACTGGGTAGCACAGCATGGGGAGAGGGTGATCAGCCCTCTGGAGAAAGAAGTGGTTCGGGACTATTTAGAAAAGCTGGATGAGCACAAGTCCATGGGGCCGGATGCGCTGCATCCGAGCGTGCTAGAGGAGTTAGTGGATGTGATTGCAGAGCCATTGGCCATTATCTTTGAAAACTCATGGTGATCGGGGGAGGTCCCAGACGACTAGAAAAAGGCTAATGTAGTGCTCATCCTATGAATCTATGCTGACTGTTCCTGATCACTTTCCTCTCCTCTAAGTGCTTCAGAATTGATTCCTTGAGGACCTGCTCCATGATTTTTCCAGGGGCTGAGGTGAGGCTGACTGGCCTGTAGTTCCCAAGATCCTCCTCCTTCCCGGGAAGGAGGTGGATCCTGGGAACTACAGGCCAGTCAGCCTCACCTCAGCCCCTGGAAAAATCATGGAGCAGGTCCTCAAGGAATCAATTCTGAAGCACTTAGAGGAGAGGAAAGTGATCAGGAACAGTCAGCATAGATTCACCAAGGGCAAGTCATGCCTGACTAACCTAAATTGCCTTCTATGATGAGATAACTGGCTCTGTGGATGAGGGGAAAGCAGTGGATGTATTATTCCTTGACTTTAGCAAAGCTTTTGATATGGTCTCCCACAGTATTCTTGCCAGCAAGTTAAAGAAGTATGGGCTGGATGAATGGACTATAAGGTGGATAGAAAGCTGGCTAGATTGTCGGGTTCAACGGGTAGTGATCAATGGTTCCATGTCTAGTTGGTAGCCAGTATCAAGTGGAGTGCCCCAAGGGTCGGTTCTGGGGCCGGTTTTGTTCAATATCTTCATAAATGATCTGGAGGATGGCGTGGACTGCACCCTCAGCAAGTTTGCAGGTGACGCTAAACTGGGAGGAGAGGTAGATACGCTGGAGGGTAGGGGTAGGATACAGAGGGACCTAGACAAATTAGAGGATTGGGCCAAAAGAAATCTGATGAGGTTCAACAAGGACAAGTGCAGAGTTCTGCACTTAGGATGGAAGAATCCCATGCACCGCTACAGACTAGGGACCAAGTAGCTAGGCAGCAGTTTTGCAGAAAAGGACCTAGGGGTTACAGTGGATGAGAAGCTGGATATGAGTCAACAGTGTGCCCTTGTTGCCAAGAAGGCGAATGGGATTTTGGGCTGTATTAAATAGGGGCATTGCCAGCAGACCGAGAGATGTGATCGTTCCCCTCTATTCGACATTGGTGAGGCCTCATCTGGAGTACTGTGTCCAGTTTGAGGCCCCACACTACAAGAAGGATGTGGAAAAATTGGAGAGAGTCCAGTGGAGGGCAACAAAAATGATTAGGGGCCTGGAACACATTACTTCTGAGGAGAGGCTGAGGGAACTGGGATTGTTTAGGGTGTGGAAGATAAGAATGCGGGGGGGATTTGATAGCTGCTTTCAACTATCTGAAAGGGGGTTCTAAAGAGATTGGCTCTAGACTGTTCTCAGTGGTAGCAGATGATAGAACAAGGAGTAATGGTCTCAAGTTACCGTGGGAGAGGTTTAGATTGGATATTAGGAAAATCTTTTTCACTATGAGGTTGGTGAAGCACTGGAATGGGTTACCTCGGGAGGTGGTGGAATCTCCTTCCTTTAAGGTTTTTAAGGTCAGGCTTGACAAAGCCCTGGCTGGTATGATTTAGTTTGGGATTGGTCCGAGATGATCTCCTGAGGTCCCTTCCAACCCTAATATTCTTGATTTTCATGTGGCCAAAGAAACTCCTGAGGTTAAATAAAGTTACTGTGCTATGAACAGCAAAGGTAAAACTTATGACTGCAGGTCCCCTCCCTGTCACCATTTTGGGACCAGTATATAGAAACAAAAAGAAATGGAGTACTTGTGGCACCTTAGAGACTAACCAATTTATCTGAGCATAAGTTTTCGTGAGCTACAGCTCACTTCATCGGGTGCATTGGTTAGTCTTGAAGGTGCCACAAGTACTCCTTTTCTTTTTGCGAATACAGACTAACACGACTGCTGCTCTGAAACCTATATTGAAACAGTGTGCTTCCTGGTATGTGTTCCATTTGCTCCATTTCCTGTTCCCTCAGGTAGTCTGGGTGCTCACCTTTAGTGTTTCTGCTGTCCTTTGTAATATAAAAGTACCTTGAGAGCAGTAGCATCAGGGTCAGTAGGAGAACAGTCTAGTCTTTAGCTTAGCTGGAAAGAGGATAGTGTCTGTTAGGGAAAACCTCCAGGGTGAGGGTATTAAGCAGAGGTGGGCAAACTGTGGCCCGTGGGACCGTCCTGCCCAGCCCTTGAGCTCCCAGCCAGGGAGACTAGCCCCCCCCCGCTGTCGTCCGTCCCCCCCCCCTTCCCCCCCGGCAGCCCCCCCCCCCCGTCGCCAGCACTCTGGGAGGTGGGGCTGTGAGCTCCTGCTGGGCAGCGCAGCGGCGTGGGTGGCTCCGTCCGGCTGGCGTGGCTGCCAGTCCTGCCGCTTTGAGCGGCATGGTAAGAGGGCAGGGAGTGGGGGGGTTGGATAAGGGGCAGAGGGTCCCGGGGGGGGGAGGGGGGGGAGTCAGGGGACAGGGGGCGGTTGGATAGGCGTGGGAGTCCCGGGGGCCTGTCGGGGCGGGGGTGTGGCTGGGGACGGGAGCGGGGGGGGTTGGATGGGGGTGGGGTCCCAGGAGGGGGCAGTCAGGGGACAAGGAGCGGAGGGGTTGGATGGGTCAGGGGTTCTGAGGGGGGCAGTCGGGGGGCAGGAAGTGGGAGGGGGTGGATAGGGTGTGGTGGCCAGGCTGTTCGGGGAGGCACTGCCTTCCCTACCCGGCCCTCCATATAGTTTTGGAACCCCGATGTGGCCCTCAGGCCAAAAAGTTTGCCCACCCCTGGTATAAAGTTTAGGCAAAATGGAAGGAGATCCTCCATTTTTTCAGCATATGAAGAATTTAGGGGAAATGGTGCAGGAAAACCAGGCCCTTTACTCTCCTTTTTTTAATAAAAGGCATGGGTCTCTGTTCATGCCTGAGGTCACTGTCAACCACCTAAAGTTTGGATTTGAATTGAAGCTTTTGCATTGGGGCTGTGGCTATGCTGTGGACAGTAGGGATTACTCAATGGGGGGTGGAGGAACAATAACAGAAAATGTGGAAATGTCAGAAGTTTTTTGTTTCAGTTTTCACCAAGAAGTTTAGTAGCGATTGGTCATCTAATATAATGCATGCCAGTGAAAATGAGGTAAGATCAGAGGCTAAAATAGGGAAAGAACAAGTTAAAAATTGCTTAGACAAGTTAGATATCTTCAAGTCACCACGGCCTGACGAAGTACATCCTAGAATACTCAAGTAGCTGACTGAGGAGATATCTGAGCCATTAGTGATTAGCTTTGAAAAGTCATGGAAGACAGGAGACATTCCAGAAGACTGGAAAAGGGCAAATATAGTGCCAACCTATAAAAAGGGAAATGAGGACAACCTGTGGAATTACAGACCAGTTAGCGTAACTTCTGTACCCAGAAAGATAATGGAGCAAATAATTAAGCAATCAGTTTGCAAACACCTAGAAGATAATAAAGTGATAAGTAAGAGTGAGTATGGATTTGTCAAGAGCAAATCATGTCAAATCAACCTGATAGCTTTCTTTAACAGGGTAACAAGCCTTGTGGATGGGGGAAGCCGTAGTTGGTGTATATCTTGACTTTAGTAAGGCTTTTGATACTGTATTGCATGACCTTCTCATAAATTAGGAAAATGCAACCTAGCTGGAACTGCTATAAGGTGGGCACATAACTGGTTGGAAAGCTGTTCCCAGAGAATAGTTATCAAGAAGGGCATATTGAGTGGGATCCCACAGGGATCTGTTCTGGATCTGGTTCTGTTCAATATCTTCATCAGTTATTTAGATAATGGCATAGAGAGCACCCTTACAAATTTGTGGACAATACCAAGCTGGGAGGGGTTGCAAGTGCTTTGGAGGATAGGATTAAAATTCAAAATGATCTGGACAAACTGGAGAAATGGTCTGAAGTAAAAAGGGTGAAATTGAATAAGGACAAATGCAAAGTATTCCACTTAGAAAGGAACAATCAGATGTGTACATACAAAATTGGAAACGACTGCCTAGGAAGGAGTACTATGGAAAGGGATCTGGGAGAATAAATTGCCAAGGGAGGTTGTGGAATCTCCATCATTGGAGATTTTTAAGAGCAGGTTAGAAAACACCTGTCAGGGATGGTCTAGATCAGTGGTCTCCAACCTTTTTATGCCCAAATCACTTTTTGAATTTAAGGGCAACCCAGAATCTACCCCACTCCTTCCCTGAGGCCCTGCCCCGCTCACTCCATCCTCACCCTCTCTCCGTCTCTCCCTCTCCCCCACCCTCACTCACTTTCACCAGGCTGGGGCAAGGAGTTGGCGTATGGGAGGGAGTCCAGGTTCTGGGCTGGGGTCGAGGGGTTTGCAGTGTGGGAGGGGGCTACGGGCTGAGCGTGGGACAGGGGTTTGGGGTTTGGGAGGGGGTGAGGGGTGCAAGCTCTGGGAGAGAGTTTGGGTGCAGGAGGGGGTTCTGGGTTGGGGCAGAGTGTTGGGGTGCCCTGGGAGGGGGCTCATGGCTGGGGTGGAGGCTTGGGGTGCAGGAGGGAGTATGGTGTGCTGGCTATAGGAAGGGGCTCAGGGCTGGGGCAGGGGCTTGGGGTGCAGGAGGACATATGGGGAGCTGGCTCCGGGAGGCTGCAGGTTGGGTAGTGGAAGAGAAATGCTGGTCCAGTGTAGCTGGGTCTGCTGTACTCATGCTACTCCTGGTCTTAATGCTGCAGAGCCATTCAGAACCTTCCCATTGAAGGGGGCAGCACTTACCTCAGGCGGCCCCGGCTCCACACCGCTCCTGGAAGGGGCCAGTGTGCCCCTGCAGCTCCTGGGGTGCTCCCCTCTGCAGGCACAGCCCCTGCAGCTCCCATTGGACACAGTTCCCCGTGCCCGGCCAGTGGGAGCTGCAGGCGCGGTGCTTACAGACAGGAGCAATGCGGGGACCCCTGCCAGCCACGGGGCCACAGGGGCATGCTGGCTGCTTCCAGGAGTGGTGTCGGGCGGGGCAACCAGGGAGCCCAGCTGCATCACCGGAGACAGTGATAGACTAGGAGAGTCTCCAGGATTGACCAATGGATTGCGATCGACTGATGGGTGACTACTGGTTTAGATAATACTTAGTCCTGCCTTGAGTGTAAGGGACTGGACTAGATGACCTCTTGAGGTCCTTTCCAGTCCTATGAGTCTATGGGATATATATATATAGATAGATAGAAATAGATATTTTTAAAAGGTGAACATTTAACCTAAAAATCCGAGATTCTTTACCTCCTTAATTTTGAACAGCTTTGATTTCTTTCCTAGGTGATCCAAAACACTGCAGTTTTGGTAAGAATTCCTTCCTGCTTTTAAAATGCTGGGGATTTCAGATGTTTTAAATTTTAAGAAGTGCTAAAAATTCACGAGAGACAACTTGTGGTGCAGAGATCGCAGCTGGCGTCACACTCTGCCTTCTCTGACTAGTGGGAGTGTAAATTTTGTGTTCCTTTATAGTAACCCATCTGGCCTGTTCAGGAGAGATTTTTATTGAATCCCAACTTCAACTGGCAGAATGGTGGCCACCATGATACATGTTTTGAGAATGGTGGGGAATACCGGTTGGAGAAGAGCCTTTTGCTGCTATATCACAAGTCTGAATCCAGCAGTGACAGTTTGGTGGCCTAAGTGAAACTTGTTGGTCTGTTTGGTTCCTAATGGATAGGTGTCAGCCAGTCACTAATTGCACTGTGACCCCTTCTTGGCAGTCTTCGAGGTGAGGACAAGAATTGAAAGGACTATGTAGACAGAACTCAGTCCTCTCTGCCGCCCCAGTGTCCCTTCAGGTCAAATTTGATGGGAGCATTAACAGGTAGTGTTTCTGGGAAGCTTGTTCTGTAGCCCAGGCAGTGCACTTATTCTGTGGACATATAGATGGCTTCCTTGGATCTGTCACTGTGGTACCTTTCACTGAGCTATTTACTAAAGAAGAAAAATGCTGCTCGGGAAAATGTCAGTCTTGGATCAGCAGAGTCCTTGCTGTGTTTGCTCAGTTATTGCTTACAAAAGAGCAGACACTGATATCAAAAGGTAGTAAAATACTGATGCTAGAATTCTTGCAAATAGGCATAAGCAAAAAGCAGGAAAATGACTCTGTTCCTGGCCCCCCAAATGAGGTCATTAGAATCTCATCAGTATAGCAAGGTAAGGTGAAAGTAAGGTAATGTCTGCCCATGATATGCCATTTTTGGAACAGAATAGTTATTTATCAGCTGTATCAATTGCCAGGGGTGTGTGGAGGGGGCAGCTTTATTGGTGGTTCTCAGTTTGTCTGAAGCTGACTGACAAGAAGGGAAGTTCCTCAAAGTAAAGAAATGGCTAGATAGAGAAGCAGATGTTCTGTACAGCTTGGGAGGAGGCAGTGACTGACCATGAAATAGGGAGCTATCAGTTTACTTGCTGGAAGCTATCAAAATCAGTCTTGCACTAAGGACACACATTTATCTCTTTTCTGGGGACAGTGTTTCTTTTGGTATAGTTGCTTGGATAAGGATAGTTAAAGGATATCCTTGTTAATGATAGTTTTAGGCTGTGAACCTCCACCCCATGCAGATGAACCTTCTGTGCCATGGTAACCATAGATCTGGAGTAAACCAGCACAATCTTCAAATCTTTGGTCTCCCATAGTTCCACCCAAATGTACCAGAGACTTCTCAAAACCTCGGGGGGGAATTCCTTGCCAATCGACTGAAGCTCCATCCCCAGGGGAGCATTGTTTGAGCACAGGAATGTTTGCAGAGCCTCAGATGTGGTCTTGAATCGGATGTTCAAATAATAATTTAAAACTGAAGCAGGTCTTCTCCCATGTGGAGATTATGGCCCTATAGCTGCCTGCATCATTGATAACTGAGTGCTGACAGAAGATGAAGGTATTCTCCCACAGGGAGCTTCCACTTAAAGGCAAAGCCCTGTGTAGATGTCCCTTGGCCTGCACTTGAGCTGTCTAGGTTAGTAGAGGGGAAGGAGGAGTGGACCTGAGATGAATCCAGGCAGAACTACTAATCTAGACAGCTCTAGTGGAGGCCAAGGGACCCTCTAGCAGGGCCTTGAGAAGAGTGTATAGGTGAGTGCCCCCCAGAGCGGTACCTTAGTAGGGTGGTCATGCTAGTGAAGGAAGGGTAAACTATACTCCAGTGTCAGATACCCAAAGTAAAGAAACATAAAACTTGTAATCTTCAGTGTTGTTCGTAACAATACTTTTTCTGAAAGTGATTTTTTTCAAGTTGAAGGTCTTTTAATTGACAAAATCTTGCTTCTATTGTATCATCCTGCTGTCCAGGAGACACCCTATTATCTGTATAGCCTTACGCAAGTATATGGTGCTTTACAGGCAGCATATAAAATGAGGGTTCAATCCTCAGATGATATGAAATTAGAACTTGCACAGTGGTAGTGAAGGAGATTTTTTCCCCCCTGTGATTTGAAACATAATTGTCCTATCTGAGTCTCATTTATATAGTACCGTCACTTCAAAGTTACTCTCTCTAGCAGTCTTATTTGTTGTTCTTTAGTTCTTCTCTCTCTCTTCCCCCCCCCCCCAACATAATCACTTGAGTCCCACAAGTTGTTTTGGCACACCTTGTATAGAGCAGGTTCTCAAACTGAGGGTCGGGACCTCTCAGGGTCGCAAGGTTATTGCATGGGGGGTCGCAAGCTGTCAGCCTGCACCCCAAACTACGCTTTGCATCCAGCATTTATAATGGTGTTATACATTAAAAACAGTTTTTTTATATATTTAAGGGGAATCGCATTCAGAGACTTGCTATTTAAAAGGGGTCACCAGTACAAAAGTTTGAGAACCACTGGTGTAGAGGATAATGCATACAAAGTTGTCCTTGCTGAATCACTGTCTGCATGATTAACATTGTTTCAAATCTCAGTTGGTAAGTTATTTCTAACAATAGGTTCTTCAGCCTTCTGATCAGATGAACATCTGGGTTCTAAAGGGACTGAAGAGTTTACCAAGCAAGTTGACATACTGAAAGTTAACTTTTTTTCATTCCATACATCTGATGAAGTGGGTGAAAGCCCATAAAAGCTTATGCCCAAATAAATTTGTTAGTCTCTAAGGTGCCACAAGGACTCCTTGTTGTTTTTACTGATACAGACTAACACAGCTACCCCTCTGAAAGTTAACTGTATACGTCTGTTCACGTAGACCTCTAATGCTATAAACTCCTGTTACTCGACATTAGTCCCATAACGCATCCTATTCCCCCTTTATTCCTTTCTGCTTCTACCTGCATGGGCAGTATCTTATCTGCCTCAGGCAGAATGTGGTTGGTAATCATTCTGGAACTGTGAGTGACTGAGTGTGTCCTCCAAGTGGAGGGATGTGAGTGCAGGAAAGAAAACAGTGGGTATCATTTTAACTCTAACCCTAGTTCCATGGTGCAGCATTTGTTAGTGACTTACAGTGAAGGCTAAGATTTAGTCATGGGTATTTTAGTAAGTCATGGACAGATCATGGGCAATAAACAAACATTCATGGCCTGTGACCTGTCCAAGACTTTTACTATATAAATACCCCTGACTAAAACTTAGCAGCTCGTGGGGCCCTGGGGGCTGACGGCTAGCCCCTGCGGTGGCTGACTGCCCCCAGCCACCTGTTGCTGCAAGGCCTCCAGGACCACTGCTCGGGTGCTCCCCGGGGCCACCTGAGCAGGGGCTAGTGTGGCTGATTCCAGGCAGCCCCCAAGACCACTGCTTGGGGGCTCCCTGTGGCCGCCTGAGCATTGGCTGGTGTGGCTGGCCTCCAGGGCTGCTCCTGGGACCAGTGCTTGGGCGCTCCCCGGGGCTGACTGCTCCCAGGGCTGCCAGCTGCAAAAGTAACCAGAGGTTGCCAAAATCACAGAATCCATGATTTCTGCAACCTCCATGACAGAATAGCAGCCTTACAGTAATAAAGATAGGGAAAAAAGCTCTCTCATACCAGGTGCATAAATCAAAAGCCATATCTAGATAGAGGTGTGAGTGTGGTTCCCAGCTCAAGTAGACATACTCACACTAGCTCCTATTGAGCTAGCATGCTGAAAATAGTAGTGTAGCTGTGGTAGCACTGGCAATGGAGGCATGGTCTAGCTGCCTCAAGAACATAGCCCTGGGGTCTGGGCAGGTTTATACTCGATGGGGGCTAATCTGTGCTGCTGCTTTCGCTACCATGGCTACACTACTATTTTTAGCAGACTAGCTCAATGAGAGCTAGCATGAGTGCATCTGCTCAAGCTGGGAATCACACCCTTGGCTCTGTGTAGACATAACCTAAAATGAAGGACAACTTAGAGGTATTTGAGGAAGGAGGGGCAAATCGTATACCTCCATTTTTCCTGTTGCTGTTAAGGATGCAGACTGCAGCTACATTGAGAGCACATTTAAAGCTGCTGTAACAATGTAGTGGTGTGATAATGATGCAGAGTAAACAATATGGTATTGTTGGAACAGTCAGATTCTGTACTGCAAGTAAGAGATGAAATAAGCAAAACTGCACAGCTCCAGGAAGGACAGAATGGATACAGTGTCACATGTCTTTGTTGTTGCAGTACTTTACTGGCCTAGAGTGTGGACATAAGTTCTGTATGCAGTGCTGGAGTGAATATTTAACTACCAAAATAATGGAGGAAGGCATGGGACAGGTAAATATTGGATCTGTGTGACTTGTGCTGGTCTTGAGTTGGGGAAGAGGGAAGGATGGGGTGGAGGCAGGAGTCTTTTCTAACAGAAATGAATAAACAAATCTTGGAGGTTGAGTTCTTCATCTACAGAGTGCATGTGAGTTTCATGAGGAACTGTATGGACTCTGTATAAGCATCTCAGCCCTGGTTGAACGTAATCATGCTGCTCAAAGAGGTGGGTCTGGCTGATGTATCTGGAGGTCTGATTTTGTTGAGCAAATATGGCTAGTTTGCAATAAAATCCTGTGGGGTTCCTCATGATGGTAAAGGGGCACCAAAAAAACCATTCCAAGACCTTACTTGATCAGTTTGTTCCTTTTTCAGACTATTTCATGCCCTGCTCATGGCTGTGATATCTTAGTTGACGACAATACAGTTATGTAAGTACCACAGTTGAAGGATGTCACCCTTCCTCTGTTAATGTTTTTCCATTTTGCCCCTCCAGTAAATGTTGTATCTATGAAATGGCTCATTCGAAGCTCCTTTAAAGTCTGAATGTGTCAAGAGATTGATCAAGGAACTGCCCTGTACTGGTGTACCAATTCTCAGCTCTGTGCTAGAGGGGAGAATCCCTGCCACACTTCTTAAACTTACAAGTAGAATAAAAGCACTTGCACGCTGTCACCAAAACCCCAGTTAATTGCTTGTACAGTTGTTAGTTTCCTCTCGTCTGACTAGGAATATAGAACTTCCTACAGCAGGTCAACATGCTGGTCCATCAAGTCCTGTATTCTGCCTCGGGCAGTGAAAAATACTTGAAGCTTCAGAAGAGCACTCCTGTAATGCGTTTGGCCAACTCTGTAGTGCTACCCATTCCACATAGGCTGATGTGAGAGATGCCTTCCTGACCCCTTCATAGGGAATTGTATTAATTACACCCTGAGTCATGAGATTCAATTACCCTTTTATGTTAGCCAGTGTCATAAGTGTTGTTGCTCATAAAATTACCAGCTACAGTAAGTGACTGCAGCCTTATGCGACAATGAATTCTATGGGTTTGCCTTTCTTGTTTTTATGTGAGGTGACACCTTTATTATTGAACAGATATACCCTTCATAATCCTAAACCTCAGTTATGTCCATTCTAACTTTTCATGCCAGATCAGCATCTGAATTGGAGCTTTCTCCTTGTCAGCCTGCTCCTCCTGCCTGGAGCCAGACTTGTTCATTTATGTTAGTTTGTTGTTTTACATCACTTGCTTCCAAGGTAGTGAATTGCAGTGTCAGTGTGCATGGAGGCATCATTGAGTCAATCATAAAGGGGAACCGGGTTGACAGTAAGTGGAAAGCTGCTCTTAAATGTCTTCATAACCAGCCATGACTGGGAAGGAAATAGAGTGTGTGTGTGTGTGTGTGGTGGGGGGGAGAGAGGCACATTGTTGTGTTGCAGTGACACTTAATTTTAGTTTTTGCATAGTATTTTAGATTCCACCTTTTAAGTAGACTTTATTTGTAGGGATCTTATATTACTGGGATCCAAACTTACCCACCAGTGTGACTTAGAATACAGCAGTGCAAAATGAGACTTCCCTAGAGGCATGTATCTACACTAGGAGCTTGTAGCAGTGGAGCTATGTCTATATTAGTTCCACCCAGGAATTACTCTTAGCTGAACAAGTACTTGGATTTTAAATCCCTGTTGTTTCCATTCTTCCCTAATCTCTGGAAGGTCTTGGAGGTGTAACACCTTAACTGAAAGTGTGAAGGATGCTCAACCTTTAAGAGGCTTCAAGCTAATAAGTAACTAGAATTAAACAGCTGCAAACAAAAGTTGTTTTTAATAGTCTGACTAAAAAGCCCTTCCCTACCAACTTCCATTCTTAGGCCATGTGATGTCACCGTTTCTCAAGCTCTCCAACCTTAGCCTTCCAGACTACACAGGACCTGAATTTCTATTTCTTAAAAGCAAGCATATTGAAAAGAAAAAACAATTTTGGGGGCTTCTTTAACCACCATAAAAGCAGAGAAAGCACAGACCCAGTTCTGCCTTCCCCCAGTCTATGAAGGAGTGGGATCTCTAAGCTTCGCTACCTGTGAGCAAGCCAGTTTCAGCAGTGAAGATAGACTTTCCCAGATCCATCACTGTGTAGCTATATTCTTGTCAGTTATGCTTCCTATGGCTTTTATAGCTATTGATCTTGTGGGGGAGAAGGAAGAAGGTTGTCTTAAATCTTTCAAGACCTTCAAACCAGCTAAAGGTAATCTGTTCTATTCCTTCCTCACCCTATCTAATGCTGCTGGTAATTGCTTTAACCTACATGCAGTGTTGTTGCTTTCATTAATAAGCACAGTAAGCTGCCTTTATTACTGGTGCCAAATGGCTGCTGCTGTCATGTAGCTTCTGCTGTCCAGTAGCAACTGGCTAGAATCTGCCTTCTCAGCTTCTCTACAACTTTATAGTACGACAGTAGGTCTCGTTCCCATTTGGTGCTAAGAAAGTTCAGACAAAATTGAAAGGACAGTGTTGAGGAACTCTGTAAAAGGGGAGGATGCAGCAAGTCAGAAGTGCTTACACTCCAGGTTTAGGACCTTATTTTTATCCGCACCATGTCTGCAGTCACTAGTGATCCTCATGCCCCTTAACCCTCATCAAAGTATTGTCAGGAGGCCACTACTGAGCAGACAGCACCAGTTGAGTTTTCAATATAGGGTGCTATGATCCAAATTTGGCTATCTCTTTCCATATCATATGCATCCTGCTATATTTCTACTGCTCTAGGTCTTAAATTCCTTAGACAGCAAGAAATTTGGTAATGTAGTAATGTTTTAAACCTTATCAGCTGGTAAAGAAAACTACCACAAAGTTAAAGGACCACTTAGGTGAAGTTTAATGGAGCTGTTGTAAAAACATTCCCCCAGTATATAGCATTTATTTCCTGTCCCTTTGTTGCCAGGAGAGGTTAGTGGGTAACAAATTGTCAAGCATCTGCTTCTCCTGCTTGATTCCTTCAGTGAGGTCAGGCTGTATGTGTAACTTAATTTGTTAAGGAAGGAAGGAAGCTTGGCTAGTTGGCTAGAGCATGGGGGCTGGGAATTGGAAAGAGATGGGGTTTATTCCAAATAACTACTGATTTGTGACTGTGGGCAAGTCAGTGACCCTGTTTGCCTCAGTTTCCTTGTCTGTCAAATAACACCCACCACCTTATGGGAATTTGTGATCCTCAGGTGAATGGCGCTATAGAAATGTAGTTGACACTTTAAGGTGACACTTCCAAATCCTACATACAGGAGCAGGGTGCAATTGTGAAGGTGGCTTCTTTGCCTAGTTTGGTAAACAACACATATAAGGGATTCTAGTGTCACACTAGCTGTATTCTAGTTACATTTGGGGTGGCTCTTGCATCCTAAATTTTGTCTTTGATTATGTGCAGCTTTTGGAAAATTTGGGGCTGAAATTTCTCATTCCTATTCTCATCCCAGAGGTGAACTTCAATGCAGGTTCATTTCAATCTTTATTATTAATATGAGTATGTGAAAGCTCCTTTGATTACACCATGAAATGAACACACATCTATGGATGAAAGTCCTATATAAGAGCTAGGTACTATAATATTTACTTACTTCTAAGTGGCCCTCCAGATATAAACAGGTTGGTGTGCATGTACTGTATGTAGTAAAATCACTCAAAGCTTTTTCGTGTTTATTCCAGTATGTGATTACAAAGTGATTGTTTTTAACAGTAACTTGTGCAAAGTGTAAATCATTCCAACTTCATAGGTTGAGATTTTAAAAACTAAAAAAGAAATTCAGTCATAGTCCTCAAGCAGTCATAACTGTTCTGCCTTGTACACATGAAGGCATTAGGGCTGTCAAATTACCAAAAAAAAAAAAAAAGGTTGCAATTAAGTCAGTTAAACAATAATGGAATACCGATGTAAAAGTATTATAAATATTTTGGATGCTTTTCTACATTTCCAAATATATTGATTTCAGTTACAACACAGAGTACAAAGTATATACTGTCACTTCATATTTATATTTTTGATTACAAATATTGGCACTAGTTATCTAGTTAATTGTTTTGCATTAATCGCTTGAGTTAACTGATTGACAGTCCTAAAGTCTTGTATCTGTGTTTCCAGTAATACATAATTTAATGTCGTTATTTACAATGCACCAGTCCTAAGCTCAATATATATACAACATAGTTGTAAAACCCAGAATCATGCAGATTGGATCAATAAATATAACTGAAAGTGCTCCCAAACTCCCCTAAAACAACTGAAATGATTAACTTAGTGAGCTTTTATTTGCTTTTGCCACTGTCCAGAAGACCATGTATTTTGCTGATCTTGCAGCTTTAGCTTGTTGCCTTTCTGTATATGACTATATCAGCAATATCCTGTTAATGATCATCAGCTTAAACATTAACTTTCAGTTGAAATCCAAATAACATTTGGGCATACCTGGTGCTGGTCCCCAGTGCAGCAAGTGCAATCTGGAACCTTTGAAAGCAGTTTATAGGAAACGTGCAAACCTGACATTAATAGAAATTAGCAAAATTGTTTACTGTACCCCTGGACTCTTCAAGAAAGCCTGAGAAAAATGCAGGTATGCTCCTCAAAACAGTCTTGCTTGAACTGTACAACTTTCATTTGTGCTTCTGTATTAAGAATCCAAAGTGAAAGCAGTAAGGTTCAGAGTGTTTGTATTGTGTTGTAATGTTACACAATAGGAAACAGATAAGTGTTCCTGGATTGTGGATCCTGATACATGTTTGTGTAACTGCAAGCATATGGGAAAACAACTACATTCTTACACTGTCTCTTTAGTTGTTGACTGTGCAAATAAACGAGTTTTCTACTACAATGAATGTTTCTGCATTTCTCTCCTTTCCATAGGCGTCTGATCACAGATTCAAAGGTTAAATTAAAGTACCAGCATTTAATAACTAATAGTTTTGTAGAGGTGAGTTTTTTTATTTGAATTTCTTTCATGAAAGAAATAATTCTGTTCTAATCTTTTTATTCTTCTACACAGATACAGTGAGACCCCTTTGATACCTAGCTTTGATTATTTCCATTTATAGTGGTGTGTTGGACACGTTTTTGATTGAATTATGGCTCAATGGTTGGTGTTGCGGGACGGGGGCTTGCTTCTGTTTAAGTCTAAAGGCTCATTTTTAACACCTTTTCATTTTAATTAGGTCGGGTACTCTTGTGGTGGGGGACAATGTAGATTTCTAAATTGTGATAGGATATATGCATGTGAGAGCTAGTAATCAAAATTTTTCCTTTTACTATGGCAACACTTTCTTGAAATGAGCAGGCATTTTTCATTGAAGGCTGAGCATGCATCGACTCTTTTTTTGGCAATATGCTCCAAGTCAGCAGAAAATGAAGAGCTGCCCAAGATTAATGGCTATAGACTTCTGTACAGGAGATGTTCTAATCAGTTGTAACAAGGTAGTGCTCTTTCAGCAAGTGTTTATAAACCGTTTAAGCTATGTGCAATTATGGGGAAAGTATTAAACACAGTGTACCAGGAAGACACATGACCCAGAAAGGTATGTGCGGGTGAGTGGGAGAGACAGTGGAACATTACTTAAAAATTTAGAAAATTACTGTCACAGTAGATGAGCAAAATGCAGTAAGTGTTACAGAAGTCCTGAGAAGGATTTAATGGTTCTTGTCTTTCCAATATGGTAATCAGTGTATTTGGGTAAGCTTTTTTCAGCCTCAAAACCAGGACACACCAAGCATTAAAATGTAGCGGGTACCCCAAGTGTCAGTCTGTAAGACATGATGATGTATAACTATTTTGAATAAAATATTTCAGTGTTCTGTTAACTATGGGCTCCATAACTGACAAATAAATGAATAAACCTAGATACAGAAACTAAGATTTAAAGATGCAAGTTGGGAAATTTTCATTGTATTAACTCCCTCACTGCATCTGTGTTATGAATATTCAGATATACTGTAAACGGCCTGTTCAGTAATCAGAAATAGCTTGGGAAAGTTAAGGTTGCAGTCAAACAATAACGTTCACTTCTTGACTCTTGTTTAAATCGGCCTTCTTAACATTGCACTAATGTAGCATTGGAGATGCACAGTTGTTACAATGCACAAGGGTTTATAATGGTTAGAAGAAGTCCTAGAAGTCCATTGGTGGCTGCAGTAAAAATGCAAACAAAGCAGTGGGATGTGTTACCAGAGGGATTGAGAATACGTATGGCTTGTAAATGTGAGTTCCTGAACACGGCTGTAGGTAGACAGTGTTTCATTAAAGGGTATCACTGCAGCACAGAGAATGGGAGAGGGGCTAAACTGCTCAGATGTTAGTTTGACCAGTACTTCCCCAAAGGAAAGTTTAAACACTTTATACTTGCCTCATGAAAAGTATCTTCCAGGTGACCTGGTAGATACATTCAGAATATAGGAGATAAAAGTGGGACAGCAGTAACTGTTCACACTACTGCTTGTTCAGAAAGGAGACACAACAGTGAAGTAATTGACTGACTGATTTATTCAGTCACTTGTTTTGTGGGGATAGAGTGAACATGTAGAATAAGCAGACACGCGAGGCCACTGTGGATAGGAGTTTAAGAAGGAAGAGTATGTCTACACTGGAGTTGGACACCCGTGGCTGGCCCAAGCCTGGAAGTCTACACCGCAGTTAAACAGCCCTGCAGCTCGAGCCCCCTGAGCTCAAGTCAGCTGGGATGAGCCAGCTGTGGCTTTTTAATTGCAACATAAACATACCCGAAGACACTCAAGGTTAAAGGATACAGGGACAACAGGATACAGGGGGGAAGGATGATTTGTTAGAGTGAGTGTCCTTTTCCTGGTAGTTCTTCGTGCCATGTTTTCTCACTTTATTTTCTAGTGTAATCGACTGTTAAAATGGTGTCCTGCCCCAGACTGCCACCATGTTGTTAAAGTTCAGTATCCTGATGCTAAACCTGTTCGCTGCAAATGTGGACGTCAGTTTTGGTAAGAACACTCTTGTGAATTAATTGAGCTTCAAGGACCATTCAAAAGTTAAGAGTTAAGTACAGTATAAATATCTTTTTGAGAAGTTGTTTGTGCCAGAGGAGCCAATATGAGGGGGGAGAGCTTAGTAACCATTTGGAAGGAGGGGAGAGGTTTTAAAAGCAAGGATTAGTTTTGTGGTTCATCTTTCTTTTGCTTCATTTGAAAATGTTCTTGCCTATCTTCCTAATTGGAAAATAAAAATGTCTTCCAAGTGAAAATGTCTAGGAGCTGACGGGGAGAAATCTCTCTTGTAGAGAAATTTCTGGGGCAATTCCAAATCCCTTGGATTCTTTTCCTCAATTGATTCATTTAACGAAGGAACGGGAGTAATGTTGAGCAAACTGAAGCTGCTTAAGTCAGTTCCCTCATAACCAAATCATTCTGTGAGCACTTGGTGATGGGCATGTATGAAATTAAAAGCTAAAGCTGGGAAATGTATTGATAAATGACTGGAATTTCATTTTAGAAATGGCAAAATTAACATGTTAACAATGTAGGGTCATCTTGTGGGTAAAACCTAGGACTGAGAATCAAGTCAGTCCCATACTCACTCAATGGCCTTTGAAAATTCAGTCATCCTCTCTCTACCTTGGTATCCCATCTAAAGTGAAGGTAGTTCATGTTCACAGGCGGGATAAGGCTGAATTAATCCGTTTGCCAAGTGGGAGAGCGCCTCATATGTGAAGCACCTATAGCAAAGGATTATTATTTATATTGTGCATAAAGTGCTTTTAAAGGGCTTTCACCCTAATTTGGATCTTTTCACTTTCAATGAGAGAATCAACAGCTGTAGCCAAAAGCCAAGAAACAAGTTTTTAAATGCTCTTGAAATGTTTTGGGAAGGAACTTTGCTTGAGACCTGAATTACATGGAAGTCTGCAAACTGTTAGGGCAGTTAACCTCATTCAAACAGATGTTGTTCAGTAGAGGAAACACTTCTCGGAGGGGAGTCTGAAAACAGTTAGACATAGAAACTCCCTATAAACCAAGGAGTCCATTTTTATACCCCTCTAGCCATTTGAAGGGCTATGCATAGATGAAGTTTTTTTGTTCAGCGTTATGCTTTTTATTAGGAGTCCAGATGTCTGTTTTATTTTACAAGGCAGCCTTATACGTCTGGATGGAAAACTAATCCATTTCAGATCTAATGTTAGTAGCCAGGCCCCTTTGGGAACACTCTAAAGTGTGTCATGCACCCATCAGGGGGCATGGGATTCTAGTTTAACTGAGTATCAGAGGGGTAGCCATGTTCGTCTGTATCCACAAAAACAACAAGGAATCTGGTGGCACCTTAAAGACAAACAGATTTATTTGGGCATAAGTTTTCGAGTGGACTCCACGCATCTGAAGAAGTGGGTTTTTTACCCATGAAAGCTTGTGCCCAAATAAATCTGTTCGTCTTTAAGGTGCCACCGGACTCCTCGTTTTAGTTTAACTGAAACACGCTTACAGTAATTACCTTCAGCAAGATCTGGTGCCCAGACCCTTTCAGTGAAGTAACCCAAAAGACAAAAACTACTGTAAAAGTAAGTTTTTAATGGAGTTATGATTTAATTACATAGTGTGATCGCTAAACTTCTGTGAATTAATTCTCTTTTTCACGTACAGCTTTAACTGCGGTGAAAATTGGCATGATCCTGTTAAGTGCAAGGTGAGCATGTCCAACTTCCTCGCTGAACCCATGGCTTTGCAAAACTAAAGGGGGAAGTCAAACTGCTTGCAGGACCCCCAGCAAAGTAGCGTGGTACTGTGGGTATTTACAGTGTCTAGGTATGAGCCCATAGCTGCCGTACAATAACCACTCGCACCTATGAGCTTAGTTTGGGGAGGTGTAAAGGGGGCGTTGCCTCCAAACTGCAAGCCTTGGGCAGGCACAGAATTTGCCCACCCACATGTGGTCCCGTTGGCCTGACTGGAGCTGAGAAGTCGAACTACGCCTATGCTCACACTAAGGAGCACTGTAGGCTTCTCCCTCTTCATATCAAGGAAGTAACAAGCAGCACCTGAAGTCTGTTAGCAGTCTTCAGGGTCACCACTCGGCGTTGCCTTCATGAAAAGTGTTTTAGTGCAGCTATGTGGAAGAGTCTGTTGTCGTAGGATAATGTTACATCAGTAGAGATGGGCGACCTCCGGCATAAACGCTTCACTCTACAAGGAGTATTCCTGTTCTCACAACACTCCTGTGGGTGCTTTAATACCTTAGTAACCTCATAGCTTGCTTCTGGTTTTAATATTGAATCTCAGTGGTCCTGATTTCAGGTGCCCCTGCCATCTAGCACAATCTGTGGAAAAGATGGATGATTATTTTAATACAGTAGCACCCAGAGGCCCTAATCAAGATTGTGGGACCCTCTTGGGCTAGGCGCTGTGCAAACACACAGGAAGACTTGTTCCATACCCTAAAGAGAATAAAATCTAAGATCTTAAATGGAAGAATGAGTGCAGTTAGCTACCATTGGAGCAGTAAAGGAGGGTGGTGGGGTTGTAGCTCAGTTTATCAGCATTTCCATGAGAAGTTCAATCAGTTCCTGATCTACACGGTATAAGAAGTCCCATTTTTTTCTTCAGTAATTTAAATCCATTGACTTAGCAGTGTTCCTCCTAGAAATGTAGGGAAGTATGTGAAAGCAAAGGGTATGCAGGCTTTCCAAATAGCCCCAATGTGCATCTCAAATGCAACACATTCAGCAGCTTTAATACAAAAAACAATTTATGGGAGGGAATAATATGTAATTCTCTCATGACCTAAAAGTAGCTAGGACATCGTAGGAGACTTATCCTGTGGAGGCTTTGCATCTTTGAGTTTATGCAGAGAAATGTATGAACATTGCTAGTCGATGGAATGTAGTGCATGGAGATCCCCAGAGACCCAACATAGCAAATCGGGTTAATACACATCATTAGAGAAGAAAAGCAACCCTGTAGTACAGCCTGCCAGAATATTACAGCTGATGTGTAAGAGCAAAAAGATAGTGTTAGTACTCTTTTCTTGCTTTTCTTAGCTGGTAGAATAGCAAAGGGAAACTGAGACTTTAGTCTGTGTGCTCCTACTAACTGGACCATGTTGGTATTGGGGCAGAGCCTCCACAGAAGCAAGTTACATCCGGAGCTTACCTTCCAAAAACTTCTTGTTCTGGACTCACAAGTAATGCAGTCCCTAACCAATGGCATTCTGTGGTTCTATAATACTCCTTTCCAGGGTTTATCTAGTGATTCTGGCAAACTAATTTTCTGCCACAAAAGGAATTGTCAAGTTAAAGCTCACTCAACCCTGCTTGGCAAATGATGTCATTCAGGTGTACCTTTGCAGCTCTCCTTTTTATGTTAAGTGCTTAGTGTTAGCTTAATGTAATGTCTGTGCAAGATAGATTTAAACTGTATAAAGTCTATGGATTCTGTTTTTTCAATTTCTGAACAGTGGTTGAAGAAGTGGATTAAGAAGTGTGATGATGACAGTGAAACTTCCAATTGGATTGCAGCAAACACAAAGGTTGGTTTCAGTTTGCTTCATAAACATACTAAACAGAAGCCCTGATGGAAGCCAGAAGAGCAGCGTAATCCTTTAGCACTAGGAGTATGCTCCACCACAGCACAGTGTTGTTGTCAATGTGAAACGCTAACGACACCAGTAAGATGAAAATGATCACCCTAGGTGCAAGCAAAAATGCTTCTGCTAATGGATGTGTAAGATTCTTCATATTATAGCTGAGGGAGTGGCATTTGGTTATTTGCTTTTGTACTAAAGAGTTAATTGGAAACCCAAAGCAAGCAGAAGCTATTGCTTTTAGGGCTTCTGTCCAGCACTGATTATGTCCTTCAGCAAAACTGTGCTTCGTTCTGTTATAAGTGTGGAAGACTTCTATGCCACCCATGGCTTGGTTAGGCTGGGTTAATTTACATCTGCCTTTAAACACCCCCCCACCCCCCCCCGTGTTTGGCTTTTCAGCAGTTGTTCATTTCTGTTGGGCAGGTTTCCAGATGGAGACTGGTAGACCAGCTGTTAAGATTTTATTATGCAAATATATTGGTTCCAGCCAGCCCAACTTTACATAAAACTTCAGTGGTCTGTTTTTGTGTGCTTTGTGAGGAGTCAAAACAAGGGTTGGCATGGTAGCAAGGAGGCAAAACATGTAACTGTCATGTGGGGAATGTAGTTTAGGAGCAAACCTGGGCCTTTGCCTGTGAAGACAAGAGGCTGTGTGCATGTGTTTGAGATTTTGCTGTGAATAGGGGAGGCGGGGGTGTTAGGAAATGGCCAGTCTGTTTTCTTATTAGTTTTGCAGTGTAATCTGGTAACAGCATTGTTTGCTGCAGACAGCTGCTCCTGGTCTGGGGCGTGCATTGCTTATTTTCTGTTTAAGTAGAATCAGTTACATTTAGTGGGAGCAGAACTACCCAGTGTACTGAGATGTTCAGTTGAAGTGGTGCTTCCATTGCAAGACCCTGTTCATTTTCTGACTGGCTCAAATTCTGAAACTTAGTATGCTTGTGCTCTGCTTCTCGGCAAACTTCTAGGAATTTCTCAGTAAAATGAATTTTTTTTTTTAATTCTGTGGAAAATAAAATGATTTCCTAATGTGTTCTGAAGCAGTGGTTCTCTGCACCCCTTTCAGGATCTGATTTCTTGTGTACCCCAAGTTTCATCTCACTTAAAAACTACTTGCTTACAAAATCAGACATAAAAATACAGAAGTACACAGCACACGATTACTGACAAATTGCTTCCTTTCTCATTTTTTACCATATAATTATAAAGTAAATCACTTGGAATATAAATATTGTACTTACATTTCAGTGTATAGTATCTGGAGCATATAAAACAAGTCATTTCTGTGTAAAATTTTAGTTTGCACTGACTTTTAGTGCTTTTTATGTAACCTGTTGTAAAACTAGGCAAATATCTAGATGAGTTGATCTACCCCCTGAAATATCTCTGTGTACCCCAGGGGTACATGTAACCCTGCTTGAGAACTACTGTTCTGAAACATACAACAGCAGACACCGCTTTGTTCAAACTTTGCTTGCTCCTTAGAGCTCACTAAAGCCAAGCTTGAAGGAAATTGGTTCCGTAGCTTTAATGGAATCATCAAAAATATATTGTTTTCCTCTAGGATATTTTTGCTTAACCTGAAAGGTTAGGGGGACACAAGCATCGTAGATTTAGATGCACAATTAGGATGACCAGATAACATGTGTGAGAAATTGGGATATTTTTTCTGGGAGGTGGGGAATATAGTTGCCTGTATAATACAAAGCCCCTAATATCAGGACGTCTGGTCAGGCGCAACAGACTTTGCTACTTAGTATTGTGTTAATCTAAAGTAGCATTGAGGATTGGTAGTACCATGAAGTGCTTTTGTAAATACTTCCTGTCTCTCTTCTAATCATGAAAGATGGGGGTGGTCTTCCTCAGCGCTCTTAAAAATGCACCAGACACCCACTTCCACTCCAGAGCAGCCTACTGTAGGACCAGTATTTGGTTAATTGTTGGACCAGTAACATAAAATGTGCTGTTTTTTAATGTAGCAGCATAATATAAACAGATATGTTAATAAGTCTCAGCAAGATTATGCAAAAATTGTGGCTTAGCTGTCTTGAGACCTTCCACGCAAGTGTGAAAAGTATCCAAGTGGTAAATCTAATTTTGACTCTCCTGCATTTAAAGGAAGATGGCAGGAGGGAGAGAATACGATCTCCCTTGGAAAAAATGGACATTAAAATCCCCATTCTAAGCTAAAATGTTAGATACCCTCCTGGACTGGAGACCTGTTTGAATCTCTGTGGCTCATAGAACTGGAATAAGAAGCCCCTTACAGGTGGATGCTTCCTAGCCATATGGTCACCCGGTGGATAGCCTGCAGGGCATCATAAGGTTCTTGTCCGTAACTATTCATACTGAGACTCCCATGTGCCCTTCTCAGCTTTATTCTTCTAGATCACTTTCGCTTACTGATGTGAGTTTTCTTTGCTCTTTGTGGATAGGATGGTTCCATCTCTGTTTAGAAACTCTGAATTTTGGCCATTTTTATTCATGAAGAAGCTATAGGAGCATTTGGTCACCACCTGTGAGTAGCATCAGAATCCCTTCGCTGCTCAGCCAGTGAAGATATTGGGGCCCTTATTGAGGATGGGATTGGAAGGATGCAGTGACACAGTCCCAGCTTCTCTTACAGTAGTAGTTAGAACCCTCTCTGGAAGTTGATAGTGTCACCAGTTACCACCCAGTTTCTCTCTAACCATCTCCCAAAAAAGGTTAGAAAGTGGTGAAGAGTCTTTGTTTGTGCATAGAGTACTCAATTTTCCTTAATCCTGGTCAATTTAGTTCTAGGCTTGAATGTGACCGATGCAGCTCTGGTTTCCTTGGCTGGTTGGGTTTCTGGTGATGGAAGAAAGCAAAGCGTCTAATTCTCCTGGGTCTATCAGCTGTCTTTTCAACTATTGACCATGAAGTATTACTGCTAAGTTGGAGACCCTGGCATGGATACAGTTGCTGTTGAGTGGCTCAATTTCTTCACCTTCATGTGACCTGGAGTGTTGTGTTGGATAACAGTTCAGCTGCATTGTGGGCTCTCGTGAGGTCCCACAGGGTTCTATCTTGTCACGCGCCCTATTTATGTGAATGTGGAGATAATGAAGGACTGAGATTTCTTCTGAATGGTTTGGCTCTATTTCTGTTTTGTTAGATTTAGCTAGTGTGGTTGGTTGGCTTGTCCAGCGTCCTGCTAGGATCAAGGTTTTGATTAGGGTAAGTTGACAATGATTCAACCTGGAAGAGTTGGGTTGTGCTGTAGGGGAGCCAACTGCAAGAAATAGCAGGGTTGATGTTTGCTTCCTTTGTTGTAGGAAATCTGTTCTCTTATTACTGTTTTGCAAACTTGGTGTCCTCCTGGATCTCCAGCTATTTCCAGGTGGCCAGGAACCAACAGTGGGTAAAGCACCTTTTAATTAACACAAAGGCAGTGATCTAGTCTAGTGACCTCCTCTCAATCCAGGCCATTGTCATAATAGGATTACTGCATGTGGGGCAACACCTAAAAATGGACTATGCAGAATGGATGCAGAATGCCGCAGACTGTTAGTTGAGGGGTATTTCTTGAAGAGCGAATGTCATGGTCCACTGCTAGGATGCTACCGTAATAAAAATAAAAAATTAAACTAGTGCAAGTCATGGGGCACTAGCTTTGTAATAGCTTTCTGGTGCAACTTAAGTCATTGTCTTTAACCTAGAAAGCCTTAGTTGCATTAGGGCCTGGTGGAGATACTTCTCTCTTGGTGTGATACCATGGAGATCAGAGGCACTTGAGCTAACTGCTCCCTGTGTAACTTTGAGGACAGAGAGGAGGAGACTGTTCTGGTGAGAATTTGACCTTTGGGTCACACTGCAAAGTTTGCTTGCTCTTCCTGGTTTTTCCTAGGAAGAGGGATCACAGGTGGATGATGGGAAAGGCATTTAAACGTCTGAAAGTTTAAACTTAACATTTTAGAGGAGGGCAGGTCCAGTGGTTATGGCATTAGCCTGGGTCTTTGGAGATCTGGATTCATTTCCTTCTCTGCCACAGACTTCCTGCATGACCTTGGGCACTACCCTTTGACACTCAGTGTCTCAATTCCCAATCTGTAAAACAGAGATTGTATCGTTACTTTACCTCTCTAGGGTGTTGTGAGGATGAGTACATTAAAGGCTGAGGTGCTTAGATACTATCATGATGACAGGGTGGGGGGCAGCCTAGCACCTAGGAAATTGTTTCCCCGACACTTCTGAGGAATTGGGGAGAATAGTTACCGGCTTGTTCACTTGGTTCTAATGCAACATGGCTAACCTGGGTCGGGGAGCTTAAGGAAGTTTGACTGGCTGCACGGTGCACTGAAACAGAGAAATAACATTTCTTCTTCTTCGAGTGCTGTCCTTGTGGGTGCTCCACTCTAGGTGACAGTTTGTCCCAGCGCCGTTGATCAGAGATCTTCGGTAGCAGTGCCTGGTCGGGACGCATACACTCAGTTGGTATCTCCCGTCTCATTGGAATATTCCTGAGTGCGTGCGTCTTGCACCCTCCTCAGTTCCTTCTCAACTGTCCAAGGCTGAAGATGGGACTCGGGGCAGTGCTGCTTCTCTTCCCTGGTCTTTGTAGGAAACAATAACAAAGAACATAGAAATAGTTATTAGTTACATCCTAGTTGTTTCCCTTCCTTTAGAATAGTTACATAGTTTAGTTACTTAGTTTAAAAAAACAAACAAAACCTTTTCACCTCAGGCTTGTTTTCCGCAGAGACACTTTCCCCTGCCATTTCCAATTCAATATGCCCAGGGCTTCAGGATTCAAGAAGTGTTTCCTGTGAGGACTCCATGCCAAGGTCTGATGGGCACTCATGATGTGTGAAGTGCCTTGGCGAAACACACGTCCCTGCAAAATGCCTTCACTGTGCAAGCCTCAAGACCAGGGCTTTGTTGTGACTGGGACCTGTGGCTTAAAATGGAAAAAGATGGGGGAAGTTAAACCCTCTTCCTCACGCTCCCGGGCCAGATCAGAGCCAATTGAGAGCATGGCTTCACCCTCTCTGTAACAGAGGCAAGAAGTGCAACAGTCTCCGAGTAGAGACTTTAACAAGGGTAAAGGGTCTCCCGCAAGATCCTTACTCTCTGTATTGACAGCGCAGAAGGCAGGCGCCTCAGGCTGTCACAACACCTCAGCCACGGCTCCCGCAGAGGGAGGAACCCGACCTCCTGTGCTGGGAAGGCTTCCGCGGCAGTGAGCACTTCAGCGCTAAAAATAGCAGTGGTGCGCACTGCGCGCCCTGCTCCAGTGCAGACAAGAACGTCAGCACTGACCCGCTCCGGGCTAAAAATAGCCGCAGTGCCGACTGCGCACTCTGTCCCTGTGCTGGGAAGAACGTTGGCACTAAACCTGCCTCCCGCCCCGGCACCAGCAGCGGACCCCCAGCAGGGCTCCTCCATAAGCCCCAGGGCACCAGTGAGGCTTTCAATTGACAATGGGCTAGAGCACAGTTCAGGCTCAGCACAGCCCAGGGAGCAGGAGCAACAGTTTCTCACTCAAGGTGACCTCTCAGTACCACCTGAGCCTAACTCCCCGCTCCTGGACACACAGGGCTCATATTTTTGAACAGTCGCTCTCCCCACCTGAGCTGGCTACCTTTACTGATAGCAAACCTGATGTACAGCAGCAGGTGGAGTTCTCCTCACCTGCCTCTCTTCCTCCACCGGACCCTTGGCCTCAGTGGTACCCTTGGGCCACATCCTCCTACCACTCACCTTCAGACCTCTGCTACCGAACCACTACCTCCTTCTGTGCCTCGATCTCCAGCTCCGTCCACTTCTAGAGTGCCCGAACCCCCTCCTGAGAACATGAGCTACGGACCGTATCCTGACTCACCGACCGCTGACGCTCCGTCAGCTCCAGACCGAGCCCTCTTCCCTCTGCCTCCACAGAATGTGAATGACTGTAAACAATTCCAAGAACTTTTCAAGAGGGTGGCAATCAATTAAGACATCCCCTTAGAAGAAGTTCAGGAAACACAACATAGACTCCTGAGAATGCTTCAACCCTCTGCGCCCTCAGAGATCGCGCTCCCCATAAACGAGGCACTCTTGGAGCCAGCTGACACACTCTGGCAAACTCCAGCTTCTTTATTACCAACCTGCAAAAGTCTGAATGTAAATACTATGTTCCCGCTAAGGACGCTGACTTCGTATTTTCTCATCCACAACTGAACTCTCTTGTCATGGATGCAGTTGCACAACGGATAAAACAGCTGCAATATCAGCCCACTCCGCAAGACAAGGACCTTAAACGCCTTGACGTCTTCGGTCGCAAGGTTTACACGTCCTCCACTCTACAGTTCAGAATTGCGAATTATTCTGCCCTCCTTGCCAGCTACGACTTCAATAATTACAGTAAACTTTTCGAATTTGCCTCCTACATTCCAGAGGATAGGAGAGCAGACTCCAAATCAATCCTGGTTGAGGTCCAGTTAATTTCCAGAACAGCCCCTACAAGCAGCTCTAGACATGGCAGACACAGCAGCCTGTACTACTGCAACTGCTGTGGTTATGCGCAGATCTTCATGGTGCTCTGCATCTGGCATCCCTAAAGATCTACAGACCAAAGTGGAGGACCTCCCCTTTGATAAGGATAAACTTTTCTCCAAAAAAAAACCCAAAAAAAACCGGATGAACTCCTCCACACCATGAAAGATTCTAGAGCGACACTGCACACCCTGGGCATTCACCCATCTTTTCCCAGGAGATGACAATACCAACCTTACCAAAGACACCACACACAACAGTATTGTCGGCCTCAACCCAAATCATACGACACAACTAGGAGTCGTGCTAGAATCCCTAAGCGCAGACAAAATCAAGCTCAAGCAACCACCTCCCGCCCACCGGGTAATAAACAATTTTGAAACGCTGGTCGAGGGTCTGCAGGACCTCTCCTTGAATCCACTGCCTACTTGCCTGTTTGGCCACCGCCTCCAGAGTTTCCAACATGCCTGGCAGCGGATTACACAGGACTGCTGGGTCCTCAAAATAGTTCAGTCCGGTTACTCTATCTCCTTTATATCCTACCCTTCCCCTTTCCCTCTTCAGGGACCCCTCTCACGAGCACTCACTTCACGTAGAAGTAGCTCACCTTCTACAACTAGGCGCAGTGGAAACTGTGCCGACACAACATCGAGGGAAAGGGTTCTACTCCCATTACTTTCTGACCCAGAAAAAGACCGGGGGATGGAGGCCTATACTGGACCTATGCCGATTGAACAAATTCATGAGGATACAAAAATTCAAGATGGTCACACTGGGCACAATAATTCCTGCACTGGATCAAGGGGGCTGGTTCACAGCCCTGGACCTACAGGATGCTTATTTTCATATACCAATTCATCCAGCTCACAGACGTTTCCTACAATTAACAGTTGGTCACGACCATTTTCAATACAGAGTTCTTCCTTTCGGCCTTTCCACAGCGCTGAGAGTCTTTTTTCCAAGACTCTAGCCGTGGTTGTGGTTCATCTCCACAGACATGGAATCGCGCTTTTTCCCTACCTGGACGATTGCCTCATCAAGGACAACTCCTATGGCGAGACACCTCAAGCTACCCATTTTGCCATCTCTCTCTTTCACAGCCTAGGCCTCCAAATAAATGTCCAGAAATCCACCCTGATACCTATCCAACAGATAGAGTTCATTGAAGCTCATCTGGACTCAATCTGAAGAGAGCCTCACTCCCAAATCGCAGATTCTTCACTATCACACAACTGATATGCACGCTCTCTATTTGTCCCAGGACACAAGCAAGAATCTACGTACAGCTCCTTGCTCACATGGCAGCCACCACCTTCGTGGTCCAGCATGCCAGGCTACACCTGAGATGTCTTCAGGGCTGGCTCAACTCCAACTTCAAACCCAACAGACACACCTTAGGGACGCTGCTAACTCCTTCTCCCAATGTTCTAGCTTCCCTACACTGATGGAGAAGACTAGAAAACCTCTGCACGGGCGTTCCCTTCCAGCAACGATCCCCAACGCTCATGCTCACCACGGACGCTTCCCTAATTGGCTGAGGAGTGCATCTAGGGTGACACAGAGCACAAGGCCGGTGGTCTGCATCAGAGATGCACCTACACATAAATCTCTTAGAGCTCAGAGCAGTGCGACGAGCATGCCTTCACTTTCTTCCCCTCATAAAGAACAAATCTGTTCGGGTCTTAACAGACAACATAGCATGTATGTACTACATCAACAGACAAGGGCGGGGGGCCGATCACATTCCCTTTGCATGGAAGCCATCCAACTATGGAATTGGTGCACACAACATCAATATAAATCATTGCCTCATATGTACTCAGCTGCCACTGCCGATGCACTCAGCAGGCACTTTTCGACAGAACATGAATGGGAACTGCACCCCGCACTACTTCAACAGCTCTTCTCCCTCTGGGGCACCCCGTCAATAGACCTCTTGGCCACAACCCAGATTTGAAAATGTTGCCTGTTTTTGCTCCAGAGCAGGACTCGGGACTGCATCCCTAGGAGATGTGTTCCTCATCCCATGGACCAACTCTCTCCTGAACGCCTTCCCACCAATCCCTCTGCTACACAGGGTTCTTTGGAAGATCATAGACGATAATGCACGGATCATACTTATTGCCCCGGCTTGGGCCAGACAGTCGTGGTATCCTTACCTACTCCGCATGTCCTCCTGTCAAAAACGGACTCTCCCACCATAAAATGATTTCTCACAGGCCTACAAAATCTCTACCCATAAATTTACCCAACAGCAGCTACATGGAATCTTAACCTCATTGTTCATGGTCTCATGAAATTGCCATTCAAGCCCTTGGCGACCTCGTCTCTTCTTCATATGTCCATGAAGGTAGCTTTCTTAGTTGCAATAACATCAGCAAGGAGAGTAGGCAAAATAAGCGCCCTGATGGCCTATCCTTCCTAAACAACCTTCTCCAAAGACACAGTCACTCTGAGACCACATCCTAAATTTCTCCCTAAGGTGATATCCACCTTAACCAACCAATATACTTACCTGCTTTCTATCCTAAACCTCACTAGACTCCTCAAGAGGCAACCCTGCATACTCTCGACATCAGGCGAGCAATTGCCTTTTATTTAGACAGGATTAAGCCATTCTGTAAGTCTCCACGACTCTTAGCTGCACCTTTCGATCTTTCAGTAATGGATACGATCTCTAAGCAACGTCTGTCCAAGTGGATCTCTAACTGCATCAGATCCTGTTATAGTACTCAAAATATTCAACCTCCCAAAGGCATTGGAACTCACTCCACTCGAGCTATGTCGACATCCATTGCCCTCCTACATAACATTACCCGTTCCTGACATCTGTAAAGCAGCTTCATGGTCCTCTGAACTCACATTTGCCAAACACTGTGCTATCACGCAAGATACCATGGCAGACACCATAGTAGGCCATACAGTACTCTCTACAGTACTCACTGCAGCATCTCCAAAGTCACACTGACCATAGTGGGTTCTGCTACACATTCACCTACAGTGGAGCACCCACAGGGACAGCACTCGAAGGAGAAGAGAAAGTTACTCACTTTGCAGTAACTGAAGTTCTTCGAGATGTGCGTACCTGTGGTTGCTCCACTCCACGCCCTCCTCCCCTCTACTTTGGAGTACTAGTATGATTTCTCCACGGTAGAGAAGGAACTGAGGAGGGTGTGGGACGCACGCACTCAGGAAGATTCCAATGAGATGGGAGATACCAACTGAGTGCGTGCATCCTGACCAGGCACTGGTACTGAAGATCTCCGATCAACGGCGCCGGGATGCACCGTCACCTGGAGTGCAGCACCCATGGGACACACATCTTGAAGAACTTCAGTTACTGCAAGGTGAGTAACTTTCTCTTTTTTGTTCCCAAGCCAGGAGTTACATTTAGAAACATCCTATTTCTGTCTCAAGACTCCAATCCTGAAATGTAAATGAGCAAAACTGAAGTTCAGATTGTAAAAGTGGCTTTGCACAAAGTGTGTGGAATTGTGTTCTGAAATAAATGAAGTGACTGCTGAATAATAACTGTAAACCAATTTTAAATCTATTTTAGCCCCTTGTAGAGCATCTCTCTACTGCACAGTTATCCCCCAAGAGTGCAAGAAATAGAAATCATATTCTTGGTATTTTTGCAGTTTGGCAAATAAAGTGTAGAGATGTTCCCCTAGCTGATCATGCTGACTATACCCACACACTCGCTCTCGTACTACTACAGCCACATAGCAGTTTGCTTATTGGTTTATGAGAGGCCCTGGAAATGTTTTTCTCTGGGTCTTGCTTCAACTGTTTACCACACAATAGGCAAGTCAGCAAATATTGTGTGTGTGTAATGTAGCATTCATTAAATTACACTAAGAGAAATGTGTTTGGTTTCCTGACAATACCATGTAAGAGGGAAGGTAGCCCATGAATACAATGAAGGATGAGACTGTGTCTTACTAATGATGTTGATGGTTTATGTGGCTGGGGCCCTGGGTTTAGGAAAATCTGTTTTGGAAAGGGTTGCCACGGTCAGTGCTGCATTCCTGGCACCCCTTTACCTGATAGCCAACTGAAAATTGTCGGCAGACTCCAGAGGGATTACCATCCAATCCCTTGCAGTAATGCAAGGTCTTGATTGGGGTGGCATGTGGGGGGAGAGGAGAGTACAACAGGAATGTGAAAATCACCACGGGGAAAGTGTGTATGAGGTGGGAATCATTAATTCCATTCTATTTTATTGTAGGCATATTGTGCGAAGGTGAACTAATGGCCTGTTTAGTTGATGGGGCGGGGAGGCTGAACTTCAGAAGGAGGAACTTTTTTCTTTTTCTGAGGTTTTCAGATACTTTTTTAGATGAAATGTGATCACAGTTGTTGTCACTGATCCGAGACCGCCTCCAGGGCACTTTGATCTCTGATATTGAGTGTACATGCTGGAGTAGACCAAAAGTTTTGCTGTGAAGAAAGCAGCATGCTGCGAAAGCAGTTCTGGTGTTCATTACAAGAACTGTCTGCAAAACAAATTTCACTGCCTAAATTGGGATGTTGAGACATTCTGCCCAAACAGAGGAAACATTTGAGTACAGTAGCTCTTTACATGTTGGGGACAACTTTAAAAAAATAACAGTTTACATCAACACAGATTGGCTTCTATAAGTGGCAGCCAAATGTTAAATACTTCACAATTTTCAGCCAATCCAAAAAGTCTTGCTGGTGTAAGTCTATCTTGGCCTATCTGAGCCTTGGTCTTCAAAGTTTAAAAGAAAAAAAAAAAAGGTAAATCTCCCGACATGTGTGAAGCACACTTAGTCTACTTTGAGCCACTTTATTAGTTGCTGATAGTAGTAGGGCAGTTGTTGATATTACTAATGATCATAAAATTACCTTTTTCCCCTGAAGTACCAGGGCAATATTGGCAAGTCAGCTTACAGTGACTAGTCATGTAACCAGATGAGTCATTCTTCAAGCTTTATAGTTATGCCTTTTCCAGTGTTTGAAAGTTTCTTGGGGCCTGACTCAGGAGGGAAGAGGATCATATTGACTTTTTCCTGCCCATTTCATTTCTGAGGGTGTGTAATTTTTCACAGCTCTGTTGTGAACCAAGTTGGCTGTATTAGGTTCCATATTTGTGTTGTGTTCTAACAAGATCGGAAAGATTTGAGCAGATGGCCTGCTTCTAACATTGATCGTAGTGTCTGTTCTGTTCACAGGAATGCCCAAAATGCCATGTGACCATTGAAAAAGATGGAGGCTGCAACCACATGGTCTGTCGGAACCAGAACTGTAAAGCAGAGTTCTGCTGGGTGTGTCTTGGCCCTTGGGAGCCACATGGATCTGCCTGGTAGGTTTAGAACCTTAATCTGGTGGAAGGATAGGGCAGTTATATTGCCAACATTCTACATGTTTTAACTTCAGTCCATGAACTCAGTCTTTGTCTTTTTTTCAGGTACAACTGTAATCGCTACAATGAGGATGATGCAAAGGCAGCAAGAGATGCACAGGAGGTGAGTACATAACTCTTGGTGGGCATTGAAAGAACATCTAGTTTTGAGGAACATTTTCTTTTGGGCTTCGTAAACCTTTAACTACCATATATTGTTACTTCTTGTTAAAATACACAAATAGTGAAGGTTGACAGTTAACCTCCAAAAAACATTTAAATTTGATCACAACAACGAAATCTTCCTTTTGGGATAAGGTCAATGTACAGTGTCCTCAGAACATTTTAAACTGTGCTATTTGTCATTCTTGTTGCCTGCTGGTTTGCTGATTGCATGCATCACATTCACTGAGATGTTCGTGAAAGGCAGGCTCACTGAATAGAAGTCCTGGGTATACATGCAGCTGAGTTAAACATTGTAGTGTGAATATGGGTAGTACAACCAGGAGGACTCTCACAAACAGGGAGGGATTGCACCCTGTGTACAGCAGATTGCAGCAATTCATTTCACCCACTTTGGCTAAGTATTCCTATAGCTGGTAACTAGCATATTTCCTGAAACACCCTGTACTACAAATGGCTGTAACATGTACTGAAGTATATAATAAGCCGTCTTCTGTACATCATATTTATCCTGTGCGTGTCATTAGTACCTCAGCTAATCTGCCAGTGAAAAGAAAACTAGGATGCATGTGATTCATGCTTGTATTATTCATCAGTGATGCATTTCTCCATACTAAATATATGCACCTCTTTTCCATACTCTGAGATTAGGTTTTTCCTTGATATAGTGTAAATATCAGTATAGTGAAACTATTTAATTTTTTATCTCTAGCTGCTAATCTGAAAATGTAATTTAAAAAAAATATTTTTGGCTGTACAATCAATCTTGGTCATAAGTATTATTTCTTACAACCACATTGTAGTAACCTATAACCAGCACTTAACTTGGAAGGGTGTAAATCAGTGTTCTAATTAGGATATTAATTTCTTTTGTGGGTTGGACCCAGAGGTTGCAGTCAGGATAAGGCCCTTGTGTGCTGCGCTGTACACACATACTGGAATGAAATGACCCCACAGCGTATCGCTTCCTGTTAAATTCCTGAAAATAATTGTTGAATGTCCATAAGGAGATGATTTTGACCATCCCAATGGTCTATCGAGTGTCTAACAACTTTACAGAAGATGTGGGTTTACTTTGTGGGTCTAACAGCATGGAATGGCAGGGATTAGCAGTGATGCTGAGACAGAGATGAGATTAATCACCATTCTGGTCTGGTTGGGGTTTTGAGTGACAATCTTATTTTCCACTTAGAAGCAGTAGTGGCCACAAAGGATCGAAGGTTGAAATGGGGGCAGATATCTTCAGGTATCCAATGGGAACAGAGGGCCTCCTTTAAAAAATAAATAATAAAAAAGTTCTTCCTTAGATTTTGTGTTTTGGGTGCCAGCATGCACGCAGTCTTGTGCTTCCTCTACAGGTAGCTGGCTTTGTAAGGACATGCATGCTAACTAAGGTCTTAGCTTGTATGCCTACTTCTCAAGTGCCATTTAAAGGGTATGTAATACCAGATGACCCATAACAATACAATACAGATTAATACAGATGAGTTGTAACAACTCCTCTGATACAGTTGCCTAACTCTTCCCGTTATTAAAACTTTTCTGGCAGTTTTTTTGAGCTGCTCTAATGTCGTCTTGGTTTGCAGCAGGGATTTGAAATCTGCCAAGGGATGGCCCTGTGGTCAAAGGGGTGCCTTTTGCTGCTTGGCAAAAATCCACTAAGGGATTGGATAAAATGAGCTTTGAAGGATAGTAAACTGTTTAGGGCCAACCCTGGCGGGCTAGCCTGCCTTTCTTGAGCGTCTTTAATGCTGTAGGGACAAGGTGGGTGCCTGTTTAATATTTAATGCTGAAAAAAATTCCCACTCCTGGTTTCTACTCCCCACATTTTCTTGTGGTCATGTGTGCATACAACAAAACCTCTGGCTGGGGACACACCCCTGCTCTTCCTTCTCCTGCTGCTGACATGGCCTCTTCCTTGTCGATCTCAATATCTTTTGACTTAAGGCCTGAACTCTTTGACCGCATTCCCTCTCCCATAACTAGATGGGAATGGGAGGCCCAAAACTTCTGTTGTAACCTGGGGTTCCCCCCCCCCCATTCATTCATATATATATATATATTTGATTCCCGCACCTTCTGAAACTCTGAAGTGGGTCATGACCTAGAAAAGGTTGAGAACCACTGACTTAAATGAAGATACACTTGGCTGGGAGCAAGTGAGGTTCTAGAGTGATGTTCTTCTTTGAGTGATAGCTCATGTGTATTCCACAATAGGTGTGCATGCTCGCCACGTGCACTGGTGCTGGAAGTTTTTCCCCTGGGAGTGCCCCTAGCGATCCCTGGAGTGGAGCCTACATGGCACTGTATAAGGGGCACTGCGCACTCCCCCTACCTTCAGTTCCTTCTTGCTGCCAGTGAAGGTGCTTTGGAACTGCTCTGCTCCAGCTTGTCTGCAGCTTTCCTCTAGAACTCTTCGTTCGTTCGTTGTAGCACTTGTAGTTGAAGGAGTCAGATTAGTTTAGTTTAGTGCACCCGGGTCCGGGCTTTAAGCTTTGTGACACTTGTAGGTGGCCGATGCCAGTGAATGATCTGCATGCAGATTGTTTGCGCTGTCTGGGGGAAACCCATCTCAGTGATTGCTGGAAGATTTGCAGATCTTTCAAGCCTTGGACCAAGAGAGAAAGGGACATTCGGCTCGGGGCTATCCTGATGGAGTCGGCATTAACCGCAACTCCAGTGCGCCGCTCCGAGTCAGCACTAGTTACGGTGTCGGTGCACGGCAACCCCTTGGTGCCATCTACCAGTCGGCACCACTCCCCATCAGTGGGGCATGCCAAGAAGGCTAAGAAGAGGCCTTCTCCGCTGCGGCACCAGAGCAAGACCAGGGGAGAGGCTAAACCCATGTTGGGCAGTCCTTGGTCCCCATCGGCCTCCAGGCCTCCAACTCAGGTTGAGCGGAGTAGCCCAGCCCATTTGGAGCAGGCTTCCCCAGATGTCCAGATGCCCTCCATGCCGGAGGCCCTGCAAGCAGTCCAGGACATTATGTCCCTGCCAGTACCACGGGGACCACCAACTCTGGCTCCCCGGTCCAGAGGCAAGCCACCACTGGGATCTCTACAGTCGCCCCTGCTCGGTACTGTTTGCGGTAGAGGGAATGTTCCCGACGCTGCTCAGCGACCGCCCCGTGCGTAGTCCACGCCGGTCATCGTTGACCCCTACCAGGTTGTCTGGCTGGGTTCTGACTAACAGGGACTCCAGGCACCGCTCTGCCTCGAGGAGCGGGCCCCGTTGAGACTGAGACAGATGGCACCAAAAGCCCTCATCTCCGAGGGGCTGCTGTAGCCAGTCGCTACACAAACATCGACTCTGTTCCCATTCATCGTCTCGCTCTCGCACCGCTCCTGCAGTCCTGGGCATCGATCACCGGCACCTCGCTGTCACGGATCTGCCCACTGGAGCCGATCGTGGAGCAGCTTCTACCTGCGGTACCGTTCCTCCATGTTGGGATTGCGGTCTCGTGGTCGGCACCGTTCCCAACGACGACTCTCCTCCTGGTCCAGTGACAGGGACAGCGACAGGTCGTATGCCATCCCGGCCTCCCTTCATAGCCGTCAATCGATAGGACAGGCCAGTCAGGCTGAACAGCCTGCTCCGCCAGTACCAGAGCATGTGCAGTGACACCGGGCTCCTTGGCTGGCACCATGGTACCAATGGGCCCCGTGGCCCCGACGCAGCCCCTGGTCGGGGCTCGCTCGGTGGCCGGAGCCTCGGAACAGCCGTTGACCTCTCTCTCGCAGCCTCCTTGGAAGGAGTCGGTGGGATGTGCATCTTCGCATCCATGACCAGAAGGCTACCAAGTGTGGGACCCCCGGTACCGGTGGGTACGCAGAGTACTGCGCCCGCCTCCTCACCCTCCCCTGATTAGGCGATTATGGCCCCTCATCCCTCTGTCCCTCAGGAGGACTCTAAAGCCCACCAGGAACTACTGAAAAGGGTGGCATCAAGCCTCAACCTTCAGGCCGAGGAGGTTGGAGGAACCCTCAGACTCCCTCTTCAATGTCCTGTTGGTCTCGGTACTGGGCAGAGTGGCTCTCCCACTCCCCAAAGGGGTGGCAAAAATTTCAAACGCCTTGTGGCAAACCCTGGCTTCCTTGCCTCCCATCTCTAACAGGGCTGAACGGAAGTACTTTGTGCCCGCCAAGGGGTATGAATACCTGTACACCCACCCTGCCCCCAACTCCCCGGTGGTCAAGTCGGTCAACCACAGGGAGCTTGACTTATTTGGGGGAGGGGTTTATTTGTCCTCGAGCTTCCAGTTAATGGTGGCGAACCATTAGGCTCTCCTGGGTCGGTATGAGTTCAATTTGTGGGGCGCTCTACCCAAATTGGAGGACTCCCTCCAGAAGCGTGACAGGAAGGAGTTCAAAGCTCTGGTGGAGGAGGGTACGGCGGCTGCCAGGGCAACCCTATAGGCAGTGTCAGATGCAGTAGATACAGCTGCATGGTCCATGGCGTCTGCGGTGTCCATGAGGAAGCTCCTTGTGGCTTCTGCTGTCTAGGCTGTCCAGTGAGGTGCAGAACTCCTTGCAGGACCTCCCATTTCATGGCAAGGCCCTGTTTGCGGAACAGATGGACATAAAGTTGCACAGCCTGAAAGATTCCCACACTATGCTTAAGACACTTGGCCTCTATGTTCCAGCTCCAGCTAGACCTAAGTTTAAGCCACAGCAGGTTCCCACCCAGGCCATCCACTGTAAATACTTGTAAAAAGTCGCAGGACTATAAGAAACACCCACAGAGGCAGTCCCGGTCTGCCCCACAGCCTGGGTCTTCCAAGGGTAAACAGGCGGGAAACGTCAGTTTTGACGGGACGTCCGGGGGCGACCTACCAGTTCACACCAGGGATCCACCCATAATAAAGCTTCCCTTCTCCAACCGGTTGTGTGCTTTCCTCCCAGAGTGGTCGTGGCTGACCTCGAACTGGTGGGTCCTCAACACCATCTCCTGGGGCTACACCCTCCTATTTACCTCTACCCCGCCCAACCACCCTCCACCCCTATCCCTCCTGGGTATAGAGTTTATCGGGGCGGTCCTGGACGCGACGCTGGCCAGGGCCTCCCTCCCACTGGACAGATTCGAGACCCTGAAAGGGCTTGTCGACAGTCACAAAATTTCATGTGTCTCCAGCTCCTGGGTCGCATGTTGGCATGCACATATGTGGTTCACCATGCCAGACTCAGGAAGAGGCCCCTCCAGCTCTGGTTGGCCTTAGTGTTCTCCCAGGCCAGAGACAGGATGGACAAGGTCCTCACTGTGCCCGAGCCGGTGATCGCCTCCCTACACGGATGGTCCTCCCCGGGGAACATGCTCCGCCGGGTCCCGTTCAGGGGCAGGCCCCCGTCAGTGGAGCTGGTGTCCAATGCTTCGGACCTGGGGTGGGGAGCCCATGTGGGGGATGTTCAGACCCAAGGTCTGTGGTCTGCGCAAGACCTTGCCCTTCATATAAATGTTAAGGAACTCGGGGCGGTCCGGCTGGCATGTGTGGCCTTCCTGTGATACCTGGAGAGCAGAGTGGTCAGAGTTCTCACGGACAACACGGCCTTGATGTTTTACATCAACAGGCAAGGCGGGGCCCGCTCCTCTGCCAGGAAGCCCTCAGGCTGTGGGACTTCTGTATAGCCCATGATATTTGCATACAGTCCTGCCACCTACTGGGTGCCCAGAACTCACGGCCTAAGCCGAGACTTCGCCTCTCAGCACGAGTGGTCTCTACACGCAGAGGGGATGCACAGATTTTTCCAAGAGTGGAGAACTCCCCAGGTGGACCTGTTCGCAACTTGGCAGAACCGCCAGTGTCCCCAGTTCTGCTCCGGGGGGTGGCTGGGAATGGGCGTTATCTCCTATGCCTTCCTCGTATCCTGGTCAGGCCAGCTTTTCTATGCCTTCTCCCTGATCCTGCTGATCAGGAAGGTCCTGGAAAAGATAAAAACGGACAGGGCCCAGGTCCTCCTGATTGCCCCGGCGTGGCCCAGGTAACATTGGTACTGGACCCTCACGAGCGTGGTGGTCACTCCGCCATGGCCGTTGCTGTCCCACCCAGACCTGCTGTCCCAGGACCAGGGTCACTTCCTACACCTCATGGCATGGCTGCTCAATGGTTATGCTGGGAGGAAAGGGCATGCTCAGAAGGGGTTCAGTGTGTCCTCTTGGAAAGCAGGTGACCCTCCACACATCGAGCCTACTTGGCAAAGTGATCTTGGTTTTCCCAGTGGGCGACTGAGCAAGGTGTTTCCCCTGTGGCTGCCCCAATCCAGCTCATTTTAGACTATCTCCTTTACCTTAGAGCCCAAGGCCTGGTGCCCTCATCGGTCAAGGTGCACTTGGCAGCCATATCGGCCTTCTACCCGCTGGTACAGGGGCACACGGTATTCTCCCATGCTATGACTGGCTGATTCCTTAAGGAATTGGATAGTCTCTTCCCATATGTTAGGCCCCCAGTCCGTCAGTGGGACCTGAACTTGGTGCTGGCCTGGCTGATGGGTCCCCTCTTTGAGCCATTAGCTACATGCTCTTGGTCGCACCTCTCGTGGAAGGTAGCCTTCCTGGTGGTGGTCACATCTGCTAGACGGGTCTCGGAACTCAGGGCCCTGACCTCTGAGCCCCCATACACGATCTTCCATAAAGATAAGGTCCAGCTCTGCCCACATCCTCCCTCCCTCCCGAAGGTGGTCTCTGCTTACCACATGGGTCACAACATTTTCCTGCCAGGCCTCTGCCCCATGCACCCAGTGAGAAGTGCCGCCTCCACACACTGGATGTGAGACAGGCTCTGGCCTTTTACCTGGAGCGGACTAAGCCATTCGGGAAGTCTTTGCAGTTGTTTATTGCCTTGGCCGAACACATGAGGGATCAGCCGATCTCCACTCAGCAGCTCTCCAAATGGATCACCTCTTGCATCCATACCTGTTATGATCTGGTGGGAATCCCTCCGCCATCGATTGTGAGGGCACACTCAACTAGGGTGCAAGCCTCGTCGGCTGCCTTTTCAGCCCATGTCCCCATTCAGGACGTTTGCAGGGATGCCACATGGTCTTCAGTTCACACATTCACCTCACATTGTGTGATTGTCTCCCGGACGCTGGGTTCGGCAGGGCTGTGCTCTGTCCCGAGAGTTTGTGAACTCCTACCCACCTCCAACAGATATAGCTTGGAATCACCTATTGTGGAATAAACATGAGCAATCACGCGAAGAAGACAGTTACCTTTTTGTAACTGATGTTCTTCGAGATGTGTTGCTCATGTCTATTCCACGTCCTGCCCTCCTTCCCCTCTGTTGGAGTTGTCTGGCAAGAAGGAACTGAGGGTGGGGGGAACACGCAGCTCTCCTTATACCACGCCATGGAGGTGCCACTCCAGGGGTGGATGGGGCGCTCCCATACAGGTACTGCTAAGGGAAAGGCTTCCGGCACCAGTGCACGTGGCGAGCATGCACATCTATTGTGGAATAGACATGAGCAACACATCTTGAAGAACACCAGTTACGGAAAAGGTAACTGTCTTTTCCTTGCTGACTGTTGTTGGTGTTAATTTTGTACCCTTCACAAACTTTATTAAGAGCAAAGCCTCATACTCCCCTGAGATTACACAAGGTCACTTCTGACAGAACTGGGAAGAGACCTGTTATCTCCTACATAGTTGAACACAGTCTCACTTGCATCTGATGAAGTGAGCTGTAGCTCACGAAAGCTTATGCTCAAATAAATGGGTTAGTCTCTAAGGTGCCACAAGTACTCCTTTTCTTTTTGCGAATACAGACTAACACGGCTGTTACTTTGAAGTCTCACTTGCTTAACCATGCTGCCTCCCAGAAGCTGCCATATCTGCATTTGGCTGTGCTGTCTGCAAAATGGGGCAGCTCTTGCATGTATAACCCACTGCCTTCAACGTGGTGTTCATTGTCCTTCAGTGGCTATTCCATAGAGGATAACAACCTACTCCTGCTGACAGCTACTGAAGTTACTCTATTAGCTCAAAGAAAAGGAGTACTTGTGGCACCTTAGAGACTAACCAATTTATTTGAGCATGAGCTTTCATGAGCTACAGCTCACTTCATCGGATGCATACCGTGGAAACTGCAGCAGACTTTATATATACACAGAGAATATGAAACAATACCTCCTCCCACCCCACTGTCCTGCTGGTAATAGCTTATCTAAAGTGATCATCAGGTTAGGCCATTTCCAGCACAAATCCAGGTTTTCTCACCTTCCACCCCCCCACACAAATTCACTCTCCTGCTGGTGATTTGAGCTTATGCTCAAATAAATTGGTTAGTCTCTAAGGTGCCACAAGTACTCCTTTTCTTTTTGCGAATACAGACTAACACGGCTGTTACTCTGAAACCTGTCTATTAGCTCAGTTGCAGAAGGTCCAGAGTTCAAACCTTGTTGATAATTGGGCTAGGGTGTTAGTTGCGCAAAATAGAATGTTTTTTCTTTTTAAAAACCTACAAAAATCTACATTGGATTGTTAAAGCAAAATCAAGCACTCAGCAGTTGTTAAATGTCAGAATTAAACCTGCTATTGTGCATATGCGGTAGCACATTCCTCCATGCTCTCCTCTCTTCTCCCTGCCTCATTCAGTGCTTGGCATGACAACCCAGGTGTGCCTGTGTACTGTAAATGGATTGTATTTTAGAATGTGGTTTAATTATTCTTCTAGATGCCATGGGTTGGGATTTCCTCCTGCAGTGCTAACGCCCTCTTTGACCTGATTTTCCCCAGAGGGTGTGGACCTGCTTACTCAGACCTGCACAATGACTGGGTGTGTTTCAGTGGTGCCAGGGTCCCATCTGAGCCTGATCTATTGAAAGGCGCAAAAACATCTTCCGAATGGAAACTCTGTTCTGTTGGTCAGACTTGAATTCCTTCAGACTATTTGTTCTCTCCTAGTTTTCAGCCATTACTTTGTTGTAACTATTTATTTTATTTTCCCTAATGGGAATTAACACAGCGATCCAGAGCAGCCCTGCAGAGGTACCTGTTCTACTGCAACCGCTATATGAACCACATGCAGAGCCTGCGCTTTGAGCACAAACTCTATGCTCAGGTGAAGCAGAAAATGGAGGAGATGCAGCAGCACAACATGTCGTGGATCGAGGTGCAGTTCCTGAAGAAAGCAGTTGACGTCCTCTGCCAGTGTCGTGCCACACTCATGTACACTTATGTCTTTGCCTTCTACCTCAAAAAGAATAATCAGTCCATTATCTTCGAGGTAGGGAAAATACACTTTGTGCTCCTTACTCCCAGCAAGCAACACTACTGGGTACCATCGGGGACTTGATCCATGGAAAGGAGTTACTCAGAGGCCATACAGATGTGGGTTTATTGAGTATTCTTGAGTGCTGGTGAGGCTGTAATAATCAGAGGTCATCTAGTATCACATGAAGCATTCCCTGCTGAGGAAAGGGGAAAATAAAGTAAACTGGCACTGTAAATCATTGTCTAACTGCTGTCTCATGCTATACAATAATCACTGTATTATGAGACCTACAAAAAGCAAGTTTTAGGTTTGATCTGCTGAAAGTGTCACCTAGATCTTCGCTTTAACATTGTTTATCTATCCAATATTGCTTGGTTTCAGGGCAGTAGCAGTAAAATAGTGGTCAAAAGCCAAAACAGTCCCTGAGTCTATGCTACATAGATAGAAGCAGTGGTGGCTGTTAACTTAAAACCATACACCATTATTCATGCAGGACCTAAGCAAAATGCTGTATGGCCCTACAGTCCGTGGAAGGAGCATAGAGTAAAAGACCAATATTAAAAGCTGTACTTTGTCATTGATTATGGACTTATCAGCAAAGATGATATTAGTGTTGAGCGGAATTAGATGTATAAAGGATGGGAGGGGGGAGATTCTGCTTGCCCTGCAAGAAAAACCAAACCAGGAAACAAGCATTATGTCAAAAAACGTAAAGGAAATTTTGAATATCTGTAGTAACTTTTGGTTGAATTGTGAAATGAATTCTCCTTCTCACCTCTGATCTGTAGAGGGGCACTCTCTGAAGTGTTATCCAACCTAATTGTCTCCACCTGTTTCTTGTTTAGGTCAGGATTTCTAGACGATTTGAAGAAGTGTCTACAAAAAACTGGTCTCTTTGTCTTTGCAGAATAACCAAGCAGACTTAGAGAATGCTACGGAGGTGCTTTCTGGGTACCTGGAGAGAGATATATCCCAAGATTCGCTGCAAGACATAAAGCAGAAAGTACAAGATAAGTACAGGTACACTTTGAAATGAGTGTATGTCCTATATTGCACAGACCCTGACATCATCCCTCTGTAGGTCACTTTTGGTTTGGTAGGTAAGAGACTGTAGAGAGTGCATGTGTAACAGCCAGGCCGCAAGTTTCTCCCAGACCTTATCCCTTCCGAGAGTCTCACTCGTTGGCCTTCTGCCCTGTTTTTTGATCAGCAGCCAATCTCTGACCAGCAGCTAATCAAGCAGCAGAAGGCTGATCTCTTGCACACACACAAACCAAGCAAGCATTAGCAATGCGGGATTCCTAGTGAAGACAGGCTGCCAGCACAGTTTACAGCATAGTCATCTAGCCCTCTTGGGAGCAAGTTGAACTGACTGTGGTGCTGGTGGGAAGCCCACAGCAGGACTCTCAGCACTGTTAACTCCTCTTCTGTTGAGCAGTGGCGGAAAACTTTCAGAGTGTTCCTAGTGTAGATAAGGCTCCTCTGTAAAGTGTGGTTGCCTTTGGACCATGCAGTTTTTGCAAGGAAGGAGGCTCTGAAAAAGATCAAGGAAGATTCATATGTAGTGAAGGGAGAGGGATGAGTTGGTTTAATGTTGTTTTCCAATAATTTTGCCCTGAGATGAGTCAACCAAAATGTTTTTGTAGTTGGGCAGCTAGACTCCATTGCATCTTTGCTCTCCCTGACTGTAAGCTAACCAATGAATAGGATCATAGAATATCAGGGTTGGAAGGGACCTCAGGAGGTCATCTAATCCAACCCCCTGCTCAAAGCAGGACCAATCCCCAATATTTGCCCCAGATCCCTAAATGGCCCCCTCAAGGATTGAACTCACAACCTTGGGTTTAGCAGGCCAATGCTCAAACCACTGAGCTATTCCTCCCCCTCAAGGCTATAGTGAGGGAAGAGCAACATGCAAGAAAAGGGGGAGAGTCATGTACTCCCTCACTACTGCCTCTTAGAGAGATGGGGCTTAAAGGGCACATTATCCCACTGCTCCTGAAAGTCCTTGGGAAGTGCTCCTACAATATGGAAAAATAAAAACTGTAAACATAGATGGGTTACAGTATTATGGGCTTCAGTTCTAAGGCAACAGGCCAGAGTTACTAAATGTCTGATACATCTAGCAGGAAAAGCAAGCCCCACTGCACAAGTAAAAGGAGTTCTACTGACTAGGAAGTTTCCCCTGTGAATATAAATACTAATGATCGTATGATCGAGGTTCCGCCCATTCCTGTAGTGGCTGGCAGCACTACTAGAATGGAACATTTCCGTTAGACTCTGGTTTTGAGTAGTTTTTAACTTGTTCTGTCATTAGGCTGTTTACTTTGGCTCTGATGCAGTTGCTCTTAAAATTTATTCTGTTATCAACTATCCAAAACAGACAGGCAAATTAAGACTAAACATGGTCTGGATTGCCTGAAAACACAGCATCCAAACCCGCCTTTATATTTCTGGGGAGACCGTGTGGCCTTCCAAGCACGCACAGGTCCTTGATTAACCAGATACTACCTTAATCGTGCAGCTTTAAAGAATTCTTTGGGGAATTCCAATGAATGTCCACCTTGTTCATTCAGCTCTAGCTGTTTTTGGCCTATCAGCTTGTGATGCCCATGACATTTCTGGAAAACAGGAGTTAGAAAAAGCCAGCAAAATAACCGAAGATTGGAAAGCAATTACTGTGCATGTTCCATTATCACATGTTCCATTAAATCAGTGGGACTTTGTGCTATGATTTACATTCCAACAGCTGATACCAATGGGAAGAACTAGAATAGGTTCATTCAAATAAATCTGTCAGCTGGATCAGATGCTGAGTGTTAATGTTAAGGCTGTAATTTAAAGCAAGACAATTCTGAGTGCTGCTACTCTGTGGCTTTCCCTCTTGTTCCTAGGTACGGTAGCATATGTAATCAAGGATTGTTGGCTGTTTGAAGATTCCTGCAATAGACCTACGAGACAATTTTTTTCCCCTCTGCTAATGTGTATCTTGCCTTAGCTAGGGCGACAGGTATTTTGCTTTTGCGGAGCAGAAGACTCAGCTGTGAGAGCCCTTCAGATGACACTGACAGACAAATGTGCCTGGAAACTGAACTTACAGCCCTTGTCACATGCCTCTCTACCCTCAGTGGGAGCCTTTAACTCATGAGTTGGTTCCTAAATTCTAGCTTTTCATACTGCAGCTCAACATTTTTGTGCAGCTGAATGGATTTGGCTCAGCTAATTGTTTTTCTGCTGGTGGTATTCCACCTGTGCTGTCAAGCTGCACTGATTAGCCATGGAATTAGTGACATGGTCATACCTGCTGTACTGGGAAGCAAGTAATGGAGTAAAGGTTTTTTTGTCCCTAACATGCAAGTGGGAGGGGGCAGAGGGCAGAACTTGGCATAGCCAGTGAAAAGGGATTATCTCCAGAAATGTGTCAATAAGTAGCATTAAAGGGACACTGAAGACTTATTTCTTATCTTTCTAGTTGGCTACTACATCTGAAATGAACATGATTCCTTCTGATTCATTGCTTTGCCCCAATGCCATTGATATTGGTAGGAGTGTACCTAGCTCTGGGATCGGTGTTAACTGCTGCTTCACCAACAGGGAAAACATCCTGTTTTGAATGTGTGCAGATTGGAGAGTCTTTTTAAGACATAGTGGGTAAACTTTTCAGGCACATGTGGTTGTGATTCCTAGGACAGACTCTTGGTCCAGCTAGGGTAACCAGCCATTGCTTTGTCTTTATTGCTGCCATCTTTACTGTTTTGGAGCTGAACAAAATTGAACCCTGTCTTTGTGTTGTATTGGCTTTTCTCGTCTGTCATTGTAACGTGGTCCAGTGGCTAGGGCACTATGCTGAGTCAGCAGAACTTGGCTTCTGTTTCCAGCTCTGCCACTAACCTGTGCTGTGCTTGTAGGTATGCCACAACCCCTCCATGTGTCCGTCTTTCAGCTTGTAAAATAGGGATAATGCTGAGCTAGCTTTGCAAATGACTTCCTTCTCTGCAGATCAAAGCACTATATTACGCATGTTTATAATGTGTACCTCACAGACATCTTGATTGACTCCCAGGCCTTGTCAAACCATGTCAAAGCATGACAGTCACTTGTGTACATGCAATTCCTAATCAGCATCTCAATGTGCTCTCCCCCTTTGCTGCAGATACTGCGAGAGTCGACGAAGGGTTTTGTTGCAGCATGTGCATGAAGGCTATGAGAAGGACCTGTGGGAGTACATTGAGGACTGAGACTGGCCCTGCATAAAATGAACTCTGAAAACTTTTACCATCTAGAGTGCTCATGCAATTAAAACAAAACACACACAAAAAGAGGCACTATGCCTATTACACCGCTGGGTCTGTAGTACCGGGATTCTGTTTTGCTAACAGAAAATTTAAGTAAATTATATTGTAATAAAAAAGGTAGATAAACCATTGTACAACAGTATTCTAGGCGGCCAATAAGAGTGTGACAGACGCACTAAAAAAACCCTCCAACTTTAACTTGTAACGTAGCTTCATTCTCCAAGCCGACTCCTTTTTTTCTTTTTCTTTTTTTCCTGTGTGTAGTACAGATGAAATTTAAACCAGTTTCTTGACACCGCTTTTCATGTCCAAACCAGCCATTTTGATGTACTTTGGTAAGGGGTTCTCCCTCTCCCTCCTCCTCTCACACACCCAAGTTCATGAATGAATGTTGATTGGCTCATTGTAAAGATGATTCTCGGGGAGGGGAGGAGGGGGGTACACAGCAAGGAAAAAACTTTGTATATGACTTTTAAAACAAAAAGAGGACAACACAGTATTTTTCAAAATTGTATATAGCGCATATGCATGGACAAAGAGCAAGCGTGGCACGTGTTTGCATAATGTTTAATTACAAAAAAATATTTATTCTTTAAAAATCTTCAAGATTATGTCTATTTGCTGTGCATTTTCTTTGTTTGCTTTTTTTTAGCCCTGGGATTGGGGTGGGGGAAGCGTGTGCTGGTGTAGTGACTCTTTTGAAGGCTTTTACCTGAAAAGTTGAGTTTTTCCTCTTCCTGCATCTTTGATTCCCTGGCCTCCATGGTTTGTGTGTCCATTGCTGGCAACGGAACCACCCCTTCAAATTTCCAGCTCCTAATGCAAACTGATTAACTTGGTGTGCATTTCATTAGAGATGAATGTATGTTATGATTCAGGATGCTGTCTTTTTCACCCAGAATGTTACCAAAATCAGACCTAGCCATTCCCATGCACCCAGGACATGCGCTCTGAACCTGGCTGATGTTCAAATCCATGGGAAGTGTGTGTTAGGAATTTTTCTTTTGATGGAGGAAAAGGGGGATTCTCTCTTACGCCACTTCTTAAAGAGCATTGAAAGAATTCAACTGTGGATCTTTTCTCCCTCCCCCTTTAGCTATCAAATGGAACATTCCTTGCTGTTTTTAAGTTTCACTTACACTATTACAAATCGTGACGTTGAAAAGGAAGATGGTGGAATTGTCTGTTTGTTTTGGGCTCAGTTATTGGGCAAACTGTCCTGGCAAGTATTAAACACTCCATCTAGTGCAGTAGCAATTGAAATCATTGGGATATTTTTTCAATTAAAAGGGGTAAGAACTAATGAGTTTTAGCTACTGAGTCCATTTTATTATTTCTGTAACGAGCTATGTTAAAGTACACAATTGGTGGTGGTTTTATTAAATTTACTTCTGTATAGGAATCCCTTCTGTGGTATTTTTCACAAGGCCAGTGTTCTAAAAGCTTGCTGATAACCTACCAAGTGAAGGGGGAAGGAATAAAGAGGGGTAGCTGAGGCAGTCTACAGAGAGGTCCCTAATATAAAACACCAATTTCTGCTGAGGTGGTGTTAGCCATTTCCTTCAGCTTTCTTGCCCTTGGAGAGGATGCTGCTAAATGCTGACACCTACAGCAGGTTAACTTTGCACTTCCACTCCTGCTGTGCATCAGCTTCCCCTGAAAGGGCTTGTTTTCCTCAAGCCCTCTTGCAGAATTGCACTGAAGCAGAATGACCACATGCACCCTCACAACTTGTGTCCTGTACCCTTTTCTTTAGAAGGCTGCTCTGAGGGAAATTAATCCGAGGGTGTATGTCTGTACAGTGAAGAGCTCTGTTCTGAGAGGCTGGGCACACAACAACGAGGACATCACTAAAGGACATCATCTGGCCTCACTTCTCATTAAAACTGCTCTATCCTTGCAACTCTCTACCACCCAAACTTTATTGATTGGCTCTTGAAAACATCAGACCCAAAATCTATATTTCAGGTTAAAAATGTAAATCAAAATGTTTCCTAAAATAGCATCTCCACCTGGAGCTAACTGAGGGGCACAAGTAGCTGTGCTGGGTGGGTGGATGGGGGGGGTCCCCTGAAAAGAAATGTTCCTCAGTTAGCTGTTGAAATTTCCAGGGGTCAGGTTTTATCCTATTTGCTTACTGTCCCATCACCTGAAACCCAATGTACACATAAGAACTTCAGCTCCTAAAGATGAAGGGATTTATTGTGTTCTTAAATCTTGATCTCTGTAGACCTCATTTAAGACAACTGATTAAAACCACCATCTCCCATGTAGTGTTTAAGTTCTGCATAGGCTGTCTGTCACTGTTCACTTGCTGACCCTTTATCCCAGCTTTCAATACTCTAATTCTCATATTTATTGAAAATTATCTTTTTCAGTAATGCCAGCTGGGCAGAGTCCCTTGCCCAGTCTGAGACAGATCATTCACATCAGCTGGCAGGCCTTTCCCTTCTTTTAAGGGCAAATATTTGCAATTAGGATGCATGGACTGGATGCTTGACAGCAGCAATACGCAAAATTGTGAATGGGCCTCAATAAATTACACTGGGCTAACTTCATGACAGGGTCCTACGAACAGAAAGCAGAACAGCAACACTAGTAGCTTGCCTTCAGAACCCTAAATCCCCTGTAACTCACTGCCGCTCTAGTGGTTTCTATACTATCTGGCTCAATGACTGTTTTAGTACAACTGTTGCATTAGAAGTTAGTTAAGAGTGCTGTAGAGCCACCCCCACAAAACACACATACACTCTATCTTAACTGAGCTCTCAGCTGACCGGGCCCTATTAAGCACTTGCGTATGGTGAGACAATCAGATTGGTGGGTGGATTGATCCAGGACTCCTAACCTCCAATTTTCCATAGAGAGAGCACCTCATGCTGTGGAAATAACCATTAGGCAATTTCATTGTAACTGCTGGACTGTTCCATGTTAAGGTTACAGAGGGAGAGAAAGCATTCCTAATGCTAATAAACTTTTATTTTGTTATATCATTAGTTATTTTTGTGTTTGTCATAAATTCCTCAGGTACCTTGAGTGGTGGTGTAGGTAGGATGCCCTATTCGTAGCTTGCCTGGGTGAGCTACTGAATGACACATCTCTATCTAAAATAGTGACCTTGACATCACAGTATATGTGTCTGGATTTTTCTTATTAAAGTGGTGTCACAGAGATCCTGGGCAATGCTCTGGAACTACTCCATACGAAGACAGGACTCTGGGGGAGCCTCCTCTCTGAGAGCAGACTGTCTCCAGGGCAAGAAGCTTACATAGCTTCGACCTTCCTGAGTCTGACCTCGGAGCATTCAGCAGCCCCTTCCACACCGTGCGCTTCCCACAGCACGTCCACCCACGTGGGGCTCCTTGGGAAGCCAGTGGGTCCTGCACCCCAATTCTGAAGTCAAACGTGACTCTCAGCCAGCCAGTAAAACAGAAGGTTTGTTAGACGATAGGAACATGGTCTAAAACAAAGCTTGTAGGTACAGAGAACAGGACCCCTCAATCAGGTCTGTCTTGGGGGGCAGGGAGGCCAGAGCCCCATCTGGGCCTCCCTCCATTTCCCCAGCCAGCTCCAAACTGAAACTCTCCTGCTCCTCCTCTGGCTTTTGTCTCTTTCCTGGGGCAGGAGGCCACCTGATCTCTTTGTTCTCCAACACCTTCAGTTGGCACCTTTGCAGAGGAGGGGCCCAGGCCATTAGTTGCCAGGAGATAGGGTGTCGGCCATTCTCTGTGCAGACAGCATCACACTGGCCCTGTAGGGCTCTGCAACAATCACACCCCCTTATCTCACCACCTAGATACTTAAGAAATGCCTAGGGGAAACTGAGGCACCCACACAGTATTCAGAGAAAACGTTAAGAACATTCCTACTTCATCACAAGTGTCCACTCAGATACTGATGTCAGTCCCATGGCTGAGTTGTCCAGGACAACTAAGTTTCTTAACATCCATATATTATAAACATACTACCAGTCACAGAGATGGTGGCAGCCCATAAAATCAGTAGTGCCGGTCTCCTTGAAACCCGCATGTGCGGAAAGAGGCATGTGTGTGTCAGAGCTGGGTGGCTTCCTCCAACAGTTAGAGCAAAACAGGAACAAATTGCACTGTCATTCTAGAAACGGGCCTTTTTTAGCCTCCAGTAGTTGGAGAAGCTTGCAGTTGATTAGCCTTCCTGGTGATTGATGTTTGACATCTGGTTGCAAAGAGCCATGGCATTCATACTACAGATTTCAATAATAATGCTGTTTAGCCTCTGCATCCAAAGCTGGAGTTCTTGTATTTACATGAAATGCCAGTGTCTGGGTATCATCCTCCCCTCTTATGAATTGACTACTGATTTTTCATTTGTCTCTACTTTACTTGGGGTAGGGGAAATGGTGTAATGACTTCTGAGTTCAAAAGAATAAACAATTAGATGGGGAAATGGGATTCATTCTTTTATAAGAGCTTAAAGCAATGAAAACTTTGGGGTGAGGTAATTAACCCTTTTTTCAAAAATGTTTTAAATTGAGAAAGTTTGAATGTTAAATGTCATCACTTCAGAATTTAAAAATCCTATGTCCCTAGTTGGTTGAAAACATCACAAAAATTCCCTGTGTGCTTTTGTGATATACTGTTCTCTGTCTAAAAGACCCACCTTCGGTAAGCTCCAAAAGGAGAGAGCAGTGGAATCACTGCCCTGCCAGAACATGTGAACCCTTCTCTTCCAAGGTAAACCATACAATAAGAATACACAAGCCATTTAAACGAGCTTGCTGGGGCCACTTAGCTTTTAACACTACTAGAGTATCACTAGTTAGCCAACTTGAGCCCACTCACTGTGGGTTTTTGGTTTTAATGGCTTTCAATTTTGTCTCAGTCCAGGTCTAGCCTGTAAAGGAATCTTTGACAAGAAGTCACAAGCATGTTTTCAGTTGTCTATAGTGCCACTGATTTAGTTTGTTTGACTAGCCACTTTTTCTTTCTAATTAGGCCTGGATCCTCAAAGGTATTTACATGCCTGAATGAATTTCAATAGGAGTTAGGTGCCAAGTACCTTTTGACAATCTGGCCCTTAGTGACTGCGTGCCCTTATGGGGTTCTAGGTTTATGTCTGATACCAGCTTGAACTTGCTCATTTTATAAGTGAAAAGATTTTCTAACTGCTAGCCCAGCAATCCCAGCTTGGGGATGCATGAGTCAACATGGTTTATTTTCTAATACAGGGGTGGCCAACCTGAGCCTGAGGAGGAGCCAGAATTTACCAATGTACATTGCCAAAGAGCCACAGTAATACATCAGCAGCCCCCATCAGCTCCCCCAGCACCTCCTGTGTGCAGGGAGCCCTGCTGATCAGCACCTCCCTCTCCTTCCCCGTGCCTTCTGCCCACTGTGATCAGCAGTCTTGCAGTGTAC